>NC_136067.1:1890439043-1891708322 GCF_964261635.1 Lissotriton helveticus | reverse complement strand
CTTAGTGCAAAGCTCTAAGCCCTACACCGGGTGCTGTTATTAAATCCTTTAATTTAAGGGGTGTCTGCATTGATGAGTAAGCCAGGGACCTTCTCATGTTGCATTTAAGCTTCTCTGGGCATTTGCATATGCCATCCCTATTCCCCTTGCCCTGCTATGCCCCATGAACAATAATGATGCTTTCAGTATTGATCTGGCAGTGGACCTCATTAGTGATGGATGTGGACTATGCCATTAGTGGAAGCGGCCTCCTTAGAAAAGGTTTGGTCACCTCCACTTTTTATGTTTTTACAAAAGAAACATTTGCTGCAAGGCATACGACTACAAGTTAATGAGATTTTGCACAAGGGCATGAGCCTCACACCAAACTGACTGTGCCCAAAGTGTGGGACTCACGCCAAATGAGTGCTACTGTAATGCAATGTTTGGCACTCACACCAAAGAATGAGGCTGTGCTCCAAGACAATAGACTTACATACAATGAATAACACTGTGCTCAAAGAAGTGATACTCACACCTTTTGAGTGCTCATAATGTAAGACTAATATGAAATTAGGTTACTGGTTGACTGGGGTGTGAGCCCTGGCCAAGCAGCAACCACATTCCTTGTTAGGGTGAGGCTCAAGTCAACCCTAAATTAACCTGTGTAAAACCCTCTGGTAGCTTGGCACAGAGCAGTCAGACCTAACTTAGGGGATAAAGTGTAAAATATTTCTGCAACACTTCAAACAGTAATACAGTAAAAATCACCAGACATAAAGGATCTCACATCAAGATAGAAAAAATAATTACTTTTAATAAATGAAACACGACTAAAAATCCAATTAGCAGAACCTAAGAAATTTTAAAGATTTCAGTGAAAAAAGCACCCAAAAGCACAAAGCGTCAAATGTGGCTATCTGATTGTGCTGGACCAGAGCAAAGTCACAAGTTTCAACTAACCGCGATGGAGCGCAGGCCGGCTGCCCGGGTCTGCTACAAGGGGCCGATTTGATGATGCTTTGCACAGCTGAAGTAATGCATTGGTTCCGAGATTCGTCGAGGCTGCAATGCAAGGTCCAGCGTAGTTGTCGAGGATCCCATTAATAAGAGCTTGCGGTGTGAAGTCTTGCGTCGAGGATGGGTCACACATTCAGGGCGATTCGTCAAGTCCAAGGAGCTGCTAGGCTGCCATCCGGGGGATGCGAGGGCCTGCGCTGAGGATGCGTTGCACGGTTCCGATGAGGCAGGTGGATGTGATGCGATACAGGTCCTTGCGACTGTGGGGATCCAAGCATTGGCGGTGATGAATCAGTTCTGCTAGGGGTTGCTCTGTGCAGAAAAGGAGATGCACCAGTTCCGTTAGGTCCAAAGAGGCTGGCAGAACACTTTATGCCCACTTCCGAGGGTTCAGGAATGGGGGTAACACCACTTGGCAGGGTAAACTCATAGATGGCAGAGTCCAGGTGCTGGGTTCGAGTTTGTTGGAGCCTTCTGTCCTTGAGGCTCAAGTCAGGAGGCCAGTCAACTAGCCCTAGGAGACACTCTAGTGGTCCTGGGTTCAACAGATGCATGCCGGTCCTTCTAATCCAGGCAGGAGGGCACCCAGGCAGGAGGGCATATCTTGGTATACCTACAAAGCAAGTACTAGGGCTTCAGATGATCCAAAATGCGGCTGTAAGAAACCTCCTGGGGATTCCCACATTTCGGGCCGTGGGAAAACACCTCAAGAGTCTGCATTGGCGGTCAATCAAAAGTAGTATCAAGTTTAACACCCTGTGTATCACTTACAAGGCACTTCACGGAACCGGTCCTCAGTTTTTGAAACGGTCATTCTACTGGTGCTCTCCAAACAGATGCCTTAGACCACAAGGAGCAAAAATGATACTTTCTCAGAGATTTTTTAAATCGAACTGGAGTGGTAGAAGCTTTGTGGTGGGAGCTACAAGACTCTGGAACTCCCTCTCTCTTACCATCAGAAATCTTCCTTATACCCAGTGCCTACTTTGAGGGTGGAGAAGCTTCTATACTGAAGAGTTGGGTTCTGAGATTCAATATTTATACCCAGTGCCTACTTTGAAGGTGGAGAAGCTTCTAGAGGTTGTCACCCCTCTGAGGTACCAGGAATCCCTTTCCTCCCTGTCCTGGCCCCAGTTTGTCTGGGGTGACAATAAAATAGTGACAATCCCTTTGTGAGAGTGCAACGGCAGTACCTTTGTGATGTGCAAGTGTGATAGGTGACGACTCCTCCCACTTGCTACCTTCGAGTGGCTTATCCTTCCACACCTATCTTCCCTTTGTCTCGCTGTCTGTAAACAATAAACAAAGACCAACAGCCAGATACATCTAGGGCCTCATTATGATTTTGGGCGGAAAGCCTCCTTCTGACAGTCGGACTCTCCTCGATCGTGTCGGAACCCTTCCGGCTGGCTTGGTCGGATTACAATCCGCCTGACCGATTACGATGTTCGTGGTCGGATTGTAAATCGCGCGGTCATTACGAAACGGTTCCCACTGGCTCTCAGAGAATTCCTGCCAGTCGGAACCGCATTGTACACCCCTATGGACAGCGTTTCCGACAGACTGATTATAATGCCGATTTCCAACAGCCTTTCCGAGTCAGCCTGTCCGACACAGAAAGGCTGTCGGAAGGTGACTTTGGGGGCCCCTGGCAGGGCCCCCTTCATACTGAGGCCTCCGGTTGGGTCATAGGGGGTACCTAAGGGACCCCCCTGTAAAACCCTGTACTGTGTGGCAGGCACCATTGGGTGTCCACGACAGGGTGCATGGTTTTACACACACACACTGTTTCACCTTAGGAGCCTGTGTTGTTGAGCGGAACACAAGCTCCAATACAACACAATGGGACACTGTATGAACAGTGTTCGGTCACATCGTAATTGGTCTGGCGGAACCGCCGAGGGTGAGTCGGACCGTCCTGATTCCGAGACAGTGTGGTAATAGACCACTAGTCATGTTACCCAGGAACAGGCTGCAGGCAACGAATGGTTAGGACAAGTAAATGTAAACTTTCGAAAAATTACATTTTTAGAGTTGTGATTAAAAATCCGACTTTACCATTAAAGGGGGCTTTTAATTTCAATTCTTTAGACATTAAACTTGACTTGTCCACCTGTTCTCAATTGGAAGTTACAGCTTATTAGTTGTAATAAGGCAACTCCAATGTTATCTTATAGGAGAGGTAGGCGTTGTAGTAGTGAAAAACGACTTAAGTTTTTTACTAACAGGACATGTAAAACTTAAAAATACACATCCATTTTTTTATAAATACACTGCAACCTACCCACTGGCCCGTCCAGAGCCTACCCTAGGTGTGACTTATTTGCATTAAAAAAGGAAGGTTTGGGCCTGGCACAAGGTTTATTTTGCCATGTCGAATTGTCAGTTTAAAACTGCACACACAAACGGTAATGGCAGACCTGAGACATGTTTAAAAGGGTTACTTAAGTGCATGGCACAACAAGTGCTGCAGGTCCACTAGTAGCATTTAATTCACAGGCCCTGGGCACAGGTAGTGCCACTTTACTAGGGACATACAAGTAAATTAAATATGCCTATTGGGTATAAGCCAATGTTACCATATTTTAAGGAGAGAGCACAAGCACTTTAGCATGGGTTAGCAGTGGTAAAATGCACAGAGTCCTAAGGCCAACAAAAACAATTCAACAAAAAAGCAAAAAATAGGAGGAGGAAGGCAAAATGTCTGGGGATGACACTGCAGAAAGGGCCAAGTCTAACACTCAGCAAGTGATATTGTGCTTCAAGAAGATTCCAGATGAACGAGAGACTAGAAACAACTAAAATAGAATGTGCATCAAGGTATAAGAGACCACTTCAGTGAGAGCGTGTTGACCAAGCCGTGAGACTCACACCAAATGATTGAGACTGTTTTTGGAGCTACTGGCGCTAGCTTACTCTGAGGGGGCTTCTTCGAGTCAGCGGCTGCCTCTTACCTCCTTTGCTGGACCCGCCGCCCTGTGCTCACCTCCCGCCGCCGCATCTCTACCATCCTGTGCGGCCGCGGTGTGGGGGAGAGCCTAGACGGGTGCGGACTGCAATTCCCAGGTGTCCATGAGGACGGAAGCCGCCTACCGCGAAAAAGCGCCAGGAGGCGCATAAATTACAGCATCACTGCCGGTAGAGTGGGGGACGTTTTTGGAGCTACTGGCGGTAGCTTACTCTGAGGGGGCTTCTTCGAGTCAGCGGCTGCCTCTTACCTCCTTTGCTGGACCCTGTGCTCACCTCCCGCTGCCCCATCTCTACCATCCTGTGCGGCCGCGGTGTGGGGGAGAGCCTAGACGGGTGCGGACTGCAATTCCCAGGTGTCCATGCGACCGGAAGCCGCCTACCACGAAAAAGCGCCAGGAGGCGCATAAATTACAGCATCACTGCCCGCGTCGCGGGAGCGCGCGAGAGCATCCCGGGAGAAGCCCGGGACAAGGGCGGGGCAGTCTGCGGCAGTCCGAGGCTGAACGAGGCTGGGCTGGGCCACAGACTTTGGTTGTTGCAGAGGCTGCCCATACCCGTTAAGTGAGACTCTCGATTCCCCTCACTGTGATTGTGTATTATTCTATATTCAATTACTTTTTAAAGCTATTAGAGCATGAGCTGATTTTATCCTTATAGTATCTAGCAATTCATGATAGTCTTTGTTTTTTTATTTTTTATTAATCTTTTTATGATAGTGTTTGTTGCCAGTATTAATAATGTCCAAGCAGAAAGTTGTAAATACCCCACCAGTGCTAGCGACGCTGGATAATTATTTAGTGAAAGTGGTTAGTAAAATCAATAATGACCGGAGAGTATCCTTAGGTAAGGGGGGTCCCCCCGCTATACCCCCTGTAATGCAAACCCTATTGACCGCTTCTCCTTTGGATGATAGCTGTGAACCTGGTAATCCTGTAGATGCAATTATCATAGAGCCTGCCCAACTAGATCCAAATCAGGTTACATCGGATGCATCTAATGATGCTCCAGAACAGTGCCCTCCGGCCCCTAGAGCAGTGAGGGCATGTAGGAAATTACAAATTAAACGGGGGGGAAATCGTAACAAGAAAGAGCAGAAACACCCCCTACAAGTACCCCAGGTGACACGGAGTTAATGGATAAGAATGGCACAGTTAAAATAAATAACAAGCAACTTGATCTCCTAGTTAGTATAATAGACGCTAAGATTGAAAAACTCATTAAACCCTTAGTGCTTAAACTTGATATCATTTCTGCTGAAGTATTAAGACTAGGAGGTCTTTTGGATTCCCATATTGACTTGGCTGGAAGTTCTGGGGCTGCCAAGAATGATTCTGCTGAGAAGGGCCCTAGAGCTAGGAAAGACGTACCAAACTCACCTAATGGGGGACCTAATGTAACTGAAACAGCTATGCTTAACCCCACGTCAATACTAAGCCAGAAAATACAGGTTGCATTAGTACCAGGGAGCAAAACGGGACCAATAGAAGTAAAGAAAAGCCGTTTTATTAACCTTCCCCCTGACTGTGCACCGTATGTGGTTGTCCTAACTAATGTGCCACCTATTGAAAAACACTCTATACAGCATCAGCAGGAACCTCATGATTCCCTTAAAAACAAAACAGTCTCATGGCTGCATAGGCAATGTGGGTTCCCAATTGCTTATTCTGAGCAAATATTATCAACTAGAAGGGTAAATTGGATAGGCAATTCTAGAAAGACCTGCAGGGGCGACTGCGTCATTGTAAATGTTAAACACCTCCAACACGTTGCTACTGTTTTGTTAAGAGCAGCTTCCCTATAATACAATGAGAATAGTGTATGTGTGCGTCCACTGGGCTACTTCTATAGTCACCTAATTAAACCGCCTTTCGATATCAACAGAAATAGATCACTCACACCTATTCATCATTCAGTATTTGAAGTCCCAACGCAAAACAGGTACCAAGCTCTAAGTTCCCTGGATTCAAATGACTGACTTACCCAGGTCTGTGGATCCTCTGTGTATGTACCCACAAATAACCAGGTGTTTACAAGTAGACAGGTGATCGAATCAAGTGAAAAGCATATACACTCTGAGCCAACTTTGATGGTCGATCAGAATGTGATTAATATCTGTGCGGATATACCAAATGGAAATCTGATGGTGGGAGATGGCCCCAAAGCAACTGATATACTGGATGTTGCTACAAAAACTGGTACTATAGGTATTACAATTGTCAGCTGGAATATTGCCGGACTCAAGTGTAAGGGGAATGTTCTAGGCTGGAACAACTTTATTAATAACCATGATATTCTTTGCTTCCAGTAAACGTGGTGCAGGGTAGATGTAAACTATGAGGGGTTCGTCTCTTATAATCCGTTGGCGGAAGGATCCTCATCAGGGAGAGCTAAAGGCGGCCTATTGATCTTGGTTTCTATTAATCGGCAATTTACAGTAAAAAGGTACCTGACTGTGGGTACGCATGCACAGATTCTATGGCTCACTGAGGACCAAGGGCGCAACATACTACTTGTGAACTAATATAATAATGTCTTCGATAATACCAGGATGACAGTAGTTAATGACTTGGCAAGTGTAGTTGATAATCTTAATGTAGAAAGTTGTGTTTCTTTTGATATTATTTGGGTGGGTGATTTTAATATTCCGTTATGTGAACTGTCAACCCAAAAAGTCTGCGGGGTCACTAACTATGATGGTTCGGATGACCTGCACTTAAGACATAACAGCTATGGAGAAACATTACATAAATTTATGGGTTGCTATGATTTGGAAATCCTGGATTTTGCCAAAGATGAAAAGGGCCAGGTTATCCCCACTTTTAAGAACAAGCTGAGCAGTTCAGTCATTGATCATGTGATTGTTTCTTCTAGTATCACCTCATATTGTGCTCGCCCTAGGATTGAAGTCACCTCTTTAAGTGACCATAATTGTATAATTTTAGTATGTACCCTCTGGGGTAGAAGCTCTGTAGGTGTAGGAACCACAATCGCTAATGTGGAGCCCCATAGACCGAATGGAGGGAGAAAGCTAAAGAATTAATAAGCTCTATTGTTAAAGAAAACCTGATTGATATTACCCTGATTCTTGATAATAACACGGATTTTGAACGGGTTTTATTTGTTTTTAACTGTAATAATACATCTATTGACGCCAGGTTCACCAGACCTAAAAGAGTTCAGTGTAGAAACGGACCGGGTTGGTTTGAGCATACGTGTACCAGCTTATTAACTGAGTTAAAAAAACGCACTAGCCATAAAGCCTAGGGACCCTGGCCCAATAATTAAACTAAGACTAGAGTACAAGCAAGCTCTGAAACGGAGGAAGAGTGAGCTACAGCAGGAGGCTTGGGACTCTCCTAACCAAGCCGCTGAGCTATCTAACAACACATTATTCTGGGCCACGATAAACTCCCCTTTTCTTAAGGAGGAATATATACCGGAGTTAACTTCTAATGTGCCTAGTGACGGATGGGTTTCACATTTTTCAAATATTTTTGGATCTGATAGCTGTGTAGATACCAACCCTAGTAGGTGGACCATTATACCTCTGGGAATTACTGTCAATGAGGTTGAGCTTGGCATATGTGCAAGTAAGTGGGGGAAAGTTCAGGGACCCGACGGGGTTCCTATAGATGTTTACAAAGCAGCCCCGGAGATGTGGAGACCTCTTTTGGCTATTGTATTTAATGCAGCAGTTTGTACTGAGGCACCGGAAACCTGGAAGGAATCCATCATTATTCCGATATACAAGAAGGGTAGTAGGGCAGATGTTAATAACTATCGTCCTATCTCTCTCTTAGACTCCTCAATTAAGATCATGAGTAGAGTTATGCTGGCTAGACTAGAAGAATGGGTCGAGCGGGAGGACATCCTGGCCGATAGCCAGTATGGATTCAGGAAGGGCCGGGGTACAGTGGACCAGTGTATAAACCTTGATCTACTGATTGGCAAATACACTGAAGCCAAACATGGCTCATTATATCTCTGCTTTGCAGACTTAAGTAGCGCTTTTGATATGGTTGACCATACTACATTATGGCCAACCTTGTTATAGCTTGGAGCACCGGAGGGTATTATTTTTTTCCTTGCCAGGCTGTACGAAAAGTTACAAACCTGTGTGCGCTATGGCACTAATGGGGAATGTACCCCCAAATTCAGTGTCAAACGAGGGATCAGACAGGGCTGTGTACTAGCCCCCCTTCTTTTTATACTGTTTATTTATTTATTTATTTATTTATTTATTTATTTGTGTCTTTTATATAGCGCGCAGCTACCCCAACGGGGTGTCCCGGCGCTTGTGCTCAAAGTACTAAATCCTGTCAGGGGACGCAGTTAGCAAAAGAGAAACGTTTTGAGCGCTTTGTGGAACGGAAGTTCCTCCTGGATCTTGCGCAGGGAGATGGGAAGTTTATTCCACTGAGAGGAGGCACACACTTGAAAAGTTCTGCCCCCAGAACGAGCTTTTTTAAATCTGGGAGAGACCAGTAAAAATTTGGAATTAGAACGGAGATTTCTGACTTTGCTGTAGGGACGGAGGCATGACAATAAATAGGCAGATCTATGTCCTTTTGTGGCCCGATAGGCCAAAGTCAGAGCTTTAAACTCGGCCCTTTTGTGGACAGGCAACCAGTGTAACTTACGACGATAAGGTGTTATATGTTCTCGAAGAGAGATGCCACAAACTAGCCGAACAGCGGCATTTTGAACTATTTGCAACCTATGGCACAGGCTTCTGGTTAATCCAAGGTAAAGACCATTGGCATAGTCCAGATGAGATGTAATTAATAATAACAATATGGTGGGTTTGGGGCCCCAGGGAGTTTAAAGACCAAGCTTTGACACGTTCCCTCGTACAACTAATAAACACAAAAGGTATCAAAGGGTCTACAGAGAGTGCCTGGAGTGAAAGAACCACCCAATGTGAACACTACGTCTATCCTAATCTCCTAGATGGGTCACCTAACCTCAAAAGGAGAGGGACTGGTCAAGAAGATACCCATCAGTCACCACACGGATCCGCCCTTCATCATTTGGGATTCTTATTTTGACCCAAAGGTGGAACTCCTGTCCCTGCAGAATGAGGAAGAGATGGAAATGACCCTCATCTGCTTGGCTAGATGTTGATGGAATCCTACCAATCTAAGTGTGTGGGTGACTAAAGTTGCAGTGCAAATAAATCAAATGTGAGAGAAAAAAGTGTATTTAAAATTGGGCAAGGGAGTCCTGAAACAATTTTTATTCTGGTGTGACTCACTCCACCAATGTTAAAAAATCATAGGCAGCCTATGAATATTGCTGCCCAGGTGTGAAAAATAAGTTCAACATGTTTCAGAAAATAATAGACTGTTGCGTCCTTGCTTTCTTCAGGACCTAACCAGCTGTTGCTACTGCAAAAGTGAAAATAATAAACAAGTGGTATTTAGATAAAGTACGAGATCACCTGATTCTCTAGGTGTCCTTGCTACATCTTTTCTCGTGAACTGTGTTTTTCACTGTGAACAAGAAGCTAGGAAAATGACGAAGTGAAAGGTTAGGTGAAATTTCACATCTTGGCAGTATAGTAAGTCAGGAAAATATACCTATAAATACTATATTCAGAAGATATATATATAGACCCTCTATTAGGGCTTATTATTTACGTCGTTGTGGATATACATTTATATTCCAAACTACCAAGTTCCATCTTACCAGTCTCGTGAGAGATGGAGACCTCACCCCTCCTGGCTGCGGCTCAGGAAAAGAGTTAAGCACCGCTCTAATGGAAGAAAAGGGGGAAATCTGTCAAGATGCTCCCTCTCTAGCAAAGTGTAAATAACTGGTGAACACCATTTTTTTTTTTTTTTAAACAAAGAAATTTCCATTACAGAGGGGAGGATTGTGAAAAAAAGAACCTCGGTTTTTCCTGCCTTCAATCTCAGGAAGTTATTATCCATCCACCGAGCTATGTCTCGGAGACAGTTTTTCAGAGGATCAAATGTGGTCAGGGTAGAATCATCGTATGAGAACAGAAGCTGAATGTCGTCTGCGCAAGATGTCATCTTAATTCCTGTCTGGGAGATTAACTCGGCCAGGGGAGAAAAATAAACATTAAATAAAAGAGGACTCAATGAGGAGCCCTGGGGCACCCCCCATTTGAGCGGGCGGCTAGTGGAGGTTTAAGGGGGAGTAAACACTTGTTGTGTGCGATTGGACAGAAAAGAAGAAATCCAATTGAGTGCCATACCCTGCATGCCTAGTGATCGGAGGCGGTAGAGCAGGACAGGGTGAGAGACGGTGTCGAATGCTGCGGAAAGATCCAGCAGCACCAACACCGCTCTCGAACCCCTGTCCAGCGTCCAACGTACTGAGTCGGCCATTTCTATCAGGGCCGACTCTGACCGGATCGAAACCCGTGTTGGGAATCATGGAATAGGCCGTTAGATTCTATAAATCCGGCGAGTTGCTGGTGCGCCAGTTTTTTAAGAATCTTGGCCGGGGCAGAAAGGAAGGAAATAGGCCTATAGTTAGCCGGGTTTTCGGGGTCGGCATTGGCCTTTTTCAAGATGGGAACCAATAGAGCGTGTTTCCAAGATTCTGGGTATACTCCGGTACATAGGGAGTCATTCCAGATGCCATTAAGATGGATATTGAGGAATGGTGCAAGAACTTTATATTGCTTGGCCGGCCAGGGGTCATTAGGTGATCCTGACGGATGTATGACGTTTCAACGCATGCTTTTACCACGCATGCCTTTACAACGCAGGTTTTACAACGCAAGTCGTTACAACGACTTGCGTTGGGGGGCGCTGGTTAGTGAATAGTTTAATTTAGTATTCCAACTCCAGTCCCCGTGGATAGTAGGGAAGGTGTTGGATAGTAAATTAAACTATTCCCTATCCTAGAGCGCCCCCAGCGCAATGCGTTGTAATAACTTGCGTTGTAAAAGTTGCGTCGTAATGGTAGTGCGTGGTAAAAGTTGCGTTGTAAAGGATGTTCCCCGATCCTGACTTGCACTTGAGGAGTTCTTGAAGAGAACGGTCTTCAGTGATCTCCTCAAATTTTGAGAAGACTGGCGATGGAACATGAGGGACTGGTGAGTTTTCCCTAGTATCATGACTATCGGAAGTAGGGAAGGAATCATAGATAGTTGCTATTTTCTCCTCGAAGTAATCGGAAAGTCGTGTGCAAAGAGACTGCGACACTGGGGATTGGCGATTAAGGGCCTGGGGGTCAGTGAAAGTTTTGACCGTGTTGAAGATCTTTATTAATGAAATCGATGCTATTTTAAAAAATGTAAATGCCGATGCCCCCAAGATCAAAGGTGTTTCTGTGCCAGTGTTATTGTACGCTGACGACGCTGTACTGCTTTCAAGAACTCCACGTGGACTACAGCGTCTGATCGATAGATTTTCCAACTTCATTAAGGATAGAAAACTTACCATCAATAAGGGGAAAACGTATACCTGTGGGGCCAGAAGCAAATTTACTAATGCCTTTTTTATTGATAGTGAAAAAGTGCAACAAGTAGACAAATGTTGTTATCTTGGTATAACCTTCTCAAAAGACAGAAAATGGACTAATGAATTTAATAATATTAGTAATAAAATGGCTAAAAACGCCCACGGTGTTTTTAGATTTGCGGCAAAAGTTGGGGACAGACGGACCAGGGATATGCACCGAATTTACCAAGCCAGATGTGTCACTATAGCATTGTATGGGGCGGGTGTCTGGGGTCACAGATGTGACTATAATTTGCAGAAGGAGGAGAACACTTTTAAAAAAAGCTTTTGTGTTTACCTCTCTCCACCCCCACTGAGTTGATCCATCGAGAACTGGATATAAATTTTTTAACTGATCTATTATCCTTAAGGCCACTTATGGTTTGACGCTCTATTTGGCTTCAGGATGAAAAGTCTTTCAATAGATCTATAATAGAGGATTGTTTATTACTGGATAAACATCGAAATATCCCTTGGCTTAAATATGTTGCTGACTGTTTTTCTGAAATATTTAACATAAATGTACTGGCTGACCCAATTGCCGCCTCTCAGATCCCCAAAGTTGAGCTGAAAACCAAATTTCTGGCTAGTAGGGCGAGGAAGCGGCTTTCAGCCTATGGATCTCTGTCCTCTGTCATGTTCTACAGCAAATACACTATTATTGAAGGTTTCCCACTTTATCTAGTTTTGGTGAGTAGGCCATCTCATAAGTTCGTGCTAACCAGACTGAGGTTTGGGGTAGCACACCACTTAGTGGCCCTACCGAACCTTAAGAAACATCCGATAGGGCCGTGTTTGTGCAATGGCGTTTCCAAACAAAGCACCCTGCACTTTTTATTATTTTGTAAACTGTATATGAACTTTCGAATAGCCTATTTGAAACCTATGTTTGTCAAATATGGTGTACGTACAGTTAACCAGGCAATGAGTTTAATATTCAATCTGGAATCTGTCGATATCTGTTTTTATACTGCTACTTTTTTAAATCAGTCTATTAATGCACGTAAAAGCATGTCATTTTAGGAATTTTGTATGTATTTTTATGGTATCTCTTTTATTGATCTGAATTTTGTAATCTCTGTGATAATGTGTTTTTTTTCCTTGTGCTTTTATGGTCATTTTATATGTTCCGAATAAAGCTTCATGAATTGAATTGATCGAGACTGTGCTTCAGGGTTTTAGACTCCCACCTAATATCCAACCTCCTAAATGTTAGCCTCCAGAGTGTTCTGTTTTGCTCTGTGCTCAATTGCTTTTAGCGTTTGTTAAAAGAACATGCTAAATATTCATCCGCTGAAGTCTCCAGCAAACCTTTGCTTCTGGATATAGGTTTTAAAAAAAACAGAAGTAGGTACCTTAACACAAGAAGCTTAAATAATGTAGCATGATTTTACACATCTCTTATATTCAATAACACTCTTCTCCTGGTATTAGCTCAATTTCTCCTTAAGAGACACCTGGTTGTATACACAGATCATTCTTTAGTGTATCTGTACTGTGTGTTTATGTCTCATAGTTTTTAGCCCCACCACATTACTGCTTAGCTCCCCCCTAGTACCTACTGGCGATCAACATATTAGCCCTGTTGGATGAGGAGGAATACTATTTTCTTAAGACAGAGAACCCCCATGTACCAAGCCTGTATCTACTCCCCAAGATTCACAAACATTTCACTAGACCCCCAAGTAGGCAGATTGTGTTCTCAAATGGCGGTCTTCTGGAAAATACTTCTATCTTCCTTGACCATTTCCTGGCACCTTTTGTCATCAATTTGAAACCTTATTGCCGTGATAGTACTGACTTTTTGAGGAGAATACATGATGTCAAATGGGATGTCTGCTCCTTGTACACATGTATCAACCAAAAGGAAAGGATTGATGCATGTATGTATTTCTTTCGTGGAAGGCCCATATCATTATTAGATCATACCAACATGCTGCAATCCATTATATTATATTGTCTCAAACTGAATATTTTTCTTTTTGAGAAAATATTTTATCAACAGAAGTCAGAGCAAGCTATGGGTCCCTGATTCACCCCAGCCTGGCAAATTTATTCCTAGGTTGGTGGGAAGAGCAGGTGGTGTGGGTCGAGGACAATGACAGATATACCGAACATAAACCAATCTGGATTAGATCTATTGATGATCTTTTCCTGATTTTGGATGGACCTGAAATATTGGCACTAGAATGTATTGAATCTTTAGGGAAAAATGATCTGAATTTGAGTTTTACCTATAAAATCAGTAACACATGCTGTGAATTCTTAGATCATGCCATCTCAATTGAAGAAAACAAATTGGTCACCGGGTTATTTAGGAAGGAGACTGCTGGCAATACCATCTTACACGCCCGTAGTAACCACCCCACCCCGCTAATCCATAGCATGCCCTATAGGAAATTTCCAAGAGCTCGTTGTAATTGTGGCTCGGATGAGAATTTTATCCAGGAGAAATACAATATGGAAGATAGATTTATACAAGTTTATACCAAGAAAATACTATCAAAGGCCAAAAAGGAAATTCAAGGTGTGACACAGGATGATGTTCTCTTCGGTGGTAATAAGACTAGGAAGAATAAACATGGTACTAACATTCCCAGATTGATTACTACCTACAATAAAAGATCTAACTACTTTAAAAGAATTTTGAAACGCCATTGGAGTCTTTTAAAAACTGATCCAGTGATAGGAAAAATCATAAAGGATTCACCTGTTGTTACAAAGAGAAAACCGAGTACATTACGGGATAGGTTAATTCACAGCTACCAAGAAAAACCCACATCTACCTCCTGGCTTGGAGATCAACAAGGGTTTTTTAAATGTAATTCATATAAAGCATGTAAAAATAACAAGAACCGTAGGTGTTACACTGCCTTTAATGGAAAGTCCATACAAATTAGTAAATTCATTACGTGTGCCAGCGATTTTGTGGTGTATATCTTGGAGTGCCCTTGTGGCTTAAGCTATGTGGGCAGTCCAAAGCTACATTTAACAAACCAATAGGTCTCGCTTTTGGGACCTTATGTGTTTATTTTGAAGTTTTGGCTATGTTGTAGAGTATTGTGGTTGATGTGTTTCTTGAGGAAAAGTTCTAATAAAAAGTGTTATATGTGGTACTTAGTGGTATTATGTGGAGTGTATTGATGTTGCATTGAGTATAGTGTAATTATGTGGTGTGTAATTATGTTGTACTGAGTGATGTTATGTGGAGTGTATGTATATTGCATTGAGTGTAGTTATACATTTGTGGTGTGTTATTACGTGGCACTGAGTGCTAATATGTGGATAGTATTAATGTTGTATTGAGTTGAGTGTAATTATGTGGTATGTAATTATGTGTTATTGAGTGGTATTATGTGGGGTGTATGTTGCCTTTAGTAGAGTGTAATTATGTGGCAGTGAGTGGTATTATTTGGAGTGTATGTTGCATTGAGTGCAGTATAATTATGGAGCATATAATTATGTGGCATGAGTTGTATTATGCGGAGTGATTTTGTGTTGTATTGAGGAGAGTGTAATTATGTGTAGTGTAATTATGTGGCACTGATTTGTTTTATGTGTAGTGTATTTATGTTGCTTTGAGTAGAGTGTAATTATAATGCATGTAATTAAGTGTTAGTAAGTGGTATTATGTGGAATGTGTGTTGCATTTACTAAAGGGTAATTATGTGGTTTAATTATGTGGTTTTGAGTGTTGTTATGTGTAGTGTATTTATATTGTATTGAGTACAGTGTAATTATGTTGTGTGTTAATATGTAGCACTGAGGGATATTATGTGGATTGTATTGATGCTGTATTGAGTAGAGTGTAAATATGTGATATGTAATTATGTGGCACTGAGTGGTATTATGCGGGTGTGTGTTGGATTTAGTATAATATAATTATGTGTTATTGAATGGTATTTTGTGTTACATAGAGGATATTGTATTTATGTGGATTGTATTTATGTGGCACTGATTGGTATTATGTGGAATGTATTTATGTTGCATTGAGTAGAGTGTAAGTATGTGGCATGTAATTATGTGGCATTTAGTGGTATTATCTGGAGTGTATGTTGCATTTAGTAGTGTTTAATCATGTGGTGTGATTATGTGGTTTTGAGTGGTGTTATGTGGAGTGTATTTATATTGTATTGCGTAAAGTGTAACTATGTGGCGTGTTATTATGTGACTGATTGATATTATGTTATTTGTATTTATGTTGTATTGAGTAGAGTGTAATTATGTGGTATGTAATTATGTGGTGTCGAGTGGTATTATGTGGGGTGTATGTTGCATTTAGTAGAGTGTCCTGACAAGCCTCTCACCTTGTTATGCATAACATGAGGTCGCCTTTTAGCTTCACACTGGCGTGTGCTCCTTATGTATGTTCCACACTGACTCGCAATCACAGACTCCAAATAGGTAACGAACTCGAATATTTACACATTCTTTTATAGAGACAGCATGGATTTAACGCTGATACTCGCAGTACCCAGCATATAACGGTGGAGCAGTGGTTACAGACAGCATGTTCACTCTCACACATCGAGTCACACCTGCAGGGGGACCTGCGCCGCCCGCACTGCCCCTTCTTGCCTGCTTCTGAAGCCTCTCCCCTGGTGTCGCTAAGGTACATAAATGACCTGTCGTAATTTCCGACCCTTTCACCTGGCCTGGCAGCGCCCCTTCCAGCCCCCGTCTCCTCATGAACCCATAGCCCGATCTACATTTTTTATGAGGGCAATAAAACGCCTGCTTATTTGGAAGGCAAGGGTGATCTGTTTATGGCAGTTCCCAATCTCCACTTCAAATGAAGAGGGTGACAGAGGGGGAAACTGTACAAACTCAGCCTTGGCAGTCTTTGTTAAACAGTTGTTTCTTCGCTGCAGGATTTTCATATTTGTGAGACGCGCTATCCTGCGTTTCACCCCAGCCAGGGCTCTCCCTCGCTGCCTGACGAGCAACCTGCCTGGGTCACACTGAATGCGGCTGACCATTAACTTGGGAGAAAAACTGGCCTTGCAAAGAATTGCATTCTCCCCCTGAACCCCTACCCCACCCCTCCGTACATACACCCATGCTCATCTCGCGCTTTAACGCAACTCGCCGTTAAATTCACTATACACATTTTTTCAGGAAACTACTTTTAAAATAAAAAATTGGATTTTTAGCGTAAACCAAAATCAAAGCTGTGGGTGACAATATTGTAATAAGTACGAGATGGAACACGGATTCCAACTTACAACTTACATACTTTATTTGAAGTGGGGGAAGTGTGCTTGCAGAAACTGATGAGCAAAAAGAAAGAAAAAAAACAGACCCACAAAGCGTTTCCCTTGCGGGAGCGAGCAGGGACACCATCTGTTTGCAAATTAATTACAAACCTGTTTCTAAAGCTCGCTCCCGTAAGGGAATCACCAAACGTGCACGCATTGCCATTGAAAGCAAAGCGTGCACGTTTTTGGGCAAAAAACCAAATCGAATCCAAGAGGCCCCCTCCTAAGCAGCGCATGCGTGCTGCATAGGCGAGACCTAAAAACAAGAGTACTTCAGCACTTATGATCCATAACCAATCAGTATTTCAGTTACCCCAAGGCCAGAAATGTTCATGATAAACACAATAGCAATTGCAATCTAATACAATTCTTTGGGATTGATAGAATTATGAAACATACCAGGGGGCGATAGAGAAGAACAACTCCGCATTCTGCAACCACAGTACATAATTGACTTAAACACCAGAATACCCAATGATATGAACAGTGGGAAGGAATTAGCCACACATATTGTTTTGTAATTGGCTCCATATTGATTCAGTGATGTAATATGTGAGGTCATTAGCAGTGCGCTGCGGGAGCATAAGTTATACTTACCTCAGCTAACTATAACTGCTGAATTTCTCCTATTTTGTACGGGTGAAATTTGACCCTAACTATTATGTCCCTGTAACCTTTGTTTTTTTCAGTGAATTTCTAAGGTGTTTTAATTCTATTTGCTAACTATAAAGTCCCTGTAACCTTTGTTTTTTTCAGTAAATTTCTAAGGTTTTTTCAAAGCTAATTCCTAACTATAATGTCCCTCTAACCTTTTTTTTTTTTAGTGAATTTCAAATGTTTTTTAAAAGCTAATTACTAACTATAATGTCCCTCTAACCTGTGTTTTTTCAGTGAATTACTGTGGTTTTTTAACTAGTAATCATGTTTGCAGAGTGGTGGAGAAAGGGGGCTGGGCCTCCGACCAGCTCTCAGAAATGCCGCTGGGTAGGACTTACAGGAGGTAGCAGGAGGGCTTCTTGGCCCCTAAGGTCCCTCAGGAGTAAAGTGGACTTCATTCCCAAACCAATAGTGCACCACAAGCAGAGTGGCGTTTACACAGTGGTGGAGAAAGGGGGGTGGCCTCCCAAGACTTCTTAGCAATCCCACTGTGTGGGACTTACTGGAGATAACAGGAGCGGTAGTTGGCCCTCTAGGACGTCCTTGGGGGACATCTACCCATCCTGTTACCTCCAGTAAGTCCCACACAGCAAGATTGCTGAAAGGTTGTCACATGCCATGCCCCCTTTCTTCACCACTGTGCAAACTCGGCATCTGATGCACTACTAGGAGTGGGATAAAGTCCCCTTGGCTCCAGAGGATCCTTGGGGGCCACCTACCCCTCCTCTTAACTCCAGTAAGTCCCACACAGTGGGTTTGCTGGTAGATGTGCAGTGGCCACACCCCCTTTCTCCACCATTCTGCTAACGCACCACTGTGGTGCACTGCTAGTTGGGGGATGAAGGTCCCCATGGTTCTTGAGGGTCCTTGGGGGCCAACTACCCCTCCTGCCACCTCCAGTAACACCGACACAGCTTGTTTGCTGACAGGTTGTCAGAGACTATGCCCCCTTTTTCCACCACTCTGCAAACGCGCCCCCTGGCGTACTACTGGTTGGGGGAAGTAGTCCACTTTAGTCCTGAGGCCCTCAGGGGTAAAGTGGAATTCATTCCTCAACCAGAAGCACGCCAGGAGGCTTGTATGCAGAGTGGTGGAAAAAGTAGGCATGGCTATCAAGTCCTTGCAGCAATCCTGCTTTCTGGGACTTACTGGAGGTAACAAGAGGGCTTGTTGCCCCCCAGAGACCCTCAGCATTCAAGGGGTTTTCATTCTCCAACCACCATTGCACCAGGAGATGCATTTACAGAGTGGTGATGAAGGGGATGTGGCAGTCTGCGACTTGCCAGAGCTTTTTTTTTATTAACAGTTTTTTTTAGGGAATGGGGCTACGTAGCCCCACTTCCCTCAGACGATTTCGGACCCAGGAACCCCATTCCCCAGAGGCAGTCTTTTCTTTTACACGGGGAGGGGGGCTGAGCGACCCTGTGGAACCCATACCCCGCCCTTTTCCTTTTTTTCAATCCACTGAGAGTTTGATTTGAAGTTGAACACTGCGAATACCAGAATGCACTGGACTGCTTATCAAGGCATGAGTACATGCCCACTGGGGCGGGAAGTTTAATAAAGCGCAAGGTGTTCCACATTATGGTTGCTGTGATTCCTCATCGTTGGGCTCGTAAAAAAGGACGAAAGTTTGAAACACATTGAGCCGCTTGGAATGGATTAAGGCATGAAGCTGTTTCTGCTGCAACCACTCACCTTAGATGTTAACCCTCTGTGTGGGCGTCCTCACAGTGGCAACCTGGTTGTGTTGTTTGGATTTATGTGGCTGTGCCAGTCGCGAGGATGAACCGCCGCTGATATGCGGATCTTCGGCACTCGGAGGACTGGGCGTCGTCTTAGAACGGAGGCTTTAAGTGTGAGAGACTGTTTACTGGCAACATATCCAGCTCCAGTTTTTAATCAACCCACTGTGGTTTTTATTTACGTCACTCGGAATGCGGCAGCATCCACTGGGAGTTTTATTTTATGTTGAACACAGCGAATACCAGAATGCACTGGACTGCTTATCAAGGCATGAGTACATGCCCACTAGGGCCGGAAGTTTAATAAAGCGCAAGGTGTTCCACAATATGGCTGCTGTGATACCTCATCGTTGGGCTTGTGAAAAAGGACAAAAGTTTGAAACGCGTTGAGCCGCTTGCGAATGGATTGAAGGCATGAAGCTGTTTCTTCTGCAAACACTCACCTTAGATGTTAACCCTCCATGTGGGTGTCCTCACAGTGGCAACCTGCTTGTGTTTTTTGGATTTATGTGGCCCTGCCGGTCGCGGGGACGAACTGCCGCTGATATGCGGATCTGCGGCGCTTAGAGGACTGGGCTCTATATATAATTGTTAAGACGGAGTTTCTATCAAAAAGGTCATTTTCATTGGCCTATATCTTTGGCGCAAATTGATGAACTTTATGAAATTCTCCCTCAAAATCTGCCCGGTACTTTGGATGGTGTCTGGAAAGTTTTGGGGTGTTTTGTGTAGCGGGGGGTCGAGAAAAAAATGGGGGGTCTCAAAATGCGTTTTCTCCATGTTAATTCCCATAGGACTTTTAGACACAACTACTGCCTGAACTGCTTGGCGCAATTACACCGAATTTGGCAGGAAGCTGGATCTTGGTACGCAGATTGTGCTTTTTGTGACTTGGTGTAAATCTGTTCAGTAGTTTAAGAGAAATTAAGTTGATAACAAATTTGTATACATAGGGACGCGGATTATCCCTGGATCCGCGCACGGGTATTCCACGGATTCACACACAGTAGCGAACTCCTGATTGGCTGGCTGCACCTTCAGAGAAAAGTTGCTGCCGCCATTTTGTTTGCTGGGGAACGGTTGCCGGTGTTGAAAACTACTGTGAATATTATGTGAAGGGGTCAGGTGAGAGGTTTCCTGACTGCTTGTGTATGCTTAAAATGAGGGGTGACAGTGTATTATGGCCATGAAAATGCCCTCCAATATTTTGGGGACCGTTCGCCAACTCCGTGGATTGCACGTGAGGCTAACAGCGGCACCCCTATGTAACTTCACGGGATCCGCGGAGTTGGCGCGGCGGGAAAAGATATATATTTATATACTCCCTCTCCTCTCACAGCTACTCACATACTCATACAGATACAGCTACATCCACTCACATACCAATACAGACACTCTCACATCAACTGTTACACCCATACAAACATTTTAAACACATCAATTCACATACCTATAGAGATACTGCCACGCCCATTCACATACCCATAGAGACTCTGTGACACCCATTGACAAACCTATAGTCACTGTCACACCCATTGACAAACCCATGCAGACACTGTCACACCTTTCACAACCCCAATTCAGAATCTGTCTCACCCATTTACATACCAATAGAGACACGGATACACCCATTTACATACACAGAGACTCTGTGATACCCATTTACAAACCCATTCAGTCACTGTCAAACCCTTTGACAAACCCATACAGACAGTGTCACACCCATTCATATACTATGGAGACACTGTCGCATTCATTTACAAACCCATCCAGACACTGTCACACCAATTCCCAACTCCATAGAGACACTTTCACACACATTCACAAACCCCTAACAAACATTGTCACACCCATTCACAAACCCATACAGAAACACTCAAATCCTTTCATATACCTCCTTTATTCCCAATTACACCCCATACAGACTCTCACACCCTCTCACATACCCATGCATAGACTCTCACACCCTGTCAGATACTCATATAGGCACCCTTATACCGATTCACATACCCATACAGAGACTCTCACACCCTCTGACATACAGAGGCTCTCACATACCCATGTAGACACCCTTATAGCTATTCACATACCCATGCAGAGACTCTCACACCCTCTCACATACCCATACATAGACTGCCACACACTGTCACATACCCATAAAGGCACCCTTATACCCATTCACATACCCATACAAAGACTCTCACATACCCATAGTGTCACAATCATTCACACACCTATACAGAGACTCTCACACCCTCTGACATACCCATGCAGACACCCTTATACTTGTTCGCATACCCATACAGATTCTCTTACACCCTCTCACATACCTCCTTTATTGCCATTCACATACCCATATGTACTGTGTGACACCCATTCACATACCCATACAGAGACACTAACAACCTCTCACATACCCATAGACACCTACACCCACCTCACATATCCATACCGTGTGACACCAATTCCATACACATACTCACACTCTTTCACATACCTATACAGAGCTTTATTCCAATTCACATACCTATACAGAGACTCTTACACCCTCTCACATACCCATACATAGACTGTCATACCCTGTCACATACCCATACAGGCACCCTTATACCCATTCACATACCAACACAGAAACTCTCATACCTTCTCACGTACCCATACATAGACTTTCACGCCGGTTCACATACTCATACAGTGTCACAACTATTCACATACCTATACAGGCTCTCACATCCTCTGACATACCCAAAAAGACACCCTTATACCCATTGACGTATCCATATAGACTCTCACACCCTCTCAAATACCCATACAGAGGTCCTTTTTTCTCATTCACATAGACAGTGTCACACCCATTTACATACCCAGAGACGCACACCCTCTCACATACCCATAGAGATTCTCACACCCTCTCACATTCGAATACATACTCTTACACACCCTCATATACCTATAGCGTCATACCCATTCACATACCCATACAATAACTCCCTCTTTCCTATACCTATACAGACCTCCTTTTAGTCCCATTCACATACACAACAGTGTCACACCCATTCACATACCCATACAGAGAATCTCACATCCTCCCACATGCCCATACAGAGACTGTTATACTCATTCACATACTGATACAGAGACTCTCATATCCACTAACACACCCAGGTGCATGCTAATGCATACACTGACACACCCAGCTACACACAAATGCAGACACTAACACTCCCAAGCACATACTAATCCATACACTGACACACCTTGGCACATACTGATACATACACTAACACACCCAGGCACACACTAATGCAGATACTAATACACCCAAGCATATACTAATGCATAAACTAACACACCCAGGCACATACTGAAATATACACTAATGCACCCAGGTACACACTTATTTATACACTGACACACCCAGACAAATACTAATGATTACACTGACACACCCAGGCACATAGTAAAGCATACGCTGACACACCCAGCTACATAAACACACTAATGCAGACACTAACACACTCAGGTGCATACTAATGCATACACTGACACATCCTAGCACATACTGAGACATACACAACACACCCAGGCACACACTGATTCATATGCTGACACACCCAGACACACACTGATAGATACCCTTACACTCCCAAGCACACACTGATTCATACGCTGAAACACCCAGTCACACACTTATTCATATACTAACACAGCTAGGCACACACTCATCAATTTACTGACACACCCATGCACAGATTTCTACATAAATTGACACACTCAGGTACGCAGTTATATATACACTAAACAGGAACATAGTAACATATTCACAAACTCACCAAGTAGGAACTCATCCATACACTAATATACTCATCCATACCCTCATGCACCATCTCATTCACCATTTACAGCCACTGACACAGTCACCCATATAGATACTCATTCACCCTCTCCTTCACCCTTACAGCCACTTACACACCCACTGAATATACATATACAAATATTTACGCTCCACAGTGTCAGGAGGAATCCTTTCCTGAGTAAGAAGCACTCTAGCGTAACTGGGGGCTAAGCAGTTGCCCATGGCAGTCCCAGATATCTGCATGTAGTATTGAGCTTGGAATAGAAAAATTGTATTAGTCATACACTTCAATGGCCGTTTTTTAAAGAAAAATTGGATTGCTTTTAGTCCATCGGTATGTGCAATACACGTATAAAGACTGGAAATGTTCAGAACAATCCTTGATACATTTCAAATAGTCTTTTGTATCCTTGATATTGGAAGTCAACTTTACCACTTCTTGCAATAGAAAAGGGTCTATGTATACAGATAGATGTTGAGTCAAGCCTCCTTGTGATGTACTTGAATGTTAAAATTACGATCGTTTCCGGCGCGCCAGATGACACCGAAGAAGGCGACTGCCAAAAAGCAACTCTTTTGCACAAGTAAATAAATAAGTTAAAACTCACCCAGAGAGTACTTCTTACTCAGGAAAGAATTCCTACTGACACTGTAGAGTGTTAATTAATCAACGCAGGTACACCCCCACGATCCAAGCACTCGTCTGCAAGTGCAGCAGCGAAAGTTGAAAAGCAGCAGGGACATATACATATATATATATATTTTTTTTTATGTATCTATTTATCGATAGATAGATATATAGATAGATAGATATATATATAGATAGATAGATAGATAGATAGATAGATGGATAGATGGATAGATAGATTGATGGATTGATTGATAGATATATGTGTAGAGAGAGCGGTTTTACTTACCATAAACCATACATGGTAAAGGCATCAATGGTAAAGGCATTAGTGGTAATGTCATACATTCATTAAAGATTGTTGGTTTTAGCTGTGCTAACTCCACAGGGTATCGATGAATCCCACAAGTTGGTGTTGGGAACATGGATCAATTGCAATTTATGCTTTGGAAATGCTTTACATAGATGCCTTCGCGAAGCAAAATTGGCACGGCTACAGGAAAGGTCAGCCTGGACTATTGGGGAATAAGGCATTCGACAGGTTAGCGTGTAAGCCTGTTTTATGGTCCGCTGGGACAGCTTTTACTGTTGATTCCCCTGATAATAAAAAAAAACATTGCTTGCAGCAACCTAGTCCTTATGGGAGTTCAAAATTGCCCCATTTTGCAAACATTCGCAAACTATCTAATTTACTAATGGGGCGACTTTTATTTTGGTGTCTTGGCCTATATCCAGTCCCAGTCCGACCCTGGCTACAGTGGTATACAATGCACCCATTCTTTGCGTCTCTATACTCCTTAAAATGGATCATGTTTTACATATTAGAAGATCCATTCACTAAGTATCGGTAAGCTCCAGAGGGATTTAAATTCTGGTACGAGTATTTCCTGAGATGGAATCCTGCTAGTTATTGCAGAAATCCTCCTGCCATTAACCCAAAGAATAAAGTGCTTCCCAGACCGGTGTCATGGACTAAGGTGAAGAGAAACTGTTGCTTAGGAGCGAGCTCTGTCTCCTCAGAGCTGCATCCTTCACCTATCTTCGTTCCAGATGGAAGGAAATTTGGTCAGCACACAGAGAAATATATTGTACTGTCAGAGAATGTGGTAAAGCATTTCCTGCTCTAATCCATCCGAGGAATACTTTGCACAACGCACTAATGAAACAACATGCTACCCACCCACGCGTCAGGCCCATGTCTGCGAAAAGGGTGTGAGTGAAGACCTGGTGAGACTGTAACATGTGCTTGATTCAAGCCTCAAATCAGCATTTATCACCACCCTTTCCCTGCATTCCTTAAGCCCAAGACATGAAACAAACAAAGATATATTTTACCATCCCAGGTCAGCATCAGGAGTGCCTAGAGCGCTTGCTGGATTTATGTTGCATGTCTCTTTCATTCCTGTGAGACAACAGTGATGGAGCCCAACCGACCTCCAACACATATAGAAAGCAGAGAAGGAGTTTTTTTCACCCCTATCTACTGATCTAAAGCGGAGTATTGACGATTAAAGGGGTGATATCGCATTGCTATTTGAGTAGTCCCTTCTATGTGGGGGCCCGAGCTCCAGGGGGCCATTCAGCACTGTACGCGGGTGGGCCTGAGAACTCCTCACTTGGAAAAGAGCATGACCCCCTTCATGCACTTTTCAGGAGGAGCCCCCTCAAGCGTCATTATGCCACTGCCCATGAGATGCTCCTTTGCTACCTCACAGCTCCTGGTTGTTGTTGCGAAACCTAGCTCTCTTTGTCTAATCTCTTTGAACTACCTGTTTACCTCTGGATTTCCTCTTCTGTGACAAAGTCGACTCCACCTTCGTGTCCTGGTCTCTGGTCTACTCCTGTAGGACCTCTTCCTCGCCCCCAACTTAAACCTTAGGTTTGGAGTACTCTTGCAGTGAAAAATGCAGAAAAAGACTCTACAACAGGCACAAACAGAATGAAATCAGAACCCACACTACCAGAGTCTCCTATTAAAGGCAAAATAGAGCTAAAAAAGCAATAGATACTATCTTCAAAACGTTTCCTAACGTACACGAGTTAGCACCGATAACAAAAATCAGCATGGATATCATGTAACAAGACGTGTCAGGAATGCGATCAGACATTAACAAATCACTGATAAACTCTCTGCGGTGGGAGAACGCATCAGCGGCCTAGAAGATAACTCCCTGCCAATGAAGAAAGATATTAGCTCAATACACAAAATATCTAGCTCTGTGCAACGAGAAATCGCTGAGCTTGAGGACAGGAACAGAAGGAGGTAATATTAGATTTGTCGGCTTCCCTGAAGGCAGCTAATCACCTTTCTGGAGAATAGGCTACCTCAACACATCAATATCTCCTTCAATAAATGCTTTGAACTTGAAAGAGCTTATTGGATCCCCTTGTGCCAAAATGGCTGTGTACCCTCTTCTGGCCCACCTATACTGAACATCTGTAAACTCCTACCCTACCAACACATCAAACTAATTCTGGATTTCATCCGCAAGCATACATTTATTACATGGGAAGACCAACGGATAACCATCTCACAAAATTACTCCAAAGCTACTGTCCAAGTGCTGAAAGGCTTTCTGTCCATCAGACCTAGACTTCGGAACATGAACATCACCTTTTCGTTTTCTTGCCCTGCCAGGTTTCGCATTACTTATATTATATTATATTACTTATAAAGGTTATACTCCTTTCTTCCAGGATTACTGAGACCTTTCAACTTTTCTGGTTAACATACAAGAAGCTTGAGATTAACACTTCCACCCACAATGCTCAGACGTGAGTCCTGTGCTCTCCACACCACTGGAGTCAAGCTATCCTGGCTGATGACGGCTGATAGCCAGAAACCGGTCCTGGGATGATTGATTCCGGTCCAGGGAAGGCATTGGCTTGGCAGTTCGGGCTGGACTGTTCCCATGAGGCACAGGGTCAAGGCTGATTTGCATATGGCCATGTCTGAACTGGGGTGGCATGGTGAGCAAAATAACGATGGATTAAACCCAGATCTGTGACTGGGGGTGAATGTTTTGCCAATGTGCAACATTCTGTCCATCATCTTGTATGTTTTGCTGTTCGCCCTATGTGGGAAGGGTATGCCCAGACGTGGGTCCTGTGCTCACTACGCCACTGGATTCAAGTTATCCTGGCTGATGACGGCTGATAGCCAGAAACCGGTCCTAGGATGCTTGATTCCAGTCCAGGGAAGACATGCTTGGCAGTTCGGGTTGGACTGTTCCCATGAGGCACAGGGTCAAGACTGATTTGCATATGGCCATGTCTGAACTGGGGTGGCGTGGTGAGAAAAATAACGACGGATTAAACCCAGATCTGTGACTGGGGGTGAATGTTTTGCCAATGTGCAATATTCCGTCCATCATCTTGTACGTTTTGCTGTTCGCCCTATGTGGGAAGGGTATGCCCAGACGTGGGTCCTGTGCTCACTACGCCACTGGAGTCAATCTATCCTGGCTGATGACGGCTGATAGCCAGAAACCGGTCCTAGGATGCTTGATTCCGTTCCAGGGAAGACATGGCTTGGCAGTTTGGGCTGGACTGTTCCCATGAGGCACAGGGTCAAGACTGATTTGCATATGGCCATGTCTGAACTGGGGTGGCGTGGTGAGCAAAATAACGATGGATTAAACCCAGATCTGTGACTGGGGGTGAATGTTTTGCCAATGTGCAACATTCCGTCCATCATCTTGTACGTTTTGCTGTTCGCCCTATGTGGGAAGGGTATGCCCAGACGTGGGTCTCGTGCTCACTACGCCACTGGAGTCAAGCTATCCTGGCTGATGACACCTGATAGCCAGAAACCGGTCCTAGGATGCTTGATTCCGGTACAGGGAAGACATGGCTTGGCAGTTCGGGCTGGACTGTTCCCATGAGGCACAGGGTCAAGACTGATTTGCATATGGCCATGTCTGAACTGGGGTGGCGTGGTGAGCAAAATAACAACGGATTAAACCCAGATCTGTGACTGGGGGTGAATGATTATGCCACATTCCGTCCATCATCTTGTACGCTTTATCTTTCTGCTTTAGGCACAACAAGATGTAAACACTCACCCTCAGTATCTCACTCAACGTAGATCCACCTGCACAAATTTCTTCTCCAAAAGAGTTATGCAGTCTAACAAGGAAGCTTGCTGCTTCCTCAATCTCTTCCATATCTCCTCCCTGTAATTCCAGTCTGGATGTGGTACTTTTCTTCCTCCATGCCTTGACGGACTGTCGGAGTTGGAGGTGAGAGTCCTTCCTCACGGGCAAAGGACAGAAACATGAACAATCACTGTCTGGCTTCAAATAAAGTCACACCATGATTGGCTATGGTCTTTAATATGGCCACCCCCACACACACTGCCCTGACTGAAGCTCGTGATCATATCACAGCCAATCCTAGTGCTGCTACCATGCTGTTTATAGTAGTAAAGATTAGTTGGAGCAGGTGCAGCCTGCTCCAAGGGAGACTAGGTGGCAGCCCTGCCTTCCTTCCCCCTGGCTGCCTCACACAGCCCAGGTTCAAGGGGCTGAAGTGTGCATGCTGGGCTGGACACAGTAAGAGATCTGCCCAACCCGACGTGTGCACTTGAGTTTATCTCAAGCCTGCCATTCAGATAGACCATGTCCAATGCCCTGCCCAAACAGCACAGCCGTGGATGAGGTATTTGGGAAAAAAATAACAAAAAAGGAACATAAACAGTACAGCATGTGGAAGCATAGAGGGAGCAGTGGGGCAACACTCTTATATCCCTTAGCAGCAACCACCGCCGACTAGAGTTATCCCGATAACGATGACAGGGACTTTGGAATTGATTTCACTGTATACTAAAGCGCTGAATCATCCATTTAAAAGAAGGAAGATTCTTGACTATACTTATGAATTAAAATGTGATATAATCTTTCTACAAGAGTCTAAATAATCTGCAAATGACATTATCTCATTTGATGCACCCTGGATCTCAGACGTCTTTTGCTCACCAGCGCAAAATAAAAAAATGGGGTGATTACAATCATTATTAAGCAGCCTAGATTAAAGTCCTAGACACAATAGCAGATCAGGGTGGAATGTGGGTACTCAACAAGTAATCTAAAGCAGGTAAAGACTTTTATATATTGAACATCTATGCCCCAAATGTAAACAACGCTTGGTTCTGAAAACACATCGATTGCCTGATTTCTGGGTTCGCTATTGATGCTCGGCTGATAATAGGGGGTGACTTCAACCTACCACTTGATCCCACACTAGATTGCAGCTCGAAATCTAAATTTACACCGTCCACCTCTCACAAACTGCTTTGTAAACTACGTAGCAACTATTCTTTCTCTGATTTCTGGCATCTCCAACATCTAGACGACCAAGACAACACCTTTTAGTCCTCCCCCCAATCATAGTCCAGGATTGATTACTTCTTGGTATCCAATAACTTAGCAAGAACAATCACCAAATGTAGCATTGAACCCAGGTTGATATCGGACCCCTTGGCTAGATCAGTCATCTTAGACTGGCCCACCTCTAGTCCTGTTGACAAATCCTGGAGACTTAACCCAGAAATTCTCCCACTATTAGAGAAGTGATATTAGGCATTAACACCCATATTAATACATCTGAAAATACCCAAATGAAAGCCCTAGAAATTCAAAATAAAACAATTGGAAATTAGGCACCACTCAAAGAAAGGATCTCTTCTATAAAGCACCCAAAATGAAAGGAAATTCGAACATAACAACATTTTAAGCACTAAAGTCGGACAATGGGTGAACAAATTCAGTGCAAAAAAACTATGTGCTGGCAATTCCACCGGACAAGTGTTAACTCACTACCTCAAACATAAACAAAACCGGCTCCAAATGACTCAAGTCAGGGAAAATGATGGCCTCCTATATTTAGACCCAATAGAAATGTCCCACAGTTTTCTGGATTTTAAAAAAAATCTATACATATGTGAACCCCACGGATAGCCTAACGCATTTGGGCAAGCTTAACCTTCCCAAACTAGATGCACAATGTCAATTCCTTCTAAATTGGGAATCTACACATTCTGAGTTACAAACAGCCATCAAATCTCTCAAACAGGGTGAAAGCTCCTGGTCTGGACTGACTCATAGCTCGTTTTGACAAATAAGTCTCAGACGAGCTGCACTCCCCTGTTCTCAAGATGTTTCCTAGCTATGCAGAGTCAGGTACCACAGCAGAACCAATAATTTTGCTGATCTCCAAGGAAGGGAAGGATCATACCTATCCTAAAAACTATAGACCGATATTGCTTATAAATTTGGACTGCAAGTTATATGTATCTAGCCAGATGAATTGAAGCATATTACCATCCTTGATCGACCCCTACCAAGCAGGCTTTATCAAAGGCAGACTTTCTAATGACAATATTAGACTGTTGCATCATGTCTTACAATTAGTAAAGACCAAACTTTTCCCTGTGGCTGCAGTAGTGATCGATGCTGAAAAAACATTCAACAAGGTTGTGTGGCCTTTCTTGAAAGCTACAATGTTGAACTTCAACTTAGGCGATTCCTTTATAAGGATGACTATAACATTACACTCCATCCCCTGCACCAAAATAAGGACTAAAGTATTATTATCTGAATAATTTCCATTTATAGAAGGTACCAGACAGGGATGCCCCTAATCTTCCTCCTTGTTCCTCTAAGCTATTGAACCACTACTGCTAACACTCAATGAAAGATCCAATTTGATAGGATTAAAATTGGGCAACAGTTATTTCAAAACAGCAGCTTATGCTGATGACATATTGATTGTGGTCGACCACGCTGAAATAGCCATTCCTGAAATTATGGCTATAATTGAGGACTATTCCTTGGTACAGGGTTATACTATTAATAAGGACAAATCGGAAGTCCGCCCACTTAACCTGTCCTGTACCAAAGAGATCCTGGGTTCCTCTGGATTGTCCTGGCAGCCATATTATCTAAAATACCTAATGCATGGGTACTCGCAAACATTTTTTGCAGAGGCCATTAAGTAAGGTCTGTGGTGTGCCCAAGGGCCGCACTGATGCCAACAAACCAGATACCGGCCAGACAAGGGGTCCTGGCCAAATATTACTGGCGCATGAGGGATGCTGAAGACAACATGCTTGCCCATCTCTGTTGGGAAGAGGTCGAAAAACAGGCTAGGCAGACCAATTCCACATGCAAGTCTCTTAGGCAAGCGCTTCTATCACTAAATCTGGAAGAAGCTTGGCATTCACCAATGTCATATCTTGTTTTTAAACAAACCACCAACAAAGCTGTCAAACAAGCATCATTGCTAATAGACAAAGCATTAGTGGCTGGCAAAAGTCATGCCTGGATCGTGATGCCAACATATAAACAACTGAAACAACAATCCTATTTACAAGAATGTTTCAGGGATCACTAAAAGAGGAAACTAAGCTTATTGAGGTTGGGGTTGTTTCCGAGTAAATACCTCATCCCAAAATGGTTACGGACCTGGCAAACTCTGGATTGTCGCCTCTGTGATAAGCGAGTAGAGTCATTATTGCATCTATTATGTATCTGTCCGGCCTTACAAAATCAAAGGAAGATCCTTCTGAGGCCACTCCTAAGAGAAACACAAGTCAGGACCTGCAGGGCGGCTGTGATAAAATGCCTCAGTGGGTCTTCAATACAACTTTCCTGCAAAACGATAAAATTCCTGACATTTGCTGCTCAAGAGCTCGAAAAAAGGAAGGAGCAAAAGAGGAACTGGGACAAATGGACACCTTGCAGCCGGACCCAGATCATCTTTCATCCTCTTTACAGCCACCCTCCCTCCCCTCTTCTTCTCTTTTATTTTAAGACACTGCAAGCATTTTATTTAAGATAAGAGGGAACAGTTACATCTAATCAAGTATAAACCCTTATGTGTGCAGCACCCTTTGTTATAACTGTTATTTGCTGGCCCCAATCTTTTAATGAGAGGACCTCTGGCTTATAAAAGTACTACCCCTGTTTCCTTTTATCTTTGTATATTTAAAAACGTTCTCCCTGTTTTTACTTATCATGTGTATCTGTGCAAAGTCGCCCAGGACACGGGCATGTTTTATGCTGTTTTACGCTGATTCAATATGTTGATGTTTATCACATGGTGGTAAGTTCCACCCTTTTATGATTTTAACAAATCAAATAAAAGTATTATACCACAGTGGCACTAGGGCTTTTTGTTATGCTGTATCTGAGTCGCAATCCCTCTACCACACCTTGGGGTAAGCCTTCTCTGCTTGGTATCACTATCTTGGAAGAATCAAGTGTTAAAAGGAAGTAACTTCATTTCTGAATTGAAATTAAATAGAATTGCACAGTGTGAAATCATAAAACCTGGGATTAATCATTGCTTCCTCACTTGACCAAATTATGTGACCCAAGGCAATTGTCTAATTTCACTTTGCCTCCTTTTTTCCATTTTTACATAAAAGAGCACATTGAAATACATGAAGATATATGCTATATTATGTTTGATTTATTAAACTATAATGTGGTCCATCTATACTAAGAACCCAGACCACACCAGAGGGTTCCTTGTGATAACTGACTTGCCTCTTAGTTCGGTATTGGCATTCTTGCCAGATTTGCAGGGGCATGGCTGTTTCTATGTTCATTTTGAAAACTGTCTCTTTTAAAAAGCACTGATATGATCTGATGTACTAAGGCAAAACGCATGTTAATGGAATACACTTTTTAAAATTTTGAAGAGACTTTATTTTTTTCACGTTTTTTGAAAGATGTCTTGAAAATGAATGTGTTCCTAAAGTTAAATGGTGCAGGACACCTTATTTGTTTCTTTTCTTTTATTTCAGCTAGTGTAAATAAACGCTTGCCTGTTTCATTGATATCTTTATGAATGCTAGTGTTCTCAGCAGCCCAGACCGGTCATTCAGCTGGGGGCCACACCTGAAGGTTAGGAGAAACGCATGAGCCCCACGGGCTGTAATTTGAGTGTCACTAATCTAGTGGAATCGGTCAGGCATTGGTTATACAAAACTTAAAAAATTCTTAGATGGATGGTCACCCAAGTTCCTCACGTGGTGGGATAAATTAGAATCTATCAAAATGGTCATTCTAAGGAAATCTAAAAAAACTTGTATCTCCCTGGAAAAGCTCTTGTTAGCAAAAAAATCAAGGAGGTGCCAACCTAGCTGATTTTGAGAAGTGTCAAATCGCATTGCTGGCAGCTCAGTGCGCTAAGTGGTTTGATAGAGCATCGGTCTTCATCCCTCCGTGGCTCTCCCTCGAGAAGGTGCTTGTTGAGAATCTCTCCTTGCCATCTCTCCTAACGATCAACAAAATTCACGCTATTCTCAGGAATCCTATTTTGAACCACACGTGAAAAATGCCTTCTTACAACTAGACACCCTCTTTTCTGAAGTGAGATCTCATCACTCCTTGTGGCTTTAATATGGCACAACAAAGATATCAAACTGAATGCTGTTCTCTCCATAGAAGGACCCTGGCATGCAAAAGGCATATATGTTGTAGGCGATCTCAAGTCCAGACAACACCCCTTTCCATTCTCAGACCTTAGACAAAAATATGACAATGACTCCGCCGATTTCTATGATCTCCTTAAACTAAAGGCAGCTATTACCAAACACACGGCGTTTCCTTTTAAAGATGCTTCCTTACCTAAATATTTTGCATTCATCAGAAAATGCAGTCATGCTGCCTCCAAAATGTATTCCAAAATGAAACCTTTAACCACCTCACTGTCCAATCTTGTACAGCAGAAATGGATGACAGATTGGGATTACGAAAGGAACATTGATCTGTCGTCTATCGACTGGAAAGGCTGTGGGTATCTCCATTTCAAAATAAAATCGTACCCATTGTAGCCCAAACCAAACTTCACATCCTACACAGAACATTCAGGACCCAAAACTCACTGGCTTCCTTGGGCCTATTGGAAAATAGCAACTGTTGGAGTTGCAACACTGAGAATGCCAATTTACAACATATGTTGTACGAATCCTCATGGATTTAAGAAGAGAGAGAGTACCCTTTGGACCCACAGGAACTGGGTAAAATACAATAAAAAAAAACTGTGTTCCCTGGGTAGTGCCTTTTCTATTCAAATTCTTGCAACCAATCACATCATTCGGTTCTGGTTTGTTTCTATACCAGTCAGTCTTACTTCCCCTGTATCGCCCTTGTAGAACCACAAATACAATCTCAAGTTAAAGAATAGTTATCCACAATGTTTATTAAAAAGATATTTAAAAAAAAGGTTTTTCGATTCAAAACACATCAGTTCATTGGCATAGGTAAGTTCTTCTTAATACAGTGCGTAATGCTCATCAACAATTCATTACACAAATTTTATCACAAAACATTATATTAAAACAATTTAATTAAAAGATTATATTTATCCCAACAAGGTTGTCAACGCGTTTCGGTGGATTCGGCAGTGAGCCCCATCTTCTTCACGACATTTTTTTAAAAAACATTCATCTGTAAACATAAAAACCCAAAGTAAAAATACATTCAAAGGTACAGTTTCTTATTTACATAACATCTCTTTTCACCTTACAACTTGACAGTCAGGAGGAATACATATGCCTAAGGATATATATAACTGTAAAACCAAGAATGTGATTTATTTAATCACATGCCCTTGTGGATATGGCTACGTAGGTGAAACAATGAGAGAAGTACGTGTCCGTTTAAACAAACAGAGATCTGCTATTCGGATTAATAAAAGTAATGCTCCCTTAACAGAACATTGGTCACAATACAAACACACAGTGGATGATTTAAAGTGGTGTGTTCTTGAAAAAACTCTTATTTCTAGAAGAGGAGGTAACATAGATCAAAAAAGGAAAACCCGAGAACAATTCTTCATGTGTAAATTTAAAACGTATATTAATGGTCTGAACAATCGTGAAGAATGGGAGAGACTCTATAGATAAAATATCTAAAAAATGAAATAAAGGAACTTAAACGCTCAATAAAGTGAAATGAAAAAACTGTAAGAAGGGTAGGCATTAAGGCAATAACTGGTGGTAGAAGCGATGGAAATCTTTATTCCCGCTATCGAACTTAGAGAGAACTGAAGGACCTCTTTTAACCACAGATGCCATCTGCACTGTGTGGCAAAATTGCACCAATTATGTAGAGGAGCACGAGCGGTAGAAATAGTTTGCGCAAGACAAGGTGATTAGGTGGAACAATAGCTGGCTAAATACTCAACTTTGCATCACATGATCAATTTAAATAGGAATAAGGTCATGGAATATGTGGTTTTTTAACATTCAAAGATGGCGCCCATAGAAGACCGGGTTAGTAAAGTTCTCCGTCTAAAAGAAAAAAAGATCACAGGTCCGTAATTGGGTCACATGGTTACCCGGAACCATTTAAAAATACGGAGAAGAGATAAGGCACACTTCATCCTACATGAGAGGAAAGGCACAGCGGTTACGTGTGACACGGAAGGACTCATACGGAGAAGAGATAAGGCACACTTCATCCTACATGAGAGGAAAGGCACAGCGGTTACGTGTGACACGGAAGGACTCCAGGCAAGCGAGGGAGGTCAGAGTGGAACTTTGAATGGCATAACGTTAATTCCAAATTAAGCATAAATAGGTCCATAGCGCCTAATAATGCAAGTGTTGGGGGAGGAGCCGCGCCAGCGACCAAGATGGCCGCTTGAGCATTGGCTCCGCCGAACGCCACATCCTGACCGACTATCCGGCACAGTATCCTGAACCTCGTCCCTACCAACGGGTGGGGGGCCAGCACCTGAGTCGCCAGGTGAAATTCTGGCTCGATTGGCTGTTCTGGTGACTGAATATCCTCGACTGAGGGATTTGGGCCTGTGGTCTCGGGGTCCGGGACCCCTGGTTCGGAGCCATCCGGGGTGTAGTGCAACAACATCGGCCTCCGGGACCGGAAGTGGCCGGTCGGATCTTATTTTGTCACCTCCGGGTGGTGGCTGAGACGCCCCGGGCCTCCCTATCCTGTCCAGAGGTCGCCCTCCGTAGGACACACCTGCACTTGACTGAGGAGTGGTGGGTTTCTCCTGCTTTTGCGGTCGAGATGGCGTCGAGAGACCTTGAGAAGTCTCCGCCGAGATCTCTGAAATCCGCCCGGCAGGTCCAGTCGAATCGTATCGACAAATATGCTGTTTCCAAGGGGTCCCCTGTTGTTGCGAAATGAACCCCGCCTGGGGGTGCGGATGGGGGTCTGGATGATGATGACCCCACCATGAAAGACTTAATGGCCGCCATCACTGGGGTCCAATCTTCCTTGGGCAAGATGGACACAAAACTGGACACTGTCACCATTGAGGTGGGTCTCATCGGGGCTGACCTTACCAAAACTATGGAGAAGGTCAAGAATCTTGAGATCAAGACGGGAAGTCTTCTCGAGGATGTGTCGGAGCTTCAGGCAGCCCGACTCAAATTCGAAGGGAAGCTCGATGAGTAAGAGGGTCGGGCGCGACGCAACAATGTCCGTATACTGGGGGTTCCGGAGTGGTCCGAGGGGGTCTCCCCGGACCTATTTGTTGAGGACCTCATCCTCAATCATCTCAAGCCTAAGGGCCTTAGCAATTTTTTCACTGTGGAGAGGGCGCATAGGATTCCCGGTGGCCGCCCGAAGGTCGGGGCGCCTCCTCGTCCCCTCATCGCACGGGTCCTGAATTTTCGAGACCGGGACGCTATCCTGCAATCCGCGAGGTCCACGGGACCGTTGGCCTACGAGAATGCTTCGTTGCTATTTTTCCCAGACTTCACTCAGTCAGTTCAGAGACAACGGCAAGGGTTCCTGTCCATTAAACGGCGACTGAGGGACCGTGATATAAAGTACTCTATGATGTATCCAGCTCATCTGAGGATCGAACGAGACGGAAAAACATGGTTTTTTGACGCTCCTGAGGCGGCTGCGGACTGGCTGGATCGAATTGTGGGGTCGGAGCCTGGGGCTCAGGCCCGTTCAGACAATGAAGAACTGTGACTTGTTTTGAACTGTATCGATGGCGCAGAGGTGCCTGGTAGGGGTTGTAAAATCGTTCCCCCCCCCCATCTGGACAATCTTTGTTCATGACTCTTCTTTTGTGGCTTTACCGGATGGGGGGGGACAGTGGTTGGTCTGGGGTGGGGGGGGGCGGGCGGCCTGTTGTAAGGTCCTCCTCCGTTTTTCTTTTAGATACCTGTAGTTAGTTGGGGGAGACAGGCACACTGCGAGTTGGGGATGTGAATTCTTTGCATGCAGGGGTGCAGGGTGGGGGGTTGGGGCCTGGGAGTTGGGGTTGTTGGCGGTTTGATTTGTTTGAAGTGTATGACCAGGGTTTGCTATGGGTGCACTTGGATCTCCTGTGTCTCGAAATGATGAATGGCTTCCGTTAGACAGGGCCTGGTGTTCTCTGTCCACAGCTGGAACGTGAATGGCTTGGGTGACAAGATAAAGCAAACCATGGTGAGTCAGTTCATTAGACGGCACATGCCAGATGTTGTATTGTTGCAAGAGACACATCTCATGGGAAGGCGATGTATGGCGTTGCATAGGGGCGGTTACAAACTTGTCGCCCACGCTGGCTTCACATCGGGCTCTAGGGGTGCGGGCATTTTGGTGAGGAACTCCTTTCCCTTTGCGGTCCGCTCGACCTGGTCTGACAATCGTGGCCGCTATGTAGCTATATCGGGTCTTTGGGAGGGTAGGACTGTCACACTTGTGTCTATATATGTCCCCCCGGCCCTGCAGGTTGATACGTTTCGTGATTTGGGCCGGATGATTCTCACCCTTCCTGTCGGAATTACGGTGTTGGGTGGGGATTTCAACGCAGTAATGGACGGGGAGCTCGATAGGCTCCCCCCCCGGGTGCTGTTGCCCTCTCGTAGGTGGCTGCCTGACTTTATTTCTGCGTCGGGGCTGGTGGATTGTTGGCGTCTCAGACACTCGAGCGCTACTGAGTTCACTCATGCCTCGGCGGCGCATCACTCCCTTTCAAGGATCGACCACATTTTATTGCCAGCGGCACAGGCAGCCATCGTTCCGGAAGTGGCTCATTTGGCGCGGGGGGTCTCCGACCACTCGCCGATTTGGCTTCGGCTGTGTATGGGACAGGGAGATGTCGGAAGAATAGCCCCTCTAAATGCGTGGCGTTTGAAAGACCCTATGGTTAAAAAGGAGCTGGTGCGGATTACCGATAGTTATTTTCTTGAAACGAGGGCTCAGTTACCTCGAGGTGCTCCCTTTGGGAAGCCTATAAGACAGTCGTGAGAGGGGAGGTTCTTTCCCTTGTATCTGTGCAGAAGAAGAAGAAGAGGGCGGAGCTGGACAGAGTGGAGGCAGAACTCTTGGCCCTGGAAACTGCTGTTTCCTCCGGGGGTGACCCTAGGGGGAGCCATCGCCTCGAACTGCTCTGGGACGAATATAGAAATCTGACACGTGACAGTGCGAGGGCACAACACGCTACCACACAGAGCAGGATTTATGAGCACGGGGACAAGGCGGGGAAACTTTGTGCTGTTTAAATTGTTTGAATATGACCTTAATTTTCTTCAATATGAAAATACAAAAGTAATAACTACATCCAAGTTTTCTGAATTAGTGTCTCCTTCCTTCATGTTCGTGTAATGCTTTTTGCATGCTAAAATAATTGCCTTTAGAATTTCACCTGTTGGGATATTGTATTGCCTTTATATCTTTGAACCCTAATCCCGACTAGGGTATATGGGTCACACTCCTGTTTTCTCTTACATGAATTGTTGATGAGCATTAGGCACTGTATTAAGAAGAACTTACCTATGCCAATGAACTGATGTGTTTTGAATTGGAAAACCTTTTTTTAAATATCTTTTTAATAAACATTGTGGGTAACTATTCTTTAACTTGAGATTGTATTTGTGGTTCTACTAACGTATACAAGGGCGATACAGGGGAAGTAAGACTGACTGTGGTATAGAAACAAACCAGAACCGAATGATGTGATTGGTTGCAAGAATTTGAATAGAAAAGGCACTACCCAGGGAACACTGTTTCTTTGATTGTATTTTACCCAGTTCCTGTGGGTCCAAAGGGTGCTCTCTCTCTTCTTAAATCTATTGTGTACGGCTTGTTAGCCGGAGAGTGGTGGTAACACTAGTCCAAATATAATGGACACTATTAAAACCTTCGGGTTTACAGAGGATCAATTCTCTAAAATCATTGGTAATTCTAAAAACACCAGTGCATCTATCATTACTGATAGTAATTCAGAAAAATGGAACACCTTCTGGAACTTAAAGAAAAAAGTGGTACGCACTGAGCTGCATGCCGCATTTTTTATAGAATATTGTAAAAAAGGCATCATTCCTATAGGGTTGCAGGTGAAGAACGAACCTGGATTATTTGTGAAAAATTATAAATTCATTGAACACTAGACCCTAATAGCCAATCGTTGTAGTAGGGATTGGATGCTCTTAATAATCGAAACAGCTCAAGAATATATTCTTATTGAAAAAAGAGATTTAGAGAAAATGGAGGAAGAACGTAAAAATTGTTATAGTAATGCCCTGGACGATGCAAAGAGAAAACAAAACGAAATAGCAGAAGATGTAGACGGATATAGGGAATACCTGATTGGTAAAAAAACGAATAAACTGAGAAAAGATATCAACAAATATAGTACAAAACTGGTGTATCCCTACACTCAAAAAGACTATTACGATACACCAGCAGAGGAAAGCAACCAGAAAAAGAACTGGTATCCCTATCGTCCTAGAGGGCAAAGGAAAAATGTGAGTTTTTCCGATACATCCTATGCCAGTACAGAATCAGAAGAAGATAACCACAGTGATAATAGAAATAGGAAAGATATAAACCAAGGACAAACTAGAGAGCAGAGACCTTTTTTAGGGCAACATCAACAGAGACCAAACCCAGTACCGAGGGGGAGAGGCCGTGGAAATTACCAACGACCAGCTCCACAATTCAGACCCCTTTATATGAAAACACAAAGTCAGAAAGTGTGGGACTGAAGGACAGAGAGAAAGTACCAATTATCAATCTTTCTACTAAGAAGCTCAGTTAGGATTAAGAAAAAGTACTTAGTCTAGGGTTAGGATATGCACCCATTTCAAAACCAAATTCTTACGAAATTTTATAAGGTGGGGCTCACTGCCGAATCCACCGAAACGCGTTGACAACCTTGTTGGGATGAATATAATCTTTTAATTAAATTGTTTTATTATAATGTTTTGTGATAAAATTTGTGTAATGAACTGTTGATGAGCATTAGGCACTGTATTAAGAAGAACTTACCTATGCCAATGAACTGATGTGTTTTAAATCGGAAAACCTTTTTTTTAAATATCTTTTTAATAAACATTGTGGATAACTATTCTTTAACTTGAGATTGTATTTGTGGCTCTACTAACGTATACACGGGCGATACAGGGGAAGTAAGACTGACTGTGGTATAGAAACAAACCAGAACCGAATGATGTGATTGGTTGCAAGAATTTGAATAGAAAAGGCACTACCCAGGGAACACTGTTTCTTTGATTGTATGAATCCTCATTACACTCCTTTTGGAAGAGCATACATGATATTATAGATAACATTTTTCACCTCCAACTCTATAGGAACTTCTCGTTCTCTATATGTGGTCCCTTTAGCCACTCACATGCCCTAGCCCTTCAGACCGAGGAATGCTTACTCCTAGAGCTCATGTTCACACTAGCCCACAAGACTATATGATCTACCTGGAAATCTCTAGGCAAGGCTTCGAGCAATGCTTAGTGGGAAAGGCTTTGCTATATCAGAGAAACACAGGCGGTCATGTCTATCCAATATCCTTGGATCTCGGCCAACAAATCACTTTGGAACAACCTAGACAGCTATTTAGAGTTGGTCAAACCCCCATAGATACCCTTCACTGACACTGTGTACTATTATATTCTAAGACACTACTGTACTATATTGCTATTATCAAGCTGATATTGTACTAAATGACCATTTCCTTGACTACACTCGCTTTATCTTAATGCGTTAGTACTCTTGTTGTATTTTTACGTGAACTCTTCCTTTTCCCTTCTCTTATCCCCCTCCCCTTCCTTTTAGTTCCCACCATAGCAGTCAGCTTACCCTTCAATTTATATGTCTTGTTGAGCGATTTTTCATATTTTTGTTTAGTAACTGTATTTAATCGCCCCTTCTGAGATTATAAATGGTACTGCTTGACTACTCTGTGAATGTGCTAACCGCATTTTGTGCTGAAAACATAAATAAAAACGTTTTAAATAAAAACAAAATGCTTCCCAGACTGATTTCTTCGTGCGCTCTCATGATTCAAATGAAGTTCGAAGGCAACTGAAGAGTCTATGCTATAACTTACATTCTTGCATGGACTGACAATATTGTCAGAGTAGCAAAATCGGATTCCCTTTTTGAAAGAATGGACTCAAGTGTCACTTATCTTTCTGGCATCTGGATGTGGTTAAGAAGGCAGAGTGTGCTTAATGAATACATAAATGTGTAAATGAGTGTAAAACCACAGGCTGTGAATCATTAACATACCTATAGACTAATAAAAACTAACAACAGGCTACTTGAGGATGTCAGGAAATAATTAAATGCACTAACAGCCTTGTGATTTCGACCAACTGTCCTTAGCATCTGATATGGGCATATTGCTTTGCTCTATCGATTGCTTTGTGAAAGCGATTTCATCCAGTAGCAATGCATAATGTGTTGTTGTCCCAATTTTTGAGTAAGCTAACCTAAATCAATATTAAAATCTGCAAATTATATGATCAGGCCAGGACAGTGGAGTGGGTCAGATCAATTTCAATACAAAAGAAGTGTCCACTCTTTCAGATTGGTTAGTTGTATTAAATCTGTTAATTATTTCACCTTGATTTGCTTCTTTCAATGAGCTTGCCTGATCTCACATTTCACTGGATTTGCTCCTTCCTGACAGGCTGCACCCAGTCGGTCAGCCTGGCTCTCTTCACATGGGACGCGCCAACCTCATCTGCAGAGTTCCACAAGGATCCGCACTCAGCAATACTCTGATCGATGCCTGCATTACCTCAATCACCACCACTATCCACACCCACGTAATAAAATCATATCCTAGTCTGATGACACCAAGCTCATACTCTCCCTTTTCAACAAGATGCCAAACACCCACACCAATTTCTCCACCTGCATTTTTGAAGTCACCAGATGGATGAAAACCAACTGCCTTAGGCTAAACCCAGACAAGACGGATGTAGTAATAGTCAGCAAAGACACCTCGCTCTGAAACGCCACCTTGTGGCCTGCCGACCTTAGACACCTCTCCCAGGAAACCAAACAAATTACCTCGGAATAATGATTAAAGACCAACTTACCATGATCAGCCAAGTAAATTCAGTTTTTGCCTCCTGCTTTCACACACTCAGGATGCTCAAGAAGATCTTCAACTGGCTCCCTACCGACACTCACAGAGCCATCATACAAGCACTCATCACCAGCAAGCAGGACTACAGCAACACATTCTATGCTGGAATCAACACTCAACTGACCAGAAGATTCTTAAGCATACAAAACTCAGTGGCCAGGCTCACCCTCAACCTCCCTCCCCGCACTCACATCTACCTGCATCTGAAGAAGCTCCACTGGCACCCAGACCACAAACAAGCATTCTTCAGACTCCTCACCTACACATGCAAATCCTTGCACAATATTGGACCCACATGTCTCAACAACTGTATAAACTTCCACAAACCTACCAGACACCTCTACTCAACCGGACTTCTACTCGCACAACACCCTCCCCCACAACCATGCAGAACCAGATCTGATGGTTGTACCTTCTCCTAACTCGCTCCTAAAGTGTGGAATCACCTGCTCCTGCACTTCTGAGTCTCTTGGTAAGGTCTTCAATTCTGCCAGAAACTGAAGCCCTGGCTCTTCACCTAGCCTCTACCCTAGCTCCACCCATACAGCTTCTGCTACAGCGCCAGCATACCCTCCAGGGTGATTTGTCCGCTTTGTAAACATACTGCTGGCACACTAGCAGCACACTAAATCTGCCCACCTCAGATGTCTGTTTTTCTAAGCATAACATTAGCCCAATGGTTTCCAAGAAGAGCTATTTTTGTTCTTCCAATTCGTTTTTTTCCTCCCCTTGTTCTAGTAATGTTGTGCCCTGTTTGTCCTACCAGCAGAACCTGCAGTTCTCCTGGAAAAGTCCCTATAAAATCCAAAGTCACTTGCTCCTTCTCACTGTCCAATGCCTTACCTCATGAAGAACTTTGGGGTCACATTACTGTCAGCACTATTGCATACATGCCAACATTTTAGAACAGGGTGGTGGGAGATTTTGAAAACACAATCAGGGGAATTGATTTTCTCTATTGACTTCTATTGAAGCAAAGGCAATTTCAGGCCAGAGACAGCTAAAGTAAAGCCATTTTTCACTTCAAAAATCAGAAGTCTCCCACTCGATTCGGTTCAATTAGTATGTATATTATCAAAAATTCAACCAAATGTTCGTGCAGACATAAACAAGTGCACCTTCTTGTGAAGCTTGTAGTGAGCCACATGGAAGGACACTTGACCCCTGTAGTGACGTGCACACATACCCCACAGCCAGCCATGGCCCGGGGTATAAAACCACTCAAGGATCAGCCTGTGACAGTAATAGATGAGTGAAGTGTCTATCATTTATGCACCTGGCCGCCTGGGCCCGACACATACCTGAGAGGCAGCCAACACAGGCGACAAGGATCTGGATCGCTGTGCCCTTTGCTTCCTATGACTCCAGCAGCCTCACTAGGAGCCGGCACCGTAGCAATCCCACCACCACAGAGATGACAAGTTGCAGTAAATGCAGCAGCCCTCGAAAGATAGCCCACGTGGCCTAGACTCCGGCCTGGCCTCCGCGCCCTGATGGTGGCAGCCCCTCAGCCCAATGTTTGCCGCACACATCGGCAGCAAGGCCCAGCATGAGACCCGGGCCCCTGACGCCCTGGCCACAGCAGCGCCCGTCAGCCCTGAGCAAGAAAGGGAGCCCAAGCCTGGCCATTCCCGGCTATAGTTGGGAAAACAAAGCACCTCACACCTGCTCCACAAGAGGTGCCCTCAACGACAGAAGGTACAGATACTTCTCTTCTCACAACCACAGTCCCCACTGCTAACATAATGTACTCAAATGTGAGTGCAGATCACTGCTCTGTCCTCAGCCCCAGGTGCAGCTCAGTGAGCCAAGCTACACAACATGGTAGAAGATGCCATGCTGCACAGCCCCTGCACTGCCACCGACTCCAGGCAACCCTGAGATGGCTGAGCGAGCATAGCGTCATCCCTCCAGCAAGAGAAATACTTGTTCTTTAAGACCAAGATGGATTTATTTGGATACATTTACACTAAAGAAGTAATCGAAGTAGACACCTGCAAATCCCAAGCGATTTAACAGGCACTTGATCCCAAGAATGCCACAGAAGTGCACAGCTACCTCAGCAGGGCTACCTACTGTGGCCAATTCATCCCCAACCTTGCAACCCTTGCGGAACAGCTTAGGGCCCTCTCAAGAGCAGACCCTCGATGGAGGTGAGACACAAAGGAAGCCAAGTCATTTGACAAGATCAAATAACAGCTGCTAGATAAAGAAATCAAGGTATGCTTTGACCCAGACAAAACAACAGAACTAGTGGTGCGTGCCAACCCCATTGGCCTTGGGCCAGTGCTATCCCAAGTAGTAGCACTGACGCGGTGAGCACCCATCACTTTTGCCAGAAAGGCCCTCATGCCCACTGAAGCAAGGTATGACCAGATTGAGACGGAAGCCCTCGTCATCAAGTGGGCCTGCAGGCACTTTCATCTATACCTGTGCGGACAACCATACCGGGTAGTCACTGACCACCAACCGCTGATCACTTTATTCAGAGCGACAGCCCCACACCCACACCCACATTCCTGAATGGAAGGCTGGGCCTGCTCCTACTATATGTATGAACAATTATCCACCATATATCTCTTAAAGGAAACACCCTATTTAGAGTGTTACCACAGTGGATCTAATTATCACAACTGCCTCACAGTGTCCTAGATCACAGCTTGAATTAAAATGTGTGGTACTGTGTCTGCTGGTACCGCCCTCCCATCAATGTGCAAAGGACTTCAAAGAGGAGAAAAAGGTGAGGGAAAGTTGGCAGAGCCTCACTGGAGTAACACCATGGGAGGTTTACAGGATGGTACTCGCCTGTATCCTCAGGTTCACATCATTAGCATCTGCCAACTGTAAGAAATAATGAGTGGATAACGCAGAGAAAGAAAAACAAAAAAGTGTGATGTGTATTCTATAAGTGACTCTATAGGGATTCCGAAATTTACCATAGATATTCGGTATAGCCTAGTTTAAAAACGAGCTAGGCAACACTGGCTATTCAATTTTTTTTCCTTGCTGTGGGCCTGCTCAATTAAAACCAACATGTTTCATTGCCTTACAAAATTCGGTGGCAAATTCATCAGGGTTAGGGTCAGCCTCTTTACTGCACCTCATTTCTCCATTTATTGTACCTGCAGAGAAACAGCATACCACATTACATCAACATATACACCAGACACGCCTCAGGTTAAAAAGATTTGTCTATCGGGAATCAAAGATACCACGTCTGAACTATTTACCGGGTAGTCGCCATTCATCTGCATACCTGCACCCCCGTAGAAGAAACTGTTACACCCCCTGTAAATTCTTTACAGGTCTCTTTATGGTCGCTGCAATGAGTCAGTCTCTGTAGGAGAAATAAAGAGAAATCATTGCCAGTCTGGTCACCCTCCTTGAGTGTTAATATTGCCTACAACATTATAATCATGCCCTCAAGTCATGGTTTGCCGTACGTTGTGTTTCGCGCTATTAATTACTGCTCTATGCATGTCTCCCATCTATCGGCCTGTAGCCCTTCCTACGCTTGCTGCCCCATAATTGTTATACGACACTCCTGGGACACCCTTCTGTCTTCTATGGGCATGTCCCTAGCTTCTCATGCGGGCTACGGTCACTCACTGCCACTTGTAGTGTTCCAAATTATGTGACTGCCACTTCGAGGCTCTCATTTTCAAAAGCACACACTCTTCCTGATGCTATCACGCTCCCTCCTACCCCCACTGTGGGAGGAATCAACTATGATGATGTCTCTATACAATGTCATACTCTGCGGTCCTGTCTCAATGTGCCCAGTGTGTAAAGGTTGAGAAATGCCTTTCGCAATTATGACAGCTTCTGTATTGCTCTTGCCGCATTCTCACCTCTTACTCTATTGGACCCAAAGGGGTAAACTCTTATTCAAATAAGGGGTGTTTCATATGAACATTGTTTCCAGCAGGGGTTCTACCCACCATGTTAAGTGCTGCCTATACTCCAGCCGGAGTCTACGTTATAATTACATCAATGCAGCTTCTGGGACAGGGTACACCAAGACGTGTCGCCACCCGCCCATCCATATAAAATAACAAAGTCAGGGACAATATACGGCAATATTACTGTCTACTAGAGTCGACCTAGAATGGTACCACTTTGTTCCATTCTATAAGGTCGTTCAATCCATTTTGATCCGCCCCCTCCTGGTATATCCAGTGGGCTTCCTTCGTAATTAGTCTGTTTTCCATATTAAACTGGTCACCCAGTACCCTTTCCAGTACTACCCATCGTATATCCCTGGGCTGGTGTTTCTGTGTGGTAAAATGTTGGACCAGTTTAGTTGTAAGTTTGCCTGACTTCAGTGTGCTAATATGCTCCTGCACTCTGATCTTGATTTTTTTTGTTGTAAGACCAATGTAATGCACGTCGCAAGGACATGTAATTCTGTAAATGACGTTAGTCATATTACAGTTACTGAACCTGTTCAGATGCCACATCTTCCCATGTTCTAAAGTCACACTTTTGGTGGCTGTTGTGAGTGCACACACTGTACACCCCCCACAGGGGTAATGCCCTGGGGGGACAACAGACTCCCTGAGTTCCTGCACTGGACGTGTATGTACCGCCGGTCCCGGAGATTAGTGGACCGTTTAAAAGCGAACCTCGGTTGAGGCATTTTCATGGATCTAATGAACTAGTTTAGTAAAAAAAGATTTTACTTTTTGGAGTTGTCTTACCTGAAGACCTGTCGTACCACACAGTTCACTCAAATCAAAACACACTCGTAGAACCAACAACAAATTCTAAAGCACTTACAAGGAAAAGGTTATAATCAACAACATTTTTTGTGTCACAAATATTTATTATCATTAAAAAACCATGTCCCTTGAACTACAAATACATAAAAATTGTTAAAAACATGAGGACATATTTCTTTTAAAAACCACAATACATATCTCACAAAAATAGCTAACAGGAGAAAAGCAGACAGTTCACTTTGTTTTACTGACGTTAATTCAGAATAACTCAGAGCAACAGAGTGAATGAATTTTTCATTTCTTGTCACCCCAACACTGCTTGCCCATCTGAATTTAATAAACTAATAGCGTCGACACGTTTCAGTGGTGTTAAGTTGATAAAACCACCTTCATCAGGACAGATTACATATGTTCTCCTTAATACTGATGTTCCCTGTGCGATCACACTTATGTGAGGATTTTCCTGATTATTATTAAAACAAGGAATATTTCAATGTTCCAATGTCGAGGTTGACACTCTTTGGAAAGTTCTATGTTCCTTCTCACAACTGATTCTTCTTAGTTGCTCTATGTGGTAACTTTAAAACCTCCCTTCTCTATTCGTATAAGGCCATTCTCTATATTGTTGCACTGCAGCGCTGTTATTTTTCACAGTCGTCTATCAGTATGCCTTTTGCAAAATTGCTTGAACCTACATACGATGATTCAGCGACCCGGGGTATAGTGCAATCGTGGCTTTTTTCTCCAACGACTCATTTTCCCCGTTGTCGGCGTCTGGCGTGCTGTATGTCGCAGTGCCCATCGTATATCCCTGGGCTGGTGTTTCTGTGTGGTAAAATGTTGGACCAGTTTGTAGTGTAGTTCCTATCATCCGAATAGGCTCTGCGCATTGGAATAATATCTTCAATAGTATAGACCTAGGGCAGAGGTTAACTAGGTCTTCTACCGACGATATTAGACTTAAAATTTTGTGTTTGCCAGCTAGCTCAGAGTTCACTAGAAACTTTCTCGAATAGGCAAGGAGGATTTTAACCTCCCTGGATAGACAAGAAGGGATTTAGTTTCTGACAACCATAGAACATGACAACTTTGCTCTCCCCTAATCAAGAGTGTATCTCTAGAGTCGTGTGAAAACAAAAGACAACTTATTTTACTCAGTCAGTTCAGTGCATTCTTAGTTTCACCAGATTGTAGAGAAAAGGAAGAGACGGGCGTGTTCAATAAAAGATGGTATTTATTGATCAGTCTCTTTTCTCGTACAAGAGAAATGGATCGCTATTATTGCAATACTTATAGTTAAGTAAAGTGCATACAGTAAAGACAGAATTATAAAATAATACTGAAAAAGCATTGATATGGTTTCTGAGCCATATGATACTTTAAAATGGATAAAATAGATACATACATATATACATTTGACTAATCGTACTCAACTGGTGCTTCTAACCACGCCTACCCCAGTGTACCTGACCTAAGCCTAATACGTGGGCGGGAGTAGATAAGTAGCAGTTTAAGTTAAGTTTGTTTTTGCCAAGGGACTGACTCAAGAATTCTCTGCAAGGGGTTATTCAGTTCTGTACCTGAGATCTAGAATGGTGGAGGGCTGGTATCTCTTATCCCAGGTCTTGATATTCCAGCTGCCTGCGAGGGCTGCTTGGAAGCGCCGGAGCTGGATTTCTCGGCAGGAGAAAGGCAGCGTCTCGTTCTCAGCGCGTCAGGAAGGCGGGGCAGCGCCTGTGGGCTTCGCTCTCTGCTGGGCTCCTCGGCAAGTCTCGCTGCTCCAATCTCGTCACCACCGCGTGTGTTTGCTTAAGGCAATGTCGGTAATATTTATACCTTAAAGGTGCCGAGATTGACGTAAGGATGGACATATATACGTCAATAAGGATGTCATACGAACGGGTTCGTTCGCACATTCTTTTACTGAAGTTCTCGGTGAAATCAAAACAATGGCTACGGGAATTTCCCAGGTCGCTGTAGGTTTGATTTGTTTTGAGAACTCCGTATTCCTTATCAGGGGCTGGAGGAATATCGCTTGTCTAATTAGATGGCATGCGTTATGACCTAATCAGATAACACGCTTCTGTGCCGTGGTGTGGCTTAATCAGATAACGGTTTTTGCACCGTTGGATGGCTGCTAGTTAATTATTAACCAAACCAGGGTCAGGAATAAGGGAATCGATACAGTACCTATAGAAATACATCACACCCACTCCACGTAGACTATGTCCATATTTACAAATCTAGGCATAGTGAAACTAGTAGCGTTTGTGTATACCGTACCACCCCAAAATACATTCATATGCATTCTGAAAATTTGGAATTATGAAATATACGAAACACAATCACATGTACTGTATGCATAAAACATATAACGCATATTTCAAACTCAGCATGAATAAATGCGAAAACTACACATGAAATGGCTCTTAATTTATGTTGCAGGTGTGCCTAGCTGGTAACATGAAAGGTTATTTGAAGTCCCTTCACACGCTCCATGCAAGCTAATACCCTGACACAGAAGTGTACCGCTTAGTGATCTTGCACAATTATCGCCACTAAGAAACACTTTCTGGCCTTTAGTACTGACACATTTGTGTGTATAGGGCAAGTTCCATGTTGACTTAATGTACCCTTTACCCAACCTTTCATACTGGCCTGCCTGTATATATTTTTGGCAGTATTGAAACTGGAAAGTAGTTATCAGATTATTTATTATTCCATGTATTATCCATTCAATGACAGGTCGTTCTGACATTGTCAATGGTAATCTCTCAAGTTTTTCAATGCTCAGGATTGTATAGTCAGCACCCTTCTGTGCCAAACTGATTTGTTTATCAGTAAGGTTAAAGATGTAAAATAATGACGTTGTGTTGATTAAACGCCAAGGCACATAGCCTGAACGCAGATTTTGTAACGTCCAGCCAAGCTGTACAATAGAACGCAACTGGGACTGACCGTGTTGTAACAACAGTAAGTCTTGCGATATTATATCGATTGCTGAAGACACAATTCTGTCCAGAGAATATATTCTGGAGGACAGAGTCATTAACCCATTGTCCACCACAGAAAGTGATTTTTCCAAATTAATACGGTCAATTTCCCGTATTTTCTCTGCTGTCTCAATTTGAGTTTCTTTCCGGGCTTCGTTATAAGCTGCATATATAGAGGCCGCTATGAAACATTTTTGACGCTGTTTGCGTGGTCCCATAATGAAATCACGCAAGTCAGCACCTTCTGTAAGTAAAGTTAGGTGTTGCTTAATTTCTGCCAGTGTGGAGGTTTGCAGCCATTGAAGGCAGAGCTTGCCCACGCTGTAGGTGGTTACTATCCCTGGATGTTGTCTTTGGGAATATCTAGGGTCTGGCCTGGTCAATGTGAACCCCTGTATTTTGTTCAGGAATCTGTCTTGACAGTTATTTGTATCTGTGGGCCAGATCAACCATTGTTTCCATTCAGGATGTGTTCTGTTTTGGTTTAGTATATGGTTTACGTCTATCTCAACATCTATAGAGCTATTATCGTTCACTGTTGGCTTTGGAATAGATGGTTTGTTCAAATCTTTGATTTTGGCTAAGCCAAGACAGGTAGTTTGTTGAATAGTGTCATTCAAAAATATAATTTGTTCTGGGATCATACAGGCTCTAAACAATGATTCTATACCTTGTACTTGCCAATCTCTTGTACCCCAAACAGTTTTTGCTTCAATATTATTGTTCCAGAAATCAAAACCAAATGTATTCATTCGCTCAAAAAATGAATCTGAATATATCAATTTTGTGTTTGTAAGCATGGTCTTCATACCTGTCTTATTTGACAATTTGAAATAAAATGTTTCTGCATTACTTCTGTTAAACCCTGAAAAGTATGAATATTTATCATAAAATGTTTTCGAGCTACCTTTTGGAGGAGTAGCACAATGTTCCCATTGGTTATAATTTAAAACATTTCTAGGTTGTGCAGATTTGTGTAGATAATGGTTACCATAGTGGTTGTAGCAGAACATTTGATCATAATTAGACGAACCCTGCAAATAATCATGTTCTGTAAATTTAGCAGACATCACAAGATCAGACATCATATCATTAATATTTTCAAAGTCCCAATCATCAGCAAATGTGCTTGGTTTTTACAAAGTCACTCAATGAGATCTTGAATTGGTGTGGATACTTCAGGATTTCAACCGGACCATAGATTTCATAATCAGTTTTGTCCCATGCTACACCGCCTGGTATAGGATTGGCTGTGAAGTTCACTGAAGAAAGTTCTCTTTTCTCGACGTGTGAAGATGTGTGTGGTTTAAGGACCAAGTTGATTTTCTGGCTTGCTGTGTCCATTTTAGCATATTTTCCTTCAATGAAATGTCCCAAGCATAGTACCATGATGAGCCAAAGTATGAGGATAAATGCACCTAAGGCCACCCAAAATTCAATCCATGGGGAAATCAGATAGGTTTCTTTCAGCTGTTGAAAAAGTTCCTTAGCTTTATCTTTAAAAGTTTTTGTTGATGGCTGTTTCTTAGATTCACTCAGATCTTCAGATGAATCATCGAAGTTGATGAAGTAGCCGGATGCTGTTCTGTCAATTGTTCCAATTGCTTCTGGATTACTTTTTGTTCTAGAAGTTTCCTTTGTTTTATCAGCATACTCATATGTTACTTCATTGTAAGTTGGTGTGTCTCGACTAAATGTTTTTATTTGGGTTTTTAGAGGTTCAAGTTCCATTGCTTTGTTGCATATTCCTTGTTGATGTTCTGTGGGCATTTCGAATGTGATTAGCCTCTTAGTTTGAACCTCTGGATTTGTAGCAAACATCGGTGTTCTACTACTTCTTGGGAATCCACTTGGCCTACTGTTTGTTATCGGCCACATGATTGTGGTTTTACAAAGTCGATGGATACAACTCTGTTCTCCTTTTTACCAGCAAGGGGCGGTAGTACTACTGATCTTGTCCCGTTGATAGACAAGACAGGAACTGCTTTCCTGTAAGAAGGCCCAAATTCCTTCTTTACCGCGATCTTCTCTCTGACTAGATCCCCGACTTTTGGAATCCAGACAGGTCTTGCTGGGACAGGTGGTTTCTCTTCAGTGGTTGTTGGCTGTTGTTTCAACTTTATGTTGCTCAGGTCTTTTCTTGTTTCATTTAAGTCCTGCAAAATAGCCAAACGATGTTTGATGTCAAAGCATTTATCTTTAACCACTGAAGTCTGACTGTCAAGATCTTGGATCATCATTCTAGTCCCGAACAGTAGTTCGTACGGACTGAATCCCCTCAGAGAATCTCTTGGCAGGTTATTTAGACTACGTTGGACACTTATTAGATGTTTGACCCACCCAGCTCCCGAACCTAATACCTTTGCTGTTATAGATTGCTTTATGTCACGGTTTTTTCTTTCTACGATTCCGTTTCCCTCAGGATGAAACGGACAAGAGTACCGCAATGCAATGCCCATGCTGGTCATGGCCTCCTTATAAGCTCGCGAGCTAAAGGCAGGTCCCTGGTCAGAATGTAGCATGCCAATTGCGTATGTGCCGATAAAGACTCGCAAATCTTTTATAACAGTTCTGGCGTCAGCCGATCGCTGGGGCCACATCCATATGAATCTCGTACATGAATCCACTGCGACCAAGATATATTTATAGTTACCATCCCTTTGTAAGGGACCACAGTGGTCCAGATAAACACAGGCTAATGGTTTATCTGAGATTAGAAGGGGCGTCTGTGCTGGTCGTCTCACTGTTGATACCTTCATTCTTTGACATATTTCACATTCTAGAACATAGTTCCTTGTCTGTCTTCTCATTTGTGGCCACCAGTATCTCTGCTTTAGTAATGATACTGTGGCTGAAACGCCAGCATGTACAGAAGCAAGCCCTTCGTGTGCCGCTATGATGAGTCCTAACCTATGTTCCATGTTTGGAATTGCCCTATCCCCCACTCCAGGGATTCGAGCAAACGGAACATTATTTGCATCAGTTATGTATGAGTACTTTACTGGAAAGCCTTTTGGGAGTGTTTCTATCGCTTCTTTTACTGTAGCGCTGACAGCCTGTAATATTTCGCTGTCTATTTTTGTTTTTGACCGGGTGATGGCAGCTACGGAAGCCGTTTGCACAGCTGCCTTCGCTGCCTCATCAGCCAATGAATTCCCTGCAACGTGAACGCCATCACGTTGATGACTCAGTGTATGTATCACGTGAGTTTTTTGTAGTTTTTTTTGTAAAAGAACTACTTGTTCCCAAAGCATTTTATGCTTGATTGTGCCACCTTTCGCATCTTTAAAATCATTCTGAACCCAGATCTGCAAGTATTCATTGTAAGACTGAACGCAATAATACGAATCGCACACTATGAATTTGGGGAATTCTCGATCGGTATTTTCAAGCGCCATCTTGAATGCCAGTAGTTCAGCTCGCTGAGCTGTACAATCTCCTAGAGATTGCGTTTTAGTGACCAGTGGTTTAAATTTTCCTTCGTGCCATTGACCTTTAACAATCGCGCACGCAGCACTGTAAGCTTGTTTACCCCCCACTGCGGGTTGTGCTGATCCGTCTGTATATATTATACAGCCGTAATGTTCTAGAGGCAGAATTTCGGTTGGCGGAGGACATTCAAATTCATATTGGAGAAATTCTTGTGTTTTTAAGTTGGGATCAAATTCGTATACCACGTCTGTTGCAGCAAGAGAGTTAGCCCACTGTATCCACCTTGGATGGAGTGCTTTAGCATTCGGAATGCTTGCCTTCGTTACCGCCTCCAGGGCTGGTATCGGTGTCACGATGATTATTCGTTTACCTTGTGCTAGAGCCCGCTCCTTTGCTACAGCAGTCTGTACCGCGGTCAGAATTTTTTCCGTTGGGCTAAATTTCATTTCAGCTTTTGTGTACAAGTGTGATTTGTATGCAATTGGTACCTTTTCTCCCTCATTAGAGGTCAGGTATGTGAATCCGCATCTTCCTGGGATAACTCGAATCACAAGGTTGCGTGTGTTATCACGTGTTTGTAATTTTGTTTTAATTAACATGTCTGTTTGTAAAGATCTCAAAATTTCTGTGTGTTTTTGAGTCCAATTGATTCTTTTAAAATCTGGTTTTATTAGATCATAAAGGGGTTTGACCCTTTCTGCGTAATTTATAATGTAAGTTCTTCCGAAATTTAGGAAGCCTAGAATTGATTGTAGGTTTTTTAGTGTTCTAGGTGCTTGGATTACAGCACATTTCTTTAGGAAATTGTCAGCCAGGCTTTTGCCTTCACTTGATAGTTCATATCCTAAAAACAGGACTGTTAGATGGGCAATTCTTGATTTTTTAAAGTTGAATTTGTAACCTTCTGCCGCGAACCCAAGTATTATGGTGTTCACTCTCTTCAAGTGAGTATCCAAGTCAGAGTCTGTTAGATAGATGTCGTCAACATAAGATAATGCCTCGTCATCATATGTTTGTAGTAATTCTGTTACTCTCGCTGAAAATAATCCTGGGCTGTTCTTGAACCCCTGGGTAAACAACAGAATTTTTTTTGCGCGCCATTTATTGAGAACGCGGTCAAATATCTGCTTTCTGGTGCTATATTCTGACAAAAGAATCCATTAGAGATGTCTAATGTTGTTTTGTATTTTTTGCGCATTATGTTATTCATTAGTGCAGCATTATGCGAGTTTTGTACTGCAAAGGTTTTGCAACATGAGTTCAGGTGTCTGTAGTCCAAAACAAGACGATATGAATTGTCTGGTTTGGAGACAGGAAACAAAGGGTTGTTCATTTGTGAGGTGCAAGTTTCAATCACCCCCTGGTATTCAAGTTGATCTAGGATCTCTTTTACCTGTTTTTTAGCTTCTTGCTTAATCAGGTACTGCCTCTGTGCAGTAGGTTGTGATTTCAACTGGATTTTGTGATGAGGAGAGTCCTCATCCCATCCCACATGATTTTTATATAAAGCAGGAGCTTGAGCTACTGCCCACTTTCTTGCAAGTGTATATTTTTTATGAATTGGGATATGATTTGAGAAGGCAGGCATAATTATTTCTTCGCCATGTGGGCACTCCCTGACAAACTCGGGTGGCCAGTCTCGTTCAGCTAGAAGGATGTCATAGCCCTTGGAGAGATTATCCCAAAATAGACCCCTTATTTTTCTAGTCTTATCCCCCTCTATACGTAATGTTATTTCATATATTTTATGAGGTTTGCTAACTCTGGTATCGGCAGTTTCCACCTGAATGTATTCATTCGTGTCCACTGTCTCCAGATGATTCATAAGGACTTTGCGAGCTATGCTCACTTCTGCTGCGCTGTCTAGCATTGTCTGAGCCCATTCTCCGTTTTTCAGCTGTGTCCTCAGTATTCTCGGCATTGTTGATTACTTTAATACTGGCTACCTTCTTTTTTTGGAAATTGTAATTTTTTATTCAGATGAGCAGGTTCCTTGTCCTTGGACTTGACGTGCTCTTCCCTGTGTTCTGATCGTCCTTTTCTTTCCGATTTCTGCGAGGAAGTCTGAAAAGATTGAGAGGGACGTGTATCAATATCTTGATATCTATCAGGTTTTTTTATATTATCCCTATTTCTAAGGTTGTATTTTTTCACAGAGGGCTCACTCTGGGGAGACTTGCGTCCTTGGTCCGGAGATCTTTCTCTCCGCCGAGGAGACCTTCCTCTGGACTGGAATCTTTTTTCTTTAGGATTGGATTGTTTATTTCCATCCCAGCTCTTTTTTTGAGTGTTCAGATTATTTTTGATAAATACCTTTTCAGGACTTTCAACTAGTTGGGGTTTCACTGGTATTCCACCCAAACTATCTCTTCCTAGTTCTTCATAGGATTTTTCTATGATTCTGGCAATTTCAGATGGTTGGTCTGCTATATTTGTCTCTTTTAACCTCTGGCGGATCGCCACATTTGCTGCTTCTCCCTTTATGTTGGCTAGTAATATTGCCAAGACCTGCTTGAAGTCTTTCAGTAATTTCATACCGAGAGTTAAAGCGGGTTCTGGACCATATTCATCTTGAATTTGTTTTAGCACATCTGGAATTACTGACATGGATGGTACACCATGTGTTTTTGTGTAAATGGAAGCAAAGACTGTTCCCCAAGTGTCACAGTCCTCCACGTGTGGTGCGATTCCCATTGGAAGACAGATAGTCAGAATCCTGTGTTTCTCAACAGAGGTTGTATCTGGGAACACAGCCTCTATTTGAGTGATTTTTTGTGCTAGCCAGAAAGGTATTTGTTCCCGTTTTGCGGGTACTTTACCTAGACAGGACTGTATGTTCTGTGGTGTAATTTTATTTGTGTTCCCCTGAGTAGGGGTCGGCTGTGGAATTTTAATAGCTGGTTGGACTGTTGAAGTCCGCATTACATATTGGATTAATTGTCTATGTATTTTAATTAGTTGTTTTAGTTGTGCTAAAAGCTCTGGTGCAGGCATTTCTTTAATGTCTGGATGTGGTGTGTATCCGGCTAGGAACGGCCACGTTGCTCCTGGTCTACCTAGTGGACCGAGCCTGGTGATGTGATTATTATGTTTTAGGGCGCCATTAAACAAGAGCAGGTGCTCTTGGAATTTGAGTGGTATTTCCACCTCCTCAAAAGGAATGTACTCATCAGGAGGTTCCTCTGTTTTGTAATAGTGGAAGACCTTTGTTACAGCGTTTGCTGCTGGAAAATTTATCCATGAATAGAATACCTCTGTCTGCCGATATTCGTGTGCCTCAATTACGAATATGACTGTACCACCTCTCGATGTCAGTCCATTTTCTATAAGTTTTAAAGTTATAGATTTTCTTATGTTGACCGGGATGAGTATTATATCCGGGTCATTTCCCTGCATAGTAGTATCAGCTGCTAGTAGTTCAGCTGCTATTCTAACTGTCTCTCTTTCTTCTTCACTGTCTGTCATTTTACCGACAGGAAGGTTCTTCTGTTTGTTTACAGATCAGGTTTCTACGGAAACAAAGATTAGATGCACAATATTTTGGAACAGTGTATCCTTCAACGTTGAATAAACCAAGAATCATACATAGGAGTCTCCTCCTGCGAAGTTTGGCGGATATGACCTTTCACCCACTCCAGACGTCTTTGGAGTATTATGGGAAAAAAGGGGCTCTGTGTGACAAAGCACGACTGAGTTACTCTAATGTCTTGCGTTAGTTTTATCGCCTATCCAAACCGTTGGGCGCCATGTAGTGTAGTTCCTATCATCCCAATAGGCTCTGCGCATTGGAATAATATCTTCAATAGTATAGACCTAGGGCAGAGGTTAACTAGGTCTTCTACCGACGATATTAGACTTAAAGTTTTGTGTTTGCCAGCTAGCTCAGAGTTCACTAGAAACTTTCTCGAATAGGCAAGGAGGATTTTAACCTCCCTGGATAGACAAGAAGGGATTTAGTTTCTGACAACCATAGAACATGACAACTTTGCTCTCCCCTAATCAAGAGTGTATCTCTAGAGTCGTGTGAAAACAAAAGACAACTTATTTTACTCAGTCAGTTCAGTGCATTCTTAGTTTCACCAGATTGTAGAGAAAAGGAAGAGACGGGCGTGTTCAATAAAAGATGGTATTTATTGATCAGTCTCTTCTCGTACAAGAGAAATGGATCGCTATTATTGCAATACTTATAGTTAAGTAAAGTGCATACAGTAAAGACAGAATTATAAAATAATACTGAAAAAGCATTGATATGGTTTCTGAGCCATATGATACTTTAAAATGGATAAAATAGATACATACATATATACATTTGACTAATCGTACTCAACTGGTGCTTCTAACCACGCCTACCCCAGTGTACCTGACCTAAGCCTAATACGTGGGCGGGAGTAGATAAGTAGCAGTTTAAGTTAAGTTTGTTTTTGCCAAGGGACTGACTCAAGAATTCTCTGCAAGGGGTTATTCAGTTCTGTACCTGAGATCTAGAATGGTGGAGGGCTGGTATCTCTTATCCCAGGTCTTGATATTCCAGCTGCCTGCGAGGGCTGCTTGGAAGCGCCGGAGCTGGATTTCTCGGCAGGAGAAAGGCAGCGTCTCGTTCTCAGCGCGTCAGGAAGGCGGGGCAGCGCCTGTGGGCTTCGCTCTCTGCTGGGCTCCTCGGCAAGTCTCGCTGCTCCAATCTCGTTACCACCGCGTGTGTTTGCTTAAGGCAATGTCGGTAATATTTATACCTTAAAGGTGCCGAGATTGACGTAAGGATGGACATATATACGTCAATAAGGATGTCATACGAACGGGTTCGTTTGCACATTCTTTTACTGAAGTTCTCGGTGAAATCAAAACAATGGCTACGGGAATTTCCCAGGTCGCTGTAGGTTTGATTTGTTTTGAGAACTCCGTATTCCTTATCAGGGGCTGGAGGAATATCGCTTGTCTAATTAGATGGCATGCGTTATGACCTAATCAGATAACGCGCTTCTGTGCCGTGGTGTGGCTTAATCAGATAACGGTTTTTGCACCGTTGGATGGCTGCTAGTTAATTATTAACCAAACCAGGGTCAGGAATAGGGGAATCGATACAGTACCTATAGAAATACATCACAAGTTTAGTTGTAAGTTTGCCTGACTTCAGTGTGCTAATAAGCTCCTGCACTCTGATCTTAATTTTTCTTGTTGTAAGACCAATGTAATGCAGGTCGCAAGGACATGTAATTCTGTAAATGACGTTAGTCATATTACAGTTACTGAACCTGTTCAGATGCCACGTCTTCCCATGTTCTAAAGTCACACTTTTGGTGGCTGTTGTGAGTGCACACACTGTACACCCCCCACAGGGGTAATGCCCTGGGGGGACACCAGACTCCCTGAGTTCCTGCACTGGACGTGTATGCACCAGCCGGTCCCGGAGATTAGTGGACCATTTAATAGCAAACCTTGGTTGAGGCATTTTCATGGATGCAGTACTAAGCAGATGCCAGTGTTTTCTAATGATCTGCCTGATCTTAGTGGAGCAAGGTCCAAAAGTCATAACCACTGGAATGCAGTCATTCCGGGTTTTTTAATTCCTTTCAAGAAGAGCATTCCTGGGTGTGTTGAGAGCCCTCTTCCTCGCTTGTTTGATGACCTTTTGAGGATATGCACGGTCCACCAATTTTTTGGACAGTTCCTCTGTTTGTTCAACATAACTCTGAGTGGACGTACAGTTTCTGCGATATTGCAGAAATTGGCCCACCGGTAAATTATCTTGCAGTGCCCTAGGATGATAAGATCTATAATGGAGTAGCGAGTTTTTATCGGTGGGTTTTTGATGTACACTTGTCATCAGTTTGTTGTCCATGGCCTGTATGTCTAAGTCCAGATATGTCTGTTCATTGTCCATGTGAGCTTAAGACATTCATCCAATGTGTTCAACCAGGCAAGGAAATCATGTAATTCCCTTTCCGTGCCCAACCAGATACACAGGACATCATCAATATATCTCTTCCAGAGGACAATATTCCTCTGGAAGAGATTGGTGGAACGATTGATGTAGTTGGACTCAAACTGGCCTACATAAATGCAGGCAAGACTAGGGGCAAAAGTAGCCCCCATTGAAGTCCCGGAGATCTGGAGGTATAGCTGATCTTTGTATGCAAAGAAATTACATGTTAATGCAATCTCGATGCATTGCAGCACAAATCAGAGAACTGGGATAAGGGTTCAAGCAAAGATTGAATCCCCGACACTATCGGGTGCCCAGGTGGAGGACGCTGGGTTTTATGAATTTTAGGCACAATATAAAATGCCGGGACCCTGGGTTTGGGATTAAAGAGGAATTCAGCCTCTTTGTGTGTCAGCCATTTCTTCTCTCTGGCTTCGGAGACCAACATAGATATAGTACTTTGCAACTCTTTTGTGGGGTCCTTTGCTCGAGGTGTATAATGTTGCCGTGCTCCTAGGAGTCTTGAGACTTCAGCCTCATAGTCTCGGGTTTTTCTCCTCTTTGAAGTTCTTTGCACATTGATGGGAGGGCGGACCAGCAGACACAATACCACATATTTTAATTCAAGCTGTGACCTAGGACACTGTGAGGCAGTTGTGATAATTAGATCCAATGCGGTGACACTCTAAATAGGGTGTATCCTTTAAGAGATATATGGTGGATCATTATCCAAACATATAGTAGGAGCAGGTCCTTTGTTGAGGTGTTCATGTGACTAGTGCCTGCCTCCCTCCCTCTACCAAGGATGTGGTGTTACAGTCAGAGCTGCCGACTGCGGAAATGGGGAACCAAATTTGAGTCTCAGCGTCAGCTCAACGTCCTCTGATTCTGGGCAAATCACTTAATCTCTCTATGCCTATAAACAATTATTGTGACCTTTTGTGATGTCATTGGTGCTCGTGTGAAGCTCTTCAAAACCTTAGGTCATGTTTGTGCTATGTTTTCATAAATGCCCTAAACGGTATAAACACCACCTTAACATAAGGAAAGACAAATAAATCAGTTTGATCATTTTAGAGTCGACTGTACAGCATTGTAGAATTGCACTAGGTTTTGTCCCCTAGATAATGCACTGTTTCATTATACCATGGGTTTTGGGGTCCCCTGGAAGTGAACTGCCTACACCGCAAAGCGGAAACATGTTTTTGGCTGTGCAATATATATGGAACAATTGTATATATTTTATTGTGTATTTTGATATGTGCTTTTATGGTCTTTGTGACCAAAATAAAGTAGATTGGAATGGAATGGAACAAATAAATACCCATTTACTGGCTGACTTCTACAAAGTGAAACCAGAAAATGTGGATAAATCACAGCTTCACTGCTTAAGTTGTGTGATATTAGGCAAATATTTCATTTCCCCAAAACTCTTTTTTCATTATTGGGCATGAAAGCACGTTCAAATATGCGAGGTTAAAATACCAGTTGTACAAAACTATCACTTTTAATAAGTACTTTACAATGCAGTGCTATAATGTGCCCTTTTAATGCCAACGCTTCCATATGTTAAAGAAATACACTTTTTTGAATTTTGAAGAGATGCTATCATATTTTACGTGATGTTTGCTATATGATTTACACACCTAATATATTTGGGGCTCGGCTCGTGGACGGGCTCTAAGACCTGAGCCAAGGCCAGACTGGCCGTATCAGGCAGTGCCCTGGAAGGCTGGAAAGGTGGGGGACGGTGTTGTTAGTGAGGGCTGGTTTTGTAGCAGTGCTGCAGTTTTAAAAGCACTGCAAAGTTCCTTGTATATCCAGCAGTTTTCAAGCAACAATGAAAAGGTCAAGAGGGTTATTATGCCTGCTGCAAGGAATGTGTACAATCCATATCAAAGAACAGTATATTATGTGCATCGCTTGCTTTTGTAACAGAGATCCTTTTGTTACTGTGCTGTTCCTGAGTTACAATCGTGATCTAGCACAGTGAGCTATCAACTGCCATCAAAGTGCTGCTTGCAAACTGCATGGTACAGGTTAGAAAGTTATATTTTGTTCCAAATCTTTCATTATTCTAATGTTGCTAAAAATGTTTGTTTGGGTAGAAATAAATTCTTATTTTTAAAGTCAATCCAAACCACTGTGTTATGTTCTAAATCCTGAGTTTGTGCTTCTCCAGACCAAGCACTCTTTAAAAATGTCTACCAGTATGGATGACATGAATCCTACACCTTGTAGTCCCCTTTGTCTTATGTAACATTTTTATACACTGATTTACACATGTATGATTCATTGTCTCTGTATGTGTGATTGACGTAAAGTGCTCCGACACCCTACCCCGGTATGGGAGGTGCAATAAAACAAATTAAATAAATGTAAGAGAGGAGCTATGGAGACATGGGAGACACTGTTGGTAATAGTGAGGGAATCATTGAAGAGCCCCAACAAAGATTGCTGTAGCCTGGTGCACAGGAAGGTCATCCTTTAATATGCTTTAAAAGCTAATACAATTGAATATATAATGATAAATGTGTTGTAGAACGCACCATTTTCTCAAATTTCTTGGGGGGGGGGGGAGGACCACTGAAAGCCCCCTTTTGTAGTGGTCAGCACGGCTGGCTTTAGCGCTGGTGGCGCCCTGTGCGACAATGTCTGTTGGCACCCCCCAATGACCACCTCTGCCGCGGATTCCCTCACCACCGCCCTTTAACAGTGCCCCTCAAGTCTCCAGAACCACTGTCTCTCGGATTCATTTAGTTTTATAGCACCACTCATACCAGTGTAAGGTGTCTGAGCACTTTACATCACACACACATTGCACAGAGACAATCATAGGTGTGTAAATCAGCGTTTAGGAAATGTTACATCAGACAGGACTACAAGGTGTAGTGTAGGAGTAACATGTCATCAATACTGGTTGGCAATATACTTTAAGAGTCCTTATTCTGGAAAAGCACAAATTCAGAATTTAAAATGTGAAATGATTGTTAGGGGTTCTCTTTAATAACAAGAATTTTTTTCTACCCAAATGAACCCTTTTGGCAAAATTAGGATAATGAAAGACTGGGTAAAAAAAAACATTTAGCTCTAACATTCACCTTGCAGTTTACAGACAGCTCTTTGATGACAGGTAATAGCTCAATATTCTGTAATACGATTTTGACTCACAAACGACAAATAACAAAAGGAGCTCTCCTACAGGAGCAGTAACCCACTGACCTATTTTCCTTACATGCAGTTTGTTATCTTCATGGTACACGTTCTTAGCAGCAGGCATTTTAACCCTCTGCGCTACCTGTGGATGAGTCAAAACTTCCACTAGACAAACCTCCGGGTCTCTTTCCAGGAACACGATTAATCACTGGAGTTATCTTGACTTTTTAATTGATGCCTACAAAAATTGATGGAGGCCAGGAACAGGCCAGCAGGTTTGTGCTTTTAAAATAAATATTACTTATAAAAATTACGCCCCCATCCCGGAGCCGGCCCTGGTGGCCAGGTTCACTCGCTATGCACCCTGCAGGGGCAAGTCAGACAAAATGTACCAGGGCTGGTTTGGTTCCCAGTCCGGGCCTAATCCGAGCTCAGGTCTCCCTGTTAATTTGTTGAATTTGTTGGCTCATCCACCTCTAGAAAACAGCCGTCAGGAAGGTGTCCTGGTACAGAACCGGAGGAGTTGTGGAGCCACCAGGAGAAGGAGGTCTCAAGCCAAGAGGAACCCACAGGGGAGGACAACACCCCCGTCCCCCCCACCCCCACCCCCGCAGCCATTCCAAGCTAGCAGTACAACCACCGGTCTAATTCTTAACCTACTCAGTGACTGATGGACTTTGTGTGGGCCTCCCGAAGTTGTGTCCAAATGATTAACCAGGGCTTTTAGTGGGCCGGGTGCTGAGCACCGGCAGTTTTTTAATGGATGCCTCGAAACGGGTCTCTATCGGGCTCTGTTTTGTGCCCCGGCACAGGCGGTCCGTTTTTTCCCGGACTGTAGTGACAGCAGGCACATCGATGTGCGCGTGCTCACACTGCTCCCTTCTCACTAGTGGAGAAGTTACGGCATGACGTCATGCCCGGTGAGCGTTGTAGGAGAAGGGAAATCCTTAAACCCTTTGCTGCGGTGGCAATTCCGCCGCAGCGCTAGGGGGAAGGGGGGGCCGCGCGGCGCTCCCATGCTCGTGACGGAACCGCTCCGTCACGAGCCTTGGGCACGCTGTGCTTGTGACGGAGCGGTTCCGTCACAGCCCCGCCCGCTAAATAGAACGCGCCGTGCAGGCGCGAAATCAGCGCCGCGCAGGTGCGCCGAGCGGGCCGTGACGAAACCGCTCCGTCACCAGCACAGCGCGACCGAGGCTGGTGACGGAGCGGTTCCGTCACCAGCATGGGAGGGATTAAAAGAGTCATTTACTCTCTGGATTTCCCTTCTCTTTTTGAAACTCAGGAGCTGCAACATTGGCTGTGGTGTCACCAGGGGTTTAAGTGCAAGCTTTTTCAATATTATATGCAGGCCATTGTTGCTGCTTATTTATCTTATGCAACTAACAACCATTGACAAAGCCAATAGTCCTGACTTGTTGTAGGTATGATGTTACCTGTTGTATCATATATCTGGATCCATTGACCGAAGCAGCCAAATACAAGTCGGGCGGCACACTATGCTAAGCAGCACAGATTTTTGGTTTATGTGTTTTTAAGCCACGCCCTTAATTACCTTGACAACGCCCCTGTGAGAGACCCCCCATTTTTTCAGCCCACTTAAATCCATTTGATTAACGAAACTGAAGGGCGGGTGGTGTAATGAGGCACCGGGCCGGCTGGCCCACTCGAGGGACCCTTGACTCCTGTAGTGGCGCGCAAGCATACCTCACAGCCGGGCACGGCCAAGCGTATACAAGGGCGCGAGACCGCTCAAGGCTCGACAGTAAATGAGTATATGTCTATCATGCGCTCGCCTGCTAGGCCCCTCCCTATTCGCACCTGCGAAGCAGCCAACAAACAATCGAAATTGCCCATTTCTTACATCTCGAAGAAATGTGTTTCCTCTGGATAATTTATTTTCTATATCTTAATAACGATTTTGTCGTTGTTTATATCCCAATTCTGATGATTCTAGGAGTTATAATTAACAAGTTTTGTTATGTCATTTAACGGTGCTCAATCACCGCCCTTCACAGCATCTGCGGCTGAGTCAGCCCTCCTCAGCAGCGCGGCTGCTGGAGCCGCGGGCATTGAACCGGTTCCCCCCGGCAGCGCCCAGAGGATGCTCCGTCCTTGGCCGTGGGCGCGCTCTCAGGGGGTGTGCTGCAAATGTAACTGGCCCAGGGGGAGGGGATTCCCGGTGAACGCCGCAGGCACTCACAGGTGAAAGCGCGCGACTCACGAGAGCCCGGCTACCCTATTTGGCGTCGGTCACCGACAGGTGTGCGTTCGCGCATGCGCACCTCAGATCCCAGGTCCAACGTGAGAAGAGGGGAGGGCCCCCGGCTCGCGCACAGAGGCCGTGCACCGGCGGCTGCTCTGGGGTCTGTCGGAACAGGTAACCCGGGAAAGCAGGCTTCCAGCTGCAAGGGACGAATGCACGCGCTCCGGCATGCACACGAACTCTGAGGGGGGATACGGGCTTGCAAAGGGTTGCACTTTCAATACAAAGGTATGTGCATGCACAAGAGAGACCAGGAGCTGTGCGGCGGGGCTCGTCTATGCACAGCAGTGCTATAGGAGTCAGGGGAAAGGGATATATGGCAGAGCGCTTGCATGAACTACATATGTATGGGAAAACAGGGTGTTGCGTGCACAAGAGATGGTGATGGGATGGCCACGACGGAATTGATGCATGCTGCAGGAGGTGAGGACCAGGTGGCTTGCACGACGGGGTGCATGCATGATTGCTCTGTGGAGGACGCCCAGGGGTTTATAAGGTAGGAATCTTGCAAGCACTGTATACTCACGAGAGGTAATAGTAGTGTTGATGCATGCAAGCAGAGGTGTGGGAGATCTGTGGTTTGAACGGCAGGGCTCGTGCATGCACAATAGTAGTATAGGCGATTAGGGGGTTGGCCGGAAGGGCTTGTGCACCGACAAGAGAATGCAGACGAGATCACGGGGTTGAACGGCAGGAATCCTGCATGCACAATGGGGGACCCAGGGGCGTGTTGAACGGCAGGGCTCGGGCATTCCCAGGAGGGATGCCGCGTGCGCCAGGGAGCGCGAGAGTCCGAGAAAAGATGTGTCCCAGAGGTGCGTGGCCATGTGTGTGCCTGTGAGGGCGGCTGCAGGCAGAGCTCGGGGAGGAAAGTCGTGCCTGTGCTCCGCTTCCTGTCAGGAGAGCAGCCTCTGTCAAACAATGACAGGTGCCCCCGGGCAGAGGGTCCTGTCAGGGTGACGCGCCGCCTCGCGGGACGGGCGACGCTGACGGCGCTGCTGCTCTTCTCTTGCAGACAATAGCGGCCCCCGGATGCCCCCTGCTGCCGACAATGTGTCATGGAATGAGGTCCAGAAGAGGAGGCCCCTCCCCCGGCGCCCTGCTGCTGTGCCTGCACCTCGCGCTGAGCCTGGGCCCTGCACGCGCCTCCCCCTGTGAGTAACCCTGCTCGCTGCCTTTGAGAAATAATGAGCGCGGTGCCTGCACTGAACCTATGCCACCCCTCCCCCACCAGACCGGGAGCCAGGTCCAAGTGCTTTTGTTTGTGTCTCGTTACTGCACAATTTCTAACGCGCGGTGTAAAGGCTCTGTACAGAGTGATGTAGAAGGAGGCCCTGGACCCCATGAAAGCAAGGACATAGGCCTTCTGACTGGTGGTTCGGACTGTAAGATTGAGGAATAATAAGGGTTCATTGGTTCGCTCATACCCCCGTACCCAGGTGCCACTGTACCTGCTGCACCATTTATAGCTATGCCCCCGTACAGGACTGAAGGCTACAGACGCAGCACCGAACATGATGCATTATTGACACTATTAGCAGAATTGTTTAGAACCATCAGGGCAGGACCCAATCAGTGCTTTTTCGGGTCTTAGCTGAAGTAACCTACTGCCATTCCTACTCCTGAGAGTGTGCCTACATTTGATGCTTCTCGCAGCAGTTTAGTGCCCAATAGCAAGTGGGGGCATCGGTTGTGCCCGAAGCACCATGGCAGTGCAAACGTCCTCACTGCAGTGTAAACATAGGCCTCACTCCTCCTTCTGTGTACACAAGAGCCTCTAGCAATGTCAAAGAAGGAAGTTCAAAAGCATTGTCCTGGGACAACCACACAGATTTAACATCCTACACTGTTCTCCTTGATACTAGGAAAGTTACTCTTTTAAGTCTGGCTTGTTGGGTACCGCAAGTTCACGATGGCTCCTGGAGACCACACAGAGGGATATTTGGTGCTTCAGACTTCTCAATAAAAGACACACAATTGATGGACGGAATGCAGAACAAATCCAAAAATTCACCCCTAGTCAAAAGATCTGGGTTAAATCCATTGTTCTTTTGCTCACCATGCCACCCCAGTTTAGACCTGGCCATATGCAAATCAGTCTTGACCCTGTGCCTCCTGGGAACAGTCCAACCCAAACTGCCAAGCCAGGTCCTCCCTGGACCGGAAACAAGCATCCTAGGACCGGCTTCTCAGTGGCGCACTCACTGCTGCCATGATTGTGGCCATCCTAATTTCCACTGTTTGTGCTCTGTCTCTTTTTCTGTCGACTTTGCCGAGCCTCACAGACCTGTCCTGAGAATTAGGTTTTCACGTTGGGTGTCCAGAGTATGAGAGCTTCAATCTGGTCATGTCCTCTTCAAATGAAAATTCTGCATTGAGTCAGTCATTGATACATCTCTTTTCAGTGGCTGTCCATGGTATTCTTAGAAGTCTCTTCCAACACCACACTTCAAAGGCATCTTCCTGTACTGTTTCATTTTGTAACATTGCCATCCACACACCGTCATGGGAATACCGTATCTGGCACAATTCTAACTTTTGTTCTTCTATATATATCATTGCATTTGAAAATATTTTCCAAGTCTTTCATCACACAACTGTCCAGTGTTAATCTGCAGTATTAACTTGATCATGTCTTGACTACTGGACCCTTTAATATTCATAGTGACCCCAGATGACAAGCTACCCACAAAATGTGCGTCTTCACCATCAACTTTAAAGTTAGTTGCTGCACCTGTTTTCATCATTTGGACTTTTTTTTACATTTTGACCTAGTTACAATTTTTCAGTATGCTAAACCTGCCTCTCCAGATTCATTTAATCAAAATAATATATAAATAAATAAATTACACATAAACAAAAGAACTTTGGGTCAGCCCGTTTTTATCAGTTGGTCTGTTCCGCTGACAGTCACATTTTTCTCCTACCCACCACAGCATATAGCATGGGTCAATGGTCCAGGCCACTTCAGCTTTTGATTCTCTCGCTCTATCAGAGACCGCATTTTCCATCTCATATGCTCGCAGCTGCTTAAAAAAAGTGCATTCATGCCCCATGACTGGTGGGCCCATATTTCACCTTGTCTGTGTTTTTTCTTTCCATTCTTTACTTTGTTTTTAATTCATTCTTGTGTGTTTCAAGTCTGCCTTCAGGTTACAGTTTTTCATTTATTGAAAGGTGTTGGGACGTGAATGTCCCCTGCATGGTGTACTGTGAGTAGCTGGTATTCCAGTCTTTTGATTTTAGCCCTAGTCTCTCACTAATCCACTGTGTTCGCAGAGGCCTAGGCTCGCCCATTTACACGAGTGAGGTCGTGGACCTTTGCTGTGATCTGGCGGAACCTCATTTAGCAGACAGTGGACTATCATCCCTGTTGTGGGTTTAGCATGTAGTGGTGGTGGCAGGGTACCATGTTTTGTGAATCAGTAATTGTGACAAGACCTTTTTATCTGCATCACTGTAGCCACCAGCTGTACAACATGGCAAATAAAACATTTAAAATCTCTCTACTATTTGGATTTATAATGTTTTCAGCCAAGCTGTGCAGTTGCGTGAGTGCTGTGCAGCACGGTTGAAATAAAAAAAAAAATCAAAATCTCTACTATTTGGATTTATAATATTTTCAGCAATGTTGTGCAGTTGTGTGGGTGCTGTGCAGCATGGTTGAAAGTTTAAAATAAACATACCAAATCTCTACTATTTGCAATTTAAATTTTTTAAGTCATACTGTACAGCATGGCTGAAAGTTAAAACAAACAAAAAAGTGCTATAATGCAGCCAGCTTCGACCTTTTGATAGCTTTTTCATTTAAACTTTAAGTTATTCTGCTGAGTAGGTGGGCTGGGATACAACATTGATAAAAAAATATTGTCAAAGCTAATAGATGTCGGATAGGCAAGATCTATTGTCTTTATCAATGCTTTTTTTGTACAGCAAATGTTTGTTTGTTTGTGTCAGGGCTGAATATGCAGGTGCTTGTTAGGCTCGCACTGAGGTTTTGAAGGAGACATGTGAGCTGCTGACCTGCACCCACCCGGTGTGGGACTACCTGTATATTCCTGATACACTTCTATGTGTCTGTTGTTTGCTGGTACTCAGATCCGCAGTTGTGGCTTACCCTCATAGCTACTAGTGGCCAACAGCACCTCATTGAAAGAATGGGCAGTACTTGTGGCAAAGGAGGGAGAGCAAGCAAACCCTTTGACCAGGACAGATTTGTGTATAATGGTAACGAGAAATGGTTGCCTTCCTTGCAAGTTTTTCTTGTTTTGATGTTTTTGTCATGTCCATGGTGGAAGGGCATGAAGGATGCAGTGTGGTTGTTGTTGTGTGGTGAGGTTTAATAGACACATGTGAGGCAAAGTGTTAAAAGAATCTATAGGCGCTGTGAAGCTTCGAGAGGAGCTTGGAGGTGCTTGGACCTGTGGGCGGGTCTCAGAGTGACTCTAAGATTGGGGTGTCTGTTTGGTTACAAGTAACAGGAAGGTAAATGTTACAACGTGCACATTTGTGCACAAAGGAGTGAAATTACCCTCCAGGAGCCATTAGACGTGCTGCATGAATGGAAGTGTGGACATTGGAAAAGCATGAGGGAGTGGGAAGGTGTGACGTGAGTCTGTGGACAAAAGAGGAATAAGTAGATGGATGAAATAAAGTTTTGGTTTATGTTCATTGTGTTTGTGTTGGGCATGGTGCCACTGTACCTGCTGCAGAAATGTAATGTCCGGTCTGGTAAGTGTAGTTCAGAATCAACGATATAAAGAGAGAGGTGTGTTGTTGTTGGTGTGTGTGTGTGTGCCTTGAAGCAGGGTTATAAGCTGTGGTGTTATTAAAAAATAGCCATGAAAGAGCATACTATGTATTTTAACATGGCGCTAGGGTCAACGTTTATATTCTAGTACAGCCTGTGTGTGAGATCTCCTGGTGCAATTAAAGGAATTGTGTTTTTTTGTTTCTTTAAAAAGCCAACTGAAATATTAGCATAGGTTTAATGTTTCCAGGAGTTCTTATTGTCCTGGTGTCACTGCGCTTTCTGTTTGAAAGTAAAGTAAGCTCCTGGAAGTGCTTGTTCAAACGATAGCAAAGAAAGAGGTGATTTGTGGTGCTGAGAAGAGCAGTGATGTTGTGTTATTTTTTGTGAAGAACCTATTTGCCTATGCTGACTTGTCCCGATGTAGTTTTCGGAAATCGGGACACGATGCACGTTTAGCAGCGCCTGAACGGTTGACTGCTTTCATTCTAGGCAGCAACACGTAGGCAGGGAGCGTGCTGTTTAGGTCTCGCCAGCGAGACCTATTGTTGTTGTTTTGCCTCCCAAGGGAGACAGCCCGGTGCACGAGCCGCTTAGGGTCTGTGGACGCGCTTCGCGTGCGCACACACACACAGCGTTACTGAGGCCGGCCGAAGGCACGCACACACGCGCATACACACACAGACAGAGACAGACATACATACATGCACACACACACACACACCGCCGCCGCCCCCCCACGCACACACGCACACAGATCACACACACACACACCGCAACGCCGCCGCCTCCCCCCACTCCCTCTCCCCCCCCACAATTAAGCCCCACTTACCGCATCAGCGCCTCAGCCACCACTCCTGACTTCTGCTGCCACCGGGGAGCCCCGCTTCACCACTGCTCCTGGGCCATCCACTCCGTGGGCGCGGGCTTCTCGCAGAAGACGGAAGTTCCGCCCCACGACAGGCGTGACGCTCCCGAACTTCCGGTTTCGGGATGTGGACGCTCACGGCTTGTTTGCTTGTTGTCTCCTTTATGTGGTAAGCTGTGTGTGTTCTAAACAAATATTGGGCACTTATTTGGATTACTAATGTTCTTTGATTGCATTAGAAACGAATGGCTAATCGTCAGTGATAATATTTTCCTTTCTCCTTTTGATTATACGGTGTCTTAATATTGTGGAGTTACTCTTGTTAGATTGATATATGTATGCTCAGGGCTCGCACTGCTGTATGTTTTTTTGTGGTCTGGATTGACAGCGTAGCTATCATCAGACAAATACGTGAGCGTCACTTCAGTGGGCTTTGGCTTCACCCACATGTTTGGAGTCAGGTGTACATGTTTTGATTGTGTAGACAATGCATACTGCCACAAAAAAAGTGCTTTCCTTCCAGCAGCTGTGATCATTTTGTTTATCAGCTGCCTAAACTTGAATTTTCAGGATCACGCGTATGACATGGGAATTCTTTTTCAATGTCTCCGATAACGAGATAATGTATGTTGCATTTCGGCAGCACAGATGGAAGGAGGGCAGTCGTTAGCCTGTATGACTTGATGATGCAATTGTCATCTGACATCCACCAATATTAATCAACAGTTATTTGCTTCCACACAAATAAACATCCATTCCCTTGCTATTTGCTTGTAATGCTTCACATTCCCATTCAATACCCCAAAGCTGCTGTAGCCTGTCTTACGAGCGGAGCCTCCCTGCTCATGGTTCAGCCGTGAGTGTCAAAGGCACTCGATGCTGTGTGCAGGGTCTGCCGACAGCTGGGTCTAGGCAAATAAAACCGATTAAGTGCATGCTGGAGTCAGCTTGTGGTGACAGCACCCAGTACATACGTTTCAAAGCCACCAGGGCCTTTTGGAGTTCAAGGGAAGGCCCCAGCGGTAACACACGCTTTGTTTAGTAACTTAAGGTCTAAGAATCGCTCGTCAGTCTGCCTGTTTGATCTGTTAACTGTTCAATACAGTCGCACCTCCCTTTCAGGGATTTGCACTTTAATTTGTGTAATGGTTAACTGAAAATGTTTAAATTGGGTTAGATTCTGCATTTCCCATCCTGAAATGTATAATCTGCTGTTGCTAGTGGCATAGTAAGATTGTTATGGACCCAGTTTCCAAAGAGGAAATTTTTAGGTTTCCCTCCCAGCCCTGCTTGGTAATATAGCGCCTGCTGTTGCAAGCTATGAAATGTGGATAAAGATAACAATAATTGGTTTGGGGGAATTTCTTTCAAAATGACCCATTTATTCACAACAACGGTGAACAGCCTTTACGACGCGGCTATTACACCGCCGTGCCGTTACAACGCGGTCTTTTCAACGCAAGTCGTTACCACGACTTGCGCTGGAGTGCGCTTCAGGACAAGGAATTGTTTAATTTACTATCCAACACCTTCCCTACTGTACGTAGGCTGGTGTTGGAATAGTAAATTAAAAAATTCCTAAGTCCGCACACGTTGAAAAAAACGCGTTGTAACGGCACGCGTTGTAAAAGTACGTGTCGTAATGCCGTACATCCCACAACAACGTGTAAAGGAAGTGTATAAAATACAGGTGATCCCATGACTTGTCTTCAGTGCTCTGGAGTGGCTCCTTGTGCTGATGTGCTGGTTGGACAAAATAGAGAACCAATGTGTTGGTTGGATGAAATGGAACAGAGGTAGTGGATAAGATCACTGGTCCTGAGGCGGTCGACAGTGATAGGCCTAAGGAGGCCAGAAACATTGTGACGTTGTTGGAGATGGGGGGGGTGCTTTCTTTTTATACCTAGCCTGACTGCACATCTGTCCCTTTATGGTATGTGATCTACAATAAAAGAGCTTTAGGAAGCACTACTGTAAAAACGTTTTGACTCCCCCCTACATGTTGATAATCTTAACTTCAGCATTTGGTTGGGTAACAGTTCCACTGGAAAAGATTGCTTCTATTATAGTTTATGCCTTGTTGGAAAGCTTATGCTCAATACTGTAGGCCAGAATTGAATATGATAACAAACCAGTGATGCCATAGGTCGGATCTGTTGTTTCGAAAAGGTTTGTCAAAGGCAGTAGGCTGACCTAATAATTGTGAAAAACCTATGTCAAGGCCAATAGGCCTTTAAGGGTTGATTCTTATCTCACTTTGGTAAAACCTGTACACTGGTATTTTGTTACATGGAATCTGACAAAGTGCTATAGTAGGCAAGGGATTTGGTGTTTGTTACCCCTCTCTTGCAAGCCCTGAGGGTTGAAGATTTGCTTTACAGAATCATTGTTTTAGGAGAGGCTATTTATTGTTTTGCCAACTGTAATTTTCTGTGTATTTGTCATTTAATTACTTTCGCTTCGGGGAAAGCTTATGCTTAATACAGTTCGTCTCAGTTGGTTATTTTGAAAAGCCAGTGATTCGTTCTTTGCGAAAAGTTACGTCTGATGTCATAAGTAAAATCTTTTTACTCTGAAAAGGTTTTGACATAGGCAGCAGATCTGGCTTCATGTCTTTTTGTGAAAACCATGCGTTAAAGCTGATAGACCTTTAAAGGTGGATTGCTCTTACGTGTGTGCGTGTAGAAAGGGAATTTGTCACATGGAATCTTGGCGATTACTGTAGTAATAGAGCAACAGGAGAGCCCCCCCCCCCCACCCACACTTAACCAAAGGGACAGGGCACCAAATTGACAATCAGTCAAAAATAAACAATTTCCCTTTGGATATGTATAAAGAAAAAACTGATTTAAAACCGCACACTCATTCATCCAAAATTAAACCAATATCACCAAGAAGTACTACTCAAATTCATAAACAAATGTACACTTTTATTTAGAGCTGAACGTTTCATTAGAACACATTAAATGTAGCAATAAATATTTGCAAAACAGGTTTATCCATAGAATTCTATGTTCTCTATGTAAATTCAAATGCACACCAAAACTGTTTTAAGTTCAGATTGACAACCCTAGCCAGTGAGTTCATAGAAGAAGCAAGCCGCGTGTCGGACTTGTGACTGGTAACAACAGGCCTCAGATTAATGAAGGCAGTGCAGTAAGGAATGATTTGACGTTGGACGCGAGAAAATAATACCCTCTTGAACAGGTACTCCGTGTAGAGAGCCAGGCGGGCTCTACTCTACAATGTATCCACATTCACGCATCCACTCCACCCCTCGGGGCGGGCCCGCCCCGAGGGTATAATAAACCCCGGGTTCGACCGCTCGTGGTCTTCCCGGCTAACTATAGTATTGTGTGTGTGTCTACTCAATTGGTGTTCCACCCCCATAGCCTTAGGCCCCGACACACCTCACCACATTGGCGACGAGGCCGGCCTGTCCTGCGCGTGCGGGAGAAGACGAGGGAGTGACGGCGAAACACCGAGTGCTCGGTGCCTACTCCTGCTTTGCTCCGGTCCACGGCCTGCCCACGCGTCTTCCCGTCGGAAGCGCCTTCAGCCGGCAGGGCCGGGACCGCGGAGCGCCCAGGGTGAGTGCGCACAGATAGCCCCCTGCGAGCGCCTATCGGCCTACCTGGCCTGTTGTCCGGGCGACGGCTGCCTGTCATCGAGGTATACGCCGAACGGCTCCCAAGCTGCGGAGGCCGGCGGAGCACCGTGCCTCGCCTCCACCCGCCCCGCCTTCACCACGCACCCGCAAGTGCGTCGCACAACGCTCTCCAGCTACGGCCTCCCCTACCGGATGCTGCTCCTGGCCTGGTGAGCACGCTGCGCGAAGAGCGCGAAAGACGCGAGGCGGCCCTGCCCCCCCAGTGGCTGCTAGGGGTACTGCAGGCACCGCTGCCTCTACGTGGCCACGTCTAAGGTTCTGAGGGGAATCAAGCGTTGGCACGACCAGACGCTGCGCCACAACGCGGAAGGGAGAAAAGGGCGCGACAAGGGCCCACACACGACCATTGCCCCGAGGTACCCAGCCAAGGAAGGGGCAGGGAGAACAGCGGAGCATCGCATCCAAGGGCAACCATGTCCCTCGTGGATGGGGCCCCGGTGCAGCAAGAAGGTGCACCAGCCCTGGCTGCACAGCCGCCACCACCAGCTCAGGCGGGAAACAATCAAGTACAGGCCCAAGCCGCAGCCCCCGGCCCGCCAACGGGCCACCATGCTCATTCGGGTGCGGCGCCGCTCCCGCCATTCAGTGAAGCATCAGACCCAGCCACTGCGGCCGTGAGGTGGAAGGCATGGGTCCGCAGACTGAACCACTACTTCAAGGGCACTAGGGAGACGGATGGCGAGGTCAAGAGGTCCCTCCTGATCCTGTATGGCGGCGCGGAAATAGATGAGCTCTTTGAGACGCTCCCCAACACCGGAAGAGACAATGATTACGAGGCAGCAGTGGCCGTGCTGAACAAGCACTTTGACCCCCAACTGAATAACGATTTTGAAAAATGTAAATTCAAAAGAGCATGGCACACGGGATCCGAGTCAGTAGACATGTTCTACGCACGGCTACGCCGGCTGGCGAACACGTGCCCGTTCACAGACCCGCGTGAGGAAATTCGAGACCAAATCATCGTGGGGTGCCGCTCAAAGCTGCTAAGGAAACTAATCCTGCGCCAACCAGGGATATCGCTCGATGAGATCCTGATACTCGCGAGGTCGCACGAGCTGTCAGACGTAAGGGCGGAGGAGATGGAAAATGCGCTATACACCCCTGTCGCCACCCCAGCGCCGACCAAACCCATGCAAATCAAGATGGAGAGAGTGGAGGCGGTCCACCGGAAGCCTGCGGCGAGTCGGCTGCAACAGACGACAGCGCCAGGGAGTTTGTGCGGGTACTGTGGAGAGGCCCACTCCGCCACAGCAGCGTGCGCAGCGAAGGGACGCACGTGCTCAAAATGCGGCAGACTGAACCACTTCGCCAAAGTGTGTCGGAACGGAAAGTACAGACCGGCGACGGCCAGGCCGAAAAACCTGCAGAGGAGAGTACACCAACTGTCGCTAGATGATGATGTCGACCCACCACCAGACAGCCATGCCCAAGAGCGACCTCAGCGGTACGAGGACGATGAAGACGACGAAGTCTACGTCGTCTCATATGTGGGTAGAGCATCCACTGCATCCACGCGAAGAAGGCCCCCACCGATGTGCTCCGTCCAGGTAGACGGCACGACAGTCCAAGCACTCATAGACACGGGGGCATCCGTGAACGTCATGGATTCCGAACAGTACGAAAAAATGGTGCCGAATCCTGAACTGGTCCACTCTCAAGCGAGGATATACACGTACGGAGGAGTCGAGCCTATGCCTCTACGCGGAGTGATCAAGACAACAATCGTGCAAGGGGGATACTCAACCGAAGCAAAGTTCCATGTCATGGAAGGGAAGAAAGGCACGCTACTAAGCTGTCACACCGCCGAAGACCTCGGACTGGTGTTCTTCGCAAACCAGGTGCACCAGTCACATGCGGAGTTCCTGATGGAGGAGTTTCCAGAACTGTTCCGAGGACTAGGGAAGTTAAAGAACAAGAAATTCAAGCTACACATAGACAAATCGGTACGACCGACAGCCCTAAGACACAGGCGAGTCCCGTTCAACCTGCGGCCGCAGGTGGAGGGGGAGCTAAAGAAGCTCGAAGATCTCGGGGTTATTGAGAAGGTGACGGGGCCCACACCGTGGGTCTCTCCGCTCGTAGTGGCACCCAAGCCCAAACAGCCGGGGGCGATACGGCTGTGTGTGGATATGCGCCTGCCCAACGTAGCAGTGAGGAGAGAAAGGCATATCACCCCTACCATGGATGACATCATAGCGGACCTCAACGGCGCAAAGTGGTTCTCCAAACTGGATCTAAATGCAGGATACCACCAACTGGAGCTGGAGCCAGACAGCCGCTACATCACGACTTTCTCAACACACGTAGGTCTAAGGAGGTATAAAAGGCTGAGCTTCGGGGTGTCGTCAGCAGCCGAAGTGTTCCAGAATGCAATCAGGGAGGTGTTATCCGGACTGAGTGGAGTCATAAACTTGAGTGATGACATTCTGGTGTATTCTGGGTCACTCGAAGAACACCACGCGCACCTGAGAGCAACGTTAAGAAGATTGGCAGAACAAGGTCTGACACTCCACAAGTCTAAATGTGCATTCTACCAGGAATCTATAGACTTTTTCGGCTATACGTTCACCCGGGAAGGCCTGAAGGTGGACCCCAAAAAGGCAGAGGCCATCCGGGCCGCTAGCACCCCGCAAAACCCGACAGAAGTCAGGAGATTTCTCGGGATGGCAACGTATTGCGGGAGGTTCATCCCCAACCTTGCAGACCTGGCAGAGCCACTGAGGTTGCTCACCCGTCAGGATCACAAGTGGGACTGGACGGTGGCGGCCAATACAGCGTTCCAGGCGATAAAGAACAGCCTCCTGGACACCACCGTGATGGCGTATTTCCAACCGAAGAGGAAGACAGAACTGGTGGTTGATGCAAGCCCGGTGGGTCTGGGAGCGGTGCTTCTACAAGAGTACGGAGCCGATGTATGGAAGCCGGTGGCGTATGCGAGCAAAGCTCTCACGGACACGGAGACCCGCTACGCACAGATCGAGAGAGAAGCCCTGGCCATCAAATGGGCGTGCCAACACTTTCACTTGTATCTGTGCGGCCAAGAGTTCCAGGTGATAACAGACCACAAACCCCTCGTGCCCCTCTTTGCAGGATCGGCGCGACTAGCCCCTCCACGGATCGAAAGATGGGCCGTCCAGCTACAGGGGTACAACTTTAAGGTCATCTTCCGCCCTGGGGCCAACAACCCAGCGGACTACCTGTCAAGACACCCGGACTGCACGAAACCAGCCACTCGACTAGAGGAAAGTCACGAGGCGGACGCCTTCGTGCACTTGATTTCGGAGAGCGCTTGCCTAGAGACCATGACACTGCTGGAAATTGGGAAAGCAACGGAAGAAGATGAAACGCTGTGCAGAGTGAAGCACGCGCTCCGTGAGAACCAATGGGCGCACTTTCTGGATGGGGTACAAGGGCTCAGACCAGAGGTCAGTCATGCCCGCCAGCAGATGTGGCAGATCAAGAGCGAGCTCAGCATTGGAGATGAAGGAGTGGTCTTGCGAGGACACCTGATAGTAGTACCGGAAAACCTCCAGGCCAAGATTCTGACCCTCGCTCACGTCGGGCATCAGGGGATGGCCAAAACGAAGGCCAGGCTACGATGCCGCGTCTGGTTCCCGGCAATGGACATCAAGGTAGAAGAGATGGTGAGAGCCTGCCACGCGTGTCTCATCACAGGAGGGGATCCAGCGCCAGCCCCTGTCATAACGGAACCCTCCCCGACACTACCTTGGACTCACCTGAGCCTGGACTTTGGGAGCTTCCCGGATGGCCGACATACACTGGTACTAGTTGACTCCTTCTCCAAATTCCCGGTGGTGGAGGTGATCCCCTCCACAGCATTTCCACAGGTTAAACGAACCCTGAGTAAGATCTTCGCAACAATGGGGCTACCGGAGGAAATCAAATCGGACAATGGCCCTCCCTTTCAAGGCCGGGAATTTCAAGCTTACCTGGAAGCTCTCCAAGTCAAGCATCGAAAAATCACCCCTTTGTGGCCCCAGGCAAACGGAGAGGTGGAGAGACTTATGAGGACCATTAACAGAGCCCTGAGGATCGCCGTAGAACACGGAGATGATCCGGAAGCAGCTCTGGACCAATTTCTAGGAGCCTACCGGCAGACGCCCCACTGCACAACCAAATGTGCCCCGGCACATCTACTGTTTAAAAGAGCTCCCAGAGACACCATCCCGTCTGCACGCACGTGGACACCGCCCGAGAGGGACGAAGACGCCATTCAATCTAGAAGAGAAGCAACCAACCAGAAAGCAAGTGCGGCCAGACACGCGAGAAAGTCAAGCCTTCAGGAAGGGGATGCAGTGGTGGTCCATGATCGACACCCTGGATGGAAGTATGAACCGGACCTGTGGACCATAGAGAAAATTCGAGGAACCATGGTGACGGTCAGGAAAGGTGGTCAAAGAGTAACACGGAATGTATCATGCTTTAAGCTGGCAAGAGGGAGACAGCGGACTGGGAAGAGGAAGAGGAGGACAGACCATGGAACGTCAGACAGTCTCCGACAGCGTCATCTCCAGTGAGCAACTCAGACGTTCATATGCCAATCGAAGACCCAATGAGAGTCCCAAGTCCACCGCCGAGCTCATCCATCGCCAATACTCCGGCCTGCAGAGAGGAAGAAGAGATGTCCCCGGCGGGGGTCACCCAGTCACCGAAGGGCCGAAGCCAAAGGTACCATCTCCGGCCAAACCCTGGCCCAAGCCAGAGGCTAAAGGACTTTGTGTGCGCATCTCCCTAAAGGCCAAGAACTGTGAATGAAGCAGACTGAAATAAAGGAGGGATTTAGAGAGCCAGGCGGGCTCTACTCTACAATGTATCCACATTCACGCATCCACTCCACCCCTCAGGGCGGGCCCGCCCCGAGGGTATAATAAACCCCGGGTTCGACCGCTCGTGGTCTTCCCGGCTAACTATAGTATTGTGTGTGTGTCTACTCAATTGGTGTTCCACCCCCATAGCCTCAGGCCCCGACACACCTCACCACACTCCGCACCTTCTGAGAACTAGGACTTTTGGTTTTTGATGACTTATTGAGTGGAGGGCGTCCTAGTTCTGTTTTTCCCTCTAGACTCCTATTGTATGTGCGCACTCCGCACCTTTGACCTGGCCAAATCAAGTTCTCGCCTTGACCTCTTGCCTTCTCGTAAACCGGGTCCTTCGGAGCATAGTTTCAGTGAACAGGAGGATGTGGCATAATGACCAGATCTGCCGACCATGGAAATGGAGAAGCCGGTTCGAGTCTCGGCATCGGTTCAAATCATCCTGTGATTTCGGGCAAATCAATTGCTCTCCACTTGCCGTGCCTACCTAAAACAGAGTGAGTCCTTTCGATGCCACTTAACGGGATTTCCCAGACAGAGACATTTCCTCACTGGAGTCTAGACATGCACTTATGCACAGTGACGGCGCATCACCCTTCGCGCCAGCTGCCCTCTCCTAAGTGCAGGAAAAGACGTCGCTTGAAACTCTTGTACCTTTAAAACTCTCTCCTGGGTGGTGGGACCTCCCCATATATTGATTCACATTTAACTTTCGTTTCTCAGTTGTCCGAATCTTTCCAAGCACTCTCTTTTTCCACAGCTGGCACCATATACTGACAATTTTCCTGCCTACCTCATGCTGGGAGGAGGCCTGGATGTGTCCGTAAAATGTTTCAATGCTCTCTGTGAGAGAAAACTGACTTCCCACGTACACTGGCCGGCAAGTTCAAAATAATATCTTTCACTCCGAGTCCTAACACGCCATCTCATTATCACAAAAATTCTTACTGATGCCACACCGTCCAATATCTTGCTTTCGAATAAATAAGAAGCAATTTAGATGTTCGTGTTGATTTGTTGAACCCTGCTTGTGGTTGCAATCAAGACAGGCTTTAGAGCGGTGGCTCGGTGCAGCTGCACCTGGGGGGCAATATATTTTAAAATAACTTTTGGTTCGAAAACTCGTAAACTTCCTTGTGCGTCCATCAGTTTCAGGCAACAATAAAAATGTCATGATAAGTAATGTTCCTACTGGTGAGAGCCCATAATTTTATCTAGGGGCAGTTTTTGCTCATCATAAAGCAGCGTGGAGGGTTAATGTCCCTGCTGCAAAGAAGTGAACTATGAGAAGTACTATCAAAAATTGGATGCATGTCGGAGAGAGGCAATGAAGAGATGAGGTGCGCCATTGGAGAGTGGGAGTGAAGGAGTTTATGAAGAAGGAGGTTATGAGGGGGTGCTAAAAAAAGACTTTCGCCCCCGGCACCACCAGCGTAAAAGTCGGCCTTGCTTGCAATTATATACCGCATGCCGCCCGCAAAGCTGAGAACAACACCCCACTTGACTTCATTCAGTTAACTGCGACGTTCTGGACATTCCACATCATATTGGACAAATGATCAGCTGTAAGGCACCTTTTGGAAGCCACAGCTAGAATGATCTTAAATTGAGGTGTAAACCCATGGAGAACCATAGCGTTTATTGAGCAGCCGCTCAACGGAGGCCCACATGAAGTGCTGGCAGTCTGTAAAACAAAGAGATCGACTGTTCAATAGGGTATAGCTTGTAATCCTGACCTAAAACGTAAAAAGGCATCTCCTTTTCAACACCGGCTCTCTTACAGCCCTTTAGGATAGGGACTGTAGGGCACCCACTACTTGCTACAGTCATGCTGCTTCACTTCAGCCACCATTGTGCATGCAGGCTGCATGGTGCCTCTGCCTAGGGTCCAGTAAATGAGTCTTTGCCACCCGTGCCAGTCTTCTTGCACTTGAGACCTCCATCAGGGCATTTGCAACTTTCTACTTGCATTCCCTCACCTGCGTTGCACTCCTCTCCTTGAGGTAGTGATCCGCACCACTTTCTGAAGAAAGGCTCATCTTGTGTAATGTAACTGGTGGTACTCATGTAAAGTGCTCCAGTCCATTCGGATCGAGGTCGCGCTAATTTAAACTGTAAAAAAAGAAAACCAAAAACCTCTCTCTCAGAAACTATCCCCTTCAATGCGTTCTCTCCATACTCTTCCACACCCAACTACATGTCTCTGAATGGTCTCGCTGCCAGTTGCATGAAATTCAATTTTTCCTCCTGTCCAAACTATCTCAGATTAGAACCACTGAATGCACTTCTTCCTGACTCACCTCATCCTCACTCATCCTCACTCATACATACAACCTCCTATCAAAACCTTACTTGATGAAGGCTCCCTTGCTGAAATTGAGATCAGGTATTACATCTGGCTTTCAGCAGTGTCAGTTCAGGATGTGGGTGGAACCAATAAAGTAAGTGGGTGGAGCCAGTGGAGGAAGTGGGTGTTGCCAGGGAAGTGGTCGTGGCCTCCTAAAAAACATTTAGCACCTCCACTTAATATTTGACTAATTAAGCACTGCCAGAAGGCAGATGGAAGCGACGCAAGCCGAAGAACATATGGAGGCGAACTGTGGAAACTGAAATGAGGACTCTGAGCCGCAGCTCGGACACCGTACAGAAACATGCCCCATTCAGACAGAAGTGATGGTTCTTTATTGCTGCCCTACATTCCAGCCATCATAACAGGCAGTAAGGAGTAAGTAAGTAATGTACGCAATATTCATAAATAGTTGCAAAACAGAAAATTGCACCCCTAAATTACCATGAAGTGGAAGGAGGTGGTAATCATATGCAAACAGTGAAAGAACTTAAAACCAAAGTTTAACAGTGGCATTTCTCAAAGCCAGGGTGGCATGCATGATGAGTATGCCAGCACAGCAGAGGTAGCGAATAAGAAGGGAGAAGCATAGTTCTGGAAAAATTACTTGTCATTTGCAAAACTGGAGCAGCTGCTTTGCAAAGTAGGACATTCCATTCAGAAAGATCCATTGCACAGCCTGGTGTGATGTCTGTGATACAGAATCATGACCCAGTACTTACCACCTGCCCAATTCTGTGGTATGACGCACCATGGCATGTACATCTGCAGTTAATTAAACTATGTCTGTATTCTCTACTGTGTGCAGTGAGGTGCATTGTCAATTCTTCCATCACACATGTAAACAAGCATTAATACCAACTATTTTGTATTCTGCATAGCTATAATGTTGGTGGCCAAGCATCACCAACAAACATCTCTGTTACAGCATTAATGCAAGCTTCTGTGACCCAAAAACAGGAATAAGCTATTTGACAGGTGCAATGCAAGGATCATAACCCCCACACACAGAACTGCACGTGCAGCAGCAGCTAAAGTTTGTTTTGTATCTTGCATACATAGAACTGTTATCCAGTATTGGATCTTTCATAGATTTACATGCTTGAATCATCCCCGCCGTTGAGGTGGGAGTCTGACAATATAATAAAATGAATATATAAAACAGTAGAAAAACATATTACAATAGGCTATAATGGACTGTACAGTCACTGTTGTAGCCCCTCCTTGTCTTTTTGTAAAAAAGAACCAAAGTTGAAACACAGCCTATTCAGGCTCTAGCACCCTCTAGAACACTCCACAGAGAGGCAAGTCCCTCAGATTTTCTACTGCCCGTCGCGTGACGGGGAGTCTCCCTGAGCTCTGCTCACTTTTTGCTACTTCTCTTGGATTTCGTGAGTACAGAATGTCTGATACTTCTGAAAAAAGGTTTAGTCTTGCCTTGTGACTCTTGTGGTAAAAAGAGACTTCATTTGGAACATCCCCACAAGGAGTGTATTTATTGCCTTTATCCTGCTCATAAAGGCAAGGACTGTAGAATTTGCAGGACCTTTTCATCTAAAACCTTAGAGGACAAGGAAGGCAGATTGCTTATTTGGCTGGAGAGGCTAAAATCTAAATCCTCTGTGGTGTCGGAGGATGAAGGTAGTGGTAGTTCTCAGGCGTCAGTCCAGCTAACTAAGAAAAGGGACAAATCCGAGGACTCTCCCCGAGCGAGTTGGAAAGTCATCTAAAAAAGTCCCATCATGAGACCATGCACTCTACCTCTAAAAAAGGGAAGCTGACATTCTCTTCTGAGGAAAAATCTGCAGAAAACACGACCTCTAAAACACTTCAGGAAGCTGCCTTCAAACAGCCTAAAATTCAGTCAGAGTCTGTCAGATCATCCTCGTCATCGAAAAAGGCTTTGTCAAAGTTAAAACAGCCACCTTCGTCGTCTGAGCCATTAACGAAGTCTGTACCATAGTCGACAAAAATCTCTTCGCCAACGACGACAGTCTCTCCCCCGCCGACGACACCATCGGCGACGACTGCCCCTCCCTAGTCGACGCCTCATCCATCGACGACTTCATCGCCAGCGAAGGTTCTTCCATCAACAGCCTCGACGCGACGCCGACTACATCAACGTTGACGACGGTCATGTCAACTTCAACGATATCCATATCACTGTTGATGGTCATCTCGTCAATGCTTATACGAAGAAGGCCTACTTCCTTGCTATTGACACCTGTATTGTCATCCAGGTTCTCGTCCACGGTCCCATCGACGAGAGGTTTTTTCCAAGACCCTTTTATATGTATCTCATTTACATCCAAACAATTTTTTTATGAGGAATCTGAAGATGATGGGATGTTCAGTTCAGCTTGCAACTTCATGTAAAGTACCAAGAATAGGACGATGAGGAGTATTATGAACATTATCAACCTTTGCAAAGGCCTCAAGTTTTGTTGCCTCGTCAAGAACCTTTGGTTTAAATGCCTGTGGCATTAGTGCAGGACTTCACAGCTATGCTTCAGGACTACCATACTCGTTTTCATACTGAAGCAGGTTCTCTTCACAGGCAACCCTCTCCTCTGCCTGTTCTGCATACAGCAGGACCCTCTATTATGGAAGCTCAAGATGTTTTGCTCTTGCCACAAGATCCAGGAGCACAAGATGATGACGACGATACAGTCTTAGAGGAAGCAGAACTCCCTAAGACACCTACTACCATTGATGAGTGGGAGGTTTACTTAATCCCAACACCATCCCCACCGGCTCCTCAGGCAACTGATTCTCCGGAGGAGGACATTGGAGGTTTTCATGCCATCATGGAAAGAGTGGCAAACCTTTTCCAACTTTCTATGCCTGTTAAGCAGTCCGTCTGCACTATTTCCATCACTGACCATATTTGGGAAGAGGGTGTTAAAACTCTGAAAAATCCTTTCTCTGTGCCTGCAATTCATCCTATAATTGACAAAAAGTATAGGGCCTCAGACAAATGCCCCTGCTTGCCTGTCCGGACATCCTGGGGCAGATTCTGTGATTTCCCAAGCTGCACATCGCAGATCTTGAAAACCTTCAGCGCCTATAACTGCACCACCTGATAAAGATGGAAGGAGATGATATAATATAGGGAAAAGATTCACCACCATGGCAGGTGCTTCTGTGCGTGCTGCAAACTCCTTGGCAATTCTGGGAAGATACGACCGCCAAATGTGGTCTGATGTTGCTCCGTACCTCAAATTTTTGCCAGATGACAAGAAACCGGAGGCGAGAAAAATTCTCCTTGAAGGAGAGAGGCTAGCATCCGAGATAATAGACTTCTCTATGGATTTGGCTTCTCTAGGCTTTCGTCAACTGGCTGGGGCAGCAGTTCTCCACCGACAGGGATGGCTCAATTCTACCCCCTTTCGTCTTGAGGTACAGAGCAATATACTAGATGTGGCATTCGATGGGGATGCGCTGTTTGGCAAACCTATCAACGATGCATTACAGGAAATTAATAAGGGAACGAACACTGCGAAAGCCTTGGGTACTCTTCAGTACAGAAACACACCCTTTCGGGACGCCCATGGCAGAGGATCTTACTCCTTTTGTGGTACCTACCAAAGATATAAAAATTACCATACTAGATATGGCTATCAACAGCAACAATCCTACAGTGCCCTCCCTGCTGCTGCTTATCCAGACAGCAAAACAGGACAAAACAGCCCCAGCAGGCCAACAGCCCCAACCCCAGGACTCAGAATATTTCTCGACATTTTGACCAATGGAAGAAAGTAACTTCAGACAAATGGATACTGGACATAGTCAGATTTGGTCATACCCTGGACTTGGTGAAGACCCCTTCGCCCCATCCACCTTTAAAGAAACGTCCATCCCATCTCACTCTTCTGAAGGAAGAAACCAGACTTATGCTCGAGAAGGGAGTTATAGAGAGAGTTCTCCACTCCCAGTGGGTAAAGGTTTTTACTCCTGTTTTCTTTCTGGTCAAGAAAAAGTCAGGAGAATGAAGTCCAATCTAGATTTAAGGAGATTAAACAATTTCTGCCGAAAAAAACCTTCCGAATGGTTACTCTTTAGGAGATTCCGCAGCTCCTCGATCTTACGGATTTCATGACAAAACTATATCTGCAGGATGCATACTTTCACATCCCTATCCATCCCAAACATCGAAAGTTTTTCTGTTTCACTGTGGCAGGTGCGCATTGTTAATTCAAGGTTCTCCCTTTTGGTCTGCGTTCAGCTCCAAGAATTTTTACGAAATGTCTAGTGCCAGTCGCTGCTCATCTCAGGCTGCAGGGCCTGCAGCTGTTCCCTTACCTAGACGACTGAGTAATAAAAGCACCGTCCTTTCGACAAGCCGCAAAAGCAACGCTAACTTGTCTTCAGATGTTTCAATCCCTGGGGCTATCTCTCAACATTTAAAAGTCAGTTCTACATCCTTCTCAAAGGACACAATTTCTGGGGGCAATTTTGGACACTATCCAAGACAATGCATTCTTGTCAACAGAAAGACAATCACACCTAATTTCCCTAGCAACAGAGTTAAGAGGAAGAAAGTTTGCTTCTGTGAGGATGATAAAATCTCTTCTCGGAACGTTGTCCTCTGCAATCCTATTGGTACCTCACTCTCGTCTCAGGATGAGACCGATACAAGAAGAACTAGACAAGCAATGGCTTCAGGTAACCGCATCGTTCAACGACTTGGTAAGGATAACTCCGGTCATGCAAACAGCTCTGCTTTGGTGGCAGCGCTCCAGTAATCTCTCGACATGGCTAACTTTCCTTTCTCGAACACCAGAGTTCGTCCTCACTAAAGATGCTTCTCTTGAAGAATGGGGGGGCTCACCTTCAAGATCTCTGCTCTAAAATTGTTATTGCTGCTTTAAATTGCCATTTTGCACCGCCCTTACCTCGTGGTGGACCGGACAGGTCCTCGGAGGCTCCTGGTTGCCTTCCCCTGGTCGGGTCCATCCGTGCGAGCGGACCCGCCATCTTGGGGGTAGTTTGGGCCACGCTCTAGTGGTCGGGGCTGCACGCTCTGGGCTCCATAAGAACAACACTGGAGCGAACGCGCAGCGGGCGCGCCGGCTGCGCGCCAAAGGCAAGCCCGTCCGCGCCAAGGAAGCGCCCAGTGCCAGCTATGCTGGCCGATTTGGCCTTATGGCGGAATGTCGACAGTGAGGATCTCTCCCTGAAAAGGCAGGTTGGCGCAGTTGTGTCATCCAGCTGAAGAAAATCAAGAAGATTGCCTGCTTTTTCTCCCGGGAGGCCCTCACTCAGATCGTCATTTCCCTGGTTCTGTCTAGACTGGACTTCTCCAACAGTCTCTATCTTGGGCTCCAGGCTGGAGAGCTAAGGCGCCTCCAGCTGGTTCAGAACCAGGCAGCCAGACTTATTCTCAACCTATCAAAAAGGCAATCTGTCAGATCAGGGCTAAAACAGCTACACTGGTTGCCTGTCGAGCAGCGGGTAGCTTTTAAAACCGGGTGTATTCTATTCAAGTCCCTACACGATTCTGGCCCTCTATTTATTAGAGATTTGTTCAATAGATACAACCCTCCCCGCAATCTCCGGTCCATGCACAAATCCCTTCTGACTGTCCCTTCTTACAAGAGGAAACGTCTCGGAGGTTGCTGCTTTGACCATCTCGCAGCTACCTTCTGGAACTCTCTTCCTCTTCACCTAAAACTCTGTGACAACATCCTCCGTTTCAGACACTCCCTTAAAACCTGGCTATTTTCCCATGCGTTCTGCTGAGCCGCTTTATCTCTACTTTTAATTGGCGCGTTGCGTTCCTGTCTATAGCGCCATGAAGCCCCCGGGCGTACGAGCGCTTAATAAATACATATCAATATCAATAAGTCTCTGACCCTGTATACCCCAGGGAGACTCTCTTACATATTGGTAAGCACCACACAGACAGGGGGACACTCAGGCTGATGCACTCAGCTCACCCTCGGGCAGATTTTCTTGTCAACGAACTCGTGATGTGTGGGCTTTTGAATGTGAGATCTCTGCCTAGGCACTGCGCGAAAATCCAGTTGATGATTGAGACACACGAGCTTGATATCCTGTTTATGACGGAAACATGGGCTCGCCCTGATTGTTTGGTTGACCCCGGCTGGGCGTGTCCATCAGGCTTTAAATTTGTACATCTCCCCAGACCTAATGGGAGGGGTGGGGGGGTAGGGATCATTCATAAAGCCTTGTGGAAGGTTGAAATCATTGATATGGACCCGGCTGATGGAACGGAACTGATGGGCCTATCTATTCAGAGTTGCTCCGGGACTATTTTTACTGGAGTTCTGTGTTACAGACCTCCAGGGGCTTTTAGCGCTCAGCAGCAACAATCGATACTAGCCACCCTTACTAACATGGCAGCTTCCCACCATAATTTGATAATTTTAGGGGACTTTAATCTTTGGCTAAACGGCTCCCTGGATGCAGGCTTGCAAAATTTTCTTCAGTCGTGCGAAAGCTTTGGACTGTATCAGCAAGTTACAGAAGCTACGCATAAGGCGGGGCACCTCCTTGATTTGGTGTTCTCAGTTCCCGACCTATTGGTCATGGGGGAAGTCCTGCCTATGGACTGGACTGACCATGCTCTTGTTGAATTTTATGTTAAAATCAAGGGCTCTCAGACAAGGACTCCACAGGCCATCAAGGAGCTTGTGTGTAGAGACTGGAAGGCTCTTGCTAGATCGAAGCTCTCCGGCTTGGTGTTTAATGTGGGAGAGTGTTTTACCTTGGATAAGCAAGTTGAGGAGAACTATGCCTCACTCTGCACTAAGATCACGGTGGTGTTGGATTCTCTTGCCCCTCTTAAAGTACTCCGCTGTAAGGGGAAAATTTCGGCCCCGTGGTTTAATGACACGCTGAAAAACTTGAAGCAGGGTTGTAAACAAGCGGAGAGATGCTGGAGGCGGGATTATGAGGAACCACATAGGGTGCAGTGGAAGCGTAAAATCCAGGAATATAAGGGTCAGATTAGGAAATCTAAGGCTGACTATTACTCTTCCCTGATCTGTAATGCTACCAACAGCTCTAGGAGCATTTTTAATATATTAAACAATCTCACAAGCCCTGAGTGTTCTAAGAACTCCATTGTCCCGTCTTAGGAACTTTGTGAGAATCTTGCCAACTTTTTCAGGGAGAAAATTGAGTTAATCATTGAGGATTTAGTAGACTCCCCTGAGATCGGTACTCCTTTGGTCACCAGTCTTGGGTCTCCGGTAGGCAGGACTAATGGGTCAGCTGGATCACTGGATGAACCTTTACTAGAGTTTCCACCACTGACGGAAGAAGCATTTAATGGGCTGGTAAGGGGGATCACCTCCGGATCTCCCCTGGAACCCGTGCCATACAAGATCTGGAAGGAGTATGAAGAGGAACTATTCCCCACTCTCCGCCTGATCTGCAATCAATCTTTCACTATGGGGACTGTCCCTGCCCAATGGAAGCAGGCGGTGATTTCTCCCCTGCTGAAGAAGCCTTCTTTAGACCCAGACTGCTCCAAGAACTATAGACCTATTTCCCTCCTGCCTTTCCCTACCAAAATTGCTGAGCGGTGGGTTAGTCTAACTCTCTCCAATTACTTGGAACAGCATCACTTACTAGAGGAAGATCAATTTGGTTTCCGGCCGGCTCATGGGACCGAAACAGCACTGGTCACCGCTGTGGACGAGCTTCAAAGGTGTGCAGACAGGGGACAGGCAGCGGTTCTGATCCTGTTAGACATGTCTGCCGCCTTTGATACGGTTAACCATGAGATCTTGTTGGACCGTCTAAGTGATGCTGGGGTGGGAGGTAGCTCTTTGGGGTGGTTTGGTCATTCCTGCAGGACCGTCAGCAGGCGGTGTCCCTGCCCCCCTTTCAATCGGCCTTCTCTCATGTTCCTCACGGGGTGCCTCAGGGATCGGCAATCAGCCCCATCCTTTTGAAACCTATATTTAAGACCTCTGATCTTGCTTATTAAAGCCTACAAATCTAAGATAATAAACTATGCTGACGACACGCAGATGATCCTCTCCTTTGAGGGAGAGGAATCGATATCTGTGGAGGTTCTCCACAATTGTCTGCGGGATACATCACGCTGGCTAAAGAATAATTTTCTCCAGTTTAATGCTGGGAAGACGGAGGTACTTTTTAGCGCTGGGAATAAGATCTCCCGCCCATTTCCAGAAAACATCTGGCCTCCCGAGACCGCGACTAAAGTGCGGCCTGTGGAATCAGTTAGGAACCTAGGGGTCATGCTCGATCAGAAGCTCAGCATGGAGACGCATTTAAAAAAGACGGCCTCCTGCTGTTTTGCCATTCTGCCGTCTCTGCGGAGGATCCTGCCACTACTACCATCTCAGGCGCGTGCCCAAGTGGTTAGGTGTACGATCCTTAGTAGGCTGGATTATTGTAATGCCCTACTATTGGAGTCTCCTGGCTTTCTATTGGATAGGCTTCAGAGAGTGCAATCAGCGGCTGCTAGGCTGGTTTTGGGGCTTCCTAGGAGAGCTCATGCACCGGCAGCATTGGCGAAGCTGCACTGACTCAATGTGAGACAAAGGGTTCAATTTAAGGCCCTTTGCCTAGTTTTTAAGGCCCTACATGGCACTGGTCCTTTATCCTTGCAATCTAAATTTGTGTGGTACACCCCACCCAGGCTGCTCCGCTCTTCAGCGGCTAGGCTGGTGAGAGTGCCTAGCTTTAGGAAGGCCAGATCAGGAGGGAGATCCTTTGAGGTGGCCGCGGCTAAACTCTGGAACTTGCTCCCGTGTGAGATCAGGCAAATCAGGGAACTTCCCCCTTTTAGGAAACAGGTTAAAACCTGGTTGTTTCCTAAGTAACTGTAATCTTCTGCCCTGTCTTGTCCTGTCGGACACCTGTCTGCCTTTTGAGCCAGTAGCGCCAGGATGCCTGCAAGGTGATAGTGCGCTTTATAAGACTAACAAATAAATAATAAATGATAACAAATAAATAAGGGGGAAATGGTCAAAATCACTGTCAAAGATGCACATTAACTTTCTGGAGCTTCGGGCTATATTTCTAGCCTTCCTCTCAAGACTTCAGGGATCCTCCGTCCCATTGCACAATTTGTGTAGGCAACCAGCACGCATTCTATTGTTGCGTACCCTTAAATGGAAGTACATGTGTTCACTTCACTTCTCTTTATCCCTGTTGATCGAAACTCTAAATGGAGCAAAATGATTGCTCCTGTTGAAGAACATATCCTATGGTATCACCAGTTGCTATAGCAATTTTACTGAACCAAAACTTGATGGCCCTCAGAACGAAGCTATTCCTCAGAGGTAGATTGGGTGCACTTATTCAGCCATAAGATTGTGCTGACATTAATCTTAGTTGCAGGATATTGTTGATGTCTGCTTCTGCAGTATAAAAGGGTAAACTGCTAGATGACAAGATAGGTTGATCCAAAAGTCGTGTTAGTGCTATTTGGAGTTGCAGTCCCCATGTTCCTACAGTTGGTCATATTTTCTGCAATCTCCTATTTGTCTCAAAAGCTGTTTGGATATGCACCAAATGATCATTTTAGGATTTTCCAAACTTGAAACCATGCAACCCAGTCATGAGATGGTGCTGCTGAGAATCCTGGGTATGGTGCTAAGAGATATGGTAATAGCATCTCAAGTGGCCTCTCTGAAATTACAAGTAGAAGTGACTGCAAAACCAGGCATAAAGAGACCGTGCTTTCGTCTGAATAACTGCAAAGACAACAAAGCTCTGTATTTGCTCCCACAAGACTCTAGGGATAAATATCAAAGTTTTGTGCACCATGCAAAAAGCTCATTGGAGCAAGATCACGGTGAGCCCGCCTAGTAGTCACCACTCAGACACTGTGCATAGAATCCGTCAAAGCTAAATAGAGCTCTTGCAATCCCTACCATCAGAACAAATTATCTGCTCTTCAGAAGACACTGTGTGCAGCAAGCCTTCACTTGCAAATGGCCATGCACGATGCGCAGGCCCCCTTTCCATACTATTCATTCTCTACCCAAGGCATGCACTGTGTCAATGGACAAAAGACGTTCAGAGGACAAAGGAAACATCCTGCCCAAACCTTTTAACGAATTTGAAACATTGCATGCCCCCCCCCCCCCACCTCCGCCCATGATTGTTCTACTCCCATCTGCCCTCTGGGGCAACACAAGAGTTTAATTTTAGCTGAGCAGCATCTACATAATTTTACTAACCAAAGTCTTGTATTTGACATCGCCTCCACCTCGCCACAAACCAGCCAGATTCCCACTAGCCTGCAACCTACATTGCTACTGCCAGTTTTATAAATTAATCAATGGGACGACCAGGCCATGTGGCAGTGGCGTCAGCAAGACTGTGGAAGGACTGCATTGGTAGTTTCACTGTTCAGTCTGACCATCCTACAAAGTTTTGTGACAGAACTCTGAGTTGCCTGTAACCCAAAACTTGCAGAATCCCCGGATGCAGTATGATGGGGATTCCAGGGGCTCCGGATGGCGGGAGACCAGAGTAGCTCTTAGGATTCTCTTCCCCAAGCATTGCTCTTTTGGTGCACCCCAGGGTGGTTGCTCCTATGGATTGCTCGGCTGCCCCAGGGTGTGGTGGTGACTTGACCTGTGTCCACATTCCCTGGACTTTGGGAGTACCTGGGATTTCTCTATGGACTCCAAGGAAGTTACCGAGGCCCAGAAAGGGTGGTATAGGAGTCGTCACCAGCTATAGCTGGTGGGTCTATCCCGTAAGCCATGTCAGAACCAGGAGTCAAAAGCCTCTCTCCAGTCTGACGTGGGTCAGGGCAGCAATTCAGTTGTAGGGATTTTGCATTTCGAATGGTGGATTACCCGCCTGTGCCCCAGGCATGCAGTTGGCGGTCAAAAGACTGGTAGCAAAACCTGCGAGTATAAGTAAATTGTTCTGCCCAGTGGGGAAGCGCACATAGGCAAGGACACTTTCCCTCTGAAATGACTATGTGACTAAATGTTAGCATTGAGACAGATCCAAAAATAAGTAAGAGCTTCCACAAAAGCGGAAGCATGTGTTGCAACTGGTTCTGGAGGTTAGAAGTTTGTTTTGGGAAACTTAAGGGGTCAGAGCAAAATTATTGCCTGACTCAAAGTATCAATTCGAGTAGAAACAACATTTCCCCCCGAATAGACAAGCCAGAGCGAGCCCCTTGGTTCTTTATTATGGCCGTGGAAATTCCTGGAGCAGAGAATTTTTCGGTGGAAATTACATATATAGAGGTTATTACGCCCCTACCTCTGTTCTAGGGATCATATGTTACCTCGTTTTTCTGAATCGTGTTCCCTGGCTTGTATTCCTACTGCTCTGTCATGGTGAAAGGTGGAATAGTCGGTTTACCTGTTGATCTCAAATAAGTTAACTTTTGAAATTGCAGAATAACAAACACTGAAAAGAAGCAACCTTTGCAATTAGACATTAACCAAGGAAGTAAAGAGTACCGTATACACAATGATTTACTTGAAGTGAATGAACGCTAATGTTCAAAGGTCTCCCATCCTGCCACATGACTACATTTCTGTTTATTAATCCATGTTCTGGTGTATTCTGTTGGACTTTGTATTTACAAAATGTTATTTACAACTTATTCTTTGAATCACCGATAGATTATAAAATGTGTTTGTGTTATAGATTGAGAATGTGAAAGTACATTTTCAAAGGGTTTTAAAGTGCCGAAAGGGCTATGACATATTTGAAATCCATACATCATTATTTGGTTTAATACCTTGCATTTTGTATGTGATTCTGCACCAATAGCCTCGAAATTGGGTTACCATCATTTTTTCGAGTGTGTGGTTAGCAGTGCAGGGTGAAGTTGCATTCTGATTGGCAGATGCTTTTTGAGATATCATACTGACGCATGCTGCATGTACTATGAGTGCTTAAAAGACCACCACTGAGGCCAATTTCCATATCCATGTTTGCAGTGGCAGAGCAGTAATTCTGCATTACAGCTTATGCTCTGACATAGCCACCCTTAAGACAATTGTAAATAGCATAATTCAGTGCTATAGTGCCTTGGTGGGGAAAGTTATATCCAGTTGAAAAATGTCATCATCTGTGTCACTTTTTATTGCTGGAGAAGGCGTGAGTCACTGGAAATAGTGCACCTGAAAGTATTGCCTGCTGTGGCAAATCGGATACTGCAGGCGATGATCCTTACCACTGCCCGGTAAAGACGTAATTTCAAAGGTATGAATAAGAGGCCTGAACTTTCCTAAAATTCCTACCTGCACTGTGACCAGTCTGCCCGCTGCAGCTTTGGAACCAGGCGGCAGGCACTAAACATTCCACACTTTTGTTGCATGCCTTCTGAGGCAGCATGCCCCGAGGTTATTATTGTGCTGGTGTTTCCAACTCTTGCATTTGCCACTCCAACGATACCTTCATGGAAAGACCCATTTTCCCCACACTTACACCATTGGGAAAAGCCACACGTCTTGTAGTCCTAAATACAATCACCACAAAAACATATCGGCAGATTTTGATTTTGTTACAAGGATCTGGCGCTTTTGAGCCGAGACACCAGATTTGTGCACAGAAGTTTCACGTGCAGAAGTTTTTTTGTGAATCTTTAGTAGGCCAGCCAATCACAAAGGCAAGCAACTTCAGGCTGGATACAAATGTGCCACCATTCCACACTATGATACTACAGCATGTTGCAACTTTGGATGTAGATGTAAACCTGGAGGCACATTGTACTTCTTGTTCCATGCCCCTTCTTGTACTAGTAATGCATGGCGTTGACGCTAGGGGCTGTAAAGCACTAATGTGCAAAATCAAAGAATATACTCCGGCTTCTAGTTCACTCAGGCTTCACTAGTTCACATTAGAGGTATCTGTGGTACAAAGATTGCAAGTTATTGTGTTAGCTTCTTCAGCGCTCATGACGAGGTCAGCTCGTCATGAGCTCCGGCGCTCCGGTGCTCATGACGAGCTGAGCTCGTCATGACCGCGCCCGTTACTTGGAACGCTCGCACGCTGGGCTGATTCCCCTGCTGTGCTGAACGTTCCATTGGAACGGACGCGGTCATGACGAGCTCAGCTCGTCATGAGCACCGGAGCGCCGTAGCTCATGACGAGCTGACCTCGTCATGCGCATGGGGGGCGCTGTACGTGCCCCCCAGCACAGCGGGGGAATCCCGCCAGCGGCGAAGGGGTTAAGCAACTTTTCATAATGTACTCACCGTTCACAATATTTTTATGTTGCCTAATAATAATCCAAGTACTCACTTTCTAAACCATTCAGCTACCTCTTCATCAGTGCTGGGGTCTCAGTTGCTTTAGCTGAAATGCAAATAAAAATTATTTGAAAACTGTTTCAAATATGGTGGTGTCTTTTTAGCTGAACTGGGCAATAAAGCCCCAATCTTCTAAAGGTAATGAGCAACAAAGTCACTGAAGATTGATTTTGCTAATGGATGCACTACTAATTAAGAGGTCAGAAGTCACATAGCTTAAAGTAGTAATTTGTATAGTGGTTTCTGGTCTTAAAAGCTGAGTAGGTACAGAGAATTGTCCTGTCCTTTGCTGATAAACTGCAGATATGTTGCTGTTGTTTGGTTGGTAGAAACGCCGGTTTTGTTTACGCATTTGCTATGGTACGGTAGCCGGGAGAGGCATTTCTAGCTCTGAAAATATAGACAGAATCTGATTTTTTTAGAAAAGCAAAATATGAAATACATACTAAATGGGGCAAGGAGGGACTATGTGCCATACAGCGCCTGTTATCAGCTCCACCCATGGGGGTAAATCAGGATTTGGGGGGAAGGCTGAACACATTTTAAATCCTTTCCAACTTAGAAATTCTGAAAATGTATGCATGGTTCGTGGTGCACAACGTCGTAGGTCTCGAGTTGTTACTTAAGGATATGGATGAAATCATGTCAATGTAAAGAGTTACAAACCCTATGTTAAATCAGCTGTCCTTTTGCTGTCCAACCTTTGTATGACAAATTCTTAGGAGACAACAAATAGAACTGACGAGTTACTGCAACGTTAATTTTTAAAAGGAATATGGGTTGTGTCCTATGCCTTTGAATAATTTCTTTAATTTGGAGACATAGAAACTTTAAAAAGGCAATATAAAAGTGTCACAATCGTGTATATATTTCTCAGTGTGTTTTCTATTTTACTACACACGAAGATGTTCTAGACTGGCCCCAGACCCATCACGGTTTTATTACCTATGCAATGGAAAAGTCGGATATTTCATGACCAGTTATTCAGATGTCCCAACGGGTACGGTGTTTTACCACTTCTTGTGAAGGGAAGGAATAACACCAGTGTTTAGTCATAGTAGCGGCGTGAGGCCATGGCAGATAGATGGAGTTTAGGAAGGGGTCATTATGTAGTAGAATGTTTCAGACTCTTGTGGCATCCTTCTAAATTCCCTGATTCTTCTGTGTATTCTCGGGAGTTTAGCAATAGAAAAAACAATTAATAAGACTGGGGCTTTTTCCATACCACTTACCTGAAATAATTGCGGATTATGCCATATGCCCAACCCTCCACGGGTGACCAACCCCCCGCTGCGCGCGACTGACGCTTATGTTCATTGTCACTTGTTTAGTGTATGAAAATTGCAGATGGCGTGGCTTGTTGAATTACATGAAGTCCACAAAGCCTATGGGATAGTTTCACAATGATTATATGACGTCATCAATTATGGCATTTCAGATGTCATGATTGATGTCATCAATCATGTCATTTAACACCATAAGTGATTTAATATGTGAGGTCATGAGCAGTGCACGACGAGGTGACAAGTCTTAGTTTGTTCACTAAAGTATAACTGACAAATATCAGTGGTTTTTCGTTTAAAATACAATGCAAACCATACAATAAGTGGTTTGGCTATTTGCTGGAAAAATATCTCTGGATATTTTCACAAACTGATTTTCTGTTCAGACTAGAGTGATCTTCCCTCTCGAGGTCATTATGGAAACTGTATCCAGTGCTGGACGTTTATTTGAGAATCGAATGCATTTTGGGTTCTAAAGTCCTATTTTTCTTTCGTTGAACTAATTAGACTCATACAGATGAAGTCAATAATTCATAGGTGAGCAGTAATCAATCAATCAATCAGAGTACTTGTAGAGTGCACTACTTACCTGTGAGGGTCCCAAGGCGCTGAGGGGGGGCTGCTACAGCTCGAAGAGCCAGGTCTTGAGGAGTCTTCTGAAAGTGAGTAGGTCTTGGGTCAGCCGTATGTGGGTAGGGAGGGTGTTCCAGGTCTTCGCGGCAAGGTAGGAGTAGGATCCGCCGCCGAAGGTCGTTCGTTGGATGCGGGGGACAGGGGCGAGGCTGGCGGAGCAGAGCTGGCGGGTGGGGGTGTGGAAGCTGAGTCTGCTGTTCAGGTAGGCTTGTCCGTCGTTGTGGAGTGCTTTGTGTGCGTGGGTGAGGAGCTTGAAGGTGATCCTCTTGTCGACGGGGAGCCAGTGTAAGTCTCTCAGGTGGGGGGTGATGTGGCTGCGGCGCGGGACGTTGACGATCAGTCGGGCGGAGGCGTTTTGGATGCGTTGTAGTCGTCGTAGGTGTTTGGCTGGGATTCCTGCGTAGAGTGCATTGCTGTAGTCCAGTCTGCTGCGGACGAGAGCCTGTGTCACCATTGTTATGTTATATGTTATGTTATATTGATTTATTATGCACACAGATACTCCAGCCAAGGAGCGTCCTGGCGCAGAGACAAGGAGGAACATAACACAACAGGAAAATGAAGATATAAAAAGGCAGCTAAAACAAGAATGTTTTTATAGCCCTCCGAAAGGTCAGGAGGTCCTCCAGCAGACGAATTTCAACAGGGAGGGCGTTCCAAGCTGATGCAGCTTTTACACTGAAAGAACGACCCCCCATACGGCTGAGTTTGAATCTGGGGACTACGGCGAGGGCCAGGCCCTGGGAACGGAGGGTACGGGTGGGGACATAAAAAGAGAGACAACTAGACAAAATCTCAGGGCCTATACCTCTCAAGATCTTAAAGGTAAGACACAGGACCTTAAAAAGGATGCGCTTCCGTACAGGGAGCAAATGTAAGGAGCGAAGGACAATAGCCACCAAGCAGAATCTGGGCAAACCAACAATTGCCCTGGCCGCAGCGTTCTGAACCCGCTGCAGGCGAGTTAGCTCAGCCTGATTGGCCCCAGCCAGAAGAGAGCTAGCGTAATCCAGGCGAGAGATGATAGTTGCCTGGATCACCAGCTGCCTGGTCGGGGCATCGAAGAACTTGAGAACAGGTCTCAAGCCTCGTAGCAAACCGAAGCAACAGGCAGCTGTTTTTTTGGTGTGCCCAACAAAGGTGAGGCCCGCATCCAGCCAAACCCCCAGATTTTTCACCTCCGACACCGGGGTCGGAGTGGGTCCCAGCTCTGGAGGCCACCATTGGTCACCCCACAGCTCCACTCCCCTTCCGAAAACCATCACCTCTGTTTTAGTGGCATTTAGCTGGAGACAGTTGCCTGTCAGCCAGCTAGCCACCGCCTTCAGTCCAGACTGAAACCTAGGGGCCTCATGCTCCGCGTCCCCGCTGAGAGTAACCGCCAGCTGTGTGTCGTCGGCATATGAGACCAAAGTTAGGCCCCACTGCCTAGCGACATCAGCCAGCGGTCTCACATAAAGGTTGAACAACGTGGGACTCAGCGAGGACCCCTGCGGAACCCCCATGGCCAGCGGTTGGAAATTGGACTTGAAGGGAGGGGTGGCAACACAGAAGGAACGATCAGCGAGAAAGGAGCGGAACCATTGCAACGCCTGGCCACCAATGCCGATCTCCTCGAGCCGGTGCAGGAGGATGCTGTGAGATACCGTTCTTCTTGTTTCTGTCGGGATTCACTTGTAGATCCTGCGGAGCATGCAGAGGGTGTTGTAGCAGGAGGAGGAGACGGCGTTGACCTGCTTAGACATGGAGTGGAAGGAGTCGAGGATGAATCCTAGATTGCGTGCATGGTCGGTGGAAGTTGGTGCTGTTCCCAGTGTGGTCGGCCACCAGGAGTCATCCCAGGCTGAGGGGGTAGATCAGAGGATGAGGACCTCCATATTGTCCGGGTTCAGCTTCAGACGGCTGCTCCTCATCCAGTCGGCGACGGCCTTCATTCCCTCGTGGAGGTTGGTTTTGGCGGTGTGTGGGTCCTTGGTGAGGGAGAGGATGAGCTGGGTGTCGTCGGTGTAGGAGATGATGTTAAGCTCGTGATGGCGGGCCACTAGTGCGAGGGGGGCCATGTAGACATTGAACAGCGTCGGGCTGAGGGATGAGCCCTGGGGGACGCCGCAGATGATATCGGTGACTTTGGATCGGAAGGGTGGGAGGCGGACGCTCTGGGTTCTGCCGGTGAGGAAGGACGTGGTCCAGTCAAGGGCCTTCTCTTGGATTCCGGCTTCTAGGAGGCATGTCTTTAGAGTGCAATGGCAGACCGTGTCGAAGGCGGCTGACGGGTCCAGGAGGATGAGGGCAGATGTTTCGCCGTTGTCTAGTTGGCGTCTGATGTCGTCTGTGGTGGCGATGAGGGCTGTCTCTGTGCTGGGGTTTCGTCTGAATCCGGATTGGGACGGGTCCAAGATGTTGTTGTCTTCCAGGTAGCAGGTCAGTTGCATGTTGACGATTTTCTCGATGACCTTTGCCGGGAACGGGAGCAGGGAGATGGGCCGGAAGTTCTTTAGTTCCTTGGGGTCTGCTTTGGGTTTCTTGAGGAGTGCATTGATTTTGGCATGCTTTCAGCTTTCCGGGAATGTCGCTGTTTCAAAGGAGATATGGATGACCTTCCGTAGTTGGGGTGCAATGGCTGCGTCTGCTTTGTTGAATACGTGGTGTGGGCACGGGTCAGACGGAGATCCTGAGTGGATGGAGTTCATGACCTTGCGTGTCTCGTCGTCGTTGACGTTGAACCAGGAGGTCAGGCGGTTGGCGCTGGTGGTGTTCACAGGGGAGGTGGAGTCTGACGTAGTCGTGGTGTTGAAGCTGTCGTGGATGTCAGCGATCTTGCGGTGGAAGTTATGGACTGGAGACTATGTCCAAACTGACATGGAATGAGGTGGTCGCTCAGCTCAAACTCTAGGGAAAATTCATCTACCCTGAGCCTCTATTATGGAGATACATGTAACTTAGGAGACTCACAGTCAGGGTGTTATGACCAATAAAGGCACGGATTTAGCAGTCAGATATGCAGAATGCAATCATTGATATGATTGATTAGAATCGGCTTGCTACGCTTAGGCTGCTTAATTTATCTGTTCTGTTTGATACCCTTGATCTTCAACCCCTCTCGGATGGGGTTGTGGAAGTAGTGGGTTTGTCTGTTACAGAGTATAAGATTCCGCAAGGTTAATGTTTTCTTGACCCTTTAGGACCCCATTACAAAGTGTCTGTTCTTCCTACCAATACTGAGGTATTATCAGGTGATCATGTATTGATCTATTATCTGTGCTAGACAGTGGAGAATAATATGTGAACATTTAGTCACCCAGGACAGGTTTTAGGGGTGTGCGACCTGTGCAGCAGCACCTGGCACTGAGCTCAGTGGGCGCTGTGCTTAGAAGTAACTTATGGGTTTAAAAGCACCTGCTGCAGAGTTCCTTGTGTGTCCAGCAGTTTCCAGGCAACAATAAACATGTCAAGATTACTGGTGATTAATGTTCCTTCTGGTTAGAGCTGGGAGTTTTGTCTAGTTTCAGTTTGACTCATCATACAGTAGCACAGAGAAATAATATGCCTGCTGAGAAAACATGTACCATGCACATCACAGAACTGTATTTCACGTGGATAGCTCAGTGGGTTACTGCTTTTGTTACTTGCAGTTTATAGGTTTCAATCCTAATATAGCACAGTGACATATGAACTGTCATCCGAGAGCTGCATGCAAACTGTATGGTATATTTTACAACATTATTTTTTCCCCAGTCTAAAATGTTTCGTTTGGGTAAAAATACATTTATTAGTAAAGCCAACCCCAACCGCTTTGGTATTTTTTTAAATCCTGAGTTTGTACTTCTCCATTCTCTAGACTAAACACTCACTTAAAATATACCGCCTACTAGTATGGAAGACATGTGATTCCTACTCCTTGTAATCCTCTTTGTATTATGTATCATTTCATATAGACTGATTTGCACACTTATGATTCATTACATCTGTATAATATGTGTGTGATGTAAAGTGCTCTGACACCCTATACTGGAATAAGTAGCTCTTTAAAACAAATGAAACACATGTGAGAGGGGCTATGGAGAGATGAGGGGCCCTCTGTGGAGAAGGATGTCATGAAGGGACGTGCCACCAAAAATTGTCACACCTAGGCCCCCAGCGCTGAAGCCGGCCCGGTATCCCCAAATCAGTTTCCACATGTCAGCTTGTAGTCTCATAGTTTTAATCTGGGGCAAAGCCCTCCATTTATAACTTGGATGATGTTTCCTGTAAAACGTGCAGCATTACTGCAACCAGTAGAACTCGGTGCAGTAATACTGCACTGCATGTGATATCCGATGATGTCGGCCTAAGTGGCATAGAGGGTCACTCGTAAAGATGGTCTTCCTATTAAATATATATATTCAGCTGTTTCATAACCTGCTGAGTTATCACAACCTGCAGTTCCTCAATTATGCAGAACATCTTAGAAGTGTTTCATCATTGATGGTCAACGGGTAGCTGGTTACCAATGGAGCAGAAATAGCATCACTACTTGCAACCTCTCCTAATATGTTACCTTGCTGGAGAGAGGCTTCCATACACCACTTTCATTGGTGAAACACCATGCTAATGCCACAATTTCAATTTTCAATGACCATGTTGAATTGATGCAACAGATCTTTCTCCATAGGATTGTGTCGCAATAACTAGGAGAATAATAAGGGTTATTGTAATGCTTTGAATATTTGAAAATGTGGAACCACTAAATTGGGAGAATCCTCGGGTACTCTCCAGATACTGCAACCCTGGAGCTAATCTAGATGCGAAACTGTTGTTTATCACGAAGGGCAACAAAGTCACTAACAATGATTTCCATCATCTGGGCATCCCTAAAAGAATCCTACCTCTACTGGTCCTACCAGTGCTTAATTTCCTGCATGGACTACTGCAGCAGTATGTACTGGGGCCTCTTCACCAATATGATGGCCTAGGTCTAACCTGTCCAGTCATATGGCCAACTCGTTTTAGGACCAAAACACACAGATCCCTACTCGAACCCTTGATGCCCCTTCACTGTCGGTTCAAGATGCTATACATATATCCCTTATACAAGGTTATGCACAACGGAGCATGCCACTGTGCTGCTAACTGGATGTTATGTCGATTTATATAGTGCACTAATCGCCAATGAGGGTATCCAGGCGCTTGAACAGGTATGTAGGCCAGTGGTCCCCACAGCGTTATTCAAATAGATGGGGCTCTACAAGCTGTCCGGACCAAAAGTCCAGAAAAAAGACTCTTTTCATTAATGAGACTTTGGTGGTTTGGAACAAAACTCTAGATGTCTAAGGGTCATTCCTTCACAGTGAAGATGATACTGGAAAATGTGGCAAAGACCTGAAAACTCACCATCTCTGATAGATCTGTGGCTGCAGCAACCCTGCCACATTGCTTGACAAGACTAATATCTCTTGCCTTAGCCCAGTACTGCAGTTTGTGTGTGATCACGTTCTTCCTTTCAGCTTTCATGCCTCGTCTAAAAGCAATAGACAGCAGCCTTGTGATCGTGTGAGCACTATAGAAATAAAATAAAGCAAATTCCATCCCACCTTTAGAAAAGGATTTGGGTCAGATGGGTTTCTGTTTTGAGCACTGATTTGAGAGGGAGAGCAGAAATTTGCAGAAATTAGCGGCTAGGAGAATAGCATGTTGGGTCATGAACCTTGATCTTGACTCGCATATAATGTAAAGGTTTTGCCAAGAGCATCAGAGAATATCTTAAAATAGCAGAATCTTTAAGTGAACACCCTCCAGAGGGTCTGACGTTACAAGAATAGTCTTCCATTTAAAAATACTATTTTAGATTCCACAAAAATCCTCTCAAAGAATTGACTTGGACTACAGTATGTCCTTTAGGGCAAGATTACCAATGAGCAGAGTGGAATTCCCATGTCGAATTCCAAGTTTGTTAGATTGAAAAGTGGCCTGGTGTTCCTACCACCTGAATTCCCGGGTGCAGGGCTGCCAAAGTCCATTTTATCAGCTGGAAATTCGAGCTGGTAAGAATGAGATGACAGTACCTTGTCTCCAGCTCCCACTGACTTCCTTACAAGGCAACGAGGAGTATGTAATGCTCCCCACTGCTGGGCAACATCCTCCCCTAAACTCCCTCGCCCAACCCATTCCCCGCCCCACTCCTCACACGTACACACTTTTTTAACTTTCTAAGGGTAGGTGTATGTTTTAAACTCCACATAATTAGGAGTCCAATCCTGGATTCTGGGCAAAAAACCCATGTGCGCGCGGTTATTCTCCATTGTGTGCAGTTCAACTCCTAGCACAAGGATGTGTTTGCAGAGATACGAGACAGAATTATTTATTCCGTCCACAGATATCTTCTTAACTCCTAATCAGACCCCAGGTGGTGATAGTTGTGTCTGAAGTTCTTGCTAGGAAAGGACAATTTTAGGCTGAAAAATAGATGAATATCTCTACTGACCTATTTTAGCTATAGCCATATTTTGATCTTTTCATTTCTTATCCTTCATGTAAACAAGTTTGTCAATTTGGCAAATGTAGTTCCTAGATACACTCAGATTTTTACAATGTTCGTCATTTCTTACTCTGCCTTCAGCTTAACCCACCAATCCCCTTACCTCAAGCCGCACGACACTTGCATTTTTCACTAAAAGAAAATCTAGATAATAACACGACCTGCCACATTATTTCCTAGTGTGTGCTGTTAAAATGCTAGCCTCATTGTTGAGATGTCAAGGCACAATTTGAAAAAAAAGAACTAATGACTCCAAACTAGACTTGTGACTCCCTTCTTATTTTTCCTTCCTGGCTAAAAGTGTGTTCCACCGCGGAGGGCATTAATCAGTGCAGTCGTCAGAATCCATTAGCATGGAGCTCTCCAGGAAACTCTGATTTATTACTTTGCCCGAGGATATTGATATTATTAATAGCCCAAAGGACTTTTGCCTCCGACTGAAATGCCCTTGGTGATGGAGCATAGTCCAGGTGCTGGGATTCACTTTGTGGCGCGCGCGCGCGCACACACACATTAGATAAAACTGCAACAGCTCATGGGAGGGAGGAAAGGGGGGCAAGCAGCACCAACAACAATTTGTGTGTGTAAAAGGCCGCTTTATTGAAACAGGTGCACATCACACTTTATTAAACTGGCAATTTGCCTTATAAAACTAAAACCTCTCTAAACATCGAGTTACCTTTTAAATTTCCTCCCCCAACCCCTCTGAAACAGTGTCTACTCATTTCTTTAGCATTACATCCATCATCTTTTTTGTGTTGAATTTTCGCCCTAAGTGGGAAGGGTATGCCCAGACGTGGGTCAGTGCTCGCTACGCCACCGGTTTCAAGCTAGTCTGGCTGATGAGGGGTGATACCACGAAAACCAGTCCCAGGATGCTTGTTTTCCGGTCTAGGGAGGACCTGGCCTGGCATTTCGGGCTAGACTGTTACAATAGGGGAGCAGGGGCAAGGCTGATTTGCATTTGGCTGGATCTAAACTTTAAATGGTGTGATGATGGATTGAACCCAGATCTGTGATTGGGGGTGAGTGTTTGACAACGTTCAGCATACCGTCTATCATTTTGTTTGTGTTGCATAATCATTTCTTCAGGAAAATGAGGAAATCACCAAAAACTGTTTGTGGAGTAACTGGAGGGTGACACCAAGGGATATATAAATTGCACAATAAATAATAAACGCAATCACTTTGCTTTATTAAGGCCTATTGCACTATTTCTGGCTGTCAAAATCAACCATAACATTTTATATTTACCCTCGTCTGGACTCTATCCTCACTTCTTTGCCTGTCCTTTCTACTCTATTTATTTTGTTTGTTATGTATTTGTATTTCAGGTGTCACAGTTTGATAAGTTCATCTTTGGTAGTTGTAGAATGTTTTATTTAAAGGCATATGCTCGTGGATAGAGTCAGTCCTCTACTTCATATTTTTCTTTTATAAACCTAACCAAGTCAGACTCTTAGAAGGCCTACTATACGGAGTGGATTATTGTTGGTAACACATGTTGGATGTTGGGATTTGAGTAATAATTTGAATAATACTTTTGCATGAACCCTTGGCTATGTTGGGAGTTTGCAGCACTTTCACAGCCTATCTGAGATTATGATGAAGTGTTCTACATTCATCTGTTTCTAGTTTATTCTCTGTGATACCTCGTTATTGGATACTTTTATTTGTCCTATAGAGTAAGGATATGCGTGAAAATAATTTTTAATTACTATACAGCACTTTTCCCAAATGAACAACAAGTAGTGCATTATTAACAGAGTAATTTAATTAACAACAGTCTCTTAAAACCTCAGCATTTTCAGATTCAGATGCTTGCACCAATCCCAGTGTTCCAGACTATGGCTACTGGACGCCCAATGTAGGAGTTTTCTTTGAAAACGCTGTAGTACGATTCCACTGTCTGGAAGGATACAAGCTTACTGGGCCACCTAAGAAACAGTGCTTGCGACACTACAATGGCTCTCTCAGCTGGAAACCAATTGACGAAACCGAGTGCCTACCAGAAGGTAAGTCAATACAAATTGGTGGGATAGTATACAATAATTGATTACATTGCCTAGTGTCAATTGTTCATTCTGAAATGGCACCATAGGTATTTGTTGATTTATGTTTTCAGTTATGGGAAGTAGTTTACATTCCTCAAAAACAAACCATCCTGGATTGTTGAGCTCCCTGAATGTCTGTAGAGCTAGCTAGGGGCACATTCCAGGGACACTTGTTCTTTTCTCTTCTGTGACCAAGGAGCACAAGTATGAGGAACATCCCTCTGCATGCCACTGGCCACTTTCGGAACACAGCTTAGCTTAGCATCCAGCCCCACCTCACAAGACTCATTTGTTCTCTTGTTGGAAAAGGTATATAAAATGTAATCTGCTTGCAACTCACCGATACACCGCCCATACTCACACCCACGCATGTCTATTTATACTCTGCTAGATGCTTACTTAAGATTGCAGTGCTATAGAAGGCTTGACACAATTTCTACTTTATTTTTTATTTTTTAATGCAACTAAAGGCTTGTGAGTCAAAATTTCCTTGTGGCAGGACAGAACAAGCATTTGCAATGCAATAGGTCTCGCATTTAGGAGAGTTTGAGCTATTGGCAATGCAATAGCTTAAACTCTCGCAAATGCAAGACCTATTGCATTGCAAATATTTGTTTGTTTACTAGTGCCCATGTGGTGCTTTCACATTCATGGAGTCCGCGCCCCTTTCTTTAGAAAAGCTGTGCCTAAAGAAAGGGGCATGGCCGACATTAAAGTGAAACCGCGCCATAGGGCGCTTTGACAAAAAAAAGCATCTGTTTGTCAAGTTTGAAATTCTAACCTTTTTATCCAATAGATTTTTTACAAATACGTATGTAACTTAACTTTTCAAATCAAATAATATATGACTTCTTGATAAAGTTCTAGATTGCCGTGTTCCACATGTGGAAGATGCTGATGTACACAACAAGACATACAGTCCTGGAGACCAGTTAATAATCCGCTGTCGTGAAGGATTCCACACACGCTACCCTGACTTAGACAGCATGGTGTCAGTTTGTCAAGATGATGGATCATGGGATAACGTACCCGTTTGTCAAGGTGTAGTATTTCTGAACATCTCATTGTGCTGCCAGTAATGCTTATAACCAGGATATGGGCCAATAACTTAATAGCTTTGCACTCCGTATGTCAGAGCTCACTATCCTGAAGACATAGGAGGTGACCTCACCTAAAGAGAAATTTTTTCAACCACCTGTTTTTTTTTGGCACGATTTTTTTCAGATATTTTGACTCCAAAAGAATATTTCTGAACCTGCTGTAACATAGACAAGATGTCTTTGGTAACCTCCATTTAGCACTTTTGTGAGTCACAGTGTCAGTGATAGATCCTGTCCCTGCCTTTTAGTGTGTGTCAGAAAATCAGTGATCCTCCAATGTTGTACTGCAGGCCTTTCAACCACTATGACGTTCCAAGTGTTAAATCCCTTGAATTGTATCTGTTCTACAAAAGTTTGCCTGTTTTGGCTAGATGATTTCCTTTCTACGTTTTAAAACTTGGTTCTTAAAAGTGCTTTTAGACTCTATTTTGGGAGGCCCCTGTAAATCAACATAGTTCCTCCAAATACTAATTTCTTTCTTTCCCAATTCCTTGCGTTGTACCTTTATTGTTGTCCATCTGTAAATTCTGCCATACCCCAATACAGAAGTGTTTTAAGGGCTGTCCTGCTGTCATACCGGATCTGTGTTTTCTTCCTTATTTATTCTGTGGCCCTCAATCACGCCGCAACCCCCTTTCTTGGTGTTTTTGCAGCGGCTCTTCTGCACACAACTAAAGTCCACACATTTTGTAAAGCGCACAATCACCCGTAAGGGTCTCTAGGCGCTGGGGGCCGTCGGGAAGATTAAGCGAGCTATTGCCCAGAGTCACATGGTGCTGGGCTAACCTGCCGCCGGAGCCGGGGATCGAACCGTGGTCCCCAGATTCCAGCGTCAGTCGCCCTGGCCGCGGCGCCACACCTCTTCCACCAACTACACGCTCTACTCTACTGGTTCGCACTGTTTCACTCTCTTACACGCTAGATTTTCACTATTGTGGCTAGGTAACTCCTCCACTCTTTTTTCACTAACCGGATATAAATTTAGTCTGAATTTCAAGGAACTAAGGAAGTTTGATGGAAGTGTTTTTTATTTTTAAAGCACCAGTAAGCTAATAGCTTTCCAGCACAAATATAGTAGCAAAATAAATTAAATTACTTTCATGCACTGTTTTTTAAGAGCAAAACTATTAAAAAAATTAGTATTTTGGTGAAACAACCCTGCCACTCCCATGTATTGTTTGAGGAAGTAGAATGTATCGTCAAGAATATGGTTTCAGAAATTGGAGGTGTTGACATTTGAGTATCATTCAAACACTGTCCGTGTATTTAGGTTTCGGGATAACCAATTATGATTATCTTCCCAGTTTAATCAATTTCACATTCCGCAAAAATACAATGTGTTACATTTCTCTTACACATGATCCCTCACACTTGACAGGAATTGCATGGAAGCATGAGATATATATAATTTGGAAATAGCATGATACTGCTAGGTTCTGCCAGCTTAGTCTTGTGATATATCCCATTTGTAAACCTATGTGTCTGTTGTCCACTCTTAAAATACTCTCGTGTACTCAGAATGTATTAATAGAGATGCATAAATCACATTCCTTATTATGTTTCCAATGAAAATGTAGTTTGCTGGGACAGATCAGAGGATAGAATATGTGGGTTTCTCTAGGGATGTTTTTCATCCACAACATTTTCCAGATTTTTTCGTTTGTGTACATTGCGAAGTTTTCCGGTTTTCCTTCACCCACGTAGTTTTTTCTCGGCCAAGCGAGCTATTTTTGATTCTAAAAGAGCCCAGCCATTCTAGACATGACTTGTGGCGTGTGATTCAGGCTACTTGCATGTTTGTGCCACAATTCTTCCTTTATGAAAAGGAAAATATACACCAGGCTTGTCTGCGTGAGTTTACGTTTTGACATGCTTTTTCCCATGCACAGTGGAGAAGTGTGGCTCACTGGTTAGAGGCGGCAGGCCCTGAAGCAGAGATCAGGCCTGGGACCAGGGTTCAATTCCCGACGCGGCAGGGTCTTGGATCAATGTCCACGGACTCGATAATTCTCGCTTCGGCGCCTTCTCTAATCATGGGCCCCACGCTGCAACTCTGGGCAATAGCTTGCTTAATCTCCACAACGGCCCCACTAGCGCTGGGATGCCTGGCTCCGCCCCTCACAGGGAGAGCCAGGAAGAGTTCCACAACCTAAGCGCCGAGATACCCTCATGGGTGATTCAGCGCTATATAAATAAATAACTATAACGGTAGCATTGCAGAGGAGATGAACATGCAAAGGTTATTCAGATTTTGACTGGTTAAAGGGCATTGCCATGTCAGCTATATTTTTTCCAGTCCGCACCACGCATAGCATGGCTGTTATATCTTATATGAAAGGTTAAAAAAAAAAAAAAAACATGCCGCCCACGTTCTGGGGAAAAGAAACACCCAGCACATTTGGAACGTTCATTTACAATTTTTAAACACAAATGCCCGGTTTGGGAATCTGTCCTTCTAAAACATAAAATATATGTACGCTTAGCTATGCTCGATGACATGGCGGGCTGCTTATTTCCAGCAGAACTGCTTGTGCCATTTCAGAAAAAAACACAGTTGACAGCAGCAGCCTCATAATTTGAGGGGCTGTCTGGTAGTGTTGTGAAGGACATGTTCTAGTGTCTCAGCAGATACTTGGTTAGTCAGCCACCCCCTTGTGGGACTGGACACACATGCACCCCACTCCCATCCATCACAGGTGTCACGATTGACGTGACCCTGCTGATCAAAGGGCCCGGGTGCACATGCTCGTGGCCAGTAATACAGTACCATACAACTGTGTGTGCATATCTTATTGCCGAGTACGTGGGCCTAGGGCCCACAATATTACAGTCCCTAGGACGGTAAAAGGGATGCCTCTAACATTCCACTGGGTTGGCATTTGGTCTGACAAACTTTGAATAAGACCCTAAGGGGATCATTTAGAACCTGGCGAAAATAAGCATCCATCAAAAATTGTCAGATGTCCTGTCCACTAAACTTTCATTTCCCCTCCTCATTTATAAGCAAGGCCCCAACTTTATTTAGAAGCTGGGGAGGCACCATGTTTGCTTAATAAGCAAGAGTGGTTCTGTCGGGATACTTCTGCTAGCGCATTAAGTGTCGCATATATCAATTTTGTAATTACAAACGTATCCCAAATGTCTAGATGCATGCAACATTTTAACAAACAATAAGGCACATAACTCGAATTGCTGTCTAATGCATACGTTTTTATCCAGATTATATATCATTCACGTATTTTACACATATAATAACGGCTGTCAAAGCAAGAAAAATAAGTGGTGGCCAAGTGGCATTGGTGCTCAGTGCTGTGCAATATATACAAGTTGGTGAAGGTTATGTACATGTGGGTAATGGGCCAGATAATATAGGGAAATGCAAGAGTTCTGCCATCTGATGATTCTTTCTTTGGGCAGAGCCTTGGACAATCTGATCTTAGTGTGGTCGTCTGTTTGCTTAGGCGGAGTCACAGCTGGCTTCATCATCAGAAACAGCCTTTCAAGCGCTGGGCCACCAGATGACGTATCATCGGAAGGCCTGCCTTCCTTAGACCAGGCATTCTGAAGCCTGATGGCGGCCTCTTTTTTTTTGACTATCCACAACCATCATGATTTGCTTGGTGGTCCCTGGTATGAGGAAATATGTGCCCCTCCGCCCCCACCCCATGAGTTGAGACAAAGGGCATGATTTAGATTTCGGGGCGGACAGGTTACTCCCTCACAACAGGATATTATGGGATTTATATTTCGACGTATGGGCTATCCGTCACTGCTGTGACAGAGTAACCAGTCTGCCAAAATCTAAAGCTGGCCCAAAGTTTGCACCACAGATCTCAAGTTCACTGGAAATGCAGTTTCTGGAAAGAAAACCACGCTGACAAGACAGGGTCATAATATGGTCAGTACCTGTGGCGGCGGTGCCTCCACAGTCGCAGCTGCTAGTAAACAGAAGTGGTGGGGCAGGGGGCGCATGAGTGAGAAAAAATACAAGATCAGTTCCCTGCCCGCTGCTACCTCTCCTCCATCCTCTTGTATTCCTGACTCCCGGCAGCACTCAGGCTCCCAGACTCCCCTAAACCAGTCCCACTACTACTTTCATGCTGGTAATAGTATTACCTGCTCATACAGTGCCTGGGACTGTTCTCCAACTGGCTGTGCAACACAGCCGGGTGTTGAAATGCTAAAGGGCTCATTATGATGTTGGGCGGAATCAGTTCCGCCCAACACTGCATCGGTCATGGGACCGCGACCGACACCCAGTCGGTGGGCCCGACCGCCCCATTAGGATGCGACCATTCCTATATTTTACTATGAGAGCAAGCATTCCTGCCACAAACCGGCTGTAATGCATGCTCCCATAGTAAAATGGGAGGTGCGGTTCATCCCTGCAGCCCGTTGCAGGCACCTCAAGGTGCAGGGATCAACGGGAGTGCTCCCTCGGCCACCAACCGGAGGCCGTGCATCCAAGGGGGCCCTGCTGGGGGGCCCCAAAGAGAATTTCCGGCATGGTTTCTATGTCGGACAGACCGGCATGGAAACTATTTCGAAAACCGTCATCATAATCTCAAGTGCCCTTGAGATTACTTTCTGCATACCGACTGGCAGACGGGCTCGTTGGAAGCCAGCTGGAATGACCGGTCGGATTCCTTTCCGACCGCCTAAATCAAAATGAGGGGCGGTTGGAAAGGAATCCGACCGGCACATTACGATGCGGCTCGGAAGGCTCCGACCATCGGTTTGAGCCTTGCGAGCCGCATCATAATCAGCCCCTAAGTGTGCATGTTTCGTTGGCTGTCCTAAAATGGCCGGCTAAACTGACATGCGCACTTACGGTGCCCACCACTTCTCCTCCGTGCGCGACGACAGCCCAGCCCCGCCCACCTTAAATTGGCTCAGGACTGCAAAATAAAATGATAATAACAATTTGTTATTATAATTTTATTTTTCCTTTTTGGACTGCTCAGAAAGCAATGAGGCGATGCTCCTCCACCTTAGCGGAGGAGCCGCCACTGTGCATCCAGTGACCCAGTAGAGCTTTGACCCCAAACCACACACCCGGTCCGGTCCTACCTATTTGCTTCCTTCTGCAAAACCGTTTTGTTTATGTTAATCAAGAAAAGATGTAACATAAATTACCACAGAAGTCACGATTTTGATTTGAAAGTCTCAAAAGTGAATACTTTGAAAATAACATGAAACTGCATATTTTTCATAGACCTTTACGAAAGTTGCATAAAAATATTTGCACCTTCCTAACAACGCCACAATTAAAGTAGGCATATTGTATTATCTAATATCTTTAATGATTTATCACTGATCCATTTGCTTAGTGCTTCATAAAAATATAACAGATGCCATTGTTGGTATAGGGTAACGCAGATTTTGTGCTGATTACTATGTCTAGTGATCAATCTTTATTAATTTTGTTATCCCTTTTAGGTGATATTTTTAGAATGTAGCATGTCTCTTTTTAGATCACACGCCTTTTCATATGCTAATTATCTTACTTTAACACAATAGCATATTTTCATAACTATATATGTATTATTTATTAGATTGTTTTGCATGTCGCAGTGCCATTTATGTTTTTTAAATCCCCTAAGGGGAGATAGTTCATCTGGTTTTGTACCAGAATTTAACCACTTGACGTTTTCTTTGTCAATTTATTGCTTAACATTATTCCCTCTTTTAGAAGTATCATTATATCTAGGAATTCAACTACTAACCTCCAACTAGCATAAGTGGTTCTGAAGATAGGAGTGTTTTGTTTAGCTGTGAGACAAGGTTTGAATTGCATTTCAATTAAATATAGTCTGACAATGTATTTATTATCAGTAAGGAATATACAGCCAGATTCATCAAGGGAAATTGCGCTCGCAAAGGGCCAGATTCTGAGAATCTGGCCCTTTGCGAGCGCAAGTTTTGCATTTGGGATTCATCATCCCAAATGCAAAATTCGCTATTACAGAATTCGCATTTTAGCGAGGAATAGCAGTTAAGGAATCTCTATCTGAGATTCCTTAAATGCAATTCATGAAACTTTTAAAATTTGCGAATTCGCAATTTCCGGCCGCTATTTACCGCGAAGTCTGACTTCGTGGTAAATAGCGAACACTTAGAAAACTTTTTGTAAGTGGTATGTTACACACACACATGTCCTGTGGACATGTGTGTGCGCAACATCAGGCTACATTTTCATTTCAGGGGTGCTACAGGGTGTCCTTAGGACACCCCTGGCACCCTTGAAATCGCATCCTTATTTGCGATTAGCAAATTGCTAATCGCAAATAAGGAATAACTCCCCATTCATTCCTATGGGCCTTAGGTCCATAGGAATGAATGGGGAGTTATTCCTTATTTGCGATTAGCAATTTGCTAATCGCAAATAAGGAAGCTGTAGGAATCGCAATTTTTTTTGCGATTTCTACATGAATCCCGTTTTGCAAGTCCTTAATAGCGATTCCTTAATAATCGCTATTAAGGACTCGCAAAACGGGACAATGATGAATCTGGCTGATAGCCTTTATTACAATGTAGGGTTTATTCCATCTCACGTACACACTGCTGTTACCACCTGGATTATGATTGCAGTATTTGCACATGCACTAATTGCAGACATGCTATTTGCCATATGTAAACTACACACCTTGCTGTGATTCTCACAAATGTTCATGTTTCATGGAGTGCATGTCAACATTTTGCACCCCAGAACACGTTCCATGGGGCAGAAATCAGACCGGTATACAAAATAGCTGTGATTTTGGAGATCCATCTATGTTCAAGTAAAACCAAAATCAGATATCTCACTTGGTTCGCTCTTTTGAACTTTCGGCTCTCTGACCTGTTTTTATTTAAGCAAACATAGATTTTGGCCTTTACTTGTCATGTTTCCTATCTGTTGGTTTTATAGGATTGGAGCTTGGGATGTGCATTGTTATGTATTATTGCAGTTGCCCAGGAGATGTTTCTCTTTGCCTTCTCAAAGTATAAAATTCTTTTCATCATGTAATCAAGTGTTTTTACTGAGTTCACTTTATCCTGGAAGGCATCATTCGTAATAGAATTCAGGAAGTGTGTGGATGATGGAGAAGAGCTCTCCACCAGGACCAGAGAAGCACCCTCAACTTCAAGTGAGAACATTTCTCACTGGGCTGCGGCTGTTTGAGTTGCTGAGCTGAGCCTTTCTGCCATGTGGTTGGCTTTCTAGGAATGCTATTACTGTACCGCTCACTCGTATGCAGTGTTTAAATTATATCATGCCCAGATGTGAGACTGCCCAACTGGTCTGAAAGGGAGAAAATCTAGGAGGAACCGGCTGCCATTTTCATGTCTCGCCTACCAAACAGCACACACTGTCGGGTGGCAAATACATATGGTAGAACTTATAAGTGTTAATCGTCTCATCATAGCTTACCAGTGGTTGGCTTTATTATCTCTTTTGTGTGCTTGCTTCTTCTTCAGTGGCTTTCCATGTCCCAGCTTTCCCATCTTGTGTTTGTCCCTCCCCTTGAGCATAGCCTCTTTGATATCACCCTCTTCCATTACTTAATTTTATGGAACTGTTTTATTTTTTTGGCTAAGTGCTCTATGAGAGTGCATGTGTCCAGCTCTTTGTGTTTATCCCTCTTGTGCTTCTCCCCGGTACTGCTCTCACCTTCACTTCTCACCTGGCCTCTTTTGCTCTCACTCGCTCTTGCTTGTGCTTTTTGCCTGCGCTTTTCTGTCCAAAGTGTATTTCTCCCGCTGCCCCTGTGTTGCTGTTCACAACTTGCCCTTATTTTCTTCTCACCCTTACCACCAGCTCCCCCAGCCACTCCTTCATTGCCCTTCCTGCTGTCTTTAAAAACAAAATAATTTGCTCTTGCATGCAAAAATACCAAATTGTAATTGTTTTATTTACCGATGCAAGTCGCATCTGTCATCTTGGATCGGTGTAGGGATATGGCTCTTTTTGTATGGTCATCCCAAAGTTTTGGACTGATGATTCTGTGTTTTCCACTCTGGGTGCACTGAGGCCTTGTAATCAGACCTGGGTGCTAGTGCTTGGACCCTAAAACATGTTTGTTTAATTGGCTTATACCCAATTGGCATTAGCTAACTTACTTGTAAGTCCCTAATATATACCCAGGTCCTGTAAGAGAGTCACTCCAGGGACTGCAGCACTGTGTGTGCCACCCTGGGTGTGACAAGGGAAAAACTAGTCTCCTAGGCTGCAGCTGAAAGAGCAGTGCTCACAGCTGACTCAACTTTGCCATTTAAAACCATGGCAAAGCCCAGACCTCCCTTTCCAATGTGTGTAAGTTACCCCTACAGCAGCCCCAAGGCAGGGTGCAGTATATTGAAAGGCAAAACATGTGTTTTCCATGTTGTGGAAGTAAAAACATGACAATAACGTTTTATTGAGAAAGGGACTGCTAGCTCCATTGTCGAGTGCAGGGTTGTATGCTGTCCCCGCAGCTGTGCTAACTCCTGAATGGTGCAAACAAAGCTAGTACTCCAGGGTATCAAACAACTTGCTACATTATGCCTGACTTGATGCCCAAGTCGTTGTTAATGTAACATGTTGTTACTTACAACTTTTAAACAAATTCCAGTTTGTTGCTCAAAGTTTCCTGTGCCTGATTGTGGTTTCACATATGGTCTGTGCCGAGACAGCTTTCTGCCCTCCTGGGGAGACGTGTAAACAAATCTCAGGAAATGACACAATAGAAGATTACATGGGGGAGAGGCTCTACCTGGTTGAAGGCCACACGGATATCAGCTCATGAGGTGAGCTTCAAAGGGGAAGCCACCTTTGAAGGGCATCATGGCGAACATTTGGTAGAGGAGCTGCTCTATTCTTTAGGTAGACAGGCTGGCACTTGGGACAGAGGGGAACTACTATTGCCAAAACAGGGGCATGTAGCCACACCTCTTGGTTGGGCTAGGAACGAGAGGGTCTGCAATGTTGGAAGTGGGTAGAATGAAGCCTTCTGGGATAGCTAGATGCCACACTTCATAGGAAGTAGTCATCAGGAGGAAGGGGGTCTGGTAGCCCAGTAGCTAGTGACTGCAAATTCCCTGAGGGCATTTTCTGAGCATAGGAAGGGCACCTCTGGCACACTGAACTCCGATCTTGCTGGACTGTAGAGTGTACCGAAGAAGGCTGCCCTGCCATGCACCAAGGACCTGGAAAGAAAGACTGCACCAAAGTTGGGCTGCACCTGCAGCACCCTCAGGCTAGCAAATGAAAAGGACTGTGCCCGCTGTGTCCTACTCATGGAGAAGTCGACACCAGAAAACAGTCAGAAGCAAGAGACTCCTAGGGTCAGTTGACTGACTCTTATTTGCAGCACAGGGCCGCAAAAGCTGAGGTAACCTGCCTGGCTAGTTGGTAGCCGAGGTCTCCAAATTGTTGCTCCTCGCCCCCATGCAGCCTAGAGGACCATAACCTGATGCCCCAAAGTTGCACATAAGTCTGCTATATCTGGATGAGTCGTCCGAGTGCGGCTGGGTCACCCAGAAAGCTACTTACTGCCAAAAGAAAGAACACGCTGAAGCAGCTGCCCCGGGCAACTGGTAGCCGAGTGGCGACTGGACTTCCCCTGAGCTTGAGAGGATTTGAAGAGACGTTGACCCTGTGGACAGAATCCCCTCACCAAGCCCATAAACTGAGGAGTAGCCCCAGGAAGACCCCAGTCACCATACAGTATTTTCAACATCCTTGAGCATCTACAGCATCCTGAAATCCTTGCATCAGGACCACTCCATTAGAAGCCAAAGGCAAGGGAACACTGACACTCCAACTGGACTGGAGACTGCTTTTCTTGTTGAGTTAACTGTTTCTTGGGACCTTGCTTGAACCCTTGACTCCCTTCCTGCTGGTGTTGGTCGCCCAAAGTAGCTCTAAGTAACTACAGTACAACTTACTGAGGTTTTTCTTGACAACGTTTCTAATTCTCAAATTAATTGCATTTGCCAATGTTTGTTCGCGGTTAAGTGATAAGTTGTGATTTACTATACCTTGTAAAATCTGTATCTCCGGAACCCTCCTGTGGATCTTTTTCGTTTTGGTGTGCAAAAATTATTAATATCTAATCTGATTTAATAAATTGGTGTCAGATTTTTTGATGGTCTTGTTTCTTTCTTCTATTGTTTTGGTGATGCCTATATGCATTACACTTGTTCCTTTGTATAAGTCTGACTGCTGAGAGCCACAGATACCCAGGGTTGAGCTAAGGTTTAACAAACGAAAACTGACTGGCACTAAAGGGGTCGATAGAGTATTACACTGTTGGGTCACACAACTACACCATATAATACACCCCATTTCCTCACAATAGGTAAACAAAATCAAGCGAGGGCTCCCACGTTATTCCGCTGGCGTGCATGCATTTTGACTCATGCATACGTCATTATGCATGGTGCACCAGTAGAATGACATGACTGCCGGCCGCTGTTTCGTCATCAGTCATATTTGCACATACTGCACACTATTGGGCAAAAACATTTTGCTTTTTTTCCCAATGCTGTACAGCAGTGGTACTCAAAGTACGGGCCACGGGCGTCCTGGCAGGCAGATTGGCAGACCTTTCCAAGCAGTCCGCAGACCTTCCTCTGGAAAAGAGCAGCAGAGAAATTTAGCCACTCAAGTTCCATTTTTAGGTATCGCTTACAGACTACAGATGTCTGTGTGTGTAACTGTAGGGTCACTGACTTAAACCTCAGCTGGTGCACTGTGTAAATGTGATCTGCAGTTATAGTGCTGTTGGGTCCCATCCTGTGACAGCATGCACTGTTAATATGCAAATCATTAGTTAAAAAAATTAATTACACGGGTTAGAAAATTGGGTTCACAATTTTCAAAGCGTATAAGCTACACTCACTATAATATAGGCTGCTGCAAAACCATGCATGCCAGTAGACCTAATTCATGCAGTAGACTCACGATTTTCGAAGCCAAAAAAGACTTTATTTTACCTATGCCCCACCTAAAATTACCTCGGTTTGGATCTAAGCCAATTGGAAAAATACATTACCACAATTTTTTTTCTTTTTGGAAAGCTCCCATTTCCCAGTTTGAAAATGTTGGCATGTATGTAAAATGTGCAAAAAAATTATTTAAATGAAACCTTTCCTAGTAATCTTTTAAAAAGGTGTGTTTTTTTCTGTCCCAATAATCACCCACCCCACCCTGTCTTCCAGGGAATGGCTCAGCATCGCTGTGGCCCTCGCGCACTCTCAAGACTGCACTAGAATGTAGCCCTAAAGCTAGAGCAGTCGACTTTGGAGCTGGGGAACCGGGTTTGAGTCTCGGCAACGACGCTCAACATCCTGTGATTCTGGGCAAATCACTTAATCATCCCAGTTGAGGACACATTCATTTATGGTAGGCAAGGGGAGATTCAGTGATTTGCCCAGAATCAAAGGATGTTGAGCCGACGCCAAGACACAAACCAGGTTCCCCAGTTCCGAAGTTGTAAGACCTGGCCATTACGCCACACCCTCTCCTCACTTTAATGTTAGTAGTTGGTCTGTTTTGGGCTGTGCTAACTGGAGCAATGGGCTGGTGCAAGCTGCCTCCTGACCAGCCCCAGCACTTATTTTGTTTTTTAGGTCTCGCCCTGGCAGCGCATGTGTTGCATGCGCTGTCTCAGCGAGACATAAAGTAATCTGTATGTTGGCTGAAACTCTGTGTAATTTGTTTTCCGCTTGGTTTACCTGTGGCATTGCTGTTCTTATCTTGCTTTCTGTTGGCTCTTGATCCTATGGTAACTTCCGTGTAGTCCCGAAGCAGCGACGCCTAACTACAGTTTTCGCCCGCCTCTGCTCGCACTTGTTTAATTGCGTGCAGTGTGCCATCTGTTTCTCGCGCCGCGTTTGTTTATTTATTTTGGAGCTCACCCCCTGCGTCTGTAACTGGAGACTCACCTCGGTGAGATTATATGCTGGGCAGTTATTTTAGCCTCTGTAACCAGAGCGGCAGCATTGAATCACAGAATTGTGCCGATTGTGCGTTCTTTCTGTAGATCACTTTTTTTCCTCGTTTAACCATTCTTCTACTCTCCTGGCCGTCAGTTTCCTCCTCTTCCAACCACTCACCTTGTGGCTTATTCGCCCTGCTTTTCTCCTCCTTCATTTATAGCGTATGTGTCTGCCATGTTCAAACGTGAACACTACTCTTCACTTGGGGCTTTAAGTGGGCCGGGTCCAAGCAGGTGCTGCCTCCCAAGTCGTCCTCGCAGCTGAAACGTCACTTCCAGTCAAACTAAGCAGCACCGGACAAGCACACGCTCCTTGCGCTCAATCTCTTTATCTGTGGTTTTACCGAACTTCTTTTTAAAAGGCTATTTTACACCTGTCCTTGCTTCCGCCCTCCCACCACCCTTCAACACAAACGCGGAGTTACCCTTAAACATACAGTACACCTGTTGCTGCTTCCCATCCTTCGATACAAACGCAGCGGAGTGCAAACATCAAGGCATGCCCAGATTTACCAAAGTCCTACTGCACACCCCTCTCGCTCCCCACGCTCCTCATGGCACGAGACAACACCACTAAACATCTGTTCGGAGTTACGGTGGCAGGTCTTCCTTATTCTATTCCCTCCCTCCCCATGAGCAAGTACCTGTGTTAGGTCTTAAATCTTCAGCCCCCCACTTCTAGCATCAGACGGAACATGCTGCTTCACACAACTACGCATCTCTGACGTTCCTCGCGAAGCACAACATTCAGCTGCAGCTACTCTTGACCTGTAAAGTGCACCGATTCAGGCCCCCAGCCCCCTTAGCAATGCCCACTGCGCAGGCATCATGCCCTAGACCTGGCCTCTGCCTATCATAAAAAAAGTTTACTATATAGGTTGACTGTTTAAATAATCTTGAGACTGACAAGATCCCCTAACAGTTAGAATTGGGCTGTGCTTCGTTGACCTTTCAATATTGATACTCGTGTTAGCAGGTCGCACTGATCTGTTCTAGGCATTCTTGGTAGTGAGTGGCATTGGTCCCTATAGCACCCCTGCTGTAGTTACATTTATTTCGATATAAGTGTGCCCTGATTACAAGGTTTCTCCACATTTGTTTATAATCTGATGTGAGGTTATTACCTCTTAAGGAACACCATTACCAAATTGTTTTCACTTATAAAAAAAGTTTAATGTGAAACTTCCGGCAATATTTCAATAAACAAAGAGTAACTGCTAATATTGTTACTGTCAATGTGCTCTCTCCAGTTTTCGCAAACATATCCAAATACATGTATGTACTTAGGCGGCATTGTTATAAAAATATTAATTGCAAATATTGGTGACTAACAATGGCGTGAATGCTATTTAATATGTAAAGCGGTTGACTTTTTATGCATAGCCGCGTACAGTTTCGTTTCTCATATCGATGCCTCCTTGCTTAGTGACTACGGCCGCAACCAATGGCTGTGCTTGCTTCCACTCAGACCAATGCTTCTCTATAAACCTAACTTATTATTTGAAGTCTGTTCAAATTTAACGTATGTTGGGCCGCCATTTACAGCCATAGGGGCCGAAGGGATTAATTGGACAATGGAGTACGAAGTAAGTAACAGAACGTTTGTCAGCTGTGTGAGCTTATGCCACGGCCATCTTGCACTGGTCTATTCAGTCACTGAGCACAATACAAGTTGAAAGGGTGGAACTGTCTAGGTGCCGAAATAATTGACCCTATACAATGCATTCTGGCTGTTAAGAAACCTTTCAAAAGCATTGTTGCAAAACATTGGCTAAACACTTTAAAATGCTTGCCTAAACAAAAATCTTGCACGCGCACATATGTTCTTTATTAATACAAATCAGCTGTTTAAATGCATGCTATTACTGTCAAGCTAAAGCGCAGGCATGGCCCACCCCATCTTCCACAGACACACCCCTTCGCCACATCGTAACGTAATCAGAGGACTGTGGATTGTCAAAACCGAAATTACAAACGCCATTAAGGATGGAGCACACAGCTAGAAAAGAAGACAAATAAAAGAGTGTTTGTCCATGATCAAAACGCAGAATACAGAAAAGACTACAAAGGAAGATACCAGAATGCTTCTCAGAGTTTAGAGCTTGTGCACGTGAGGTTATAGCTTACGAATAAGCCTTCTTTTTCTCATAATTCAAGGATGGCGGGTGCAAAGACTGTGTGGTCTTCAGCGATTTGCAGACAAAGTTCAAAGTTAACGCATTACTGTTTCTTGATTTCTTTTATTTTAGTTTAAAAAGCTTTATTAGATCAAATATTACAAGTAAAACATCAGTATAAAGTACAATACACATGCAATGAGAACAAGGAAATAAAAAAGGTATAAAAGGATGAAGAAACCTGATAAGTACAGTATAAATATGAATTGTAAAATACAAGTAATCCCCAAGAAAAAGGGAAAAACATAATGCATATACTAAGAGAAAGTGCTTTTTTGAAATGTTATGAGTAAGAAGGAAAAGAGAGAAAGAAAGAAAGGAAAGGAGAGAGTGAAGAAGGGAAGAAGAGTAGAGAACAGAGGAAGAAAGAGAAAATAACCTAGTAATAACAACAATAAGGCATATTATGTAACAAATCTGGAAAGAAAAAATCAGTTAAAGGTAACCATAACAAATCTCTTTTAATCAAAAGAGAAGTAGTTGTTGCATGGGCACGATCAAGTCTATGATGATGGCATAACGGGTTCCACCATGCAGTATAAGAGATTTTAGACGTGTCTTTCCAATTTGTAGTAATAATCTGCAAAGAAATAGCTATAAACAAGTCTATACATTTACAAACAATATTAGAAACATTCCATATAGGAGAAGAACCACCCAGAAAGATATGTACAATATCAAAAGCGTTATTGGAGCCCAAAATGTCGTTCAGCTTGCACCATATGTTTTTCCATAGGGAAATAACCAGAGGACATTGGAAAAACATATGAAAAAAGTTACTATCAGGGTGAGAACAAGACTAGCATTGACTAGAATCTGAGGCTTTAAACTTGAAAAGGTCAGAAGGGGTGAGAAAAAGTCGATTATAAAAGAAATATAGAGTCTGAGTAGTGCTAGCTGAACGAGACAGAGTGAATCCCAGACCAGATGGAATCCCAGACGGGAAAAGAAAATTCCTGTGCTAGATCTTTCTCCCAAGCAAGTTCGGTTTTGGATTTTGAACGATCAGGGATAGAGCGGGAGAGGATCTTATAAATAGTAGCAGCTTTGTGCGGGGTAGTGAAATCTAAAGGATAGAGTTAGGTGGAATGTCATCCGAGAGGGAGTTGTGGTGTGAGATAAGAGAAGATAAAGCTAGCTTAAAATCTGGGAACTGGGAAGAATACTTATTAGATAAATGAAAAGACGAACAGATATCCGAGAAATCCATTAAAGAAATTCCTTCCAAAAGAGAGCTTTATTGTTAATTTTAAGGGAGTTATTCTACCATAACGGTATGAGGGAATGCAAATGAGTCTGAGAAAAAGAGGAGCGAAACAGTGAGAGGGAAAGCGCCCTGGAGAGTTTGAAAGTGGGTGAAAGGAGTCGTTTAGGGGGTTGAGATAAATGAGTGGCAGCGAGAAAGGGGAAGGGCGAGAGTTGTGCCAACTCCAAGGCACTCCATGCAGTAGTAGGAAGAGAGGATGAATCAGATAGAAATGGCCAAACTTGTTTAAGAGTAAATGAAGAATGAAAGCGAACAATGTTCGGAAAATTTACGCCTCCCAAGTGCTTAGGAAGCTGAAGGCGAGAGAGAGACATTCTGGATTTGCGGTTATTCCAGAGGAAACGAACAAAGATGCGATTAATTTGTGCCAAAAAGTAAGCAGGGAGAGAAATGGGTAACATAGAGAGGTAAAAATTAACAGTGGGGAGAAGCATCATCTTAATAGTTGAGTCTACCCCACCAGGATAAAAATAATGGAGACCAACGTTCAATAAGAGCAGAGAGCTTGGATAAAATATCTCTTGGATTAAGTTTAATAGTATCTTTGATTGAGTTAGCATACAAAACACCCAAGCATTTGATACTAGTAGGATTCCATTCAAAACCGAGTCCTGAAACATATGTGGAAGACAGTACTTATTTAGGGGTAGAACTTCGGATTTATCAATATTTAGCTTATAACCAGAGACGGAGGAATAGTCTTTGAGTAAGGAGAAAAGGGCAGGAAGGAAAGTAGAAGGGTTAGAAATATAAAGTAAAATATCATCGGCGTATGCTGTGAACTTAATATCTAATGATTTATAAACAAAACCGGAGTAAGAAGAAGAGCACCGGATCTTTTCAAGGAAAGGTTCTAAGGCTAAAATGAAAAGGAGTTGAGACAGAGGACAGCCTTGTCTAGTACCCCTATGCAAGGGGAAGTAAGAAGATTGGGCACCATTAACCCAAATAGAGGTGGAGGGGGCTGAATAGAGCAATTGAATTAGATTAATGAAGTGAGGACTGAAGCCGTGCCATCGTAGAGCTCCAAACATAAAGTCCCAGTTGACCCTATCAAAAGCTTTCTCAGCCTCAAGGGTGATGGCCGCAAGGGGGTTCATTCATCTTAGAAGCAAGATGAAGAATATTAAGAAGAGTTCTAGAATTATTCGTAATGGATCTACCTTTGACGAAACCGGATTGATAAATATTAATAAGGTCCAGAACTACAGTATTTAATCGAGAGGCCAACATTTTTGCATATATTTTACAATCTGTATTGATTAAAGAAATGGGTCGTAGTTTTTGCAGAGCGAGGGATCTTTGTCTTTTTTGGGGAGTAAACATAACATGGCTTGAGTAAAGGAGCCTTTGGATTCTCCCATGGTGAGAAAGGAAGCTATCAAGGAGGAGAGGTGAGGAATGAGATGATTTTTAAATTGAAAATAAAAACGAACAGTAAAGCCATCGGGGCCAGGAGACTAATCCTTGGGTAAAAGAGTTATTGCTTGTAAAATCTCTTTTTCAGAGATGGGGGCATCTAGTGGGGAGAAATCAAGATCCGTGGGAGAAGACTTAGGTATGTTAAGAAAGAAAGAGTCTATTTGAGATCAGGATGGAGTCGATGCAGGGGTATATAAAGAGGAATACTAGTGAACAAAACAAGAAAGAATTTTATCATCTGTACTATGGCGAATACCATGTGAATCGGTAATAACAGCAATGCTAGATTTGTTTCTTGATTTTTAAATAATTAGCAAGAGATCTACCAGCTTTGTTGCGCCCACCATACATTTTGGAATTGAATTTTAACAGGTGATTACTAGCCGGTTCACAAGAAAATTTATTAAATTGGAGTTTAGCTTTAATAAGAGAAGCAAGAGCGTCTGGGGAGTTAGATGTATAAAAGAGATGCTCCAGATCTTTAATCTGTTTGTGAATAGCAGAGGACTTGGATGGGCTTGCTTTTTTTTGCGGGAGACGAAATCAATGATAAAACCTCTAGCCGAAGCTTTAAAGGCGTCCCAAACAAAATGAAGCTGGGAAGAGGAGTTAAGATTGTTGTGAAAGAATTCATCCATAAATAAAGTAAATTGATCTATAAATTGAGGGTCAAGAAGAAGAGAATTGTAAAACGCCAGCGACGAGAACTAGGGGTGTGAGAAAGTAGGTCAATATCAAGAATGACAGGGGCATGATCGGAAATAAGAATTGATCCAATTTCAATATTGGTCATGAATTGAAAGATATGTTGAGTGAGGAAAATATAATAAATCCGAGAGTGTGACGCATGAACAGGGGAAAAGAGAGAAAATTCCAGGGTATCAGGGTGAGACAACCTCCAGGAGTCGATTAATCCTCTAGAAGAGATTGCTTTGGAAAAAGACTTTTGCATTTTGTTAGGAATGTATCTGGTCTGAGATTTACGGTCCAGGAAAGGGTCCATTAATTGGTTACAGTCACCACCAACAATGAAGTCAACGTTTGTGTGAGAGGATAAGAAGCTAGAAAAATCATTCCAAAAAGTAAGGTCTATACCAGTGGGACCATAGACATTGCAGAAGGATAAAGCAGACCTATTAACTACATTCCAAGATATTACTCGAAGACCATTTATTTAAAAATTAGAAAGAAAAGTAAGCATGGATATAGAGAAAAATGAGGAAGGAAAGATGTACTCAAACCGAATATAGAAAGTGTAGGAGAGGAAGGAGAAACAAATGCAGAAAGAGAAACAATCTTGAAGAAATGTACTATATAACTACCACAATCGAGAGAGAGAGAGTAGGTGAGATGCATAGAAAATAGAAAGGAGGAAGCAGAGTTCAAAGTAGAAAGCCAAGGGAAAATGGAAAAAGAAAGGCAGAAGTAGGGAACGAATGCCATAAGAAAAGGAAAAGCGTAGGGAAGAGGAGGAAGAGAAGAAGAGAGGGGTGGGAGAGCAGAACTCCCTGGAGAAAAAGTAAGGAAAAAAAGGATGGCAAAAAACTAGAAGGCTTCAGCCGTGCAAAAAAGTCATGGGAGACAATAACATGAGAGCGGGAGAGCAAAGAACAAACAGCCACACAGCAATGAAGAAAGTCAATGCAAGATCCCAATAACGTTGAAGACCGGAGGGGAAAAGAAACAGAATACAAAAGGATTGGAGACCAAACATGACAATAAAAACAAATGAAGGAAACTTACCAAACAAGTTAGAAAGGGAGGCAGCATACCTGAATGTACATAACAAATAACGACCAAGCAGCACAATGAAGGGTGAGTGGAGCCAAAACAGTTGAAGGGGAGACCTAAAAAACAAGGTAAAAAGAACAAGAGGACATTACAATGAGGGCCATCAAAACAGAAGCACAAGGCAATAAACAGAAACATGGAGACATTAAGAACTGCTTTGTTCCATCAAATTTTCTTTATGATTGTCGATGAATTTCCGGAGATCAGCTGGGTCGTCCAAGCTGAAAGTTCTCTCCTTGTAGGTGACCTTGAAGAAGCAAGGGTGAATGAGGCCACATCTCGCATTCATGGATCTCAACGTAGGTCGTAAGTCCAGAAATTCCTTGCAACGCGCAGCTGTCAGCTTGGAAACATCTTGAGTAAAAAAATGTTTGTGGCCAGACCATAGCAACTTCTTATGCTGTTTAGCAGAGTGAAGAACAGACATGAGGTCAGAGTAGAGGAGAAAATAAGTGATGATGCCTCTGGGTTTAGAAGAGGTGGAGACATTTTTTGGACCAAGACGGTGCGCCCTTTGAATATTCACATCCAAGTGCTTGGGTATACCAGTGATAGGCAAAACTTGTGACTTTAAAAATTGGATGACGTCAGACCCCTCCGAATTCTCCGGAATACCATAAATGCGTAGGTTGTTGCGCCTATTGCGATTTTCCAAGTCCTCGGAGGATTTCTTGAGCATTTTCACTTCTTTAGTGAGGCTAGCAACCTTGGCAACAACGTCCTGGGCATCACTAATATGTTGTTCCACATCCGAAACCCTCTTATCCAGATTGGACCATTTATCGTCCAGTCTCTGTAAAGTGGTGGTGGTATCCGTCATGAAGGGGTGAATGAGGCGTAACTCTTCCATGATATCCTCAAGAGTTACGGGAAGTGGAGACTTAGAGGGAGAAGGAGGGTCCTTTTTGAGGCGCTTACCGGAGGAAGCAGAATCCTTGCGTGAAGCAGAAGTGTTAGTAGAGCCTTATGAGTTGTGAGCGTGCTCCATTGCAACGAAAGTAGAAATGACCAATGTAGAAATAAGGAAAGGAAAAAATAAGAGCGAGCCACCAGAGTGCACAAAAGGGTGAGTTAGTCCAAAAAATAGCAGTAGTGCTACGCAAGGCACAGAAAAAGAAGCTAGGCACTCAAAAATAGAACAACTGTGTGAGAAGTTGGCCTGGTAGGGGATGTTTCCAATTCTGGAACCACCTACTACCTGACCAAACAATCCCTTATGGTGTCTGGTTGTAAGTCAACCTTATTAGACAAGCTATCCTAGGGGTAGCATGGACTAAGCAGCCTAAAGGCTTAACTTAAGAGGTCGTGTTAAGCGAGCTGTTTTACCACATACAATCCTGTAATACCAAATGAAAGGACACCACACAAGTATATATTATAAAAATATATGTGTTTATTACTAAAAACAATCCCCAGTATTCTTTATGAATAAAGGGGCACAAGCGTTAAATCAAAAGCACTGTTTAAACATACAAGTTGCACAATTATGGATGAGGGCGGGTGGCCACTCAAACCATATACTAAACAAGTGGTATAAGAGAGGCCACTCGAACAGTGGTTAGGCCTAGGGCCTAGGGAATCGCTGGGAGCAGTCAGGACAAGCAATGCTGAAGTCGGGAATGGCCCTCGGGATTCGGGAGATGTGCGGAAAGCGCACGCATGCACCAATGTTAACCAATGGTGCGTAAAAGTCATAGAGTTAAAGTTTAAGGACACTTCCGCTGAACCTAGAGGAACAAAACTTAACACACAGACCCTAGAGGTGTGCACCAGTGTGGGAACACCGGCGGAGCAAAGTTACCTCACCCACAGGAAGTGGGTGCACAGGGTCGAAGTGGCGTCGGGTTTTGACACGCAGGCTCTTGGTGCTTGGAGCTGAAAGGGCTGCAGGCGGGTTAAAGATGAAGTGTCCGGTGGAGTCCAAGGGTGGACTCAAGTTGTAGAGTACCTGAAAGCAGAGGGGACAGAGTCTGGGTCACTCAGCAGTGACCAGGGTGGAACCAGGATGGAACCAGGCAATGTCGGGCGCAATCAGGTGGTCGTCGAGGAGCTTCTCTCCGCTGTCGCGTGGGCTCTGGGGCATCTGCGACGTCCAGGAGCAGGTCACGATCTGTCCCACGCAGGCTCTCACCGTCGGTGCAGTCGGCTTCAAGTTTGGAGCAAACAAGCCTTGGTAAGAGCAATCCACGCGGGATCGGAAGATTGCTTCTCACTCGGACCAGGAGGGTCAGAGTCGGGGCTCCTTTTCAGGGGAGCTGGTGTGGATCTGGAGCAACCAGATTCACGAGTCTTCTTAGGTAGTTCGTCGGCACAGGGACCACTAGCCAGCTGGCAAGTGACCGGGCCAACGCGTTGAGCCAAATAGTGCCAAAGGGCCCCACGCAGCACTCGTCGAGTGTGGAGGGCTGAACTTCGGCTCAGGAGTAGCTCAGGGTGGGGGCTTCTCAAACCCCGGTGCACAGCTTCGAGGATCACTCGTGGGCTGCACGGTCAGCGTCTCGTGGTCAATTCAAGATGGCGTGCCCCACGCTTCCGGTCGCCTCCACGGGTCTCAGCTCTGCAGGGACTGTGGATCGGGCTGTTGGAAGGCAGGCAAGCTTGATCTCGTCGATCTCAGTCGCTCGAGTTCCGGCGGGAACTGCAACTAAGTAGACGTCGAGGGCTGGATGGTGCCTGCTGCTGCAGGGTGGTCACTCCTTGACCACAAGGGAGATTCTTCGGGCTTCCACGATGAGATGGAGGGCGAAGGGTCCAGAATTGCGTTTCAAATGTTTCTTCCAGGAAATCTGATGTGCATTGGCACTGCTCCCACTCTTATTCCAATCTGGGGGGCGTGATTACCTGCTAGGTCCCTCCCTATGGGTGGGACCCAGGAAGGGGGTGGATACACCCCTTTCCTTTGATCCAGGCCGCCCTGGCACGAGGGCTGGAGTGCCCCAGAACCGGTTTGGCCGGATTATGCAAGGGGCAGCCTTGTGCGCCCCAGGCAGTGTCTGGTTTCTTTCAGACCTCCCTGCTACAATCCACTATCTCCTGTCTGGAGGGTGGTGACACCCTCCTGTGACAGGAAACCCTTTGTCCAGGACCCCTTTGGCTGAGTTTCGGTCAGCTGCAGGGGTCCAGACATTTGTCTGTGGCAGAGGCATCCATTTTGTGGATCTAAGGCCCTTTTTGAAATTAACCGCATTTAAGCAAAGTAACATGTCTTACCCCTCTAGAGGGGTGGAATGCTATCCCCGTCGCCAGAACTGGCGAGGGGATAGTATTCCAAATCGTATGACACCTTACACGACATGTTTTGATAAAGCCAAACCAAAGTTGCTATTTAACCGCGAGGATTATAAGGCACTTAAGAGTATATGGTATGGCATTATCCTGAAACAGCTTAGGGAGTTGTTCCCGACAGCTGCAGACAGGCTCAGCTCATGCTAGAGCTCCATCTCACATGAAACCACGCACTCTGCCTCCAGGATTGATGAGGCCTTCCATAGGAGTGGCTCACAGGTTAATATGTGTCCAGATATAGGTTTAGATATAGGTATACTACATCTAAGCAAGGGGTGATTACACCACCTTACCCCAGCTGAGTGATCAGCCAGTTGTGTCAATTTAAGAACCAGCCAGGGGTGGCAAAAGATATGCTACAGCCCTTGGTAGGCCTTGGTGGCCCCTATGCCCTGGGCACCTATAGTGCATTATACAGGGGCTGACAAGGGGTCCATTTCCAATTGGGGTATGTACCTAGGGTACATGGAATCCATTTTACAGAGAGAGCAGATGGCCTGGGGCCCTGATTAGCAGGGAACCAGGTCAACTAAGTCAAAAAACCAGCTAAACACAGGCAAAAAATCTGGGGTAACCATAGTCAGGTAGCCACCTTCCTACATAACCCCCCCCCCAAACGAAAGGAGATAAGGCTATCCTTGGCCAGGTAAGCCTATATTGCCTGAGTGGCCATATAAGGAAGTACCTGCACTAGCATGGGTACCCCCTGTCTCATGGTCCACTAAGCAGTCCCTCACCCTTTGGGTATTAGAGGGTCTCCACCATAGGGAATCACTACCTTGGGTGTGTTTATGCAAAGTTAAAGGCTGGTTTGGATATGGAGTATTGAAGTGAGGCTCTACTAATTTAGGGCTTAGCTTCCTCCAATTATCTTCCACCATGTGTGCCTTTCTTTCTTCAACTGAGTTGCACTGTGCTCTCAGGGTCAACCTCTGGCTACCTAAAGCTGGAGGCTGGGTCCCTCTGTTTGGCTTGCTGGAGGGACAGTTCAGGTTTGGGCCCTTTGGGTCCCAGGTTTGGCTGTGCCCAACAGAATCCATCTGTGGGAGGTCCCTAACTGTTTTTAAGGGGGCTCCCTCAGGAGTTTTTAAAGTTTTCACCTCACTAGGGCTACTAGTTTTGGTGCCCCTAATCTGTTGATGGGGGTGCTTTATTTGACAGGGGGCCCTCTGGGTCTCACTGTCCTTCTTGTCCTCTGCAGCCCTGGGCTGGCTAAGGCAAGGTAGAGAGGGGCAGGTTACCTGCTCCAGACTGGGTCCCACCTGAGAAGGGTCCACTGACATCAGAGGTTCTGTCAGGCTAGGCCCAACCACCTCTGGGGCAGTTCCTTCATCAGGGGTAAGATCAGTTCCCTGAGGAGGCTGATCCTGTCCTAAAGTCTGGTAAGGGGGAGATTTCTCTTCCTCCTCCATGCTCTCAGTTTGTGTGGAGTTATCCATCATTTCAGGCTTCACAACACACATATCAGTTTGAGTTTGGGCTGTGGCCATCACAGCCCCACCAACCTTTTCAGGAGGAGACTCAGTTTGGGTTTCTGCTGTTATCATAACAGCTTTGCTATTCTGTTCAGGAAGAGCTTTTGCTAAAGATGGGGCAGAGAGTTTCTCAGCCCTACCAACCTTTTCAGGAAGGACATCTTGAATTGGGGCTGTAGCCATTACAGCCCCACTAACCTTTCCATTGGAATTCACCATTCTAGAATGGGTTTCCTGTTCAACCTCAGCCCAGGCTGAGATCTCTAAATCATTACCAAGTAGGCAGTCTACAGGCAAGTTTGGTGACACTGCCACTCTCTTTGGGCCAATGACACCTCCCCAGCTGAGACTTACTACTGCCATGTGATGATTTGTTTGGATTCCATCAATGTTTGTAACCTGGTATGTGGCACCAGGTAAAAGTTGCTTAGAGGGGACTATGCCATCAGCCACCATGGTGATGCTAGCCCCTGTGTCTCTAAAAGCTTCAACTTTCAAACCATTGATGATGGGTTCTTGTCTATACTTGCTCAAAGTATTTGGGCAAGCAGAGAAGTTGGCAAACCCCATGCCAGTCTCATATACAAGATCATTGGGTGATGGGGACCTGGATAGGCCAGGGTCCACCTGAGCTCCAACAGTAAACCCACCCAGATTCCTGGGTGTGCTTCCACTTCCTGGGGGATTACTGCTGACAGTAACAGCAGGTGTTGAAGCTGGCTTTGGAGGTATATTTTCTTTATTGTTATTCTTGGGACAACAGTTGTCTGTTTTGTAATGCCCCACCTGTTTACAGGCATAACAATAAGGCTTTTTCTCAGTTGAAGAAGTGTCTTGGGACCCACCCCCATCCTTGGAGTTTTGGGGCCCTGGGGAAGTCTTTTCTTTATTTTTATCCCCACCCTTATCTTGAGGCTTGGTAGACTCCTTCTTCTGGTTACTGTCCTGATTCTTAGGCCTAATCCTGGTTCTGACCCATTTGTCTGCCTTCTTTCCCAATTCTTGGGGAGAGGTCAGATCGGAGTCCACCAGGTGCTGGTGTAAGAGCTGGTTCTGACAATTACTTAGGATCTGCTCCCTCATAATCAAATTATACAATCCTGTAAAGTCATGTACTTTGCTGCCATGTAGCCAACCCTCCAGAGCCTTAGTTGCACAATCAACAAAATCAGTCCAGTCCTGAGTCTGTGTCTTCTGGGTGTCTCTGAACTTCAACCTGTACTGTTCAGTGGTTAAGCCAAACCCATCTATTAGGACACCCTTCAGGACTTTGTAATTGTTTGCATCCTCATGTCTGACAGTGAGGAGCTTATCTCTCCCTTTCTCTGAAAAGGAGTACCATAAGATTGCTGCCCACTGTTCCTCAGGAACCTGCTGTACCATGCAGGCTCTCTCAAGAGCAGTTATCCACTTGTGGATATCATCCCCTTCCTTGTAGGGGGGCACAATCTTTGTCAGGTTTCTACTATCATAGGACCTGGGTTTCTCTTTAGGAATATTGCTGCCACCAGTGACATCTAAGCCACTTAATTTCTGCTCTCTTGCCAAGGCAAGTTTAGCTTGAGCTAAGGTAAGCTTAGCTTGACTCAGGGCTACCTCCTCTCTCTCTATCTGGAGTCTGACAGCCCTCATTCTAGCCCTATGCTCAGCTTTCTGAGAAGCACTCATGCCTCTCTCTGATTCTCTGGAGGCACTAGAAATATGAGAGTCCCCTGAGGGAGATCTCATTCTTCTGTTGCCTGGGAGAATCACATGTTGGGTTCTGGGGAGGTGCTGGCCCTCTCCATTCCCCAGTAGGTCCAAGTTGGCCTGGCTAAGCCTACCAACTGGAACCTGGCTACCCTGATCCTGTACTTCTAAGTCCTCAACATCTGAGTCCTCATCTAAGTCATCATCATCTTCCTCCTCCTGAGGGAGATCAGTTTCAGGGGGGTTCCCTCCATTTCCTGTGTCTAGGGAAGCTGCTTTTGCCTTCTCTAAGTCATCCTGTTCTAGGATTTCTACCAGGATTAGGCAGGTGGGGCTTCTGCCCCTTTTTAACCCTCTTGCTTTGCACAAGGCAATCAAGTCTCTGCGGGTTAGTTTGTCATATCCAAAAGTTGCCTGGGTAGGGTCAACTGTCACAGGAGTAGACCCTGAGGCTTTTCCTGTGTCAGACATGGTTACTAGTGAGGTGTAAGTGGTGCACTTACCTACACTAAGTGTTTTCCTACTGTACCTTGCTAGTGAGTTGTAGTCAGGGTGTGCTAATCCCTTCAACCTACAACTACTAAGTTCAGTAGAACTTAATATGCTAAGCTTTTGATTTTATATGTACCTAGAGGTACTTGATGTGATCTTTCAATTTGATACAAAGATTGCAATGGTAAAACAACAGCAAGCTCAAATCCGCACCGCTGCTCACCAATGTGAGAAGTTGGCCTGGTAGGGGATGTTTCCAATTCTGGAACCACCTACTACCTGACCAAACAATCCCTTATGGTGTCTGGTTGTAAGTCAACCTTATTAGACAAGCTATCCTAGGGGTAGCATGGACTAAGCAGCCTAAAGGCTTAACTTAAGAGGTCGTGTTAAGCGAGCTGTTTTACCACATACAATCCTGTAATACCAAATGAAAGGACACCACACAAGTATATATTATAAAAATATATGTGTTTATTACTAAAAACAATCCCCAGTATTCTTTATGAATAAAGGGGCACAAGCGTTAAATCAAAAGCACTGTTTAAACATACAAGTTGCACAATTATGGATGAGGGCGGGTGGCCACTCAAACCATATACTAAACAAGTGGTATAAGAGAGGCCACTCGAACAGTGGTTAGGCCTAGGGCCTAGGGAATCGCTGGGAGCAGTCAGGACAAGCAATGCTGAAGTCGGGAATGGCCCTCGGGATTCGGGAGATGTGCGGAAAGCGCACGCATGCACCAATGTTAACCAATGGTGCGTAAAAGTCATAGAGTTAAAGTTTAAGGACACTTCCGCTGAACCTAGAGGAACAAAACTTAACACACAGACCCTAGAGGTGTGCACCAGTGTGGGAACACCGGCGGAGCAAAGTTACCTCACCCACAGGAAGTGGGTGCACAGGGTCGAAGTGGCGTCGGGTTTTGACACGCAGGCTCTTGGTGCTTGGAGCTGAAAGGGCTGCAGGCGGGTTAAAGATGAAGTGTCCGGTGGAGTCCAAGGGTGGACTCAAGTTGTAGAGTACCTGAAAGCAGAGGGGACAGAGTCTGGGTCACTCAGCAGTGACCAGGGTGGAACCAGGATGGAACCAGGCAATGTCGGGCGCAATCAGGTGGTCGTCGAGGAGCTTCTCTCCGCTGTCGCGTGGGCTCTGGGGCATCTGCGACGTCCAGGAGCAGGTCACGATCTGTCCCACGCAGGCTCTCACCGTCGGTGCAGTCGGCTTCAAGTTTGGAGCAAACAAGCCTTGGTAAGAGCAATCCACGCGGGATCGGAAGATTGCTTCTCACTCGGACCAGGAGGGTCAGAGTCGGGGCTCCTTTTCAGGGGAGCTGGTGTGGATCTGGAGCAACCAGATTCACGAGTCTTCTTAGGTAGTTCGTCGGCACAGGGACCACTAGCCAGCTGCCAAGTGACCGGGCCAACGCGTTGAGCCAAATAGTGCCAAAGGGCCCCACGCAGCACTCGTCGAGTGTGGAGGGCTGAACTTCGGCTCAGGAGTAGCTCAGGGTGGGGGCTTCTCAAACCCCGGTGCACAGCTTCGAGGATCACTCGTGGGCTGCACGGTCAGCGTCTCGTGGTCAATTCAAGATGGCGTGCCCCACGCTTCCGGTCGCCTCCACGGGTCTCAGCTCTGCAGGGACTGTGGATCGGGCTGTTGGAAGGCAGGCAAGCTTGATCTCGTCGATCTCAGTCGCTCGAGTTCCGGCGGGAACTGCAACTAAGTAGACGTCGAGGGCTGGATGGTGCCTGCTGCTGCAGGGTGGTCACTCCTTGACCACAAGGGAGATTCTTCGGGCTTCCACGATGAGATGGAGGGCGAAGGGTCCAGAATTGCGTTTCAAATGTTTCTTCCAGGAAATCTGATGTGCATTGGCACTGCTCCCACTCTTATTCCAATCTGGGGGGCGTGATTACCTGCTAGGTCCCTCCCTATGGGTGGGACCCAGGAAGGGGGTGGATACACCCCTTTCCTTTGATCCAGGCCGCCCTGGCACGAGGGCTGGAGTGCCCCAGAACCGGTTTGGCCGGATTATGCAAGGGGCAGCCTTGTGCGCCCCAGGCAGTGTCTGGTTTCTTTCAGACCTCCCTGCTACAATCCACTATCTCCTGTCTGGAGGGTGGTGACACCCTCCTGTGACAGGAAACCCTTTGTCCAGGACCCCTTTGGCTGAGTTTCGGTCAGCTGCAGGGGTCCAGACATTTGTCTGTGGCAGAGGCATCCATTTTGTGGATCTAAGGCCCTTTTTGAAATTAACCGCATTTAAGCAAAGTAACATGTCTTACCCCTCTAGAGGGGTGGAATGCTATCCCCGTCGCCAGAACTGGCGAGGGGATAGTATTCCAAATCGTATGACACCTTACACGACATGTTTTGATAAAGCCAAACCAAAGTTGCTATTTAACCGCGAGGATTATAAGGCACTTAAGAGTATATGGTATGGCATTATCCTGAAACAGCTTAGGGAGTTGTTCCCGACAGCTGCAGACAGGCTCAGCTCATGCTAGAGCTCCATCTCACATGAAACCACGCACTCTGCCTCCAGGATTGATGAGGCCTTCCATAGGAGTGGCTCACAGGTTAATATGTGTCCAGATATAGGTTTAGATATAGGTATACTACATCTAAGCAAGGGGTGATTACACCACCTTACCCCAGCTGAGTGATCAGCCAGTTGTGTCAATTTAAGAACCAGCCAGGGGTGGCAAAAGATATGCTACAGCCCTTGGTAGGCCTTGGTGGCCCCTATGCCCTGGGCACCTATAGTGCATTATACAGGGGCTGACAAGGGGTCCATTTCCAATTGGGGTATGTACCTAGGGTACATGGAATCCATTTTACAGAGCGAGCAGATGGCCTGGGGCCCTGATTAGCAGGGAACCAGGTCAACTAAGTCAAAAAACCAGCTAAACACAGGCAAAAAATCTGGGGTAACCATAGTCAGGTAGCCACCTTCCTACAAACTGTAAAACAGCATCAACTGCGCAACATAAACCACTAGGGGTACCTCAAAAGCCAATGACGCACAGTCAAAGGAGTAATACTGAAGTGAACACAGGGTTTGAGAACCTCCTTGAATCATCAGATTAGTGATAAAAACCTGAAGTTGCAGCAGGGACTGAGAAACCGAGGCAATTTAAAGGACATAGTCAATGTAGAAGAAGAGGAAATCCTTGCAGAAGAAAAACGAGTGGAAAAAACAACAAAATGGCGGCCGTCACCGAAGAAAAAGCGTTTTTGGCGTTTTTCTACATGAAAACAGGCATGAAGAGCAAAAAAAAGAATACCCAGCTGGTGGGGGGGCATTTCCGGAACCAGAATCCGCCGTTTTGGAGGGAGAATGCTTGCAGAAAGCGAGTCCTTAGTGAGGAAAGCGCCACCTAAATCGCGGAGCTCAAGTAGGAGCGGCCATTTTGACTGCCGCGTCGCGCGCTCTGTTTCAGGATTTCTAAACAATAGTTATGTCTATGCAAACCAAAAAGTTCTACATGTGCTCGTGCTGGTATTAAAGCTCTTCTTTACATGTTCATTTTTTACACTCACACAGGATGGGACCACCTTCACTTTGTGGTTCGTGTTTTTAAATATTGTGTCACAGGTTGGCCATAAGCACCCACCTTTCATCTTCTGCTGGCATCGCATGGTGATCGTGATAGAGTCTAGAACATAGCTATGCCCCATTATGCACGCTACTCTCTTAACCCTCTATCACTGTCTCTCAGGCACATATTCTGCTCCAGTATCACGCCCTCTCCTGTCATACATTATCCCTGACCCTTTACAGCAAATCCTTCCAATTTTTTATAATTCCTTTTTTCATTGGTGTCATTTATTTTTCACCTCCCCTACTTGGTAACCTATTTTCCCATTTCCTGGTTCTCCGGTGCCGTGAAGTCATACGAATGGCAAAAGCTCTATGCAAATATAATCACTCCACTAAAAACAAAAAACACAAAAGTAAAAAACGTAGTCATTTACAATGCCATAAGCTCTAACTTTCACAAATGCAAGACCGATTGCATTGCAAATGCTTGTTTTACAAATTAACCACTGTTACTGTCACCAGTAGTCTACCATTTTATTTTTATTTATTTTTATTTTATATAAACAAGTGTTCTATGATGGAAGGGCTGTGCGTCAAACCCTGCCTGTTCGAAATCCAGATTGCTGAACATCATATTATTGGCAGTACCCTTGAGTGCTTGAGCATGACTTTCCTATTATTGTTAACACTGTGGCTTATTTTATGAGCACTCGCACCTGTATTAGAATCACTCTGGCATGCGTTGGGCATGCCTTGCAACAGTAGCCGTAAATCAGATGGCATTTCATTGGTTGCCGAATTATTTTTATGCTGCTTACTAGTCAAAGAAACAACTGTGCGCATTCTATCTCTTAGCAAAATTGTCCAAACCAGTGTAAACCATTTTACTATATATATATATAGGATTTATGAGCATTTACAAGAACATACCGATTTTGATGCTGTACGCATGGATTACAACATTTTCTAGGGCTGCTCTCTACTGCAGACTTCAGGTCAGTGCAGTAGTTGCAGGTTGCCCCATTCCTCTTCATGAGATGTCAGATCAAAATAGTGCTCTCTAGTTAACTTATCTTTTGTAAGCCAGGGACCACATGTCTTAAAGATGTTCAACAATCATACACTTATACTCCAGGTTAGGGCTCCGGGTAATTATATTGCCATGCTATTAGAATTGTGTACTAACATAAAGTTAGGCATTCCAAACAACAACTTTAAATAGTACGTGTGAAACCCCCATCAACTGTGGAGATTTCCCGCATATTAAAAGTACAGAAATATTTCTGACTTCCTTCCTACTTTTTTCCAGTATTAAAAGAAGCAACACTCTAGGGTCTGCAGTATTCTGCGGATTCACTTTAATGAACAGCTTTTGAAACCTGGTTTTTCTAGTCTTTGAGTTTAGAGCACAGCACAATAATTCTAGATTTCAAGTCACTTTTGCATCTGTAATGCAACCCTTCATTTACTTTATTCTCTTGCAAATACCCTGTACACCCATATTGTGTATACCTCTTTCAAGCTCTCAAAAGGCCCATTCCCAAGGTCACACATTAAATGAATTTCTACTTCTGTAGGTCTCTCTTTGCCCTAGATTCTTGTCTGACATCATCCAGCTCCAGCATGTCTTCATCCCCCCCACCCACCCCTTTTGAACAGGTCGCTTGTTTAATCCTCGTCTGGTTCCACATATCCAGCCGCGGCCCATGCAGGTAAGAGCAGCGGGTGGTGGGACTAGCATGGGGAATTTTAAAGGACGATGACGAGGGAACATTATGTATTTAATACATTTTCCCACGTTGATGTCCTTTGAAACCTCTACCCCCTCACACTCCCTCCTCCCCCCGCACGCCAGCCAGCCTGCCTCACCGCTCTTACCTGCACGGGCCGCGGCTGCACACTTCCCTTGCATCCCCTTGCGACAGTGTCATTGTATCCCTGTCGCCTGCTCAGGTCCCATTGCATATAGCCTTCACTCTCCACCATCTGGTCACATCTGCATACACTTTTTCCCTCACAAATCATCCCCCAGGTAACGTGCCTACATCCTTACTGTAGTCAAGTCAAGTCAGGGACATTTATATTGCGCACACATCACTCCAGGAGTCTCATGGCGCCTGCAGACGGCTCTGAACAAAGACTGCTGGCTTAGTTATCAAATAGCCATGTTTTTAGCTTCTTGCGAAAGCAGCTATGATCCGAGATGGAGCGTAGATGTTAAGGGCATTTTGTTCCAGGATGCCGGGGCAAGAAAGGAGAAAGCTCTACCCCCTTTAACTGTAACACCCATGTTGCACTTAACTTGTCCTTTCAACACCCAGTCATTGACTTTCTAAGACTCACTCTGGCTTTGCTTACTGTCTCCACCTTCTAAGTCACATGTGCCTCTATAACGTGTTACATCCCTAGAGCCCATGTTACGTGTGTGATTCTCCTGTCACACAATTTCCATCTAAATACTACAATGCCTCTGTGTACATTTTATTTTGCCTCAGACAGCAATATTATTTGCATCCAAGAACGTCTATTCATTTTATGTTGGCACACGTGTGCCTAATGAAGTGAGCACTATTTTGTACATGGCTTTTTATTCTAAATTACTCAACAATCAACTCTACATTTCATCCTGATGTGACAACTCTAAAGTTATGTAAAAATAAGAAATATTCAAAAGCTTTTAGGTTATGGGAGTAAAACACGAGAGAGTATTTTCCTCTCCAGAATGCTTTATTTTAATTATTTGCAGTGGACTACAGATACCCCCTTTTAGCACCCCAGGGCATTTTTCTTAAAGTTTGTGTTTTTTTGAGCTTGAATATAAAACACAATGGCTCAAAAATGTAATACGCCTCAGAAAAGAAACATGATTTTCCTGTTACATATGTATAATCACTGACAGTATCTTTCGTTTTCAGGTTGCCTGCGGCCGCTGGTTCTTCCTCACAGTTTTATCAACATATCAGAATATAAGTCATCCTTCCCCGTGGGAAGAGTGGTATATTACCAGTGCTTTCCTGGATATAAGCTTGAAGGAACGGAGTTTATTGAGTGCATGTATAACCTCATCTGGTCTGAAAGTCCACCCAAGTGCCTTGATGTGGAAGGTAAATGCATCTACTTGTTTGTTGTTTCTGGCGTTATTTTCTGTTTATACCTTCTTTATTTTGTTTCTTTTACTTAACCCCTTTAGTGCTGCCAACGGTCGTCGCGAGCACTACCTTGCCAGTGCTGCGCACGTCCGTTAGCCGACGCGGCCGCACCCGTTTCTTCGAACGTTCAGCACTGGCGCAGTACGTTCTAAGCAACAAACGGGTTAAAGGTATTGCTTCGAATATTTTACTTTTCAATTTTTGCCCACTTTTTTGTCGTTAATTTGTTTTTTAGAACTAACGGGCTCATTGCGATGTCAGTGGGTCCTCTTCTGCCCTGGCCCTCGCTATGGTGACTGCCACACGTTGCAGGGATGTTTCTAAAGTGTTTATTTTCGTTTGGGACGTGTGCTTCAGTCCGCAGTGCAAGCTGCAATAGAAAATATACACATTGTGACTGCTGTGAAGGCGGTTGCATTGTAATCAGGGCAGCAGGACCGCCGACTTTTAGTTGGGCAGTCCTGCTTGGCATCGTAATCGGGCCTTAAATGTTTTGGCCCCGTTGCATCCCTTTTTCTTCTCCAATTTTTTCCTTTTTTCCCTTCTTATTTTTTCTTCAATGGATAACCACTGTGCCCGTGTTTTCTCTTACATTCCTTTTTCTTCCTTTTTAGTCTAGCTTGACAGTGTAGCGGTCTGCCATAGCTTTTGTTACTACTTTAAAAAAAATATACATACTGTGGACTTTAGATATTGAACATCTATCATCTAGTACTTTTGGCTATTTAGTATGTCTTTCTGCCTCCTATAGAGCAATTTCATTCCAATGATTGAGGCACATTCTTTTCAGTAGGTGTCAGAGACTATGTGGTGAGTGCATAATCTATCATTGCAAAAAGGATTTTCTCACTTATATCAACAAATTGTGCATGTTAACCAAGTACTTGCTTGAGGTATGATCAGGAAAATCATGTAAATACACAATAATACTCGACCGGCGCTATTTTTCTCAAGATAATGTCTATAGAAAATGCTATATAAAAAATCTAAAATAGTTTATTACAAAATTAGAACCGGCAAGCTATATGATGTAGTTACAAACTTCTCTTGATGTTGCTTCAAGTGATTAGCGGTTTCCTATTTGACTGATGTACCTTTTTATCTAGAAAGGCACTTTTACAGACATTTGGCTATGTTTAGTTCTATCTAGTAGGAATGGGCTATTTTAATTGATACAAAAAAGGACTATAAAAGTATTGAGCGCTAGTCCATGGTCGAAAGTAAATAAGGACGCAACGTTGCAATTGAGAACTTTATTAACCGCCTTATTTAGAGTTTGACTGATACTCTGTCAAAGCTTGACTGATATCTCTTCTTCCTCTCCATCCAAACCCTCCAGCACCTCGCCCCCAGATGCTACCTCCTCCTCCTCATTCTCACCCCATTCTACATGCCACCACCAGCGCCAGGGCTGTACCCTGAATTGGCCCTGCTTGCATCCCCCCCCACCTTTTCTATGCCCGTCTAGTGAGCCCTGCATGTGACCAACTTTCCTACCTCCTTTGTGCAGCCTTCGATGTCCCCTTTTTAGGTTTCGCTGGAGGGCGGAGCTCTTAGCTCCGCCTCCAGAGAAATCTCTTGATTTCAGTAAGGAAAATGGAATACGCCCCCCTGTCCCATTGGCTAGCTCCATAAATGGAGGCTAGCCATTGGAACAGAGATCTGTCCGTCAAGGCCGGACCAGATTCGGGGGCGTTCCCGAGATTTTTTCCCAGGGCGGAGTTACGTTTTTTCCCGTTCCCTCCCCTTTCACTGAAAGTCTGTCCATTCCCGTCCCCTCCGTGTGCCTTTCCGCCCCCCCCTCGCTGTCCTGTGCACGTTTCCCGCCGTCCGTGTCCTCTCCCGCCCCCTCCCGCCGTCCGTGTCCACTCCCGCCCCCTCCCGCCGTCCGTGTCCTCTCCCGCCCCCTCCCGCCGTCCGTGTCCTCTCCCGCCCCCTCCCGCCGTCCGTGTCCTCTCCCGCCCCCTCCCGCCGTCCGTGTCCTCTCCCGCCCCCTGTGTCCTCGTAGGTGCTTGTTATCATCTTTGATGGCTTGTAGGCTTACTGACAACGAAATTAGAAAACACTCTCCCTAGGAGCAAATAACATGACCAAAATGCTGGTCAGCCAATAACTGCGTGCCTTTCTGCAGGTTTATCCCGTTGATTGTATAGTGTACATGTCACTCTAACGTGGTGGGCTGGTTTCTGCAATTGATTTGTTGATTTTGCATAACAAGTTAGATTGATCTATGTAGGAAAAGTGGCTATTGGCTAGCGATTGGCCGGCCCCTCTAGGAAACAAAGTTCACTGGCAAGCGGCAAGTGATTTCGACTTCCTGATTGGCTAGCTCTGATGTCAGTTAAGTTTCACTGTACAGCGGCAGGGGCAGCACTAGCAGGAAGCACAAACCCTTCTCTAGCCTGTGCTGAATCAAGAGCCTCAATGAGCGGAAAGGAGAGCATGGGGGAACCCGAGGAGATGACCGACCAGGTGTTTGCGCAAGTAAGACAAGGGCTGTGTGGAGGAAAAAAGCAGTGCGTGTGCATAGATTGAACCCCCCTTCTTGTTAGCTCAGATCGTGTCACGTTCAACCTGTGTGGATACGTATGTCCGGGGTGGAGTAATGTATGCGTGCATATTCAAACGCTGCACGCATGCTGTGGTACTGTGTGTTTGTAAGAACTCTCATTGTGATTGAGACAGTGTGCGGAACCTCCTGTCTAACTGCGATCTCGTGCTTGAGGTATCCCTGCGTAAAAGGATCCCTGTGTATGGTTGTGCGCTTAGGGGGATTTCTGTAATTGTCCCAGGGTGAGTTCTTAAAATGGGAAAGCACTCAGTACCTTCACTTATTTCATTTGAAAGGGAGTGTGCCTGCTTCTCCCAGCAGCACATAGGTAGGTACTTTGGGATAGTGAGTACCTACACCTTTACATTTCAAGCTCTGACAGTGGTGTATGGTTTTGGTAACCCATAGTTCTCACTAACTTTAGCATATTTGATAACATCAAGGGAAGTGACATCAGATGACTTTTGGCCCACTGACTTCCCATTGAGTGATGTCACAGGCAGAGAAATTAGCGACATTGCAGGATGTAATCTTGCAAATGGTGCATTCTTAACCACCCTTTGACTCATTAGATCCTCTTCTGAAATGCTGTCAAAGCTAAATAATAAATACTTTGGATTATTATTTGGGGTGGATGCCCATTTCAAAGAATAAGCACATCCCTTCACAGGGTGAAGCCACAAACTTACTAAATTAACCCGATCTTAGACCCCTGGTAGGTGTGGCACAAAGCAGACATGCATAATTTAGGGCAATGTGTACACTATTTATTTAGTAACAAAACCGTAATAAAGTCAATATGCAAAACAATAAAAATCCCGAACCGAATTAGAAAAATAATGTAACATTTAACAAACTCTTTACGTTTTTTTAACTCTGGCTGTGGCAGCAGCACTGGTTATGCGTTGATCCTCATGCTTTCTGTTTCATCCTGCTTGAAAGTGTAATCTTGCTCCTTATCTGCGTTTCTGAGTAGGCAGAGGGTTCATGCCCTCTCCCAGTATTCCAGTAGGGATCTCCGGCCAGCTGTTGCACAAATACTTGATCTCAAAATTGTGCAGCCCAGGATCTCTTTTGAAACTTAGTAGTGACTAGTGTGCTTGATTCCCTGCCCCCTGGCTGTGCTTGCTTCCCTGCCCGTGCTTGCTTCATCGCCCCCTGGCTGTGCTTGCTTCCCCGCCCCCTGGCTGTGCTTGCTCCCCGCCCCCTGGTTCCCCTGCCCCTGGCTGTGCTTGCTCCCCTGCAACCTGCCTGTGCTTGCTTGCTTCCCTGCCCCCTGGTTTGCTTCCCTGCCCCCTGGTTTGCTTCCCTGCCCCCTCGCTGTGCTTGCTTCCCTGCCCCCTCGCTGTGCTTGCTTCCCTGCCCCCTCGCTGTGCTTGCTTCCCTGCCCCCTCGCTGTGCTTGCTCTCCTGGGTGGGTGTGTGTGGCTCTGGGTGGGTGTGTGTGGCTCTGGGTGGGTGTGTGTGGCTCTGGGTGGGTGTGTGTGGGTGTGTGTGGCTATGGGTTGGTGTGTGTGGCACTGGGTGTGTGTGTGTGTGGCTCTGTGTGTGTGTGTGTGTGTCTCTGGGTGTGTGTGGCTCTGGGTGTGTGTGTGTGTGTGGCTCTGGGTGTGTGTGTGTGTGTGGCTCTGGGTGTGTGTGTGGCTCTGGGTGTGGGTGTGTGTGTGGCTCTGGGTGTGTGTGTGGCTCTGGATGTGTGTGTGTGTGGCTTTGGGGGTGTGTGTGTGGCTTTGGGTGTGTGTGTGTGGCTTTGGGTGTGCGTGGCTCTGGGTGTGCGTGTGTGTGGCTCTGGGTGTGTGTGTCTGTGTGTGTTTGGCTCTGGGTGTGTGTGGCTGGCTGTGTGTGTGTGTGGCTCTGGGTGTCTGTGGCTCTGGGTGTGTGTGTGTGGTAGTAATTGCTGTCTGCTGAGCTCGTCCAGTAGGGTACAATAGGTCACACATTTGCGAGAGATTAAGCTATTGGCAATGTAAATGACAATGTCATTTATTTATCTGTTTTCAAAACCAACACATAAATAAAAATGTTGTAATTTACAATGCCAATATCTCTAACTTTTGCCAAGGCGAAACCGTTGCATTGTAAATGCTTGTTAGCAGCTGCCTCCTCTTTACACACATCCTTCTCCTGCCTTTGACAGCACCAAGCCACGTGCTGGGCCACATGGGGGCACACTCTCCATCCCACCTGCTTCCCATCTCACCATTGCTGTTCTCTGACCTTTCACCTTGTTCCCCCTGCATGACAAGGTGCGCAAGAAGTACTGTGGGCCTCGTGCCTGCTGAGTGGGCTGACTTTGCCCTGCCCCTCTCCAGTGAGCACACACGGCTGCCCCGCTCAGCTACGCAACACTATTCCTGCCCGCCACCCCCTGCGGTCGCACACCCCTGCGGCTCCCTTGCTCCTACGCCTCACCTTCTCTTTGTGTTTTAGACTATGGCGGAGTTGCAAGTAAGAATCTTCAGGGTGCCAGGTTGTAGGTTCCAAGTTATATCTTTATTTGTAATTGAGTTACAGGAAGCTTAAGGAAGAGCCAAGATGGTAGTTAAGCATAAAGTACGCCCCAAAGAAGGAAGAAGGACATGAAATAACATTACAACAGGCGGCAAGCTGGCAAATACTGCCACCACGCTCCCCGTAGTGCGCTTCACAGGCCGAGCCCTGTTCCTCTCCTGCCCAGTGGCGCAACGATAATTGAGGGGGCCCCCCTGCAAGGTACGTGGAGTGGCCCCCTCGGGACGCTATCAGGAGCTCTCCGACTGAAGGGCTGTGCTGAGGGGCCCCCCTGGAGCATGGGGGCCCACCTGCACTGCGGGGGCCTGTTACGCCCCCCCTGCTCTTACTAAGCTCTGTCCGCCAACAGGCCCTTGTGCACTACCTCATACAAGAAGAGTGCTAATGCCACCTTATCCGCCATCCTCACCTCTCCTAGCCCTAAACCGCTTCTCCCCTCACCTATCCCTACGCTACCAGCCACCTTGTACATCTATAAAATGGTGGCTGGTAGCCCAATCCCTCCCCCTTTAGAGTCATTGCCACCCGCCTACCAAAAACTTCCCAAGTCGTCCACGGTCCTCTGGACTGTGTCACCCTGCCCACCAGTCCCAGGGGGCTTATTGCCTATGGGTTGACTGTCCCCCTAACCCTTATTATTAAAGAATATGTGAGGGTCAATGAAAGGTATTGTTTTACACCAGACATACCACTTGAGAATGTTACAGTGAGCGTTTAAGGCTTCCGTAATCACCCAGGCCTCCTCCATCTTGCCAGTGTCAGCATGGCTCAGGCATCACGCAATCATAAAGACGGTACTCCTTGTTCCAATGCAACCCAGGGGGGAGGCGGGAACTGTTCTATTTTCTTGAGTGCAAGGATTTGCGATTGTTCACAGACGAATTATCCCATATGTCAAGAACTTATCTATTTGTCACAAAGTAATGTTTGTGATAATGAGAATTAAATGCCAATAAAAATATGGTTAAAATAAAGACGGGGCTCCTCACATAACCATCTTCCCCCATTCAAATGAGACAGACACTTCCTTTTACTCGCACCTGTACACATCTGATTCATACACCGGGTCTTATAAAGAATCAACTTGTTGCTTACTCGTGCGGATTCTTATTCTTTTATCTATTAGTATCAGATTGTTTTACATATAGGAAGGCCATGAATGTAACACTTTGCCGGGAAAGTAATCTTCTTTTATGTATCTAAGATGATATTCATGCATAACTCTTCTGAATATTATTCAGTATCTGAGAAATATGTATCAAATACATAACCAAATTATGTCACACTTTGTGCACGGCCTATCCCCCTCCCCATTCATGTAGCTCTCTTTTCTGTCTGTACATTTTTTTCCTTTTACCACTGTACAACTCTGTTTGCAAAGCGTAATACGTTGAACAAAACAAAAGACGGTACTCAATTTTGTGCACCGTCGAATGCACAGAGGCATCGATCTAGCCAGGTCAATCGAGGCACTGCGGCTGCCCCGATGACACTGAACGTTAATTGTATATGACAGTTCGCTTTTAGAAGTGCATACGCATTGCTCCAATTGAACAGGGAAAGAGTATTCAATTGCTCCATGATATTGCATGGTAAGCTTGCTGCCAGCAAGACTGGCATGAGGCCCTAGGCTCAGGTCACTCCCGACAAGGGCAGTTGAGCTGATTAAACACTTTAACAAAACTTTCCTATGCTTTCAGCTCTTCTCAGCATACCTGTACACACTATGAAATCAAAATGATGTTATTTATATACAGTTTTATATGGCCCTCCTGTACTGAACAAATATTAGGGCGCTTAACATTTGAGCAACAGGGCCCTGGATTATTCGTCACGAAAAGACAGATTATGTAGTATAACGCATCACATTTGGAATCAGTGTTACTCATTATGTTGCCTTTTTTGTGCTTTTTACTTGTTAACACTATGGACAAAAGGTTTCTCGTGACAAAATGCCAGGCACTGCGCATTCACACGTGGGGTAGTACTTTTAGTGCTAAGACGTGAGCCTAGAGGGTCTCTAGGGTCATCCCTTGTTGGGCACACTTTACCATTATCTTTCTATAAAGAAAAGATTTCCATTCTCTTAATTTGTTGTTCATCAGCAAAAAAGTTTTTTTGTTTTATTGATTATTGACATATTTAATTTTTCCATGATCTTTTGCTTCTTAATACTATAGTACTTTTAGTAACACTTGATCCATTTAAGCTAAAATCTGAAAATTATGCAGAAAGTGGATTATGTGGTAAGTGTGACAAATCCAGAATTATAAACAGCAGTTCCAGGATCTCATGATTCTAGTGTCCTTGGGCAATGGACCCAAAAATTCAAACAACAAAAAGTGAGTGTATAAGGAGGTACCTGTTTAATTAGGTACGTGTAGCCCAACCCATTCTTAAATCTTAAATCCAGAATAGGTGAGTTTTTAAGGGTCGTATGATGGACATGAGAGAAGGTTTGGACTTTAGATGTTCTGAAATTTTATGAACAAGTTTGTGCTTTTTTGTGTTTCATATTTCAGAATATGTATTTATGTTTTTGGGGAGCTTTCTTGCTCTCTACTCTGTAGTTATTGTACCTTGCCAAAGGGCACACCACAGTTGGTGGTGATGTCAGAAACATAAGGGTTTAACTTGACCTTCATTGACCAATTACTAAAGAAAGAAATGAGGCAATGGTTCTACCACCTGCTGCATTAGTTGGGTGATTAACCCCCAGGCTGCTGGGGTAATTCCCCCACAGTGAAGGGGGAGGTGGGTTTCGCGGCGCCGCTGTGCTCATGACGAGCTCAGCTCGTAATGACTCACAGTGGAGCTGTGCTCATGACGAGCTGAGCTCATCACCGACCTGCCCACTCATTCATTCTCCCGCACAGGCAGGGATTTTGTTGCATGTGGGCGGGCCGCGGCCGTTATGACGAGCTCAGCTCGTCATGAGCATAGCTCGACTGTGACTCATGACGAGCTGAGCTCGTCATGAGCACACAAGGGGTTAATCAACACCTTATGTTCCGTGGTATTGAAGTTCTTTAACCACTTGGCTGCTAAGGCTTTTCCCGTCCTGTGCTGCAGGACCCAAATCCCCATTATACATGACGAGTTGACCTTGTCCTGAGCACAGCTCCAGTGTGCCTCATGACGAGCTCACCTTGTCATGAGCATGCAAGAGGTTAAGAGGTCCAAGATGATCAGAGCACAGGACCTACCTTTGGTCACGAACAGTCAGAACTTCTATGATGTTGAGCAATGTGATTCCTCTCCAACAATGAAAAAAAAAACTGACAGAGAGGTATATAATAGGTTATTGGTCTCCAGATGCAAGGACAGTTGTGCAGATAGTCAAGTTTCTAACAGCTGTGGGATTATATTACGCCCAAGATGCTCATTCCTTTATAGAAACGCAAAACCAAAGGGAGAATAAGTAACACATAAGTCAGTTTTTGTTCTTTAGGTCAGTTTGTTAGCGGGGTGCTGAATCATGAGTTTTTCAGCTTTGCTTGATTTTTGATCATTACTGGGTAATGGTCAAGCAGAGAAGAGGACAACCAAAGAGTTCAGTTGCTGTACTTTAAATCAAGCGTTTATGAACTCAAGTATCTGCTGACAGCAAGGATTAGGGTGCAGTATGCTTAAAAAGATAGACATGTATTTTCAAGTTATACATGCTTTAGAAGTGAAAAACTCCTAAATTAGCTTTTTACTATTGCAAGGCTACCTGTCCCATAGGATCACAATGGGTTACCCTTATCACATTTAATATGTGATAGCTTTTGAGTGCACCATTACATATCAATGAGTAACCAAACAATAACCCAAAAGACCTGGGTAAATTGTGATACGCAATAAACAGTGATCTGACTGGACAACTTTTGAGTGGGAGCAGGTAGGAAAGTCAAATTTGGTCTCTCAAGAACTGTAATTTAAAACCCTCTTTAATTGTAAATTTGGAATTTAAGTCAAAATTCAGAAAATTACACTTTTAGAAAGTTGGCTTCTTTTTATTCTACTTTTTTTTCTAACCATGTGGTGCCTGCAGCTTGTATCATGAGCCACATGACTAGGCGTAGCTGGCAGTTGGTCTTTGTATATCACTTCCAGACAGTCAGACAAAAGAGGGATAGGTGTTGGCAGGATGGGCCATCTCTGTCAGGATGAGGGGTAGGAGCTGCCACCCACTACAGTTGCACATCATACATTTCTCTTCCTCTGCACTTTCAAAAAGGGTTTGACACCAGTCTTTTGTGCTCTCATATAAGCTGGGGACAGAACAGGGAGGAATGATATTTCAGCCACCCTGTAGGGAGAGGACTCTAGAAGCTTCCCCGACTTCAAAGTGGGCACCAGGTATAAATAGTGGGCCCTCAGACTCAACTCTTCAGTTCACCTCTGGACCTGTGGACTCTGCCAGGAAGAAGGCCTGCCCAGCTGTGAAGTTTGCCCTGCTGACCTGCTTGCTGATCAAGGACTGCTTTGCTGGCCAAGGCTTGCTGTAGATACACCAGGATTTGTTTGCTGCTGTGAGCTTCCCTGCTGACTCTAGCCTGACTGTGTGGACCCAGGAGCCCAAAGACTCTCCATGGGTCAGTCGACTGGCCCCCTGTTCAAGCCACAGGGTCATAATAGTCTTCTTTGACATTAACACAATATTAAGCAGCACAGCTCCCCAACAACTTCAGCCCAGCTCGTCCTCGTCGTGACAGATCCCAGCACAAGTCCTCGCAAGCTCCTGCGGCTCATTGACACTGACACAGGACCTCCTATCGCAAGCTTCCACCGACTGCTCATTGACTCTGCCGCTGTGCAACACATCTCGAAACCGGACATTGCATTGCAGCTGTTCATCAACGGGCATTAACTCTGCTGCTGTGCGACGCATCTCGACCCCAGACCTCACACCTCAGCTCCTCATCGACCACTCCTTGACGCTGTCTCGCACAGTGCGACTAAAGGACATCGCATCTAGAGGCCTAGCCCACAAGGTACTTCTCAGTGGACTGAGCTCAGACTAACATCTTGACTGGAATGCTTCAACCTGGGGCGGGTTCATATGAACCTATGCTTCCCTCCAAACAAACCCCTCACCAACATGCTCTTGGGGGCCTGGAGGAAGCGTTGTACAGAGGCTTCTGTGCACCAAATAATTACCCATCTGCATCGTCCTGCCTCTTGAGACCCAGCCTTCCGCTCCTGTGGGCACCCCTCTACAGAGAGCCTGGTGGTGCAGGCTTCAACAGCTACGGTCAACCCAAGTGCGTTCCCTGCCATACCACAGAATAAGGAATCCAAGATGATGAACACCTTTGTGAAGTGCATTTTTAATTCCACCAGCCTTGTCGTGCAGTTGAACACGGCATGTCTCTTAGGCCGATATTTCCATGCATTGTGGAATTCAGTTGTGCAACTACTTACCATGCTGGTCGAGAGAGGCTGCGCCATCCTCAACCAAACTCTAGCGACGGCAGGAATCCAGCTAAGTTCACCATACAGTGCATACTGTACATCAGACTCCTTGGATAGAGTTGCTACTTCTCTGGCGGGGCTGCATTGCCACGCCTGGTTAAGGTCCACTGGGTTTAGGAGGATGTCCAAACATCACTGATCAACATGCCCTTCAGTGGCTTCTTCCTATTTTGTGATAATGCTGATGTGGTGTTTTAGAGCTTTTGCAAGAGCATGGCTCTGCCAGATCCCTTGGCCTTTGACTTTCGACCAGTCCGCAACAGCAATTTTGCCCCTGCCATGCAGGTGGGAGGAGTATGTTTGGGTGCCTGCTTTTCCAATCTTACCCGGTCCAACAGCCTGCCCAGCCTTTTCGAGGAGGGGCTGCGGAGCCCAGAAAGGACATGGGAGACAGCCCCAGTCCAGTCTACTGCAGCTTCAAAACCTCTTTAGTGTGCACTCCATCCAGCACAGCCATCCCGTTGGCAGCAGACTCATGCATCACCTGCCCTTAGAATTGGGCATAACATTTGACAAGTCGGTGCTTCAAATCATTCAGAAGGGATATGCCCTACCATTTTTGGAAACCCCTCCACCCATACCACATCCAAAGAACAGCTGGTGGAGGACCATATATGCTTGCTTCTTAAGGCAGTGCAAGCTCTCGTGGTCAAGGGTGCCACTGAGAGGGTGCCTGCATCAGAAGTATGGCATGGTTGTTATTCGCGCTACTTTGTGGTGCCCAAGAGAGATGGAGCACCGATCTCTTAACTACTTCCCAATAAAGGTGAGATTCAAGATGGTCGAGTTGGCTCAGGTCCTGTCTGCCATGTGTCCTGGAGACAGGATGGTAGTGCTGGACACATTTTCATATCCCACCTTACCAGTTAACAGGTGTTATCTGCAGTTGAATATGGGCCACAAGCATTTCCAGTTTGCTGTTCTCCCCTTTGGCCTGACCAGGACCCCTCGGGTGTTCACTAAAGTGATGGCAGTAGTTGCAGCCTATCTGCAGAGGTCCGGGGTCCCAGTCTTCCCGTACCTCACTTACTGGCTGTTGAAGGTGGATTCACCCCAGACAGCCACCGCCCACCTCCAAACTACGGCAGACCTCCTGCATTTGATGGGTTTCGCTATCAACGTGCCAAAGTAACACCTGACTCTCTTTCAGACATTCCCTTTCATCAGAGCTATTCTTGACACAGTGCAGTTCCTGGGATATTCAGGCTATGATTCAGATGTTTCGGCTTTTATCCTGGATTTCGGTGAGACTGACTCTGAGGCTGCTGAGTCTCACAGCCTCCTGCATCCTGCTTGTCAAACATGCCCACTGGCATAAGCGGGCTCTGCAGGTGGATCTGAAGTCTCAGTGAACGCAGCATCTTGGGAATCTCTCTGAACTGGTCCAGATATCAGAGGGAACAGTGAAAGATCTGCGGTAGTGGCTAACGAAATGCATTTGGCAAGCGCCAGATGCTTCCCCGACCAGAGTTCACAGTGGTGACAGATGCTTCACTCCTGGACTGGGGCGGCCATCTGGGAGAGGCGGAGACCAAAGGACTCTGGTCACCGGCGGAGTCTCTGCTCCATATCAACTTGTTGGAGTTGTGAGCGATTTGCTTGAAATCCTTCCTTTCCTCCATCAAAGGAAGGCTAGTCCAGGTGTTCACATACCACACAGACATGTGTTACTGGGCAGGGTAGTGTCGTGGCCTCTATGCCAGGAGGCTCTGTACCTCTGAATGTGGCTGGAATGTTAAGACATTGTGCTGGTCATATAACACCTGGTGGGATCTGTGAACGCCAGGGTGGACAAGCCCAGCTGTCAATGCCTTGCGGATCACGAATGGCATCTACACCCAGAGGTGGTGGAAGGTTTCCACCGAGACTTGGGAGAAACCTTGGTTAGATCTATTTACAACAGCCGAGGATGCATAATGTCAGCTCTTCTTCTGTTAGCTGGAGTTTCCTAAGTGGCACTCACTCAGGGACGCGTTCCGTCACAAGTGGGACTCAGGATTCTAGTATGCCTTTCCGCGGATACCACTCCTGCTGGAGTTCTTAACCCCTTCCACGCTCATGACGAGCTCAGCTCGACATGAAGTACACCTCTTGTACACTCATGACGAGCTGAGCTTGTCATGAACTGCGTTTTTTTTTAATTTTCCAGCGCACAGCGGGAAAATGCACCGCATGGATGCGGTTAAGAAGATCAGGAACGACCAGGCCCAAGGCATCCTTATGCTCTGTGTTGAGTATGTCTACTATCCAGAACGCCTGAGCATGAGCATCTGTCCTTCGGTCAGGCTGCCTCTTTGGGAGGCTCTCCTGTGGCAACAATAGGGCAGGGTCCTGCATCTGAACCTGCGCAGTCTCCACCTACTTGCATGGAGATTAAGCGGCAACAGTTAGGTTTTTTGATTTCCCTCACTTAGTTTGTGATGTAATCTTGGCATCCAGACGCCCCTCTACTAAAACTGTCTATGACTGCTGTTAGGATAAGTGTGTGACCTGGTGTTTCTCACCTCATGTGGATCCCCGTTCTGCACCTCTTGCAGAGGTTTTGTTATTTGTTCTTTCTTTAGCCCGGCAAGGCCTTGCTCTGGACACCATTACAAGTTATTCGTCTGCCATTTCTGCCTTTTTGCTGCTGTCATATCAACCCTCCCTCTTTAAGTCAGTGGTTGTGACTTAGTTTTTGACATGCTTGCAACATTTGTTCCTACTTTCTCCTTTTGCAATGCTCCAAAGGACCTCAATTTGGTCTTACTTTTCTTGTGAGTTCCTGGAGGCCATCCCACTGACCAGGAGGATCTGTGAACTTCAGGCTCTGTTGGTCCAGCCTCCATACCTCCCTTTTCCCTCACAAGCTTGTTCTTAGGACGTGTGCCTTTTTCCTTATGAAAGTCGCCACTCTTTTTCACATTTGCCAGATAATCACTTTGCCTGCTTTCTATTCTCTACCTCATCCGTCCAAGGAGGAGGAGAAACTTCATTGTTGCACCTCTAAAAGAGCTCTGTCATTCTATATTCATTGCACCAAGGACCATTGGGTGACTGGTCAGCTCTTTATCTGGTTCACCAAGGCGAAGAAGGGCAAGGCTGTGCAGAAGCTGGCCATCTCCCAATGAACTGTACTCTGCATAAAGATCTCTTACGTGCTGGCGAAGAAGCAACCCCTGGGTGCTTATGGGCTCACTCAACCAAGGCCAAAGCAGCCATTACTGCTTTAGCGCACATGGCACCTGTTCTGGACATCTGTCAAGCTGCCACGTGGACGTCCCTCTATACTTTCAAAAAGCACTACAGCTGTACAGTTGCGTCCATTGTGATGAGTATTTTACCCATTGGTCCTCCAAGATTTTTTGGTCTGAGCCACTTCGTAGACCCACCTCTGTGAAGGTACAGCGTTGGTATCTATTCTAAGGTGAGGAATCTGCGGTTTGACGTGTCTCTCAGAAGAACAAGTGTGAGAAATTGGGTTATTTTGGTTATTGGTTGAATAGAAATAAACCCTTCTCAAGCAATGACCGCAATCCTCGTCAGGGTGAACCACAGAAAGTCACTAAATTAACCTGAGCTTAACCCTCTGGTAGCTTGGAACAAAAGAAGTCACGCTTAACTTAGAGGTAATGTGTAAAGTATTTATGCATCACTCAAAACATTATTAAAGAGAAACACGACACTAGAAAAATCCCATACCAGTTAAAAAAAAATAGTGAGTTTTAATTAAAAAAAAAAAAGACACCAGAACAATAGAAATTCAAACAGTAGAAGTAGAGATATGCAGTTTCAAAGTCTTAAGTAAAAGTAGAGCCAAAAAGCGCAAAACACCAACTGTAGTTATCTGGTCGAACCGGACCTGGACAAAGTCACACGTTCAAGCTGACTAGGATGGAGCGCAGGCCGGGTACAGATCAGAGTTTGTGCTAATGGACAGTGTACCTGGTTGTACTTGGTCTAGAGGCTCGGTCTTGCAACGTTCAGCGTCAGTTCCGATGGGACCACCAATCAGGACCTGTGAGGTGCTGCGCCGAATTGCATTGCGCTGTATCGATTCCGATGAGGTCGCCGAACGGGGGCTGCGAGGTTTTGTGATGCGAGGTACTGCATCAGGTTGCATAGCTCTGCATCAGTTCTGATGGAGTACACAGTTAGACTGATGCCAGCCAAGGGTCCAGGATCTGGGGGGCACCTCTTGGTGATCTGGATTCACTCCAGTAGAGGACAGCAGTAGGGTGCAGGCGATGTCCAGTTGGGTCTTGGCAGAGTCAAGGCAGGTCTCTCAAGCTTCTGATGTCTCTACAGCTCACACAGGAGGCTAGTCAACTAGCGCTTGGAGTCCCACTGATCCTTCTGGGTTCAAGGAGCTAGTCCAGTCTTCCTTCCTCAGACAGGAGAGTTGCAGGGCAGCCCTCCTTGCAGCAGGGCAATCCTTCCTGCAGCAGAGAAGTCCTTCTTCTCAGTCTTCCAGAGGTTCAGAAGTGATCTGATGAGTGGCTCAGGAGGTTCATTAATTATACCAAGTGCCAGCCTTTGAAGTAGACCGATTCCCTATTGTACACTCACATCTGGTTCTAGAAAGTTCCCTCCTTCCCCTGCCAATGCTTCAAGTAGTCTAGGGCAACAAAAGACTGGTGTCCAGTTCCTTTGTTAGTATGCTGGAAGCAGCCCTTTGAAATGTAAGTGGGGCAGGGAACAACTCCTCCCCAACCATAGTGCCAATACTTAGCCCCTCCTTTGTCTCACCGTCTGGAATAAATACACAAAGGCCAACAGCTAAGCGGTTCTAAGTCATGTGACCGTGGATAGTGACAGAAGGCACCAATGGTTAGGACAAGAAAATTACAACTTTCTAAAAGTTGCATTTTCCGAACTGGGACTTAAAGTCCAACTGTACCATCAAAGAGGATTTGAAATAAAAATTCTTTTGAGTGTAAACATAATTTTCCTATCTGCTCCCAAAATTAAGTTATCACTTATTAAATATAATATGGTAATCCAATGTCATCTTATGGGAGAGCTCGCTCTTGCAATGGTGAAAAACGACTTTAGGAGTTTTTCACTCCCAGGACATGTAAAACTTAAACCCACATGTTCTACTTTTTAAATACAGTGCACCCTGGCCTGTGAGCTTCTTGGGGGTACCTAACGGGTGATTTAGATGTATTAATATTGAAAAGGAAGGTTAATGCCCGGCAAAAGTTTTTTTTTATTTTTGCAGTTTTTTATTATTTAGCTAACTCAATCCAAGGTCACATGAGCACCAGTTACATTACACAAGGACACACTCATTTTTATTTGTTTGTTTTTGTTCTTTAAAAAAAACAAAAAAATTGGACTGGGAGATGAGGTTATTGGTCCAAAATCACAGGATGTTGAGCCAATGCCAAGACTCGAACCTAATTCCCCGGTTCAAAAGTCAGCAGCTCTGTCCGTTATGCACAATTCTCTCCCCAAGTGATTTATTTTGCCAGGTCGAAATAGTAGTTTAAAAAAACTGCAATGGGAGGCCTGAATTCCATTAAAAAGACAAATAAAAATGCAATAAAAAAACAAGTCAAATATTGCACCATAAATTGACTACCAATGTGGAAAATCATACATATAGATTCAATACGGAAGAATGTGATAGACATTAAAATTTTGTTATTTGAGGCACTAATCTGACAAAAATTCCATGATCAAAACATCATTATGTACAGTTCTTTTTTTGCCCGTGATCAATTAGATTTAGCGCTTTTGTTGTAGCAGCGTGAACCGTTTCGGTGGTTTATACTGTTCCAACCACCTTCTTCAGGCACAAATACTTGATATCTCCCAAAACGTTATCAAAATTGTTGACATAGTTATGATCAGTTCTTTTGGGATCTGACTCCTCAAGGTAAATGGACCACAGGCCGTTTCTAACGCATGTCCCCTAGTTTTATTAAAAAAGGGCTCTCCATGAGCCTGTAGATTAGTGGTGCAGGAGAAAAATAAGATTCCGATTTCCGCTTTTGTTTGTTAAAAGGAAATCTAACCGGAGACTGTTTAGTCCCAGCAACAGGCAACTGGTTTAATTTCAAGAAGAGTGGTTGCAGCAAGGAGATTCGAATACCTGGTGACTATCCTGTCCCACAATTACAGATTAGTTGAATCGTATTTTTCTCCTTCTTCTTGGTCTTGGTCAAAAAAGAACTGTACGTTATGATGTTTTGATCATGGAATTTTTGTTGGATAGTGCCTCAAATGACAACATTTTAATGTCTATCACATTCTCCCGTATTGAATGTATATGTATGAATTTGTGTATGTGATTTATCACTTTGGTAGTCTACTTATGGTGCAATATTTGACTTGTTTTTTAATGCATTTTTATGGTCTTTTTTTAATGGAATTCATTGAATAAAATATTGATATATTAGCTTTGGAGATCTTGTGACACTCTCTGGTGAAAGTAGTGTGCTTGGCATGGATGTGGTATGAGTTACAGATCATGTGCTTCAAAACAATCCAAAGGGAAATTGCTGCTTTGATTTGTTGCAATTCAGGCCAAAAAGGAGATGGGCAACTTGACTCTGGGTCAATCGAAGTTTAGATGCAGATTTATTAGGGAGGCCAGTTCTGGGACTCTTACAGTAGTCCATGTGTGATATCACCATTGTGGGTAAGAAAGCAGCTTTAAAGCATTTACAAGAGGAGTATGGGGCTTCTGTCAAACGGCACAACCAAAGTGCCAGCTTTTCTACTGGCTGGAGGTGGGTACCCAAGGACTGAGACCAGGGGAACAGAAGATGTGTTGAGAGACGGATCCAGTTAGCAATATTTCAGATTTCTCACTGTTCAACCACAGCCAATGTGTTTCTGTATCTGTTGAGGAAGCCGCGGTAAGGAGTGTGAGGGATTCAAAGAGATGCCAGAGCTGTTGTCAAGTTGTATGTGTAACTGGGCATCATCAGTGTACACATAATATTCTAACTCATTGGAGTAAAGAATCTTGCTGAGAAGGATAATGGAATAAATGGTAAGGTGTGTCTCTATGTGATTTTAAGTGGAGCCTATATAATTGCGATTATTCTAATATTGCCTGTGTACTCTGAGGTTAATTTTTTCCTGGCTTTCTCACCTCCCTGTGTTGAGGATTTGACTTGCTGGATGGAGGGAAAAGTTACATATTGTAATCTTAGTCATCCATCATTTCCAACCACGAATTCCTAAATAATCCTCCCACCTCCCTGTAAGAGGTAGTAGAAGGAATCTGTGAAAACAGGTGAGATCATTAATCTGAGCCTTTTGTCAGAATGAACTTAAAAATAAGTGCTACTGCTCTCCATTATTGGACTGACTTTCTTGAAGCAGTAGCCTACAGGTCTTTTACCTTTGAGGCTTGCGCTAGTTGTTTCCAGGTTTCCTTTTTTCCAGGTAATAGTAGGAAATGTCATTAAAATAATTTACTTTTCCTTCTCATTCCTTATTCACCGCTGTAGAACAGGTCAGAAATGGAAAATGATGATCTATAAATATTTTATGATTCTCAGAGGTGAGGCTGTGTTCTGAAGATGCATTATCCACTAACTGACGGTTTAGTTAGAGATAACATCAGTTGCAGTCTTTTGAACATTCACATATAGCATGCTGCTGTTGTTGAGACTTTCTTTTGTCTTTTGTTTTTGTCTAAGTTTGTCCACTTCCTCCAATGCTGAATCACGGAGATTATATTTGCCATCCACAGCCTTGTGAGAGTTACAACCATGGCACTGTGGTTGAATTCTATTGTGATCACGGTTACATGCTTACCAACGATTACCGCTTCATTACTTGCCGGAATGGTGAATGGGTTCCATCCTACCAAGTGCACTGTGTTCAAACAGGTATGAGATCATCAACAGAATGATTTAAATACAAGTAATATAAATGTTTGATCTAATTGGTTCGTCTCTGATTACAAATGATTGTGCAAATGAGAATTTGCTGTGTTAGTGCATTGTACTTAGCTCTTGCAGGTTTGTGGCATATCCATCTCTCTTACTCAGGGGTTGGCAGGGTACATATGAACAGATGTTAATCCTGCCTTTGGTCCCTGTTAGATACCAGTAATGAGATCCCTCTGTTTATATTTAGGGATAGTCCTCTTCAGTGATTAACACAAAGGTGGTGGGGCACATAATTCCGAGACATTTAGGGCAAAAGCAACCTTCTTATTAGCCATTAGAATGATTAGACATGTGTTAGGTGAGGCATTGTAGTCCCACATCTATAAAAACATGGGATTAAACTCTTTTGGGAATTCCCCTTTAAATTTTGTCCCAATTCACAGATCTTCACAAAACTCTCCAGAATCGAATGGATGTCATCTGTCAAACCTTCAGACAGTTTGAAGCAGTTTATTCAAACCTTGTTATGATTTTTTCCTGTTACACCGCACACTATATACAGGCTTTCACACAAATTACATTTTTAATTGGGATCGTTAGCACAATTCTTCCCTTCACACAGTTGTTCAGAGTTTGGAAAGTTACACTTGGATTTACCTGACCATACATTTTTAACACATTGGAGCTGATTCATAAAGGTAGATGTGCACATGTATATGTACTCACATGCATACTTACTTACACATACAACATTCACTTTTTTTGCGATTCACTGTTTTTTGAGTGGAGATTCACATCCAGGTGTAAACTTGTCTCCACCCCCCTCAACAGAATTTGTAATGTTACTGCTAGTAACTTTTCACTTTTAAACAATAGTTTAAAAGATTACCCACCCTAACTAACCCATTTGTATTTTTTTACTTTGGTTGCAAGTTATCTCGTTAATGCATTACTTTTTTATCTGTTAAATATAGTTTAAAAGTTTCTTTGTTTTTTTAATTAGGTTTATTTTTACAGTTTAAAAATCCAAGAATCAATATTTTTACAATTTTCTATCACCCATTTAGGTATCAAATTAATTTAATACATTTTACATTAATTCCTGTGAGTGGTATTTAACTTCCCTGCCTCCATTGTTTTCAATGGGAGTGTGTTTAAGTACCAATGATTGGCCATGTGTGGTGCTTGACTTACTTCAAGGCTGGACCGAAGTACTTTTGAGCCTGTTACAAAGGTTTAGGGCTGTAGTACCTTAGAGGTGTATTCTGTGAATTGTAATTGTCTTACTCTTTTGTTGTTGTGTCGTGTTTATTGGTATGTCCCTCTTTAACCCCTCTTTAAACAGTTTCTAAACCATTCCACTTTGTAGTAATTATTCCCCATTTTGCAAACACTACTCCTGTCCCTCCCACATTTGCTGCTGAATCATATACCCACATATTAAGGGATTTCTGCCACCATAGTAGAGACCTCTGCACAAAAACAACCAGAAAAGGCATAGGCACAGTTCTCTGGCTGTAGGTTCATGAATTGCATTTGTAGTACATGGTTTGTTATACTGTAGTACTAATTTACGTACTACAAAATGGAGTTTATTAATTAGGTCTATTGTGTACAGTATTACATGGTACATTAATCAATACTTCTAATTATAGTGTTTGTAAGCAAGTTATACCAATTTAACTTTGGCCCACGCTATTACTAGGTAGAAGGCAATACATTTGTTCCTTTCACAAAATTGAGACCTACACCCCGATTATGAGTCATGTAGTAGTAGTAGGTTAGCATTTCTGGGCTGATCTGCTCAATTATAAACTGAAAAGCCGCAATGATATTTACTGCAGGTGTAAAAATGGTATTATTGATTATATGCACAAGCATTAGTTCTTACGGTGTGCAGTAAATATCACATATGTTAAGCAAAATGCATTTACAAGGTTTTTGAATCTGTCAAAACCAGAAAAGTTGCCACTGAAAAACACTTCCACCAAAATCGGGAAGTATAGTACATTTTGCCAATTAATGATAAAACACAGCGATGACGGCGACTCAGGATGGGACGTCAGTGGAGCCATATAAGCCCCCTCCGACGCGCTGACGTCAGTTTTGTCTTTTTCCGTGCTGTCCACGGACCCGGTGTAGCGTATCTGGCCGTTTTTGGGCCTGCCATGACGATTTTTTCGTCTGAAACAGTGTGCCTGTTCTTATGCACTCTGGGTTCCAATCCTGTGGGTCCTGTGCTCGACAAACGTTGGGTACGGATCCACATTTTATTTGCATGTGGTGCTTGAGCAAGCACCACAACGCCGAGGAGTGTTGTGCCTGACAGCGGTTGACGCCGAAGGCACTGCAGGAGTGACGAATGAAGCTCTTGACGGCATGGTTGTCCTGGGCTCCCAGTTCCTCGAGGCATCAGTCGACTTCCCGGTCTGCAGTTAGCCAGTACAGAGGTCGTTCCCGTGAGCGTCGCTCTTTATTCCGTGGTCGACAACATGGGTCCTAGTCCCCGGCCACATCTCAGAGTAAGAGTCATCACAGAAGATCGAAGTCGCAGCCTTCTATGGCTCTTTCGACTCATGATGCGGTCTCCGGAGACTCCTCATGACCCCGTGCTGAGACCTTTACACAGAAGTCACTCCCACGCCTCCCCACTTTTCCAGGAGCCATGGCGACTTGGGCCCGGATGCAAGAGTATTACTATGTTCTTCATTTTGTTTTTAGACCCTCACCTTCCTCTGGAGCGCCTGCTGGCCCTTAGGAGGTCATAGGTGAAGGAACTGCAACCTCGCCAGCGGATTTGCCCTTGGCACAGTGATGCCGGTGCACAGCCCTTTGCATTCTACACCTGTGGTTCCGACCGACTCTGAAACTAAGTCAGTGGTTCCTCCGGTGGAGTTGATGCACGGCACTGTTGGGGGTCTTGCGAATTAGACATCCCCCTCGCATCCTTGTGCCTGCATCGTTGTTGGCGCCAACCGACGCACTTCCACCTTTTCATTCCGATATCAATACGGCGCCGTTTTGGTGTCGATCAATATCGTTTATGGAACCGATAGTTTGTAGTTCTGTGGGTAACTCGGAGGAACAGTTGGTGGAAGGACACAAGGAAGTAGATTCTATAGAGCAACTAGTGCTTATGGGTCTTCCTATTTTGGACATCTGGATTGCTGAGTTGGGTGAAGCAAGCGGGTTAGATTTCTCTCCTGCTTCTACTCTTCTTTCTCCTCCTGGTCTTGCCTCGGAGGCTAGTTCTTCCTTGGTGGATGTGTTGAAAAGGGTGACTGATACCTTACATTTGACTCTACCTATGGTAGAGAAGTCTACAGACCCTCCTATTGAGGTTCTTCATCCTAGGCAGTCAGGCATTGAACCAGTGCTTCCCTGTTTGTGAGGCACTTTATGATATTTGACTAGGGACATGGACTAAACCTGACACAGGTATGCCTGTGGACCGTACTGTTGCCCACAAGCGTTGCCCTGCCTCCAATGTCCACGCTTGCCTTATTCGTCAGCCAACACACCACAGTTTCGTGGTTCATGCTGCTACAGCTTCCCATGATGCGGGTAACCTTCCTCATTCTCCGATTGACAAGGAGACATGTTAGCAAGACTCTTGTGGAAAACATATCTTCTCTTCCACCAGTGAGGCGTTATGCTCCACTAACACCATTAGCATCCTCTAACACTTTTCGCATGTCTTATGGGATTCCTTGGTGCAGCTATTGCCATTATTTCCAGAGGCTAATTGGGACGAACTGAATCAGTTGATTTTGGATGGACGCCAGGCGGCCAGGTTGCTTATTGCTGTAGCTTTACGCCGATCCGCATGGCTTCGAACTTCTGGATATTCAGAGGCTTTCCAGCCAGTTTTACTTGACATGCCGTTTGATGGTGTTCACTTGTTTGGTGCCAGTGCAAATGCTGCCTTATGTAGGTTCAGGGACAAGCCTTATGGAGGTTCAAACCTTTAGCCTGTTCTCTTCTCTTTCTTTCGTTCAAAAATTGGAAGGGGATGTCCCTGTATAAAGGGTTCCCCCTTTTTAGGTCTCGGCTATAACGCGCTGAAAGCACGTTCTCGCCAGAGAACTATTGTCGGCGTCTCAGCAGTCTGAGACGCCGAAGTGAGACAAGACCTGGCCGCGCGCAGCGTTTTTCCATAGGATAACGTTGTGTGCGCGGCCAGGTCTTGTCTCCACGGCATGCAGGGCAGACAGGATCGCGTCGCGCGCCTCTCTGGAATGCAGGGGGAGTCTGCAGAGGGGCGCACGGCGCTGTTCACGAGGCGCGCGGCGCTCATAAACAAGCTGGCTGCCTCTTCTCTCACCCGCCCTCCCACCTTCAGGCTCTCCCTCTTCAGTTGCTAACTCCTCCTTGTTGCAACAGTATTTGATGGCTGCAGATTTCACACCCTCAAAGTCCTCTTTTTCTCCAAGTATTCTCTCGCTACCACCTGTGCCGATCAGCTCTCTACAGACCCTCTCTGACATGTATTTAATTTATTTTATAGTGATAAGCATCCCATTGTAGTGTATTGAGTAATGTAACGTTTGCTTTTGTATGTTGCTCACTTGTAATGTTGTCATGTATCAGTTCTGTTCCTACTGTGAAGCGCTCTGACACCTTCGGGTAAAGTCCGGGCTATATAAAAACGCCTAAATAAATAAATAAAATTGAGCGCTTTACGTCACACTTGTTATGCATAGCTCATGACTCATAAGCCTCCAGGAGGGCGAGGGGGCGGCGTGTGCTTAGGAGGCTCGAAGGGGAGTATGATGACCGTGTAAGTGCTGAAAGTGATCCCCTCCTTACCCTGACCAGGAGGGAGGCTATGCAGCCCCCCCCTGCAAAGGCTGCCGGGAAGTGACATTCGCAGCTGTACGAAGGAATATTTTACAATGCAAACAGTGGCGCTGTGCAACAGGCCCCTTCCACAGGTTGCGCTTGCAGCTTCTGACAGTGTTTGTAAGTGCTGGCTAGAGAGGCGTGGCATGGGCGGGTGCCGGTTCTTTACTACAGATAGTGGGAAGAAGAGCGAATAAGCACTATACACGCGCCTCTAACAAGCCGTACCATGCCAAGGAGACACATAGCGCCTTACAACACTTCCAGATAAATAAACAGCGCAACAAAGCATAGGATACGTAAAGTATGTTCCGCCGTCAGACCCCGGATCATTTGAATTCTGAAATGTTAACAATTCAGGTCATGAAAATGGTAAAACCTCGTGTGTCATTTTAAACGGATTCCTGTGCGCAAAACACGACCACACATCCCCTTTACACGTTTCAAAGGGGTGTTTCAGGTAAAGCCCTGGGGTTTTACTGTGAAGTGGTGAGTTTCTTAAGACTGAGTCACCCAAGACACGCAGCCAGTCAGTTTCTGTGGGACAACTTGTTTTCACATTGCTGCAGGGTTAATGTATACAGCACCAGACTTGTATTTTAATACAATTGATTTTTAATCTAACAATGTCGTCTTTCTTAATCTCTAATATTTTACAGCACATACAGCGAACACTGCCATCTCCGGGTGCTCAGTAAATTGGTGCAGTTATTAAATATGTTTATTTTATCGACCTCCGAGGGATACAAAGCTGGGTTAATGCACCGCAAAGCTATTGGCATTGTAAATGACAATGTCATTTTTTTATGTTTTCAAAAGTAAAACATAAATAAAAATGATGTCATGAGCAAAGGCAATGGCTCGAACTTTAACAATGCCGAGACCATTGCATTGTAAATGCTTGTTGTCATTGGTTTCACATCACTATTGTTATATGTTATATACACCAGATAGCATGTTACTGCCTTGGCAGACCCCTCTTTTCATTCAGTTCTTTTGGTGTTGGTGACTTATTGTCTTCTGGAGACCCTACATTGGGGTTTTTCCTACCCGTAGGTGATATTTTTGATTCCCCTGGTGTGGGAACCCTCTCTTGAGATTTAACTCTTTTTCATGTGACGTTGATTACTTGGGCTACTTGCCCTTTGTTCTTTTCATTTACTATGGGTCTAGGATTCTGTTACTCCAGACCTATTATTACATTGGAACCTCCGTTACTTGGTTGACCGTTTCTTTTTGGCAACCTCTTACCTCAACCACATGTATCCCTTACATGTGAGAGTACAACTTTTGGTTTACACTCCTTTGGAGTTTTTCCTTCTGCATCCTATAATGCAGAGACTTGACATTCGATCATTGCAAATTGTGGCACAGTTTTTCTGGAGGCTTTTCTTTTATGACATCAAGGCACTCTTATCCCTTCGGTTGACCACTCTTCTCCTGTGGGATAAAGGATGCATCCATCTTTGTGGGATTTGGTGTTGCTCGCACTAATGCTGCGTTATGTTACGTCTTCTGGCTGGAGTTTGGATATGGTCTGTCTCCTTAGAGACATTTGTTCCCTCTCTATTATGCTATGTGATCCTCTATGGCTTTCTACCGTTGAGAGACCATTCTATGAACCTATGATCTGTTCATCCTTGGACGGATGTGTATACACATTATATGTGTATATTTCTGTGCCCTTGTTGGCCTTACAATCAGATTTCCTTTTCCTCCTCTATCTTGTGGCTGATTTTTCCGCCTGAAATTCCCGTTGGAAGCTTCAAGAGATCTCTTTATTTTCTACATCTTGACCTTCTGGTCCTGTATGAGCTTGTTTGTCAAGTGTTCTCTTTCATGTCTATTACTCTAGGGGAGTACGTGCCTATTGGGATGCTTCTAACAGATGATGTTGTCTTTCAGCCAAGTCACAGCACTATTCCATGAAGGTGCGATTCCCTTTTACATAGTTATATCACTTGGTACTCTGAGCGAGTTCCAGTTCCATGTGTCTGTGTGTGTATGGAGTAACCCTGGGCGTAGCTACGCAATGCAATGCGAGGCTAAGCAAGCTACGCGAGCTGCGTAGTGCGGTAGGGATAATGCTGTTCGTACTCATTGCACAGTGCTGGATGCTTGTCCGCACTGTACAATCTTTGCAAACGTCATCTTACACAGTGCACGCGGTCGTTATCTTCTGCTCAAGTAGATGTGTACTCGAGCAGCAGTTTTCTCAACGTGGACTGGTAGTTTCTCAGTGAGCATACGCGACCACTCGCAATGAGAAACCTCATCTACCCGCGTTGAGAATCTCACCGGGAGGTTTATTTTCCATGCTCGCGATCGGCAACTTGATGTTGCTGATCGCGAACGAGGAAAACGTCTCACCGGGATGTCATTTTGCCCGCTCGCGGTCACCAACTTGACGTTGAGGACCGCGAGCAAGCAAAAAATGCCTGCTACGCTACGCATTTTTGCACTGTGCTACGTGCAATTCGTGTAGGTGCCCAAACTATGCAAGCATAGCGTAGTCCTACGCCCAGGGTTAGTATGGAGTACTCGTAGGGTGTTGCCCGTGTGTTATTGGGCTGATATATACATTCACCGTTCCGTTCGGTTCCAGGTGCCGTTCGCTGCTTGAGCCCTGCCTTGTATTTCCCTGGAGGATTGTGGAGATTCCAGAACTTCACTGCCTTTCTTGTGTGGCCCCTGATGCTGGCCTGGAACTAGTGACTGACCCACGCTATTACCGGAGAGTAGCGGGTGCAGGGGACTGCGAGGACCAGCATTCTCTGTTGCTGTCAGCTGGTGCCTCTTCCCCTAATCAGCCCGCCTACCCGCCCCTTTTTAAACAAGGATATTCCCGTGCATCGCGGGACGCGCGCAGGACTAGCCCAGGCGAAGGGCAGGCCCGTTGTAGCCCGTTCGAGCCCGAAAGAGACTGGACTGGGCTCACTCCCTTGGTTCTTCGCCTCGAGGAACTTGTTGTATCTATCAGTTGTTTAGTAAGTCCTGGTTGTAATAGATTGCTTGTTATGTCTACACGTGGTGGCAGGAATAAAAATGTGGCAGGGGGATCCCTCCTAACTGGAACACTAGATAATTTTATAACGAGGGCCAACTCTGTGATAGATCAGGGAATTACATTGATGGAACGCAGGGTCTCGCAAGATTTAGCCATGGCAAATAGATCATCCATAGGCTATCTTGCGAACGCCCGTACACCCGAAAATCCACATATAGGTAATATCATAGAAATCCAGGCACAGGTATATCGTTCCCCCACTCCAATAGATCAGTCTGATATTCAATCGATTACTGACTTAAACTTGTCTCAAACAACAGAGGACAACATAGAGGTTAATGGGAGGGAGGACTCAGAAATCGTAAAAATGCAATTACGTGAGAGGAAGGAGGGAGCTAAACCTAAAAGAGAAAGGGTAAATACAACTATAGGGGGAGGAAGAAAAGCAAACGTAGCTAAGGGCATGAGTAGCATGGCCACACCCCAACAGCAGAAAGACACTGTGGCACTGGATATTCCTCACCCACCGGTCATACAGACTGAAGGACTAGCACCTGTGGTGAGGTTAGAAACCATGGAAATAGGAGATGAGACTGCTGATACATTGTTGATAAAAATCGGGGCTTTGCTTAAAGCTTCCATCGCCCCGCTGGAAAATAGGCTTAAAAGGATTGAAAAACAACTCTCCTGTTTAGAAGTAAACTCTAAGGGTTGGACAGAGGCGATGAAAGGAAAAAAGGTACCACAATGTGCAACAACGAAAACAACTAACTTGGTGGTACAAAAGTCTAGTAATACATCGACTTCTGCCCAAACAGTGAATCATATTGTCACTAACGCAGTAGTACCGACCCCCTTGGTCAAATCGCCTGTTGGAGGTAAATCCACAGAGGGGGTTAAAAAAATCGGGAAAAATCCAAATAGTGTACTTAGAGGGGATTTAACGCTTGGTGTACCGCTGAGAAAACATACTGTAAATTTACCTCCCGAAGCAAGCCCCTACGTGGGTATATTAACAGGAGTACCAGAGTTAAGAACTCCCAAGGAGGAATCCTTTGCGACTCTGAAAAATAAAGTGTCTCATTGGTTAAATACCAATCGGCCTTTGACGCCCTATATTACTAGCAGAATACTAATGGTGCGCAGAGCACCTTGGGTGGGTACAACTACTAAAACAATTCCAGGAGACACTGTATTTGTTAGTTTTAGCGACACACGCATGGTAGAGCACATATGTAACTGGAGTAGCAGGAGCTACCCTAGCGCGCAGTCACCCATAGAAGTTCGACCGTTAGCATACTTTTATACACGTAATAACCCATTGAGCTATGAGGACGAATGGACAGGTGTTACACGGCATAACCGGGGCAGGGCGCCAGACCAGGATTATAGACAGGATGCCATATGGAGAGGTGTTCACGTAGATAATCGTTTTAGCTGCCTAGAAATGGTGGATTGACATCAGAGCACAAAAAAAAAAACACAGGCCCCAAAAGGGGTAACACGAAAGATTACTATCCAAATCCATCAAACAGATCATGCCCCCTAAACCATAGTACAGAAATGGAATTGGTGAGGGAGAATGCATCATTATTTGATGGAAGTATACGTCAGAGGGGATTTTGCTCACGGAGGGCTCAGTTAAATACCTTGCCTAGCCCAAAATCCGATGCACAGGAATACGGGAGTCCACTAGATCTTAGGGAAACTGAAACGCTTACAGTAGCTATTTCCCCAGTTTTAAATAAGCAAGCTGCCTTCACTAAGTTGAAGGATGATAATGACTCCATTATTTTTCTGTCATGGAACATAGCGGGTTTATCGAGTAAATTAAAGGTACTAGGGTGTGTGCCCTATATAGAACAATTTACTATTATCTGTTTCCATGAATGCTGGGACAGGGAGGAGACTCATTTAAATGGTTTTTGTACCTTCTTTTCACCTGCCAAGCTTTCGAAGAGGGGCAGAAATGCGGGGGTTTATGTATTTATATAGCTAATACTGCAAACATCACGGTTAAAAAGAGCCTCTTAGGATCAGACTATTACCAAATATTGGTTTCATCCCTGGGTGGAAAACAAATTATCATCTTGATTAATTTGTATAACAATATCCCTAGGGAGGATATAAATAAGACACTGGTGGATCTTGCGTGCAACAATGAATTGAAAACTCACAGGAGGACGTTTGTGTAGTTTTGTTGGGGGATTTAGATTGCCATTTATGCACCCAAAGTAACCAAGGTGTTTGTGGGATGCTAAATCTGAAAGGTGACCCCTGCACACACTTTGAGCACTCAAGTGTTGGGAGTGTTTTTAATTCCCTGATCCACTTATTGGATTTAGGGTATGGAAACGAACTATGTAGTCCGCAGGTCCCCTTTTTATCAACTTTTATTGGTAGGGGTTCCACCACAGTGATTGACTTTGCCTTGATCTCAAATAGTCACTCTGGTCACGTACTAGGTTGCTACACAGGAGAGTCTGTATTGAGTCTGTATTGAGTGATCATTATCCCATTTGTCTTTCTATGGCTTCCGCCCAGAACAGTAATAAGTCTGGTAATGTAGCGGAAACCCTCTACAAATATGGGATAGCATTAGCTAGGCAGAATGGGTACAATATAAAGAACAAAGTTGAGCCTACGAAGTTTATGGCATCTCTATTAAAAGGCGCATCCCTGTGTTGGGCACACTTATATGGAGCTGTGTGTGGTGAGACAACACAGTGTGTTTCCAAACAATTGTAGTCAATAAAGTATCAAAGTTGAACGTTACAGGTAAACGTTTAATCCAAATTTGTCATGTGCAATAAACCATATTATATTCAAATGGATTTGCAGACCATCAGTTTATATCGTTTGAAACTGTACATAGCTCCGATGCATTTCGGACAATCTTTGTCCTTTCTCAAGGAGCTCTAAAACAAAAAGGATATATGACCATATCAATATCATGGAGAGTTAAAGAAACAAAAAATATTCAATACATTTCGATATAACAAAGTTAATGTGACGGTTGTTAGACATGCATTAGATTGTGGTGCAAATGGAGTGATGAGATCAAACGGGGATGACTAAAGAGACATAGGTGAGGGAAACTGAAAGAGCGTAAGGCCAACGGCAATGGCACAGGTAAAACAGTTCAATAAGACCCAGTATCATGGGTCAAAAGCGGGAACACAATAATTCAGGAAATGCTCAAGTGGTGGTGTGAGAGCGGGTGCAAAGTGGTTCAAAGGTTCACGAGCTGCAAAAAAGCAGCTCAATAAGCTAGCGGTCCCGTAATGGTGTACCGCTCGCTCGGATTTTAAAGAAGTGATGTGGTGCGCTCAAAGGGCGGTTAGCGGGCAAAGGTGGTCAAGCTTACCGAGGTAGTCTCATCGACGGAACCTATGATGGAGGTCTGTGAAGGTGAAACTCCGCCGAATGAATGCGGAGTTTTGAAAAAAGACTGTGGAAATGAAAAACGGACTAGGTGAAGTGTAAGTTAGTCTGGTTACAGCGTAACGGGGGTGGCCATCTTAGAAGGGAGATTGGAAAAAAAAGGCATTAGGAAAAGGTGAGGAAAACATGGTATCAATCGCAACAGCGAAACAGTATTACAATGCATCAATGAATGCCCAAAGGCGGCATTATAAATAGCAGCTTAGCTCAGTCCGGTCATTAAGACCAAAAGGTTTCTGTGTTTGTAGCCTGTACATCCAGGCTGTCTCTCTCTGTAGCAACGTTTTGTTGTTGTCTCTGCCTTCTTTTGGTTGAACAATCTCAAGGACCAGATATTTGAGTTGAGATATGTTGTGGTTCGCTTCATTGAAGTGAAGCGCAATGTTAGATTTGGAATTCTTGGTCCTGATATTCGACTTATGTTCGTTCAGTCTTGTTTTAATCTTCCTACTTGTCTTTCCCACATATGTTTTTCCGCATGGGCACTTGAGGAGATAGATTAGATTTGAAGAATCGCACGTGGCGTCAACATTCAACTTGATATCAAACCCTCTCATTGGGTGGCAGATCGTGTTACCTTTAATTACATTATTGCAGTTGCTGCAATGGTAGCATGGTCGAGTTCCAGTGAAGGTGGTGGATCCCTTTATGGCAAAAGGTTTTGAAAGGATTTCCTTGAAGTTCATGGGCCTGGTGTAGGCGAAGATCGGGGGATCATGGAATAAATCACCGAAATCCGGTTCCGATGATAAGATGCGCCAGTGTTTTTTGATGATCTGTTTATATTGGTTGCTTGAGGTCGAATACCTTGAAACCAATACCATTCGATGGCTTTCCGTCTTAGGTTTGCTGGCTAAAGCATCTGTTCTTGAGATGTTAGATGCACGGTCCATTGCGTCTTTAAGAATGGTTTCCGGATATCCTCTTCGTTGGAATCTAGATGCCATCTCAGTGATTTGATTCCTTCTAATGATCGGGTCAGAAACTATCCTGGTTACTCTCAGCATCTGGCTGTAAGGTAAATGTTGTTTGAGGGAATCTCGATGAAAACTGCTGTACAGTAACGCATTGTTGCGATCTGTAGATTTCCTATACAGATCCGTCTGTATGCCTTGTGGGGTTATTTGGATGAGCACGTCCAAGAAAGCAATTTCTTGGAGGTCAATGTTCCAAGTAAAGTCTATACGATCGTCCTTGGTGTTGAGGTCCCTTAAGGCCCGTTCTAAGCTTTCTTGGGGGCCTTTCCAAATGAAAAGTAGATCGTCGATGTACCGTGTATAAAGTTTGAGATTGACCATCCATGTTCTGTTCTGGTATATGTAGTTATGTTCGAAGTTACCCATGTATAGGTTCGCGTAGGTAGGGGCCGCACAATTGCCCATAGCCATTCCGGACATTTGTAAATACCAGGTTTGGTCGTGTTCAAAGTAACTATGGTATAGTGTGTATATCATCAGTTCTAAGATGAAAGGTTTCAAAGGGTCGTTGATTCCTGACGTGAGCAAGGCTTGTTCCACCGCGTTAATACCTCCTTCATGCGGAATGGAGGTATATAAGCTTCTTACATCTGCAGTGCAGAGTATCAGTTTCTCATTCTCAACAAAGTTCAGTGTTAAAAGTTTATTGAGTAGTTGTGTGGTGTCCTTAATGTAACTGGGTAATGACTGAACCATTGGTTGTAGGTATCGATCTATGAATTTACCTGTAGGCTCATGAATTGATCCTCTAGTTGAAACAATTGGGCGGAATGGTGGATCCAACAAGTTTTTGTGTATCTTCGGGAGCATAGTTATTGAAGGGCTCCGTGGATGTTCCGTAATCAGGTATTTCTTCGTTCTTTCTTCGATAATTCCATCCGTTGCGGCTTTATTAACAATGGACACTAATTCCTGTTTGTATTCTTGCGTGGGATTACCGTCTAAAGGCAAGTAAACGTCCCAATCCATGACATGTTCCATGGTTCTTTGTCTGTAGAGTTCCATGTTAAGAATAACAAGGGCGCCTCCTTTGTCGGCCTTCACACATTTTATCGCCGGATTTTTGGCAATATTTCTAAGAGTATCCATGTCTTTCGTCGTGATGTTCTTATGAGTCTTTTTACGGAAGTTGATTCTGGAAATATCCTGTTTCACTAAAGTTTCGAACATGTCAATACTTTTGTGACTAACTGGTGGTATATAGGTACTAGAGGGACGTAAACCCAGGAGTTCATCAGGTTTTGGATTAGTGGCTGGCTCTAAAACTTTTTCGAAGAAATGTTTGAGACGAAGTTTCCTTGTGAGTTTGAACGTGCTGACGTCCAATTCAAGGAGGTTAGTGTTGCTGGTGGGAACAAAAGTCATGCCTTTTTGAAGGATCTTAATTTCGTGTTCGGTCAGGATGGTGTTCGAGATGTTAATTACTAGCGGTGCTTCCTGGTTTTCTTGTTGGGCTTCTGAGGTTGTTGGATTTCTCCGTTGTCTTTTTCAGCCCTCTTTCCCCGTCGGGGTCTGCGGTTTTGTCTGTACCTTCTCCTAAAAAAGACTCAGTGGAGGTTGAGTCGATGTTTTGAGCTGTAGGTGTTTCCCTAGATGCTTGAGCAGACGTAGTTGGCCCTGCGGGTGTCCTCCTTGGGGGTCTGTTGGTATTGTCACTCCCTGAGGATGAAGTGTCTGTGTTGGGATTAAAGGGTTTGTTTCTCCGACGTTGCGCATAAACGTCGGCCCATGTATACACCTCCCCTAGCTTGTAGTCCAGGGTATCCCGTCGAAATTTTCGTATCTTCCTTTCATTGATTTCTCTTGTGTGTCTGTCCAGTTGAGCGGAAATGTCTTCTAGGGTGGCTTTTAATTCTTCGGGGGTGCTCAGCTCTTTTAGTTCACTTTCAAGAGTTGTGATTTCCTGGGTAAGATCAGTGAGTATACCGGATAGTTCCTCCACAATTAACAAGATTAAATCGAGGCTGCACTTGTTCAGGATGGCGTTCCATCTCTCAATAAATTGTTTGGAATTCTTACAGAGTGAAGGTTTCAATGCTATCCGAAGACTAGCAAAACAAAGGAACAATGCATCAAGCAACTGCTTTATCTATCAAGACGCCAAATTAACCAGAAGTTACACGCCAACACCTTGATAAAATATCATAAGGTACTCCGCATTCCCCGTGGCCTTCGGATAGCATTGAAACCTTCACTCTGTAAGAATTCCAAACAATTTATTGAGAGATGGAACGCCATCCTGAACAAGTGCAGCCTCGATTTAATCTTGTTAATTGTGGAGGAACTATCCGGTATACTCACTGATCTTACCCAGGAAATCACAACTCTTGAAAGTGAACTAAAAGAGCTGAGCACCCCCGAAGAATTAAAAGCCACCCTAGAAGACATTTCCGCTCAACTGGACAGACACACAAGAGAAATCAATGAAAGGAAGATACGAAAATTTCGACGGGATACCCTGGACTACAAGCTAGGGGAGGTGTATACATGGGCCGACGTTTATGCGCAACGTCGGAGAAACAAACCCTTTAATCCCAACACAGACACTTCATCCTCAGGGAGTGGCAATACCAACAGACCCCCAAGGAGGACACCCGCAGGGCCAACTACGTCTGCTCAAGCATCTAGGGAAACACCTACAGCTCAAAACATCGACTCAACCTCCACTGAGTCTTTTTTAGGAGAAGGTACAGACAAAACCGCAGACCCCGACGGGGAAAGAGGGCTTGAAAAAGACAACGGAGAAATCCAACAACCTCAGAAGCCCAACAAGAAAACCAGGAAGCACCGCTAGTAATTAACATCTCGAACACCATCCTGACCGAACACGAAATTAAGATCCTTCAAAAAGGCATGACTTTTGTTCCCACCAGCAACACTAACCTCCTTGAATTGGACGTCAGCACGTTCAAACTCACAAGGAAACTTCGTCTCAAACATTTCTTCGAAAAAGTTTTAGAGCCAGCCACTAATCCAAAACCTGATGAACTTCTGGGTTTACGTCCCTCTAGTACCTATATACCACCAGTTAGTCACAAAAGTATTGACATGTTCGAAACTTTAGTGAAACAGGATATTTCCAGAATCAACTTCCGTAAAAAGACTCATAAGAACATCACGACGAAAGACATGGATACTCTTAGAAATATTGCCAAAAATCCGGCGATAAAATGTGTGAAGGCCGACAAAGGAGGCGCCCTTGTTATTCTTAACATGGAACTCTACAGACAAAGAACCATGGAACATGTCATGGATAGGGACGTTTACTTGCCTTTAGACGGTAATCCCACGCAAGAATACAAACAGGAATTAGTGTCCATTGTTAATAAAGCCGCAACAGATGGAATTATCGAAGAAAGAACGAAGAAATACCTGATTACGGAACATCCACGGAGCCCTTCAATAACTATGCTCCCGAAGATACACAAAAACTTGTTGGATCCACCATTCCGCCCAATTGTTTCAACTAGAGGATCAATTCATGAGCCTACAGGTAAATTCATAGATCGATACCTACAACCAATGGTTCAGTCATTACCCAGTTACATTAAGGACACCACACAACTACTCAATAAACTTTTAACACTGAACTTTGTTGAGAATGAGAAACTGATACTCTGCACTGCAGATGTAAGAAGCTTATATACCTCCATTCCGCATGAAGGAGGTATTAACGCGGTGGAACAAGCCTTGCTCACGTCAGGAATCAACGACCCTTTGAAACCTTTCATCTTAGAACTGATGATATACACACTATACCATAGTTACTTTGAACACGACCAAACCTGGTATTTACAAATGTCCGGAATGGCTATGGGCAATTGTGCGGCCCCTACCTACGCGAACCTATACATGGGTAACTTCGAACGTAACTACATATACCAGAACAGAACATGGATGGACAATCTCAAACTTTATACACGGTACATCGACGATCTACTTTTCATTTGGAAAGGCCCCCAAGAAAGCTTAGAACGGGCCTTAAGGGACCTCAACACCAAGGACGATCGTATAGACTTTACTTGGAACATTGACCTCCAAGAAATTGCTTTCTTGGACGTGCTCATCCAAATAACCCCACAAGGCATACAGACGGATCTGTATAGGAAATCTACAGATCGCAACAATGCGTTACTGTACAGCAGTTTTCATCGAGATTCCCTCAAACAACATTTACCTTACAGCCAGATGCTGAGAGTAACCAGGATAGTTTCTGACCCGATCATTAGAAGGAATCAAATCACTGAGATGGCATCTAGATTCCAACGAAGAGGATATCCGGAAACCATTCTTAAAGACGCAATGGACCGTGCATCTAACATCTCAAGAACAGATGCTTTAGCCAGCAAACCTAAGACGGAAAGCCATCGAATGGTATTGGTTTCAAGGTATTCGACCTCAAGCAACCAATATAAACAGATCATCAAAAAACACTGGCGCATCTTATCATCGGAACCGGATTTCGGTGATTTATTCCATGATCCCCCGATCTTCGCCTACACCAGGCCCATGAACTTCAAGGAAATCCTTTCAAAACCTTTTGCCATAAAGGGATCCACCACCTTCACTGGAACTCGACCATGCTACCATTGCAGCAACTGCAATAATGTAATTAAAGGTAACACGATCTGCCACCCAATGAGAGGGTTTGATATCAAGTTGAATGTTGACGCCACGTGCGATTCTTCAAATCTAATCTATCTCCTCAAGTGCCCATGCGGAAAAACATATGTGGGAAAGACAAGTAGGAAGATTAAAACAAGACTGAACGAACATAAGTCGAATATCAGGACCAAGAATTCCAAATCTAACATTGCGCTTCACTTCAATGAAGCGAACCACAACATATCTCAACTCAAATATCTGGTCCTTGAGATTGTTCAACCAAAAGAAGGCAGAGACAACAACAAAACGTTGCTACAGAGAGAGACAGCCTGGATGTACAGGCTACAAACACAGAAACCTTTTGGTCTTAATGACCGGACTGAGCTAAGCTGCTATTTATAATGCCGCCTTTGGGCATTCATTGATGCATTGTAATACTGTTTCGCTGTTGCGATTGATACCATGTTTTCCTCACCTTTTCCTAATGCCTTTTTTTTCCAATCTCCCTTCTAAGATGGCCACCCCCGTTACGCTGTAACCAGACTAACTTACACTTCACCTAGTCCGTTTTTCATTTCCACAGTCTTTTTTCAAAACTCCGCATTCATTCGGCGGAGTTTCACCTTCACAGACCTCCATCATAGGTTCCGTCGATGAGACTACCCCGGTAAGCTTGACCACCTTTGCCCGCTAACCGCCCTTTGAGCGCACCACATCACTTCTTTAAAATCCGAGCGAGCGGTACACCATTACGGGACCGCTAGCTTATTGAGCTGCTTTTTTGCAGCTCGTGAACCTTTGAACCACTTTGCACCCGCTCTCACACCACCACTTGAGCATTTCCTGAATTATTGTGTTCCCGCTTTTGACCCATGATACTGGGTCTTATTGAACTGTTTTACCTGTGCCATTGCCGTTGGCCTTACGCTCTTTCAGTTTCCCTCACCTATGTCTCTTTAGTCATCCCCGTTTGATCTCATCACTCCATTTGCACCACAATCTAATGCATGTCTAACAACCGTCACATTAACTTTGTTATATCGAAATGTATTGAATATTTTTTGTTTCTTTAACTCTCCATGATATTGATATGGTCATATATCCTTTTTGTTTTAGAGCTCCTTGAGAAAGGACAAAGATTGTCCGAAATGCATCGGAGCTATGTACAGTTTCAAACGATATAAACTGATGGTCTGCAAATCCATTTGAATATAATATGGTTTATTGCACATGACAAATTTGGATTAAACGTTTACCTGTAACGTTCAACTTTGATACTTTGACTACAATTGTTTGGAAACACACTGTGTTGTCTCACCACACACAGCTCCATATAAGTGTGCCCAACACAGGGATGCGCCTACACTCCCGTAGCGCACTCAACCTTCAACCACTTTGACGCACTTGAACAGTTACGTCGCCTGTAGGAGCACCTTCACCTAGATACCTTGTTTAACCTTCTCATAAAAAACTTTGAGAAATCAGCCGCGCGCCACGCCCATCACCTCTGGTATCTCTATTAAAAGAACACCATAATGAGATTATGACTTGCCTCTCCGAGAATACTGGTAGCGTTCAAATAGTGGCAGCCTTCCAGAAGATTTCGGGAGCAATTCACAAGGCACCAACTAAACCACCTAAGAAGGGCCCTAAAAAAGAGGGGGAGGGATGGTTTGATATAGCCTGCAGCAAAGCCCACGCAGCCTTAAAATCTACCTTTAAGAAAGATCTAAAAAATGTCGCTGAAATTAGAAAGGCTAGAGCAAGGTATTATTCCGCAATTAAAATCAGGAAAACTGAACTAAAACAGGAGGCTTGGAGGTTACTACATCAAGCGTGCATCTTGAGGGACACGGGTTTTTGGAAGGCGGTGAAGGCCCCCTTCTTTATTGAAAGAAATACAGACACCATGGAAGTGGCCATTGATGAAGCTACATATGTAGCTACATGGGTAGACCATTTTACAGATCTATATAAGAAAGATGAGAGAGTGGAATTTATCTATAATGAACTTCAGGAGAGGGAAGTGGTCAGAGCACAAAGTCTGTTCCCCTTGAGCATCAATTTCACCTTATCTGAAATTGAGCTGGCTATAGCGGAAAGTGCTGCAGGAAAAGCGGCTGGCCTAGATGGGGTGCCCGTAGATATTTATAAACATGATGTAGATCTATGGGCACCACTCTTGACAAATATCCTCAATAGTAGTAACAATATAGGCTTTATTGATACGTGGCAAGAGGCGGTAGTGGTCCCAATTTTCAAAAAGGGGGATCGAAACGATCCAAAGTGCTATCGCCCAATTTCGCTTTTAGACTCTCTTATGAAAGTGGCAGGATGAGTGGTACTGAATAGGCTGCAAGCATGGGTGGAAGAGGCAGAAATCCTCTCCAAATTTCAGTATGGTTTTAAGGCGGGCTTAGGAACCATCGAGCAAGGTTTAAATGTGTCCATTCTTGTAGGGAAATACGTAGTGGCAAAAATGGGTAACCTGTTTTGTCATTCGTCGACTTGAGTTCGGCCTTTGACTACCTTAGTCATGAGATTTTATGGGACACATTGGTGCAACTTAGCATTGAAACTACCTGGCTGAACTATATTAAAGAACTATATAGGGGAGCCGGGCCAAAGTACGCTTTGGGAACAGGGACAAATGCACATCTGTCTTGCCCATAAGGAAAGGAGTGCGACAGGGTGGCATTCTTGCACCCTTTTTATTTAATTTGTATATTAACAGTGTGGCTACCCAATTATTAATGGCTAAAACGGATTTCCCCCAAAGTAAAGGTGGTCCAGTTCCACTTCTACTATATGCCGATGACGCGGTAATCATGTCAAGAACTCAGGTGGGTCTCCAGAGGGCACTTTCTACCTTTGCTGATTATATGGGAGCGAGAGGATTAAAAATAAATATTGCTAAAACTTTTAATATGTGTTGTACATCTAAGAGAAATGTTTTATGCAGCACTTTTTTTTAGAAAAGTCTAAGATAGTCAACAGACAAATTTTCCTATTTAGGAATAGTTTTTAATAAAAAGGGAACATGGGTGTCGGCGGCCGAAGCGAGGAAACTAGCGTTTTTTCGCGCTATCGGAGCCATAAAGAAATTTGCTAATAAATTGGGGGCCCGTCCTGTACATATTCTCGTCGACATCTATAAGTCGAAATGTGTGTCCACCGTAACCTATGGTGCGGGGATATGGGGGATTACTAACACTAGAGATATCCAAATCTGCGAAAAAGCCTTTCTGTGATTCTTGTTGGCACTCCCAGCTTCAGCTTCAAGTTACGTATGTCATAAAGAGCTCGGTTTGACTTATGTGTCCAATCTAATTAAAATAAGCCCGGTTCTACTTTGGCACAAAGTCTGGAATTCGGAAGAAACTGGCCTTAATAGAGGGATTATACAGGACTGTTTGGAGCTTCAGGAGGGACAAAAAGTTAAATGGTTTTTCTATGTAAAGTCTTTTTTAGAAGAGCTCGGACACCCTGAATATTTTTCTTTGCCGAGTACTCTAAGTTCTATATCTAGAAAAAAGTTGAAAGAACTATGCTTGGAGTTAAAACGGTGGCAGATGGAAGGGACAAAGGGTTCTGGAATACTGTAATACAGAATCAATTAATGTTGCACGGGAGTGGTTTACAAAAATATTTAATTTTGGTGCAGGGTAGCTTTTCTAGAATGCTGTTAACACGCTTTAGAGGGGACAGTTTCTTTAGACTGGTAACCTTCCCAGAAACTAACTTATGGTCAAAAGACTTACCACCGTGCCCATGTGATGATATCTCAAAACAATCTACAATTCACTGTGTGTTCTGTAAATTTTACTCCTTTGCGCGAAATAAATATCTAACCCTCTTGCTGAAAAAGTGGGGACTGAGACAGTGCTCCAGATGCTGGAAAACGAAATGAGCATGTATTTTGTGTCAAATTTTTTGAAAAATGTGATTAGATGCAGGAAATCAATGAACTGACCCTCAATTTAAATAACATTTACTTACCTGCTAACACTGTTATGTACCTTCGCATGGCAAACTGTCGTGGAACAGACTGTACTGTGTTTATATTGTATCTGCTTTTATGATTTTTAACATGTAAAATCGAATAAAGCTATCTTTGACTTGAAAAAAATATACATTCACCTGCAAATGTATTGGTAGGTCGTTGTTTACTTTTTTCCCATGTTTACATATTGCCTTATGGCTATATATTATTTACCCAGACCTCTACACATGTGTGGAGCAGAATCATTTTGATCTGGTATGCTTACTCTTTATTTCTACCAGATCCATTAAAAACATTTTTTTTTTTTAATGGATGAGAGTTTTTTTTCTCCAAGGATGGATTACCTGTGCATCATTTGGTCTATATTCCGTTTCTCTACTCCTTGACCTGAATGTTTTTTCACCTCGGGTTTAGGTGAATTGGTTCTGGTAGTCCTTCTTTTGGTTTTATCAGGACAGGATCCCCTGTGCTCCTTTTAGTTCCCAAATGTCAGTGTCCTTGGGGGTTAGCATGCTACATTCTGTTGTCAGTTGTTTTGTCCAGGATTTCATCCTACTCCCCTTCAGGCTTGGTTTCCCTTGCCTGGATTATCTGTTTCTCTTTATTGGTCCTTGGACATTTCTTCCACACCTTACGATGAAAGGGTTAATTTAGCTTGTTGTTGTTGGAAGTGCCCCTTCTCAGTTTTTCTTACTGTCTTTGAGATTGGGTATCCCATACCATTAGTTTGCCTTTGGCTCTTCTGGTCTAAAAGTTCCCTTATCCCGGGATATATGCCACCCTCTGATAAGCCGAATCTGGTGGCTCAGTAGTCTACTGCGTGCATTGCTGGGATCTCTGTTCCACCTCATGGTCAAACGTTTAAATCCTGGTGGGTCCTCTTAGCCTTTCATCCATTTAGATCCATGATATAAGTACCATTGAGAGCGTTAACTATGGACTTTTGTACTTCAGCACAAAATTGCCTGCCGGTGAACGTTTGCGTTATGAACTACACATGTTATGTCATTTTATATTGTTGTTAATTTATTTACTATATGTGTGTGGTCTTGCCACGCTTTTCCTAAAAGATCCATGTCTCTTTTTCTTTATTCCCAAGTGGGACTGGTCCGTCTTTTGTCACGGCCAGCTGTTTCTCTTGGGAACTGTTTTGGGATTCATTTGCAGACCCTCCGACGACAGGGTATAGCTATGATATGTAATTCACAAGTTAAGGAGTCTGCAGCTAGATGTCTCTATCAGATGAATAAGTTACTTACCTTTGGTAATGATGTATCTGGTAGAGACATAGTCAAGCCGCAGATTCCTTAACGCCCACCCATTCTCCCCATTCTGCGAACAACTTCTGAGGTTAAAGTTTTACCTGTTTATTTCAGTACTGGGTTTGCACACGGTGGTCTCTGTCTCACGTAATGGTGTTACTCTGCAGACATCTTGGTGTTGCTTTCTAGGTCTGGTCTTGGTGTTACCATACTACTCATTTCCATTGGTGAGTGACCTCTAGTATGGGAGTGGTCCTCCCTTTCCACACCGCTTTTTATAGTTCAGTTATCTCAGCCTTATGTTATGGTGGGACTCTCTAGACCCGCTGGTCTTGTTTCATAGGTCTTGTATGGGATTTCAATACCATCCTTTTGCCTTTCATACTTGCTCAGTGGATTGGGAGGTGTTTTCCTTGCAACCTGTGTTTCGCACCGCTGCGCAGTGTCAACATTGCTTCTGCTTCGTTTTTATTGGGCTTTTTCCCTTAAAACCCATATCTGGTATTATCATGCTGTTTCTTTTGTTTTTGTAAAGATTTTTCATCTTTTTTGGCACACTGTTTGCGCACCCAGTTCCTGTAGTTGCTCTGTGTTTGGCGCTGAATAAACTGACATCAATAAACTGACATCAGTTTGCCAGAAGGGACTTATATGACTCCACTGATGTCACATCCGGAGTCAGCGTCATCGCGGAGCCGTGCGGTGCCGCCCCGGGCACGCAGAAGTACTGCTGAGCAATGTTTCCGGATCCAGTTTGACTCTTGGGGAGAATTCACAAGTTAAGGATTCTGGAACTAGACTATGTTTCTCACAGATACATTGTTACCCAAGGTAAGTAACTTGTTCTTCACTGCTGCACATCTGGTTTGGTAAATATATGCTGTGTGTGCTGTGCAATGTGCCCTTCTTTGAGCACATTACTAGAGCTATATGTGTAAACAATTGTGCACCTCCCTCTGTGCCTTGGGTGCCTCCACACCCACTCCACATCCTCTTGATTCCAAACATGTCGAGCGTTTGAAACCCATTCACACTCTGGTCGTGAGGTACATCTGAGGTAGGGGGGTTTACCACCTGTGGCAGGGGGCGCCCGCTTGTGTAGTGTGACAGCGTCCTGCACCCTCCTTTCAAGTCGTTGTGCCACTTCTTCCACAGGCGATTGATAGGATGACACAGTGTTCACTTTTTCATTGATCTCTTTTTACATCAGTATTTCAGCTTGTGTGGGGTCTTGAACATGAGTTGGCTCAATAAATGGTCTGGCAGTACTTCCAGCTCTGGATTGGAGAACTTGTACTTTCTCTGCCTACGGGGATACTGTGTCCTGCAATATGAGTGGTTTACCACTTGTGATGTTCTACAGCCTAGGAGGATGGCAGTAGATTATGCTTGGTAGTTTGTTTGTTGTGTACTATAGTTCCAACAAAAAAGAAATCCACTACAGTTAGGTGTGAAAATTGGCTCTACTCTGGCGGAAAAACATTAGTTTTTCTTGTGAAGCCCCCACCCACCAGGATTACCCCTTGGCGGCATGCTTCATCATTGGGTTCCTCCCGATCCGCTGCGGATTGGAGCCTGCTACGACCTACGTCTTACGTGGGATCACTTATTGATATTCTTTTACAATGATAAACGAGTTGTTCTAAGAACAGTAAGGAGTGGGGATGATGGTATGTGGTTTAAAAATACCTGGCTAGTAGGTATCCCTTAGATTATTCTTCCCACTAATCAGTGTTATTAAAAATTTAAGGGGAGTTTTTATAGGAAGAGAGATTATTATGGATCTGTGTCCGAGCCGTGCCCCTAATTGGCTTTTCTATAGGACCCGGGGAAATCTAGTTCCCTGGTACCACTCCTGTTGAATCACATTGGAGGCATACCACAGCATGCAGAAAAAGGGAAAAGGTATCTATACAGTTACCACCAATTCGATATTCATAGTTTGATAATATTTAAGATGCAGTACTGTTTGTATCATGGTTCCTCCGGGGAAAGAGGGTGGCTTGTTGTCACACTCACTCCAAGACAACACCTCTGCATAGTAACCTAATCGGTTAAACCTCCGGGGAGAGCCAACTATTATATGTAAAGGAGGCCAAACCCATTGTATCCTCAATCCATCCATCTTCTGTTTGGTACATGCTGTGTACCGTAGACAAAATGGCGACCTCCTTCCATGTTTGATATAGGTGTGTAGATAGGCAGCTGCTGGAGCAGGAAAATGTCTTGTCCTGCTTAAATTGGAATATTGTTTTGTTCATTTAAAAATTGCTGTGCACTGCGTGTCATCTTGTGATTGAAAATGCACATTTGACACATTTTATAACGCGTGCAGTAAATATCATGGGGAATAGATTTCACTCGCGATAAAAACTGCATGTGAGATTTATACTGCACGCACATTTCATTGCATGTAATATCTACCACTACAGACAAATGCCACTTCTGCAGGCCTCTGAAAAAGCTTTGAATCAAGCTTATTATATTTTGGGGCTCATTACGATGTCGGACAGACAAGCGTCCAACAGATATCGCAGTGGGAGTGGAACTTTCCGTATTACAATGCGACCACCAGTACGGCTGTCGTAAATATGCCTATTTCATTTGCGGCTTGTGCTGCGGACCAGAAAAGTGCCGCAGCACAAGCTGCAATTGAAAAAATCCATATTTTTAAACATTCAGGCACCACGTGGTGCCTGGCACATGGTGCATGGATGTTTGGGAGGGCACCATAGTGGAGGCCCAGTGGGGACGGGGGCCCTTCTAGTGGCCCAAAAGTTCCTTTCCATCTGCCTTTACATGGCGGTCGGACCGCCTTGTACAGGCCGAGGGAAACAGAACTCGTAATCCCTAAGGCGGTGCCTGAGCAGGCACCACCCCCATTGTAGGGATTACGCTCCCACTGCTGCCCCGATGGGCTCCTTAAGCCCGTCGGAAAAGCAACGATCACTCCTTCCGCCCGATGCCTCAGACCGCTGGATCATAATTCCAGTAGTCAGACTGCTTCTGTGGATGTCGACGGCCACCCCCTTCTCACCATCCCCCCCACCCGGACGGCCTGTCGGTGGCGAGCCCACTGACATCGAAATAGGGCCCTTTGTATTTTGTCTGGATTCACTGAGTGCTTTTATTTCGTCCGATTTTCCACTGAACTCTTTATTTGGAGCCTTAGTCATCTTCTCATTTCATTTCCTAAACCAGTAAACTACTCTTAATACCTCGGGTAAGTTTTAAATCCGTTTTTGACATGAGAGTTTAGAGCTCCGACATTATCTCCACTTTAATTTCATCTCAATGCTATTTATCTCTTAGAAAGTGAACTGCAATACTGGCCTGGTTATACTAGCATGCCACTTGTTTAATTTGTAACCACAATATCTAGGTATCTGTTATAAAGAAGCATGGGCATTATTTAGGGTTTGGCAGATGGGATACTCCATCACAAACATGGCTGATGCCCTTAGCTGCTGTATTACAGTGCATTGTAGTCTACGGCGCTTGTAATAGGCTGACGAGACGTCCATCACATTTTGACTGAGTTTCGCATCCACCAAACTTGATATGAACATCTATTCACTGACTGAAGGTTTCTGGTCCAATATGCGGTTGTTGATGAAGTTTCTTATCTTTTCTACAACAGAGAAATCTTGGACAAATGCACAGGAAACCCTCTTGGCAACTTGGAAAATATTGGCGTTCACTGCTTCCAGTGTACTAATTGTGCTTCTGCTGGTCATCATTGCCAAAGTCTTCCAATCCAGGTTTAAAGCATTTTTGATTCCAAGGTTAGTCATCTTTGCTTAAAACATACAAATTAGTGTCATGTTTTTTACAGTGCTTTATTTTGAGTTTCTCAGCTGGTAAGTAAACGTGGATGCTTAATCACTACTACTCCCAAAGGTTAAGAACGATAGCTTTCTTGTGTCAGTACCAGCAGTGGCTTCAGAAACTTCTAAACCTTTACAAAGGGCATAGTGGGCCTCCTGTTCTCTGTCTGTTGTGCAAAAGAAGAGCTTGACACTAATTCTAATTCAAAAAACAAATCCAACATGCCTTACCTTTTATCGATTTAACAAAAATGATAGTCCCTATTACCAGAAAGTTTGGCACACCTACATTTTACTTAGATTTAAAAAAAAGAAATCTGCACCCACAGATATAATTTCATTTTATTTAATGAATTCGGTCATCTAAGGACCTTGGCATATAAAATTTAAAAACCTTTATAGAATGGATTAGACATTCTAATCTCATCCCGATCACGCCTTCATGAGAACCCACTCATGTTTTGAATGCAACCAGAATAGAGCCAGTAGCGATCACAGTACGATCAATTATCTCCTTTAAGTTCATATTGAAAAATGTGGCCCCTAATGTGAGAGAATGGACGATGAATGATTCCCTTATCAAAATGTATTTCTGTCAAAACAAACACCCACTTCGTTAAAGAAATGTTGCAATCTGCTGCATGCCACAGCTACTAAGGGATGACTTGAAGGTGATCATTAGGGGAGTAGCGATTAAAAATATGGCCTGGAAGAATAAAAAGAACAACCTCAAACTACATAAAGGCACTCTTTACTGAACACATGTTAACCTATACAAAAGTGTAGGCTAACGTGAACTAAGGACACTGAATAACAAACTCCTGAGAGAAGGAGCTCCATTTGAGTTACAAGTAGTAAGTCAAAGACGCTTTGCGAGCCTAGTAAAGCTAGCAAGAATCTTGGCAGTCACTTGAAATTTAGTACATAGAAAACAATCATATCTGCTATTAAAAACACACAGGCAAATACCCAAACCTCCACAGCAGGTATTCATGACAACTTCTGTAAATTCTACCCCTCCCTCTACAAATCCCCAAAATCAATCTCTTCAGATGAATGGTAAGCTTGTCTGGATGCAATCCCGCTTCCCTCTTAATGCTCGGAATAGGGAGACCTTAAATTTACTTTTAGAGGTCTGAAATCATTAAAGCAATAAACACTAAAATCTTGGAAAACCCTTGGTCTGGAGGCTTCTCAGTTAGGATCCACAGGAATGCCAGAATTCAGTGCTTGGCTCGTTGTAGCACTATTAAAACACTTTGCCAACACTCGTCGTTAAGAAGGAAAAGGTCTGATTGGAAACTAATCATAATCACCCTATTTCCCTTATTAATATTGACTGGATGATCTATATTAAGATCCTGGCCACTTGACTGGAATTGGTCTTAGATTTTCTGATACATCAATCATGAACAGGCATTTTAAAAGGAAGATTGTGAAGCAACAACATTAGATTATATGGCCATGAAATGGAAAAAGCTAGGTTCCCACCGTTGCCCGTTTTCTACGGTGGTACTGGACGCTGAAAAGGCTTTCGATAAGGGTTCTCGGCCTTTCCTGTGCTTTGTAGATTCCTGTTGGATGAGAACTATGGGTTTATGGTTTTTGCCTTGTTTTCTGACCCTGCAGCTCAAATAAGGATCAGTGGAAGTCTTTTTGATAAATTCACCCTAAAACAGGTCGTCTTAGAAGGTTGCCCCCTATCTCCCCTACTATGTTTGGGAGCTATTATGCCAATAATTAGCATCCTTCAGTGAAAAAATAATAATATAAATAGGATCTCACTTAAATCAGGTTCACGGAAGATGGTTGCAGATGCAAACAACATCTTAAGCTTCACTAAAAATGCAGAAAAGCGTATCCTACAAATTTAAGTGCTGTCAGTTCCTATTTCTTGGTGTTTTGCTACTCTAAATAGGAATGAAACTGAATTGTTTTCATTTAGCTATATATACAGCTCCTCCATGTTTGGACAATTGGATTTAAAGTGGCAACAAAGTTGCATAAAATGGTAGGGGATTTGATTTTGAACAGATTTAGCAGAATCTGGTAAACATACCCTGATGGGTATTATGGTAATCTCAATGTATCATATGGTGATGAAGGTCCGAAATTATGGTAGTCTTGCAGGTCAATTTTTGTAATCCACATTCCCTGTAACCCTACCTAAGAACGTCTTTAGAACTATTGACAAACCTGTTTCTGACTTCCTATGGAAGTCTAAAAAGGCCAAGAATTGTCTCCCAAAACTCAAACTGCCTAGAACAGGTGTTAACCTTCTCGTTTTCACTAGATACCAGACTTATTTTCTCTTTAGACGAGGAGCACGCTGGTTCCAAGAAGAAATGTATAATGCTCCTCTATGGTTCTTCATTGAAAAAGACCTACCATTCCCACTCGAGTTGTGTTCTACTCTTTAAGTGCATTATAGTGAACCACTCTGTTTTTATAATCAATAGTTTCATGGAGGCACTGAGGAAAGTTTAAATTCAAACATAAAATGAACATCTCCCAACACTCCTCATTATGGTCTAACCAAAACATCAACATCAAAGCGAACCCATTGTACCGGGCATGAGTGGGTTGAAAGTAGAGATCTTTGATCTTATCGATCAAAGGCCTCTGTACCGTAGACAATCCGCTCGTTATCTTAAGTAGAATTGCAACACAAATACAATATATATATATAATATGGACTTCTGCCCATTTATTAGACTTAAGGTGTCTCTTACAAAGCTGGGTAAAGCTCACAAACCAGACATACCCAAAGTACTTGGAATACTAAAATTTTTACGAGGACATATTGCAGCCAGTTCACAGTGACACCTGTCACCTTCCACAACAAACACTTGATTATATGAATGTTACATGATCAAACCATAATCACTCGCTACTAGAGCTATCAAACTGTTCAGACATCTGGAAGTCTTCCGCTTCCTTCAACATTACCCCTGCTCCAGACCAATGCAGGCTGTGGTCAGTACAAAGATCATTCTTGACGCCTACTAAACTATGTTCCCTGGGTCTTCTTGACTCAGTCGACTGCTGAAACTGTGAGAATAATACTTGTGACCTATAGTCATGTTCCCTTTCTGCTCATTTATAAAAAAAAATATTTTGGCACAAAATAATTTTTTTGATACAAGACGTGAATTTAAACTCTCCCCGCCCCCCCCCCCCCCCCCCCATACACCCCTGATTTCGCTACAATGGAACTACATGGAACATTTATCCTATCATACATGGTGGACATGTTTCTTCTTCACCAGACGTGCAGACAGTATCACCTTGTCTAACTTGCATATAGACTATAGTCATCACAACAACTCTGAGTTTGGTGCAGTTTGCTGTTATTCCTGTGTTGCCCCAGTATTGGAACTTTCATAGATTCCCATGCTTTGTATCATTCCCCGTCGTCGGAATGGGAGCCTCGGTAGTATAAAAAACCATAGAAACAAAAGAGAAACCTAGGCCTAGGCCTCATCTCATTTTGTATTCTATCCACCTCTTTTTGTGAAAAAGAGACCAAACTTTTGCCAGGACCAATCAGAGCAGCCTCACCCTCTAGAACCTTCCTGAGAGAGCTCAGAGCCTCAGATTTTTCTACCGCACGTTGTGCTAGGGAGTCTCCACTGAGCTCTGCTCAGTTTTCACTGTTTTTCTACTTATTTCTTCAAGTTTCTGCTTCAAATCGTCATGTCTGACAAGGAGAAGAAGGCCTTATTCAGGTCCTGTGCCTCTTGTGGCAAAAAACGTCTTTTTGTGGAGGATAAGCACGATAATTGCATCTATTGCTTATATCCTGACCACAAGGCCACAGACTGCAAGATCTGCAGGACTTTCTCGAACAAGACTCTTCGGGACAGAGAAGGCCGGCTACTTACCTGGCTTCAGAAGATGAAGACACGCAAGGAGGTGCTCTCTTCGGATGAGGAGGATTCCGTGTCTGCTGCTTCCTCGCAAAGATCAAAGAAGAGGGGTAGGTCTCCCCCTGGTTCTTCGACATCTGAGCCCCCTCTTAAAGCCCCTCACAAGATCTCTGACAGGTCTGAGAGGGCTGGTCCCCTTCAATCTCCTCACGAAAGTGTAAAGGAGAGGCAGGGACAGGCTACAGCAGTGGTGCCAGCCTTAAAGGACAAAAAGGAGGTGGTGATCCTTTCTCCTCCGTCCAAAAAGATCAAGCCCAGTGATAAACACTCTACTGGCACGTCAGGATCTGGGCCGGAGAAAAAACAGCGTCCGTCGACGACGAGAACACCAGGTACGTCGACGACTGTGACTTTGGCTAAAGTTCCCGCTGTTTCTGTGGCTCCGTCGACGGGCTCGTCGACGGTAGCGGTGTCCACGACGACGACTTCGTCGACGTTCAAGGTTCCGAGCTCGTCGACGATGATGGCTTCCACGTCGACGACGACTAGCAGGCCGCTGTCGACGGCCGCAACGACGACGAAGACTACGTCGACGACGTCGACGACGTCGACGACGACGGCTTCCACGTCGACGACGATGATAATGACGACGAGTTCGTCGACGAGACCGTCGACGGTGGTCCCATCGACGACGAGGATTGTGTCGACGAAGGCTGTGGTGCAGTCGACGGTTACAGTAACTGATGCTCCGACGACGACGGCGTCGTCGACGAGACCGTCGACGGTCCAAAAATTGCATTTTCCAGTTCAGAGAATGAAAATCACGCCGGAGATGACGTCTCCGCGACGAGTCTCTTCCCATCTACCGACAATGCTGTTAGATGGTGAGTCTGACGAGGATGAGTTTCAGGACAATTATGGACCTGCCTATAGTCCCTCGGACTTGAACGTAAAGTTGCAGGAGACGGACACGGAGGAGTATTTCGACCAGGCAGGTGGCCAACAACTACATCCTTATGTTGTGGAAGAGCGACATCCGCCGAGTTTGGGACAAGGCATGGTAGCCATGCCCTCCTCTCTCATTTCGGATCTTCAGGACATGCTTCAGGATTATCGTAAAAGGTTTCCGTCAGACCCTTCCGGACAGACTACGTTTTTTCCACTTCCACCACAGCCGCAAGTGCAGCCGGCTACTAGTGTTCCGGTGGTACCCTCCACACCACCGCCAGTGACACCTTTGGCCCGGGTTCCCACACCAGATCCCGTACCACTGCCCGATGCCCATCAGGATACCTCTTCAGATGAGGAGGTTGTTCCAGTGGATCCCTTGATGGATCCTTTACAGGACCCTGACCCGGATCAGGGGGACAATGACCCGCAAGACCCAAATGCTGCTGGTCGTGACACTTCCATCTCCCCTCCGGTGGATATAGGGGGTTTTCATCATCTGATGGAACGGGCTGCTAAGAGGTTTGGACTACCTATTTCAAGAGAGGAATCGGAATGTTTCCTTTATGACTTTAAGGAACAACACCAACGCTCTGTCAAATCTATTCCCATTATAGAGCATGTATGGGAGGAGGGCATGAAGATCATGCAGAGTCCTGCCACGGTGATTCCAGTCCTCCCCAGACTGGAGAAGAAATATAAAGCTCCTGAAGGCAGTCCAGCTTGCCTTATTGGTCAGCCAAAGCCTGACTCGGTGATTTCTCAGGCGGCACAAAGCAAGTCAAAGAATCCGTCCACACCGTTGACCACTCCTCCGGACAAAGACGGCAGACGTCTGGATAATGTTGGAAAACGATTTTCCTCTATGGCCAGCTTACTGGTTAGAGCGGCGAATGCCCTTGCCATCTTAGGCCGTTACGACCGCCAGATGTGGTGCGACATGGAACCCTTTGTGGACCTATTACCTGAGCCCACTAAGGAGGACGCCAAGAAGGTGCTGGCGGAAGGAGAGAAATCGTCTGCAGAAGTGATTGACTGCGCAATGGACATTGCTTCCACGGCCTTCCGGGCCTTGGCCGGCTCCGCCGTCTTACGGCGTCAGGGTTGGCTGAAGGCCACCTGGTTTCGTCAGGAGGTCCAGAACAGAGTCCTAGACCTCCCTTTTGATGGGGAGATGCTGTTCGGGAAGCATGTGGATGATACCCTACAGAATATCAAGAAGGACACAGACACAGCAAAGTCCTTGGGCTCTCTCACCTATCGCAAGGTCCCCTTTAGGGGCGCACGAGGGAGAGGATTTACATCTTACAGAGGAAACCAACAACGTTTTTCCTCGCAGTCTTCCCAGTCATATAAACCCAATTACTCGAATCAGCGACAAGGGCAATCAGCATCTTTCTCTCGCAACCCTCCGCGAGGCCGTCAACAGCGACAAGGCCGTGACAACACCAAACGACAATAGCGGCCTCCCGGCTCTACCTGCTGTTCCTCCCCTCCCGATCACATCAGTGGGGGGCAGGATATCCCTTTGTCTGGACAGTTGGATGTCAATAACATCGGACCAATGGGTCCTCAACATAGTGAAGAGTGGCCATACGTTGGAGTTTCACGACTTTCCTCCACCGCGAGCTCCGGGCGCCATCCGCTCAGGACATCTAGGATTACTACATCTAGAAGCCCACCAGTTGTTCCTCAAAGGAGCAATAGAACCGGTCCCGCTCTCTCAGAGGGGCCGGGGGTTCTATTCAAGATTCTTCCTAGTGCGGAAGACGAAAGACACTTGGCGTCCCATCCTCGATCTTCGGGAGCTCAACACCTATCTCGTAAAGCTCTCCTTCAGGATGGTCACTCTCCAGGAAATTCTTCCTCTCTTAAATCCAGGCGACTACTTGGCGTCGCTGGATTTAGAAGACGCATATTTCCATATTCCAATACACCCAGCTCACAGACAATACCTTCGCTTTACAGTGGGAAAGAGCCATTTCCAGTTCAAAGTGCTTCCATTCGGCCTTCGATCGGCACCGAGAGTGTTCACCAAAGTATTGGCACCGGTGGCAGCTTTCCTTCGACGACAATCTCTCGAAGTTTTCCCTTACTTGGACGACTGGCTCGTCAAGGCACCATCTTTCCAGGACGCTTCGCAAGCTGTGTCTACTTGCCTCCATTTGTTCCGCTGCCTGGGCCTTCAGTTGAACGAACACAAGTCAGTCCTCCTGCCTTCCAAATCTGCAAGATTCCTGGGGTCCGTGCTGGACACCACGCATTGTACGGCTCGTCCCTCAGAAGAGCGACAACAAAAATTGATGGTTTCGGCTCAACTACTCTGCCGCAGCAAGGTCCTATCGGTCCGCCAATACAAATCCCTTCTCGGATCGATGTCCTCCTGCATACCATTAGTACCGCATTGCAGGCTAAGGATGCGTCCTCTACAGGAGGAGCTGGACAAGCAATGGCGCCAAGCAGAGGGGTCGTTCGACGACAGGGTTGTCGTAACATCAGCAATGAGAACAGCGAGCGAATGGTGGCTTCAGAAAAGCAATCTCGCCCAAGGCCTAACATTCAGGATTTCTCCTTCACCCATGGTGATGACCACGGACGCCTCGTTGGAAGGCTGGGGTGCAGTGCTCCGAGAGCTTCAAGTCAGTGGCCATTGGAGTCCAGGACAGCGGCAGTGCCATATCAATTTCCTGGAGCTGACAGCCATTCGGTTGGCCTTGCAAGCTTTTCTACCCAGAGTGGGCAATCGCTCAGTGCTGGTCCGGACGGACAATACGACGGCCATGCACTATGTAAACAAACAAGGAGGCACCAAATCGCAGACTCTGTCCGCAGAAGCTCAACGGATTTGGGATTTCGCAATTCACAACAACATCACTCTGAGAGCCGAGCACTTGGCGGGAACTCTCAATGTCACGGCGGACGCCTTGAGTCGCCAGACGGAAGTGACTCACGAGTGGGAGTTGAATCAATCCATTCTCGACGGAGTGTTCTCAGTTTGGGGGATGCCGACCATCGACCTCTTTGCTTCGCCGGAGAACGCCAAATGCCGGTTCTACGCAAGCAAGGTTCACCATCGGGGGTCCCTAGGGAACGCTCTTTCGATGGCCTGGTACAGCGCGTTCTTTTACGCTTTTCCTCCCATTCCCCTCATTCCTCGAGTTCTCAAGAAAATGAAGGCGGAACCCTGCAGGATGATTCTAATTGCTCCAGCGTGGCCCAGACAATTCTGGTACACAGAACTGCTGCGACTCTCCCAAGCTCCTCCAATTCACTTGAGGCCCATTCCGTCCCTCTTGTCCAGGAGTCAGGGACAGGTTTTCCACCCGGATCCGAGATCCCTCCACTTGACGGCGTGGCTCCTGAACACAGAGAATTCAGTCATCTAGCTTTGTCTCAAGAATGCAGAGAGGTCTTGGCTCATGCCAGAGCACCAAGTACCAACAAGACGTACACGGCAAAATGGAAGAGATTCTGCTTGTGGTGTCAACGGGAAGGTATCCATCCTTACACTTCCCAACCTCATCAGTTGCTGCCGTATTTGCTATCTCTGGCTAAGTCTGGTTTGGCACATTCATCAGTAAAGGTGCATCTAGCGGCCATATCAAGGTTTCGACGCAGTTCGGCAGGTCCTTCCTTATGGTCCTCTAGGGTGGTTAAACAATTCTTGAAGGGCCTATTCCGGATGTATCCGCCAGTTCGTCCTCCTCCACCAGTGTGGCAGCTCAACCTTGTCTTGGCTCAACTCATGAAAGCTCCGTTCGAGCCGGTTCACAAGGCAGACTTAAAGTTCCTCTCCTGGAAACTAGCACTCCTCTTAGCTCTAACATCGGCTAGACGAGTGAGTGAGCTTCAGGCACTCTCCATAGTGCATCCATTCCTGCAATTTACTAAACAAGGTCTGGTTCTTCGGACTAATCCCAAATTCATCCCGAAAGTGCCATCTGAGTTCCACTTGAATGAACCGGTGATTCTGAAAACCTTCTTTCCACATCCTTCTACACCTGCGGAGCGTACGCTCCATTCTTTGGACATTCAACGGTGCTTAAAGTTTTACTTGGAGCGCACACGTCCCTTTCGGAAGTCTACTCAGTTGTTTGTGTCCTACAGTGCACCTCGTAAGGGGTTGCCTTTGGCAAAGACTGGCATTTCCCGCTGGATCTCCAGTGCGATTCAATTCTGTCATCAGGAAGCGGGCAAGCCGCTGGACGGCAGAGTCCGTGCACATTCCACGAGGTCGGTGGCTTCATCTGTGGCTCTCTTTTCGGGAGTTGCCATTAAAGACATCTGCAGGGCAGCAACGTGGAGCAGTACTCATACCTTCACGAAACACTACTGCCTGGATTCTGCAGGACGAGATGATGCGGCTGTTGGCCAGGCAGTCCTGCGTAATCTGTTTCATTGAGAGGTGAGCTTTCCCTACGATCCCTCCATCCTGGTGAGCACATTTTGTTTGTTTTTACTGTACTTTATGTATTTTTCTATGGTTATGTGATGCCATGTATTTACAAAATGTGTTCATGGTGCTGTACTGCTAGCTATTCTGATACAAAGCATGGGAATCTATGAAAGTTCCAATACTGGGGCAAGAAAACAAGTTACTTACCTGTAACTTTGGTTCCCCAGTATTGGTAACTTTCATAGATTCCCATGCGCCCGCCCACCTCCCCTGGGAAAGCTCATCCTTTTACAGAGTTAGTGGCTGTTTGCACAACGGCTACGAAAATCTGAGGCTCTGAGCTCTCTCAGGAAGGTTCTAGAGGGTGAGGCTGCTCTGATTGGTCCTGGCAAAAGTTTGGTCTCTTTTTCACAGAAAGAGGTGGATAGAATACAAAATGAGATGAGGCCTAGGCCTAGGTTTCTCTTTTGTTTCTATGGTTTTTTATACTACCGAGGCTCCCATTCCGACGACGGGGAATGATACAAAGCATGGGAATCTATGAAAGTTACCAATACTGGGGAACCAAAGTTACAGGTAAGTAACTTGTTTTCTTTTGCTCCATGCCAAGACTTACTGTATCCAATGCTTTTTCTGTGTTTAGAGTAGGTTGTTATGCCGGCATAATCTTGTGTAATTTTGTGTTATGCTTGTTATGCAAAATTTCTGAATTTACGCCCCAATGCAATGTGGTGGAATTAGAAATATAAACAAGGGAACAACGTAAACAGCCAGAACACAGGCATCTGCTGTTCACGGCAGTTGTGTTTCTTGCATTTTTTAAAAATATCAAAATGTATGCTCACGTCCAAAATAGATGGGAGGATGCATTTCGTGCTAAAAATGTAGCGGTAAATACCTGTTTTGCATTTTTTTGTAGTGTTTGAAGAATGTTGTGCAATTGCTCAAAAGCAAAGTACATGGATTTCTCCCACCCCTAGTTTAGAGTCACAATAGTTGGCTTTTAGCACCTTTCTACCATTTAGGGAATTGGTACTTCTGTGAACAGTGACTATGTCGGTAGAGGCACTATGATGTAGTCTGGCCAGTGCTGAGTCCTCCTTTACTGTTTAGTTTTCACATAAACTTCCAAGTTCACTGAGCTGGATATAATGTTATTGCAGGCTTAATAGATTTTTCTGTGGGTATATCGTACTGTGGAATAGGCTTTCTCTGCTGCTCCGGGCCATGGTAGAAGGGTAGATCAGCAAAGAGTTGACGCATGAATGCCATAACGTTGGTGTACACTGACGGGGGTTGGGAAATACGTATAACTCATCGTATATGCTTGTAAAATGTTATTTCTTTGGTACCTAAGTTAGAAACATACCTCCAAGTTTTACTTGAGAGGATGCAGTTAAACTGGGTGCTATGTAATGTATAGTGTAGTCATGCAGTCCAGTTGTTGTAGTAGAATTTTTTTTTGTTTGATTACAATTACAGCCATTTTACAAACGCAATTGAACCCCCTTGTCATTCTCTTGGGAGATGTTGACAAGGATGAAATCTCCCCTCTAGTAGGTCCGAGTCCGTACCTCACATACAACTGTTCTGGCTGTTGCTCATATTTGGAATGTGAAGAATAGTCCATTCATTAGCACACAAATGACAAGGAATTGCTGAAACGTTCTACAGTCAACACAAGCCAAACATTCTCAATTGTGAGGATACAGTGATTTTTAGAACCTCATGACCGACTCATCTGCAAGAATATGGGGTTGATTTAGAGCTTGGCAGGCCGGGTTCTCCTTTGCAAATGTGATGGAGTGCCCTGTCTGCTGAACTGAGAATTTGTATACCCAGGGAAAAGAACTATATGCTGTGGGGCGATCATTAGTTCTTAGTTTTTCAGTAACAAACTCCTACTTCAAGATTTGAGTACACATTTGGTAGACTTCTGTAAAAGATGACGAGGACCGTCCACCAACTTTTTTGTAATTTGACAGCAAGTGCTGTAATGGTGGTTCATGTCAAGATACGGAGATTGCTGTTGGGCCAGCGGTGATCTCTAATTTTGGTGGACTGTAATACATCAGGGTGGCAGACTTATGTCCTCGGCCACCCTGACAGACAGAGAACTGTCCACCAAACTTTAAATCTGGCCCTAAATTTGGTGTAGATGATTTTTCCAACACTATAGATTTTTCTGTGAAAATTCTAAAGTTTTGTTGGGGGCTGATGCAAATTACGACCCACAGACGTTTTATATACGTCCATAATGACCAGGACTGGTTCTTTTTCAGCTCCATTCTCTGTTGTCATCTACAACATTCAGATGTCAAGCCTATGGTGCACATATAGTCCCCTTTCTAGTAAAAGGGTAGCAAAATTTTACTTTTTGAAAGAAAAACCCTGCCCTGGACCTAGGTTGAATGACCTATCAGAAACAATAAGCAATGAGATTCTGCAGTCTGCAGTACTGGTGGTCTTAGTAGAAAACAAGCAAGATGTAAACAGATTTTCATTGTAATAAGATGTACTCTTCTACAAAATGCTTGCATTTAAGTTAAAATGTGTTTAGCATTAAACCATTCAAGTTGGCTTTATTGTTGAATGATAGTTATGTAAATTCACTAGTTTGAAATATTCACATAAATGAATTATTCATATATTTTGTTTAATAATTAAAAAGATAAAACTGTTATAGAAATGGAGGGTCTGGTTCACAAATGTAAACTTACACTTTTGTGCAAGTTGACTTTTTTTTGTATTCACAACTATGAGTTAATAGTAAGTTTATGAATGCGGAGACTCCACAGTCAGGGCGAAGAAGTCTGCGCATAAAAATATAGGACAGGCCTTAGTGAATCAGGCCCATTGTTTCTACACCTGAGTGTTGCTGCACCACAGTTGTCTCACTATATGCTCAACTATGAAAATGAAAGAAATGTGGATGCCTACATTTGAATTTAATGAAGATGTTCTTTGTATTTCAGCGGGACTCTGGACAATTCTGTGGACCCGGACTTTGTGGTGGTGGATGGGGTCCCTGTTATGTTACCCACATATGACGAGGCGGTGAGCAGTGACTTGAATGCATCAGCATTCGAATGCATGTCCTCTGCAGGCCAGAGGCCATCTTCTCCGAGAGACGATCAGAATCTTCCTGAATATCCTGGTAATATGGACACAGACTTGTTACCTGGGGAACTTCAGACACAGCAGAACTTCTCAGGATTTTCTGAAGCTCTTGACAGCTTTCTTCCCTCTCCTGTATGTCAATTAGAAGCATCTCCTGCTGCGGGCAGCACCAGTAACACCAACTCTGCAGCAGAATCTGCTTTTGCTGTAGACTCAACAAGTCCTATGATTGACATAGCAGATGGTACGTTTTCTAAATATATTGTTATTTTTTTAGTAGTTATATAACATGTATCAGCACAGGTATATACAATTTTTTGCATGCCTGTATTAGCGGCAGCTGGTGACATTTGAAAGTGGCGTGGCAAAATTATCCAACTTGCAAAGCAAACGAGGCTGAAATTGAAATTGATGGTGGTTCTTTTGAAACAATAGAGCCAGATAAGGAATTTTATAGGACAATTTTTCGTTTCATTTTCGGAAGTCGTATCCATTGAAGGGACACTCACAAAAGGTTGTATTCCAGAATATCAAGGATAAATAAAATAACTTGTAAAAATGTCTTGAAGGTAAGTATGCCTAGGTACGTTTAAATTTACTATTCTTAACTCCACATTTATTTTCCCTGAAAAAAGATATACATATTGACAAGTTACACATATGTGAATTTGAGCAGTGAATCTCTTCTGGCTGTTAAAACTCTCTTCAGTCTGTCACTATTCAGGTGTCTTCACCTTAAGTGAATCTGAGTTCGGAGCCATCCTGGATCCTGTTTGGTTTGGGCTTTCATCTGCACAGACTTCGGTAGATTGAATGTGTGCTCTTGGAAGGACCGTGTTCACCGCCAAGGATATAGTAGGTCCAGATCTCGATGTGGCTCTAGCTCGCGAGGTAGTTACAATGCCGTCGTTCTCTTCCTCTGGTTGCCCTCCCTCAGCCCCTTTAAGTCCGAGGATAGATTCTTGGTTCGCGGTCAGGCCCTTTGACTCTGAACTCTTCTTTGGACTCGGCTGCTCTGGTTGGTTGGGCAGAAGCCCAGTGCTCAGCTCTTTTCCGACTCATGTCTGGTGCTGCCAGACCCACTCCTGACATATGAGGCACCTGGAACAAACCCTACTGGAGAGGCGGCGTTCATCCAGGATTTTCTTGTTAAGTTCTATATCCTCTCAGCCCTAATGAGCTATCATGACCATTGTGTACCCCAACCTTGGCAGTATTCACGCTGGCACGGTTTCGGACAGCTGCATGTACACATAGAGCACCTCCACCTACACTTCACATCTACTTCTTATTTTAACCTCATCACTGCAGCGCGAATTCCGCCGCAGTGCTGACATTCCAATCCTGGGCGTGGTCATGACGGCTCCCGGCCGTCATCAGCACACGCTCACCGTGACTCATGGCGGCCGGGAGCCATCATGAGCATCGAAGAGGTTAAAAAGACCTCCAGCAAAGAGCCCCCTTGACAGGCCCATTGGGCATTACAGTGCTGGCCCAACAAGGAGCTGCCCGATGATGAATCTGGGTGTGTGAGGGCTCTTGCTTCTGAGCAATCCGATCCCTCCGATCTGCTTGCTCAGTTCCCTGCCGACCAACCTGTGTTCTTCTTTTCTCTTACCCCAAAACTAACTGCATACTCCTTGTGTTTGCATACTGAAGTAGATACCTAGAACAATGGTCTGGTGAAAGTGACAAGGTCAATGCTCATAGCACATCCCTCATCCCCCACGAACAACGTGTCCACTCGGGGAGCAGGTCCTCAAAATAAGCTGCTGTACAGTGCGCCAGGGGTGTAGCTACCAGTGGTTCAACCAGTGCAATGCACCGGGCCTCGAGGTGTAAGAGTGCCCAACTACAGTAGCCAGTAGAGCCCTGAGAGGGCACCTAAATAATTGTGCTAGAGTTCCGAAGGTGAACGATAATTAAATAAGACTTTGCATTTTGTTTTTATGCTGTCACATTTGCTGTGCGTTTAAAGACAGATGTCAAATGTCAGTCTAGTCACCAACAAATTGCTGCTTATTCTTTTAACATAGGGTTTTTTTCCGCTTACGGGAACGTTTGAGGATTTTGTAAGGTGAACTATGTGACAATCTTGTTGGTGTGGAAGGAAAGGCTGTATAATGTTGTTTTCTTCTAGAACAGCAGCATTTTTAAATACCTATAAAAGAACAGTACAAATATTTCAAAATAAATGAACAATTAGGATACCTCAAATGAAATGCTTTTTTTCTAATTCTGGGGTGTAATGTAAACAAATTTAATAGGATAAAAAAAATCAAGATACTTTACTGGTGATGCACAAATGACATATTCAATGAAATCTAATTTCTACACATTGTTTGTGCGCTATATAGGTTTAGCAGTAAAACTGAATGTCTGTGCAAATTAGTGGTCATTTCAGTGAAAAGTGTACTGTCTGTAAGGGGGCTACCACACCATGCTTTAGTAATATACATACTACACAATTACCACTCTCCTGTTAAATAGGCGTGGCTCATTTAGGACATGTTTTCTTTGTGTGTTGCTTGTATTTCTCAGAATCCCTATGAGTTCACTGCCAACGAGGGCCTCAGGAGTTCTTGGAGCACTGGGAGCTTGCTGTTATATCTGTTTGGTTCCCTCAGCTGCAGGAGTCCGACTCCAGTCAGCAGAATCTACTAAAGCTGCTGCGGTGGCACTGCAAAGGCCTTGTTGTGTGTGTACCAAACGGCTCTGCAGTGCGCATGTTAACTTTTGTACCTGCAGAGTGCGTAATTCGGCCCTGACTAGCTGACGCCAGCAGAGGTCAAAGAAGAAGTTATTTACTGTGGGAAGGCCGGTGGAACCATGGTGACGGGTGCATGTTACACACGAGTCCCAAACACAGGTAGAAGGATAATACTGCAATAAATGGCAGAGACTCAAACCAGAAGAACACACTGGGAAGACACTTCCATAGTCATGTAAAGTAGATTTTTCAATAATTGAAGGGCTTCCTTCAGATAATAGAGAAGGCATGGATTACATTTGGAAATGTCTTTGAAGAAGGAGAACTTTGAGGTCAGTTTTGAAGGCCTGGGAGGAGGTGGTGGTCCGGAGCTGAGGCGGAAGTGAGTTCCAGATTCTCACTGCGCTGCCTGAAAAGGATTGGGCCACCGATCTTTCCTTCTTGAAAGTGGGAGGTTCAAGCAGTAGATTTTCTGCATTTCGTGATGGTCTAGAGCCTCCAGAGAGTTTCAGTTTATTCGCCAGGTAGCGCGGAGAGGAGGAGTGCAAGGCTTTGTGGGTGATGCAGGCAGTCTTGTAGATAGCTCTAGCCTCGATGGGAAGCCAGCGGAGGGAGGATAACATGGGAGTGATGTGGTCGCTTCTTTTGGCCCCATAAATGAAACGAGCTGCTGAATGTAGAACAGACTTAAGGGGGGATAGGTGGGATTTGGGGAGGCCAGTCAGAAGAGAATTGCAGTAGTCCAGTCTGGAGAGGACCAGCGATTGGACCAGGGTTTTAAGGTCATGCTCCGGGAAGAAGCGACGAATCCCCCAAAGAAGGCGCAGTTGGTATCGGGCAGACTTTGCAATTGAATTAATGTGGGAGAGTAGATTGAGTTTTGTGTCGAGTATGACACCAAGGGATTTTGCGCTGTCGACAATGATGGGTTTATTGTGCAGCAGATTCATCTGGTCCATCCATGATTGAACCGGGGGAGGAGAAAGTGAGGAGGAGAGGAGGAGGAATTCAGTTTTGGAGGGGTTCAGAATCAGTTGATGTGTTGACATCCAGTTATGAATGGAGTCGAGGGTAGAGCTTAGGACAGAGAGATCTTGAGTGGAGGCAACCTTGAGGTAGATTTGAGTGTCGTCAGCGTAGAGATGATAGTTGACCCCAGATTTACTTAGGAGATTTCCCAGAGGTTCCAAATAGAGATTGAACAATGTGGGTGCAAGAATAGAGCCTTGGGGAACACCTTGACCCACCGCCAAAGGAGATGAAAGACTGTCCGCTATTTTGATCATTTGGGATCTATCAGAAAGGAAAGAAGCAAACCATTTAAGCACAGTGCCCTCCATGCCCATTCTCTGTTGAAGAGTGTTAAGGAGGGTGTTGTGATTGACAGTGTCAAAGGCTGCCGAAAGGTCAAGGAGAATTAGAAGACCAGACCCCCCCGAGTCTAGTATTCGCAGCACGTCATCGATCACTTGCAGAAGGGTAGTTTCAGTGCTGCAGTTTTGGATGAAGCCGGACTGAAAATTGTCAAGAAGATCATTGTCCTTGATATGACGAGAGAGTTGTTTCGCAACACATCTTTCTGTGATCTTCGCAAGAAAGGGTAGGTTAGTGATGGGGCGGAAGTTGTTGAGGTCATTCGCATCCGCAGTGGGTTTTTTAAGCAGAGGGGTGACCTGCCCAGTTTTGAAGGGAACAGGAAGGGAGCCTTGACAGAGGGAGAGGTTGACCAGAGTGGTCCAATAGGGAAGAGAAAGGGTATAGAAGTCAATGGCAATGGCACTAGGGATGGGGTTGAACGAGTGGTTGGAGGGCTTTGTTTTGAGGATGCACTTGAGGAGGACATCTTCAGAGATGGGGTCGAAGTTCTGCCAGATGGCTAGTGATTTGCGCTCCTCTGGAGGGGTAGGATGAGCGACCTGAACCACAAGTGATTTCACTTTTTCGTCAAAGAATACAGCGAAATCAGCAGCTTTCTTTGTAGAATCCTCCAATTTGGAGGTTGGGGGAGAGTAGTTAGAATTCTTGATGAGATCAAATAGTTTTTTGGGTCTATTTTTGGCTGAGTCAAGGAGGGTTGTGAAGTGTGATGCTTTCCCAAGGAAGATGTGCTTGTGGTACTTGGATCTTACTGAACGAAGCGTGGCCAAATTATCGGTGGAGGGTGCTTGCCTCCATTGTTTCTCCAGGAGTCTTAGGTGCTTCCTTTCTTCATATAGGGATTTGCTAAACCAGGGTGCTGAGGGAATGGGCCTTTTCTTTTTGCTTTGGAGAAGAGCGACGCTATTGATTTCGACTGCAAGGACTGAGAGGCATTGTGAGGTGAGATCGTCAACATCTAGGTTTGGGTCTAGCCTTGGAAGTGACAGCAAAGCTGATTCACAGAGGGAAACAGTGTCAATATTTTTTGCGTCACGGAACCAGGAGGTAGCCCTCTTAGGTTGGCCAAGAGTAATAGAGTGTGCTAGGAGAAGAGAGAATGGAATGAGGAGGTGGTCAGACCAGTCTACGTGAATAGGGGTAGCGATAGAAAGCATGCCTGCTTTAGAAATAACAAGGTCCAGGATTGAGCCCTTAGAGTGTGTTGATTCTGTGCAGTGTTGGGTAAGATCGTTTGTAGAGAGGAAGGAGGCCAGCAAGTTCGCGGAACAGTCTTGCAGGGAGCCCCAGTGGAGATTGAAGTCACCCACGAAGGTCTGATTGTCACTTTGTGCGTATTGGTCGCTGATGAAGTCAGTGAGTTCCTCCATAAACGAAGGGCCGCTGCCAGGTGGGCGGTATATGACAGGGAATCTAAGGGGTGAGCGGTGGTGTAGTTGAAGCTCAAGAGATAGACATTCAAAAGTGCGGAAGGCGCTGATGGGAAAAGCCTTGAGTTGAAGGGAGTTTCTAAAGATGACTGCAACACCTCCCCTAACTTTGATAGGTCTGTCATTCCTGAAAATAGAGTAGCCAGTGGGTAGAAGGAGATCAAACATAGATTGAGAGGTATCGTTGAACCAGGTCTCTGTTAGGAAGAACAGGTCAATATTGTGAAGGGTGATGGTATCAGAGATTTCGAGTTTGTGTTTTATTGCAGATCTGCAGTTGTGGAGCAGGCAGTGCAGTTCTGTCGAGACTGTTTTGGTGACGGGGGCACTTGGGCTAAGAAGGGTGATAGGGATATTATACCTATATGGGGGTGCACGGGAGGGTTTAGGTGGATGCTTGGTTCTGACAGAGGAGATGGTTGGAATAGAGTAGGTAATTGGGTTACTCGGAGATGCTGGTTGAAGAAAGGTGGCGTTCAAGGGCTTGTGTGAGTGAGCGATGTTTGCAGAGGACAGGTTATGCTTGGCTATAATGGTGTGAGGGGGCGAGGTGCATCTCGTGGGAAGGTGAGAGTTTTCCAGAGGAGTTGAGGTGAATGGGAAAGTTGAAATCTGATGGCTTAAAAGTGAAATGGAAGCTACAAGCTGGGAGATGGAGGTGATAAGAGAGCATAGCTTATTTTCAAGAGAGAGTAGGGCAGAGCACGGAAGGTTGGGTGTCTCGATGGCAAAAGGAGGGGGTGGTATAGGTGGTGGGAGGCAGGGAGAGGTGGGAGGACAGGAGGTGAGTTGAGGTATAGGGTTCATAGGTGGGGAAAGGTGGAGGTTGAGAGCGGGGGTTGGTGTATCAGAGGTGAAGGGAGAGTTGTCTTTGTTGGCGTTGCACGAAGGAAAGGAATTTAGGACATGTTTAGGGGGGATGGGTGCGGAACAAGACGGTGGGGAAGAAGGAGAGGGGAGGACTGTGAGGTGTCCTAGGAGTGTAGGAGGTTTGTGAGGAAAAGAAGGGAGGTGGTTGGAGAGGTCCTGTTGGCTAGGAGAGGTGGCTGTGAGGGAGCCGATATCTGGTAGAGTGGGGGGGGTTGGGAGAAGGGGAAGTTGACGACAGGAAATGGTTCTGCTGTGCCTGACTGGGGGAGATTGAAAGGGTTACCGGGGGATAAAGGGGGCAGCACAGCATTGCTAGCGGAGTGGGGGGGAAGGAGAGAGATGCAATGGGATTGTGAAGAAATCGGGGAAAGAAGTGAGGGGAGGAGGGGGTAGAGAAGAGGGGGAGAGGGAGGAATGAGGGGAGCATTAGGAAAGTTAGCTGGGGGAGGAGGTTGGCGGAGGGGTGGACTAAAAAAGGGAGTAGCAGAAAGGAATAGGGGGGACAAGATGAGATTGGGGTACCTGGACGGTGCAGATTGGATGAGGACCGTATTGCCTAGTGGTTAGGCTGACGTGACGAAGGGGGGGGTGGGCATACTGTGAAGTGGGAGGAAAGGGAGAGGAGGGCACAAGGGAGGGGGAGGGAAGAGGGCTGCCTTGAGCCTCCCGAGGGTGCAGCCTATTGGAGTGTAGGGGGGTCAGGGGAGGAGAAAGGGAGTAAAGGGTGGAGTTAGATGGAGAGTCAGGGGAAAACCTGGTCGCAGAGGAGGGGAGTTGGGAGGGGAAGAGGAAGAGGTGGTCAAAGAGAGAGAGACAGGTGTCTTTGCCTTGGATCAAGACAGTACCATTGTTATAGATTGAGATGGTGAGGGAGCCGTTGAAATACGCAGAGGGGGAAATCTTTAGTTGTTTACCATGAGGGATAGAAGAGGAGGAGGTGACGTTAAGGGAATTCAATAAGCTGGAGGACCAAGAAGGGGTGTCGTGAGTGAAGAAAATGAAATAATTTTTGCGCCTCCCAGAACGACAATTGTAAAATAGGTCAACAAAAAGGGAATCGGGGAAACGTTCAATAGTCTTATGCTTCAATCGTTTAACTGAAGCTTTAGTTTGGCCAGGAGGATAGATGATTTTGTAGCAGTTAATTCCATCCTTCACTCGAGAGGTGGCCATGTTGGGGACGTGAGAGAGTGCGAGGGGGGTATGAGACGGGTGTACCTAGGAGAGCGGTGGTGATGAGAAGTATAGGGACTAACAAGGGGCACATATTCCAGGCGTCAGGAGTGGAAAACTGAACTAATGTGTAGTCAGGGAAGAGAGGTGGGTATTTGTTGGGCCCTTCATTTAGGTGTATATGAACGAGGTATCAAATTAATCATGGCATTAAACCTGACTTAATGCCTTCGTCAAATTTAATGTCACTTTTAAAGAAGAGCAACTTTTAGAAAGTTGCCACTCGATTGCTCAGTTTATCTAGTGACCATTCGCAGTTGCTAGCAACCAGACAGCCTTCGGTCCTCCTGAGAAAGAGTGTGAAGGACTCCCAAGCACAGGAACAATAGAGGCCAGCTGCAAAGAGAGGTGTTGTCTCTCTTAGCTCAAAAGGTAAGCTTCGAATAAGAAGCCATCTTTGATGGGCAAATGGCAACCACACTCAAGGGGCTGACTCCTTTGTTCATGGAGATGGGCTGGCAGGAGGAACAGAGAGGGGAGACCAGTTGCCAAACCGGTTTTTCAGTGGACATGTAGCCCTCAGGTAGCCACACCTCTAGGGTGGTCCGCCATGCTACCCGCCCCAAAAACGGGGTTCGTAGGTTTGGGAAGTGGGCAGAATAGTGCACTCAGGAATGGCTAAAATGCCACACACAGCAGCAATTCCTAATCAGGCCGGAGGGAACCTGTGACCGCTTCATCCGTCGGGGGCATATAGGTGGCACCCAGACCTCAGATCACATATGGGCTAGACAGAGGACTGAAACACCGCCCTGCTGATCCCTGGACCCAGCAATAGAGGCTACACCAACCTCTGGACTGCTCCTTTGGCTAGGAAAGAGAGGGCAGTGCCTGTGTTGCCTCACTTGTGGAAAAGTCGCACCTGAGCCCCATACAAGAATAAGTGAACTCCAAGAGTCAGTCAGCCGAATTCCTGATCCAGCACAAGTTCCATAAAAGCTGAAGTGGCCTGTTCCGGCCATTCAATTGCCGCATTCAGGGAATCATCACTGACTTGCATCGTTCAGCCAGGAAGGCCACTCCTCGACAATCAAAAGTTGCACCCCAGTCTGCTGGCCCCAGGAGAATTGTCAGAGTGCAGATTGATCGTCAAAGATGGACACTAGCCACAGGACTCGCTGTGACTGAAGACCAGTATCCCAGTTGAAACTACACTTCTGCTGGACCAAAGAGGACTTTGAGGGATATCAACGAATATACCTCTTTTTACTGCATTATTTTTCTCCGCAGGGAATTACAACGCGGTCGTTACAGCGACCCCGTTGTAACCACGTATACCATTACCCCGCAAGTCGTAACCACGACTAGCGGAGGGGGGGTGCTGGATGATGGAATAGTATCATTTACTATTCCAACTCCAGTCTGTGCGGACAGTAGGGAGGGTTTTGTATTTTAAATCCAACACTTTCTGTCTCCTACGCAAGTCGTTGTTCCGACTTGCGGAGTAATGGTATGAGTGGTTACAACGCGGTCGTTGTAACAACCGCGTTGTAATTCCCTGTGGGGAAAACTTTTCATGGTAAACATTGTTTACCGATATCGACACCTGTGGCCAAAGTCACCCCATCTTACCTGCGGACCGAGGAATAACTGCAGGAAAAAACCCTTTGACTTCACAGAACCCTCATCATCCTGTATCCTCAACATCAGGACCACTCTAATGAAGTCTGTGGCAGTCTGGGCATTAAGTGTGGAACTGGACTTGCGACTGCTTTAGTGACCAGATAACTGTCCAAATACTCCTTAATGGCCCCCACCATTCCCCCCGACCTTCTCCTTGTTGGAATTGGTTGCCCAGTCCAGGCTGTAGTAGTCGAATGCAACTCTTTAAAAGTGTTCGAAAATGTTCAAACTTTATGGTTACCAATGCTTGTTTGCGGAATGAATGAATAAAGCCTTAACAGGTAATGTGGAGTCTTCAAAGAGGATAATAACATTGAAGCAATTAGCTTGTGAACATTATGAATACGCGCTCTTTCTGTATAGGTGGTTGTAGATTATTGATGGCCCAGTGGCGGTGGGACCATTGAGAGTAGAGCGCGGTGGAACCAATTAGACTGTTAGACAGTATTGTACACCAGTGCGCACGCTTCGAAGCCCTCACCGCTGGTTGAGTGGAAGGAAGTTCTAATTTGCTTTTATTCTGTCATGTCCTACAGATAGCCCCAAGAGACGCCTGGGTGTATGTGTGCACAATAAATGTCCAAAACATAACGTACCGCTCTACTAAAAATGTATGTTGTGGTTACTTTTTTTATTTATTTTTTATTATTGTAAGCATGTGGCTGTTTTATTTAGGCAGCAATCTTTCTTATTTTCTTATTATTAATGTGTTTGTAAAAACGATGTTCCTCAGAGAGAATGCTATTCTCTTTTGTGGTGGATTGTGGTAGCTCTCTCTATCTGAAACCATAAGACATCAGTACATGCCACAATTGCAGATCTCTGTACATCTCTCCTCTGCTTAGATAGAAGTCAAACCAAAGCTGATCAAATGTCTTCACTGCACTCTAACCCAACACGTCACCCGGTATAGAAATTCTAACAGGGTCTAAAATGTGAATCCGACTTGGATCCACAAACCCACTCCGAACCAAAACCTTCCCATGGCCTTACCCTACTTTACAGAGTTCTTGTTTGTCAGTCTAATCTCCCAGCCCAGTAAAGATGTAGCTGCTCTGCAGACAGTAATCACAGACGCAGTGGCCTCTGGCAGCACAGCCATGAGTGAGGCATTGAACAAGAAGTGAAGATAAGTCCTGTTGTTCATTGCCAGATCCTGACTCAGGGCTCTTCCAAGAGGGCAAATGCCAAATCATTAAGCATCTATACCTGGGAGGTATAGTAGTAGTTCCTCTAGGAGGGAGAGATACATCTCATGCACTGATCTGCATAAGACCAAAAGTGATATCTGGGGTGCCCTTCTGTCCCACAACAACACTGTAATCTCCGACTTCAGTTCTTTTCTTTCCGCACCATCCTTACGTGGAGCTTCACTTCCAACTTCATCTGTGTTCCGATGACTTCTAAAAACGAATTTCTCTGTGCTTGGGAACAATGTCTCCTCAAAAATACAGGTTTCAACCACACAGCGACTACAGAAAATGGATGTTGTCAGGGATCTGTACTGAATGTGTCTGGGCCTGGGTCATTACTCGAAACTGTGTGACATATGTGCCCTCAGGCAAAGCTAGAAGCGAATCTAAATCGTCGAATCCAAGGGAACACTTTCGCCTCGTATTCTCAACGTATTGTGCGATAATCTCTCTCTGGAAAGACAATATCGTGGAGGATTAGCTGGGAGTCAGACACTGGGTGGAATACCTCTGTTAGCGTCTCGAGGCGGAGGTATTCCCCCGTTTCTCGTTTTGCATGTTTTAACATCTTCACAGTTTTATCGAATGGCACGAGGAACGCACTTTGGCTATTTTTAATTGAGGAAGAATATATCGTCTGCTTAATACTCTATGTTCTTTCCGAGATTTCAAGTCAAGAGTGACGACATGGTAACTCCGTCAAAATCTACCTTTATTTAACAATACTTGATGAATTGAATTTACGAGAATTTTATATATGAAGTAGGAAGACCTTTTTCTTTCCTGAAGAAGGTAGGGAGCTATTTTTGTTGGACCCACTGGAACGCGTCGATGCTCTAGTTGTTCGGGAACTATCACAGATATCTGACCTAGGCACAGACCTGCTTTTCAACTATTTAGCGAAAATTTCTAGTTTGCGAAAAAGCGCTGTACTTACATATTGTCTGTTTATATGTTGAATTACCGTGTTGTTTCCTGACTTGGAATTATTTTATCCTTGCTGTTTTTTTGTCCCACTTTTTTATAAATGTATTTTTTAATTTTATTGTTATAATGTACCATGTGTTTTTAATGCTGAAGAGTTGCTATATATACAACACTTGTAATAAATTGTAAGCAACTTTTTATATTCGAATATGCACTGATGTTTCCTTGGTTTACATTGTGGATGCTTGAGTGTGAGTATAACTATATGGTTGGAATAATGCTTGTGTGATCAAACAGTTCAACGATTCCCAAGGGGATTTCTTTTGTCATTTATCCATATCCCACCAAGGCCTTGAATTGGACTCTACCCTTCTGCATTTACCAGACCGTCTAACTTTGTACCACCTGTTGTGATTAGATTTATTAATGGTTCGACACACAAATTTACCCCCAAGCCATTTCTGATGCCACAGCGGGAGCTTAACTTGGTCATAATATTTCTCAGGTGCATGCCCTTCAGGCCGATGCATAGTTGCTCACTGTGTCTCCTAACTTTGAAGACTGTTTTTCCTCAACACAATCATGTCAGCTGGTCACATGCATGAACTACAGGCACTTTCAGTTCATCCACCATATACCACCTTATCCCAGACAAGTTGGTGCTGATGCTTTGGCTGATGTTCATGGCAAAAGCTGTGACTCCCATTTCACGTTGGGCAGTCCATCACTCTGCTGGCGTTCTTTGCTCCCCATCATCTCTCAAACAAGGATACTGCATTGCCTGGACCCTGAAAGGACTTTAAACCTTGACATTGTTTTTTATCAAGAAACACCGTGAAGAATGTCAACTTTTTACTGGGTTGTCTGGGGTGAAGAAATGGAAGGCTGTGCAAAAGAGGACTGTCTCCAGGTAGATTGTCCTCTGCATTAATATCTGCTGCGCACTGGCCAAGAAACTGCTCCAGAAAGATCTGCAAACCTATTCTTCCAGGCTAAGGCTGCGACCACTGCATTGGTGTATGAGGTGGCTGTCCTTGACATCGGTCAGGATACGATGTGGCATCATCACATATGTTAGAAATCACTACTACTTTGACAGCCAAGTCCTACAGGAAAGGCACTTTTCCATGTCGATCCTGCAGGACTTTTTGGTTTAAGTCTGCTCTACAGACTCTCTACTTGAGGAGGTACTGCTTTGATATCTATATTAACTTAGGAATCGGCAGGCACATATATAGTGCCGCCTAGCAGCGTTCGGGAGCTATGCTGAAGAAATGTTTCCAAATCCAGTCTGGCGCCTGGGGAGTATTCCAAGGTTGAGGAATCTGCAGTTAGAGAATCCACAAAAAAGAGCAATGCCGGAGGTAACAACATCCCTCAGATCCTGGTCTGAGATGCAATCCAGGGAGGATACTGAAGACCCTCTGCCAGATCTGAGACAGGGGTTATTTTCCAATCTATATGCCAGGTATACTTAAACCGCTGACTACAAGCGGCGGCCAGTAAACCTTCGACCCAGTCCTGAGGCTGAAGCCGGGAGCTGGAGGTACTCTATTATTTTAAAATTTGCTCATTTTCCCTCTTTTGTTGCTCTGTGTGGTGTCACTAATCCTATGTGTTTTTAAATAGAACAAGGCACTAATTAGCGCTCACACTCACCGTGCGCACAGCTGATTTCTAGCTGGTCGCGCCCCTCTTTGCTCTCTGCCAGCAGCCGCCATCACCAGCGGCGTGCGCGCAGACTCCGCCCCCTTTTTAGGCCACGCCCCATTCCTCTTTCTACAAATGTGCATGCATAGAACGCGCAGCGGACGAGCGCAGCGGGAGCGCCGTTTGCGCGCCGAAGGCGCACCTAAGGCAAGCCCGTCTGCGCCCGTCCGCGCCAAGACCGCGCCAGGCGCAGGAACCCCTGTCCAAATTTCTCCAATCATTAGGTACGCTCCCAACGTCCTCCTCAAACTCCAAGGTAGATCTGACTGCCCCTGTAAGCTTGATCTTGTTAATGTATTCGGCTCCACCAGCTGTAACAAGTGTCGTTGGACTCTTAACCTCGCCTCCAAACAGCCAACCTCCCCCAACAGTCCGCACTTTACAGGCGGTCTGGTAAATGCTAGGTCATTGTGCAAACATAGTCAGGACATCCACGACCTTATCATTGACCATGACCTAGACTGTCTCTTTATCACCGAGACCTGGCTTACTGAAGACAGTAACCCAGACATAGCCATTGCCCTTCCCCCTGGGTACTCCTTTCACAGACAGGACAGACAGAAAGGGAGAGGAGGAGGCGTTGCATTCATCCTGAGGAACTCCTTTAGCTGCCACACCTTCTGCCTCGACCCTCTCACGGATACAGAGGGGCTAGGTTTCTCCATTAAACTTAATCAAACCCTTTCCTTCTCCGGGGGTTTGATCTACCGCCCTCCCAGCAATGCCGCGAAGTTCCTTGACTCCCTTCACGAAGCCCTCGGACACTTCTTACTTCGCTACCCCCATTTCACCCTTTTGGGTGACTTCAACCTACATCTCGAAAAATCTTCCGACCCCCTTACCAGAAATTTTCTGCAGACACTAGATATCTTTAATCTGCAACAATCCGTCAAATTGCCTACCCACTCTTTTGGTCACACTTTGGACGGCGTCTGTTCCAATTTCCCGTCCATCACCACCTCGTCCCCCATCCCCCAAATTTGGACTGACCACTGTTTGATCCCCTTCCACATTTCACTCGTTCCTCCGCCTACCTGCATAAAACGCACTCGCCAACCCATTCACCCTATTAATTGGAAAATTGTCGAGAAAAGTTTCAGTTCCCATCCTTTCTCTCCTACCTCTACCCCCTCTTTCTCTGGTAACATCGATACCGATGCAGTATGTCTTAACAACTGGCTCTCGCATGAAATCTCAAAACGATGCCCTCCGAATAACAAAGGCAATACCCTAAAAAAATTGAAAATTAAAGCCCCCTGGTACACGCCTGATCTAACAGCCGTTCACCTACTCTGCAGAAAAGCTGAACGCAAATGGCGTAGATCTTACGACATTGATGATCGTAATTACTACATCCTACAGAGGAAAAATTATCTTTCAGCAATCAAATCAGCAAAAAGAACATACTATGTAAAAGCCATTAAAGAGGCCAGCCAAAAACAAAAAACCCTCTTTTCCATAGTAAAATCTTTCACCAAACCAAAAGCTCTTCAACCAGAAATCCCCCCTTCCCAAGAGCTGTGTGACAGGATTTCTGACTACTTTGATGACAAAATCTCCTCCATCCTTAAAAACTTCCCCCCTCCCCCCCCCTGTGTACTCATCTTTGGATCTAAATCAACCTCGCCCAATCGCTAACAGTCTCGACCACTTTGCCCCGGTGACCTTGACTCAGACCAGAGAAGCGATTCTTTCATGCAAATCTGGCTCCCCCTCTGACCCGTGTCCTCCCAAGATTCTTCATATCATCATTGACGAAGTCAATCCTGTCATTAATGAAATAGTCAACCTCTCCCTCAAAACTGGCTCTGTTCCCCTCTCCTGGAAAAAAGGGGTGGTTAAACCTCTCATGAAGAAGGCAAACAAACCCCCCTCTGACCTAACTAACCTCCGTCCCATCACCTTACTACCTGCACTAGGCAAAATAACTGAACAATTAGTCCACAAGGAGCTCAAGTCCTTTCTTGACACTCACAACCTCCTTCACCCTCAACAATCCGGTTTCCGGTCTAAACATTCCACCGAAACCGCCCTGATCGAGCTGACCGATACCATCAAAATCCTCCAAGATCAAAGGAAGAAGGCCATCCTGATCCTTCTCGACCTCACGGCAGCATTCGATACCATTTCCCACTCCATTCTGCTTAACAGACTCAAGGACATCGGCGTTACAAACTCGGCCCTAGCCTGGATTTGTTCCTTCCTCTGCGACAGGGCTCAAACTGTCACACTGGGTCCCTTTCATTCAAAAGTAAAAATGGTCTCTTGTGGAGTTCCTCAGGGCTCCATTCTAAGTCCCCTCCTTTTTAATATATATCTCATCCCCCTGCTTACCCTCATAGAATCGTTCGGCATAACCGTTACGTCTTATGCCGACGATACCCAGCTTGTCATCCCTATCGATGACAATTCAAACAGGGCCGAACTCAACCTTAAGCACTGTCTCACAGCGGTCTTTCAATGGATGGACGCTAACCATCTCCGCTGCAACTCGAATAAAACCGAGATCCTGCCCATTGGTAAGTACGCTTCTTTTTGTCCCGCCCTGTGGTGGCCTGATAATTCCGCTGCGCCACCTCAGACAGTTTCATCAGCCAGAAACCTCGGAGTTATTTTTGATTCCGATCTCTCTTTCGACACCCACGCCACGACCGTAGCAGGTAAATGCTTCGGCATCATAAAGTCCCTGAGAAAGTTCTTTGACTTCCTCCCGCTCGACTCCAGAAAGACCATCGCGGTAGCCCTCATACTCTCGCGAGTGGACTACTGTAACGGCCTCCTGGCAGGGACTAAAAAGTCCACCCGATTGAAACTTCAAAGTGTCTTACACACTGCTGCGCGCCTTGTCCTTAAACTCCCACGCAAATCCTCAATCTCCTCTGCTCTTAAATCCTTACACTGGCTACCCTTGCATAAAAGAATACTCTTTAAAATTCTCATCGTAGCTTTCCGAGCCTTCAACAAATCCGGTCCTGCATATTTGTCAAGCCGCTTTCCCCACTACACACCGGGCCGCTCTCTCAGATCCTCGCAAGAAAATCTCATGGCCCCCTTCAAATTCAATCTGAAGTCTAAAGGCGGAAAAACACTTAGTTCTCTGGCTATTAGAGCCTGGAACAGCATGCCAAGGCATCTCAGACTTCAGACGCTTGAAATGCCGTTTAGGAAACAACTTAAAACGTGGATTTTTAATCTCTCGGATGACTGGACCAAAGCAGCCATTTAACTCCCCACTACCTTCTTTGTGATTTGGTCATTGGTTTATTAGCGCCATGATGCTCCCTCCGGAGCGAACGTTTGCGCTCTATAAATACCTATCCAAATATCCAAAATATCCAGGTGGTGTCTGCTACAGACAAAATATTGTCTTTCTATAGGAGAATATTTTTGTGAAGGTACATCTGCCACTTAAACCCAGAACAAGCGGATCAAACCTAATCCAAGAGATCACAGTCTCAAGAGACATCACAAATATAATTGAGAAAGAAAGAGTGCATCACTTCTTTTCCCATTCTGGGGCATAAATTAAAGTGAAAGGTTGCCATTAATTCTCACCAAAATATTGGCTCTGCATAGCTAAAGGTGGCTTAAGCTGCTGAGTCCAGCCCAATTCATATTCTCTATTCCTGTGCAACCAGGAACCTCCATTTAGTAGAGAGGAATGCCTTCTCTGCCTCATTAGACAGGAGAGACGGGATTCCTCACAGGTAGACATACATTCCACACAATTGTACATATTGCGAAGATTCATCCTAGTGGACAGACTGATCCAGATATAAACAGGAAGCCACCACGATCTTCAATCTGTTGCCCATTACCGTAGTCCGCATTCTTGTCTCTATTGAGATGGTCTGTAGAAGCGGTAGTTATCCTTTGATGTACCTTCTTTATATACAAGGCTAATGGCAGCTTGATAGTCCTCAGGCGGTATTCCTTCTTGCCTGGTCCTCTAAATAATTCCAGCAGTCAGGAGGTAATTTCGTCTGGCATCAAAAGTGTTGGTTATCTGCTCAGCAGAGATGTCAAGCCTGTGCAACTTTAGTGCTCTGGCAGAAGATCCGCGAGTCAACCGCTAGCTTCCTGATAGCTTCTGCTTTGTTACATCATCAAGAACTTCTTTCAACCCTTTTCAATCATTTTAGTGTTGGCAGAATTGATCTGTGTGTGTTGTCACTGTCCTAGAGTTGGTTACAGTTTTCTGAACTTCCTTAACTGGGGGATGAGGATCCCAGAGTCCAGCGCATCAGGTGACACTCTTGTATCTCTCCCTCTTCACCCACGTGTTCTCAAGAAGGCATATTTCTCCAGTTTGTTTATCTAGGGGACTGCTGCTTCTCTGATCCTTCTCTATTCACAGTGAATGACCATGGCTGAGTGTAAGCCCCACTGTCCAAAGAGGGAAACATTCATTGGCCTACACCCAAACCAGGGGACCCAGTCGATTTGCAGACATTTCACCACAAGGCAACAGTCCAAACACCGACTCCTGACTCGGGTGTTTGCCCTTGGTGATTGGCACTCTGTGTTTTTTTATTATGCTGGCACTCTCCCCCTCATAAACTCTCCCCTTCCATTGCCTCTGCTCTCCTCCCCACCCTGCCAACGGGCATTCCACCACCTACAACTGCAACATTGTTTAATTAGGCGCTGCAGTGCAGGTAGCAAAATGCTCGTCTGCAAGAATGACGCGGCACATAGTCTGCATCAGCCCAGGCCTCCCTGTTTAATCTGAAATTTACAAGGTGCCTCCTCGAATGTTAGGTAATGAGTATCATGGATTCCAATGAAACCATCAGACCCATAGTAGCTCAAGCCGGGTCACCAACCTGCCCCCGCTCAGGTCAGGTGTCTAGGCTAAGTGGCTACATCAGAGTGAAGGGGAAACAGGGCTTCATCCGGTCACCCTGCCACGAGGGAAGGGGGAAGATGTCCAAAGGTCCCAACCACAATCCAAGCGGCCTATAAACCCCCTGAAATAAAAGACCAACATACCACTGCTAGACTGCTGAATTCCCCTCTGAGCACTGCACTCAGGACAGTTTTCCCTCTGCTCCACATGTCTCACAGTCTTGTTCATCGGAGCCCCGGTGGTATTGTCAAGAATCTTCCAAGCATTGATCAGGCATGTTTGGCAACAGAGAACCAAAACGTCTTTTGATCTGCAGCACTTCAATACTTCTCTCCCCTACTGCCCAGTGCTGTAATTTACTTATGCTTGTTTGAGAATACTACAGTTGATGTTATGACATCATAGAATGTTTGTATGTGAATGTAACTGGATTCAGAGGGAGATTGCTGACCCAGGTGGATGTTTCAACTGTTGATGCTGTGTTCTTGATCCTGAATAAACTCCTTTGAGTTTCTACATATTTTTGGAGTATTCATCTTTATTACACCCAGCACATGGACACGAGGAATGAACCAAATCTTGAGGCTTGAGCCCTTCCACTCAGATGCCACCTCTTCAGTTGTCGCACAGCTGTCTGCCCCGATTGGTTCCAGATTGGCTGGGTGGTTGCCTCATTCCTGCACAACCTCTGCTCTGCCCAAAAGCTGCCACCGTTATTCAACAGCCCAGCACTGCCTCTTACTCAGCTATCGTTCACAAGTTAAAGGGCCAGCGGGGGGGCCAAGTGGCACATAGGGACATGGGCCTTAACTCATCAAATGCATCTTGAATGAATTAATGAAATACTATTTCTAAAGCACGAACAACTGCTTCAGATAAGTGTCCTGGTGCAGAGCAGTAGGACTGTTATTGACCAACCTTTAAGTTTTCTTGTAAAGAAAGGTCTTTAGATCCTTTTTAAAGGGCGATTGGTAATCCAGTTTCTTGAGTTCTAGGGGCAAGCTGTTCCATAGCGTGGCGGCTAAATACAAGAAAGTACGCCCCCCACATCTAACATGCTTTACTATTGGAATACCCAGGAGCCACTTATTGTTATAGATCAGGTCTCTCCAAGGCCTTGCTCAATATCTAGCTGGTCTAAGGCCATCATAGACTCAACACAGCCTTGGTGCAGCAGCATGAAGCATTATAGCACACAGCCCAAGCACCCAAGGGATGAATGGATTTCTTTTGCATCAAAGGAACAGCTCTTTCTGGCTCCATACGACCTGCAAGACCCGGGTTAGTAGAGTCTGTCCCAGGGTGAGCCCGCCATGAGAAAACGCCTGCTCGATACCAAAAAGCGGCCCTTGAGCGGAGCCATATACTATGGCAACTTACCCGCAACCAGGAGGCTTCCGTTACCTTCACCGCTTGATGAGAGTCTGCAATGAAACCTTTCTCGACCGTCCCCGTATACCGGCAGGTTTCCTCGCTGGGGATCCGATGCAGCTGCCTAGTGAGCCGCTCCTCCGTGTACCTTCGCTCGCACTCTCGCATCTCCAGGTCCCGCCCTGTACTACGCAGCGGTCCTAGTGCCTCTGTGTTTGATCCACATCCACGCCCGTGCCGCTGCCGCTGCAGAACTCAGGGATGAAAAGCGGAGAGAGAAAATTTCTCAAAAAGGCGAAAATAACATCTTCAATAGGTAATACCTTCCTTCTCACCGTTCAATTTACAGCCATAATCCAATAGACCGACTTTAGGCTCGTTCTAGGGCATGTTGGAGCTGAGCCTCGCAGCAGCCGCTAGCCTGCCGCCCCATGTTCCTTTGATGCAAAAGATAACCCTATTATCAGGCAGCACTTGCAGCACAGGGGGTTCAGCTTGGAGCCCTGTATCGGACAGTGTCACGACCTCAAAGGGGGCTACCGGTGACTCTGTTGACTCTAAGAAAGGGGGTCTAGTAAAGAACCGTTACCAGCTGCGCTCCAGGCAAGAACTCAAGAAGAAAGGGGTTCTTAACCCCTTGGATTTAGTGGAAGGCGCAAGGAGTGGGCCAATCCCCATTACACCGTTAAAGACAAATAAGAAGGGGGGTGCAAAAAGGGGGAGACCTAAGCAACCTTTGGCGCCTAGAGGGACTCCGTCTTTAACGAGTTACTTCAAGATCATGGAGCAAGCAGTGGCCCCTAAAACAGTCAATACCAGGGATGATATAAATGATGGGGGAATGGATAAAAGGTTGCACGGAACGGGGAATCCCATAGGAGAAACGGTTAACAAGCTAAACGTTATAGTTGATTCCCCTCTTCTTGCTACTTTCCCCCTGAGTAATAAGTATGCGATTTTGGGGACAGCTAACCCACAGGGTACTACAGGAGAGGCAGTAAAACATCTACCTAATCAAATTCTCGAACAAAGTGGGATAATTTCATCGGATGACATGCAGGATAATCAGATTGCTGCATCCGCATCCGCATCTGCATCCGCATCCAAGAATGTTCCAGCATCCCTGCAATTCGGTCTGGAAGACGATACCTTTTTCACACAGTCGAGTGGGGCAGCGGGAGACACCGGGGGGAATGGCTTAACAGATGATAGACTGGGCTCCTTACTGCATTCACTCAAGACTGACTTACTAGCTGGATTTGAGGTTTCTGAAAAAAATCAGAGGGGTCTGCATGACAGATTTGATCTATTGGAGGCTAAAATCGAAGGTATTAGCGCCAGGACTAGCGATCTAGAAGTGAAAGTAACATCTCTTACAGAGTCCTCCAAAGAGAATTCTAAAGGCATAGATGCCCTGAAAGCCCAGAATCGAACTTTAACTATGGACTTAGAAAGATTGGAAACTCAGTGTCGGCGCAATAACTTGAGGATCCTTAAAATTCCGGAAGGCGCAGAAGTAGAAGATATAAAGGGCTTTGTGTGCAAACTCCTCCGGGATGATATCCTAAAGGATCGCCCAGACATTAATCTGGAAGCGGAAATCCAGCGGGTTCATAGGGACCCGTTCAGGCTACACCCAGAACGGAAGGCGCCTAGGAAAATCCTAGTCTATTTTCAAACTTATAGTGTTAAGGAGCTTATTCTCAATAGATGTCTCTCGCGTTCTTCTCTGCATTTTCAAGCCAACCCCTACCAAGTCAGATCGGACATAGGTAGTAAAACAGCCCAAAGACAGTGGGAGCTCGGCTCCAGAATGCCTGAATTGCGTTCAATGGGGGCACAAGTACAAATGAAATTTCCAGCCATCCTCAAAATAATGTGGAATAATAAAATGTTTACTTGTCATTTCCCGGAGGAAGCGGATGCGGTGCTAGCTAAGATGAAGGAGAGGAAGGAGTAGATAATGCAACTGAATTGAGATCCAACTGGTACTCTAGCTTAATTTAGTATAGATTAGTATAGAATACTATGGGAGTAGGGATGGTAAAGGGGAGTGTGTTTGTGTTTGTTCTTGGGAGGGAAAAAAAAAAAAATTTTATAAAAAAAATAAAAATAAAAAAAAAAAAAAAAAGAGGGGGAGGGAAAAAACAAAAAAAAAAAAACACCCAAAAAAAAAAAAATCAAAAAAAAAAAAAAAAGGGGGAAAATATATTTGTATATACATAGCTTATAAGGGAAATTTGAGACCGACATTGTTTTTTGATATATAGAGGTAGGGCAGAGGAGGTGCAGGGCCTTCTAGGGCGTAATTACGCCAATCAGGAGGGAAGGGTTCCTCAACGGGAGGGGGGTAAGGGTTCAGGGGGATGGGGGAGAAAATCAGAAAAAAAAAAAGTCCTCATTTGTCACAAATTTTCATTTATTTCAAAATTTAAACCTTGCAGGCTACTATTTTTCTTTAGTTAATAACAGAAGGACAGTAAGATTAAATGATGGCCCAGCCAAGATCTACTAAAATTCTTTCATGGAACCTGAACGGGCTAGGGAGTCGTAAGAAACAATTAAACATTTCTCACTTTTTAAAAAACACTGGAGCTTCCATTATCCTATTACAGGAAACACATTTGGAAGCGGATGAATGTAGAAAAATATTCATTAAACTTAATTGGGTACAGGAGATTCTCTGTTCAAAACAAACGGGTACAACGAGAGGGGTTGCAATAATATGTTGTGCCAATAAGGGTATTATACTGCATGATTGGGCCACAGATCAGTCAGGGAGGTGGTTAGCCGCAGTGGTGTCAATAAGTTCAGTTAAATTCTTATGCGGGGTTTATTATGGTCCGAATGAGGATAATCCTGTCTTTCTTCAGAGATTAGAAAAATATATGATTCAGTATACAATCCCTATTGTGCTAGGGGGGGATTTTAACCTGTTATTAGATCCCACATTAGACCGTACCTCTAAATCTAGATACAATTGTCCAACAAAATCTTTTCTGATCCTGAAGAATATTATGAAAGACTACACATTGTTAGATGTCTGGAGAGTTAAATACGGCACAAAAAAACAATATTCTTTTTATAGCAAAAAATACCACCAGTTCTCCAGAATAGATTTTTTTCTATTAGACCAATCGTTCTTATCAACCACTGAGTCTATCTCTTATATTCCGATTGGTCTATCTGACCATTCAGTGGTTGAACTAAATATTAAGATTCAGAGGAGCTCTCCCGAATATAGGTGGACATTGGATAGGACTATTTTTTTAAATGAAGCATTTAATATTAAAATCAAAGAAAAATCCATAGAATTCTTTGAATTTAACGATGAAACAGCTCCTGAGAATATTGTTTGGGATGCATTCAAATCTTATCTAAGAGGAATATACAGCTCCCAGATGATCTTAAATAGGAAGCTTAATAAGGAAATGGATATTAAAGAGCTTAGGCTAATTAAAATAAAAGAAGAACAGCTTCTCTCCGCCACTTTGGATGATAGAATTAACGTACCAAGATTGGAAAAAGAATTAGTGGAATTACAATTGAACTTCAGATCAAGAACCGAGAAATTACTCAAGGATAAATGGGAAGTTAGTAAATTACGTAATTTTGAATATGGGGAGAAGTGTGGATCCCTGCTCGCGTGGAAAGCTAGGTCGGAGAGAACCAGAAATAACATCAAAACTTTAATACAACGCGGGTCTGGACTCGTTTTGGTTGAAGATGATGAAATCAGGCAAGAAGCTAGAACATTCTATCAGGAGTTATATACGGAAAAAATCACCTGCTCAATGGATGAGTTGGAGAGTCTGTCACTTTGGGATGACTTACCGCAATTAAAAGAGTCAGACATGGCTCTTTTGGTAAAGGACATATCAGAAGGGGAGATTAGACTCCAACTAAAGAAGATGGCGAGGAATAAAGCTGCAGGTCCCGATGGCCTCCCGATAGAGACTTATAAAGCAAATATTGAAGAAATTTTAGTTCCAATTCAGAAATTATTCAATAGAATTTTCATACAGGGAGAACAAATACCATCTTCATGGTTGGACGCTACCATATCACTAATAGCTAAACCGAATAAAGATCCGGAAAAGATAGAATCTTATCGCCCCATCTCACTCCTGAATTCTGATTTAAAAATATATTCTGGAATTTTAGCGACCAGACTGGCTAATGTCATAAAATCTATTATCCACCCCGACCAGAGGGGATTTATTCCCGGCCGTCAATTAAATGAGCTCACATTTCAAGTAATCGCTGCCATAGATTACGCCATAGAGAAAAAGAAGCCTCTTGCTATCGTCGCAATAGACGCAGCCAAAGCATTCGACCAAGTGAATTGGCTTTTTCTTTGGAAAGCGATGAGGAAGTTCGGTTTCCCAGAAACTTTCATTAACGGAATTAGAACTTTATATGGGGGCCCGAGAGCCAGGATCCTGGTGAACGGTGGACTGTCAGATTGGTTGAATATTCATAGAGGGACGAGGCAAGGATGTCCTTTATCTCCATTATTATTTGATATATATATCGAGCCCTTTGTATGTCTTCTAAGACAGGATCCTATAATTTACCCTTTTAAAATTGGAGATTTAATAATTAAGACAGCTCTATACGCAGATGATCTTCTTTTATATACTTCAAATCCATCAGATGCAATTCCAAGACTATTTCAACTTGCTGAGGAGTTTGGTATCGTTTCTGGGTATGGCATTAATAAGGAAAAGACCGATATTATGTGTTGGAATACCTTAGTCCCTATTCCAGAAGCTAAAACTAAGATGAGATACCTGGGCATACAGCTCAATCATAAGCTGGATGAAATTCCTAAAACTAGTTGGGATGTAGTGATAAAAGAGGTTAGGAAACTTTTAACCAGATGGAACTCTTTGCCTTTAAATATTTATGGTAGAGTAAACCTGGTTAAAATGATTATCTTGCCAAAAGTAACTTTCCTTTTTAATTCCATTCCCTTAACATTTAATAAGAAAGACATTCTCAACTTACAGGGTAGGATAGGTTCCTTCATTTGGGCGACAAAATCTCCCAGGATAGCTTGGAGGAAGTTGAGGAGAGGACTAAAAATAGGCGGCCTTGCTCTCCCAGATTTACTTTTATACTGCTATGCTTTTCAATTTAAAAATTTTAGACTTCTAGCGAATAAATTAGACTCCACTTCTAATGGAATACTCTTCCGAGCCATGTTGTCTGATCTCCCATACGGGGCTGATTTCTTTACGTTTAAATTTGGAGACCAAAAATTTTTTAAAAAGGTCCGATTGAAGCTTTTGAAGGCTGTTTTACATAACTGGCTACAAATAAGAGGGATGTTAGGCATACATTATTATCATACATATGCCCCGATATGGGATTCCCCTGGTACACCGGAATGTTTGACAGATCAGTTAGCACTTCCGTTAAAGAGGGCGGGTCTCTTCAAATGGGGGGACCTTCTTGATACATCAAGAGTACTAAAATGGGAAACGCTGGTAGGCTTAACTGGGGGAACTCTCACGAGATTTAAGTTCTATCAATTATCGGCCTGGTGGGGAAGTCATGCCTCGAATTCTGATGATGAGTGCCACCTCCTTGACCTAATCGGTAATAAAACGATAAGAAAGGGGGAGACTGCCCAATGGTACAAAATTTTTATAAGCAATAAGGATAATCAAGAGGCGGAGATTACCAAGTTATGGGACCCCTCTATCCTTCAGATCTCGGATAACTCTGTTACATTATGGGCAGATTCTTTCTCTATGTCCCAAAAAATAATTAAACCTTCCAACTTAAGAAGGAATCATCTGTATACATTGTACAGGGTTTACTGGTCACCTGCGAAACTTTCTAAGATGTCCATAGTTCAATATTCTTGTCCCAGATGTAAGTCACAAGAGGCAGATGACGTACATATGTTTTTTGAATGTCCAAATATAAACAATTTTTGGGGACAAGTCTGTGGGTTTTTGGAAGAGGTACTCTCACTTCCACTTACATACACTTTAAGTCTGGTTTTCTTTGGTCTCCAACCTGATTACGATATTAACAGTAATATATCTCAGTTTATCTTTTATGTAACAGTGATCGCCCGAAGAGAGATCTGTAAAGAGTGGAAGTCTGCGCTTCCCCCGACATTTGCAGATTTCCTTAAAAACATTATGGCGGTGAGTAAATTGGATATTTTATGTGGTGGAGATGAGTCTGCTAAATTATGGTCAGCCCTGAATGCCTGGTGTGAGAAATAGTCCAATGATTATGCCAGAGGTATGTGGACTTGTCCTTCCTCTGTAGCAAGTACCAACACGAGAGGAAGTTGGACGGGTAACAGCCTTACCTCTGGGCAATCTTCATCGGCTATCCACAAACAAGAGGGCTGGTAACGTTAGTTTGTGTCAGTGGCCTGAAGAGCGCCTACTTAGAGCATTTATCTACTGGTGGCATATATGAGGACAAAAAAAAAAAAAAAAAAGGGATGAATGGATTTAACTGAGTAGGCATCACATAGAAATGGGGGGCTAGTTACTCAGAAACAGACCTGCTTAACTCCATGCATGCGGTGCATTTTCCCGCAGTGCGCTGAAGTTTTAAAAAACCGGCGGTTCATGACGAGCTCAGCTCGTCATGAGTGTACGAGAGGTGTACCTCATGACGAGCTGAGCTCGTCATGAGCATCGAAGGGGTTAAGAAGAACCGTTGTCCACCACATGGTCAGACCAGGTTCTTCATAGGGCCAGGTGTGTAGCTCAGTTTCAAAGAATGATAAAGCTGGAGGGCCACAGAGAAATCCTGCGCAGACACTCAGCTGGATACCGCAGTGCTACAGCAGGGAGCATGCCCCCTATTTGTTGTGCCCTGATGATTGGTTGCAGATAATAGTACGGGGTAAACAACGTTCGGCGGGCAATTCCCCTTGCACGCCACCATCACAATACACTCCATGCCACGCCATGCTTTAGGTATATGTTGATCATAATAATTCCGAACAACTTTCTTTAGCCTTTGATTAGCAATTGTGCTTCTTTTATGCTATTGTTCAGTTATTTTTAATCACAGCAGTTGTTTTTGTTTTTCAGAAATTCCATTGGTGGACGAGGAACCCTGACCCACACAGAAAAATGTTTCACTTGGACTGACAAGTCATCTGCTTGTGTTTATACACAGACAGTTGAGGAACTTAGAGGAACAATGATTTGTAATTGTTAAAATTACTTCCAATTTTGTCACCATATATATCCCTGGTGAGGGTCAACACGCTTTATAATCAAATCTTCAGCTTGGCTTTCTCAAAGCCAGCTTGAAATTTAAAAAACAAGTTGCAGCAGAGGAATGCTTGGAAAGAAGAGTGTGGAAAATCACCAATGCAAAGGATCCTGCTCTGTCTTAAAATGTGTTCACCAAGACAAGTGGCTATTATGGCATATGGTTCATTGTCAATGCAACTAAGGCACTTAAATCAGGTTTATCTATAAGAGACTGAAATCAGACACTGCAAACAATGTTTAATCTAGAAATGGCACATAAGTGTTACAACAAAAGTTGTACAGAAGTTGTAATCCTGGAACACAAAAAGCTATCAAATTGAAAACGTGTGTTGCGTCTTTAATATTTTGATGATGAATTACAAATAACAAAAGTGTGAAGCAGATATATAATTGGATGAGAAAATATGACATACAGAATGGATGGCTGAGACTCAAATAGGTGACCCGGTCAGCTCCTGGCTTTTTGTTTCAGTGGCACCTGGCAGAGTAGCAGACAACGCAGGAATTATTCAATATATTGATAGGTTGGTGTTAAGGCCAGAATGCAAGTAAGGAGCTCTTGTTGCTTTCTTATTGTGCTGTAGTGTAGTAATGGACTCCAGACTGGTTGAGGTATTTCATGAAGATTTATTGTAAGTTGTTAAATAGCCTTAAATAAGCCCAACCAGGTGCAGCCAGCAGGCAGCTCAGCCCCATCATACCTGTGGCTTATCTTTAACCAGCACCCAACATTCCGTAGCGCATCACAGTGCAGAGGCATTCCACTAGCTGGGCATTAAGAGGGTAAAGGCATACATAGGAGTATGCAATAGGCAAGATACAACATCTAGGTATCAGTTGGAGCTTAAAGTGAGCGTATTTAGGGGAACTTTTTAGTAACATTTACTTGACCGTAAGTTAGGGTTTATTTGTTTGCTATGGTAGTTTTAGTGATAAAAACACTTTACATGCTTTGTGATGCTAAAAGGGGGTACCTACTGGGTTCTGGAGGAGTCCTGGATTCCGGTTGATATCAGGCTGAAGAGGAGGTCTTGTGGGAGGTGACTGCCAGTGTTTTGGCATGTTCACCCTCCACAGTAGGCAGAGTCAGAGCCTAGGGTGGTTGGGCCTGATTTTATGATGTGTGGGCAGAGGTGGTTTTAGATATGGAGAAGGCTGAGCCTCTGGGCGAGGACCACTGCTTACATGCTGAGCTGCGTCACAGGGCTGGAAGCTTCCTTACGAGACGGGCACCAGAGCAGTTCAGTGTCCTGGTACAAGCAGTGACTGGTAGGGGAGAGCGGCTCATTGAAGGGAGAATGGGATAGCACCTGAGAGACGCTAAGTGCATTTGTGGGGTGAAGGACAGGAGCAAGACTGCACCAGGCGGCGTAGAGGGCTCTGGAGGGGAAGAGGGCAAACAGACTGTTAAAAGCAAAAGGGTAAAGCTTATGCACCTAGTGGACGGGGGCAGCGAGGAGAGTGCTGTGTGAAGGAAGGATGCGGAAAACCACTTTGAGTAAAGGTGTAATCCCGTCCATTAGAGGTAGGATTTGTTGGAGAACCAGTGCATGAAGTGCAGCTTTCAACACAAACATAGGTAGATGGCTGCAGGGAGTACCATAGGACATCTGAGAGTATAGAATAGGGGTGTTTGTTATCCAAAATTGTGGCAGTGGTGGTGTGGAATACTTGGTGGTAGGGTGCCAAAGGGGGATAAGGTGGATCATGGTATTTTTGAAGTAAATCACTTGTTTTGGGAAGGCAAAAGCTTCCCATGTAGGGCGAGCACTGTGTAAAAATTGGGAAAGGGACAATAGTTTCTGCTCCCAGAGGGGGGAAATAGAAGGTTAAATGGTGGCAAGTGAGAGTTGAGTGAGAAAGGGGAACTGGATAAGTAGATGTAAGATAAGGTGAAGGGAGATGAGTTTGGGGGGTGCGAAAACAAGGTTTGAGGGTGGTATAGAGTTTGGAGAGAGGATGAGGTCTGACGGCTAGACTTTCGACTTTGGAGCTGGGAAACCAAGGTTCGAGCCTCGGGGTCGCGTCCACATCCTGTGATTCTGGGCAAATCACTAATCTCCCCGTGCCTACCAAAAAAATGAGTGTGTCCTTGTGTAACGTAACCAGTGCTCATGTAAAGAGCTCCAATACCTTCGGGTCGAGTACGCGCTACATAAATCTGCAAAAAAAAAAAAAAAAAGAGTTGGGATCAAGTGTGGCTCATGGTTGAGGCAAGCACCGGGAGAAGGTATTCAACTATGGCAAGTGACTTTCTTGTAAGTCTCACTGGTGATGTTTTTGCATCATAAGTGATTCTTCACAAACCTTATCTGTCTCAATCACAATCAGTAACGTTTTAAGGGTTTTAGAATTATTTGGAGATATACATTTTGTTTTAGAATGTGATGAAGCCACTGTAATGTCTTTTTGATCAAGTTCTCGTTTTAGGCACTTTTTCTAGCCCTGCAGCACTGGTGATTGATTTGGAATTTGATTACTTTTTTTAGTGAGGGACACCAACAAATGTTAAAAAGTAATGGGAGAGGGAGGTAATCAGGTAACCTTTGTACCTATATCATTTTTAAATAAACATTTTTCAAAATGTTTGACTGGGTGGGTTCAGTCTGAACTTGACTCTCAGTTCCATGGCCTGGGACATGAAAAGTGACTCTACCAATGAAATTGAAAACGTAAACATGTCTAAATGTTTGCTAAACAAAAAGTATGCAGAGTCTGCAAAAAAGTTCTGGAGAACCTTCCTATACTATCTGTTGTACATATAGGAGTTAAATAACCATAAACACTCAAAACAATTCTTTCCATAATTCGGCATAGTAAAATCCAGCATTCTTACCTGACTCAGAGTTCCATAGCCTCGGACATGAAAAGTGTCATTGTCCCTTTGATCTTGAAAACTTAACAATTTCACATTTCTTGCTAAAACAGTTGTCTGAAGGCTAGAAACATGTCCTAAGGACCCCCCTCCTAGGACGTCAGGGATAATATGATAGATGTAGTGCCCTAGAATCTGTTAGCATTCTAGTGCTAACTCTGTATTTACACCTAACACCCACCCACCACTGATGTCACTGGTCACGTGACACAGTACCAATAAAAGAGGCCGAGCGCACGTGCTCTGGGCCAGTTGCACCCAGTTACCAGAGTGTCTGTGTCAGAGGTTCTTTCCAGCATGAGGGCCTAAGGCCCGACCCTACAATGGCGACGAGGGCGGAGCTGTGCCCAGCGTGCCACAGCTCAATAGAACATTTCGAAGAAAAAGGGGAAGAGAGAGCTGCCTGCTGCAAAGGCACACCCCCTGAGAAGGAAGCTGGCCGCCGAGAGGCCCACGAGGCGTGTGTCGAGCCCCGGGCCTAAAGAAAAGGAAAGAGGTGACCGGAGCCCACCCGCACCTCTCCAGCCTGCCGTGGTCCGCCCTGCCGTGGCGGTGCCCCGAAAAGACAAGCGGAGCCATCGCGGTGCCCACCCGCGGAAGAACAGGCCCGTCGGCCGAAGGTGAGCCCAGACTGTACACCACCAAAAGCGGAGCCCACCCGCGATGATCACAACAGCGATAATGGCGGCCGCCTGCTAGCGCCGCCCAGGACTATACAAAGCGGAGCTCACCCGCTATAAACACTGACTGTGCCCCCTAAGGTGTGGGAGCAGCGCCAGATATTGCCCTGTTATAAAGACAAGACCAGCGGAGCCCACCCGCGGCCTGCCTACTGCGACGCGGCGTCGGCCGCAAATGCCCCCATTGACAAAGCAAGGCTCGCGGAGCCCACCCGCGACCTGCATGCAACCATCTCCGCCCCGCCGCGCAGCGTCTGACTAAAGCTGCCGCGGCGGTCGAGAAGAGTGAGCCCCAGCGTGAGGAGAGCTACCGCGCTCTGGAAATAAAGCGGAGCTCACCCGCTGGATAGCGCCAACACACACACGCCTCCCCACCCCGCACAGCGTATGACATGTGAGGCTGCGGGGTGGAAGAGCGAGAGGCCGTGCCCGACTTGTGGCTGAGGGAAGTGAGAAACCCAGCTCCCGGCTCGCAGCCGGTAAAAGCAGCTCCAGCCGCCCCCGCCTGCAGCACCGTGAGGAATGAAGCGCTAACGCCGGCCCCGCCACAAACTCAAAGAGTCCCCGCCTACGAGGCATATGGATAACCAGCGCCCGGCCCGCAGCCGGTGAAAAGCAGCATTAAGCCCCCCTGCACAGTGTAACAGTAAAGAAACTCACCTCAAGAAGAGAGTTATCCCGCCGTGGCCGCCTGCCTCGCCTGCCTGTGTGTGCGCGGCCAAGGCAGGGAGCGGCCTGGAAACCTGCAGAGACAGACTCTCGTGCCCCCGCCGCACAGCGTGTGAGGACTGGAGCTGCGGCGGCGGGGTGCAAGGAAAAAGGATGCATCAGGCCTTGGGGGAGCATTTCCTTAGTTTCAAATGAGCCCCACAGCGGTGAAAACACAAGCCACACACACACACACGACCTGGACAGTGAGCGTCTACCGCCAGGGGCCGTGTGCACCATGCAAAAGAAATCCATGTGCAACAGGAAAGGAGCAAAGTTCACCCGCATTCAGCCCGAAGCACCAGCAGGCTAGAACACTGCCCAAGTAACAAGTGCCAACACTCAGCTAGCACACACCAAGCATTTTCCCGGTTTATAGCACCTGCATGCATAGGGGTCACAAGGAGTGAGCCAGCTGAAAGGGACATCTCACACTGAGAGAAGACTGCACGAGCCCCTGCAGCATCAAGAGCCAATCCAGGTTCATCAGAACAGACCAGCAAAGTAGCACTGCCGCCCAATAGATATCTCTGGTACTGCAGCAACGTGAGACTCCAACAAGCACAAGGCAACCCAAGAAATACTGAGCAGTACCATGGGAGCAAAGCAAGTACACTAAGACAATACAGGCTGCCATTGCTCCCCAACAGTGAAAGGCCACCAAGCCATCACACAGCCTGTGGAGATAAAAGGCGACGGCGCAGGAGCGCGCCGGAAGCACAAGAACACAACAGAACTTAAGAATCGCGCCTGACGCCCCAGAAGCGCGCCAGGAGTGCAGCGACTCCTCACAAGATATCCAAGAGAACGCGCGACAAGTGCGCCCACGCGAAGAAGTTCACAAGAATCGCAACCAGCACCAAACAGAAGAAGATCCATGGAGTGGTGACGTAACCCTCCAGAAGCGAACACCCAAGAAGCATCTACGCCACGCCAGAAGAGAAGACAGCGATGCCTGGTGGCCACAGGCCATCGCTGCAACAAAATGGCGAAAGTAAGAACACCCCCACACAAACCAACAATGGTTCTGAAACCCAGCACTAGGAAGTGCGAAAGCGCATGACGCTAATGCGCTGCAGTGCGGACAGCACTAGCCCAAAGCAGCAAGTCACAAGAGAAGACATGACGAGCGCACCCAGATGCGCACCAAAGCAACTCAACTGCGATGAAAAGAAAATGGTTGCGCTGACAACCTGCAGCATTGAAGATTCAACACAGAAGCAACCTGACCACTCAGCTTGGTCACAAAGCACGAAGTCGACCAGCCAGATGGTCGCACCAAGAAGCCTACCTGCCGGACCTCGGCAGAAGGGACCAGCACGAGGTCCAAGAAGCTCAGCACTACAAATCCTACCTGCCAGACCTCGGCAGAAGGGACCAGCACGAGGTCCAAGAAGCTCAGCACCACAAATCCTACCTGCCAGACCTCGGCAGAAGGGACCAGCACGAGGTCCAAGAAGCTCAGCACCACAAATCCTACCTGCCAGACCTCGGCAGAAGGGACCAGCACGACGTCCAAGAAGTTCAGACAAGGCACGGTCCGACGACCTAGACCCACGAACTTCAACCACACAAATTAACGAAAGTAACAGGAAGAAGATGTGAAGGTCGCGACGCTCACCCTGGGAAGTGAGTAACAAGAAGATAGTGTCCTAGGACCAGGACAAGACCAGGAAGACACGTGCAGAGTGCGCGCGCTGCATGGGGAAGCCTGGCCAGAAAAGATGAAGAAAAGGGGAACAGGGTACGTTGCGAAAAGAGGAGAAGAGAAGAAGAAAGTTCGGAGCGGCACCCCGCCACCGAAGAAAGGAAGAAAAGAGAAGTCAGAGTGACACCCAGTCACTGCAAGAAGAAAGGAGAAAGAACAGAGTGGCCACTGCCACTAAGAAGAAAAGAAGGAAGACGTAATCAGAGTGGCATGACTGTCAAGCTAAGAAGAATGAAGAAAGAACAGAGTGGCCACCGCCACTAAGAAAAGAAGAAAGGTGACAGGCACTGGAACACCGGAGTGCAATGGAGAACAAGCCTGGTAAGAGCACCGGCAGAGCAGACCAAAGACAACCACCTACGAGTCATCCATCCACATGGCGAACGCAGAAGGGAGCAAGATAGACTGTTGAAGACATCTACCTCTGGGGTTGGCGGAAGATCGAATGGCGAGAGTGCTCACACATCCAGCTGATGAACTGACCACTCCACACCGACCCGTGGCAACCCAAGAAGAGGCCTCGAGGAACTCTGGTGGCAGCAAGTCCCACACGGGAGACAGATCTACAGAAGCACGTCTACAGGACCCAAGAGGATGAAAGCCTCGAGAGCAATGAAGAGAGTCGACAACTCAACCTTCAGGTGGAACTAGGACACGACGGTGAGGCTCGTGGAGCGCCCTGCTCACGGCCCGAAGGCTATGGTAGAGCAACGCGACCAAAAACACCAGTCCAGTGGAAACCTGGCAAAGAGGTCCTCCCGGACATCTTGTGGCAGAAGAAAACCGGCGAGAGGGGCATCCTAGTGAGAGGGATGTTTGCACCTACTCTATTCACCTGCCAAGAGTCAACACTAAGGCCTGCCCGGAAACATCACAAAGCCAGAGGAGAGAACAAAACCAGAAGACTGTTGACACCCATGTCATCCATCTATCTCTCATCACCTACAGAGCGAAGCAATGGAAGAGCTGAGAACACCGGACAGACAGCACCGACAAATAGTGAACCCGCCGAACAACTGCGAACCGTGCCACCGAGAACTATTAGTCCTGAACGCAAGAACTATACTGCCTGCGGCTTGCAAGCAGCCAAAGAGACTCATTTTGAAAGCGCAAGTCCAATGTCATTTTCTGTGTTTTCCTCCCCCCACAGGTTTTGGACTTTTTCCGTTTGGTTTAATTTTTAACCAATTTGGGAAGGGATGTAGTGCCCTAGAATCTGTTAGCATTCTAGTGCTAACTCTGTATTTACACCTAACACCCACCCACCACTGATGTCACTGGTCACGTGACACAGTACCAATAAAAGAGGCCGAGCGCACGTGCTCTGGGCCAGTTGCACCCAGTTACCAGAGTGTCTGTGTCAGAGGTTCTTTCCAGCATGAGGGCCTAAGGCCCGACCCTACAATATCCACACGGACCCAGGAACTGGATGAGGGTTACGGACCGTTAGCAAAGTCGGAGAGAAAATTATTTTCTGATTCATTTTGCTAATTTTTAAAATAACTCAGATTGACTATCAGACTCACTTTTAGGTACATAGGGCCAAATTACACATTATAGAAAGCTCAATTCTGTAGCCTTGAATAAGCCTAGGTATGTTTTGCACCACTTTGATGTTTTGCAGAACAAATGAGTGAGAAAACCAGAAACCTTACCTGGATTGACCTACACATAAGCACTATACCCTTTGGTGTATAATTCTTGAACTGTAAAGACACTTGAGTGTGCATGGTTTCATATTTTACACTCAGGTAAATCAAAGAGCAGCTACGTTTCAGGTTCTAATTAATCAACCGTAAAAGAGATGTCATTTAAATTGCAGAATATTGGGAAGATTCTTCTTCTTCTGCATGCCAATTTAGCAGAAGGTTTAGGTTCAATCCATGCCTGTTTTTCAAGTTGTCAAATTAGTAAGGCAAAGAGCACCATACTTTTTGACTCATAATTCATGAACCATAAAAGATAGATGCTTCATTTGAATTGCAGAATATTAGAAATGTCAATCAACATCTTCGGTATGCAAATGTTTGTGCATTTGGCTTATAGAAAAGGGGAAACAATTGTAGATTAATTCCATGCATGGTTTGACATTTCACAAACATGTAAAGCAAGCAGCACCGTACATTTTAGCTTATACTTCACGAATCACAAACGATAGAAGACACATTTAAATTGCAGAATGTGGGAGAGCACATACGGCTTCAGTTTGCTAATAGTCATATCTGCGGCATGCAGGGAAGAGGCACACTTCAGGTTGACTCCATTCATATTTTTCAATTCTGCACACTGGTAAGGCAAAGAGCACCATACATTTTGCTTCTAGTTCATGAACCAGTAAAGACAGAGATTTAATTTAAATTCTTGAATGTTGGAAATGAATGTCTGCTGCTGTACACAATTCCACGGTTGTATACACGTTGTTATGCTTGTGTCCTATAGGGAACTGGCACAAATATTAGGTTGAGTCCATGCATAATTCTGTCATCCACACTTTCCTTTTTTAATGCTTATTAACGTATTTATTCGAATTAGTTTAATAAAGTAATACATTGCAATAAAATATTGTTTTGAAACCATGAGGGATGCATTTTGCAGATCTCTGCTCTTGCACTGAAAATTTCTGCCTTTACTTCTAGCAGATGAGAAATCCATCCCAATTGCAAATCCTGAGCAGAGGGATTATTGCTTATGGAAGGAATTTGCACCTAATGCATGCCTTAGCAGAAACAGACAGCCATAGTAGTTTGTAATGTTCAAGTTGCCTTGTTTAAAGTGAATATTTTACTACAATATAGGTATCAATTAAGGCTATGTTCATGGCATGGAGTTTCACTGGATTACAATGTTAGCAATACTGTTGGCTGCTAAATATAAAAGCATGGCTTGTGGCATTGTATAGTACTTTTCAATTCTCAAAGTTGTTGATCCGTGGTATCAGGATAGGGCCACATTAGCCTACATTTTAGTATACAAGAGGGTGGACAGACTTGGAAGTGGAAAAAGCACTGTATATGTTGGCTTCTAATTCATATTAGGTTGACCCTGGGCGTATTGTGCTATTTTGCACACTTATATGGTGAAAACACTCTAACGTTGGGGCCAGACATCATTGAACCAGACCGGATAGGGACCTAATTTATATTGCAGAATATTGGGAAGAACATTCAATTTCAGTATGCTAATTTTGTGCCTGTGGAAAGTAGGGAAGGGGAACAAATGTTAGATTGACGCCACGCATGCTTTGCAATTTCGTTCACAAGTTAAGCAAATAGCACTGTACATTTTGAAAAATAACTCATGAACTGTAGAAGATAGAAACTTTATTTAAATTGCAGAATATAGGAGAGATCATTCTGTTTATGTACAGCGGCTGAGTGTAACAATCTTTTTGAAATCCATGATATAACTAAATTGCTCAATTTAATTTTCAGTCATGAGGTCCCCTCAATAGAAATGAATGAAGCAACTAGATGGGCAAACAATTATTGCATAAAATCGATTGAGTTTTTATGCTATAATTAAAAGACAGAGACTCAATTTAAATTTCAGAATGTTGGTAAGTAAGATCCTTCCGCCTCTGTTTAGCAATATTCATGATTATGGGATGTAGGGAAGTGGAAACAAATTTAGCTTCAAATCATGCATAATTTGTCATTTCACACACAAATACGATAAAGAGCTCTGTACATTTGTGCTTATTGTTTATGAACCACAATAGTTAGAGACTTGATTTAAATTGCATATTTTTGGGAAGAACATTTCACTGCAGTTAGCCAATTGTCATGCTTTTGGCTCGTAGGAAATATGCATGTTTTAGGTTGACTTCACACATAATATGCCATTTTGTGAACAAGTAAGACAAAGAGCACCCTGCATTTTGCCTTTTATTCCTCTGTCATAGCGACTGGAGGCCTAATATTACTTCTAGAACGATGGAAAGGTCTGTCAACTTCATGTGCCGCATTTCTTGCTTGTGGCGTGATGTGAAATGGAAAAAGCTTTATATTGACTACATTCATGTCTTGCAATTTCGCACACTGGTACGAACAGGTACACCGTATATTTTGTCTCAATTTATGAGCCATCAAAGAGAGACACATAATTAAAATTGCAGGATATTGGGTGCACCATTCCACTTGTTTAGGCCAACTGTTATCTGTGGCCTGATCGAAAATGGCAGGAATTTTAGGCTTACTACAGGCGTGTTTTTCAGGTTTGCACACCTGCAGGGAGAAGTACACTGTGCGTTTTGGCTCAATTCATGAACATAAAAGCAAGGGAAAAGATAGAGACGTAATTTAAATTGCAGAATTCTAGGGAGATCTGACCCTTTCTTAATATTAATGGCATCGCCAGACTAATAAATATTACATTTTCGGCAAACTCGTCACCTCAGTAGAAATAAATGGAACATGCAGATGTCCAAAGAAATACTGCATATAATTGTTATGTTATGTTAATTGATTTCTATAGCGTGCGACTCACCGGGAGGCATCTCGGCGCTTACCTAGCGAAATAAGGGTGGTAGTTGGTCACATTAAATGAATATATTAAAACAGGAACGTTTTCAGTTGTTTCCTAAAAGCGATGTACGAAGTACATTTTCGCAGGGCAACGGGAAGCTGATTCCAGTACCGCGGGCAAGGTACGAAAAAGCTCTCTTCCCCCCCACCCCCACCCCCCATGCGGCTTAGACGGATTCGGGGAATCTTTAGCAGAGCCAAAGAATTGGATCTTAGGTTGCAACCCGAAACCTGCTTTATACATTTCTTCTGAAGGTAACGGCATACAGCAGATCTTAAAAAAAGATCGCTTTTTAATTGGTAACCAGTGCAGCTGTTTCAACAAGGGAAGAGCCTGGGGGACGATTTAAAATCATCCTAGCCGCGGTGTTTTGGATTACCTGCAATTTGGCAACCCATGTCTCTCCCACTTCCGCCAACAGCGCATTCCCATAGTCTAGGCGACTCATCCCCATGGCTTGGACCAAGGTTCTCCGATGATCGATTGCCAAGTAGGAAAGTATCCTGCGTAAGAGGCGAAGACTATAGTAGCAGGAACTAATAGTGGCCACCACATGATCCTTCATGGTTAGTGTTGGATCCAGTTTTAGTCCGAGATTGATTACATCTTGGGTTGGAATGGGAGCCATTCCCAGCTGGTCAGGCCACCACTCTTGTGTCCAGATGGTTGACACTTTGCCCATAAGCATAATCTCAGTCTTACTGGGATTCAATTGGAGGCAGTTCTCTGTCATCCAGTTTGAGATTGCAAGCATGCCTGCTGCAAATCGAATTTTCTGATCCTCCAGAACCGATTGGAAACATCAGCTGAGTATAGTCAGCGTAGGAGATTATCTAAAATTCTTTCGGTTTTATTCTATTCAACTCATTAATGTGTCAATTTGTTCTATGCTATTGTATAATAAACTCAGACTCGTAAAATGGAGAACATGCATTTGTAAAAGCACGTTTTGTTGGCTTTAACACTCCCTATTGAAGGAGGCACACATCACCTAAGCTGGTTTGAGTTAAGACCTAAAAGTTTAAATGGGTCATAAAAAATGGAAAATGACACATGGAGATGTTTTTTTTTCTTTTGCTTATGACGATTAATATGCAGAAAAACCAATCTGTTCTTGTTAAAAAAAATCTTTAATTTTCCCGTTATTTCATGGTTTATAATTCTCAATAATAAACAGTTGACAAACTCCCATATAGGTTTTGTAAGTGTAAACGCTTTTTTTTGCAGCTTGATATTAAGTTTAATGTAATTCTCAAAGTGGTGTATTACATGTCCTAACAAAGAATGACCAAAATGTATAGTTTGTGCCTTTTTTCCAAGTCGAATATAAAAAGTTGCATCACATATGATGCAAAAATGTACGTCTAAAACTTCAGTCTGCCATAAATGAATGAGTGAAATAGATTTGTAAAGGATTCTTTTTTTTTGCTTCTGTGGAGCAAAGTCCATAGACTTCCAACAAGACCAAATGTTTAAAAGTTGACAGATTTTTCTATTTTTGCAAATTTATTTTTCACTGAACATATTTAAGTGAAAAAAGTGAGCATGCGATTTTTTTCCACCAGAGTAAGCTTTTTTTTTTTTTTTTGTTCTCACATTGCACTTAGGCATTAGCCCATATGTTTTTGTGTGGTGCGAATATGCCAAAAAATCACCCTTTAGATGTGTGGATTACTGGTGATGCTCACAGAAAAAAATACCTTCTCCAATTGTTTTTGTAAAAACAGCGGCTTCAAATAAAAAACATAGAAAAAGCACAAATTTTTTTTAGCTTGATGGTAGGTCAAGCTGTTGACTTCCTGCTTCTGCTTAGTCGGGGGCAGCCTCTGAATACCGGCCAAAAGAGAGGGAAAGCTCCAGTGTGGCCTGACTGACACCATCCACCAGGAAGGGACTCTTTATGAGAATAGTGCGGTTGGGGAGGGGAGATCAGAAGGACTAGTTTAGGGAAAAAAGGGTGCTTTTGTTACGGTAGCTGTGGAATACAGGAACTGGATTTAGTGAACAGAAAGGGGTGGAATTGGTGTGGGGGATTGGATTAAGATTCAAGATAGATGTGGCAGAGCAGAGTGAAAAAATAAGAATCAGAGAAGACGGTGTGAAGCCATATTTACCGAGCGGAGCGATAACGACAGGAGGTGGATTGGGGTTTTGCCAAATGAGTAAATTTACAGGAGCCCAGTGGAGGCTTCATATAGGAAGGCAAAGTTGACACATGCATATCGTATGGCCCCCAAGGAGCAGCTGGAAAAGAAGGTGACGGGGCTGGGCACAGGTAGACACCATTGGTTGGGTTCATGTGAAATGGGAAAAAGCCAGAAAGGGAATGAAGGGAAATTGAGATCTGTAGCTATCACTGATGGGGAGGTGGCATAAAGAAGAGAAAAAGATGCAAAAGAAATCAGGGCGGTTGGTAACAGTCTGGGTAGAGGGGAAGGACAGAGTAGGATTAATGATAAACTGAAGTTTGGCATACATGGAGATTTGCTGTTGAGGGACACAAAGGAGGTTGAAAAGAAAATTGATAGGGATGGCGGTTTGCAAGTGTTTTTATATTATTGCGCAGGGAGAGTGGGGATGCACATCTGCAGAGGTTTTTTTAATTAGTGCAATTAATTTTGGTGGTATGGCATGGGTGAAGTATGAGGAATTTCGCATGAGGATGGTAGAGCGTGCCGAGAAGCTGTGCGTCGAGATCGACAGTGAACTGTGACTGCAGTGGATGGCACCGAGCAGATTAGATCCAACAATACATATCAAGTAGGTTGGTGGTGCAGTATTGGCCCTTTCCAAACCATCTCACCCCATTGAGTGTGAGAGGATACGAGCAGGTTTAGGACCAACGTGGGGACATATTTGGGTTGTTTAATAGAGATTAATATAGCAGGGCCTTCTGTAAGTTGTGGTACAGGGCACAGAACGGGTAGGCAAGTACCCAGTTACCTATTGTTTTGGTCATTTTGGAACAGGTGGGCAGAGAAAGAGAGGGGATAACAAATGAGCTCAGGTAAGGGTGTCTGTGTTGCTTAATTTAAAAGGTGTATATGTGAAGCTTACTTTGATCTGGAATATAGTGGTGCTGGAGATCGGATTTAGGAATAGTTTAAATTTGATATACATGAGACCAAGGGAAAGAAGATGAATAGAGAATCTAAAACTGGCAAAGAATTAGTACCAGGTGGGCACTGACAAACTGCTAAGAGGGTGAAGGAACGCTGATCTGTATGATCTTTTACGTTTTAATTGTTTTCTATTAGCAACAAAATGCAACATAACAACCACATCATATCTACCAGTCTCATTATTATAATATGTTCAATATCGAAATATCGCAAAGAATGCAAATTTTATATAAACCAACTTGCAACGGGCACAAACCTTCTGTCGCTGAAACACCACTGCCCCAAAGATAACTGAAGGTATGAAAGACCCCGGCGACCATGACCATCTTGAACTCCTTTAACCTAATGTTCACAGGAACAACAGAACGCCCCCCACAAAGAAACCTACACAGGTACCTGCAGAAAGCTAATCTGACATCAAGGTGCAGACATTCGAGAAAAATTCCTACTCTCCAATAAGGGCCATTTTTTGCGCCAGGATGTCGACACTCGGGCCAGGAAATAACAATCTTGCTTTTCCCACCTTCTTGTGTATGGTCCCTCCAGTCACATGACTGCTCCCTCATCATTGCAGTTCCCCAAAATGCAGTAGCGCAACTCGTGTTTTTTGTGTGCAGTCTTTAGAACTCTTTGACCCCTACCAAAACACAAATATTTGGTGCATCCACCAAATCCGTGGATTGCAGGTCTTCGCCGCCACAGCACGATTCATGTCTTTGACAAGGAAATTTGATCACAAGCCTAAAAAACTTTACTGGCATTCCATCTACCCAACAACACAATTTAGAATTTAATGTCTTAGTCACAAGGCCATTCCTCACAAAACCATTGCCTACCTTGCAGCACTTCTCATCATCTTTGAACTCAGGAGCAAGAACTCACTCCTGCGAACACCAGACACTTCCTTAGTAAAAAAAAAAAAACAGTCATTCACTGGTGCGCTCCTAGGATTTGGAACTTCCCTAATACCTCCCTCAGAATCCAACCTGATTTGTTCTCCTTCTGAAAGCTACTGAACCCACCTGTTATGGCTTTCCCTCCACAAATCTCTCTACACATTTTCCTGTTTTGCTTCTCTTTTGTTTTACCTGTTCCTATTTTACAGTCCTCATACACTTGTATCCCTCTGGTTATTTGTAAAGTTTGCATTACAACATCCTATATAGAGCTGTGCTACATAAAATTGTAAATCAATAAATAAATTAAGGCACACTCTCATCATACAGTCATCAAGTTCTGTGGCCAACATCTCAGCAAGGACCACCACATTCTAGATTCCGTCCCTCTCCTGTCAGTTTCACTTTTAGACTTAGAGTGCCTTTGACAGCATGGAGTTTATAGAAGGATAACCCTTGAACTGTATTCTCCATTTATTTCTGAATTTTAGAAATATATTTATCTACATTATGTATGGTTTGGTTGTTCGTTGGGGCTCTTCAGAGTTCAAAATTGTTGGTCAGGAGGGGGGAGCCAGCCCTAATAAGAGAGGGGGTTCTTGGGATGGTGTGTGACTGAGGATCTAGATGCAAACACTAAAAACAGATCACATTAGGCAGAGTAGGGCACAATATTTGTGGGAGTTGGCTGGAAGGCTAATTTGTCCAGTAAAGGCTTCGAAGAATAGTTGTACAGATTAGGAAGGATTTTGTGTGGCCAGATTTTCTACATGATGATGTCCAGACCTTACCTAAATATCAGATGAAGTGGGTTTTGAAAAAAGTTTTGAGGAGTATGGGGCTCCCAGGGGAACAGTTCTATTAACATCAGGGCATTGACAGAAGCATATAGGGTGGGTTTCTCAGGGGATGGCTTCTCCATGGTCGACCAATCGGTCAACCCAAACAGGGCTTTCTGATTAATGCACGGTCTCTGATCAAACATGGGATAGATTTTCATGACTTTGTTAGCATGAGGCAGCCGGACTGGGTCTTTGTCACCGAGACATGGGCCTCGGACTCCTCTGGCCACGACCTTCTTCTGGCTATACCGGAAGGATACGCGTTTCAGAGGTTGGATAGAGTGCGTTGTAGAGGTGGTGGATTGGCTATCCTTTTTAAGTCCACACTCTCTTGCACTGTAAAATCTCTATCGGTTTCCACCGATCCATTTGAGGCCCTATATTTTAGTATTGTGTGTGCCCCGTCGAGTTCCTTCACTGGAATCCTCGTATACAGACCTCCAGGCTCCAGAACCAATTTCTGCTCCGAGCTTTTTAGAATTCTGGAACCCTACTTTGGTAGTTCTCACTTTACTATTCTCGGTGACATGAATTTTCATCTAGAGGATAGGGCTTCGAAAGACACATCCTCCCTGGTTAATTCCCTGGAGGCATGTGACTTTGTCCAAAGGGTTCTTCATCCGACTCACAAGGCTGGTCATACCCTCGATGGGATATTTTCTAATGATTCTAGACTAACTGTCGGCACGCCTGTGCCGATAATTTGGTCTGATCATTTAGCAGTTCCCCTGTCCTTAGACATTCCCTGTCTTGAAGGTAATCTGGGTACCAACAAGAAATGTTTCAAAAGAAACTTCAGGAATCTTACAAATGAGGCTCTCGCCCCTTTTATTCAAAATACTAATATCACATCTCAGCGGATGGTGGATGAGGTGGCACAAGAACTCATCGACTCTATTACCGAAGCCGTAGATGAGCTAGCCCCCCCTCTCTTAAATTTGTAGCGCGACAGAAGCCAACAGCTCCTTGGTTTACTGAGGCACTGAGGCTTCTCAGACAAAAATGCAGAAAAAAGGAACGGGGATGGCGCAAATCCTGGGACCCTAAAGATAGAGAAGCCTACAAGGTCATGTTACGAGAATATAAGAGCAGAGTGATTAAGGAAAAACAGGATCACTTTACCAACCTGACCTGTGCTCTCACGTCATCTAAAGAGCTCTTTAAGATCGTGGACTCTCTATGCTCTCTCCAGGCACCTGATCCCGTGGTTGCATCACAGGAGCTATGTAACAACATCTCAGATTTCTTCTATAATAAAATAGATGATATCTATCTAGCTCTACAATCACAGAGGGTTTCTCTGAGTGAGGAGGACTCCTCTCGAGTCAAACTTCTGGAATCTTGGGATGCGGATACTCCTCAGGTCCTTAACCATTTCCCTGCGCTCTCCCTGGCGGGACTCAATCTCCTCCTCGACAAAACGAAATCAGCTTCTCCGCTGGACCCGGTTCCTTTGAAAATACTAAAGGACCGTAGGGACATCATTCTTCCTCCGATGTTGGAAATAATGAATGGAGCCATGGAACATGGTATTTTCCCGGTGGCATGGAAGAGAGCTATTGTAAAGCCTCTTCTCAAAAAGCCCTCAGTGGATCCCGGCATATTGAAGAACTTCAGGCCAATATCCCTCTTGACGGCCCCTGCTAAGATGCTGGAGGCCCACTTGAATTATCATCTTTCCAATTTCCTTGATGCTTCAGGGTTTTTGGATGGGTCCCAGCATGGCTTTAGAAAGCTACATAGCACGGAATCTGCTTTGACCAAAGTCACGGATAATATTCGCAGGAAAGTAGATCTGGGGCAAACCACCGTGCTTGTACTGCTGGATCTTACAGCTGCATTCGATACCCTGTCTCCCGATACTTTAACATCTAGGTTAAGGGAGGCAGGGGTAGCAGGACCGGCCCTCAGTCTCCTGAGCTCCTTTCTTCACCAACGAGAGCAGCGTGTAATGCTAGGAGAGTACCTCTCCCCTGTCAAGTCTCTGCAATGCGGGGTGCCACAAGGGTCGGCATTGAGTCCGACCCTGTTCAATGTCTACGTGGCCCCCCTTGCAAGACTAGTAAGATCTCAGGGGATGGAGGTAGTGTCGTATGCCGACGACACGCAGATTATGGTGTCCCTGACCCACTCTGTTAATGTCACCGCGTCAAGCTTTAGATCCTGCATGCAACTTGTTGCAGAGTGGATGATTCTCAACTCACTAAAGCTGAATGGTGACAAGACAGAGGTCCTGGTCTTTGGCAAAGACCAGGGCATGTGGTCGGGTGAGTGGTGGCCTTCATCTTTAAGCATCTGCCCCACTCCCACACAATCTGCTAGGAACCTAGGCGTCATCTTTGACACTCGGCTCTCCATGGAACTCCAGGTCAATAGGACGGTGGCCACCTGCTGGGGTGTCATTAGGACTTTGAAAAGAATTGTCCACTATCTTTCCCCTCAGGCACGGAAGCAGGTTGTGATCGCTCTTGTTGGCTCAAGGCTCGACTATTGTAATTCACTTTACGCCGGGGCCAACAAGGGCCTTCTGCAGCGCCTGCAGGTTGTACAAAATGCGGCGGCGCGTTTTGTTCTGGCCCTGCCTTGGCTGTCCTCTATGACCTTGGCTAGGAAGAATCTCCACTGGCTCCCTGTTCCTTCCAGAGTCCTGTTCAAACTTCTCTGCCTCACATATAGTGCTCTGATGGCAGGCCCAGCTGATGCCCTTGGATCTCTGCTCACCAGGTATGTTCCGAGCAGATGTTTACGCTCGCTAGAGCTAAACCAACTGGTTGTTCCGCGAGCTAAGAAGGCTAGATGGGGGAGTAAGGCCTTTTCCATCCTGGCACCCCAGATCTGGAATACACTTCCCCTGGAGATCAAATTACTGCCTTCACTTGATCTCTTCAGGAAAGCGTTGAAAACTTGGTTTTTCACTAAAGCATATCAGTAAGCTCCTGTTTCTGACTGCCGTCAGCTAGTTGTTTGCGTTAGGCGCCTTGACGCCCACTGGGCATAGTTGCGCGTTACAAATGCCATTTCATTCATTCATTCAAAATCATAGTCTATTGTGAATCTGGCTGTAGTTGTAGTCCAGTTTGGATTTACAATAGTTGGTTAGGACACACGCTGGTTACTGTTAGTGCATGATTTTTCTCTCCCCCCTACCCCCAGCCCCTACCTACAACCCCACCTCCTCTTCTCGACCTCCTTCCCAGCAAAAACTGAAATGGTTCATAAGGTATATTGTCAGCTTTTTGGTTTGTTCTTTTCATCATTAATGCTTATTGTCTCCCAAGTCCTAGCGATGGGTCAACTCGGGTATGTATTGTTGGTCACTCCTTTATTAAGTGGGCCGTCCAGCAGGTGGAATAGAGGACATTTGGCAAACAGCTGAGATTTGATGGAAGGAGAGGACTTAATTGCTTATTCAGCTGAGGGGATATTTCCTGGTGGAGTTAAGGGGTTTTTGCATGTACACTTCTACAATTATGGGTATAATTCTACTGGAGTGTAGGCCATGCAGAAGGATTTGCTGGAGATAAAGAAATTGTGGTCCAGAACGCACAGTATCTGGAGGAGGCAAGTACAGAAGTGGGTGTGGAGAAGGGTGGGGAGACAAGCAGACTTAGAAAGAGCATGTAGGAAGGTATATAGAAAGATGCAGTTTTTTTTATATTGGTGAGAATAGGCCGGATTCAGTGTAAACAAAATGTCTATCCTTCCTTCCTGGGAAATTGTTATTACCTGGTGGAGTTAAGGTATTTTTGGCATGTAAACTGAGAGATGGTGTTAAGGAATGATGTGAGAGAAGTAGGAGTCATGGATAAGTTAAGCAGGAAAGGGAAGGTAGCTGGGGTGGTTTTCCATGAAGTGGATGAACTAGTTTGATCGGGTGGTAATGGTGCAGTTAAGCTTTGGGGTTCTGTCATGGATGGGTGAAACGTTAAGGGGCAGGAGGTTGGAGATAAAGCTTAAATTAGGTGGACTTAGGACAAGAAGAGGACAAGGGAAGACAAATAGGGGTTACAAGGGACTACAAAATAATACATAGAGGTTATGGAAATGTGTTGGATATTTTAAGAGTGGTATGAAATTGTATTAGTAAGGTGGGTTTTCTTTTAGGATGGAAGGCTTATTTGGGAGGTTTGTGTGAAGTTGTGTCTTAACTGGTGTCATCTTGAATAATAGGTGTCTGGGGGCACGGAGGTATCGTAGTTTCCTCCCTGAGTTTTCAGGTGAGCGGCTCTTTCCAAGGGACATACTGCACGTGTAGGTCATTCAGATTAGGGAGGATGGGATTAAGGTTTTTAAGGCCATGGTGTAGAGAGGAGAACCCTTCTCTGCCTTTTACTGCGAATGGAGACATGGAATAATTTGAGTCATACTTAGTGAGATTTTTTTCAATCGGCAAGAGGGGATTGAGGGAAAGTTTTTAAGTGTGGCTACTCTTACACAACAGGTCTATGCAACAAGTTGATGTTTTTACCCATTGCAAATCATGTCTTTAAGATATTGGCAGGAGGATAGCGATAGCTCTGAGGAGTTGCTTGGGGATTGGTTCACCACAGAAGATGTGTGAAAGACTGTCTTAATTCTTCTGCCCCTTGAACATTTCTCCAAAGTGTAGGGGTGACATGGGACAGATAGGCAAGACTTTAGTGATTAGGAGTATTTGCTGGAGGGTTTAAGGTTGACAGGTACGTTATTGTATTAGTGATCAGGGGTTTATCTTAGGGTGTAAGGTGTTTTCCAGGTTTGCAGTAAGCTATTCCAGTCCAGTTTTATTGAAGCAGATTCATCCAAAAGAGGTTGCCATGTTTTGTGCTGGCTCACCCAACAGAAAATAAGATACACTGAAAGGGACTGATGAGAAAACAAAATCCAGATATTATTTATTCATTTATCTTAATGTTTTGGAAATAACCTTGCTGACTTCTCATAGCCCTAAAACCCTAAGCCAGGCTCTAAGGCTAGAGGTCCTATACTTCATTCTGAGATTGTGAGAACTAAGCATATGTCCTCTCACATAGTAGGCCTTTATCATCGGTGGAATGGTGTGTGGACCCTGCTTAAGTGCTGTTGGCATTCTGTGGGTTTGGACTATTGGGGGAGAAGCTTGTACTGGGGCACCTTGTCTGCACCTTGGATTGGTCTGAATTGGTGCGTGCTATGGCAAGTGACTATATTTAGGTTTCTTGATGGTTTGTATTGCATCGCTAGATTTTGGAGCGAGGCAAGCCCTTTGTACAGTTGTCTTTATGCGTGGTACACAAGTTTGAACTTGATTGTGTGTTCAGATGGTAGTCAGTGTAGTGAATTTTATGTCAACATCTTCAACTACAGGTCAGCTTTGAAAGATTTCAAAGTAAATTATAGACCATTTTCTTTTGAACCATGCCACTAACAGATACTCGATGTTTCTTTTTTTCTTTTCTTTTTTTTAAAATAATTTTTCAATAGAAGCATAAATTGCAGCAAAAAAAACATTATCATAGGCATAAATACATTACAGAAGAACAGATTTCATTTGACTAAATTAGGCATAAATATAAAACCATAATAATTAACCTTCCGATGAGAAGCAGCAGTTAAAATGTTCTAAATACAGTATGAAAAGGCAGATTTCATTTGATTCGATTAATCATAAATACGAATACATCATGTGAAACAGCAGCAATAGGCTAATAGGCATAAATACAGTATATAAAAAAGCAAATGTCATTATATTAAGTTAATCATAAATACAATACCGTAATAAATCTGTCCAATGGAAACCAAGATTCACTCATTTTAGGTAAACAAGGAAGCCCAGGCTGAAAGTGGACCCCAGATCCTTTATCCTTTAATCCTTTCCTTTCTGCCTCTCCGTTCAGAGAGTGCCATCTCTAAGTTATAAATGTGCTGGAAGGTCGGGGGTAGAGGATCAAGCCAGGATGAGGCTACGCAAAGCCTAAGGACTGACACCACTATTAAAACGAGCTCTTCCCCAGTTTTCCTATCTGGTTCAGCTACATCTAATAACATAAGCTGAGGTGACAAAGGGATATTGTGTCTTTCAACACGTCCCGCAAAAAGCCAATTATTCCCCAACAAATTAGTTCTATACTGGGGCAGGTGGAAACATATGAACTCGCACCAGGTGCCTTACATTTGAAACATTGGGTCCCCTTCACTCCTCCCCATTTATCATTTTTCGCTGGTGTTCTATATAAATTGAAAAGAGTTTAAAAATGGTGTTGCTGCAGATTGGGGAGCACAGTATAGAGACCCCCATTTCTAGCGATTTGAAAAAATAGGGATCCTGGAGCCCGAGCCCGTCCTGCCACCTCAGCCTATGGTTATCCAGGTCGTCCAGGACCCCTTCCAGCAGACACCTGTATAGTTGTGAAATTGAGGGGCCTGTATCCTTTATTAGCAGTTCCATGAAGGGAACCTGTGCAAAGCCTGCCGCGCCTCCGGATTTTTTCCGAAGAAAATCCCTCAGCTGTAAAAAATTTAAAAAGTCCTGGGGGCCAATATTAAATCTTTCAAAAGACGTGATATGACCTGTGGCCAAGAGATCCCTATCCTACAAAAGCCACCCCTTTCCCACCTTGACAAACAGTCATCTTGTAAAATCCTTGGAGCTGATCATGCCTAAGCAAGGGGGTACCTTTGCTTAGGCCATCCAGTCTTTTTCGAACACCAATTTCGAAATGCAGTAATTAAGGTCTCAAACCGCGTTTTTTTGAAGTAGCTTGATTCATAAAATTTCACCAGACAGCCATTAGCCCTTGCCCTCTATCAAGATCTAAAATATCGAAGGGACATTGGTAGGGTCGTCCTCTTCCCTTGCCTTGTTACCATAATATTGTAGACTGCTGCTAAATATTATAGCCTAAAATTGGGTAGCCCCCACCCCCCTCGATCCCTGGGGAGGCACAAATATGCATTGGCCCTCCTGGTGATACCAAATGAATCTAGCGAACACCCTATCAATTTGCTAAACCAGTCATTGTGTATCTCCAACGGGATAGTTCGAAAAATATACAGTAATTTTGGCAGATTAATCATTTTGACTAGATTACAACTCCCCATTTTTGAGAGCTTCAAAGTGTCCCATCAAATTAAATCCTTCTTGATTTTCCCCATTGTGGGGGTAAGGTATAGATCAGCTATAACTTCGACGTTTGCTAGAGTGTTTATTCCTAGATAGATCGCTTCATGGACATTCCTGCTATCGAAAGCAGAGGTGAATCGGTTTATCAAAACACGTGTTTCAGCCCTATTTAATAAAAAACCTGATTGAGTCCCAAAGTTTTCAGCTATAGTTTCCACAGCACACAGCGCTCTATCAGGATCAGTAGTTATTATAGCCACACTATCGGCATAAGCCAATTTATTTATTTATTTATTTATTAACAGTTTTTATATAGCGCGGACATGACCCATGGGTATCAGAGCGCTTAACATCATGTGGTATAGATTACAAATGCAGTGTACATAGAGCAGTAAGACGTGCTGACTTAGTAATGGTGATTTAGACTAGTAACTATAGGCTAATATCTTGAAAAGCAACAACGTGTATGGTATTGATTAAGACCTGAGTTAATAATGTTCTGAGGTAGTATTTCTTTGAGGTTCAATCAGATCCTATATTGGTTATAGGTTATAAAATCCATGACAAGTCTTCGGTTTCGTTTATCTTGTTTATGGGAGTAACTTGCTCATAAGAAAGTTCTTTAGTTCTTTCTTGAATGTTGTCGTGTTTCTAATTTTTCTGATGTTTGCAGGAAGGGAGTTCCAAATCCTGGGAGCTACGCCTGAGAATGTCCTTTCATATGTTTTATTCTTCTTAAAGATAGGTGGTTTCAGGAGCAGATAATTGGCACTCCTGACAAGTCTGTTTCTTCCTGTGATTTCTATTTTGTGGGCGAGATATTTAGGTGTGTTGTGATGAATCGCTTTATGGGTTATACGAGCCATTTTCATCTGTACTCTGGCTTCGTATGGTAACCAGTTTAAGGCCTTCAAGTGAGGTTTGATGTGGTCAAATTTCCTCGACCCTGTAATAAGCCTTGCCGCTGCATTGAGGCAGGCTTTTAGGGGTGCAGTTGAAATTTTTGGTAGACCAGCCAGTGTAGTACAACCGTATTCGATCCTAGAGATAACCAGCGATTGCACCGCTAGTTTCAGGTCTGTCTCCGTTAAAAAAGATTTCATCTTTCTCAGATAGTTCAAGTGGAAACGTGCGTTTTTTGCCATAGAGTTAATGTGGGTTTTCATATCAAGGTTCTCATCCAGTGTGATTCCGAGAGATTTCGCCGAGTCAACTAGAGTTGAGATGCAATTTAATGCTGTAATCATTTTGGACCATTCCTTCACTAAGGATTGATTTTTATGTGGTGAGATGAGTAAGAATTCTGTTTTGTTAGCGTTACACTTGAGCTGATTGTTCGTTAACCATATCAACGATAGTTTGAGGGCATCGTTCATTGTGGTTATGTCTTCCAGGCTAGCAATCTTGATATAAAGTTGCGTGTTATCTGCATACATGTGGTAGGATATTTTTGATTTCCGTAGAATTTCTGTAAGAGGTTCGATGTATAAATTAAACAGAGAAGGAGATAAGGTGGATCCTTGCGGCACTCCGAGTGTGTTTGGGCATGAAGGCGATAGTGCTTGGTTTACTAGGAATCTCTGAGTTCTGTTCTTTAAAAATGATTCAAACCATTTCAGTACCGTGCCAGACATTCCCATCCTGACATGGAGTCTGTTCAGTAATATTTCGTGGTTGACTGTGTCAAATGCTGCTGACAAGTCTAGGAGGATGAGTAGACAAGATTGATTTCTATCTAGAGCTTGAAGTGCATCATCGACAATGTGAAGGATTGCTGTTTCCGTGCTGTGATTAGCTCTGAATCCCGATTGGTAGTCATCTAGTAAAGAGTAGTTGTCGATAATTTTATTCAGCTGATTCTGTACACATTTCTCTAAGTTTGGCGAGAAAAGGGATGTTGGTCACTGGGCGATAGTTGTTTGGATCTGTGGGTCCACTGTGGGTTTTTGATGATCGGGACTACTAGTCCCGTCTTCAGGCTTTCAGGCAGGCACCCCTGTGTGAGTGAGGCGTTTATGATATCTGTCCATATTGGAATCATATTATGGCTGATTTCTTTCAGGCATTTCGATGGTAGTGGGTCGTTATAATGGTTGTTGGGTTTCGTGGTTGTAAGTATTTTAGCAATTTCATTCTGGTCTAATAATTTGAAGGTGTTCCAGTGGGCATTGTTTTTAGTCGTCATGTTCTCAAAATTCGCATCAGAAGGTGATGTAGTCGTGTTGTCTTTGATATTATCTGCGGCGGTCTTAAGCTCTTCTTCCAACTTATTGGCTTTGTTAATGAAGAAGGTAGAAAATTCATCGCAACTTAGTTGTGTTTTAGTGACCTCTTGGACAGATTTTGCCAGTTTGTTAGATTGTTGTTTTATGATTTCGAATAATTTACGTGGTCTGTTTTTGGCGTTATCCAATTCAGTTCTGATAAATTCCTTTTTTGTGTTAATGATCTTCTTGTTATATTCATTTCTGATTTTTCTGAGTGATTTCAGTGTAGGGGAGGAAGGGTGTTGTCTCCATTTTTTTTCTGCTCGTCTCAAATTTCGTCTTTCTTCATTCAATATTCCATTGAACCATGGATTTTTATTCTTTTCCGTAATTCTTTTTAATTTGAGTGGTATGGTGTCATTGACTATTTTCGTTACTGTGGTATTGTAATGGTTCGTTAGATCGTTCACATTTTTCAAATTGTCGGGTGGGTACAAGTCTCTCTTGCAGTTTTCAGCTAGCAAATCCATATTAGAGTCTATGGTATCTCGGATCCATTTTTTCATTTTGGTAGTTTGAATCGTTTTTATTTTCCCCTGTGATGGTATTCGGAAGGTTATGGCGTGGTGATCTGACCAGTCGCACTTTTCAATGGAGAGAATTGAATGTCCTTGTTCTTCGAGATAATCCAGTCCAGTGTAGCTCCTTTTGAGTGCGTTGGTTGAAGACAAGCTTGGGATAGTTTTAGATCATTTAAAAATTCTTGAAAGGCGTTGACCTGTTTGTCGTTGTTGTCGTTCCAACGAAGATTGAAATCACCTAAAAATATATTATTAATGTCTGAGTTGGCGTTGGCAGTGATGATCTCCATCATTTGGTCAATGAAATTCATATTGTTTCCTGGTGGGTGATATAGGGCATGTAGGTTGCAGATATGTTTGTTTGCCGATCTTACGTTGAGCCCTAGGTATTCGCATGATTCTAGGGGGTCGGATTGAAATTGGCCAACTTCTCAAGTCGATTTATGGATACAGGCAATACCTCCCCCTGTCCTTATCTGCCTGTCAAGTCTTAATATGTTGTATTGCGGTGGTACCAGAAGGTCCATGACTGGCGATGAGGATTCAGATAACCAGGTTTCAGTCAGGATTGTTATGTCTATTTCTTGATTGATGATGATGTCGGCTATGTCCGAAGCATGTTTCGCCGCAGAGCGACAGTTGAGCAGCAGACATTTTAGAGATTTCTCCGTACTGGTTGTGGTCATGTTTAAAGGATCCGTGGATATTTAGATTTGTTGTAAGTTGTTGAAGTTTACTTTACTTTCCTTCCTTGTGGATGTTCTGTTTATGTCTATCGCTACTCTTTTGATTTCCTGTGCTATCATGGGGTTTGATGATTCATATTCCTGGAGTAGTGATGTTATGTCTTCTTCGGTTAGATGATTTTGGTTCCTATCTGGTCTGTTTTATCTGTCTGTCAGTGGTAGAGATCTCTTATTGTTTATCGCTATGGAAGTATTTACTAGCTCTCCGATGAGTTCTACTTCATTCTGAGTATTCTTTGTGATATCACATAGTTTTTCAATCCCTTTCATGAAGTTTTGTATATCCTGTGCTAGGTTGCTGATTTGTGTTTGGATCTCGCAGATTTTTCTCATGACCTTGGGTGCCGTAGTGTGAATAATCCTCCGTAAGTTCCCATTTTCATTATTTCTGTTCCTGAGTTTCCGTTTAGAGTCATGTATCATTGATTTCTTGCTCTTTCCCTTCGGTCGATTGTTATTTCTCTCATTGATTTCTGGGTTAGCCGTTCTGTCATGTTTAGTTGTACCATTGCTATATTTGTGGTTATATGTATTTTGTGTTCTCTCTGATTCATTCTCGATTAATGAATTTTCTATTTCGTCTATGGCTCCAGGTTGAAGGCCTAGTTCCCGTGGGTTATTCGATGGGTTATTTTTGGTACAGGTTCCTGTTGTTCTCTGGTTGGAGTAATATTTATAGTGTCGGTTTTGGCTGTGCTTAGGTTGTCTGTTGGCGTGTCCTGGGGTTGTATCGGCCAGGTGCCTTTTATTTGCATAGCTTGTTCTGGTTCCAGTCGGACTTTGATTGGGCTAGTACTTCTAGGGTTATTGTCAGATGAGACTGGGTTGTCCGTTGACAGCTTCTGGCATTGAGGTGGTCTAGCGTCTTTTATTTGTGTGGCTTGTTTCAGTTCCTCGTGGTCTCTGGTTGTTGAGCTCCTTGTAGTGGTATTGTCTGGTGGGACGGGGTTGTCTTCTGAGCTACTCTGGTGAAGGAGTGGGTTCGATTTCTCCACATTTCTTTTTAGGGTAGAGAAGATGTCGTCGTTAGCGGCTTGGATCAACACTATTCCATTCTTAAAGATAGTTATGCAAATGTCCGCTATGAGTTTAGAAGAGGCTCTGGTCAAGAATTTCGTTCCATGTGGGATGTTGGTAGTGGCTTTAATATGTAGCAGGTTTGTGAAGGTATTGCGCCATTTCGTCCTTCTTCTGGTGAGGAAAATCATATCTTTCATGATGATCCCTTTATCCATACAAAAGGAAGTGTCAGAGATCAATGTGTCAGGGTTTCTCCTCATGAGGTTATGCTTAAAATTTTTGGCTGCATTTTTGGAAAGATTTGTAGGGTATTGTATGTTGTAAACGTTCATGCCTATTCTTTCCAGGTAGTTGTCTTCCATCTTGTGATATGTGTTGGCGTTGTAGACCGTGGATTCCTTCTTCAAGTGGTATTGTAATTCTCTTAATTATTAGCCAGTAATTAATGTTATCACAATTATATCAAGAATTATGACACTAGTATTATATAATTATATCAAGTATTGTGATAAATAGGATTATTTTAGTAATTGTGGATACTTAATATATTCTTGTTATAGTTTCTTCTTCTTCTCTGTAGTTTCTTCTGTATTCCACTAGAATGTGCTCTCACCATACAGTTGAACAACTAGCTACATTTCAAGATGTCCGCCGTTTTGGTTGTTCTTCTGTGAGCTGCAGACTTTCTCTCTTTCTATTCTTTTACTTTGTCCTCTTTCCCTTTTCATCATCTGTTTGGGATCAGGAGTTGGCTCCTTCCTTCCTGCCCAGTAAATTCGTTAGTCCTCTTTCACTTGCTCCTCCCTCTGAATTGATGCCATTTTGAAGTACTTTCTCTGTAGGCAGCAGGAGCTACATTTCCTTTCCTAAGGTGGATAGTCCAATCAAGTTGTCCTAAGCGGCCGCCATTTTAAAGTCAGGTGCGCTGCTTCGAGATTTACCTTCAAGTTCACTTTCAGCTCTTTCATATAGTAAAATTATTTCAGTCCCGGCTTGTGTTGCTTTTGGGAGCGCCGGGTCCCTTTAAATAATTGCCAAGTGGTGTACCTTCGCTCCGTTCCCGCCACTCATCCCGGTTTGGTGCCGCTTCGGAGCTCAGCGCTCTCTTCACTCCTCAATCCCCTTCTTCCCGATTAGCGTGCCTCTCCGCTCTGGCTGCGATCCTTATCCCGGTCCTAGGGGCAGCACAAAGGGTACTTCATTGTCAGCGCGGCGGACATCTATGGCCGTAGATGCACGCGGCAATCTGCTCTTCTGTGTCCTGAGTCTTCGTCGGTGCGAGTCGATCGACGGTGCCAGGATGGATCGTCTTGTGGCCACCTTCTCGCGCCCTCGGCAGCCTTTGATGGTGGCAGTCTCGTAGTCCAGAGAGGGGCAGTTGCGTTATACTACATTAGTAGTAACGTTATACTACGTTAATAGTTTAGTGTCCCAGCCCTGCAGGCTGACAGTGATAATATCAATGGAGGCTTACAGCCGTCTAAGAAGGGGGTTGTGGTAGCCTCTGTATTTGGGGAAGACTGGCACAATACCCTCACCCTCACCCCCCTCCTCCTGGCTGAAGTTGGTTCATGCCCCCGTAACATACCTTAGAATGTCACAGTGCTCAGGGTTCTAGGTGAAACTCCCTGCATGGAGTTTGTGAGAGACTTCACGGACGACAGCTGTGGCTGTGGTCTTCTTGTTGTTACTTCCTTAAATAAACTTCCTGTGTTATAAAAGACATCTGTCTCCTGTATTCCGGATGTGAGCTGAATCTTCGATTTCACAGAGGTCTATATACAGTGCGAACAACAAGGGAGAGGAAGAACACCCCTTCCTTGTTTCTCTTTGTAGTAAACTACTTCTCTACTATTCCTCACTGTACTGCTCTGTTGGAATGTACCTTGACATCATAGAATGGCTGAGTGCCTCTCTGTGTCTAGAGTGTCAGTTGGTCAACCCAGGCTGAGCATCTAGGAGCCTGATCCTAGTGGGAGCAGATCCATAGCAGTTTAGTGATTACGAGTGGTATCTTGAGTAATCTTCTACATACTTTCAACTCTTTAAGTGACTGTTTTTGTGATTTACTAGCTTGCCAACACTAAACAAGCATTTGCAATGCAATAGGTCTCGTATTTACGCGAGTTTGAGCTATTGGCATTGTAAATGAAAATGCTTTTTATTTATGTTTTGGTTTTTGAAACATAAATAAAACACATTGTCATTTACAATGCCAATAACTTAAATTTGCGTAAATGCGAGACCTATTGTATTGCAAATGCTTGTCAAGCCACATTTGCAACATCTGCTTACTGTTTTTAATGTATTATGTTGATGTCAAAATGGCCATTTTAAGAAAAAAAATCCCTGACAACACGTGCAGCTGGTGTCGCCACCAATTTCCTTTGTCCCTGTATTTCATCTTGTGAGTCTTCAAATATTATGCAATAGTTGGATGAGCTGTTAATCCATTGTCATTAACTGTTATCAAATGTTTATCAAGTCATCAAATAAAGACATCATAATCTATGAAAGAGTTGAAGAACCATTTATCTTGCATAATTACTATTTTTATTGGTTAGCAGCAGTATTTGACTATGTTAGATTTTAATACAAGTAGGTGACTGACTGGAAAAGCTGCCACCCAGCCCTCAATTCTGCAGTTTATTTCCCAACAGTAATCATCCCCTTTACGGAGCACATAAAGATATAATTCTTTCCCATGAAACCACATGGCTGTGTAACTCTGGATGCGAACTGCGGTGACTTCTTTGTACTCAGTGAACTTGTTTTTTGATTTGGTTAAGCCTGGGATGAAATATAGAGCACCAGTAGCAGACAAAGCTCACAGTGTCAACTCATCCATACAAGGGACCTTCAACAAAATATGCAGCAAAGCGAGTAGCAGGCAATGGCGGCCCAATGCCTTTATTTACAAAATGCGCACCTCGCCCCAATCCGAGTTAATACGGCGAACAAACAACTTTTTTTCTATTTATTAACTATTGTAACAATGGCGGCACGCCACTCGGCGTGCTGCCATTACTACTACAGTCAACATTTAAAAAAAAAAGTTATTTGTCCGCCGTATTACTTTGGAGTGCGACGAGGCGAGCATTTTTGTAAATTTAGGCGTGTGGCCACCATTGCCTGCTTGCTACTCAGACTAAAAGAAAGGAGCGTAGCGGGCAATGGTGGCCGAATGCCTTGATTTACAGAATACGCCACGCCCCACTCCAAAGCAATATAGCAACTTTTTTTTCTATATATTTACTATTGTAACAATGACGGCTCACCGTGCAGTGTGCTGCCATTACTACAAAAGTCAATAAACTAAAAAAAACAGTTGTTTCTTCGCCGTATTGCTTTGGAGTAGGGCGAGGTGCGTTTTCAAAACCAATGCGTGCGACCGCCATTACCTACTACTCTGAAAAAAAAGAAAGGCAATGCGGACGCTATTGTTGAAGCGTGCCGTGCTGCCCCCCAAAAATAAATGTCGATAAAAGGTGCAAATTGCTTGGCGGGCGGGCGCTATTGTTAAAAGTTGCCTCGCTGCCCAAAAATAACAAGGAAGTAGTTCCCTAAATGAAAAGATAACAGCCCAGCAGCGTAACTAAACTGTAGTTGGTCGGTGCTGCTTCCTACAAAAACGGAAGTTATGTATCGCATCGCCAGCCAACATTAAGCCAGATAAGAAGAGCAATGCCAGAGTTAACCAATGGCAAGCGGCAGGAGAAATTACCCTCCATATTCTGTTTACTACAGGTCTTGCACCAGCGCATGAGCTGTCTAGGCTGGACCTAAAAATTGTGACTAAGAGCAGCGTTTTAAAACACTTTGCATGGTAACATATTAATTGGGTAATCAAAACTCTGGGCAATTGAGAGAAAGCAGTTTCTCACATTAACCTAGCTGGGCTATCTTTTTGAGTGCAGATTCTGTGGTGACAGCTGACTTTTATAACATAAAACCTTGCAAGTTGCACTCTCAACGTGATCTACTGCTGTTGTGGCAGACAACCCCCAACCACCTGTGGGAATATCGATGAGAAGTGGTTATTACTCATCTGTGACCTACGTATAATACTAAGTGGGGAAGGTCACTACGCACATGTGATTGCTACGAATATGTTCGGGACTTTGTAAAGCGAGGTCACGTCAGTTGTGCTGACTGGCACAGCTTTGCAAAAACCTTAGGTGACCAGAGGTAATTTCCACTGCCTAACTCGCAGTTGTGAGCAATTATGCGGGTCCTGGTTTGTTACTGCCCATCCAGCTTCATATCAACAACTTTGAGCGAGATTGTGTGAGGGAAGAACCTAGCCAGTCACGCCGACTGGCACTGCCATCTTTGTTTTTGGTTTACGGCATCTTCAGGAAAAATACTGTGGAGAATCATCCCTGTCACGCGGGATTGTCAAAGGCCCAGTTTACCTGAAGAGTCGCGTTAGAGCTAAACGTGAGGAGACTTCACCCACCAGTCACGCTGACTGGCACAGCCTCTTGCATCCTAATCATCCTATGCGGAGGTAACGGCAGACATGCGTGAGGAGATTACTAGCCGGTCAAGCTGACTGGCACAGCTTGAAACTTGGTGATCGCACTAGACTCTCTTACCTCAGGAGAGTCTTCTAATGCTGGGGATCCCCCTTTGTCTTCAGCAGTTATCTCACTTTGCGGGATTCATTTCATCGGCTCTGCATTGTCTCCTTGCTTGGGCAGGGCATTTATGAGAAAGGTTATCTTTTCCCATCAAGAAAAAAAAAGAACTATGGAGGAAGGAAGTTACAGTAAACAAAGAGCAGGCTGGAATAGAACTGGAAGCTCATCTACGGTAAGGTGACAATGTAACAACGCCCTCTACTGGATTTTTGTTTTTCCTTTCTCTTTTTCTACATTCACACTAAAAGTTTCAGTCCTCTCACTACTTCGAACTCTTACCGACTGTTCACCAAATTACTTTATGTATATCTTGCTACACAGAGTCAGTGTTTGAGTGCAGTTCTGCTGGTGGGTTAGGGTTTCGTAGGAGAAAACGGGAGGGACATTTCAGAGATCCTTATTGTTAGTAGAGCAATAATACTCACATAGTCAAAATGCAGAATGTTACACCTCCACCATTTTTCCTGGCCACTCCAGGGGACCCACTTTTGAAATGGAAAAATGTAAAAAAAAAGTTTTTCAAAACTACGCAATGGTATGTGGTCCGAATTTAGGTCTAGAAAGAAAAGTGGCATTACTGTTTATCCAGCGCCCCTATAGAAAATATGTCATAGCAATACTACCCAACTCTACAATACTCACCATTAATCATAAATCACTCACAAGGCCCATAAACTAATATATAGACATATTTTGAGCAACTGAATCATGTGACCTAATTAATTAAACCTTATTTACAATTCATATATACATTTATATACAACTGTTATATACTGACTTTACCATAGTTTAATAATTTTTCATTTAATTAAGCCACACAGGGGATGGGATCTGCTGATGGTAACTAAATTCTTTGAATAACAAGGCCAGCTTGTATTTTCAAAACACGTATTTATTAACTATTTATTCGAAGAAAAGTGCATCTTTATTAGAATCTTTATTATTCAAGCAGCATGGTTTGAGAATTTGCAAATTAGTTAGACAGTTTTCAAGCAGAATCAAATAGCATGTTTAAAGAAGAATAAACAGTTTTTCCATCACCTAAACCCTATTTCCCTGTCTAAAACTCACTTCACCTAAATTAAAATTGTAAAGTCTTATAGCCCTATTAATTCTTACGTGCTCCAAAGAAGTCCGTCAGCACGTCACGCCCATCTGGATTTGGAAAGCGAGAAGAACTCCCTCCCTCCAAAGGGGTCAGTTTTTATACCTTTCTAACTAACTAATCTAAGTAAAAAGAATACTTTTTTCATTTGTCCAAGACGCTGATTGGCTGTCAGACGACAGACCACATTAAGTCATCACATTTTCGAAGCCCAGTTCCGACTCTCTCTTAGAGTCTATTGTCCCTTATTCTCGTGTCACGTAGCTTCCTTCAGTTTGCAACAACTAAAAATGTTTGTCCGTGACTTCCTTAGCTTGACAATCTCTCTGCCGTTTCCTGACCTTGGTCAAGCCAACCAAGAGTACGAATAGTTCTTTTATTCAATTAAGTTTGTATTTTCTTCTTTTTAAAACACAGCAGAAACTTTCCACACTGGGCTCTTGCTTTCTCTGAGCAGGATTTTGCCAACTGCATAATAAGATGTGCTAGGCCTCAAGCCTCTTTTTCAGTAACTAGTATAAAAACAAACACAAAAGAATAACTAATGCAAGAATTAGAAATCATTCTGTTACCCACCCACCTTTGCTAATTATTAACCCATTAGTCTATATTACCTAGCAGAAGCAAATAAAGCAACGAACAGATTTGTGCAACATTTAAAACGAAAGACAAAACATGAGCACACATAAATGAGCACATGCCATTAATAAAAACAGCCGCATTTAATTCTGACAGCACAATAGACAGGATTCTTTTATTATTTCTCACATGCAAACACTTTGCACATAATGCACATATATGAGCACACATATTAGTTTCCCGCGTTTAATGATCTGTAAGTTTAATCTAGATTGATTAGTGTTTTTCACTGCACACATAATTAATATTATTATTCATTATGGGAGTTTAACTTTGCGAGCTGAAATAAATATATTTCTAAATCTCGCTCCATCAACTCCCTCATCTGGTGATTTTAAAATCACCAAACCACACCCAAAATTTAGCAAAATGTTATCTCATAGATGAACATGTTTGATTTTCACTGTGTTAGTATTTCTAAAGACTCGTCTCATCAGTTTGTCTGCAATTCTCATATTGAGTTCTATGAAACTCTTCCAGTTCTATCTCTTTCTCTTGTTCCTTTCTGATCTTGTATATTCTCTTCTTTTCCCTCAGATATTTCTTTCTCTTGTGTAACATGCAACTGATCTTCAACAACAGTATCACAAAAACTATAACTAATAAAGGTGTCGGTATTTTGCAAAGAATTGAACCACCAATCTGTTGAAACCAAGTTTTGATTGCTTGAAATCTTTTGGACAGACGTTCTGAAAAATCATCCACTTCTAAGGGAACAATATCTGATTGCAGCTCAGTGATATTTTTGATATACATCTCAATACCCTGACTCTTATCGGGGATATAAGTACAGCAGTGCTGAACATGTAAAATGCCACAGACTCCTCCTTCTTTAGCTAGCAGAATGTCTAAAGCAAGACGATTCTGCATTACCATAGACCGAATAGCAATGACTTCAGTATCCACTAATTGGAAACCACCAGCTGTGTCAGTTGACAATCTGTCAACAATTGTGGACAATTTTCTGATTCTTCCTGCATTCAGGGTTATACCCACTAAAGGTATCACTGCTTCAAAGATGTCTCCCAAAATTTCTGAGAAACTTTCTCCTTTGTATCTGTTCAAATGTTTGCTGATTTCAAATGAACCTTCTGCATTTCTGTCAACATGAAATATTTTTGGAAAAACTAATCCTACAAAACACGTCCCATACCAGTGATCTGGGAGGTTGTAGTAAGCTTTATCTCCACAAACAAAATAAATCCCAGGAAATATCGGATCTTTGCCACCTTTGAATCCCCAACCCCCCATGATTTGATAAGTGTCCTCACAATGACTTGCACCTACAAAATATTTGTCAAATAAAGTATTCTCTCCTAATACAACATTTTCCACTAATTGGTTTGTCTATATGAATAGCAGTATTTTCAAAAGATTTGCCATTACATTTTTCGTCCTCCTTCTGCCAGAACTTAGATTTGGTCTGTTTAAGCATCTCATTCCTTTTATAAATGGCTCTTCTCTCCTCAACTAAATTTAGGAAAGACTTTTCCTCAGATCTCAATTTACATGTCAAATTATTTCTAAAAGCATACTCATAAGTAAGTTCATTAGTCACTATAAAGAATTCCCTCATCTGTTTGGCTTGCTTGTGTTTATTCAAGCTTTTCTCAATTTTCAGGTTTGCTAAAATTTCGTCATGATTAGAATAGTAATATTCCAAATGACCAGTTTGAACAAATACACTAGCTATTACACTGCAGGTTATGCCATAAGTAAGAAGAAGCATATTATAGGCAACTCCCTCCGAAACAGAAGCAGGCAATTTCACACAAATGTAACAATCTTTGACTTCCATGACCTTTACATATTCAGCCAGGAGTCTTGAAAAAGTACTGCTAGAAAAATCACCAACAGATCTATCCTGATGAATTTCAGGATTATGATTAATAACTCTGTTAGTTTTGCCAGTTGCACTATGTTTGTCTTGTTTAACTGAATTTTGCTCGTCATGTTGACTTTGTACATTTCCTTGTCAATTCCAAAAGGGAAAATGACAGCTAGAACTAACCAAAGCAAGATTATTAGGACCACACAAATCAAAGACATCTTACAGCATCTCTTGAGGATGGAGCATCCTGAACTGTTATTCACAAAAACGTAAGGCATTTTCACAAAGTTTGCAAAGAAAACAAAAACAAAATTTAAAATGGTCTAAATTTTCAAAAATTCTAACACCCCCCTTTTAAAATCGTTTTTTTTTTTTACCCTTAATCTTCTAACAGTTTTTCTTCGACCTTGCGTCACAATTGTTTTCTAACTAACAAAATTTCTTCGACCTTGTGTCACCTAACACAATTTCTTCAGCCTTATGCCAAAAACAAAAACCTAAAAATTTTAACAGAAAATACTTCAATCGTTGTCACTATTGTCATCTATTTCTTCTTGACTGCTACTATTGATCTCCACTACAGGTGGAATAATGATATAAGTCCATTCAGGTGACTTATATTTCTGGTTTGGTTTTACAATTCTCTTTGCCCTTCTATTAATGACCTCTATTTTCTTTCCTGGTTCGGTTTTCTTTTCAGGATCCTTTTGACTTGATATCTCATTGATCTATGTACCAACTTGAATTTCAAACCTTCATTTTCTTCTGGCCAATTATCACCTTTTCTTGGTAATTTCTTCTTTGGCTCAGTCACATTACACTCCGTTCTCCAAGCTCTTTTTCTGAAATTTCTTATTTGAGAATTTTCATCAGTTTCACTGTCAGAAATTTGAATTCTAGATTCAGGAACTTCTTTACTCAGCAGCTTCACTCCGTTAGGAACATCATCCTTGTAGCTGGTACTTGGTAATTCGTCTTCTTCTTCTTCAATTACCTTCAACTTCCCAGTTTCAGAATTCCTGTTCCTGTTCCTGCTTTCAGAGCTACTTTTCTGCTTTTCAATACTCTCCTGATCTTGATTCACAACTTTATTAGACTCTTCTTCAGCTTCTTTTTCTAGCAGATCTTCATCATTTTCTGAGTCTAATGTCACAATTTCCGAATCTTTTTCATTCAAGACTTGTTTTCCATTCAAACTTTCCAGATGTCGACCTTCCTGTCGATCTTCAGGATCTGGATTTCTTTCAGGTTCTTCTTCAGAATCTGAATCAGCAGTGGTGTCACTCTCTTCATCAGAATTTTCAGGTGTAGGTACGCGAATGGTATGACTTGCATGTATCCACCGCTTTAAACCTTTGCACTTCACTGCATTTGTTGTAACAAGAATAACCTGTCTTGCTTTTTGCCACCAGGGTACTAGACCGTTTCTTCTTCGATGAACTTTTGTCCTGACCCAGTCACCTGGTAACAAATCATGTGCTTGCTCTTTTTCTCTTCTTTGCACTTCAGCTCCCACCTGATTAGGCACAGAAGTCACGACATCAGATAAATTCCTGCAGTACTCCAAAATGACACTATCATTAATAGTCTTCTATCTCCCTACAGGAATAAAAGCCTGTCTCATAACTCTGCCCATGACAATATCATGTGGACTTAAACCTGTCCTTTTATCAGGATTACTTCTCAGAGACATCAAAACAAGTGGAAGAGCATCTGTCCACTTCATACCTGTTGCTAGGCACATTTTTCCAATTCTGTTCTTTATAGTACCATTCACTTGCTCCACAACACCTGAAGCTTCTGGTCTATATGCACAATAGAGCTTCTGTTCTATGTTTAAAGCTTCACAAATCAGTTTTAGCAATCTGTTTTCAAAATGTCTTCCACGATCACTCTCCACAGTCACCGGGAAAGCGCACCTTGGTATAATCTCCCTTAAAAGCAATTTTGCAACAGTAATTGCATCATTGTGACGTGTGGGAAACGCTTCAACCCATCTCGAAAACAGACAGATTATTACAAGGACATAATGCAATTTATTATGAGGTGGCATTTCAATGAAATCCATTTGTAGCCTGGTAAAAGGACCACCCTCCCGTCCTATGGTTCCCATGCTCACAACTGTTTTTCTGTTGGGGTTCATTTGTTGGCAAACTAAACACCGTTGACAGAGAGACTCTGCAATAATTCTGAACTTTGGATTGAACCAAGTCTCTCTGAAAAGTCTGATCATGGAATCTCTTCCAATATGTGCCTGACCATGATACATCCTAGCCATGTCAGCAATCATGCTATTTGGTAAAACTGTTCTGCCATCTTTGTAAGTCCAGACTCCATCCTCATCTCGCTGTCTACATTCTGATTTCAACCATGTGTTTTTCTCGTCATCACTTGCCTCGTCTTGTAAATCTTTATCTCCCTGCCATGTTTCAACTACTGATGTTAGCATAAGTGAATTTAAGACATGTTCATCATTCTTTTCCCGATTAATTGCAAAATTGTTTCTTGCGCAATATTTTGCCATCTCATCTGCATAGGCATTTCCTTTAGTAATGAAATCCTCACCTTTTTTGTGAGCTGAACATTTTACAACAGCAATCTTTTCTGGTAATTGAATGCCATCAATTAATCTCTTAATCAGTTTTGCATTTCTGATGGGACTACCTGCAGACGTTAAATAATCTCTTTGGGACCAAAGCTGTCCATAATCATACACAACTCCGTATCCGTACTGGCTGTCAGTTATTATGGTGATTTTCAAATTTATTGCTTTTTCACAAGCACGAATCAAAGCAATCAGTTCCGCTACTTGAGCTGAACGAACTCCTTCGAGACATGATGCTTCAATCACCGTAGCAACTGTACAAACAGAATATGCTGCTCTCAGAAAACCCTCTTCTGTTCTTAGACGAGAGCTATTAACAAAACAAACAAAGTCTGACTCAGGCAAAGGAACTTCTTTAATGTCCTGCCTAGGTTTCGTGCAGTATTCTAAGACATCTAAGCACTCATGGTCGATGTCATTTTCATTTCTGATTTCAGTTTCTGTACCATCAGGCAATAATGTTGAAGGATTTAAATTTAAACATCTAGCTATTGAAACATTACCTGATCCCAGAATAATCTTTTCATATTTAGTAAGCCTGTTACTTGTTAGATGTTGCGTTTTACTTCTGGTAAGCAGAATTTCAACTGAATGAGGTACATAAACTTTTATCGGAAATCCCATGATGATTCCCTCACTTTGCTCAAGACTCACACTGGTTGCAGCTACTGCTTTTAAGCAGCCTGGTAATGCTTTTGCAACAGGATCAAGTACTGCTGAGAAGTATGCAATTGGCTTTCTCAGTTTACCATGTCTCTGAATTAACACAGACAATGCACATCCTTCCCTTTCACTGCAATACAGCTCAAAATTCTTGTCATAATCTGGCATGCCTAAAGCAGGTGCTTCACACAAACTTCTTTTTAGCTTCTGAAAAGCTTCCATTTCAATTTCTGTGAGAACAATTGGATCTTTTATATCTGATTTTGTTAGTCTCTGCAGTGGTTTCGCAATTACTGAAAATCCACTAATCCATTGACGACAATAACCAACCATTCCTAAAAACATTCTGACCTGTCTTTGTGTTTTTGGAGGTTGCATTCCCTGAATCGTTTTGATTCTCTCAATTGTCACTTGACTAATTCCTTTTGCAATTCTATGACCAAGGTATTTTACCTCTTGTTTGCAAAACTGTAATTTTGCAGGTGACACTTTATGTCCCTCATCTGCCAAGTGGTTCAAAAGAGTAATTGTATCTGTAACACAATTATCTCGTGTTTTTGCTGCAACAAGTAAATCATCAATGTATTGGACCAATGTCGATTTTCCCGGCAAATTTAAATTCTCCAAAGATTTCTTTAACAACTGATTAAAGATAGATGGACTCTCTGTATACCCTTGAGGAATACGACACCATGCTAGTGTGTGACCTTGGAATCTGAACGCAAAGATTTGCTGGCTGTCTGGATGCAATGGAACAGTAAAGAACGTATTGCAAAGGTCAATGACAGTATACCATTCTGCATCATGCGGAATTTGGTAAAGAATCACTGCTGGATTTAGAACAACTGGACAACATGGAACAACTATCTGGTTAACCCTTCTTAGATCTTGAACTATTCTGTAAGTTCCATTTGGCTTTTTGATCCCCATAATTGGTGAATTACAAGGACTGCTTTCAATTTCTTTTAGAACACCTTGTTTTATGAATTTCTCAATTACAGGAATGACACCTTCAATTGTTTCTGCTTTCATTTTGTACTGAGGAATGTTTGGGAATTCAATTTCTTGTTTCACTGTAATTTTACCAGGATCAACATGTCTCATCAAGCCCATCTCACTTCCCGTCAAATCCCAAATTTCAGTTTTGACTGTCTTTTTCAATTCTTCTGAAAGATTATCTTTTTCAAATACAGGAAACAATTTACTTTCCTCTGCTTCAACCATCAACATTGTTAACTTGTAAAGCCCATCTTCCTCAAACGTTTGTAGCTCAATACCCTCCGGTGAGCAATATATTTTGCAGTTCATCTTGCATAGGATGTCTCTTCCTAGCAAGTTTACAGGACTGCTATTGCAAACTACAAACCTGTGTTTTGCTTTGAATTTGCCAATTTCTACCTTTACAGGCTCTGTCAAATCTGTTTTAATTTGCTGATTAGCTACGCCAACTACTTGGATGGTGTCACCAGAGGGAGGCAGGTTTTCAATTTCCGCTGATCTAACAGTAGAACGGGTAGCACCAGTGTCCACAAGAAAAGTGATTTCTACATCATTCACTTTACCATTTACAAATGGACCAGACTGGGCAACCTCAAGAGTGGCTCCAAGTACACACTCTTCCTCCTCTCTCAGGCACCGTCATAAGTAATCCTCTGAATCACTTCCTCCACTTTCTGTCATCAAAAACTGTTGGGAAACATTCGGCACATTCACTCTTTTTGGTCTGATTACCTGTTCACCTCCGCTAAATCCTGGTTCCGAATTATATCTTTGACCACCTCCACTATTAGGAAGAGGAGGCTGTGGAATTTAACTCTGCTGATTTGCTAACTGTCGCTGTAGCTGTTGCTGCAGATTCAACTCATTTAGTTGTCGCTGTAGCTGTTGCTGCAGATTTACATCATTCTGCATCTGTGGATTTAATGATGTATTTTAAAAATTTCGCCACAATTAAAACAAGGCAATTTCTTTTTCAGCTCCTCAACATTAACATTAAATTTCGGCTTATTAAAATTACCTTTAAATTTTCCTTGACCCTGATTCTGATTAAAATTTACATTTTTATTCTCTAAGTTTGCAATCTGCTGTTCAGCTACCTTCACCGGTGCCCACATTGCCTTTTCCTTTAATTTCTTTTGTCTGGCGTCAATTTCATCACTGAAATATTTTGCCTTTCTCAATATGTCGTCAACTGAATGTGATTGCCAACCAACAATATTATTTCTAATCATGTCACCAATTTCAGGTCTGAGACGATAAACAAATCTGTAAATAAAGTGGCTCATGTCCTTTTCATTTAATTTTTCATAGCCACTGTACTGTTTGAAAACCAACAGTAATCTTTCATAAAATGAATGAACAGATTCCTTTGGGTCCTGATTAGTTCTGTCAATTTTAACCCAATCAACTTATTTTGGGGGAATTTTATTCTTTAACCAGTAAATCACTTTATCATACAATCCCATGACTTCTGATGATGGAGCACCTGTCGCTGCATCTTGAGCTGGTTCTACTTTTGGCCAACTTACAGCAATTTTACATTCTGTCTAAAGATCTGATGGGACAACAATGTCAAAGAATCCATCAAGATCAATCCACAGAACCTTTGACAATTTAATGAATCTTTCCACCTGTCGATACCATTCTACAGGCTTTTCTCTCAGCCGAGGAAAATGATTTGTGAACAACAAAATGTCTTGTCTAGACCAGGGAACATGAACATAACCACCATCTGCAATTTCTCTCATTGGGTACTGATTAGCCATCCTTTCTCTTTTTTCTTCTTCCTTTCTCTTGGTCCACTTCACTCTCCATTTGCTCAAGTCACCCAATTTTTTAATGTACACAATCAAATCTTTTGTATGCATAATTCTTCCCATTGCATTGAAATGATCAATGTCTTTTTCAGTGAAATCCAATCTGTAATGTTTTCCCAAATTCTTCTGCCTGCTCAAATCAATCTCTAATTCTGCAGCCAATTCTTCTAATTGATCATATTTGTTTTTCGTTTTCCATTGTACACTTTTACAAATGAACAGCAATTCATCATCTTGATAATGCTTTAAACTGTCAGGACCAATTGTGCCAATTATTAATTCCTCCAAATCTGCTTTTAGTCTTGCAACATCAAGCTTTGAGTATCTGAATTTTCAACACTCTTTTCTGGGGATTCAATATCTGACTCTGCACCCATTGGTGTTCTGCATGATGAACCTGGATTAAAAGTTAAATCAGGAATCTTTGTTTTTTCTCGATGAATTTCAGTTAATTCTGAGTAAAAATTTTCAGCCACTTTTTGAATTTCTGCATTTAATGGAATTGTTAAACCTGGCTGTTTAATTTCTCCTTGATCAAAAACAGGCCGAACAGGACCAATTGTTACTGGAACTGTTAATGCTTCCATGCCTTTAGTTAACTGTCGAATTAATTCTTCCTTTGATCGTAAATATTCTTGATCGTAAATATTCTGAAGTATTTGGAGCTTCCTCATCTCTGCCAGCACTCATTAAACTTCTGGAAGGAATCTCATTTCTTGAAACTGGAGTTTCAGGAAAAATTCGACTTTCACTAAATACACTAGAATTGTTTCTCGTCTCTAACCTTTCAGGAGTTTTAAAAGATTCAGAATTATTCGGGTATAATCTGGGTGTTTCTTCATTTAATGGAGGTGCACTTGGTGTGGTTCCTGTAGAAACCATCGGGGTAGACCATGAACAAGCTGGTTTTAAGGGAGTCTGTTTTTTATTTGTCATGTAAATTTCTTCTAAAACTGGATCTTCTAAATCATTTTCTTCAATATTATTTTTTTTGGGGTATTCTTTTGACATGGCATTTCAGTAATCATTTCTCTCAGTGGGTAAAGACCATCACACATGTCTGCCTGTCTCCATCAACGCATTCTATCTTCATGAGTTTCTCGTTTAATATTTGATTTTGGAGGTCTTTTTATACCACAACTTTCTCGTTGCAGTTCAAACATTTCATCCTCCCATTCAACTAAAGCTTCAAATTGAGTAGGTCTAGGTCTCGGCACAAGAGACATCATTTTTTCTCTCAAGTTTTTCAAAATTCTCATATTAAATGAGCCATCTTCTGGCCAAGCTAAAGCACCATCATTTTTGGTATCCGTCCATACATCGAACCAAAGGCAAGTATGATAACCATATTCACCTTCCATATAGGCTGCAGGTGTTTTATACTTATGAAGTAATTTTCCACCCCGCGTTTCAATTTTCTTATCAGGTGAAAGTATATTTTTTAATTTCTGAAACAATGTAAGCTTCTTTTCTTCTTTTTTGTAATAATAACTCATGTTTTAATCAATTTCGTTTAATTTAGAATGATCGTAAATATTTCCTGGTTGTTCCGCAAAATTAACCAATCCGTGCGCGAAACACACTAACAAGCCAATCAGGTTAAGCTACGTCACCACCTTGCTCAACCAATAGAATTGCTGTTTTTCAGAAGAGCCAATCAGCTAACAGCTCGTCAAAATCACGTGAGCCAATCAGTGCGCTAGCTGTGACGTATGTTAATCAATCACAGCGCGGACCTGTGACGTACACAGCCGCTGCAGCTTATCGGATCTCACTCCTAGCGCTTACCCCTCCTTCACAAAAACTTTCCACAGCGCCATTTTAAGAACACTTTTTCAATGAATTTCAATTAATAACAACAGAAAGAACAAACCATTTGTCTTTTTCGCTAAAATAAAGTGACAGCTTTTACAAACATACAAGTATTCTTTTTGCGTGGAATAGACGACACTATTCTCACAGAATATACATTCGTTGATAAAGTAAGACTACTCTACCCTTCTAACAGGTAATAACGAACTCGTTTCCCTCTGAATGTACATAAAGTAACAATTCAAAGTTTGAATCGAACGAAATTACAAAATCATTCACGCACTTTCAAACGGAAAGTTTCCCTAACCACATATACATGAAATCTTGGTAGGACTTTAACCAACCATAGAAATCCACATTTGCCAGTAAGATTAGACGACGCTAACTTACCCTTCACTCAAGTTTGGATAAATTCTATTACTCTCTTCACAGTGAGTTTTAAAGCAGGCTCTTAGTCCCTATACTCGAAAGCTACGATTTCATAGACAATCCTCACTATACAATTTACCTAGCACACCTAAAATCCCTAAACTTGTGTTGTACGCCCACAACACTAGTGATAATAATACCACTATTTTGAAACAGAACAAATGCACTGTGTAACTTCACTTCTTGTTACACCATTCAAATGCCGCGGCAAGCTAGACATTTTCACACTGCTGGAAAAATCCTTTCAACAACATATAACAGTTTAAACAAACTTAACATATGTTAAACATCGATCCTATGCAATTACCATGTAGCATGTCAGTTACCATAGCAACCGAACTCTGCTACCAGAGAAATTGATCCAGCGCCCCTATAGAAAATATGTCATAGCAACACTACCCAACTCTACAATACTCACCATTAATCATAAATCACTCACAAGGCCCATAAACTAATATATAGACATATTTTGAGCAACTGAATCATGTGACCTAATTAATTAAACCTTATTTACAATTCATATATACATTTATATACAACTGTGATATACTGACTTTACCATAGTTTAATAATTTTTCATTTAATTAAGCCACACAGGCGATGGGATCTGCTGATGGTAACTAAATTCTTTGAATAACAAGGCCAGCTTGTATTTTCAAAAAACTTATTTATTAGCTTCAATCCTGCGAAAGTTTTGGTCTTTCTCAGCAGATTACTGGAGCCACTCACAAGGCAGGGAACCTTCTAGACCTATTGTTCACGGTTCCTGACTTGGTGGTAATGGGGGAAACACTGCCTACAGACTGGTCAGATCACTTCCTTGTAAAATTCTTTGTAAACATTCGTGATGTTTACACTAAGGCTCCATTAGTTACTATGGAATTCTGGTGTAGAGACTGGAAGGCGCTTACTCGTCTGAGCTCACCAAACGGGGTATTTAATGTGAGTAAGTCTTTTAGCCTGGACAGGCAAGTTGAGGAGAATTACTCCTCACTCTGTTCGGGAATCACGGCGGTGTTGGATGCTTATGCTCCCCCAAAAAAACGCTGCTGTAAGGGGAGTGCTTCTGCCCCATGGTTTAATGAGATGTTGGCTAAACTTAAGCAGGGTTGTAAACAGGCAGAAAGGAGATGGAGGCGGGAATATGATGAAACATCTAGGCTGCTTTGGAAAAGCAAAGTCCTGGAATACAAAAGTATGATTAGAAAATCTAAATCGGATTACTATTCCTCGGTCATCTGCACGGCTGCTAACAGCTCCAGGAGCATCTTTAACATATTAAACAGCTTAACCAGCCCTGACTGTTCTAAGAATGCTATTGTCCCTTCTCAAGAACTCTGTGAAAAGCTGGCCAAATTCTTTAAGGAGAAAATTGAGCTGATTGTTGAGAACTTGGAGGGGGACAGGTCATCTGCTGGTCACTCTAATGACACCACGCCTGAGGTAACAACAGATCGGGCAGATGACTTAGCCTGGGTGTCGGGGAATCGCTATCTGACTTCCCTCTTCTCACAGACGATGCATTTTGTGGGCTGGCTATGGGGATCTCCTCTGGGTCTCCTTTGGATCCGGTGCCATGCAAAATTTGGAAGGAGCATAAGGAGGAACTGTTTCCCATACTCCACCTAATCTGTAATCAGTCTATTGCTACTGGCATTGTTCCAGCTCAGTGGAAACAGGCTGTGATTTCCCCTTTGCTGAAAAAGCCCTCCCTGGATCCGGACTGTTTCAAAAATTACGGGTCTATCTCTCTGCTGCCTTTTCCTGCTAAGGTGGTTGAGCGACTGGTCAGTGCTACCCTCTCCAAACATCTTGAACAGCATCATCTATTAGAGAACGATCAATTTGGTTTTCGTCCTGCTCACGGGACTGAAACAGCCCTGGTGACGGCCGTGGATGAACTTCAGAGGCGTGCAGACAAGGGACAGACAGCATTTCTGATTCTGTTAGACATGTCTGCCGCCTTTGATACGGTTAACCATAAGATCCTATTGAACTGTTTATCTGATGCTGGGGTGAAAGGCAGCGCTCTGGCATGGTTTCGCTCTTTCCTGCAGGATAGGCAGCAGGCAGTGTCTTTGCCTCCTTTTCAGTCTGTATTCAATAAGGTGGCTCATGGAGTCCCACAGGGCTCGGCGATCAGCCCCATACTTTTTAATCTATATCTAAAACCTTTGATCTCACTTATTAGACCCATAACATCAAGACTGTGAATTACGTGGACGATATGCAGATGATCCTCTCCTTTGAGGGCGAGGAGTCAACATCAGTGGAAGCTTTCCACAACTGTATGCGGGACACGTCACGGTGGCTTAAGGCTAATTCGCTTCAGTTTAATGCTGCAAAAACTGAGGTGCTTTTTAGCACTGGGAATAAGATCTCCCGCCCGTTTCCAGAAAATGTTTGGCCTCCTGAAACAATGACTACTGTGCGACCTGTGGATTCAGTTCGCAATTTAGGGGTCTTGCTTGATCATAAATTAAGTATGGAGACTCATGTCAACAAAACGACCGCCTGCTGTTTTGCTATTCTTCGATCTCTGAGGAAAATCTTGCCACTTCTACCATTCCATGCTCGTGCTCAAGTGGCAAGGTGTACAATCCTCAGCAGATTGGATTACTGCAATGCTCTATTACTGGGTTCCCCTGAGTTTCTCTTGGACAGGCTCCAGAGGGTGCAATCTGCAGCTGCCAGATTGGCTTTGGGGCTTCCCAGAGGAGCACATGGTGTGGCTGCCCTTGCCAAGCTGCACTGGTTACCTGTGCGACAGAGGATACAATTCAAAGCCCTCTGTTTGGTGTTCAGGGCTCTTCACGGAATAGGCCCTGCCTCCATGCAATCTAAATTTACCTGGTACACTCCAACCAGGCACCTGCGGTCGTCAGCGGCCAGGCTGGTGAAAGTACCCAGATTTAAAAAGGTTAGACCAGGAGGCAGATCCTTTGAGGTGACAGCTGCTAAATTATGGAATCTGCTCTCACTCGATATAAGACAAACCGCGCAGCTTCTCCCATTCAGGAGAAAGATTAAAACCTGGCTCTTTCCTGAGTAACTTGATATGTGGTCTCTGCTCTGCCCGATACATGTCCTCTGACCATGAGTTAGTTTAGCGCCAGGATGCCTGCAAGGTGACAGTGCGCTTTAGAAATAATAATAATAATAATAATAATAACAACTATTTATTCGAAGAAAAGTGCATCTTTATTAGAATCTTTATTATTCAAGCAGCATGGTTTGAGAATTTGCAAATTAGTTAGACAGTTTTCAAGCAGAATCAAATAGCATGTTTAAAGAAGAATAAACAGTTTTTCCATCACCTAAACCCTATTTCCCTGTCTAAAACTCACTTCACCTAAATTAAAATTGTAAAGTCTTATAGCCCTATTAATTCTTACGTGCTCCAAAGAAGTCCGTCAGCACGTCACGCCCATCTGGATTTGGAAAGCGAGAAGAACTCCCTCCCTCCAAAGGGGTCAGTTTGTATACCTTTCTAACTAACTAATCTAAGTAAAAAGAATACTTTTCTCATTTGTCCAAAACGCTGATTGGCTGTCAGACGACAGACCACATTAGGTCATCACATTTTCGAAGCCCAGTTCCGACTCTCTCTTAGAGTCTATTGTCCCTTATTCTCGTGTCACGTAGCTTCCTTCAGTTTGCAACAACTAAAAATGTTTGTCTGTGACTTCCTTAGCTTGACAATCTCTCCGCCGGTTCCGGACCTTGGTCAAGCCAACCAAGAGTACGAATAGTTCTTTTATTCAATTAAGTTTGTATTTTCTTCTTTTTAAAACACAGCAGAAACTTTCCACACTGGGCTCTTGCTTTCTCTGAGCAGGAGTTTGCCAACTGCATAATAAGATGTGCTAGGCCTCAAGCCTCTTTTTCAGTAACTAGTATATAAACAAACACAAAAGAATAATTAATGCAAGAATTAGAAATCATTCTGTTACCCACCCACCTTTGCTAATTATTAACCCATTAGTCTATATTACCTAGCAGAAGCAAATAAAGCAACAAACAGATTTGTGCAACATTTAAAACGAAAGACAAAACATGAGCACACATAAATGAGCACATGCCATTAATAAAAACAGCCGCATTTAATTCTGACAGCACAATAGACAGGATTATTTTATTATTTCTCACATGCAAGCACTTTGCAGATAATGCACACATATGAGCACACATATTAGTTTCCCGCGTGTAATGATCTGTAAGTTTAATCTAGATTGATTAGTGTTTTTCACTGCACACATAATTAATATATATATATATATATTTTTTTTAAACCTTTATTGTACAGAAGGCGATCACAGATACGGGCCTACAACCCATCGGGCCGGCCACCACAATTAAGTAACATACGAGGCGATACAGGAGAGACAACAGGATCTCTAAATAGCTCATATGAAAGGCAAAGGTAGCAAGTCTGCGAGTCGCCATCACGGACAGGATAAGAGTAGGTTAATTTTATAATTGAAAATAGGGTATCACAGGATAATGACAGTCTGTAAAGGCCAGAGGGCCGTGGTGAGCCGTGAGCAAGCCGAGGTCTCGAACACAGGAAAAGACCAAAAGAACAGTATATTTTGGCAAAGGCAGAACGTGAGTCCCACATCAAAAACAATCACAAACGCTGCTCAACACCCTCCCACTACTACCAGGACACATAATAATAAAACAACGAAAAATACGGTTACAAAACTAAAAGCCCTCCGTTACAACAACCCAAGGGAGGAAAAGGAAAAAGGGGGGGGGAAAGGGAAAACAAGGGAGGAAAAGGACATCGAAAAAAGGGGAGGGGAAAGTAAGGGCGCAGCATCAGAGCACGACCCCCAGGGCCAACAAAGCACCCAATACTAATCCGGCACATGGAACTAGTGGCAACAGGAGAAATAAATGCATAGTAAACCGTGACAGCAGAAATACCAAAAGGGCCATGCCAGCACAAACACCCCGGGGGGCTACGTGCCGACACCGCGCCACGAAAGTAGGGGATACATGAGAGCCATAGAACCAAAAGAGGAACAAGGGAAGATACAATAAAACAGACCACCCCGCACAGCCCACCCTGCACCCCTGCAGAAGGCTATGGCCTACCCCCCAGCAGCGTGCCTGTCGCCCTAAGTAGAACCCGAAATATAGAAGAATAAAGGAAGTAAGAATCACGTAGATTAAAAAGGGGGGAAGGGAAAACAGGGAAAAAACAGCGGGAGAGGAGCCACATAATCAAAACCCCTTCAGCTCCCACCCCCCCGCCCAAAAACACTCAGAGCCCACGGGAAGATAGTAAACACACGGATAAGCTCCAGGAACGTACAGAAGTATCAAACATAATCATACAATTATGAACGGATCACCCAACCATACCACAAAATAACGGGCCACAGAGGCAAGATCAGCTCAACCCTGTCCTCGTTTTTCGCAAACTGTAGTAGTCCAACGAACCAGGAACCAGATCGCATTGAACCGGAGGTGAACAACAGGGATTCGAATCAAAAAAACACTCAAGTTATAGCGATCGCGTCCCGGATGATCCAGAAAGTACTTTAACCACCTCAGGCAAAGCAGGCACAGTTCCGATGGGAATACGAAGAAAGCCGGTCCAGCGGCGCAGTCACAGGATCTTCGTTCGGCCATGTTAGGCGAAAGAGGAAAAGGAGACCCATCGAGGTCGGTCAATACGGGATCCGGCTGGCGAACCTCCAGAGCAAAAGGAAGCACAGGATGAAGAAGGGGAGCGGACCCCCGGACATCGATACCAACAGCAGCCTCCAGGTCCACGACCCCAAGGAAAGTTCCGGCAGCACACAACAGAGATGACGCCGCACGAACCGAGGGGGGTCCGGCAGGCCCAGCCAAGGGACCCCTCTCCAGGATAGCGATCGGTGAGGTCAGGGGTGCCCCCCAGGAGCGCAGGGCGGCGAGAATGTCGCCAAGTGTAGGCTCACCTTTGCAGTATTCAGAAAACGTGCCGTGCGGCGGATCCGCATCGCCGGTCCCAGCAGGGCCGAGAGTCATGGGGCCGGCCGTCATCTTAGAAGCCCGGCGGGGCCGCTGCGAACACTGACCCCCGCCCGGATATCAGCGAGGCAAAACAGGACACCGGCAACCACCAGCGGAGGTGCCTCCAGGGCAGGAAGGGAAGCCACCAGAAGAAGGCGATGCGCCGGCACCCCACACGCCGCCGGCACCGTTCCCCGAGTCCGGGCGGAGGAACTCAAAATGGCCGGGCCGGAGAACAAAGGGGAGACGAGCCAGATGTACGGTTAACCCCGTCCATGGAAGTCAGCGCCCCAACACCAGGCTGCAGGACCGCCGGACCAGGCCCGGGAGGCCGCAATCGGTCTATTAGCACATCGGCCCCTCCGACCGACTCCACACCACCACCAAGGGCCGGCCACCGCGCCCCGTCCAGCCCGGGAGCCGCCAGGGAGTGCCAGGTCCGGCCGCTCCGGAGGCCCCGAAGCAGACAGGGGCGGAACTCAGGATCCGTGACACCCAGGAATCACCGGAGCAAACGGTAAGTGCCTGTGAGTTATCGTCGTTCCACTGCACATCGTGGAATACTTCCCGGGGCAAGATAAAGTACAGGATATTTGTTGCAGACAGGAGAGTGAACGGAGCCGAGCTAAAACGCGGCCATCTCGGACGCGAGCTTGGCTCCTCCCCCACATAATTAATATTATTATTCATTATGGGAGTTTAACTTTGCGAGCTGAAATAAATATATTTCTAAATCTCGCTCCATCACTGTTACACTACTTAGGGGCTGATGGACAAGAAATTCGAACACCTGCCGTATCTGAGGGTAAATGATGCCAGAGGTTTGAATGAATACGAAATTAGTTTGAAGAAACTTGACATCCATTTCTTACCAAAAATTAGCACGATAATGGAACGCTACCATTTTGGGACAAGAGGGTAAACGGAGGGTGAAACAGTAGAGGAATTTGTTTGAGTTGAAAAAATTAGCTGCAACTTGTACGTTTTGGTGGAACCTGTGAAGAACGGATAAGAGATCAATTTCTCTTGGCGTGCAAGATTGAAAGAATACGAGAAGAGTTATGGCTAAAAGATGATCCACCTTTGGGAGATGTGTTAATTGTAGCTAAACAAGTGGAGCACATGATGCAGTGTGTGAGTGAGATTAAACAAGACTGTGAAGGGGAAACAAAAGTGAGTGAAATCACTAGTGAATATGAGAACGTACTTGTAGTCAAAGGTGTTAAAAAGGAACAAAGAGAGAGTAAGAGTAATTGGAGTTTTAAAGGAAATTGTTACAGGTGTGGGAAAGGGGGACACTTGGCAAATAACAAGAACTGGCCAGCGCTAAAAGCAACCTGTAATAGGTGTGGAAGGAAAGGCCATTTTCAGAGCATGTTGCAAAGGTAAGGCCAAATCACAAAAAGAACAGCAGAGATGACACCACTCGTGTCTGCGAAGAAATTGTCTTACAAATTGAAGGGGGAGGCTGCAAGCGACCCAAAGGACATCATTGCTGTCGAGGAAACAAGGGTAGAAGCAATGTTTGATTCTTGTTCGCAATTGGCAATAATATCTGCCATGGATTTTGAGAAAGTGTCCAAGGTAAAAGTGAAATTTCAAAGAATGGATGTAAGGCCAGGAGGCTACGAAGGACAACCTATACAGATAAAGGGTTTCTTCTGGGGCAGAGTAGGCTAAATAGATAGGATTGTGGTCACTAAGATTTATGTATCTCTGAAGGGAGATAACATACCAGGGTGGCAAGCACAGAAAGCATTCGGAATCTATCTAAATTCTAACAAAAACCCGCAGATTTTGATGCAAGGGGTGAGCAAAACACTAGTGGGGATTGAAGAAGAATTCAAAGATGTTTTCCCAGAACAATTGGGATGCCTCAAGCACTATGCCCACAGAATAAGACTCAAAGAGAACTCCTAACCAGTCTCCGCTTGAGTGAGAAATCTGCCCATTTCGATGCAGGAAGCAGTGAGAGAAAAGTTATGCTGTTTGGGAGTGATTGAGCCAGTATAAGCCACTGAGTGATTGGCACCCATCATAGCAGCAAAGAAGGGGGACGGCACAGTGTGCTTATGCATTGACTTAAGATCACTGAATAGAGAAGTAATAGTGGACAAGTACCCCCTGCCTAACATCACAGAAATTATGAGTAGGTTAGCCGGGGCAAAGGTATTCTCAACACTTGACCTAACCTCCGCCTATTATCAAGTTAGGCTACACCCAGAGTCACAAGAACTCACAGCGTTCATAATGCTCTTGGAGGCCCAAAAGTTCAAACGTATGCCTTTTGGACTTGTATCTGCAGCTGCGGTTTTCCAAAGGATGATGAACAACCTCCTCAAAGGCATACCTGGAGTACTGTGCTACCAGGATGATGTTCTGATCCTTGTAGAGAATGGAAAACAGCTTGAACATAGGCTCAGACAGGTCCTCAAGAGGTTCCAGGAATAAGGCCTTACAGTAAAAAGGAAAAAGTGTAAGATTGGGCGCGCTGAAATTGAGTTCCTAGGACATGGGGTGACGACGAAGGGCATTCGCTCCAAAACAGAGTTGCAAAACAGTATTCTGAACCTTACCCCACCCAAGAGCAAAGAGAAAAGCAAGTCCTTTATGGGTATGGTAGAGTTCTACAGTACGTTTGTTCAGACCTTTGCCAGGCGCACTTACAAAATTCACAATCTGCTGAGGAAAGGGGTGGCATTTAACTGGAGTAATGAGTGAAGAAGGAACTTGAGGACACCAAAAAGGCCTTGGCAGAAGCACCCGACCGTAAAGCCTTTGTACCTGGCAGAAAGTTTTTGGGTAAAGGGGTATTTTTAGGGTTCAGGGTCAGTTTTGGGTTTTTGGGTAAAAGGGTATTTTTAGGGTTCAGGGTCAGTTTTGGGTTTTTTGGGTAAAGGGGTATTTTTAGGGTTCAGGGTCAGTTTGGGGTTTTTGGGTAAAGGGGTATTTTTAGGGTTCAGGGTCAGTTTGGGGTTTTTGGGTAAAAGGGTATTTTTAGGGTTCAGGGTCAGTTTTGGGTTTTTTGGGTAAAGGGGTATTTTTAGGGTTCAGGGTCAATTTTGGGTTTTTGGGTAAAGGGGTATTTTTAGGGTTCAGGGTCAGTTTTGGGTTTTTGGGTAAAGGGGTATTTTTAGGGTTCAGGGTCAGTTTTGGGTTTTTGGGTAAAGGGGTATTTTTAGGGTTCAGGGTCAGTTTTGGGTTTTTGGGTAAAGGGGTATTTTTAGGGTTCAGGGTCAGTTTTTAGTTTTTGGGTAAAGGGGTATTTTTAGGGTTCAGGGTCAGTTTGGGGGTTTTGGGTAAAAGGGTATTTTTAGGGTTCAGGGTCAGTTTTGGGTTTTTGGGTAAAGGGGTATTTTTAGGGTTCAGGGTCAGTTTTGGGTTTTTGGGTAAAGGGGTATTTTTAGGGTTCAGGGTCAGTTTTTAGTTTTTGGGTAAAGGGGTATTTTTAGGGTTCAGGGTCAGTTTTGGGTTTTTGGGTAAAAGGGTATTTTTAGGGTTCAGGGTCAGTTTTGGGTTTTTGGGTAAAGGGGTATTTTTAGGGTTAAGGGTCAGTTTTGGGTATTTGGGGTACAGGGTGAAAAAAAAAATAATTAAAATAAAATAATTAAATGAAATTAAATTAAATTAAATTATATTAATTTTACTTATATTACATTAAAAAAATAATTATATACTTACCAATACTTACGTTGTAATGGTATGCGTTGTAAAAGTATATGCGTTGTAAAAAATTGCGTTGTAAATGTATGCGTTGTAATAGTTTTTGCGTTGTAAAAATTTTGTTGTAAAGGTAGGCGTTGTAAAAGTGTGCGTTATAACGTCATACATCCGCGTTGAGAATCTCGCTGGGAGGTTTATTTTCCACGCTCGCGATCGGCAACTTGATGTTGCTGATCGCGAATGAGGAAAAAGTCTCGCTGGGTTGTTATTTTGCTCGCTCGCCAACTTGACGTTGAGGACCGCGAGCAAGCAAAAAACGCCCTCTACGTATTTTGGCACTGGGGTACATGCAATTCACGTGGCGCGTAGTTGTGAAAAGTACGCGAGTGTAGTGCAGTCCTACGCCCAGGTCTAGTGAGGAGTAGAATTCGACCTGAGGACCAACCACAATCCTCTTGTTGAAGTCTTTACAAATAAGGGGCTAGACTCGATCTCGAGCAGAATCAGGCGGTGGCTTGTGAGCCTACAAGAATACACTTTTAGGGTTGAGTATGTACCTGGAGTGAGGAACCTTGCGGCAGACTGCCTTTCTCGCCTGGTGGTAAAAAAGCGTGAAGAAAATTATGGTGATGAACAAGAAGAGCAAGGTGATGAGATGCAGAATGAGAGTGTGTGTGTCATTACCCAAGAAGCAGTAGAGGAAGAACGTTGGAAGGTTGACTTGAGAACAGACATGCTTCTGCAGAGAGTGTGTGAGAAAACCAAGGGTGGTTCGGCGGACCAGGATGAGTGTGACGAGAAACTTAGAGCATACTGGATGGTCAGAGGTGAACTGTGCTCCGGGGTACCAAGTTGGTTCCTCCTGAGACTTTGAGAAGAATTTTGTGGGGCATCTGGGCGTCACTAAGACTAAACAGAGGTTACATCTAGACTACTGGTGGCCCAGCATGGACTTAGAAATTGAGAGGATAATAAGAGTGTGTGTTCTGTGCTCCTCCAGTGACAAAGTACTTAAACAACAGACTCCTCCCATGCATTGTAGATCACTACCTGTGGGCCCGTGGGCGGACCTAGCTCTAGACATAGTTGGTCCATTGACAGGGGAGATTTGTACACCTTATATTCTGGTACTCATGGATCTTTACTCAAGGTGGCCCGAATTAAAGTTTGTGTCTGTGGTCACTACGAAAACTGTCATAGATTTCCTACTAGAGGTGTTCATTAGGGAATGCTTACCAAGCAGCATATTGACGGATAATAGGGTACAGCTCTGCTAAAAAGAAATGAAAGAATTCCTTGAGTGTAATGGATAAAACACAAGTTATGTGCCCTATACCACCCGGAGACTAATGGGATGGTCGAAAGGTTTAACAAGACCATCAAAGAAGGTATCCAGCTAGCGTGGGCCAGTGGGTTGTGCTGGAAAGATGAGGTTTTGAAACATCTAGAGGCTTACAGACTAATCCCTCACCAAACCACTAACATGACACCTTTTAAACTGTTAAAAGCTAGGAAGCCTAACTCAAGATTAGTACTGGGTTGGATGAAGTGGTACAAGGGTTGGACAGGTCTCTCAGAGGAGGCACAGTGGCATGACAAGGAATGGAAGGCCACGGCTGATAGGAAAGCCAGGTATGATAAATCACATGCAGTCAAGGACATGGGATTCGAAGTGGGAGACCTGGTCAAAGTCAAGGCGCCCACAGGTAGAGCATATTGGTCTGAATTTACAGAAGCTACTAAAGTTATAAAGTTGTTTAGAAATGCTGTAAAAACTCAAGAAGGGAAGATTTGGAACCTGAGTAGGGTGGCGAAGTACACTGCACCTGCCGCGGCCACGAACAACCCGGAGGAAAGTAAATGTAGAGTCCCGGGTACTGCTAGCGCACCTGTGACTGCCTGTAAAGGGCAGACCAGTACTCACCCTAGGGCGAGTGGCAGGAAGGTTTGTCGACCAAAGTATTTGGAACATTATGTTGATAAATAAATTGTGTCTCACTTTCTCCCCTCCCTTCTTTTTCCCCTTCCCTCTTCCTTCTATATACTTGTTAATTGTACAGGAGGGGGATGTGTGGTATCCTCCATATTAGGGGAAGACTGGCACTATACACTCACCCCCTTCTCCTGGCTGAAGTTGGTTCATGCCCCGTGACATACCTAAGAATGTCACAGTGCTCAGGGTTCTAGGTGAAACTCCCTGCGTGGAGTTTGTTAGAGACTTCACGGACGACAGCTGTTGCTGGGGTCTTCTTGTTGTTACTTCCTTAAATAAACCTCCTGTGTTATAAAAGGCATCTGTCTCCTGTATTACAGATGTGGGCTGAATCTTCGATTTCACAGAGGTCTATATACAGTGCGAACAACAAGGGAGAGGAAGGACACCCCTGCCTTGTTTCTCTTTGTAGTAAACTACTTCTCTACTATTCCTCACTGTACTGCTCTGTTGGAATGTACCTTGACATCATAGAATGGCTGAGTGCCTCTCTGTGTCTAGAGTGTCAGTTGGTCAACCCAGGCTGAGCATCTAGGAGCCTGATCCTGGTGGGGCTGTATATGTACCTTCTATCTTCTCTTATTCACTTATCCAAGAACCAAGCTACAATAAAGGTTTTCTCTACAAATACACATGGACTGTGTATCTTCCTTTACTACACTTTTCCAATTAAAAAAGGCTCAGATTCTTCCTCCATTATTCGTAATCGGGCAGGAGGGTTAGTATACAAACCCGTACTGCCTTAATAAAAGATACTCAATGTTTCTATGTAAAATATTTGCTCTTTCTTCCACTACATCATCCTGCAAATAAAAAAAAATATTGAAGGGACACAGAAGTGAGAGTCAGTCTTGCTGAATAAAAATTCAGTAGTGCTGAGCCAGGTAAAAGGGATTTGAATGCAGGCTTCAGTTCGTGGAAAATATGTAAACAAACTTTTACAAACTTATCAAAAACTCAATGGACACTGGTTATGTGTGCCATTTGCACACTAATAATGCCAAGATTTGCAAGCTTGCATTTTTCTGTGCGTTTCTTTGTCTTTGAAAACAAAGTCTTGTGTGGATTAAGTTGCTTTTTGTGCATCTTTCAAATTACATAATTCAAAACTCAAAGGTTCCTTTTCTAAACCCACTGATCAGGAAGCTTGCTACTTCAAGAGTTTCCTCATCTATGCGCCTCTTCATTCTTTAATGTTTGCGTCTACTGGCCTTACTGTTGTTCCCTAATCGGAAAAGCCAAGACTGATGGCTGATCCTTCCATAATCTTACTGTCACGCTCTGGAACAAGCCTGTGATGTCTTTTAATTCTGGGGCCCAATTTATGCTATTCAGAAAACACCTGAAAGCATATTTATTTCCCTATAAAGTGTTCATATCAACAGTATTTGGGCGGGTCAAGTGCATTAGAATGACGCCCTGGTGGGAGTACAAGGGTGGTGCATAAAACTCACAATTAGTAAATCATATTCTTTTCCCCGGTAGTTTCACTATTTGTTGTCCCCACTGGGAACAGGAGCAGTGACAAAGGACTACTCTGCCTGGTCATGTAGAAAATTGAAATACTTTGAAATAGTACATTTTATGTGGGCAGCTAGTGTGAGCTAGATAACAAACTCTTAAGGAAATAGTATACAGTCAGATAAATGTTCATGTACCTTAGTGTCGTATGTGGATTTCCCAAAGCCAGGTAATCATAGGCCTGTCTAAACATCTTGCGTCAGAGTAGTAACTAAGGCAATTCAGTTAGTTCAAAAAGAAATTTGAGGAAGAAAAAACATCTGAACTGACCGAAATTTGTGTGGCATATTCAGTACACAGGAGATGAGATATAATTGTAACCAGAGTTGAAACATTTATTTTGATAATTTCTTATATGCATTACTTATCACGGACACCCTACCATGTCTGCATTTTAGACTTGTTTGGGGAGTTTCATTCGCCACAAATTTTTAGTATGTGGGGGGTGGCATATCAATCGCAAGTATTTTATAGATGCCAAGATTTGAAATACCTTATTTTGTTGTACAATGGTTTTGCAGTAAATGATATCTGGTGGGTTGATGCTGGAATTTTACAGGAGAAACAGTAACCAATCCGAGTCCTGGTTTAAACCATGCACCTACAGTAAAATAATCCATTTAACACAAATGAAATTGATGACATTGAATCAGTTATCACTGTCCTGTCTGTTTACTTTTAGCTGATATTGGGGAGGGACCAGTTCAATGCCTTCCTTGGCCATTCCCTTTGCCATCCCTTTTGGCCCAGGCCTCGTCCTCGGATGTGAATGGCTCTTATTGGGATTGCAAAAACTATTAAAATAAGTCTAAATGGGTTCTGTGCACCCCACATGACTTCCGCTTTCCAGTTTCCAGTGAAGAGCCTCCTGATAAAGGACTAGCACGTTTCCAACACTGGGACTAATCACATAACAGCATTAGGGGGAGGGAGATAAAAACTGGCATTTGCTGACAGTATAGCCTTGAGGTGGAGAGCCTGACTCAACAGACCTATGATCTGACAATGTGTCCCCATGGTGAAGTTACTCAGAAACATGATGCACAGTCCTTTTATGGAACCAAAGCACAGAAACAGCACTGATTGAGATGGCAGATGCCATCCGATGAGTGGTGGATGCGGGCTCGGCGGTCATGCTGGTACTACTCGACCTGTCAGCAGCGTTTGACACGGTGTCCCATTCCATCTTACTGGATCGCCTAAAGCAAATTGGCATCTAGGGGACAGCGCTTGACTGGATTGCGTCTTACCTATATGGCTGCCAAGTAGAACAGGTTTCAATCCCCCCGTACACCTCCACCGCAAAACCACTAAAGTGGGGGGTACCACTGGGATCGGTCTTGAGCCCGCTACTTTTCAACATTTATTTGACTCTGCTTGCGGAGCTTATCACAGACACTGGGATCAAGGTGACATCTTATGCCGGCGACACTCAACTGATGTTAACTTTCAGTTGAGTGTCTGCACCTTCCTTTGACTCTCTGAAACTATGCCTAAAAGACATCTCTGCCTGGATGAGCACTAACTTTCTTAAACGTAATGCTGACAAGACGGAGGTCTTGTTTTTTTTTTTTAAGTTTAAAGTTTATTGAAAAAGAAAATATAGCATACATAAATAGAAATATAATATAAGCAAAACCATAAAGAAAAAACTTCTATGTCTATTTAAAAAAGGGGGGAGAAAAGGGGGGGAGAAAGAAGGGGTTGGAAGTGGAGCGGATCAATCAATAAAAATGGGAAAACATTACCTGAATCCTAATTCTAATATAACAACTGTATTATTATTAAGTATAATATGAAACATAAACAAAGAATGCATGAAAAAGAGAAAGGAGTAACATTGGAAATTAATTATCGGGAATGTAGAATAAAAAGACAACAGAGAATTCATGGAGGTTTCCTAACTTCGTCCGGAGTGTCAACTATAGTGGAGGGAGCTGAAGCTAAGTTCGTTAGATATGAGGATAAAGGAAGCCATAAAAGATCCCTTTTAATGCATAAAGAAATAGGGGTGACAGTACCTGTATCTAATCTATGATGGAAACAAACAGCATTCCACCAAGCCTTGAAGGTAACTTTCTCAGCTTGTTTCCAGTTAGAGGTGATTAGATGGAGGGCTATTGCTAACAATAGATCAATTAATGAGGGAATGGGAGTTGAATACGGCCAGGACGGTGATAAGGAGCCCAAAAAGATGTTGGAAATGGAAAAAGGAATTTGGGTATTGAAAATTTTATTAATTTGGGACCAAACTAAAAGCCAAAAACGGGAAAGATAGGGACAATCAAAAAGCATATGTTTTAAATCGGCTGCAAAGCCATTACATGACCAACAGTCTGAGGAGAGGTCTGTGGAAAATGAAGCTAATTTCATTGGGGTGAAAAGGAGGCATTTGTAGATAAAGAATAAGGTTTGAGAGGTGTTAGCTGGTCTTGACGTTTTGTGAATTTTTATCCATAATTTGTCCCAAAATGGAATAGACCAACATTCTACCAGATCCCTTTCCCAGGCCAACTCACATTTTCCCTTGGGCCTATCAGAAGAGAAAAATAAATTTCTATAAAGAGGAGAGGCGGACGTAGTAGTGGACAATAAGGGGAAGAGAGTGGAACATTTGGCAGGAACATTAGGAATTGGTGGCAAGGCAAGAAGATATTGCAGAAGATGAGAAAGAAGTGAGTCATATTGAGATTTGCAGGAAGAGGATAAAGAAAATTTGATTGAAGGTCCGAAAAGGAAAGAGGAAGGTTATTAGAGACCAATTGAGAAATCCAGAGTAAACCTTTGGATGTTCATGTTTTCTAATAAAAAGTACGGCCTTTAATGCGTAGTAAGTGATTGTGCCAGATGGGTTGTTGATCTAATGAAGAAAGAGCAGGGTAAGAGGATGGAAGAAGAGGAATTAATATTTTACGTGTGTGAGAAATTACTTGAGGACGAAAAGAAGAAATATTGTTATTAAAAGCAAGAGATTCATTAAACTGAAAAGGAGCTGTAAAGTGCTTCTCAATCTTTAACCAAATGGGAGGATGAACAACATGATCATGATCCTGAGAGAGCCAATGAGAAGATTGCCTCAAGGAAAAAGCATAATGATAAGATTTAAAATTAGGAAATGTGAAACCACCAGATAGTTTTTCAGCTGTGAGAGCATTAAGAGCTATTCAAGGAGACTTATTTTCCCAAAGGAATTTGGATAATATAGAGTCATTTTTTTAAAGTAAAAACCAGGAATATGAACCGGAATCATAGATAAGAGATAAAGAATTAGCGGGGAAAGCATCATTTTAATCGAGTCTGAGCAACCCCACCAGGAGAATAAAAGTGGATGCCAGCGATCAATAGATGCAGACAAAGTTTTGGAGAGATTATCAAAATTCTCTTTCAAGGTTTCTGGAATGGTAGGAGAAAACCATAACCCTAAGTATTTAATTTAAGGAAGTTTTCCAAGAGAAACTAGTAGAGATAAAATCGTGTTTAAAACAGAGAAAATTTAAGGTAAGGACTTCACATTTATCCGAATTGAGACGATACCCAGAAAGTTGAGAAAAAGTGTCAACTAGGGAGAGGAAAGCTGGGAGAGAAGTAGCGGGATTGGAACAATAAAGAAGGATGTCATCAGCGTAGACAGACATTTTAACATGAGTAGCATTGAGTTTGAAACCCGAAATATTATCACCTAACCGAATGTTCGGTAAAAAAAGGCTCTAAGGTAATTATAAATAAAAGAAGTGATAAGGGGCAACCTTGACTAACTCCTCCAAAGAGAGAAGAGTATACAGAGGACTGCCCATTAACAAAGATAGAAGCTTTCGGTCCAGAGTATAATAATGAGATAAGAGAAATTAATTTAGCAGGGAACCCAATCCATTTAAGGGCCTGGAACATAAAATACCATCCAATTCTATCAAATGCTTTCTCAGCATCTAATGCTGTAGCAGCAATGGGATAGTTAAGGGAAGAGGCCTTACTTAGAATATTAACCCCTTCGCTGCGGCGCAATTCCGCTGCAGCACTAGGGGGGGTGGGGGGGCGCGCGGCGTTCCCATGCTCGTGACGGAACTGCTCCGTCACGAGCCTCGGGTGAGCTGTGCTGATAACGGAGCGGTTCCGTCACGGCCCCGCCCGCTCATCAGAACATCCAGCGCAGGTGCGGAATCCGCGCTGCGCTGGCACGCAGAGCGGGCCGTGACGGAACCGCTCCGTCATCAGCACAGCACGTGCGTGGCTGGTGACGGAGCGGTTCCGTCACCAGCATGGGAGGGGTTAAAGAAAACACTGGAGTTGTCTGACGATAATCGACCTTTGACAAAGCCTGATTGTTCCGGGCCAATAAGAGTAGGGAGAACAGGATCAATACGAAGGGCAAGAATCTTTGCAAAAATCTTGTAATCTAAATTAACCAAGGAAATCGGACAATATTTTTTACAAAAAGAGGGATCTTTATTATCCTTGGGAATTAAACAGATCACGGCTTCTTGAAAAGAACCGGAAGAGGAGCCATCTTGTATTAAAGGCTGGTAAAGCAATAAAAGGTGTTGGAGTAATAAGGAGGCAAAATGAGCATAGAATTCAATAGTAAAACCATCAGGGCCAGGTGCCTTACCCCTCTTTAATTTTAAAACAGCATTCTTAATTTCAGATAAGGAAATATACAATTCCAATGAGGTAAAATCCGTATCATATGCGAGAGGGGGGAAGATCGAATGAAAGAAAGAAGAAAGTGCAGCAGGGGAAGGTTGATGTTCTGGTGTGTATAGAGTCTTATAAAAAGAGACAAATTCATTGAGAATGTCATCATCTTTCAATAACGAATCGCTGGCAGTATTACGGATGGATTCAATCTTAGTTCTCTCCCGCCGGATCTTCAGATAATTTGCAAGTAATTTCCCCATCTTATTCTGGCCTCCATAATAACGGGCACTATTTCTTAGAAGATAGGAGGAAGCAGCTTCTGTAGAGGACTTGTTGAAAGATATTTTTGCCTCAATAAGATTCTTTAAAGAGATCTCAGAATTAGAGCGGTAATAAGAATATTCAAGATGTTTAATCTTGGCTAATAATTGGGTACTATTGTTTTTCTCAAAAATTTTCTTTTTCCGTGAAACAAAGTTTATAATAAAACTCTAGCCGCTGCTTTAAAGGAGTCCCAAATCATTACTGGAGAAGAGTCTGGAGTAGAATTAATAGAGAAGAATTCAGATGCAAAAGAGGTGAATTGGCCTGTGAAGTCGGGATCAGATAATAATGAATTATTAAAACGCCATCTACCAGCATGAGTGGAGAAAGGTAACAAATCAAAGTCCACATAAACTGGGGCATGATCTGATATTAGGTTGAAGCCAATCTCGGAGTGTGAGACAAGTTGGGACAGAGGTTTACTTAAGAAAAGATAATCTATTCGAGATTGGGAATTATGAGGGGGAGAATAAAATGTGTGTTCCTGTAAATCTGGATTACAGAGTCTCCAAATGTCAGTTAAAGCTTTGCAACGTATAGCGGAAGTGAATTGTGAGTGCATCTTGGTATTAGAGAATTTTACAGAAAATACAAAACTTAGTCACTAAATACAGAATACAAAATACAAGAGACACCGGAGATAAATCAAAGGAAAACATTATGACGAAAAATCATGTCACAATAGGAGTAAATGATTCAAAAGGGGGTGGTGATGGACAGAGTATCTGAATTAAGCAGAACACTCCTACCCAGTCAAAAGATCAGGGCTTGATCCATCACCGTTTTTTAGCTCACTGCACCATCCCAGTTCAGAACCTGGCTACATGCAAATTAGTCTGACCCTGGCCCAGTGCATCATGGGAACAGGGCAGACCAAACTTCCAAGCCAATTCTTTACTGGAAAGGAAACAAGCTTCCGGGGACCGGTTTCTGGCATTACAGCCGTCTTCGGCCCGGCTTGCTTGAATCCTGATGGTGCAGTGAGCAAGGGACTCACATCTGAGCATACCCTTCCACACTTGTGGTGGCCAAAATGATTCAAAAGGGGGTGGTGATGGACAGAGTATCTGAATTAAGCAGAACACTCCTACCCAGTCAAAAGATCAGGGCTTGATCCATCACCGTTTTTTAGCTCACTGCACCATCCCAGTTCAGAACCTGGCTACATGCAAATTAGTCTGACCCTGGCCCAGTGCATCATGGGAACAGGGCAGACCAAACTACCAAGCCAATTCTTTACTGGAAAGGAAACAAGCTTCCGGGGACCGGTTTCTGGCATTACAGCCGTCTTCGGCCCGGCTTGCTTGAATCCTGATGGTGCAGTGAGCAAGGGACTCACATCTGAGCATACCCTTCCACACTTGTGGTGGCCAAAATGATTCAAAAGGGGGTGGTGATGGACAGAGTATCTGAATTAAGCAGAACACTCCTACCCAGTCAAAAGATCAGGGCTTGATCCATCACCGTTTTTTAGCTCACTGCACCATCCCAGTTCAGAACCTGGCTACATGCAAATTAGTCTGACCCTGGCCCAGTGCATCATGGGAACAGGGCAGACCAAACTACCAAGCCAATTCTTTACTGGAAAGGAAACAAGCTTCCGGGGACCGGTTTCTGGCATTACAGCCGTCTTCGGCCCGGCTTGCTTGAATCCTGATGGTGCAGTGAGCAAGGGACTCACATCTGAGCATACCCTTCCACACTTGTGGTGGCCAAAATGATTCAAAAGGGGGTGGTGATGGACAGAGTATCTGAATTAAGCAGAACACTCCTACCCAGTCAAAAGATCAGGGCTTGATCCATCACCGTTTTTTAGCTCACTGCACCATCCCAGTTCAGAACCTGGCTACATGCAAATTAGTCTGACCCTGGCCCAGTGCATCATGGGAACAGGGCAGACCAAACTACCAAGCCAATTCTTTACTGGAAAGGAAACAAGCTTCCGGGGACCGGTTTCTGGCATTACAGCCGTCTTCGGCCCGGCTTGCTTGAATCCTGATGGTGCAGTGAGCAAGGGACTCACATCTGAGCATACCCTTCCACACTTGTGGTGGCCAAAATGATTCAAAAGGGGGTGGTGATGGACAGAGTATCTGAATTAAGCAGAACACTCCTACCCAGTCAAAAGATCAGGGCTTGATCCATCACCGTTTTTTAGCTCACTGCACCATCCCAGTTCAGAACCTGGCTACATGCAAATTAGTCTGACCCTGGCCCAGTGCATCATGGGAACAGGGCAGACCAAACTACCAAGCCAATTCTTTACTGGAAAGGAAACAAGCTTCCGGGGACCGGTTTCTGGCATTGCAGCCGTCTTCGGCCCGGCTTGCTTGAATCCTGATGGTGCAGTGAGCAAGGGACTCACATCTGAGCATACCCTTCCACACTTGTGGTGGCCAAAATGATTCAAAAGGGGGTGGTGATGGACAGAGTATCTGAATTAAGCAGAACACTCCTACCCAGTCAAAAGATCAGGGCTTGATCCATCACCGTTTTTTAGCTCACTGCACCATCCCAGTTCAGAACCTGGCTACATGCAAATTAGTCTGACCCTGGCCCAGTGCATCATGGGAACAGGGCAGACCAAACTACCAAGCCAATTCTTTACTGGAAAGGAAACAAGCTTCCGGGGACCGGTTTCTGGCATTACAGCCGTCTTCGGCCCGGCTTGCTTGAATCCTGATGGTGCAGTGAGCAAGGGACTCACATCTGAGCATACCCTTCCACACTTGTGGTGGCCAAAATGATTCAAAAGGGGGTGGTGATGGACAGAGTATCTGAATTAAGCAGAACACTCCTACCCAGTCAAAAGATCAGGGCTTGATCCATCACCGTTTTTTAGCTCACTGCACCATCCCAGTTCAGAACCTGGCTACATGCAAATTAGTCTGACCCTGGCCCAGTGCATCATGGGAACAGGGCAGACCAAACTACCAAGCCAATTCTTTACTGGAAAGGAAACAAGCTTCCGGGGACCGGTTTCTGGCATTACAGCCGTCTTCGGCCCGGCTTGCTTGAATCCTGATGGTGCAGTGAGCAAGGGACTCACATCTGAGCATACCCTTCCACACTTGTGGTGGCCAAAATGATTCCTTTTCTGTATCGTTTTTGGCCACTATAGGTGTGGCAGGGTATACTCAGACATGAGTCCCTTTCTCACTGCTCCATCAGGATTCAAGCAAGCCGGGCCGAAGAGGCTGAAATGCCAGAAACCGGTCCCCGGTAGCTTGTCTCCTTTCTGGTGAAGAATTGGCTTGGTAGTTTGGTCTGCCCTGTTCCCATGATGCACTGGGCCAGGGACAGACTAATTTGCATATAGCCAGGTTCTGAGCTGGGATGGGGCAGTGAGATAAATAACGGTGATGGATCAAGCCCTGATCTTTGGACTGGGTAAGAGTGGTCTGCTTAATTCAGACACTCTGTTCATCACCACCCCCTTTTCTGTATCGTTTTTGGCCACTATAGGTGTGGCAGGGTATACTCAGACATGAGTCCCTTTCTCACTGCTCCATCAGGATTCAAGCAAGCCGGGCCGAAGAGGCTGAAATGCCAGAAACCGGTCCCCGGTAGCTTGTCTCCTTTCTGGTGAAGAATTGGCTTGGTAGTTTGGTCTGCCCTGTTCCCATGATGCACTGGGCCAGGGACAGACTAATTTGCATATAGCCAGGTTCTGAGCTGGGATGGGGCAGTGAGATAAATAACGGTGATGGATCAAGCCCTGATCTTTGGACTGGGTAAGAGTGGTCTGCTTAATTCAGACACTCTGTTCATCACCACCCCCTTTTCTGTATCGTTTTTGGCCACTATAGGTGTGGCAGGGTATACTCAGACATGAGTCCCTTTCTCACTGCTCCATCAGGATTCAAGAAAGCCGGGCCGAAGAGGCTGAAATGCCAGAAACCGGTCCCCGGTAGCTTGTCTCCTTTCTGGTGAAGAATTGGCTTGGTAGTTTGGTCTGCCCTGTTCCCATGATGCACTGGGCCAGGGACAGACTAATTTGCATATAGCCAGGTTCTGAGCTGGGATGGGGCAGTGAGATAAATAACGGTGATGGATCAAGCCCTGATCTTTGGACTGGGTAAGAGTGGTCTGCTTAATTCAGACACTCTGTTCATCACCACCCCCTTTTCTGTATCGTTTTTGGCCACTATAGGTGTGGCAGGGTATACTCAGACATGAGTCCCTTTCTCACTGCTCCATCAGGATTCAAGCAAGCCGGGCCGAAGAGGCTGAAATGCCAGAAACCGGTCCCCGGTAGCTTGTCTCCTTTCTGGTGAAGAATTGGCTTGGTAGTTTGGTCTGCCCTGTTCCCATGATGCACTGGGCCAGGGACAGACTAATTTGCATATAGCCAGGTTCTGAGCTGGGATGGGGCAGTGAGATAAATAACGGTGATGGATCAAGCCCTGATCTTTGGACTGGGTAAGAGTGTTCTGCTTAATTCAGACACTCTGTTCATCACCACCCCCTTTTCTGTATCGTTTTTGGCCACTATAGGTGTGGCAGGGTATACTCAGACATGAGTCCCTTTCTCACTGCTCCATCAGGATTCAAGCAAGCCGGGCCGAAGAGGCTGAAATGCCAGAAACCGGTCCCCGGTAGCTTGTCTCCTTTCTGGTGAAGAATTGGCTTGGTAGTTTGGTCTGCCCTGTTCCCATGATGCACTGGGCCAGGGACAGACTAATTTGCATATAGCCAGGTTCTGAGCTGGGATGGGGCAGTGAGATAAATAACGGTGATGGATCAAGCCCTGATCTTTGGACTGGGTAAGAGTGGTCTGCTTAATTCAGACACTCTGTTCATCACCACCCCCTTTTCTGTATCGTTTTTGGCCACTATAGGTGTGGCAGGGTATACTCAGACATGAGTCCCTTTCTCACTGCTCCATCAGGATTCAAGCAAGCCGGGCCGTAGAGGCTGAAATGCCAGAAACCGGTCCCCGGTAGCTTGTCTCCTTTCTGGTGAAGAATTGGCTTGGTAGTTTGGTCTGCCCTGTTCCCATGATGCACTGGGCCAGGGACAGACTAATTTGCATATAGCCAGGTTCTGAGCTGGGATGGGGCAGTGAGATAAATAACGGTGATGGATCAAGCCCTGATCTTTGGACTGGGTAAGAGTGGTCTGCTTAATTCAGACACTCTGTTCATCACCACCCCCTTTTCTGTATCGTTTTTGGCCACTATAGGTGTGGCAGGGTATACTCAGACATGAGTCCCTTTCTCACTGCTCCATCAGGATTCAAGCAAGCCGGGCCGAAGAGGCTGAAATGCCAGAAACCGGTCCCCGGTAGCTTGTCTCCTTTCTGGTGAAGAATTGGCTTGGTAGTTTGGTCTGCCCTGTTCCCATGATGCACTGGGCCAGGGACAGACTAATTTGCATATAGCCAGGTTCTGAGCTGGGATGGGGCAGTGAGATAAATAACGGTGATGGATCAAGCCCTGATCTTTGGACTGGGTAAGAGTGGTCTGCTTAATTCAGACACTCTGTTCATCACCACCCCCTTTTCTGTATCGTTTTTGGCCACTATAGGTGTGGCAGGGTATACTCAGACATGAGTCCCTTTCTCACTGCTCCATCAGGATTCAAGCAAGCCGGGCCGAAGAGGCTGAAATGCCAGAAACCGGTCCCCGGTAGCTTGTCTCCTTTCTGGTGAAGAATTGGCTTGGTAGTTTGGTCTGCCCTGTTCCCATGATGCACTGGGCCAGGGACAGACTAATTTGCATATAGCCAGGTTCTGAGCTGGGATGGGGCAGTGAGATAAATAACGGTGATGGATCAAGCCCTGATCTTTGGACTGGGTAAGAGTGGTCTGCTTAATTCAGACACTCTGTTCATCACCACCCCCTTTTCTGTATCGTTTTTGGCCACTATAGGTGTGGCAGGGTATACTCAGACATGAGTCCCTTTCTCACTGCTCCATCAGGATTCAAGCAAGCCGGGCCGAAGAGGCTGAAATGCCAGAAACCGGTCCCCGGTAGCTTGTCTCCTTTCTGGTGAAGAATTGGCTTGGTAGTTTGGTCTGCCCTGTTCCCATGATGCACTGGGCCAGGGACAGACTAATTTGCATATAGCCAGGTTCTGAGCTGGGATGGGGCAGTGAGATAAATAACGGTGATGGATCAAGCCCTGATCTTTGGACTGGGTAAGAGTGGTCTGCTTAATTCAGACACTCTGTTCATCACCACCCCCTTTTCTGTATCGTTTTTGGCCACTATAGGTGTGGCAGGGTATACTCAGACATGAGTCCCTTTCTCACTGCTCCATCAGGATTCAAGCAAGCCGGGCCGAAGAGGCTGAAATGCCAGAAACCGGTCCCCGGTAGCTTGTCTCCTTTCTGGTGAAGAATTAGCTTGGTAGTTTGGTCTGCCCTGTTCCCATGATGCACTGGGCCAGGGACAGACTAATTTGCATATAGCCAGGTTCTGAGCTGGGATGGGGCAGTGAGATAAATAACGGTGATGGATCAAGCCCTGATCTTTGGACTGGGTAAGAGTGGTCTGCTTAATTCAGACACTCTGTTCATCACCACCCCCTTTTCTGTATCACAATAGGAGTAAAGGCATTTCCTATTATGGGCGAGGAATATCCATTGAATCAGTTCTACAAGAGTCAAGAAATTGTTGGAGCATCGCCGTATCTTCATAGGCAGTTGTTTTATTATTGTAAGTCACTTTAACCGCATGCGCGCTGCGGCTTTTCCCGCTGTACGCGGCGTTTTTTAAAAACGCGCATTACATGACAAGCTCAGCTCGTCATCAGCGTGCGAGCGGCGCAACTGATGACAAGCTGAGCTCCTCACCAGCGCCGAAGTGGTTAAAGAGGCAAGGGTGGAACAAGCCATAGCGAGCATTTAAGGACCGAAGAGCAGGTCTCATTTCCAGAAACTTCTTGCAGCAATCCGCTGTGATTTTGGCGTAAACTTGTGCAAAGAAAAGATTGCATCCATTCCAAGTTATCTTCCCTTTCTGTTTGGCAGCTTGCAGAACCTTTAGCAGATCAGTATATTCCCAAAAATACAAGATAACACCTCTAGGGTTTGCTGCCGAAGGAGAAGAAGTGGGTAAACGAGAGGGTGGACCCAGACGATGAGCACGCTGAATGTTCAAAGTTGGAGAGCTTGGAAGACCCAGGTGCGTAGGTAAGAAAGATTGAAAAAAGGATATGACATTCGATCCTTCAAGACCTTCCGCAAGCCCATAAATGCGTAGGTTATTCTGCCTATTTCGATTTTCTAAATTTTCAACTTGTAGTTTGAGGTCTTGAAATTTCTTTTTGCCTACCGGGGACTTGGTTAGTGAGTACCTGGACTGAAGTAATTGTCTTTTCAAGAAGTTCCACCCTTTGTTCAGAATGCGACCATTTATCTTCGAGATTCTGAAGGCGTAAATTAGTTTCTGTCATGTAAGGTTTGAGTGAACAAATTTCCTCTAACAGAAGTTCCATAGAAATAGATGAGGCTGTATTGGTCGGAGAAGGTGGATTAGTTTTAACTCGTTTTCCTGCTGTAGAAGAAGAAGGAGACAGTAGTTTAGAAGGATTTTTGGAGTTTTGACAGGAAGTAATAGAAGAAGAGCATTTTGAAGTAGGGGTGTCATTTGATGCATCTTCCATAGTCTCTTGTAAAACACTAAGGGCCAGATGTAGGTAATCCCAATTTACCTATTCTTAAATACCGAATTTTACTGATTCGGTATTTAAGAGTAGGTAAATGGGATGTAGATAATTTTTAGGAAAAAATTACCGAATCGGTATTTACTGATTCGGTATTTACCAAATCAGTAAATACCGATGCAGTAATTCCCAATCATTCCTATGGGCCTGGAGGCCCATAGGAATGAATGGGAATTACCGATTCGGTATTTACCGATTCGGTAAATACCGAATCGGTAAATACCGAATGGGTAATAGGGAGAACCCTTTCAAGGGTAGCAGGGTGTCACATTGACACAATGTTGCACCCCTGAATAGTGTATGGGTGCACATGTGGCACACATACATGCCCTAAGGGCATGTATGTCTGCCACATGGCACTGAATAAAAAGCAAAAAAAATGCTTTTTAAAAGGAATTTGTTATTTACCACCAACTAATAGTTAGTGGTAAATAACGAATCCTTAAATGTAAGAAGCACTCACTTGAGTGCTCCCTACATTACGGATTCGGTAATTTACCGAATCGGTATTTTACCGATTTCTTAAATTACCGATTCGGTAAATTACCGAATCCTGAAATGTGGCCTCCTACATCTGAAAAGCCTAATACCGGTCGGTAACAGCTGAAATTCGGTAATTTCGGCCGTTACTGACCGGTATTAGGCTTCCTAAATCTGGCCCCAAAAGGGTTAAAGTCCTCCACAGGTGTTTTGGCAGTGTTGTTTTGCTGAGGAGAGTTGCGGTTGCCACGGGGCATTGCCATTGCAGAATTGAGCAATAAATATAGAGAGTAGATAAGAGCTCAAGAACCAGAGCAGAAAATTCCTCAGGCGTAAAGGCAAAATGCAAAAACTATGGCAAGCAAAAATAACATGTAGATAAAACAGTGCATTAGCGGAGCAAAAAGGAGCAGAAACTCATCAAGTTCAGAAGAAAACTGTTCCTTAATTCAGTTAGAAAACTTCACAAACCATGAGTGTGTAACATAACCATGGTAACTGGTATGGCAGAAAGCATCATTCAAAAACAAATGAGAAGAAAATCGCCTCAAAATGGCGGTCGGAATGTAATTTCAGCCCAGAAACCACAGAAAAAATGCCAACATTGCAGGAAAAACATTATTATGGCACTAAAACTATGAAAGTGGGCATACTTTAAAGTCCAAAACAGGAAGGAGCGTTATATAGCCAATGTTGTTGTGAGGCGTGGGACAAACAGAGCAGAGCGCTCACCGGGCGTCAGTAATGCCGAAATGGCGGTCGCGTCACGAGCGCGACCCTCTGAAGAAATGAAGAGCGGATTAAAAGCTCCTCTGCTCACCCTGCTCGGCTGGAGTCCTTAGGCGCGAATCAGCAGGCATTCCGGTATCAAAAATCACGGCATTGCAATCCAGGAGAGCCGTGTAAACACCTGGAAGGCTCCCGTCACCGCTACGGACCGATGGAGCTCCACAGATCAGCCGCCATTTCCCGTGGCGCCATAGCCATGCCCCCCGGAGGTCTTGTTTTTTAATCAAGCTGTAATACCCTCCTTAGCATTATGGTGGCATGCTGAATTAGGGACCCCCACTCCTAAAGACTCAGTTAAGAATCTAGGAGTTAGGTGGGACAAAGATCTGTTCCTTGCCACCCAGGTTCAACAGGTATCTGCGGCCTGCTTCAGCAAGATACAAATCATTAGGAAATTCATTGATTACTTGCCTGAGTCAGCACGTAAAACCGTCGTGCACGCCCTAATCACATCCCATCTTGATTATGCTAACGGTCTCTATATGAGTCTGCCAATTGGACTGATCTGTAGGCTTCAGATAGTGCAGAATTCAGCTTCCAGACTGGTCTGCAAGGTCCCTCTTCGCAAACGTATTTCCCCTTACCTGAGACAACTGCATTGACTACCTGTGTCCAAGCGCGTTGAACTTACGGTTCTTACTTTTGCTTTACGGGCACTTCAAGGAAGGGGGCCCAACTATTTGAGGAAGAGACTTCATCCTTACCAGCAGAACAGATCTCTTAGGTCTAACCACAAACTATATTGTAGCAACCCCCCGTTTCGCGAAAGCTAGAATAGGGGGAAGAACTTTCGAAGTGGGGACCGCTAAATGCTGGAATAACCTTCCTCTTCAACTGCGCGCATTGCAGTCCAAACAAGAATATAGAAAAACCCTGAAAACTTGGCTCTTTAGTCGTGATGACTGAGGCATACTGACCACTATCTCTATCAATGTCTGTGCTAGCGCCGGGACACCCCATCCGGGGTTTCTTTATTAATTTTATTATTACTATTAACTACTGCAGGGGGCCATGTTCTTCATACATCAGTTGTAGAACGTCCTTATATTTGGATATGGACATCATAAGACTTGACTAATCTGTGTAAGCCACAGGGATACTACTGCAGGGATAGTATCAAATCCACAATGCATCTGTCTTCACAAGGTTGTAAGAAACCTTGCTGGTACTGCAGCAATCTGATGAATGCACCTCTACCCGGTACTTACCAGCCTTACCCCTTTCTCTCCTTACTTCTCCCGAGTGTTGCACAGGCTTTTAGTCTTGACTGTGAACTTTAGCTGCACTGGATGTCCTACCTCTAGATTCAGAGGAAAGAGATGAACAGCAGCTATCATTATAACTCTTGACTCAAAGCTAAAGTGTAAGAAATTATTTTAAAAATATATCTTTATTGAGTTTTTAATTCTTATATAGTTGTGCTATAATGCAACTCATGTCATCATCAATTTACCATGTTCTTTGCTTACATACAACTCATTATATAAATGCGTTTGACCATGACGTATATGCAAAAGCACCTTCAGTGTGTTCGTACACAACATTCACTTGTGGTGTCTACGTCAGCTCAGTACATTATGCATCAGAGCGGGTGTAAGGGGTAGTGCATAATACTTTTAGTGGCATGCCATACATAAGAGTGTGAGTGCAGGTCCATTCCCAGTCATGCGGTTAAGTACTGCCATTTTCTCATACGCCTATACGGTATCTAGTTTCCTCGTCCCTGGATGGATCATGGCTTCTTTCCCATTTTTTTGCCGACACAGATTCAAAGTTGTATATTAGTTTATCCATAGAGCTGTTGTTGGGCTTCTTTTTTTTATCCTCAGGTTTCCTCCCCTCCTAACGCCACACTCTCAGCTCTGACCCACTTTTCTACTTTTCTTATCCACTTGGTGTAGGAAAGGCCCTCATCTGGCTTCTGCGTCATTGCTTTCACCCTCTTAGCTGACATGAATGCTAACTCTAGAACTCGTTTACCCTCTTTTTAGGTTTCAGCATTTGCAATAGTCCCAACAGATATATATTAGATTTGCAAAGCTCCTTCCTGCTTAATGTTTTTAAAGGTGCCTAGTAATCTGCTCCCAGTATTGAATGATTTGGGGGCAACTCCAAACTATTTGAATACACTCTACACTTGTAGATTGACATCACGGACTTGTAAGGGTCTCTACGCCAAGTGCTAAGTAGTTTCTGGGGTTTTAGGTATGTCTGGTGCAAATAGTAGATTTGGGTGTTATGTAATCAGGTGTTCCTAGCGACCTTTTGCGTGTACTCTAGGATATTCCCCCAAACTTCATCTTCTACTCCTCTTCCCAGGTCAGTTCCGCAGTATGCCCGGTGTTTATTCAGTTTGGTTTTCTTCATCATACTCATGGTTTGCTCCATCATACTTAGGGTTCTAAAAAACCATGTAACCAGTTTACGGCCGACTCCAGATTATAAATACAATTTGTAGGAAATCGTGTTGAGGGGGCTCTTTTTCCTTAGTTCTAAATGCACCTTATAATTCATGTGCTAGAGTCCCAAGCTGATTTGGGTCATCGGTATTCCTCTATCATCGTTTCTAATGTACCGTAATAAATTCCGCCCGTCCATTCGGACATACGTAATAAATTCCGCCCGTCCATTCGGACATTTGCTAGTGGCGAAAAAATCTTCCATTGTAGGAACCCGGACTAAGGGTATTGCTGGTGCATATAATGACAAATTTGAGGTTTTCTTCACACACCATCTCAGAGCACTTCCTCAGCATCTCAGAGCAGTCCTGTGAAGCTGGGGTTTCTATCTGGTGTCCTGCTTCTCTCTCATCAGTAATGCTATCAGCAGTCCCTGTTTGGCTCACGCGCCTAACTTCCCACTTCCTCCAAGTATGCACCATAAAGCCATTTAGTAATTTACTGTAATTGGGCTGCCAGGTATAGTTGATAGTTCGGGGCACTAAGGCCTCCCCTAGCTATAGGCAGTTTGAGTACATTTAACGAGAATCCATGTATCTGACTTTCTTGTAATAGGTCTCTAATTGTCAGACCCCTTTCAGAGGGCCACAGAGCAAGCAGGAGTTACAGGGCCCAACCGTGGTGGTAGAGGTTGTTAACTCCTGATGTCTCGGATCCTGTCCTACTATGGGCTCTGAACAACTGGGCCAAGTACCACTTCAGCACTTTACGCTCAGTGATAGTGATAGACAAACCGGCCAAATCCTCTTTGGGATGTGGTAGATGCAAGGAGTACACAGGCTCACAACTCAACATATGTTCAGCATTCTCAGTTAATGAATGTCCAGCCAAATACTCGCTTTAAAAAAAGTAGTGTTTACACATGCACACAAATTGAAAAGCAATAGACACTAAATAATAACATGCTGTTCATAAGGTCTGTATTTTAGTAGTGTCTGTGTGGGCACCAGTGTCCAGCCCTTCTACCTATGGAATAGAAATATTTCCCCATTTATGTGACAAAGTATCCAAGCTAGGCCCGAGCTGTAGAAGTCCCAGTATGGCTATTCAAAGTCAAAGTGGCCCATCATCTTCGACACTTCAGTGAGAGCAGATTCCCTCCAAGGTCTCTGCAACTCTATGTTCATTCTTACCTGCTCCCGCGAGTGACAAGACGGAAGGGTCTGGAGCTTTCAGCAGTCCTGGATCAAGGTCGACTGCAGCTGGTGACGGTGATGAGTGGTAAGCTTGTTGCGACCAGCACGGGATCTGGACCTTCAATGTGCTCCTTTAGTGTCGTGGTAAGTAACTTTGGTCTCTGATGGCAGACCTAAGGTGCTACTTGAATTCTGATGATAAAGTTTACAATTGCACACTGTTTTATCCCAATAGCCCTCTGCTACCTCCGCGACCCCACCTGACATACGGGATTTGCTTTCCACACACTAAAGGCGGCATCCCTCTTAGGGTCACCACACTGCTTAGGGCAGCAGCCCATTCTTCACCAAAGCACTGCTCCCCGTAAGCCTCTCCGCAGCCCCCACCTGGCATATAGGGTCAAATTCGATGCAGTCAAGGCGTTGTCCTTATTCTGGTAACAACATTGCACAGGGTGAAGGTTTTCTCTTCACCACAGCTCTACGTTATGTTATGTTAAAGTCTCTTGTAAAGCGCGCTTACACCGATTGGTTTCTTAGCACTTATTCTGGGATCTGCTGAAGCCCTGTTAGTCTATCTGTGCTTAAGTTTCAGTCATAGGCTTGAGTAAATAACCATGTTTTGCGGAGCCTTCTGAATCTCGAAGGGTCCGCGCAAGCTCTGATGTCAGATGGAAGGGAATTCCAGAATCTGGGTGCAAGCACTGCAAACCTGCATCCATCTTGGCGCTTCACTTTGTAAGAGGATGTGGCCAAAAGGTTCATATAGAATGAGCACAGGTTGCGAGTAGGTATGTGCCTTTGAATGAGGCTGGAGATTAATTTTGGTCTTGTGCCGAGCAAGAAGTTAAAGATAAGGCAGCCGACTTTGAATGCTGATCGTTGGGGAGCCAATGAAGCTTCCTCATGAGAGGGGAGACGTGTTTGCCATCTAGGCTGCTGGAAGATCAATCTTGCTGCCTGATTCTGCACCAGTTGCAGTCTTTTAGTGAGATATAATGGAATGCCAAAGTATAGAGTTGGCATAATCTATATATGATACGACCATGGCTAGGTCAGCCTGTATCAATGCATCCCTAGTGAAGAGTCTACTGATCCTCCTTATCTTTCTCAACTGAAGGAAGCAGGTCAAGGTAACTGATCCAATCTGGGTTTTCATGGTCTGGTCGCTGTTAATTATCGCTCTGGGACTCATGGCTAAGGGGGATCGAATGGGGGAGGCACTCAACTCAGTTTGACAAAAATGGGAGCTCAATGGGTTTTGAGTGCCCCCTATCAAGATGAGGTTGTCTTGTCCGGATTGAGTTTTAAATGATTGCTGTTCATCCAGTCCCGGATGTACAGCATAGTATTTTGGAATTCGGACACAGAACCGGGTGTGTTGTTGATGGTAAATATTAATTGTAGATAGTCAGTGTAATTTTGCGTACACAGCTTCCTTTCTATTAAGGACTGAATCAATAGAAGGAGATATAGGTTGAACAGGTCAGCTGATAAAGATATACCCTGGGGTACTCCACATATTATACTCATTTTCGATGCTGTGAACTGATCTAGACGGACTGCCTGAGAACGATCCTCCTAAAACGACCTTATCCAGCTAAGAGCTGACCCTCGGAGGCCAGCATCCCGGACACGGTCGATCAGAATACCAGGATCGACCTTTTGAAATGCAGCAGAAACGTCCAACAGAAATTGAGAAGTAATTAGTCAGAATCTGGGGGCCAGTCCATGGTGTTTTTCAAGTGGGGAACAATGATCACTTCTTTAAAGGCTCTTGGAATGAAGCCCTGAGACAGTGGCTCATTTAGGAGAGAGAGGGCAGGCCTGGGGAATACAGAGAAAACTCTCTCAGCTGTCAATGGGTGGCCCAGATTTTAGTTTGGACAGAAGGTCCAAAAATACTGGACTGTCTATTGCCGGGAACTGGTCAAGGGAATAGGAATGTTTCGACGTAGATGGAGATGCCTTGGGGGTATTGCAGGTGAGGATACTGGCTTTAATCGAGATAATTTTATCAATAATGTGTTAACCTCTTAAGTGCTGCGCCTATACCAACGGCCGACGGCACCACTACCTCGGGAGTGCTGCCGTCGGCCGTTGGACGTTCCAACTGCACCTACGCAATGGAACGTTCAGCACTGGAGCTGGACGTTCCAAAGCAGCTAAGGTGTTAAGGGAATTACAAAGTGATTGAGATAGTATTCGTTTTACTGTAACTCTGTCTGGGTTATATTATTCATTGACAATAGAGAATATTTCTTTTGACCTACTGGAAGAACTCAAAGATTTTTGAAGAAAAATAGGTAGCTTTGGCTGTAGAGATTGATTTTTTTGTGTAGTTTAAGATGGGCTGAATAAATCTCTCCAGGGCCAGACTGGCCGTAGCGGGCACCAGGCGTTTCCCCGGTGGGCAGCTAGGGTGGGGGCCGATTTTGGGCCCCTGGGGGCCGTTTTTGTTACAGGGCCGTTTTTGCAGCATAGCTGCAAAATCGGCCCTTGTAACAAAATTGCCTGAAACTGGCCCTGGCAAACAGCTCAGCCACTCCCAGGGCCCCCCGGCCGAGCTCTTTGCCAGGGCCAGTTTTGGTTCCCAGTCTGGCCCTGAATCTCTCTGTTATCAGGGGAGTAGCCACGTCGCCATCTCCTTTCGGATTGGCGGAGGGCTAATATTTGTGTTTTTAGAGAAATAGAGAACCATCTCTGGGCTTCATGGTGCCTTGTAGATCTTATTATCTTGAGAGGGGCATGTTTGTTGCTGGCCGCTCTTAGCCATATTGCGAGAACTTCCTCGCTGGTAGTAATAGATTGCTGGGTATCAGGGACTGTGTTTGTAAATGTATTCAGCAAAAGATCTCTGTTAACCCAATTCCAGTTCCTGGCCATGGACCCTTTGGTAGCTAGAGGTTTGGTCATAGCTATATATTGCTAATAACAAACTGTATTAGATAGTGGTCAGACCATATACGAGGAGAGACTGTCAGTGCAGACAGTAAGATTAGCTGTCCAAACATGATCTAAAGTAAGTCCCTTAATTTGAGTGGCAGTGGTTACCTTCTGATAAAAATGTAACCCATTAAAAGTAGGTCAGTCAGTTCTCCAGAATGAAGCCCACCCATTGTGTCATTGGCCCAGTAATTAAAATAGCTAATCAATAGTATTTTTGCATGGTTCGTTATAAGATGGGTCATCTGTTCGCTCAAAGAGTAGAGGAACAGTGGCATATTCTGGGGGGGGCTGTATAGTAGCACACAAATTAGAGGAGCCGAAACCAACTCTAGTTTAATAACTAAATTGTCTACTGAAGTTAATACCAGGGCAATGGCCCTTAAGCTTCACCATGGCCCCCACTCTGCATGCAGGGTGCACCACAGCACACACAGATGGCCAACCTAATGGGTGCGCTAAGTCAGACAGAGCAGAATCTCACTCTCCACTTCCTGGGATCCACTCTGCAGGATCCTCACTCCCTTCAGGCGATTTTCTTCTCCTAAAATTCACTGGTCTTGGGTCAGGTAGAATATGATACTCCAGGCTCCAGGGCAAGCGTTCTTGAATCTCTTGGGTGATGTCCTCTCACACAGCATAGGAAACTGGCAGACCTTTAGTTCACAGTCCTGGTGACAACATGCAGACGTCATGCTGATCTTCTCCACGCTGATGTAAAGCTTCAGTTTGACCATTTGGAAGTCCCAAGTTCCCCTTTTTATAATCCTTTTCTGAGGAAAATTTAATGATTTAATTTCTCTGTCTTTAAAGTTTGTGTTCCACTGGTTGCTCACTTTGAAGAGTCCATTCCTCAGTCTTGCTCTCCCTCTAGAGAGCATTCTATCACAGCAGGAGTGTATCCAAAACTGATAGCCCCAAACACAGGCCTTGGGAGTGAGGATCACACGTAGTTGTCAGTCTCCGTGATATGTGTTAAAACGTGTTTGTAACTTTGGTAATCTGCAAATAAAACCTTTATGGTTTGCAAATCTATTACTCTTGGTCATCCCTGTGGGGCACAATATGCTTCACTGTCCGTGATATGTTATTGAACTGTTGATATTAAACCTCAATTCAAGACAAAGATCCATCCTCTTGAGTGATGCTTATATTTGAATTTGCACCAAGGCTTTGTATGGTGCAAACCCCATCCCCCTCTCCATCAGCTAGAATGACACTTTGCATGGGTCTCTACAACAACAAGAATTTAGTCATTTGTGTACTCAAATGATGTAAAACCATGCCCATTTGAGAGGTATGAGAAACGTTTGATCGATCAGTAGCATGATTTGTGCATGAGTTTTAGTTCATTAGGTTGTCTTTTAGAGTATCTACCTTACCTATGTCTTAATTTCCAGGTCTATTGACCAGCGCTGCTCTTGTAGAGTGACAAATAAGGCGATAATCATCACAGTAACTGTCGAGAGGGCACTGTGTCCTTCTGGTTACTTCCCGTCTCTCCCCGTCTCTCGCATATTTTACATTGGCTGCAGCCTTTCTGCTTCTGGTGGTCTTCTACCACACTCATTTATTGTTGCAAATTTGTCATTTCTTAGGCAAAGATGGACTTTTCCTAACTGAACTTACAGAGCATAGTTTAGTGCTGGGTATCAGGAAGACTGTAATTTGCTTGTTCGTCAGATATTCTTTCAGAATACATACTTTACCTTAATCAATATTTTTGCACTTTTCCGCAGGAGGAAATGCTGCATGCATACACTTCATGCATATTAGTTCTTGACTCGTACTCAGATTGTTGAGAATACGTTTAGACTTCTCATGATTTCCTTTGTTAAATTGCTAAACCTCTGCCTTGAGAAAGACCCAGGCCTGCGCACCAGGAAGGGGCGAAACAAGTGTTGGCTATTTCTACACATTTTTGTTCACATCTCGGAATGTCGTTGAATTACAAAGAATAAAAATCATCTTGCACAAATTCAAGATAACTGAATTCATGTTTTCATTTGAACTACAAAAACAACATATGACACAGTTAATCAATTTTATCCCTCAACTCTCTATAGTTCCAAGATGCAGCTGGAAAAAGTTGGTTGATGCCCAAAAGTTCATTTGCCACCAAATTGAAACCATTTGAACCGATCTATTGGAATTTCCGTGAAGGTCTCTTGTTGTTAACATGATCTCTTTAAAAAAAAAGCACCTACAGAACCATATCAATACTGCTCCAAGCGCCCTAGCCTTGGCGCTTGCCTAAGAAACTTCAAAGCTAAAGGGACATATTTATTATAGGTTTTGCAAGCAGGGCCGGCTTTAACACGGATGGCACCATGTGCGATAATGTTTGTTGGTGCCCCCCCCCTCCCATTGACAACCTCTGCCACGGATTCCCTCACAACCGCCCTTTAACAGTGCCCCTTAAGTCTCCAGAACCACTGTCTCTCGGATTCATTTAGTTTTATAGCACCACTCATACCATTTTAAGGTGTCTGAACACTTTACATCTCACACATACACATTGCACAGAGACAATCATCGGTGTGTAAATCAGTGTATAGGAAATGTTACATCAGACAGGACTACAAGGTGTAGTGTAGGAATGACATGTCATCGATACTGGTAGGCAATATAGTTTAAGAGTCCATATTCTGGAAAAGCCCAAATTCTGAATTTAAAATGTAACACCGTTGTTAGGGGTTTTCTTTAATAACAAGAACTGTTTTCTTCCAAATGAACCCTTTTGGCGAGATTAGGATAATGAAGGACTGGGCGAAAAAACATATGGCTCTAACAAAATACTTGCAGTTTACACATAGCTGTTTGATGGCAGTTAATTGCTCAATGTTCTATATTACAATGTTGACTTACAAATGACAAGTTACAAAAATAGCTCTCTTACAGAAGCAGTAATCCACTAACCTATTTACATTACATGCACTTTGTTATCTGCATGGTACACATTCTTTCATTAGAGAAATTGAAAGGAATCCTAAAAACTGTTAAATCCGGCTCCCCTAGGGACCCCATCCCTATTAAAATTATTTAAAAACTGGATGACCAGTCTTTGGAAATCATTGCCAATCTCCTAAACTCATCCCTCGATCTCGCCACTGTCCCAGCCTTATGGAAGCATGCCATGGTGACACCCCTTTTGAAAAAGCCAACTGCAAACCCAGAAATACAGGCCAATTATAGACCTATATCTCTGCTTCCAGCTTTTTCTAAATGTCTTGAGAGACACGTACACTCTACTTTAGCCACTTTTGCAGAAGAAATTCCCTACTCCATCCTTCGCAATCTGGCTTCAGGGCTGGTTTCTCGACTGAAACCGCCCTGTTAGGTGTCACTGAACACATCAGAAAACTTCTTGACCAAGGCCAGACGGTCGCACTTGTGTTATTGGACCTAAGTGCGGCGTTCGACACCATCTCTCATGAAACGCTTATTAAAGAGCTATTTACAAATGGTGTAAGAGGAAAGGCTCTGGATTGGATCAAATCCTTCCTGGCAAATAAAACCTTTCAGATCGCTTCTGCACAAGCCGTGTCAGACACCCTACCTGCATCACATGGAGTGCCTCAGGGGTCCATCCTGAGCCCTCTGTTTTTTAATATCTATCTTAAACCTCTGGCAGAACTTGTTGAAAAGTTAGGTCTAACGCTTATGAACTATGCCGACGACACCCAAATCATTTTTTCCCTATCTGAATCTTGTCCCCACTCTCCGTCGTTACTCAAGGAAGGACTACTAAAAATATTGAACTGGATGACAACTAACCAGTTAAAACTGAACGGCGACAAGACGGAAATTCTGATTTTGGTTAAGGATCCAGTTCTCTGGAACCCTGCACATTGGCCGGACCAGATGGGCACTTTTCCTACCCCGGTGTCCCATGCTCGAAATCTGGGCTTTATATTGGACAATGCCTTATCCATGGACAAACAGGCCAGTAAAGTAACCGGCCTTTGTCTCACCATAGCCAAATGGTTGAGGAAGATCCTGTGGATGTTGCCTGTGTCAACGCAAAAGACCGTAGTCAATGCCCTTATCACATCAAGGCTTGACTACGGCAACATCCTCTATCTGGGCGCAAACAAATCTGTGATCGGACGACTACAGGTAGCGCAAAACGCTGCGGTCAGACTCCTTTGCAATATTCCGAAGAACTCTGGAGTCTCGAACCATCGTCGGAATCTTCATTGGCTGAGGATAGAGAGCAGAATCCGCTTTAAGGCCCTGAACTACATGTTCAGAATAAAAGCAGGAATAGCACCTAAATATCTCCAATCTCTTGCCTGCCTCTATACGCCCAAGAGAAACCTCCGGTCACAGACAGCAGCCTGTTTCTGCATACCTAGGTTTAAACGTGCAAGAACAGGTGGCAGATCTTTTGCCTATCTGGGACCCTCCCTGTGGAACACGCTTCCCCCCGGTATCCGGAAGGAGGAAAACTACTGTAGGTTCAGAAAGCTTGTAAAGACCTGGCTGTATGAACAATAACCACTTAACAGTCACCTCCTTCTCTGTCCTCAATCTAGCTGTGTCTAGGCGCCGGGAAACCCTTTTTGGGTAGCTGTTGCGCCCTATAAATTGATAAAATAAATAATAAATATTAGCAGCAGTCATTTTAACCCACTGCTCTACCTTTGGATGAGTCAAAACTTCCACTAGACTCTTTCCGGGAAGACATTAATCACCGGAGTTATCTTGACATTTTAATTGGTGCCTGATAAGTGCTGGAGGCCAGGCACGTGGTAGCAGGTGCTTTTTAAATGACAATATACTTGCAAAAATGACGCCCCCACCGCAAGTCAGCGCCCGGTGCAGTGGCACCGATCACACCGCCCTAGAGCCGGCCCTGCATGCAAGTCCACTCTACCTGGCCCTGCGTGGCTCGGTAAATCTAGTGTAGTGCAACGCAGTGCAAATACGTTGCATTACACTGCATGGTAAGGGCGTTACATGGGTGGAGTGTGGGTGTTTCAACGCATCCACCCATGTATTCTGACAAATTCCCAGATTTTTGCATTGCAACCTCAAGATTGGGGTTGTCCCTCTGTGCACAGCAATGTGAAAACTCAACAGTTTTCTAATCCACTTAAATGATCAAATGAAAAAAAGTTCAACAAACCATGACTCAGCACCGGGCAATGAGTTTCGGTGAATCTCTTATGTTGGATTATTAATTGGAATATCCAGAAAAGTGGAACTGGAAGAATAAAAGATTACTGATCATGATGAGAATGATCATGAAAAACCTGAAATGAAAATTTGTTTGTTGAACTTTTTTTGATTTGATCATTTAAGTGGATTAGAAAACTGTTGAGTTTTCACATTGCTGTGCACAGAGGGACAACCCCAATCTTGAGGTTGCAATGCAATAGTCTTCATTTACCACGCTGTTGGGGTACAGACAGCAATACCTCTGGAGCACGCTACAACCTGAGCAACGTCGCAACATCCATTGTGCAATTAAGGCTGGGCGAGTTCCATCTCGCTTTGATCGAATTCCCAGATTTACCAAGAGTGGGAGACCTGGAAATGCCCAAGAATTGTACGCCTCCCCACCAGAGACGCAACAAGGAGAAATATCTTTATTTCTCCGGGTTGTTGGAAAATGACTCTCAGGATTGTTTTTGCGCAGGAAGGAACACAAGGCGTCCCTTCCTGCACAAAAACAAACCTGCTTACAACTCAGGAGTGCCTGCGTTGGCGCTAGGCAGCATTGTGTGCCAGAGCAGGAAAAAGACAGGAAGGCGCTGTACAGTGTTAATTACAGCGCAGTCCTGCCCTTTCCCTATCCAGCAGCGCATCAAGGGGACTTGCAGCGCTGGTGATTTATTATTAAATTGCCCCGAAGTTTTCAAATTCATTGTCAGAGCTGCTTTGGAAAATGGTCCATGTTGCCGGGAGCTGTGGGGTTCGATTAACAATGTGAACTTCACGTCACCCTATTGAACGCTCGGGCCACGGGACTAGACATTAATTAGCACAGCTGTGTTAATAGGATTATGTTTCCATCCACCGGGATGTCTCACCCTCATGCACAGAGCAGGCTGCCACAAAATCGATAGACACGGCTCAGACAAACGTCACTAAACCTAACCTGCTCCCTTCTCTGCCTCTACGGCTGATAGGTAAACCTAACCTGCTCCTTTCTCTGCCTCTACGGCTGATAGGTAAACCTAACCTGCTCCCTTCTCTACCCCTACCCCTGATAGGTCACTTCGGTTTCTGACTGCAGTCTCTCTACTATGTCAGTTCAACGATGAACCGGTGCAAGTTGTAAACAAGGCCACGAGGCACATGTGAGCTTTGCGATGCTTCATTTGCTCCCTTTGGCCCATCTCGGACCCTGTAAAATACAGGACCAAAAATAGTGCAATATCCCTTGCACAAGCTCAAAGAAGATGGAGCGCTACAAGGAGAGTCGTGGGGGGTTGGAGGGGCAGTGTACTGTGCGCTGGACTGGGAGACCCTCAAAACGAGAGAGGAAGAGAGAGAGAGAGAGTTTTCGTATTTATGTATATTAAAAAATCCAAGAAAAATCCGGCAAAGACCTCACCATATCCGACTGAGAACACCTGTCCCCAAGTATATACTACAGAATGCTATTTTGTGGGGAAAGGGGTGTAACACCCCCTCGAAAGTACGCCTCTAGGACGTAGAATGAAACTATGCCCCGAATCCCAGGGAATTGATTCACAGACATGCGCTACTCCAAACTTCAGAATGTACCGAAATTCAAAAAAGATACATTATCCCAATTGTAATTGCATTTAAATTGCGTTTAGTACCCCTTAGAGCTTTTTCGGTGAGTAGCTACTCCAAAACCCAAAAAAGAGAGGTGGTGAATTCAAAATTTGCAAACATTCGTGACAAGAATTTTCAATTCTATTAAGGACTAGGAGGCGAGGATTATGCTTAGTCTCATTTCTTTATTAGAAATGCCCAGCAGCCATAAAAACAGATAAAACTACAACACCCATGAACACTTGGGTCAACCATAGAGTCTACAGTATATAAGGTTGTGTAGAGAGTCCCACTTCCTCTTACTTTGGTGATATACGGTCCAGCAGGAGAATGAAGGAAAGCCCAGGAAGCAACTGTAGAGGAAACGCAGGAATCCCAAATCCTCAGAGAAGAAGGCAGGAAACACCGGGCTTCAACGAGGAGACCTCACTTGGGATCAGATCCTGAAAATAGACACAAAGCCGTTGTTAGAAAGGCGGTCCCTGGGGAGGCAGAAGATGTCTGACTGACCACCCCGAGACCCACCTTTCCTTAAGGAGTTGGCCGAGCACCGTCGAGAGGCCTCCTGAGCGAGGTCCCTCTCCCAGAATCGTCACAGCAGAGTATTCACACACTACAAAGGGACACCACACAAGAGAGTACTTCTTAGGATCTTTATCAGCATTAATGGTTCGGTTCCTTCGGTAATATATACAATCGGATCGGGGGATCCTCAGAGTCTCGGTAACAAGGGGGGAAAGGGGTAGCGGGACAGTCTCAATATCAGTCTAGCCCGGGAATACCCTACGCTCAGCTCTCAATCCTCGAGCTGGGGGGTTCCGCAAGGTTGGGCTGCGGCAGCGCCAGCAGGCTCCGAAGATGGTTTCAGCGATGTTGGGCCGCGGCAGCGCCAGCAGGCTCCGAAGATGGTTTCAGCGAAGTTGGGCCGCGGCAGCGCCAGCAGGACTCCAAAGATGGTTTCAGCAATGTTGGGCCGCGGCAGCGCCAGCAGGCTCCGAAGATGGTCTCAGCGATGTTGGGCCGCGGAAGCGCCAGCAGGCTCCGAAGATGGTTTCAGCGAGGTTGGGCCGCGGCAGCGCCAGCAGGACTCCAAAAGGTTCAGGGTTCCAAGTAGTGAGTTCTTCTCGGGGTCAGCCGCGACAGCGTCAGCAGGGCTCTCGACTCCAGGATACAACTTCTGACCCATCCCGGAGCTGCCCCAGATATAGGTCTGGAGTCCTTTGATGTCCGGACCCTCGCGCCTGGGGGTGAGAGGGGCCGGGAGGAGAGTGTCCAGACACCCGCCAGGGGGCTGGAGCCAGCGCCCAGGGAGGCCGGAGGGCGATCGAAACTAGGCGTCCGGGGACGCCTGGAGGCCCATCGAAACTCCCCTCTTCCTGGATCCGTCAAGTGGCCGCTTTACCACCTGGTTGGATCTTGGTGCCTCGATGTCTGGGCTTTGCTAGGGGCGGTGGCCGAGGCAGGGCCGGGGCCACCTGGTCCGGACGTGTTGGGTCCAAGATGGAGTCGGGCCTGAAATGGAGGGCCGGAATCGGGGTCGGATCCGCAGAGTGGGGCGAGCCGGGGTCGCCGGGCTCCCGAGGGGGAGAGCCGGGGATCGCCAGGGGTGGCGGCTCTCGTGAAGTTTGGAGGCCGGGGGATAAGGGTTGATGTTGTCCAGGGCCCGCTAGGCGGGAGAAGCGGGACCACGCCACGAGGCCGGGTCCAACACACGTCCCCCCCAGCTGAAGGCGGGGAGAGTCACCCATCTTCTTGGGGGTTCTCCTCGTCGAGGCGGAAGAAGCGGGACAGGCCGTCGGCGTTGGCGTGGTCGTTGCCGGGGCGATGTTCCACAGTGAAGTCCATCCCTTGGAGGGAGATGGACCATCGTAGCAACTTTGGGTTTTCCCCTCGCATTTGCATCAACCACCGCAAGGGCCGGTGGTCCGTTTGCACCCAGAAGTGGGTGCCAAAGAGATAGGGTCGGAGTTTCTTGAGGGCCCACACCACGGCGAAGGCCTCTCGTTCAATGGTGCTCCAGCGTTGTTCTCGGGCCAGCAGACGCCGGCTGATGAAGGCCACCGGTTGATCAACTCCCTTATCGTTGAGTTGGGAAAGGACCGCCCCGACACCGTGCTCCGAGGCATCTGTTTGGACCACTAATTCCCGGCTGTAGTCGGGGGCTTGGAGCACGGGGGCGGTACACATTGCTGTCTTCAGAGTCTCAAAGGCGGCCTGACACTCGGGGTCCAGTGCACCTTCTGTGGCTGCCTCTTGGAAGTGAGTTCGGTGAGGGGGCCAACAATGCTCCCATAGTCCTTCACAAAGCGCCGGTAATAACCAGTGAGCCCCAGGAAGGCTCTGACTGCTGTTTGGGTGACCGGGGGCTCCCAGGCCATGATGGCGTCGATCTTGGGTTGGAGGGGTCCACATGGCCGCTCCCCACTTGGTGTCCCAGATAGGTCACGGAACCTGGTCTATCTGGCACTTGCTGGCTTTTATTGTCAGTCCGACCCGTCGGAGGGCCGCCAGGACCTCCCAGAGGTGCTGGAGGTGCTCAGCCCAGTGGAGGCTGTACACCGCAATATCGTCCAGGTATGCGGCGCTGAACCCTTCTAGCTCCGCCAATACCTTATTCACCAGTCTCTGAAAGGTTGCGGGGGCGTTCTTCATCCCGAAGGGCATCACTCTGAAGTGGTAGTGGCCATCGGGGGTCGAGAAAGCGGAGCGCTCTTGGGCGCCCGGAGTGAGTTCGATCTGCCAATAGCCGGAGGTAAGGTCGAAGGTGCTCAGGTAGCGGGCCGCCCCCAGGCGGTCGATCAGTTCATCGGCCCGGGGAATGGGGTGTGCATCGGGCCGGGTGACGGCGTTCAACCCCCGGTAGTCGACACAAAATCGTAGTTCGGGAGTGGCGACCGGGGCGGCGACTTTTGGGACCTGGACGACTGGACTGGCCCACGGACTGTCGGAGGGTTCGACTACTCCCAGGGCCAGCATCTTGGAGACCTCCGACTGGATGCAGTTCCGAACACGGTCGGGAACTCGGTAGGCCCGGTGTCGCACAGGCGGGCTGTCCCCGGTGTCGACGTCGTGAACACACCACTGGGTGACTCCGGGGGTGAGGGAAAACAAGTCTGCGAATTGACCCAACAATTTCCGGCAATCCTGGTGCTGTTCTGGGGTCAGGGCGGAGGAGAGGGTGACCCCCTCGACGGAGCCGTCTTTTTCGGAGGTGCTCAGAAGGTCTGGTAGGGGCTCGGAGTCGTCTTCGGCCCCGCCATCGGTAGCCATCAGCAGGCTAAGCTCTGTTCGGACAAAGTGCGGTTTGAGCCGGTTGGAGTGGAGGACCCGGAGGGGGTTCCTGGGGGTCTCCATGTCCACCAGGTAAGTGACAGGGCTCTTGCGCTCCACCACCTTGAAGGGCCCCGTCCATTTGTCCTGGAGGGCACATGGTTCGACATGACCCAAACTTGTTGGCCCGGCTCGAACTCAATGGACCAGGCGTTTTGGTCGTACCAGCGTTTCATTTCCTCCTGGCTGGCCTCGAGGTTGGCTTCTGCAAGTTCCCGGAACTTCCGAGTCTGATTTCGGAGGGCTAGGAGGTACCGGTAGACATCGGGAGGAGTACCTTGGGCTGCGACCTCCCAGCCTTCCTGGACTAGGCTGAGGGGACCCCGGATGGGGTGGCCGTACAATAGTTCGAAGGGACTGAATCCCAGGGACTTCTGAGGGACCTCCCGATAGGCGAAGAGGAGGCAGGGCAGCAGCACGTCCCATTGGCGACGCAAAGGCTCCTCCAGGCCCATGATCATCCCTTTGAGAGTTCTATTGAAACGTTCCACTAACCCATTCCCTTGGGGGTGGTAGGGGGTCGTAAACTTATACGTGACCCCGCACTGGTGCCACAAGGATTTCATGTATCGAGAAATGAAGTTCGTACCCCGGTCACTGACGACTTCTCGGGGGAAGCCTACCCGGGAGAAGATCCCCATTAGCGCCCGGCCCACCACGGGGGCCGTCACAGTCCGGAGAGGGATGGCTTCGGGATAGCGGGTGGCATGGTCCACCAGGACGAGAATAAACCGGTGTCCTTGGGAGGTGCGGGGATCCAGAGGCCCCACAATGTCTATTCCCACCCGCTCGAAGGGGGTGCTAAGGACTGGGAAGGGTTGGAGGGGGGCCTTGTGCTTCCCTCCACTCTTCCCGCTGGCTTGGCAGGTGGGGAAAGTCCGGCAGTGATTGTTCACATCGTTTTTCATTTTGGGCCAGTAGAAATGGGTCACCAGGCGGCTGTATGTTTTGTCCTGCCCCAGGTGCCCGGCGAGGGGCACGTCGTGTGCCAGGTTCAGAAGGAAGTCCCTGAATCGGAGGGGGACCACCAGCACCCGGCTGGCCCCCAGTTCCGCAATTTTTTGTTCACTGTAGAGGAGCTCGTGGTCCCAATAGATCCAATGGGACCCCGAGGGGTCTCCGGCGGCTTGCGTGGCGGCTTGCTGTTGGATTCCCTCGAGGGAGGGACAGGTTTTCTGTTCTTGCCGGAACTGTTCTCGTGTGAGGCCACCTTCTTGGCGCCACTGGGCTAGTTCCGGGAGGTGGCCGAGTTCAGCAATTTCTTCACTGGGGGGCCCCAGTGGGTCGGGTTCTGGGTCGCTGTTTTCGGATGCGGCGGGCGGCGGAGGTGCGGGCCACTCGGGGTCTTCAGTCGGGGCAACTTCCGTCGGGGTGGCGACCCGGGCGGCCATAGATCGGGTGGTCGCGCAGGCCCACTCCGGAAGGCCTAGCATCCCCAGATGCTCTCTCCGTTCAACGCCGGCCCAGGGGGAACTTTCCAGGTCGTTCCCGAGGAGGCAGTCCACGGGGGCATCGTCCATCGGGCAGAGGGGGTCATTGGCATAGTGACCGGGCCGCTGGCATCTGTGGCAGGTAACGTTCGGGCGGGGCCCCGGTCGTGCTGGGGGGGGCCCCCTCTTCTGGCCAGGGATGGTGAAATGGAGGTCGAGGGCAGCCCCGCGGGGGAGTCGTGGCTCCTGTTCGGGCCTCCTCTGCCGCCTCGCGGGCGGTGGTTCCCTGGGGAACCTCGGCCGTAGTCTCCCATCGGGCTCCGGGGGACCCGGGTGCTCACCCATCGATCGGCCTCTACGGCGAGTTTACAGGGCTCGGTCAGTTTGCTGTCGAGGAGATACTGCCTCAGTTCGATAAAACAGTTGTTGGAGAGGTGCTCCCACACAATGAGGTTGAACAGTTGTTCGTAGGTGGTGACCTGGCTGCCTTTGATCCACCCCTCTAGGGCTCTACTATAGAAGTTCACGTACTCCACCCATGTAGTACCGGGAGTTTTTTACAGTCACGGAATCGCTGCCGGTACATCTCGGGGGTAAGCCCATAGCGAGTAAGGAGGGCGGCTTTCATGTGTTCATAAGAGGTCATTTCTGCGTCGGGAAGCTCTAGCAGGGCGTCTCTCCCTTCGTTGACGAACTTCCCCCACAAGCCGGCACCCCAGTCTTTCTGGGGTATTCAATGAGAGGCCATGGCTACCTCGTAGGCCTTAAACCACTGCTGGATGTCGTCGCTTTTATAATACTCCTTGACTACGTGTTTGGGGTTGTGGACCTTCGTGTCCGCAGGAGGAGGTGGGCTCCGGTTCCCGGAGGCGTTGGCCTTCCCAGTTTTGGCCTTGATCTCAAGTTCTTTTAAGCCACGCTCGTGCTTGAACGTGAGCTTCTTCTCCTCTAAGTCTCTCTGCCTTCGTTTTTCCTCTAGGTCCCCTTGTAGCCGTAGTTGCTCAAGGGCTATCTTTTTCTCGGCCAGTTGCAGTTCTCCGTCCAGACGGAGTCGGGCGAGCTCCAATTCGTGGAGCCGGCTCCTTTCTCGCTCTCGGGCGTCTTCGGGGGAGAGGCCCGTGTCCATGTTCGTAGGTCTTTCCCCCGCTGGGATTGCGTTGGTCTCGGGGTGTATGTTCGGACCCGTGTCGTCTTCGCTTTGGGGTGGCGTTGCTCCTGCCTCCACCCATGTTTGTAGGGCCTGTTTGAAATCTTCCTTGGTGCTTAGTCCAGTGGTAGCGATGCCCAGGTCCTTGCAGAATTGTTTCAATTCTTTGTGATTATAATCGTCTAGTCGTTCTTTCTGGAACCCCGCCGTTGGTCTGGTTTCTTTGGTAGTCATGGTTGCAGTGTGTTTCTGTCAGTAGTGGGTGAGTCACTCTCTGTACGATTTGCGTCGGCTCGGATCGCACCGCTTGCCACCAATGTTAGAAAGGCGGTCCCTGGGGAGGCAGAAGATGTCTGACTGACCACCCCGAGACCCACCTTTCCTTAAGGAGTTGGCCGAGCGCCGTCGAGAGGCCTCCTGAGCGAGGGCCCTCTCCCAGAATCGTCAAAGCAGAGTATTCACACACTACAAAGGGACACCACACAAGAGAGTACTTCTTAGGAGCTTTATCAGCATTAATGGTTCGGTTCCTTCGGTAATATATACAATCGGATCGGGGGATCCTCAGAGTCTCGGTAACAAGGGGGGAAAGGGGTAGCGGGACAGTCTCAATATCAGTCTAGCCCGGGAATACCCTACGCTCAGCTCTCAATCCTCGAGCTGGGGGGTTCCGCAAGGTTGGGCCGCGGCAGCGCCAGCAGGCTCCGAAGATGGTTTCAGCGATGTTGGGCCGCGGCAGCGCCAGCAGGACTCCAAAGATGGTTTCAGCGATGTTGGGGCGCGGCAGCGCCAGCAGGCTCCGAAGATGGTTTCAGCGAGGTTGGGCCGCGGCAGCGCCAGCAGGACTCCAAAGATGGTTTCAGCGATGTTGGGCTGCGGCAGCGCCAGCAGGCTCCGAAGATGGTTTCAGGGATGTTGGGCCGCGGCAGCGCCAGCAGGCTCCGAAGATGGTTTCAGCGAGGTTGGGCCGCGGCAGCGCCAGCAGGACTCCAAAGGTAGTTTCAGCGAGGTTGGGCCGCGGCAGCGCCAGCAGGACTCCAAAAGGTTCAGGGTTCCAAGTAGTGAGTTCTTCTCTGGTTCAGCCGCGACAGCGTCAGCAGGGCTCTCGACTCCAGGATACAACTACTTACCCATCCCAGAGCTGCCCCAGATATAGGTCTGGAGTCCTTTGATGTCCGGACCCTCGCGCCTGGGGGTCAGAGGGGCCGGGATGAGAGTGTCCAGACACCCGGCAGGGGGGTGGAGCCAGCGCCCAGGGAGGCCGGAGGGCGATCAAAACCAGGCGTCCGGGGACGGCTGGAGGCCCATCGAAACTCCCCTCTTCCTGGATCCGTCAAGTGGCCGCTTTACCACCTGGTTGTATCTTGGTGCCTCGATGTCTGGGCTTTGCTGGGGGCGGTGGCCGAGGCCGGGCCGGGGCCACGTGGTCCGGACGTGTAGGGTCCAAGATGGAGTCGGGCCTGAAATGGTGGGCCGGAATCGGGTTCGGATCCGCAGAGTGGGGCGAGCCGGGGTCGCCGGGCTCCCGAGGGGAAGAGCCGGGGATCGCCAGGGGTGGCGGCTCTCGTGAAGTTTGGAGGGAGTAGCTTTTCGGCAGGGGGATAAGGGTTGATGTTGTCCAGGGCCCGCTAGGCGGGAGAAGCGGGACCACGCCACGAGGCCGGGTCCAACAGCCGTAATCGACAATCCACAGAAATATAAGGAGAGAAAAACAAGGGTGGGAGAAACAAGTCATAGTGAACATTTCAGCATGAATACAATCATGAAATCCAAAACAAGTACAATAATGCATAGAAATAATGGGTAGGATAATCCTCGCCTCCTAGTCCTTAATAGAATTGAAAATTCTTGTCACGAATGTTTGCGAATTTTGAATTCTATTTCAGGACAGGAGGCTCCGATTATGCTTGTTTAAAGCTGAGCCACCACAACAGAAGCAACATTCTCAATAGGCTTATAATAAAAAGTTTTGAAAACAGAATCAGTGGACCAATCTGCGGCCTTCATAATATCAAAAAGCGTAACACCCATAGAGAAGGCTTTAGAAGCCATCGCCCCTCGAGCAGAGTGCGCCCCAAAAATGGACACATCAATGCCCGCCTCCGCCATGAGCCAACGTACCCACCGAGCTAACGTAGCCGGGGTAACGGGGCGAAAAGGCTTTTGCAAAGCGATCAACAATTGACCCTGCATGTCAGTACGTAAAGTGGAAGTACTTACTTCATAATCCTTGAGACACTGCACCACACACAGATTAGGATGAGAAGGAAAAGAAGGATAGGAAACGAACGCAGTATGTGTCTTGGTATGCAGAGAAAGGCGAAACGTGACACCCTCCGGAGTGAAACTACGACCTGCCAGATCTAGGGCACGGACATCCGAGACCCGCTTGCAAGAAACAAGACATAATAGCATAGTCAGCTTGGCAGACAGCTGTTTGCGTGAAAGCAAAGAATTGACCGGCCAGGCGTCCAGGAAACGCAAGACCACAGATACGTCCCATAAAGAAACATACTTAGGACGTGGAGGATTAGCCAGGCGTATACCCTTCAGCAATTTAGCCACCAAGGGATGTTCACCAACCGGCTTGCCGTCAATGTGGGGATGTCCTGCAGAAATAGCCGAACGGAAATTATTGATAGTACGATATGCCAAACCGGAGGAAGCCAGAGAGTCCAGAAAATTAACCATCACAGAGACATCTGCTGAAGATGGATCTTGTCGTTGAAGACACCAATCACTCGACTGCTTCCAAGAGCCTCTGTAGCGTTTGTGAGTGCCCGGAGCCCAGGCGTCGCTGATGAAATTGGAAGCGTCAGCCGAAAGGCCCGGGACCGACCAGCGTTCCCCGAAATCCGCCACGCCAGGAGCAGGAGAGAACCTGTCAGAATCAGGGGATGCGGACCTCGAAGTGGATCCAGAAGGAGATTCCACTTCTGGGGAAGAAGGAACGGGAGCGCACAAGTCATTTCCAAAAGAATCGGGAACCAAGCTGGAGCCCTCCACAGAGGGGCAATCAAGATCAACTCTGTCTGATAGCGTTTCGCGTATGCCAGAACTCTGGGAATCATCATGAACGGAGGAAAGGCATAACACAGAGTCATGGGCCACGTCTGGAGAAAAGCATCCGTGGCCAGGGCATTGGGGTCTGGCCTCCAACTGTAAAACAGTGGTAGTTGGGTATTGAGTCGAGAGGCAAACAGGTCTATTTGACACTGTCCCCATGTCCGAAGAAGTTGACGGAACACACAGGGATGAAGTCTCCAATCGCTGAAGTCCTTCAGATATCTTGAATTCCAATCTGCCACAAGGTTGCTGTGGCCGGGGAGATACTCTCCAATAACCGTGATCCGTTGTTGCAGACAATAATGCCAAAAAATCCTTGGCAATCTCCGCCAGCAGGCGTGACCGAGTCCCGCCCAACTTGTTGATGTAGCGAACCGCTGACACATTGTCCATGCGGAGGAGGATACAGCAATTGGACCGTAGGGGAGAGAGGCAGCGAATCGCAAAGGAGCCCGCTAGGAGCTCCAGACAGTCGATATGAAGGGATAATTCCTGAGGAGACCCAACAACTCCCCGTCGAAATCGGACCGCATCGGGCCCCCCAGCCCCAACGACTGGCATCCGATTCGATCACCACTTCCGGAGTAGCACCGAACAGGGCCCGACCATTCCAAGCCTCCATATGATCCAGCCACCATTGCATCTCTGACCTCGCCTCCTCCGAGAGAGGAATTTGATCGGAATACCTGAGGCCGTTCTGGAGATGACGGATTTTCAGACGCTGCAACGCCCTGTAGTGCAGCGGGCCAGAAAGATCGCCTGAAGGGAAGAGGCCAAGAGACCGACTACTCGTGCTAACGATCTCAATGACACAGTCGGTTTCGTAATAATGGAAGTCAACTCCTGCTTGATATAACGAATCTTTTGATTGGGTAAAAGAAGTTGACACGAAAGTGAATTGACTTTGAACCCCAGAAAGTCTATTACTTGAGTCGGGATCAACACAGACTTTTGTGCGTTCACCAAAAAGCCGAGGGATTGCAAGAGGTCTATGGTCCAGCCCAGATGAGATATGAGCTTGAGAGGACAATCCGCCAAAAGGAGAATGTCGTCCAAGTAAATGATCAACCACACACCCCGACTCCGAAGAGACTCCACGACTGGCCTCAGCAACTTCGTGAAGCACCAAGGTGCTGACGAGAGGCCGAACGGGAGAACTTGATACTCGTACCAAGTCCCCTGCCAATGGAATTGGAGAAAGCGACGATGTGGACGGAAGATGGGAACGGACAGATACGCGTCCTTGAGATCCAGACGCACCATCCAATCCTTCTCGTGAAGGAGATCCCTCAAAAGATGGATTCCCTCCATCTTGAAGTGGCGGTAAACCACTCCCCCGTTGAAATCCTTGAGATTGAGCACCAGGCGAGAGCCCCCTCCCTTCTTCTCCACAAAAAAAGACCGTGCTGACGAACCTGCGCGGATGACGCATGGTGGGTATGATCGCCCCCTTTAAGAGAAGGGACTTGAGTTCCTCGGTGATGAACTCCTGATCCCTTTGAGAGAAACAAAGAGGAGAGGGAGGATGAGACTGATGTAGAGGATGGTAAAACTCTATTTTGTACCCTTGAACTATCTCCAGCACCCATGCATCGCTGGAGATCAAGCGCCAATTGTTGAGGAAAAAACGTATCCTGCCCCCCAGAACAACAGAGCATGCAGGAATTAGGCTCACCTGAAGTGGCGGAGTCTTGGTATCCTCCGGATTGTCCGCCGGAACGGCCTTTCCTGTATTGGCCACGTCCTTTACGGGATGGGTAGAAATTAGACTTCTGGGAGTAGCCTGCATCTTGATGTCCACCCCTATGGGACTGATACCCTCTCTGGGAGGGCTGCTGCTGACCGCGGCCGGACGAACGTCCCCTATTTGGACCGGCCTTGGTAAAAACTGGACGAAATGTCCGGCGAAGAGAGGCTTGGGCCTTATCCAGGCCACTGAAGGTGTTAACAAATTGGGTCAACTCCTTCAAAAAGGGTTGCCCAAAAAGCAAACCCTGAGCAGCAGGGCATGACTCAGAAGACGAAAGCTCTGCCAGCTTGGGGTCGAGCTTAAGAAGAATTGATCTACGCCTCTCGCTGGAGAGCGCACAGTTAGCGTTGCCTAACTGACAAATGGCACGCTGAGCCCATTCAATTAGTTCGTCCGGATCAACCATCCTAGAAGTACTCTTTGCAAGAAATCCAAGATCCAAAATTTTGGTGAGGGGCCCAAGGAGATCTAGAACTTTATCCTGGCACGAACGCCAGGACCTGTCGAGATCCTTTTTAGGATCCTTCGCAAACTTTCGCAAATACGTTATCATGGTGGGGTCCACCTCAGGAGTGTCCGCTAAGTGGTCCTCCAGATCTGGCCTTGGACATTCGGAGCGGAGACGGGCTCGTACCTCCTTTTCAAAGGGACGACGGATGTGCTGTTGCACGTACTCCGCCACAGCAGGGGACGGAAGCCACGCAGTAGATTGAGGGTGGACGATGTCCGCGGGCTCAAAGGTTAGAACCGGTGGATGGGTAGGGGCATCCACGAAATGCTCCTTGCATTTCCTTTTCTTCGCTGGAGGAGGTGCAGGCTCCGAGGACGAGGAAGAATGGTCGCCCTCACTATCGACGTCCTCAGCAACTCCAGCAGGCTTAGAAGATAAGGACTGCGCCAATTTTCGGAAGTCAGAGGCATGGGTATTGGCCGGGGATGATGAAGACTTTTTGGACGCAGGGACCCAACCCTGCTGCTTGGCATACATAGTTAAATAACGCTTCAATGGCGTAATGGCACGAACTAGCGCCTTATTCATGTAGTGCTGCACTCCTCTGTCTAATGCTTCCACCAAATCCTGTTCCAGTGATTCAGGAGCGTCGTCTTCATAATCACCTTCATCATCATAATAATAATCAGACATGATGTAAATGTCGTGAAGTCTGCCCACAAGGTGATGTAAAAATGATTTGTCTAAGACAAAAGTCAAGGGGAGTGAAAAAACCCTCACAGCAAGTAAAGACTGTAGGAAAAAACCACGTAAATAATAAAAGGTGGAGGGAGGGCTTGCTGTTAAGCAAAAACCGTCACTCTAGGCAGTGCCTATGCAGATTATACAGCCGATGACTTTTCCCAGTCACCGGTGTGAAAAGGGTTAGTTCCTGAGGCTGTGGGCGTGTGCGCCGCAAGGACGACCTTCTACAAGCTCCGGTGACAGAACAACAACACGGAGCGCCGGAAATGTGCACCGCGCATGCGCGGAAACCGGCTGCCGACAGGAACCGGGTAGCGCGCGCGTTAAACGCCGAGTGCGCGAGGCCACCAACCCAACTCCCGCTCCACAATACTGAAAAGAGGAACAGGCGCACGCGCCCGACCTTCCGGGAGGAGACCCTCGCTCCCAGCCGCGTCGCAGAGACTCGAAAAGCGAACGCGGGGTAAGCGCGCACAATAAGCAAGCAAACGCGCTCAGAAATGGCCAAAGCACAATGCGCGAGCAAAGCGTGTACAAGCAAGGCAAAGATAAACAAGCACAAGCCAACAGCAATAAGGCAAGCAAAGTACACTTAACTGGCTGCGGAGCAGCAAAGAAAGAGGAAGTGGGACTCTCTACACAACCTTATATACTGTAGACTCTATGGTTGACCCAAGTGTTCATGGGTGTTGTAGTTTTATCTGTTTTTATGGCTACTAGGCATTTCTAATAAAGAAATGAGACTAAGCATAATCGGAGCCTCCTGTCCTGAAATAGAATTAGGATAGGGAACTATGAAATAAATTTGAGCAGTTGACATGTTAGTCTGTTGCTTGGATTGAAAAGGATAGAAGAGGGTAGAGGAACACTTTCACACAGAAACTTGAAATGGGTGCACTGAGCATCAGTGGGTCTGCCTACACGAGGACAAGAACGAATCCAGTTCGTGCTGCTCAAAAGATATCAAGATTGAGCTTTCAGTACATATTGTTTTATTATTTTATGAAACATTAATTACTTCTTTCTTAAATCCTCCAGGTCCCCAGTTACATCTGCTAAGTTCAATGAGTGTTCAAAAGCAGGTTGTTTGCTGTAGGAAGAGTTGAGTTGTAATAGGAGAGACCGCTTCTAACAATGCACTGAGAGTGGCGTTTTGGCGACATTGTCCTTCCTCGTGGTTTGGATGGAAATATCTCAAATCTATCTGGTGCTTTCTGCAGACTCCCACTGCAATGCTGTGGTTTCCATGTGAGTGGAGGCTACTTTATGATTTTCTGTGGTTGACTCTTTTTAACACACAATTCTACACTATATGGATTGATAAAACTGTTATCTGGGGCAATAAGCAGTGCATTCTGCAAATGCAGCAAAATTCCTAAGTGTTATTGACAAATAAGCTGTGTTTTTTGCTGACCCGTGCATAAACGGCTGCATAAGCACAGTTCTGAATTACAAGTTGAATGTTATTTAAGCTTCCGATTGCTGGGGAGCGGGAAGCAGTTACCATTTCTTACCAGATGGACCTTTTATAGGAAGGCTGAGACCCAGAAAGAGTTGGCTTTCAAATAAACAATTTAATACTCATGTAACCCATTTGACAACACAATATGGACTAGGAATCAAATCTAAAGTTAAGTGAGTTTATTACACATTAGTAATCAATCCAATACTTACAAGTTCAAGAACAGCTTGTCAATGTAAAGAAACAAGACCAGCAAATGAAGCCGTTGAAGCAAATTTTGTCTAGACAATATGAAGCATAAAGTAATGACAGTCAGAACAATACAGACACCAAGAATATAGAATTGGAGGGCTCTCCAGTTACTCTGCTCCTTCCTCCTAAACATTAATAGATTCTAAAGACATCTAATCTAGTTATAAGTCCAAATAAAGATGGTTTAAGGAGAAAAAAGGTCTCAGGGTAAATAAGAAATGCAGGAAGGTGTCAGCATTGTGAAAACTCCAGTACAAGTATTTTAAACAAGGAAATACGTGTTAGCATAAATTCACACTCATGCAAGAATAAAGGGAAGCAGAGAGGTCTGTACCTCTCAAGGTCCAAGGGATTTCTCCTCCTCCAACCCCTAAAAGAAGACTACTAAAACAAATTAAAAAACACCGATGCTTCATCATTCCCACCAAACTCACACCACCACTCCAGGAACTGATGGTATTGCACTTGACGTGCAGAGTTGCAACTTTCTCGATATTTCTCATTCAAAGAAATCTGTACATTCACACAAGCATTGAAACTACACCTGCATTGGAGAGATCATGCAAGGCAGCAGAAAAATACATTTCGAAATCCAGGCCTAGTTGAATTAGCTTGGTTAAACACTAAATTGCGCACTTTGATTGCATGAATATATGTGCATCTATAACTCCAAATTAACTACAGCAATACAAATGCAATTTAAGTAAATGAATCATGTGCAATGTGTAATGCACTTTCAAATAAATGCAGTATAACTTGAAACATGCAGTATAGCTGAGGTTGTCCGTCCGTTTGGTATCAAAATCATCTTACGCGGATGACACTCAGCTAGTGGTCTCCTTGGCGCAGGAGGATGGCCTATCATCACCAGCGGGGCTGACGAAGTGCCTGGAGGAGGTTGGATGACCTCATCCTCCCTCAAACTCGATGGGGACAAAACGGAGCTGATGCTTCTGGGCCCCACTACGCCCATACTTTTTAACTCCCTCTGTCCCCCATGCCTAGGCACCCCTCCAATCCCCAAGAACAACATAAAGAGCCTGGGGGTCTGTCTGGACAAAGCTCTATCTTTCAATACCCAGGCCACAAAACTATCGGCAACCTGTTTTGGTCTCCTTAGGATGTTGAAGAAAGTTCTCCCACTCCTACCTATGGAGGCCAAACAAGTGGCCATTCAGGGCCTGATCCAGTCCCGATTGGACTTTAGCAATGTCCTCTATCTCGGCGCCCCTGAATACACACTGCGCAAGTTGCAGATAGTCCAAAACTGCGTGGCCCGCACATTGCTCCAGCTGCCGCGTAGACTGTCAGCCAAACCTGGACTGAGCAGTCTACATTGGCTACCGGTACGACAAAGAATTGCCTTTAAGGCTATGTGTATATCCCATCAAGCCTTCTGGGACACAGGACCGGCAATCATCCGTGAACTAATAACACAGTACCAGCCCAGTAGAAATCTTCGCTCTAGCCAGGCGTTTCTGGCCACAGTCCGTAGAATAAAAAAGGCAAGAGCTGGCGGCAGGATGTTTACTTACAACGCCGCCAAGCTATGGAATTCACTCCCCCTTCAACTCAGGTCTAATCCTATTCTACTCTCTTTTCGGAAGCAGCTGAAGACTTTCCTTTTTAACGTTCATCACTAATCCCCCAGCAAAATCCCTCTGCTAAGCAAACCACACTGTCAATTAGCGCTTGGACGCCTCAGGGCAGCAATCGCGCTCTACAAATATACATTTCATTTCATTTAATTTCCTTTCAATATCTATGAGAACTCAATTTCGTCATGGTTATGCTAAACATTAATGTGGACCCCTTTATGAATCACTAGTGATCTACAGTGAATTCATTTAAATAATACAGGTGAAACCTTCACTACATAATAATAAAGTTAAGGCACACAGAGTATACAGTGCTAAGTGCACGTAAATACTATGCGTCTGTGACGTGTAAGGGTGGAGCTAAAATTATGCTGATCTATTCCCCCCTCTGATGGCGAATGAAGCCAACACAAACACGATTAAGGTCTTATCAAATGGTATTAGATGGACCAGTCAGAACCTCATGGGCTTCATACATGTTCGTTTGGATTCCTACAGATGTTTGATGGCATCATAGAATCCACACTTACTCTCCCCTAATTCTTTATCTACTCTCTTTCTTTTCACTCCCCTCTTTGCTTGTACCTTTTTATAGCCCTTTAAACCCAGTCAGTCAGTTTATATCTCTTAAAACCCACTACCAGGAATACTGCACAAAGAGCAATTATCACAAGGGGCTTCAAGATATATCCCACTGATCCACTCCACAAATCTACAAACCATCTACCTACTGCAGCAAATCAATTTCCAATTGCTTCCCAGGGCACCTGTTGCTTCAATTTCCTTCAAATCTTCCTCCAGATCAGTAATGTTCTTGATACATTTCTTTAAGTCCTTACTCCTTTTAGGAATATAAGTGCAACGTTGTCGAACTTTTAACATCCAACAAACTCAGCTCTCCTTTGCAAGAATGATGTCTAAAGCAAGGTGGTTCTAGAAAACCGTTGTCCTCACAACAATCATTTCAGCATCTACGACTAATAAGGCTCCTGATGTACTTGTGGATGATTAATTCACTATGGTGGACAACTTTCTAATCTTGATATCATTCCAGATCTCACCTGCAGATGAAATCATTGCACCAAAAATGTCTCCCACTAGCTCCTCTTTTGGGCCTAAACTTATACTCCTACACAGGATCATCAAGATGTTTCACATGATAAATCTTCGGGAAAACTATACCTAATTAACATGTAGCATACCATCCTTTGGGCAATCTAAAATATGTGTATACTCCACAACCATAATAAACTCCAGGAGTGGTAGGATCCTCAGCTTCCAGAAATAAGTCCTTATTCCCTTCAGCTTCAAATGTGTGGTCACATTAACTCTTTCCCATAAATGTGTTGTCAGCTGTGGACTTTTCTTTAAATATGCATAATTTCCTTTTCTGTTGGCAATCTAAGGTCACTATTCCTTGATTTCCTGATATTTAAATCTCAATTTCCTCTCTTGTCCACTGAAATACAATTTTAACATTGAGTGTTTTCTTTACATCTGTTAGAATACAAGTCAATTTATTTTCACGAGCATAAACAGTGTCTAGTGTTGTCATGGTAGGTTTAAATAATATTTCATTTCATTCTATACTTTTAGCATCAGGGTGATGGTTTAAATGCTTCAATATAGGAATTTCTGAAAAAATCAAGTCGTAATTCGAAAAATAATGCTGAAAATAATCCTGTCCATACACAAGATTCATCAATAGGCTACGAGTAACACCATAAATCCGGGTAATATGATGGTATGTTATACCTTCTTCAGCTAATGCAAGTAAATGCACGCATACATAGCAATCCATTGCATCCAAAGTGGTAATGTACTCATGAAGTAACTTAAAATAACCATTTGAAGAAAGATCTCCTCTAGATTAACCTACATGTAATTCGCTCCCATCTAATGAATGCAAATTAATGCAAGCTAGTATGAGCAGATCTTGGTGAAATAAGGGTAGGTCTAGATCTAATCTCAGAAGAATTATGGAATGGTGCACAAATGACAGTTTTTTGTTCACTATTATCGAGATAATGAGTCCGGCAGGATATCCAATTTTGTCATCAGTTTTATTCAACAAGCTCAAAATAGCATCATCCAGCCTGGCAAGATCTTCTGTTGTTGTTCTGCGTCTGCAGCTGTACCTAACGGCAGCGGGTGGAGGAATTGTTGTGCATTAACCATCATAATAAGGAGGAAATGGGACAGCAAAGTGCGCCGCTTACAGTTGGTAGTGCTAATTTCTAGATCTAATCTCATTTGAGCATAACCCTCAAGCAAAAGAAGCAGTACTATAACTACAGGTATTAGCACACCATCTATTATGTACCTACTCCTACTATAGTTATCCGTTTCCATAACTTCTCTAGAATCAGACCGTTGGGTGGAAAGTAGCAGCAGCAGACCCTTCTCTGTCAATCTCTACCTTTGCAACTGGCAAAACAAAGTTCAAATGATGAACAATTAAGTATTTACAAAGTCTTTGTGAGACTTCCTTAGCCCTACTCCATCTTCTAAATGATACCCTTACGCTCCTTCAGCTGCCTTAGGCCTCGGTAATCTTATTAATTCTTTTCACAAAGTCCAATAGATTGTCTCTATTTGAAAGCACATTTTAAAGTTCAGTCTAGAAATCAAACTAAGGATAATCTGTGTCAGTCTATTCTGTGGCAAGGTAAAGTCAAAACACAGTTCAACGACAATTGTATATTCACAGAGGTTGAGTTGGAGCTGCACCTTTATCCTCTAGATCCAAAGTTCCTTCTAAACGTAATTTGCAGTAAAGTATGCCCATTTTTACCTTCGACTGGGAACTCTAGCTCTTTTAGATCTCCTTAAAGCAAGCCCTTCTCCTTTAATGTCACTCAGGTCAGAATCCTCTATGTCCTCTAAAACAGTTTGTGGCACAGGTGTCTCTGGTAAAATTGCTGTCTCTCTTTCTTGTCTGCCTGGCCAAGGTTCTTCAGCTTCCCCAACCGTTATCACAGCACCAAGCTCTACGTCAGGGTCTGAATCTGGCTCAAGCAATACCAGAGGTCGAGACTGTTCAGCCTCTACTTCATTTGTGGATCTATCAAGGCCTTAAAAAAACACAGGGTGGAGAAGGGCCTAAGGGGAATTAGTTTATAGACCTAGAGGTATCTTGTCCCCCAACTATACATTTAAACACAAGGAAGATACCGCAGGTCTCTCGTTGATCCAAACTCAATGCAGAGCCTATGAAGTGTTCTACAGAGGTACCTGGAACTCTAAGATTCCTATCATACAGGAGACACACAAAAAGAAGAAATGAGTGTTGAGATTCAGTTCAGAATAGGGACCCAATTCAGAAAAAGAATAAGAACCCTTGAAAAGTACCCATCAGCCCACTCAGTAGTGGAACTTCGTCATCTGGGATTTTTTGGTTTCAAAAATGGTGTCCAATAAGCCCTTCCTCAGATAGACCTTGAGGCTAGCTTAGGACCCAATGGTTGAACCCTCAACCAGAGAAGATGACATAGTTTAAAGGCTGAAAGGGCTTAGTTGCAGTGCTCGGAAAAAGTGAGAAAAGAAAGAAAGGTAATCTAAGTGATTAAAAATACCTAACTTGATGTCAAATAAGGAAACTTTGTTGGATGTGCCCATCAAGATGGTATAGTTAAAAGCAGAGTGAAATAGCAGAGAAAATTTTTGCTATTTACTATAGATGTTAATTGGTCAACATGTTTCAGCCTCTCCAGGCTTTCGTCAGGACCTATAAGTCACTACTGCAACACTTACTTGTTGTGCTGTGAAAGACAGACTACAGACATTCTTAGTGATTGTGTATCATCTCCTGTAGAACAACATAAACACAGAAAAAACCATACAGCAAAAGGTTATGGTGATTGCAACACTGATCAATTATTTGTGTTCATGTATATATGTACATTCTATTATTTGATTCTTAACTTACCCAATTTTATGGGATGAGAAACCTCGCCTCACCTGGCAACAGCTCAGGATAAAGGAGGCCACGCACAGAATTTTTTTTTTTATTCAGATAGTTTATTCTGGTTCATCTATTTGTTTGGACTGGTACATCCAATTGACGTTCCAGTGCAGACACACATGGCAAAAATAGGAGGCCAACAGAAGGATGACCTTTGTGGAAGGAATTAGTCTTGAAAACGGTAATTTTCTCATGGTTAATGGAAAACATGTACCCTTCTACTATGAAAGCAAATGGCACGCTATTTTTTCCACTATGTTTTCTCTCTTTATATCAAAGTATGTCTCTGCAGGACTACGACATTCTGGATATGCAGTGTAATATTCCACAATCTGAAGAAAACAATTTAATCAGGCACTGTCTTTGCTGCAAAGATAATATCCGCTAAATGTGCCTTTTTGTCGGTTAAATCATGAACAGTATAAAATATAAATGCAGCCCATATTTTAAACGGTATTTTTAACAGAGACCTAACAGAAATACCTTTGCGACGCCTGGAGCACACCTACCTCTCCGTCGTTACCTCGCGCTGAACTGAGCCTATCGGAGTGAAAGGAAAGGCAGCTCCCTCTATGGTCCGCAGGCCTCTTTATATTCCTGCGCTTCGCACTGGGCCACCACCTCCCCCTCGGCTCAGTTCAGCGCGAGGTAACGACGGAGAGGTAGGTGTGCTCCAGTCGTCGCAAAGGTATTTCTGTTAGGTCTCTGTGAAAAATACCGTTTAAAATATGGGCTGCATTTATATTTTATACTGTTCATGATTTAACCGACAAAAAGGCACATTTAGCGGATATTATCTTTGCAGCAAAGACAGTGCCTGATTAAATTGTTTTCTTCAGATTGTGGAATATTACACTGCATATCCAGAATGTCGTAGTCCTGCAGAGACATACTTTGATATAAAGAGAGAAAACATAGTGGAAAAAATAGCGTGCCATTTGCTTTCATAGTAGAAGGGTACATGTTTTCCATTAACCATTAGAAAATTACCGTTTTCAAGACTAATTCCTTCCACAAAGGTCATCCTTCTGTTGGCCTCCTATTTTTGCCATGTGTGTCTGCACTGGAACGTCAATTGGATGTACCAGTCCAAACAAATAGATGAACCAGAATAAACTATCTGAATAAAAACATTTTTTTCAGTGCGTGGCCTCCTTTATCCTGAGCTGTTGCCAGGTGCGGCGAGGTTTCTCATCCCATAAAATTGAGTAAGTTAAGAATCAAATAATAGAATGTACATATATACATGAACACAAATAATTGATCAGTGTTGCAATCACCATAACCTTTTGCTGTATGGTTTTTTCTGTGTTTATGTTGTTCTACAGGAGATGATACACAATCACTAAGAATGTCTGTAGTCTGTCTTTCACAGCACAACAAGTAAGTGTTGCAGTAGTGACTTATAGGTCCTGACGAAAGCCTGGAGAGGCTGAAACATGTTGACCAATTAACATCTATAGTAAATAGCAAAAATTTTCTCTGCTATTTCACTCTGCTTTTAACTATACCATCTTGATGGGCACATCCAACAAAGTTTCCTTATTTGACATCAAGTTAGGTATTTTTAATCACTTAGATTACCTTTCTTTCTTTTCTCACTTTTTCCGAGCACTGCAACTAAGCCCTTTCAGCCTTTAAACTATGTCATCTTCTCTGGTTGAGGGTTCAACCATTGGGTCCTAAGCTAGCCTCAAGGTCTATCTGAGGAAGGGCTTATTGGACACCATTTTTGAAACCAAAAAATCCCAAATGACGAAGTTCCACTACTGAGTGGGCTGATGGGTACTTTTCAAGGGTTCTTATTCTTTTTCTGAATTGGGTCCCTATTCTGAACTGAATCTCAACACTCATTTCTTCTTTTTGTGTGTCTCCTGTATGATAGGAATCTTAGAGTTCCAGGTACCTCTGTAGAACACTTCATAGGCTCTGCATTGAGTTTGGATCAATGAGAGACCTGCGGTATCTTCCTTGTGTTTAAATGTATAGTTGGGGGACAAGATACCTCTAGGTCTATAAACTAATTCCCCTTAGGCCCTTCTCCACCCTGTGTTTTTTTAAGTAATTTTGAACAGCTACGGCTGCGGGCCTCTTTTTATTCCTTTTCTACAAAGACAACCGCTCCATTTAATGGTGCACTGATATTGTCTTTTGGTTCATCTCTTTTTCCAGTGACACAATGGCAGACTTTGGTGGCCTAGGTTTTGATGATGAATTTCTATCATCTATTTTGAGCGAAAATCCCAGTATGTTAGACCAACTCCCGTCCACAACTCCAGCAGTGGTAGGAGATTGGGAAACAGTACTGAATCTTAAGAAAAGTCTCTCTCGTACAACAGTACATGGACAGATAATGGCGGAATATTTACATGGTAAATGTGCACCCACAGGACTGATAGTTACGAATGCGCCTAGACTTTTCCTTACTGATAAAGCTTTCATCAAGGATTGGTCATTAATAGCCTGGCGCTGCACTAGAGACTGGCTCATTTTAATTATTACAACAGCTAAAAGAATTGCAGACGCCATCCTAGTGGAAATTCAAGTCCTAGAAGGAAAAATAAAAACCACTTTAACAACAAAAAAATTCGAGAAACAACAGGAAGATTCCAACAAAGCCAATAAAGAGTACAGAGACCCAATATTTTTTGCGAAAATTGAGAAATTCAAAAAGGATTTAGAAAAATTCTCGCATGAGAAAATATACCCTTACACAAGTGAGAATTATAACCCAAGTGACTCTAACAAACAGAAACAAACACATGGTTCTTCCTACGCCACCTCCTCAGACTCTGATTCTTCTGACACTGATAAGAACAGTACCAACCAGTGGAGAGGGAAAGGTCGCTTTAATAGAGCAAATCGCAGATACAATGGGCGAGGCAATATGTATCAATCACGACCATGGTGGCCGCCAGCACCGTGGGGATATCCTCAATTCCATCCTCCAATGTCGCACTATCCGATGCAGCCTCAATATTTTGACAGCCAGGCTTTTTTAGGACAGAGCCGAGGCTGGAACCGAGGCAGACGGAGAGGACAAGGCCAAGTCCAATGGGCAGACGAACAAGAACTTCCAACAACCCGCAACAAATAAGGCCAACATTAACTGTCCCCGAAGTTGAAGAAGATCTTGTAGTAAATCTCAGCTCACGGATATTGACCTCTAATGAGCAAAAGGTACTCAACAAAGGCCTCGGGTTCGTGCCTACCAACAGTGGAGACTCGTTTCAAATTCGAGGCGAGATTGAGAAATTCTTCAGAACCGTGAGGTTGCACTACCTCTTCAAAGACAAAGATTCAGAGGAACGAACCATTGAAAGAAACACAGGTTTGAGGGTGAAGTCCACTTTCATGCCGCTGCTCCAACAAGTACCACCAAAAGTAGGCGCTTTTGAAGCTGCAGTACTAAACGATTTGAAATCCCTTGATTTCTCTAAACAAGATAATTACCAAAATCTATCAAAACTAGAGAGAAATGCACTTGAAACCTTGTCTAAAGACACCAATATCGTGATCAAACCAGCGGACAAGGGAGGAGCCATAGTTGTCCAGGATACCACCTCATACCGGACTGAATGTCTAAGACAACTAGGCAATGCCCAGTTTTACACACGCCTGGTTGACAATCCAACAATGAGGCTCACCAATGAGATCAAACATCTAGTAGAAGAAGCTAGCACAGAAGGCTGGATCACGACACAGGAGGCAACCTTTCTAGTTACCAAATTTCCTATTACTCCTTACTTCTACACGTTGCCTAAAATTCACAAGCCAAGCAGACCACCGCCAGGCCGTCCCATTATCTCGGGCATAGGGTCTCTCTTAGAACCCTTATCTTCATTTGTGGATGTCTTTCTCAGCCCATTAGTGAAAACCATGCCATCGTACCTGCAAGACACGAAGGATGTTCTTCGCTTACTCCCAGAGGTACAGTTCGATACAGACACAGATATACTGGCAAGCCTCGACGTCGAATCCTTGTATACGTGTATACCCCAAACAGACACTCTAGAAACAGTACGAGAACTTCTGGAGAACTGTGCCCCAGACACCATAACACCTATTCATTTTATAATGGAATTAGCAAGAATTGCCATGACAGAAAACTTTTTTGCCTTTGAAGATGACCTGTACCTACAGGTATCAGGTACTTCAATGGGCAGCAAATTTGCACCGAGTCTGGCGAACCTTTATGTCCACCAATTCGAGACCCATCATGTCCTTAATACCAACAACCCACATCACCATCAACTGATGGTGTGGAGAAGGTACATTGATGACATTCTACTAATTTGGCGAGGAGATGAACAATCTTTACTGTCTTTCCAGGGGTGGCTCAATAGCCAAAACCAATATCTTAGATTCACCCTGGATTACAGTAAAACTGCACTCCCATTTATAGATCTCTTAATCTTTCCAAAAAATGGATATCTAGCAAGTACTCTGTACCGAAAACCCATGGCGCGTAACTCTCTGCTGAGATTTGACAGCCATCACCCCCGCTCTCTTCGAGAAAACCTGCCATTCGGTCAGTTCCTGAGGGTTCGCAGGAACTGTTCAGACAAAGAGGATTTCCATTCCGAAGCGAGAGACCTTTCGATGAAATTAACAACTCGGAAATATCCAAAAACGTTGGTCAGGAAATCTCTGAAACGGGCTGAAAACAACCATCGTGAGGCGCTCTTGGCACTCCCAGTCAGCAAACCACCATTGGACAGACTGGCAGGTGTCACCACCTTCAATACCTCGTCTTCAAAGATCCAAAAAATCATAAGACAAAGGTGGAAGATTTTGAACAGTGCCGGAGAAAACATTCCTCTGCCACTTTTCTCGTTTAAAAGAGGAAATAACCTTAGAGACGAATTGGTCCACACAAGACCGCGACACATTACAGAGGAACTCATCCCTACTTTATGGAATCTCCCTCCAGTTCAGGGACATCACCCTTGCGGGAATTGTTCAGTGTGTCCACAAACTAAAAGAACTTTGGATGTAGACATTGGGACAACGCAACCATGGGCCTTAAAACGTCACACTAATTGCAACAGCGAGAGAGTCATTTACTTAATTACCTGTCCATGCAGTTTGAGATACATAGGAATGACGACCAGGAAAGTCAAGCTACGTATACAGGAACACAAGAGCACAATCAGGCGAAACAAACAGGCGACCCGCCTTACTTCCCATTTCCTTACTGCAAAACACCATGCAGATGAGATACAATGGGTAGTTCTGGAACAACCCTATATACCTCAACATATCACCAATGTATCCCATTTTCTATTAAGAAAGGAACAGAGATCGGTGCAAAAATTGAAATGTGATACAGAGGGGTTGAATGACGACATCCCCTGGGTACAGTTGTGAATGTGCCCTCAGCATTAAGCACAGTTCATGAACATTATGACCTAGGTAATAAGCTAGACATATGCCGGCTAGTATACGTAGGTCACAATAGTATAGATCATGCCATAATTGGTATGTGTTTCTGTTCTGTTCATGAGTTATTTGGGTTATCTCACATACTTTTTCGAATCTTTTATGAAGACAATAACAAACGAACTGTTCACAGGTACTGCGAACAGCCGACCAATAAGAACTGTCTTTCTCACTCTGGTTTTTCACAAACGACGAGGTAATGTTACATCATGTACTAGTGACAATATACCAACTAATGAAACATAACCAGGATGTATTCTCCCCTGCTGACATAGCGGTCCTATACAGTAACTTCAAGTTTGGAAGCATAAGACTGTTTCCAATAGAACGGTCTTCCTTTCATCTACCCGATATTCTATGATACGGACTGTAGGCATCGTCCTCAGAGATCTAAAGAAGACCGCGAATATTGACATGAGGCAGCAATGATATACTCGAATTGCAACATGAGTGTTATTTTACTATACTCTATTGCTCACTTGTCAGAGCACACATTTATAACACAGCCACGCAATGGACTTTCATTATATTCGCGCTCAATGAACGAGCGCTGAGCCTTAGAGTTAATCACACAGAAAGCCATTGGCTTTTAGCGTGTTTCCGGTTTCAAGCCGTAGAACCAATCTGACTCGGCCCTCTGAGCTGTCAGGGCGGTCCGCCGAATCAAGACATCAACCTGGCAATCACGGCTTACTAACATACAGAGCTGTCGATGCGTGCATCCTGATTGGCCCGCAATAGGAGCCTATCGAAGTGGAGAGCTAGACAGTTTTCTCTATGGTCCGCATGCCTTTTACACATTCCTGCTTACCGCACACAGGGCTGTTGACACGCACATTCTGATTGGCCCAGCATATGAGCCTATCGGAGTGAAAGGAAAGGCAGCTCCCTCTATGGTCCGCAGGCCTCTTTTTATTCCTGCGCTTCGCACTGGGCCACCACCTCCCCCTCGGCTCAGTTCAGCGCGAGGTAACGACGGAGAGGTAGGTGTGCTCCAGGCGTCGCAAAGGTATTTCTGTTAGGTCTCTGTTAAAAATACCGTTTAAAATATGGGCTGCATTTATATTTTATACTGTTCATGATTTAACCGACAAAAAGGCACATTTAGCGGATATTATCTTTGCAGCAAAGACAGTGCCTGATTAAATTGTTTTCTTCAGATTGTGGAATATTACACTGCATATCCAGAATGTCGTAGTCCTGCAGAGACATACTTTGATATAAAGAGAGAAAACATAGTGGAAAAAATAGCGTGCCATTTGCTTTCATAGTAGAAGGGTACATGTTTTCCATTAACCATGAGAAAATTACCGTTTTCAAGACTAATTCCTTCCACAAAGGTCATCCTTCTGTTGGCCTCCTATGTTTGCCATGTGTGTCTGCACTGGAACGTCAATTGGATGTACCAGTCCAAACAAATAGATGAACCAGAATAAACTATCTGAATAAAAAAAAAAAATTCAGTGCGTGGCCTCCTTTATCCTGAGCTGTTGCCAGGTGAGGCGAGGTTTCTCATCCCATAAAATTGGGTAAGTTAAGAATCAAATAATAGAATGTACATATATACATGAACACAAATAATTGATCAGTGTTGCAATCACCATAACCTTTTGCTGTATGGTTTTTTTCTGTGTTTATGTTGTTCTACAGGAGATGATACACAATCACTAAGAATGTCTGTAGTCTGTCTTTCACAGCACAACAAGTAAGTGTTGCAGTAGTGACTTATAGGTCCTGACGAAAGCCTGGAGAGGCTGAAACATGTTGACCAATTAACATCTATAGTAAATAGCAAAAAATTTCTCTGCTATTTCACTCTGCTTTTAACTATACCATCTTGATGGGCACATCCAACAAAGTTTCCTTATTTGACATCAAGTTAGGTATTTTTAATCACTTAGATTACCTTTCTTTCTTTTCTCACTTTTTCCGAGCACTGCAACTAAGCCCTTTCAGCCTTTAAACTATGTCATCTTCTCTGGTTGAGGGTTCAACCATTGGGTCCTAAGCTAGCCTCAAGGTCTATCTGAGGAAGGGCATATTGGACACCATTTTTGAAACCAAAAAATCCCAGATGACGAAGTTCCACTACTGAGTGGGCTGATGGGTACTTTTCAAGGGTTCTTATTCTTTTTCTGAATTGGGTCCCTATTCTGAACTGAATCTCAACACTCATTTCTTCTTTTTGTGTGTCTCCTGTATGATAGGAATCTTAGAGTTCCAGGTACCTCTGTAGAACACTTCATAGGCTCTGCATTGAGTTTGGATCAACGAGAGACCTGCGGTATCTTCCTTGTGTTTAGATCTATCAAGACCCCCTTCAGACTGAGCATGTTCTGTTTCAGACTCTGCTGGTCCCCGACAGCTTGACTAACCTGCTCCGGTGGGCTCTGTTCCAACTGGCACTTCTGGGAAAGGTGCTGTCACATCATCAAGGGGACACTCTACTCTGCACCTATGGGAGACCTCTGCTCTTCACAGCAGTTGTTGTCACCAAAATAACTTGGAAAGGACCATGCACATGAGGTTCCAAACACATATTCCTCACATGCTTTTTCACCATAACCCGGTCACCGAGACTGAGGTAATAGCTCTGCTCTGACGTGGCAGGGCTGTGGTCATACAAACCTGGTGAGACAGAGAATGCACCAAATCAGCCAGTCTTTTGCAGTAATCAAGAATCATGTCATCTGTAATGCTCACAAACGCATTTGCAGTAATAGCTGGCAGTCTGATCGCTCTGCCCATGGCAATCTCATGGTGGCACAATCCTGGTCTCCTATTAGGAACACTGCGAAGACTCACCAACACAAGAGTTAACGCATCAGCCCACTTTAAAGAGGTAGAGGCACACACATTAACCAGTCTGAATTTCAACGTCCCATTCGCCTGCTCCACAATACCTGAAGCCTCAAGTTGATAACTGCAATGTAGTCTGTTCTACTTGCAATGCTGCACACAACATCTTCAGGACCTCATTATTGAAATGAGATCCTCGGTCTAACTTTAGTGAATTCGGGAAGCCGAACCTGGGTATAAACTCTCTCAACAACAATTTAGCTACTGGTAGACTTGCATTTCCTCTGGTAAGGTAAGCTTCAACCCAATGCGAGAAGATGCACACAATTACTAGGACATATCTCAGCCTGTTGCACACAGGTATCTCAATGAAATCCAATTGCATCCTGTTGAAGGGACCACCTGATCCTCCTATGCGGCTCAGTGTCACTGCAGTTCTTTTCCCTACATGTATTTGTTGACACACAACAGATCTGTGACACAGTGCTTCAGCCATCAACCTGAATCTGGGGTGAAACCAGGTCTGCCTAAACTGTCTGATCATTGCGTCCATACATATGTGAGTTGGGCCATGATAATGCCTCGCCATTGGCAGTTACAGACTATCTGGCAACACATGTCTTCCATATCTCGAAACCCAAATGTCATCATCTCTCTTGACACATTCTGCTATGACCCAACTTTGTTGTTCTGCCTCTGACACCTGTTCCTGTAACTTCTTACTCTCCTCCCTTGTGCCTGCTGTTGTTAACAAAAGGTTGTGAGTCTCATCTTCTCCTTCATTACTGTATTTACCATTAAGTGTACAAGCTACCTATGCACAGTTTTGTGCGACCTCATCAGCATTTCGGACACATAATCATTACCACTGCGGTGTGCAGAGCATTTCCCAACCCCAATCTGGACAGGCAGCTGTAGAGCCTCAAGCAGGTTCTTTACATCTCCACCATTGCGTATAGGGGAACCTGTAGAGATCATGAAACCTCTTTGTGACCATAAATGTCAAAAATCATGGACAACACCAAAGCCGTACTGACTACCAGTGAAAATAATCACTTTCAACTGTGCAGAAACACAGCACACCCTAGTGCGAGCGATCAATTTAGCCACTTGTGCAGAAAACACTCCTTGGAGCTAGGAGGCTTCTATTACGCTTGAGACTGTACATACTGCATGAGCAGCTCCACATTTCTGTAATTGTCTCTTAGACAAGGTCCATCAACTAAGAGAGCAAAACCGGACTCAGGCAGTAGCTGATCCTGAATATCTGGTCTTGGCTTGGTGCATAGATCAGTAACATCGAGACGTCATGCTCTACATATCCATCACCATTTTTATACTCAGGCAAGGGCAATAAGCTCGCAGGATTTAAAACAGCAGAACGCTCCAATGTGACGTTTTCAGCTGCAAATATAATTTGCTTGTATTTATTTTAAAAGTTTTATATAGCGCTGGCTAGACCCGGAGGTATCAGAGCGCTTTACATGAGCATCAGATCATAGTTACAGGTTACATCGTTACAAAGGTTACACAGTTCTTAGAGCATGGCAACATAGTTACTTGTAAGGTCGAGATAAACAATAAGCACAAATACGTAAGGGGAAAAGCAGGCAAGTTGAGAGATTCGGGGGGGGTTGGAGCAGGGGAAGTAGACAGATAATGAAGGCGGGAAAGAGGAGGGGAGGGTGAGAGACACAGCATGGGGAGAGGAGGGGAAGGGTGATGGGGACACAAACCGGTAGACGAGTCAAGGCAACGTCCAAAGTCCAGTAAGCTGTGATCCCAGGGGAAGTGGTATCACTTCCCTATCTCTATTGCGAGAGGCTCCCTTCACGCAGTGGACTCTCTCAGAGGGGTCTCTGAGACTCCAAGGTCTACATGCTGGATCCTTCCTCAAAAAGGGTAGAGGGAGTGCTTTGGCAAGGGGTGCCATACCATACCTCAAGTGTGACTGGCTCCCTTGGCACAGTGGACTCACTCAGCGGGTTCGCTGAGACTCCAGAGTATAAATATTGGATCTTTCCCCAACAAGGGGTGAATGAGTGCTTAGTCAAAGGGCACAAAGGACAGGGGGGTAGGCAGAGTAGCAGGCAAGGGGAGAGATTCAGGGGAGAGAGGATAGGAGCTAGGGAAGAGACAATAAGGAGAGACAAAAATAAGTTTGCCTAAAGACCGACTGGGTAGGTGACGACCAAGGAGGGAATCCACGGCCCATCTCCCCTATAGCTAAACCAAGTAGCTCCATCGGGCATCAGACAAAATAGTTCAGTCTCAAAATATTGAGAGAGGAGGGAGGGAGAGACATAAATAGAGGGAGGATGCGGTAGGAGACGACAGGAGAGACGAAAGGAAGTGCAACAATGTGGTTCAACAATACACCAGAAGAGGGAGGAGCCAAGCCGGCGACCGCGATGGCCGCCTAATCCCTCGGCTCCGGGTGCCGTCTCCTCCGGCGCTTACATCCTGCATGATATCCTGAAGCGAAATGGCATAATTGGGTGTATGAACACGCCCGCTCATCAAGGACGCGATCCCGAGGTTCGTGCCTGCTTACTAACGGGAGCAACGGTCAACGACGTCTGCGGCCCGTAACAACCCTATGACATGGGCCTCGATTAGACTTTATGGCCGGTCTCCAAGTGCACAACAGCGGCCACCGGAGGTGCAGAAGGGCCGATCGGATCCCGTGTGGCAGAAACGGACGATTTTCGCAGCGCTCGCACTGGCCGATTGGGGGCACGAGCTGGGGAGCAGCCTGTCGTAGTGCCCCTGTGTGGATTAAGTGATTTTTGACTTTTGCTCGTTTACCACCGGGAAGTGCTTTGAGAATCGTCCCGCTTTCGGCGGGAGGATCCCGAATTTGGGCCGCAACGTGATCGAGCAGGGATTGATCCTGACGGTGGTTCCATGGAGCCCGGTGCCCCGCTGCGTGTGCCTCGGTTCCAGTCCGGGGTTGCGCTGCCCCCGAATATAGTGGGCAGGGAAGAGTGCAGCTTCTGGGAATCTGAATCTCGACCTAATGCAAGGCGTATGCAGAGGAGAAGCGTGACAAAGAGGGGGCACGGGGCAGAACTACGCCCTGGCGATCTTATTGCTGCCCTAGCTGCCCTTCACGAAACCTTGGAGCAGGGTGCCCGATTGTTGGGGAGTAAGTTGGATGCTGTTATTCTCGCGGCCGGGCGCATGGGATCGGATGGTCCGTTGATGCACGGCGAGTTGCCTTACTCACTACCCAGATGCAACAGGATGGCGTCCGTCACTGATACCGGAGGGCCGGAGATACTGCTCTTCGTGCCATTTCAGGCCCGCGACGTCGGATGCCTCGGACTTCCTGTAGGCTCTAGATTGGAACTGTGCGATGGAACTTTTCTCCACGTCATGTTGCTAGTGACTCTGGTGCTGCTCCAGTTGTATTTGGACATTGAGACATTCTCCTCCTGCGCTACTCTGCCGAAGGGAGTATGGAAGTCATGTTTTTGTGCCGGGTTGGGTCCGCCGTACCAGCAGGAACTGGGCGCGGATGAGGTCCGGTTGTACCAAAGCATTGCAATGGTGTTGCTGGCTCGGCATGCTTTGGCATTACGATTCCCTGCAGCTGTTGACTTGGAGATTGGTAATCTGGTGGGCTTTGATGGTGTGATCAAGACTGGGCAAGGATAAACGACGCGTCCTCTGTACTGACATTTTCTGACTCTTAGGGTTTTGGGGGACACGCGATATATGGTGTTTGGCTGATTCTGTCCCTTGTAAATTGTCCTATCGTATTGGCTCTTGCTGTTTTGGGGACGTGCGGGTCTGGGCTACGCTTGATTGGGATCTGATGCAATGTTTTTCTTTGTTTTTGCTGGGTAATATCTGTGGGAGCGAATACTAGTTGTGTCCCCGAGTGCTTAACATCTAGGTGTCTGATGTGTTCGAGACGGGATTTGCTGCCTCTATGGTGCCGGGGTTCAGGCGTGCTGGTCCTCTTTGCTGCTTGCGACTGCCTTACGTAATGTCTCTTGACTTGCCATAATTTGCTTAACACTGTGGCGCCGAAAGTTTGCTCTTGGCGGGGGGATGGTACTCCGGGAGCCCGAACTGTTTTGTTGTATTCTCCTCCTCCGACTTTTTTCCCTTTCTTGGGGTGTAGTTTAGAGGGCGACAGGCACACTGCTAGTGGGGTTAGGTCGTAGCCACCTGCAGGGGTGTGGGGTGGGGGGTAGTTGGGGGGGGGGGGGTTATTTTTCCTTTATTATTTTCTATGACCGTTCTATCTCCCTTTTCATCTTTTCACAAGGGCTGTGGCGTATTCTCCTGACTCTAGCCTAACGTATTGGGGTGTCGTATGGTTGCTCCGTATATCCTATATTCCTGGTGGGCGGGTATTGTTGGTTGGTGCCTGCGATCTTTGCTATTTAATTGAGATACTTTTGCTTCACGCTGCATTTGATTTTTCTGTCGCTTATAACTGTACATTATTGTGACACCTCCTTTGCCCGTCCACTGCAGTGCTGTACTTTGAATACTGACACCCGATATGTATATTTTTCTCTTGTGTAATAATAATAAAAAGATTTACAAAAAAAAAACAATACACCAGAAAAAGATCAACAAGTAAACATTAAATCAAACAATCAGCAATACAATTTGCGGAGGAGAGAAAGGAGAGAGAAAGTAGTGGGGCGTAGGGGAGGAGGGAAAGTGAGGATAAGGAAAGAGACAACAGTAGAGACGAAAGGAAGTCTGTCTAAAGACCGACTGGGTAGGTGACGACCAAGGAGGGAATAAACGGCCCATCTCCCCTATAGCTAAACCAGGTAGCTCCATCGGGCATCAGACAAAATAGTTTGGTCTCAAGTGTCGAGGGAAGAGGTTCACAGAAAAACAGGGTGGGGACAAAGGGCAAGGGCATGTGAGGGTAGAGGACAGAAGCTGGAAAGAGTAGACGCGGAGAGGGGGGAGGGTTGGGGGAAGGGGGAGGGGGAATGTAAGGTCAGGAGAGACGCGGGCACGTTAGCCCGAACTCCGGCTGGGTAGGTGATAGTCAAAGGAGGGAGCCCAAAGTCAATCTCCCCCATAGCTAGCGCGGTAGCTCCACCAGGCATCATACAAAAAGTATGCAGTTGGCCCCTCAATGTTGTGCCCTCAATTCGTGGCACAACAAGGAAAGTGAGGCAGTATCTGATGAATTCTGGGAACCCCTGACAAAACCCGGATCACAAAGAAAATCCAAGCTGAACTCGGCCAGAGGCACTAAGGCAACATGCAAAGCGCTGGTCGGGGGGGCAATGCTTTTAACTGTGGTGGTGTGCTCACTCCGTGTATACCCAACACGCAGATCACTGTGCCTCGTTATCTCATAGGCAGCGTCAGCCCCAGGAGTCTCACTAGGCCCAGTGCTGCCCCTGTTTGATGCAAATAAGTCGCGCCAGAAGTTCCCAGTGTATAATGTCAAATAGCGGCAGCGAAGGCAGCCCACCAATTTCAACCGCGGCCGGGTGGACCGATCCCAGATACACCCTGGCCCGTCTTGGGCTGATCAAGGCCCCGCTGCCGCTCACCAAGCATCTCCCTTTAAGACCGGAGCAGCCACGTAGTGCCTCCAGACACGGACCGTCTGGGGGGGCAGCAGATCAATCAGCGCCCCGCTCCACCGCCACACAGCAGCGCCGCAGCGAGGACCTCACAGTCCCGTAGATCTTCGGCTCAGGCAGCTGTTTGTTAGGTGCTGTGTCCAGGTTCTGGTTAGCAGTTTTTCAACTGAGTGAGGAACAAATGCAGGAAGTGGATAACTCATCACAATACTTTCACATCTCTCAATGCTGACACTGGTCACCGCCACAGCTTTAAGGCATCCTGGCAGCGTTGGAGTTATGGGATTTAGGGTGGCAGAGAAGTAGGCAACAGGCCTATGGCCATTTCCATGAAACTGTTTAAGCACTGAGAGTACGCATCCTTCCCCCTCACTGCAAAAGAGCGAAAATGCTTTATTGTAATTATGCATTTGCAGTGCCGGGGCACGACAGAGGCTTTCTCCCAGCGCTAGGAAGGCAACCAAACAACTGACATCCCAAGGTACAATATCAGGCACATCCTTGTGTGTCATCCTCTGTAAAGACTTGGCCACAAGGGAAAAGTTGGGAATCATCTGGCGACAATAGCCCACCTTCCCAAGAACTTCCTGACCTCCTTCTGAGTTGGCAAATTAATTTTCTGAATCGTCGAGATTCTTTCTTCTGACACCTACCATGCTCCCTTCTCAATATGTAGTCCGAGATCTAGGACTTCTTTTTGACAGTATTGCAACTTATTCGGTCATACTTCATGTCCAATCTCAGTCAGGTGGTTCAACAGGACAACAGTGTCTTGTGTGTTTGACGCAACCATCAGGTCGTCAATATGCTGCACTAAGACTGAAGTACAGGGCATGATTAAGGACTCAAGATTCTTTTTGAAAATCTGATTGAAAATAGATGGTCTCTCCGTATACCATTGTGGGACTCTGCACTATGCCAAAACATAGTGCTGGAATTGAAATGCAAAGATGAACTGGCTATCCTAATGCAACGGTATATAAAAGAATGCTTGCCACAAATCAATAACAGTGAACTACTCAGTCTCACTTGGAATCTGAAATAAAATCACAGCTGGATTCGGTACCCCGGGACAACAAGGAACAACTATAGTGCACATTTTTCTTAAATCCTGAACAATGCGGTGCTTACCGCAAGGCTTCTGCAAGCCCATAATGGGTGAGTAACATGGACTCCCCATTTTCTTTTAAAATGCCTTGCTGCATCATTGAGTCAATCACTGGAATAATACTGGCAATTATTTCTGGGATCAAATTATATTGTGGGATACCTGTATACTCAACATTGGGCTTTATTTTTATGTGTACAGGCTCAACTCCCTCGATGAGACCTATGTCCTTTCCTGAAAAGTTGCAGACTTCTAGCCTCAGAGTGTCTTTTATATCTGGGGAAAATCGTCATTTGTCATCAAAGGAAGAGTCCAATGTGTGGACCATGCCTTGCCAACTTGAAGCCAACATCTTCATCATGTGTCCGAATCTCTGCACCATTTGTGGTGCAGCAAATCGTGCAATTTAATTTTCACAGGTGTCCACCTAGTAGATTCACAGGGCTCAAATCACAGACCATAAATCAGTAATTCTCCTCAAAAGACACTGTTTTAACAGTAATTTCCTCGGTCACTGGGCATGTCATTTGTTTGTTTGCAACTCCTATAACCTGGATTATTTTTCCTGAGAGGGGTAGGTTTGAATTTCCACTATTCTAACAGTAGAGCAGGTGGCACCAGTATCAATCAAAAATTATACCGGGTGGCCATTCACCTCACCTTCTATGAATGGACCACTCTGATCTACCTCTAAGACTGCACCAAAATCACAATGTTCCTCCCTCCACAGGCACTGTCATTATGACAATTTGGATCTGTAATTCTCATATGCCTCAAACACTGTAAACTGTTGAAGTGCACCCTTATTTTGGAAAGAAGTCTGATTTACATTGAGGACTTGGTTTGAAGTAAACCTAGAACCATTTTTATTTTTCTGTGGCATCAGGGCTTGTGGGTCCTGCATCCATGGAACTTGGGGTAGATTAAACATCTGCATTATTGGTCTTGGTACATTCTGTGACTGTATGGGGTTATTACTTTTGGGGTTGTACTAACCCTGAATTCTGGACTTGATTATTTGGATTAAGAGGACATTCCTGCTTCCAATGCCACAACTTATTGCAATATTTACAATTCGATTTGCAAACAAATTTTACAAAATCTCATATTATGTCATGCGGACCGAAGGCTATTCCCATATCAAATATGTCGATTGATTCTCAGCATTTGAGCCACACCAGCACTTTTCCAAATCTTGGCCTGATTTTTCAGCTGGAGGGTCTTGGACGGCTAAAATTGTGCACCGTAGCATGAAATTTGCAATGGCTACTGGCTCCTTGTATAGCCTCCCCCAACCTGTGGGGGGTGGCTTTCTTAAGCCTCTCTTGCAGATTTATAAGGCGCAATGTTTACCCACCGCCATGTATAGTGCTGAGGCTTTTTGAATTACAAGGCTATACAGAGTGAGAAAAACAGATTTTGTAGAAAACCTTTGTCTGTTCCTATTTCTGCCTCACACTATATGTGTCATAAAGAGCTTAGGCTTCCTTATCTGCTTGACCGTATTATGGTCGAGCCCATGTTGCTGGGGCTTGCAATCTTGAGAACGTTGATGCCAGGCTAACACAAGATATCATAATTTTGATTGTCTCTCTCTGGATAAGGTTCACTTATTCCCTGGTTGGCCTATGTGAAAGATGAATATCGTAAAATTGGAATGGAAACTGCTTTCACTGAACCATCATCGTGTATTGATATAGATAAAAAATATAGGAGCACAAGCACTTTATGATTATGAACAATCACTGCATCTAAGGGATACATTGGTGAAGCCAAACGTTTCTGCATACATCAAATTATGTGAATCTGATTGCCCTTCCAATTACATTTGGCACGCAGGGAATAGATGGGAGTGATCTTTGCTATTTTGTTTTAGATCAGACACAATGAAATATCTGTAGGGCTTCCCCGAGGGTTTTGTCCACAATTTAGAGGCTGTACCCTGTGCCTGTGATAATGTTTCTGGCCAATAAATGCTCAATTTTATCTTCTTTTGTAAACTTTATGTAAGGTATACAAGATTGTTTTTAATTCCGGTTTAAAAAAGTATTTACAAATTACTGGACAATGCAGCCCCCCCCTTAGACTTTTAATGACTCTACCTAATGATGAAATTGTTTTGCATGTTGGGGCTTTTTAAGATTTGCTGCTTGAGCTTATTTTAACACATATTGTTATGTTTTATCTTTATAATTATTGTTTTATTTGTTTTTATGCATTATACATTCTGGCATAATGTTGTTTGTGATTTTATGGTTGTCATCATAATTCTGAATAAAGCTATTTATTGATTTATTGATTTATTGATTTATTGAAAAGGATTTGTTCTCTTCAAAGTTGTCAAAATCAATCTCATTACTCGGGTCAATCGGAACACCACAACTTTTACCTTGTTGTGGGTATCCATTCCCACCTTGCATCGCAGGAGCTGCTTTTTGATATACTTCTTGAAGAGACCCAAAATTCCCTACAAAAGGCTGATTCAGATTCCCTCTCTGAGCCACTCTCATTTGTGCCACCACCAATTTCTTTTTAATCTTTTCTGTTTCATTTCCAGTTCATCACTACAATACTGTGCATACCGCCTCAGTATCGCATAAATCGACTTGTTCTTCCAACAATTCAAATACTGCTAAATCATCATGCCAATTTCAATTGTAAATCCCACCACAAACCTAGACACAAAGTATCCCACATCCTTGGGCTTAAGAGTCTCCATTCCACTGTACTATTTAAACACTCTCCAAAAATTTCTCATTATAGGCATGTATCATCTCTTTCGGTTCTTGAGTTGTGCTGTCAATCTTACACCAATCAAGGTCTTTAGGTTATATCTTTGTTTTGAAAAAGGTCATCACCTGCTGGAGCTTTCTCATCACTAGTGGTGACGGGGCATTTGCCACTGTGTTTCTCTGAAGCTCTTTCTCGGGCCACTCTGTGGCTATTTTGCATTCTGCCCACAAATCACTCAGTACCACAATGTCAAATAAGGTATTCAGGTCTACCCATAAAACCCTTGAACTCCTCACAAACCGCTCAAGATGTGTATACCATTCTACTGGTTTCTCTCTCATGTTTGGGAAATCATGTTTGAATGACGCAAGATCACTTCTACCCAAGGCACATAGACATAACCTCAACCAGACACTTCCCTCAATGGAAAGGTTGTGGCACCCTCTCCCTGCACTGTGGATGGGGTTGGTTCTTTTCTAGTTTTCTTCTGCTCTTTGTTTCTTTGACCATCTGCATTTCTATTTTTCTAGCTTACTCCATTTTTTAATGTTACTGATCAATTCATTAATATGTCATTTAATTCCTGATGTTCTCATGCTAGTTATGCCATTCTCATCAAAACAAACATAGTAACTTTTCTATAGGGACTTGGTTCTATTCAGATCGATATATTTCTGAGCTAATTCATATAGTTTTTCATGTGCTTATCCTGCACATTTAGTAATATCTTTATGACAAACACCAGTTATTTTTCTTGATAGCCAATTAATGGAGAAAGTTTAAGGTTTCCTAGTATCTTCTCATCCAATTCTAATTTCAATCTTGCCACACCCACTGGATTCTCCCTTACTGGGGATGGAACCACTTCTTTACTTGATCCTGATCCTGCTTCTTCTCTCAAGGGTTCCAATATGCTTCCAAGCCAATCATCAAATTCTTTAACACTAAGGCCTGTCCGTGTAGCAGGGGCATTAGACACTATCCTTATCTATTGGGAGAACCGTATTGTCTGAGAAAATCCAGCCTGATTCAGGGTTGGATTAGTACTTGCAGCACAAGGGGTATTCATCTGAGTTGGTACAAAAGGGACTTGAGAAAATCCTCCCATTTTCGGGCTCACATGAGTGGTACCTGATGCATCCTTTTTTATAGGAATAACAAAATTATATATTGTGTTTCCTGTCAATCCAGGTTTATACAAAGGAACTGTGTGGCCAATAGTAACCTGAACAGTAAGTGCATCTGGGGCATTTAAAACATTAGGGTTAACAGGGGTGTTAATCCCCTCATTCTCTCCCATCGGGTTAGAATTTGTGTTCACCTGCGCTGTAGCTACTCCTGAGCTTCCACTAGACCCTACACCGGTTATTCCCTCCAATTGGGATTCATTTTATGGAGATGGACGTGCTCACAACAACACATTAAGAAAATCATCACTAATATCACTATCATTAGTTTCACCTTCACTCTCTGCGTTCTCACTCTTGTCCTTCTTTTTCTTCCTCCTTTCTTCTTTTCTTTTCTCTTGCTTTTCGCCTGTCAATAAAGGGTACAGTCTAGCTCCCTCTATCATGTCAGTTCTACACTTCTTTTGTTCTGCATCCCACCTAGCATTAGTACGCACTGCTTTTCTAGCTCTTCCCTGATACTTCTCCTTCTGCTTAGCCTCAGCTGCTCACTCCCAAGCATTAATCACATCGTACTGTATGGATTAAATCACATCGTACTGTATGGATTAAGGTGGTGGCCTCATTTCATACAATACACTTCCCAAATTTTCAATGATTCTCAAATTAAATGTGCCATAGCGTAGAAACATCAATGGAACTTCTTTCTCAGTGATCTTAAGCCATTGGTTAAGCGAAATACTCATATTCATGGTCATATAGTGACCTGTATTATATATACGATTGGTGCCTCTTCTCCTTCCCGAACCGATATATTCACATCTCACCTTACTAGGTTTTGAATTGCCTTAAAGAATTTTATTTTTAACAATAGAGTTAACAAGAACAGTAAATCTTCTTGTCTGGAAATAATTTCTTTACCAACAATCCCCATTCAGAAATCAACATACAATAACAGGGCAGCACTCTATGACTTAGTCAATCAATAACATTGTGGCTTAACATCAACCGACCAATTCCAGCACAGCACACTGTGACGTCTGTCTCACTCCTTGCAGCTGCTCATCCTACTTCCAATTTTCACAAAATACATTCTTCTCAGGACCAAGCACACAAAAAAGTGTAAAGCAATCACAACAAATAACTTTGGCAGCTCCATTAAAGAAATCAAAGTATTCAATCACAGAAGAAATGGTTCGAGTGACACTTTCTGACCTACTCAGATACACACAAGAAAGACACCTCGACCAGCAGGAATCACCCGGATTGAAACAGTTTCTCCTTGTGCACTAGGAACCATGCCTTACTCTCACATAAAGATAATGTCCCCATCTCAATTGTGCCGTCAACGACGTCTCACAAGAAGCACCACAAGACTTATCAGACAAAAACAATATAGTGTCTAGTACACTTTTTAATACTGGAACAGGGTTGGGAGTACACCGCTTCACCCCCCAGCAAGGTTCGCCCCTGGCATTATGGTAAATGCAGTCTCATGGTGCTTGCTTTGCTCGAATATTTGCGACTGTTTCGCCAGAGTTGGCGCAGATGGTGCTGATCTCTAGACATGTGTTTCTGGTTCATTACCCATCATCAGTTGAGATTACAGGCTTTAAATTTGGCGTTTGCTGAGTAGGCTGCCAAACATCACATCAGGTCAGGTACCTTTCACTGGCACGCGGGTGCTTCTTCCACGTGCTCAATGACTCACAGGAGTACTACTTTTTAATACTATCCAGTGATCTTAGGCTACGTCCAGCCTGATAAAAATGTCCACTTCTCCGCATTAAACACCACACTCATGCAACAACTTAAACATTAACACATCACACCCCACAATCTCTGCAAAACACCACAAGCTAGACATAAGCAATCACAATGCGCACCCTGTTTATACTCACTTTTCCGCTGTTACAAGTGTCTCCTGAACTGCAGAAACTATCCAAACCATGGGCTTTAGGGACTTGGGCTAGGATTGGACAGATCCAGCCTGACCAAAATGTCCACTTCTCCGCATTAAACACCACACTCACGCAACAACTTAAACATTAACACATCACACCACACAAGCTCCGCAAAACACCACAAGCTAGATATAAGCAATCACAATGTGCACCCTGTTTATACTCACTTCTCTGCTGTTACAAGTGTCTCCTGAACTGCAGAAACTATCCAAACCATGGGCTTTAGGGACTTGGGCTAGGATTGGACAGATCTAAGCTATTGTACTCTAACTCCCTTGCTTCAGTAACCAGCCATCCGACAATGCTACCATGTTGCTGGTGCACAGGAAGTGGTTACTGTTTCTTACCAGATGTACCCTTTCATGGAAGACTGAGAGGTAAAGGGAGTTGGCATTCAAACAAACAATGTAATACTTGTGTAACCTATTTAGCCACACAATAAGGACTAGGAATCAAATGTAAAGTTAAGTGGGTTTATTAAACATTAGTAATCAATCCAATAGTTGGAAAAATCAAGAACAGGTTGTAAATGTAAAGAAACACAACCCTCAAATCAAGCAGTCAAAGCATAATTTCATCTTGACAATTTGAAGCATAAAGTAATGACACTCAGAACTCTACAGGCGCCAAGAATATAGAACTGGAGGGCTCTCCAGTTACTCCGCTCCTCCCTCCTAAACATGAATAGATTCTAAAGACATCTAATCTAGTTCTAAGTCCAAATAAAGTTGGTTAAAATAGAAACAAAGGTCTCAAGGGAATTTAGAAATGCATGAAGCTGTCCGCATTGTGAAAACTCAAGTAGAAGTCTTCTAAACTAGGAAATAAGTGTTAGCATCAAGCCACACTTATGCAAGGATAAAGGGAAACAGAGATGTCTGTACCTCTCAAAGTCCAAGGGATCTCCTTCTCCAATGCCTAACAGAAGACTATGTAAAACGAATTAAAAGACATAGATGCCCCAAAAGAGTTGGGAAAAGAATATCAAGAACCTGGAAGATGAAGACTGGCAAGAGGCTCTGGCCCCCTGAAGGAAGTTGCAATTTCTTCCTGGTTTAAGTTAATACAACTCAAGATCCTACACAGAATATATCTCTCATGCCCCACGCTAGTTAAGATGGGGTACAGGACAGATGCCAAGTGTAGAAGGCAGTGTAAAAAGGAGGGTACCTTTATTCACATAATTTGGGAATGCGCGTATGTTAAAAGATATTGGGTGGAAGTATTCCACTAGATGGAAGAAGTGCTGAGGATACGGATGGAGCTAAATGCAAAAAGGTGCCTCCTAAATGTCTGGGAGCCAACAGATTTGAATAGCAAGGAAAAGACATGGGCAACATTGGGAATGGTGGTGGCTAAGCGTAATATAGCAAAAGCATGGGGGGGCCTCTGATGTGCCAACAGTTAATGCTTGGATGAAGGACATGGACTGGCGTATGTTAACAGAAAAGACAGTATTTGAGTTTCGGGGTTCGTCCGAGGAAATGGGAACAAATATGGGGCAAGTGGAACTTATATAGAGGAGACATTTGCACGGAGTCCAGCATGGCTCTTCCCCCAGAGCAAGTGAGATGTAGTTTAGCGTAGGATAGAAGAGGTATGAACTACAAAAAATGTAGTGCTTATGGAATATGTGAACAATTTCAGTGCTCTATCAATATAATGACCCCTGTAATGTTATTTCTTTTGTCATCAATAAAAAGAATTGTTAAAAAAACAAAAACATAGATGCTTCATCATTCCCACAGAACTCACACCACCACTCCAGGAACCAATGGGATTGCACTTCACGTGCATATTTGCAACATTCCTAATATTTCTCATCCCACGAAACCTGTACATTCACATGACCTTGGGTAGCACACCGTTGTTGATACATGAAGTATAGGATGCTTTTTCTCTCTGTTAACTTTCCATTTCTCTGCCAAGATTTTCTTCTCAGGCCTCTCTATCGCTAATACACAATTCACCTTTCTCTAACTAATGAAGCCTTGACAGACATCTGTAGAGGAGAGAACATGCAAGACAGCAGAAAAGTATGTTTTGAAATTCAGGCCTTGTTGAATTAGCTTGGCTAAACACTAAATTGTGCACTTTGGTTACATAAATATATGTGTACGTGTAACTTCAAATTAACTACAGCAATAGAACTGCAACTAAATAAATGAATCATGTGCAATGTGTAATGCACTTTCACATAAATGTAGTGTAACTTGAAACACGTGTAAATATGTATGATAACTACATTTTGTCATGATGATGCTAAACATTATTGTGCACATGTTTATGAATCACTAGTGTTCTACAATGAAATCATTTTAAAAATACAGTTGATAACCTAACTTCATATTAATAAGTCTAAGACACATAGAGTATATAGTGCTAAGCGAACATAAATAAGTGAACATAAATATTGCGTATCTGTGATGTGTAAGGGTGGAGCTAAAATGACACTGCTCCATGATAAATATTGGATGTGTTAAATACCTCAACCTTTGTTACAGTTTGGCAGGTCACACCTTCCGAAATTTAAAATGAAAAAACCATATGGTAATTACTGTATCATGCGGATTTTTGTGCTTTAAACACCAACATCTGCATGTTATTCCCCATAAACTCATAATAGATGCTGTTTATTGCTCCCAACAAATACAAATTAATGTGGTATTGTTATTTACCTGGTGTGAAAACTAGCACCTATAATCAGGTGCTTACTGGTGTTCTACTCCCTTCTACTCTCTCTAGGGTCATAATTCTGTGACAGATCTTGGCATCATCTGCTGATACGTCTAACTTGTATATGCTTGAACTGGCAAGTGCTGGTCTTGTGATGGATCGTTGTGCCTCCAAGAAGCCAGCGGCGGCTCGTCCGAAATGGCTGAGGAGCAACGCCCAACTGCCTAACTCAAAGCCAGCAAATGTAAAATAAAACGATATTCTAGTATTGTTTTCTTTTTCATTTGCTTGCTTTCTGAGCCAGCTTGTGCTGGGAGGGTCTGGGTGCAGCATGGGAGGAGGAGTGCTATGTGCACTCTCTAAGTGCGCATATGTGTTTGGCCGTCCGTCTCAGGCCGACCAAAACAAACATGCACACTTAGGTTTCTGTAGCCGGCTGCATTGAACAGCAGGCCTGGAGAAACTCCCACAGACTCCCTAGCCTGAGTGGAGCGTCTTTCCAACCCGCTCAGGTCAATCCCTGCGTTGCTCTGCAGCACAGGGATAAAATTGCTAGCATTCGCACCAAGAATTTTCAATTCTATTAAGGACACGGAGGCGAGGATTATGCTATCTTTTTCTTCACTGTAAAACAAACAGCGGCCAATAAGAACATTTTTTACATTAAAACGAACATTCCCAGAATGCTTAGCGAATGTTCCATAACAACCATAGCGACTAGCCCTATATATGTGTCTAGCCCCGTGAGCACCTCCTCTTTCTTTGCCCAACGAGCAGTGTCCAAACTTAAAGTGTCCATTATCCACAGAAGAGTTCTAAGGAAACAAAATGGCAACTGGAATCGTGAAACAAATACATCCTTAGTAATCCTGGAGACAGTAGAACAAGTCATCCATTAAGCTCCAAACAATAGCTTATTCGCCTTTCTGGTCAGCACCTGAAATAGAGGTGAGACTCGTAATAATTGCCATACCCTTTATCACAGGGAGGGTGAACATGGCATTAACAGTATTAATTGCAATGTGGGCGGGATAATCCTCGCCTCCGTGTCCTTAAAAGAATTGAAAATTCTTTGCGCAAATGTTAGCAAATTTGTTATTCTATTACAGGACCGGAGGCTTTGGATTATGCTAGTTTAACGCTTATCTAGAACCACAGAAGCAACATCTCCCACAGGTTTGTAAAAACTGTTTAAACGTAGAACTAGACGACCAAACAGCCACTTTAATAATATAATGAATACTAGTACCAAGCGTAAAAGACTTTGAGGCCATGGCACCTCTGACTGAATGCGCTCCAAACAGTGTTGAACAACCCACCGGCCTGATAGACCGGGTACATTCTTCCTAAGCTTTGAGGTATTTTACCACACACAATTTGGTATTTGATTGAAAAGCATTGTAATCAATGGATTTAGAGAAGGTTTTTGTACGTGCTGTAATCACAAAAGACACTCCTTCAGGAGAAAAAATCCTACCCTCCAGATCTAATACTCTAATATCAGAAACATGTCTACAAGAAGATAAAGAAAGAAGCATAGCCAGTTTAGGGGACAAATGTTTTCTTGACAAATTTGCATTATCAGGCAATGTGTCAAACAGATTTAGTACTTTAGAAAGATCCCATAAAGAAGAATACTTAGCCATAGGTAGATTCGCTACCTGTATTCCTTTCAGGAGTTTACAAATCACCGGATGCATACCTACCGGTCTGCCGTCTATCTGCTTATGTCCTGCTGAAATGGAAGACCGAAGTTATTGACTAACCTGTAAGATAAACCATTTGCCGGCTTTTTGGAGAAAAAATTCACAATTTGGGAGAGTTCTGCCTCCACGGTATCCAGGTGCCTCTCCAGGCACCAACTAAACCATGCTCGCCATGCGGAAGAGTAACATTTTCTGGTGGAAGGAGCCCAGGCCTGATGGATGAACTCTGAAGCTTCCTTTGAAAGTCCTGGCAACGACCACTGTTGCCCGAAAGCCTCCAGGCCATCAGGTGTAGTTACCCCTCGAGAACTAGCGGATGCAGCTCCCCCTGAGGGTCCAGGAGCATCGTCGGGAAAAACGGAAGGAGGAGAGGGAAGTCGCACGCTAGTTCCAGAAGAACTGGGAAACAAGGCTGTGACTTCCAGATCGGAGTTATCAACACAACCTCTGCCGATTGCAGGACAATCTGGTTGGCCTCCCTGGGAATCAGGAGAAAGGGTGGAAACGCATAATTGAGGGACATCGACCAATCCTGTGTTAATGCATCCGTGGCCATCACCAATGGATCCGGTTTCCAACTGAAGAATGTCTCCAGCTGGCAGTTCAGTCTGGAAGCAAACAGATCTATGTGGGACAGGCCCCAAATTGACTGAGTCATTTGGAAGAGCGATGGATGAATTTTCCAGTCGCTGTAGTCTTTCAAGTGACGAGAGTTTCCAATTCGCTATTGTCTTGTGTCTGCCCGGGAGGTATTCCGTAATCACCGTTATTTGATGTGCTAGGCAGTAGTGCCAGAAGTCCTAGGCGATCTCCGCCAACATCGGGGATCTGGTGCCCCCCAAATTGTTTATATATCTCACTGCTTAGATATTGTCCATACGTAAAAGAATACAACAAGAAACTTTCTTGGGGGAGAGCGTGCGGATCGCAAACGATCCCGCCAGAAGCTCTAGACAATTGATGTGTAACTCTAATTCCTGAGATTACCATCTGCCCCCTGTCGTGACGGTCCCACACCATGCTCCCCAGCCCGATCGAATGGCGTTCGATTCTATTACTATCTCCGTGCGAGATCCGAAGATTGCTCGCCCGTTCCAGGCTTCTATATGTGCTAACCACCACCTGATTTCTTCTCCGGGGTCCTCCGTGAGGGGAATCTGATCCGAGTAAGAGAGGCCCTTCTGAAGATGCCATATTTTGAGGCGTTGTAGGGCTCGGTAATGAAGGGGTCCGGGAAATATTGACTGTATAGAGGAGGCCAAAAGACCTACTAACTGTGCAATCGCTCTGAGTGACATCATCAGGGAATCCAGCGTCTTTCGCAATTCCCTCTTGAGATCTCTCAAATTGTGTTTGGGTAAGAGTAGTTGAGCCGACTGGGAATTGATTACAAACCCAAGAAATTCTATAGACTGGGTTGGGTTCAGCACCGATTTCGTTCTGTTTATCACAAACCCTAAGTTTTCCAAGAGGGCCATTGTCCTGTGAAGATGTTGGCTTGCTAATTCCTCGGAGGGAGTAATGATCAGGATATCGTCGAGATATATTATCAGACGAATGCCCTCCTCCCTGAGGAGTGCTATGACCGGTTTCATCAGCTTGGTAGAGCACCAAGGAGCTGAGGAAAAACCGAAAGGCAGGACCAAGAATTCCAGTCGTCTTTCTTGCCATAGAAACTGTAAGAATCGCTGATGAGGGGGGAAAAATGGAACTGTCAGGTAGGCATCTTTGAGGTGTAGGCGGACCAGCCAGTCCCCTTGCCTCAAAATGTCTGCAAAAATATGGATTCTCTCCATCTTGAAGTGTCTGTAGAGGACGAAACAATTGAAATCTTTCAGATTGAGGACTAACCGATAACCGCCGCCTCTCTTCTGGACTAAGAAGACGTTGCTGCAGAAACCCACTGCTTTGTCCTCGCAGTAGGCCACCACGTGTTTTTGCAGCAATTCTTCTACCTCTTGATCTATAAAAGTCATGTCTAGTTGGGAAAAATACAGAGGAGGGGAGGCATACTTTGCACTGGTGTTTGATAAAAATCTATGCGGAAACCCTGCACTCTTTGTAGTACCCAGGTGTCCTGGGTTATCTGTGACCAAATGTGCAGGATTAGTCGAACTCGACCCCCCCAGAGGATAAGATAATAGAGGTATTGGGCTCACCTGCAGTAATTTGGGGTTGGAAATTCCCTCTTTGACCGCCACGATGAAATCTGCGTCTGTTTTGGCGTCTGGAGGGATAAAAGGTGCCTTCTCTGGTGGTGTCTTGAAAGTCCCCTCGACCGCGGCCATATCCTCCTCTGGTAGGGCCCTGATAGTAAGAACGGCCTGGTGAGTGGCCCCTGCCTCGCCCGGCCCTTCCAAAAAGGCCTGTTTGGAAAACTCGCTTAATGCTGGTCTGAGCTTTATCCAGGGAGGTGAAGGTCCCCATGTACATGGAAACATCCTTTACAAATTTGTCACCGAAAAGCAACCCTTCGGCCAACGGACCGGGTTCTGCTACTGCAAGTTCGGTCATGTTGTTGTCCATTCTCATGAGCAATGATTTTCTGCACTCAGCGGATATGGCACAATTAGCGTTTCCTAAAAAACAAATAACCCAGGATCTATGGACGCTCCAGTTTCTTTGGCTAACAAAGCCAACTCCAAAATTTTTGCTAGAAGACCAGCGATATCCAAGAGCTTGTCTTGGCATCCACACCAGGCTCTATCAATCCCTTTTTTAGGATCTTTGGCAAACTTTTTCAGAAATGCCAACATGTTGGGATCTATATCTGGTGTTTCTGCCACAATTCCTGACTTCCCTCTTAAAGCTGCTTCTGAGGTTTTGGTGGAGATAGTCTGAGACCTCTGGTGGAGGAGCCCAATCTGAGGACCTAGGGTGGATATTATCCATTGGATTAAAGTCAAAAGGGGACGTGGATTGGTATACGGGCGCTGACAGGGGTTCGCTAGAACGCCTCTTTGCCTTTTTCTTTTATGGGGAGATGGTTTTCCCTGTAGAATCAGTGTCTGTATCTGTATTCGTAGGCGTGTTGTAAACCGTGCTGGATGAAGAATGGCTAGGTCCCGCCGTCTCCGCGTACTGATGGTCACTAGCGGAAGGCTGGGGCAATTTAAGTAAAGCTTGAGCATGGAGCCAGCTTGTTGTTGCCGATTTAGATTTAGGTTTAGCGCCAGGGGAACTTGTTGCAGGGTCTTGAGAAAGCATACCATGATTCCTAGCAAATTTTTCAAGCTGCGCAGTAATCGGTTTGAGGGCAACTGCAGGCGCCTTACTAACAGTTTGGGGAACCGCCACTTCCACTGCTTTACTCACAGACTGTTGCACAGATGCATCCAAAGCATCCACCAGGTTGTCTTCCAGAGGAGTTGCATGCGCCTCCTCATAGTACCCGTGTTCGTCCTCCTAAAAGTAGGCCTAGTCTTCCATCGCAAACAGAATAACAGCTAACTGCGATATAGACTGAATTGAAATATTGAATATCAATCTCAAAGGGATCAGTGAAGGGGAGCCACCCTGTGTGCAAATGAACTTAAGTTTTTAAATATGCTCCTCAGCAAAGCTGTAGTCAGTGTGAAAAAGCCCACTCCAGGGGCCACCAGCCAAAAAATGGATTTAAAAGCCTGCACACGGCTTGGGCTTTCCAAATTGTAACCAGCCTAGGATCGGCGTCAGCAACGGGACTCGGGAGACAACCAGCACTGAAAGCTCACTTGAAAATGAGCGCGAGGAAGAAAAACGGAGATGGGGCTACACGGAGCCCAAAAGGAGCCCAATTTTGCTACGCGCGCCCGGCTGGCATATCGGAGCAAATACGCTGGCCTGAATTAGGAAAGGCGCCGTGGCCTCTAACGGGACTCTGGTGAGTGAACTAAGGGGAAAGTTAGTCGGACGGGGCGCACTGCGGTATTACCACGTCCGCCACCCTTCGAGAACACTGGAGCACACAAGCGTTGTAATGCTCCAAGAGGCACAATTAACCGCATGCGTGCGGCGGTTATTTTTGCGCTGTGCGCAATTTACAAAAAGCCGTGTTACATGACGAGCTGAGCTCGTCATGAGCATGGAAGGGGTTAAATACGCAAGCGTTGTAACGCTTCAAGAGGCACAAAGTAGATACGCGCTAGTACGATAACAAAGCGCTACCAAACCACACCAGCGCTGCAGCGCTCAAAGCATATTAACAAGGTCATATCAATACATTTAACATTACATTTATTATTCCAAATATGAATTTTATAAAGGTATAGTCATAAGAGAAAATGAAGCACTTATCTCGGCTGCGAGCAGCAAAGAAACAGGAAGTGCTCACAGGGCAAGACATATATATAGGGCTAGTCTCTATGGTTGTTGTGGAACATTTGCTAAGCATTCTGGGAATGTTAGTTTTAATGTAAAAAATGGTTTTATTGGCTGCTGTTTGTTTTACAGTAAAGAAAGAGAGCATAATCCGAAGTTTCCGGTCCTGTAATAGAATTCGATGGGAGTCTGTCCCAGGGGCTGCTGGGACCATGAAGAGGCCAGGAGGTGTGACGCAGGAGGCAACCGGCAGCTTTGGGTACGTTTGTTTTATTTTTTAATATATTATTCCTAACACCCCCATGCAAACCCCCCCCCCCCCCACCCCCCTACCCCCTACCTGTGTTCCCTCCACCCACCCCAGCACCCAGTTTTTTTGTGGCAGCCACCACTGCAAGAAGCACAATGTTCTGTCAATGCACTGGGAAGCACAATCAGTAAGGAACGCAGTGTTTGCAATGCTGCCAGGTGTTTTAAACAGTATTTGTAATACTTATATCGAAAAAGCCTTTGTTAACCCCAACAAAAGAAACAATTGATTTGTTAGCCTACGGCCAAGACACAGTGTTTGCATTGCACACTATTACGTACTAACTCAGTTCATAACAGAATTGTGCAGCAGCGAATGGAGGACTGTATTTAATTAGCATTGATATAACTCTGATAACAGGCATTTATTTACTTATATTTGATTGCGCAGTAACTCATAATCACAAGAGCCGCTTCCCGTGCCAGCTTTTCTTAATTTGTGATGTGCAAAGAGCCGGACTGGCCGTTGTGGGCACCGGGCAATCCCCCGGTCGGCCGCAAGGGTGGGGGCCGGTTTTGGGCTCTGGGGGCCGTTTTTGTTGCAGAGCCGTTTTTGCAGCATAGCTGCAAAATCGGCCCTGTAACAAAATCGGCTGAAAAGCGGCCCTGGCAAAGCGCTCGCCCCCCTCCCGCCCGGGGAGCGGGGGGGGCCGGCCGAGCACTTTGCCAGGGTCGGTTTTGGTTCCCAGTCCGGCCTGTGACAGCTCCTTGTGACCAAAAGATTAGATGATCTATTCTAGAAGATCGTATATAAATCTGTGCCAGGAACACTCTAGGGGTAGCTGCGTGCATTACAAATTTGAATAATAATAAATTGGCTGGTAAGGATGTTTCTAATTCAGACCTCATAGTTAAAAGAGCCATCTAGTAAATAGAAGAGAACAGTTCTCCTTAACCCCTTGCGTGCTTCTGTCGGCCGTTGGCCGACGGGAGCACTACCTCGCTAGTGCTAGTGCCGTTGGCCGATGCGGCCCGCCCATTTTGCGGAAGTGCTGCACTACCGCAAAATCGCAGCCGCAGGAAAGGGGTTAACCCAGTCTCGCATCTCTGACAACAATCAACAATAAGCGTTCTAGAATGTTCCTTTGTTTGATGACGTCAGCTTGGGGTGAAACATTATGACATCATTCACTGGATGGCTCCTTGAAGTACATATTGATTGAAAAAATTATAGACGCGAGAAGGGACAAACGGTTACCAATGGTGGTACCTCCTTCTTAAAACAAAAATAATTAGCAAACTAGTTAGCACAATCTAACTGTACTGATCTAGTGTGTGTTGCATTTGTAAGTATCTAAAGAATTAGGAGCAATGGAGCTCGGATCGTCAAAGAGCCTCTCAAATGATTTGAGGTGACCAAGTCCCCATATGTCTCCCATTTTAGAAATGCCAATAAGGTGCCACTGCCGTAATACCTTTAGGTGTGTCACCTGCCCTCCTACCACTGTGCCATTCCATAACAGTATCTTTCACATTATTTTATAGGGCCAGCCGATCCGTCTCAAAGCTTTTTGCCAGCAAAGAAAACCAGCTTGAAAGGCCCAGGGAGAGAACCCGAGAAGAGGGCACAGTAAAAGTATTCTAAGAGTGCTGATCCCTCAAACACATTTTGTTCATCCACAGTTGATGGGTCATTTCTGGCTTAGAAAAACCCGCCATTTATAAATGGTATTTCCGTTGTCCTCTAGTGTAGTCAAATATCGGCCATAACAAGACCACCATAGTAAATGGATTGAATGTATTTTTTTCTCAAGGGAATTCATGGTGATTTCCCCTTCCATTTGAAAATTTGAGTCATGATCCTAATAGAGACGAAGAGTTGATCTGGAATCTCACATGGGCAATTCTGTATCACAAATAGAAGTCTGAGAAGGGCCACGGCCATTAAGGAGAAGGGTGACTCAAGAGCAGAAGTCCATCTGCAGGTTAGCTGTAAGCGAGGCAATTTAAGCTCCTACCTTAATGTTGGATCTTAGGAGATATATACTTAAGACTATAGGCTAATACTCACAGTTGTGGGGCCCACCATCCCAGGCCCACCCTCCCACAAAGGTTACTTTCCCTCACTGAAAAGACAGCAGCCTTCTATTAAAGACCCATGCTCTCAATCAGCCTAACTCCATTCTAGCAGTTGTAAAAGAGTAAGAACATCTTATTGTCTGCATATGATGATACCAAATCCTTCCAACTCGCCCTCTTTTTGCAATCCCCGCAGCAGACCGTTCCTCCAAAGCCGGTTCCCCGATTGCTCAAGTGCTAGTTATGTTATGTTATATATTTATTTTTATAGCGCACGGCTACTCCAGGGGAGTGTCCCGGCGCTTTATCAAGGCAGCTCAGAATAAAAAACATAACACTGATGCAGACAACAAACAAAATAAAAAAGAAAAGGGGCTCCTAAAGATTAAAAAGCCAAGTCTTCAGGCCTTTCCTGAACAGGAGCAAATTCGAGGAGGAACGTAACGCTAAAGGCAAGGTGTTCCACAACTGAGGGGCCCTCAAACTGAAGGAGCTACCCCCAGTGCGCGCCTTCCTCACTCGTGGCACCATGGCCAAAAACAAAGACTCTGATCGCAGTGATCTAGTCGGACGATAGAAGGTCAACCTGCATTGTAGATACTTTGCTCCTGCGCCAAATAGCGCTTTATGTGCCAAGGTCAAAGCCTTGAACATGACGCGCTTTCGGATGGGCAGCCAGTGAAGCGACTGCACCAGTGCGGAGGCTCTTGCTCGCCTATGAAGGCCGAAGATCGCACGGGCCGCGGAATTCTGCACAACCTGCAACCGCTGCACAAGATAGTCCGGGAGTCCTAGATAGAGGACGTTCGCATAGTCCAATCTAGAGCCCACTAAGGCTTGAACGGTGATCTTCCTATGCTCTTCTGAGAGCAAAGGTAGGAACTTCCGGAGCATCTTGAGCAGCCCATAGCAGGTACCCGTCAGACCCTGAATATGTGGGATCAGCGACAGGCTATTGTCCAACTTTACTCCCAGGTTTTTGGCCACCAGCGATACCTGTGCAGGAGGGCCGCTATCCACAGGCCACCACGCACGCCAATCAGGATCCTGGGAGCAGCCGAAGAACAGCACCTCCGATTTACTGGGGTTGGCCTTAAGACTGTTCCGCTGAAGCCAGCTAAAAACCAGCTCCAAACATCCCCGGATGTTCTCTCCATCGAAGGCCTGATCCTTCCCACACGCAAACAACAATTGCGTGTCATCCGCGTAGGACACGATCCGGGCCCCCAAAGACTCCACCAGTGCCGCCAAAGGTGTCATAAAGATGTTAAAGAGAGTCGGGCTCAACACAGAACCCTGTGGAACCCCGACTCCCAATGGCGGCATTTCAGCGGAGCTCGGAGAGGCCCAGACCGTTTGTCGGCGGCCCTCAAGAAAAGATGTAAACCAATTAAACACCGTCCCCCTCAGACCGATGTCATGTAGTCTGGCAAGGAGCACCTCATGGGGGACGGTGTCAAAGGCCGCCGACAGGTCAAGCATGACCAGCATGGCCCTACCTCCAGCATCCAGAGTCTCCCTGATGATCTCCGACACCTCCAACAGTGCCGTCTCCGTGCTTAAATTAGGGCGGAAACCGGACTGTGAAGACTGAAGCAGATCGCTGGACTCTAGAAAGCCGGAGAGGACGCCATGCACATGCTTCTCCGTGATCTTAGCCAACGCTGGGAGGAGGGAGATCGGCCTGTAATTGGCCAAAACCTCTGGGTCCGCACCGGCCTTCTTAAGGAGGGGGATCACCATGGCCCTTTTCCAGGGCAACGGGACCTTCCCCACACTGAGAGACAGATTCACAAGTGGATTGACCAGTGGGTTAACCACGGTAGCCATCTTAGCCAAAAATTTGGCCGGACAGGGGTCTAGAGGCGAGCCCGATTTAAGATTGGCCAAGAGCGCTAGGGAGGCATCGATGGAAATAGCAGGGAACTCTGCGAGAACCGCAGCCGGCGCGGACAGCCGTGCCGGTCCTGTCCCCGCGCTCAAACCCTCCCCTGAAGACTCCACTGTGAACGAGTCCTGGATAGTTTTAATCTTATCTGTAAAGAATTTGGCCAAGTCACAGACCCACAGCTCTGATGGAACACCCTGAGAAAGGTTGGATCTGGGGGCCAAAAACTCCCTGACCACCGTGAAAATCTCTTTACAAGAATTGGAGGCGGCATCAATCCTCCTAGCCAGATAGTTTCTTTTTTCCCAGAGAATATCGCGATGGTATGATTTAACCATGGTCTTATAGGCCAATCTCGCCCCCTGATCATAATTAAGGCGCCATGCCCTCTCCGCAACCTTACACTGGCTGCGAGCAGCCCGCAGTGCCTCAGTGAACCACGGGGCCGAACCCCTCTTAGCCGTCTCCCGCAGGGCCATAGGGGGGGCCTGATCATTCAGCCTCTCCAACAACCATCCCTGCAGGGACTCGACGTCCTGTTCTAAATCGCCTATAAGAGGGCACGGATGGTCCATAGCGGCCATGGCTAACAGATCAGGCGTGACTCTATGCAAGGCCCTCCTAACAGGGCCAAGTTGTCTGGGCGCACTACACGGGAGAGACTCACTGGCCAAGATGGAAAATCTGGCCAGCCTATGGTCAGTCCAGAGCACCGGAAGGAGCTCAATGTCGACCAGAGGGAACGAAGAGAAAACCTGATCAAGAGTATGCCCTTTATCATGTGTGGGGCCTGTAAGAAAAGGGACAAGACCCAAAGGAGCCGTAATGTCCAACAATTTGTTGGCGTCCGAATCGTCGCCCACGTCCATGTGAAAATTAAAATCTCTTGCCAACAGGCAATGCTGTGTGCTCAAGGCCAGACCAGCAATAGCCATCTGGAGGTCGTCGAAAAAGGAACCCACTGGTCCAGGGGGTCTATACACCACCAGTCCTTTCACAGCTTGTTGCGGGGTCAATCTAATCGTGAATGCTAAGGACTCAGATTCTGTGATGGTGTTAAGAGAAAGAATAGAGCAGGATACTGACTTATTTACTACCACCGCCACCCCTCCTCCTCTGCCTTTGACTCTATCCTGCCGGAAGATGTTATAATCTGGCGGAATTGCCGCCGTAATGTCCGGATTGGACGTCTCCCCCAGCCATGTTTCAGTCAGAAGAAGAAATAGAGGTTTTTCTCTGACAAGGAGATCAAAGATTTCCAAGGCATGCTTGCCTACCGATCTGGTATTTAGCAGTAGGCCGAGGTGTCTCACACCGGCATTCCCTCTCCCTCGTGGCACAGCGGGGGTATAAATAGGCACCCAACCACATCCAGGGCATAGACGTTTCCCCCTATAACGGGCCGGGAACACTGACCGGCAGGTACCAGAATGTTTTTGCAAAGCGCAGAGTTCCATAGCAGAGTAGTGAATCATTTTACCCAAAAATGAATACAAAGGAGGAAATACCCTCCAGACCCCTACCTCCGCTCCGCCGCCTCCGGGACGCTGACGGGCGCAGACGGGCGCAGATGGGCAGGACTCTGGCAAGACTCAGGCAAACGCGAGGGCAACCCCGCTGCGCGATCCCGCTGCGCAGAGAGGAACGGTTTAAGTAGGTTCTCCTGAATGGGTCTCACCTGCCCCACGAGGACGCTCAAGATGGCGCTACCAGAGCGCCACTGCCCATTCAAATATGGCAGCCAAAGTCAGGACACTGCTAAACCCAACCGCCCCAGATCCCGGACCCGCTAAAAGAGCGGTGTATTACAATTATGTGCAGTCAGGGGGCCGTCCTGGTTAAAAACAAGGGAAGAGAAACACAAAATAAAGCAAATACAAAAACGGGAGTTATAAAAAGGAAACGCGCTGCCGAGCAGCGCTATGTGCAATGCTGAGCCGCCCCTCCAGGCGAGTGTAACCGAAACAGAGCACACACACCCAAGGACCGCCTTAAGTAGGTCCTCCTGAATGGGTCTCACCTGCCCCACGAGGACGCTCAAGATGGCGCTACCAGAGCGCCACTGCCCATTCAAATATGGCAGCCAAAGTCAGGACACTGCTAAACCCAACCGCCCCAGATCCCGGACCCGCTAAAAGAGCGGTGTATTACAATTATGTGCAGTCAGGGGGCCGTCCTGGTTAAAAACAAGGGAAGAGAAACACAAAGTAAAGCAAATACAAAAACGGGAGTTTTAAAAAGGAAACGCGCTGCCGAGCAGCGCTATGTGCAATGCTGAGCCGCCCCTCCAGGCGAGTGTAACCGAAACAGAGCACACACACCCAAGGACCGCCTTAAGTAGGTCCTCCTGAATGGGTCTCACCTGCCCCACGAGGACGCTCAAGATGGCGCTACCAGAGCGCCACTGCCCATTCAAATATGGCAGCCAAAGTCAGGACACTGCTAAACCCAACCGCCCCAGATCCCGGACCCGCTAAAAGAGCGGTGTATCACAATTATGTGCAGTCAGGGGGCCGTCCTGGTTAAAAACAAGGGAAGAGAAACACAAAATAAAGCAAATACAAAAACGGGAGTTTTAAAAAGGAAACGCGCTGCCGAGCAGCGCTATGTGCAATGCTGAGCCGCCCCTCCAGGCGAGTGTAACCGAAACAGAGCACACACACCCAAGGACCGCCTTAAGTAGGTCCTCCTGAATGGGTCTCACCTGCCCCACGAGGACGCTCAAGATGGCGCTACCAGAGCGCCACTGCCCATTCAAATATGGCAGCCAAAGTCAGGACACTGCTAAACCCAACCGCCCCAGATCCCGGACCCGCTAAAAGAGCGGTGTATTACAATTATGTGCAGTCAGGGGGCCGTCCTGGTTAAAAAGCAGTGCAAAAAGCAGTGAGGAGAGCAAGCATCCCTGCCTAGTATGGTCCTAGTGTTCGCATCACAGCTGGCCAGATAGTACAAGAGTTTATCTGATGTGGCCTCCAAATCATAATGACGTCACATAATGACACTAACCAAACCATGCATGTCACCTCCTGGACCATACTCTTAAGATCATGTGTTTCCACCTCGCATTGTGAAAGTGTGGCAGCCTCCTTAGTCGAATGCACCCTCTCCTCGAGTTCCGCCCATGCAGCCTTCCTGTCTCGTGAGAGAACTCTCTAATGCCAGGCCCCCAAATTACCCCCCTTTGCCCTTCCACTCAACAACACCTTTTATAACTCCCATATTACCTCCTGCATTGTCATTGTCTTTGTTTATCTCAAGTCATTTTTAGTTTTCTTAGGTATGAATGTTACAAAGCCTACTAACCACCATACAAAACAATTCACCATGTTCCATTCCGCCATCTGTTTTCATACCCAACGCTGGTGCCAGAGATAAGTGCCCAGAGATATTGTACTACCAGGCTCTGCACTACCGCAACATGCTGCAAGCCCATCATTGTGTATGGAATGTAATAAATCCAAGAAAGGGAGTGGTGCACCTCGGAGTAGAAGATAAAACCCTATTTAACAGATGTCAGTTCCTCTAAACAATATCCTAGAGACTCTGCCCGGATGGAGATGAATGAGCCATCAATGGAAATAAACAAAATGCTGCTGATTGACTGCGCGCTGCAGAAATGAAGAACAGTGTACATGCAGTAGACGTCCATTTTGACCAAGATGGCGTCTAGTCCTATATTGAGGCCTAGTTTACAAGTCAGGAAAACACACTTCTATATGTCATAGGGATTTAGGGGCATATTTACAAGGGGAGATCTCCACCAGAACGTCACTTTTAATGTCGTTCTGGTGGCGATATCCCCTTCACCTTATTTACAGATCGGCGTTAAGCCACTTAGCGTGGCTTAACACCGCCTTATAAATAAGGCCCCTTTTCACACTTCAGTTAGCGTGAAAGGGACGTGCAATGGGTGTTGTAGTGGGCATTCCGCCACAACACCCATTGCTTTTTGATGCTGTCCTAGATTTACAAGGATGGGACAGTGCTAAAAACTAAGACCACAGAAAACCTGAAACCATGGAAAGAGCAAATTGCCTTTCAAGATAGTTCATGTGCAGGAAGGTGTCCCTTCCTGTACCTAAACAATCGCCCCTGCAGCGCAGTCCCCTTTGCAACATGGCAAAAGGGTGCTTTTGTTAGCGCTAGACAGCTTTATTAGTGCCAGCTCTAGGGGAGATACATGAGTGCGCCATATATTTATAAATTCGGCGCATTCCTGCGTTTTAAAAATGTCAGAGCGCGGCATTACCAATTTTGCCATAACACCACACTCTGTCATTTTATTATAAATATCCCCTTAGTTTCAAATGCAATAGCACCACGTCAGTAAATAAATATACAATCGAGAATAAATCCATGACCAGCATGTTCTTAATAAAGCACAAAAATATAAAATGCACAAAAACTCCAACAAGAGCACGGTAATTATGTGGCCATTTAACCCTGGCTAGAAGCACAGTAGGTGCTCAAGAGTGCGCTTAACCTGTAAAGAGATGATTTCCAATGCAAAGATTTAGGACTGCTGAAACAGTGCCAGCAATGTCACCTACAAAAATCTGTACAGTAGCAGTCTGTCCATTCAGAGACCAAAGCACAGGAAAGAAGCAGACAAAGTGGGAGGTGTATGGTGCGAGCAGTGCTTAATTTTAGCCGGTGGTTTCCGGTGCTCGGCACCAGCACTTAATTGTCAACACTTGCACTTATGACAGTCTGCTGCATGGTGGCGCTCTTTGTCTCATTTAGAGACGAGCATAACAACAGTTGTTTATTAATTCAATGCACTTTAAAAAATGACATACCTGCCGACATTCTTATAGCTTTGGGGATCTGGAATAGTCAGAATCGTCACACTTGTAGGTGTGTGATGGTTAGTCGTTGTGTTGTTCATGTTATTGGCAGTTCTTACAGTGGCAGTGGGCGGTGCAAGCCGAAGTGGCCTCCTGAAGAGTGCCATGACACTTTTAATTTTACAAATTAAGTACTGGTTGCGAGTGTGGTCTTAATTATAGGCTTCTGCTAGGGAGAGAGATTTGTTTGACAGACTCCTCCTAGGGGAGGAGTTTTTTAAACAATTGTTTGGCAAGCAGGGTGCTTGCCTGTATGGTGTGGGCACACTCTAACAACTAAGGACTTTGAAGGATAAAAGGCATGAGGTGGTTAGGTCTGAGGCCAGTTTACCACAAAAATATAAACAAACTTCTGCAGGTTTGAACTAGCCTAAATTAACAGAACTCAGAATACAAAAATAAAATAATGCCTAAGTAATGACTTGACCTCATAGTAAAAACCTTCAAAAACGCACCTACACTCCAAAGATACCTGCTGGTTGTTTAAAATACAAATTTTAGAATGACCATTGTCAACACTTGAGTAGGAACACCGGAAATGACTCTCATTGAAAGCGAATGATTTACTTGCTAATTTCACAACAGTGTAAACTCTTGTGACTCGGCGCCTGTGGCAACATTAGACTCAAAAGCTCTGTTGTAAGTTTAGTTTTAACCCAGAAAAACATTAGGACGTCAGTGCAGCCTGTTTTTGCGAAACACACATCATATTTAGTTCCCCAAACTAGCTGGAGAAATGTCAACATAATACTAATCTCTGTGGGTGAATAATTTCGCTGGCAGAGGAGGTAAAACCTAGAACAAAAAACCTTGTGTTGTAGCTTGAAAGATAACCACTTGGCAAAGAGGAGAGAACCCTCAGAGATAAAACCATGCCTGGTGTTCTATAAGGAAGATATGGAGTCCCTCGGCACAAGGATGTAAACATGATGACTCAACGTTTTATGAATGAACCCATCAAAGCTACCTGAGAAAGGCCTACTTGGGTTTTAGGCTATTGTTCGACATCTTGGACTTTAAATTTAGTTGGACAAATTAGCACCATGAACTCGGGTGCTGTAGAATTTGTGAGCTGAAAATGTAACCCATATACTCTGTGAATAGAGGAAGCTGAATGGTCCTTGGTCCTAAAAAACACATTTAATGGGCTGCGACAGCTTGTTCAACCTCAGAGGCACTAAATCTCTGTTTCAAGAGGGAAACAAAACAGATGTTTACCAAGGTCAGCCATGTGTTTACATTGTTGGAGACCATTAAAGTGTACAGACATTGGGATCAATGTGTTGTACTCCAGTTGCAAAAGTCTAGTTAAGGTTATCGTGATTAAGTATGAAATGTAACCATTGGTTTTAGCGAAGGCTGTGTGACTAACTTGATTACTCGCGACCAGAGTTTGCTTTTATGATGAATTGACTATATTTGTAGGGAGTTGTATCTCCTATGTTTCTGATGGTTTTAGTTAGAATTGTACTAAAGAACTACTTGGAAACTACCCAGTGTAAGTACCCAACACCGCTCTCACCTTTTTAAGTCGATTGCTTAAAACATCTGTGGGCATTGAGGCCGTCCTCAAGTGGTAGGGGCATAGGCATGAGGGTCTCAGTGTCTTAGTAAAGGGATGCCCATTTATTTGTTCTCAGCGACTGCATATATGGCTCTATAACATAGCGACCCTATACAATGAGTAACAATCCCACTTTACACTGCTTATTTGGAGGTAAACTGCCAAGAGGTGCTCCCTCTACAACCAAGACTGTCTTGAGCATGTGGGAGGCCTCACTCAAACAAATACAATGGGATAAGATTGTAACTGGTGAAACTCTTCTGTGGTTGGGTAACTGGCTCTCCCAAGTGAATGCCCTATAAAAGATTTAAGGAATGGGACTATCTTAGCGAATCATCTTTAAGAAACATATTTGCATCCAGTATTATGGAATCCTTAGAACAGCTGTTTGACAATGTCGGCCTGAAACAAACAATTATTTAAATACTTGCAACTAAGGCATGCAATAATGCCTTATCTGACGTGTGATATGTCCATCATTGAATGTAGCCCACTGTAGGCAAAAATAACCACTTCTCGGCTACCCCAACACAGCCCTATTTCAACATATATAAATCCTTCTTAGTAAATACGCCTCATACCTTCCCAAATTAAAAGGTTACTTGGGACGAGAACTTGAAAACATTGAGGGTATAAAATGGGCTCTTGCTCTGATTGCCCCATCTGAATTGGAAATTTCTGCAAACCATAGTTTGACCAATTTCAAGTCTCTTCATCATATTTATATAACCCCCAGCATCTCAAGCACATGGATAGAAGTGCTGACTCAATGTTTTTGAGATGCAAGATAGTACAGGGAGGTCTTATGCATACAAAATGGGAATTTAGAATTATCTGCCATTTTTGGAACTCTTAAAGAGACACTGTTTGTGCTGGGTCGCCCATTCGGCTTGACTAGAAAATTGGCATTGTTTAATATTGTGGACAATGAGGGTTTTACAAATGCTGACAATATATTTTTGGTTCTGGATTTGAAGTTGGTAAAAAGGATATTGCATAAAACTGGTGACAATCCAGCCTAAAAAATAGTTGCACTTAAGAGAAAGGTATATATGAAGCACCTGGCTGCCCTCAGAAATATACTAAGTTATGGGGGAAATGGCTGAAAATAGAGAAGATACTAAACAATAAGTTGGGATCCTTGATGTGGCTAATGAATTTGCTCTTTGCAAATAATTGATGGTGTTGAGAAGGTACTAGGATACAGAGGTAGGATTAATTGATATCTTCTTTCTTTTTCTATTTGATACAAATTAGATATGTGTGAAATGTGATATGTTTTGTACAATATCTTTATGCACAAGCAGAGTTAAAGGCAATTTATTTTCTCTCTAACACTAAGATTCCTAGACCTTTACTATGTTGTGAAGTGGTGAGGGATTACAGGAAAGAACATCCTCACCCACCATGGTGGTGGTATGCTTCATCATTGGGCTCATTAGACTCCTTCTGGGAGGGTACCTATATAATGTGAAGCATCCCATGTGAAGAGGGGGCTTGATATAAAGATGGAAAGTTATTCTAAAACTACCTTGGTCGTGGAGGATAATTGAAATGTTATTCTATTCCCCAGGACGAAGAGTTAAAAAGAATGGAGGTTAATTCGACTCATTATCTCAGGTCCATGTGCTTCTGCCCTAAATGACCCTGTGATAAGGTGCACTTTAATCAGAATCATAGTAGTCCCTCTGTGCCCGAAAATAGTGAGGTGGAGACCTAGCTTTTTAATGGGACGCACTTTGGACCTGGAACGAGCGGCACTAGTGTATCTTGAATGCTTCCACTCAACAGCGAGTTAAAGGCAATTCCTCATGTAGAAGGTATATCAAAGTGAATCCTTAACACACTGAATCAGACCAAAGTCATAGCAACTGACCGGTTGTAACTAAATTTCTTTTATTTTTTCACTTTCTTTTATTTTTTCACTTTCACATTTCCAGGCAATAAATGGGTTCAAATAAAATGCATAACGTTTAACAATTTTCCATTTTTATAATGTTAAGAAACAGCCCAATGCACATGTAACATCTCAAAAGATTTTTGGCTACCATGCAAAATTCAATATAATATTTTATAAATATTGGTTTTAAAAATCATCGCCTTAGGGATAGCATTGGAATATCCACGGTGGGTGACTTATGGGACAAGGGGACAGTAATCACGTTCACCCAGCTCCAGCAACAATATGACCTGGGACCAAACGAAACTTACAGGTACATGCAGATCAGGCACGCATTGCTACAAGCAATACCGACAGACACAGAAGTCCCGGAATCATCTCCGTTAGAAAATAGGTTGCTCACTGACTACATGCAACGTAGTGCCACTTCACTTACCTACAAAAAACTAATAAATAACCTATCAGACCCTACACTCAAATTGCGCGAGCGGTGGGTGGAGGAACTGGGCGACATGGATGATACGGAATGGAACGAGGCACTGTCGATCCCAAGGGAGGTGGGCATTTCGGCTAAGTTCAGACTAGTACAGCTAAAAATCTTACATCGAATATACTATACTAGAACCACACTACACAAGCTGCAAAGAGCTCCACATCCCTATTGTCTTCGGGGCTGTGGTGAAGAAGGTACGTTATTCCATACCCTCTGGGACTACCCATTCATAGTTAACTACTGGCGGCAGGTGATGCGCACTGTTTCACAAACACTAAAGGCCTCACTGTTACCAGAGCCACATAAATGTATTTTGAATATTTGGGATCCAAATGACTTATCTAGATATGGTCAAATATGGGGCACATTGGCCATCACAGTGGCGAAACGAGATATAGCACAAAAATGGGGTGCTTCAGAACTGCCCACCTTAGCGCAATGGAGCAGAAACATGGACATGTTAATGTTGACAGAGCGAGCGGTGTATGTAACCAAGGCCTGCCCTCGTAAATGGAACAAGGTTTGGACTTGTTGGAATGTATATAGAGGGGAAATATGTGACCCGCTGCCGGAAGATGATGATGCCAGCTCCGACGAGGAAGAGGATGGGGAATGGGACTGAAACTTATGGGCAGCTGGCCACAGTGGAGTGTGCAGTGGGATACCGCAATTGATAATGTAATTTTAAACTCCGATTGTATGAAACTGTATGTCTAGGTCGTCATAGAACTATTATCGTATTGAATGTCAACGTGTATGTTTCTTACACTAGAAAATAATAAAAACTGTTTAAAAAAAAATAATCATCGCCTTAATTCAAATTGGATTGCTGTTGGAATTGCATAAAAAATTAAGTCTTATTCAAAATTCTGGTCTAAAACTGTAATCTGCAAGCTCTGAAATATATGGGATCATTTTATCTTCAACCGAATAATACCTTATCTTCGCTACTGACTGTGTCAGGTTATATATTTAAAATCACCGGGCCTGATTCACAGAACTAACTTAAGACAAAATCCTAAACTTACTACCATTTTGGTATTCACAGAAGGCACTTACTCCTTTTGGTATTCACAGAAGGCACGTATTCATTTTGGTATTCACAGAAGTTAGGAGTCCTAACTTGAGGACTCCTAAATGCCTTCTGTGAATAACGAAAGTCTTAAAGTTAAGATTTTTCTCAGTTTAGGAGTAGGAAAGTTAGGACTCCTAACTTTAGGTCTCCTAAATGCCGTCTGTGAATACTGAAAGTCTTAAAGTTAGGATTTTTCTCAGTTTAGGAGTAGTACAGTTAGGACTCCTAACTTTAGGACTCCTAAATGCCTTCTGTGAATACTGAAAGTCTTAAAGTTAGGATTTTTCTCCGTTTAGGAGTAGTAAAGTTAGGACTCGTAACTTTAGGACTCCTAAATTACTTTTGTGAATACCGAAATGAGTAAGTGCCTTCTGTGAATGCCAAAATGGTAGTAAGTTTAGGATTTTGTTGTAAGTTAGTTCTGATAATCGAGCCCTCTGTATTCACAGAAGGCATTTAGGAGTCCTAAAGTTACGAGTCCTAACTCTACTACTCCCAAATGGAGAAAAATCAAGGACACTGGGGTAAGAGCTAGTAAAGAAATGTTAAGCACAGAAACTTGAACTAGATTACTGACTATCAGTGAATGTGCCTGGTAAGGAGAACTGTATAGAGAATATGGGCCTCATCATGAAAAGGTGTGCTAGCTTAGCGCAGAGAAGAGCCAATTTTTATGCCCTTGCAATGTCTACAATGCATTCAATTAAGCCAATATTTCTTCAGATTAGCGCATGATCTTATACAGCACAGCTCAGAAGCAGAAAGAGGCAAACCATGGTCACTGTTTCCAAGCTGGGTCGTCTGAAAATAATGCTTCAGCATGGAGAAAAACAGGATCCAATGAATGCACTGTGGACAGTCCAAACCAATAAAAACAGGAGCTCGACTTTACACTGAGCAAGCCACTTTTCCAAAAATACAATGGAAATAAATATTTATGCGGTAACCAGTTTAGGATAATTTGATATCCTACTATTCCCCTAGTCTGAGGTCGAGGGCTGTCAACGCTGAAGTAAGACACGCCTAATCCTTCTGCGTGATTTGTGGCTACGATCCTGTTCCTCTTTACAATTGTGATCTCTTGTAGGAGCATGGAGATACACAAGAACACTATCCTTGTAGTCTTTCACCTTTTACCTAAAGTTTTGTGTTGTTTGGGAATATCCTCTGACTCAGAACACGTCAGTCCTACCATCCTCTTACATTTCGAATGTTAGTAAAGCATCTCCCGTTCAAGAGAAATGTCCTTTATGTGATGGAAGCCCCCATTACCTCAGAAGCAGAACCAGCTCTTGTATGGGACAATGAGGATGAAGGCCCTTGTGATGTGGCAGCGGATCTACTGTGATCTTGTCTTCCGGGACCCACCAGATCAATTGCAAGGATTGCTCATTAAAATTCATTTGCGGTGTGCAGCCATGACAGTTGTTACAGGCTCAAGGTAGATGTCAATCTGCAGAAAGACATACACTAGCAAGATTTGTAGAAACCTTAAAAACTGCTCAGAGTCAGAAAGAGCCCCACAAACTGATTTTGTATCATATCTTAAGCTTCTTCTTTGTGTAACTATTATGTAAGCTTTGTAGCAGATTTCATTTCCCTCTAAGATCTGTTTCAAAGATAAATGTATTTTTATAATTGCTCAACAACTTTGTTCTTCATTTGTGGTGGCCAGCTGGCTCCAAGCCCACCTGCAATTTCCTGGCAGATATTTGTGTAGACAGAGAAACTGAAGAGTGAAAAGTTACAAAGATCTGTTTCTGCTTTTCGAGTCCCTATTAGCTTTCAGAATACCTGATGTATATGTAAGAGGTTTTAGAGTTTCTATCGGCCCAAACTCTTAGGTGTAATAAAAGTTTTGCACATGATTTTGGAGACTTTGTGAAGGAGTAAACAAAATGTACACCGCTTCCACTGGATCACTAGTAATATTAGTAGCTCTTAATGATTTTCATTGGCTATAAGTAGCTCTTATTACAGAAAAAGTTGGAGACCCCTGCATTAGTGTATACATTTGTGCTTCGCCATTAGTCTGGACCTCATACCATTCTCCAGTGCTAGGGGAAAATCTGGCCGGTTGACTGTGTGATTGTCAGACTATTAATTTTTCTATTGCTAATAAACACTTGCAGACTTTGATTGGTGTGTGAGAATATTTCCTTCAACAATGGCACTAGAGCGATATTGGTGAAGAAATAGCTCTCAAATTCTCAATTTTGTTTTCTCAGGATGCATTTTCTTAAGTTTGCAGTATAACAGATTTTGTCAACTGTGTTTTTTTTAACATGTCTCTCTAGGTGGTCCTCTTCAGGAGGTGATAATGTTTCCCCAAATAGATGCTGCTATTGTGCTATCTGTGCGGTTGAGGAATATGACCCTGTGGAACTTCGCAGGTGATTTTCGGCAGATCGGAGAGGAAGGGTGGCAGTCTGATCCTTTGGCTTCTACCGTTGAGGAATGATCAAATCTAGTCTAGGGCTGTTCTTTATATGCTGGTGTCGTGTAGTCTGGAGACTAGTGTGCAGTGGAAGACGGTGCCGAAGGCCGCTGATAAGTCTAGTAGGATAAGAGCTGCGGAGTGTCCTTGGTCCAGGAGGGTGCGGATTTCATCTGTGGTGGCGAGTAGGGCGGTCTCAGTGCTGTGGTTTCTTAGGAATCTGGACTGGGACAGGTCGAGGACAGCGTTGTCTTCGATGAATCCTGTTGACTGTTTTCTCTGCTACTTTGGCCGTGAAGGGGAGGAGCGAGATGGGCCGGTAGTTCTTGAGGCCGGTGGGGTCAGCTGTGGGCTTCTTGAGCAGGGGCCTGACATCTGCGCGCTTCCAGTCATCTGGGAAGGTGCCTGTTAAGAAGGTGGTGTTGATGGTGCATTGTGGTTCTGGTGCGATAATGGATGCAGCTCTGTGGAAGATGTGAGGAGGGCAGGGGTCTGTGGGGGGCCCTGAGTAAATGCCTTTCATGGTCGAGGCGGCGTCTTCGGCCGTGACCGGTGTCCAGGTGGAGATTGTGGGCTAGCTGGTAGGTCATGTGGGCGGGGGCCGACTGCGAAATCTGGTGGATGATCAACTAAGTTGTCGCAGAGGTTTTTGATCTTGAGGTGGAAGTAGGTTCCAAGCTTATCGCAGAGGTCTTGGGACGGGGGTAGGGACGGGGGGATGTCTGTGGTTTTGCTGGATGGGTTGATGAATTCCTGAATGACACTGAAGAGTTCCTTGGAGTTGGTGATGTTGGCGAGGATTTTGTTGTGGATGAAGTTCCTCTTGGTGGTTCTGATTTGGGAGTGGTAGTCCATCATGGCGTCCTTGTAGGTGGTGTCGTTTTCGGGAGTCTTGGTGTTTCTCCATTTCTTCTCCAAGTGTCTGTAGGTGCGTCTGGTTTCTTGGAGATTGGTGGTGCACCAGGCGGCTTTCCTGGGGCACTGTTTGTTGGGGTTGCGTAGCGGGCGATCTCGTCTGCGTAGGTGGAGATCCAGGTGTGGAGTTCTCTGGCTGCGATGTTAGCGTCGGATGCCCAGGTGTAGTTGTTTCGGGTAAGGGTGAAGTTGAGTTGCTTGTCGGTGACTTTGCTGCAGTTCCTTTGTGGTAGGCGTGGGGCTGGTTTGGGTGCCTTGGGTTTGGTGACGGTGAAGTGTACGCAGTGGTGGTCGGTCCATGGCGTTTGTGTAGTGTGGCTGAATCGAAAACTGTTTCCTACAGCGAAGATGGGGTAGAGGGTCAGTCCTGCTCTGTGGGTCGGTGTGGTCATGAGTTGTTTGAGTCCGATGTTGGTAAGGTTGTCACGCAGGGTGGTGGAGTTGAGGTCGCTGGGGTTATCGAGGTGGAAGTTCAGGTCTCCGATGAGGATGTAGTTCATTGAGGCGATGGCTTGGGGTGCGATGAAGTCAGTGATGGTGGTGGCGAAGGGTGTCTGGGGGCCGGGGGGTCTGTAGATGAGGGTTCCTGGGAGTGTGGCGGTGGGGCTGGTCTGGATCTGGAAGTGCAGGTGTTCGGCAGAGGGGAAGGTTTTGCTGGAGGGTGCTTTTGTGGGTGATGGTGAGGCCCCCTCCCGGGTGGCTGGGGCGGTACTTCCTCTGGATCTTGTATCCGTCCGGGATGGCGGTGTTGATATCGGGGGCAGAGAAGGCGTTGGTCCAGGTCTCCATGAGGAAGGCGACGATGGGCGAGAAGAAGTCGAGTAGGTTCCAGATTTCCACGGCATATTTTTGCACGGAGCGTAGGTTGAGGAGGATGCATCTTAGAGTGTCGCTGGCGTCGGTGGATTTGGGGGCCGGAGTCGTAATGAAGGTCTGGCAGCAGTGCAGGCAGGAGAACTGGCCGTGGGTCGTGTGTAGCGAGGCCTGTTGGCAGTCCCTGAGTCTTCCGGGATTGAGTGCGAGGAGGGTGGTAGTGTTGTAGCGATGGATGGTCAGAGATCCAAGGTTCCTGCCGCTGGTCGCGGTCGGGTTGCGGACGGGCACAGACGGGCTTGCCTTAGATGCGCTTTCATTGCGGCAGCAGCGCGCCCGCTGCGCACATCCGCTGCACGACCAAGCAGCAGCCTCCATGAAGTTGGGGAAGGGGGAAGGGACAATCAACTGGGAGGCAGGAACGGGCGAGGAAAGGGGGGAGGAGCCGCAGGGGCAGGAAAAGGGAAGCGGGAAAAGCAGGCTCGGAGAAGCCAAAAAACAATTAACAAAAGGGAAAACGAGAAGGGAAAAACAGTACTAATACAGTACAGTACAAAAAACAGTATAAATATCCAATACAATTACAATTATCGAATGCCAACAATGTCACAGATGGACACGGGGAGCAGGGACCGGCAGAGGCAGCAATGGGCACACAACGGGGCATACAGCAGCCTTGAATACCCAGGCAGGGGGCACAGCGGCGGTGCAGAAAGTGCGGAGCTGCTGGGGAGAGAGCAGGCCAGTGACCGAGGGTCAAGGCTACTGATTCACACTGACTTGTTAACTCTCAAATAACACAGTCAAGCTCAGTAATTTTCAACTACTGGCCTCTAATGCTGCCTGGACAGATGAGTCCACAGCTTCAGCATTCTCTCCTAGACATGATGATTTAAAGGATGATCCCTTGGTAGGTTGCATCTAGGGCTCTGATCATACAGATACCAACACGCTATAGTGTACTGTATAGTTTTTTTGCTTTTATCAAACCAATGCTGGTGTCTGTCTTCCCCCACTGCCTGTATGGGTTCCGTGCCCCTTTTTCCTCCTTCTGTTAACCATGCTGTCCCCGTGCTCTCTCTGCCCGGTCTTTCCTTCTGTACTCCTTCGCTGCCCCCGTGTCTCTGCCCGGTTTTCCCTTCTGTTCCCCTCGCTGCCTTCTGTTCTTAGCTGCCCCAGTATTTCTGTATTCTGTATTTTGCCTCTGTGCCACTCGTTTTTCCGGTATTTCTGTGCCCTTTTTACCTTCTGTGCCACTATTTTCCCTCGTTTTTGTGCCACTTTTGCCTCTGTTCCACTCGTTTTTTGTGCTCTTCTGCCCTCTGTTCCACTCGTTTTTTGTGCCCTTCTGCCCTCTGTGCCACTCGTTTTTCCCTCGTTTTTGTGCCCCTTTTGCCCTCTGTTCCACTCGTTTTTGTGCCCTTCTGCCCTCTGTGCCACTCGTTTTTCCCTCGTTTTTGTGCCCCTTTTGCCTTCTGTTCCACTTGTTTTTTGTGCCCTTCTGCCCTCTGTTCCACTCGTTTTTTGTGCCCTTCTGCCCTCTGTGCCACTCGTTTTTCCCTCGTTTTTGTGCCCCTTTTGCCTTCAGTTCCACTCGTTTTTTGTGCCCTTCTGCCTTCTGTGCCACTCGTTTTTCCCTTGTTTTTGTGCCCCTTTTGCATTCTGTTCCACTCGTTTTTTGTGCCCTTCTACCCTCTGTTCCATTTGTTTTTTTGTGCCGTTCTGCCCTCTGTGCCACTCGTTTTTCCCTCGTTTTTGTGCCCCTTTTGGATTCTGTTCCACTCGTTTGTGGGCCCTTCTGCCCTCTGTTCCACTCGTTTTTTTCTGCCCTTCTGCCCTCTGTGCCACTCGTTTTTACCTCGTTTCTGTGCCCCTTTTGCCTTCTGTTCCACTAGTTTTTTGTGCCCTTTTTCCTTCTGTTACCTTCGTTGTCCCTCACCGCCCTCGCCGCTGCGTCCCCTGCGGCCCCGCCCCCCCTGACTACCCACTGCCCATTCGCTGCTCCCGCCTCCTGGCTGCTCCTCCCTCCCACCGCCCCATATATGCTGGCCGCTGTGCGGCCACGACACAGGCGCACCAAAGGCGCGCCAAAGGTACGCCCGTCTGCAACCGTTCGCGCCTTGACCGCGCCCAGCGCCAGAACCCCTGGCCCCCGCACTCACCACGACGACCGCCACCACTATGATGGCAGCACTCTGCACGCTCTGAACTCCGGACGGAGCCACACCTGCTTCAAGGCCGCCCCCAAAACGCACACACGGCCCCTTCACCTGCCAGAACTTCAGCTACACCAGCCTCAGAGCCGACGAACCACATGCCAAGAAAGACCCCAACCACCTCCGATGCATACTACTGAACACCAGCTCCGCACGCAAGCATTCCGTCAAGCTCTGGGACCTGCTCGACACAACATTCCCGGACGTCACCTTCCTGACCGAAACCTGGTTTAACGACTCCTCCGCACCCGACATCGCCATACCCACCCCAGACGGCTACAAGATCACCCGCAGAGACCGCACCAACGGAGTCGGAGTCGGAATCGCCATCGTCTACAAGAACAGCATCAGGGTCTCGACTAGCACTAATTACTCGCTCAGCACCGCCGAACACATGCATTTCCAGATCCACACAGACCCTAACTCCACCCTCAGAGGCACCCTCATCTACCGACCCCCCGGACCCTGCCCCCAGTTCAGCGACTCCATCGCCGACTTGATCAGCACGCACGCCCTGACCTCCACCGACTACATCCTCCTCGGAGACCTGAACTTTCACCTTGAGAACAACAACAAGAACAACTCCACAACCCTGATCGATAACCTCGCCAACCTCGTACTGAAGCAACTCGTCACAACGCCCACCCACTCCGCCGGCCACACGCTCAACCCCGTCTTCTCCTCAAGCCTGTACGTCTGCGTCAGCCACACCACCGAGCTCCTCTAGACCGACCACCGCTGCACCCACTTCGCCTTCCAGAAACCCACCACACACCACCGCACCCAACAGATCCCCCGCCACTGCTGGAGCAAAATCACCGAAGACCAACTACACGCAAACCTCGCTCTCAGCCCACCCACGAACCCTCCAACACCGACAATGCTGCCCACAGACTCAGACGCTGGATCGAGGACTGCGCCAACACCCCCGCCCCGCTGATGAAACCCCCCCACAGAGACACCAGCAAGAGGGCCAGCTGGTTCACACCAGCACTCTTAGCCTCCAAGCAAGCCTGCCGGAAACTAGAGAAGAAATGGCACAGTGAACAAACTCCAGACAGCCACGCAGCACACGAGGACACCATCTGCAACCACCACCACCTCATCAGGGCGACCAAGAGGAGCTTCTTCAAAGACTGCCTCGACAACAACGCACATAATAGCAAGGAGCTCTTTAACATCGTGAAGGAACTCTCCAACACCAACGACATCCCGTCGTTGCAAGCCCTGTGCGACTCCCTCACCACCTTCTTCCACCGCAAGATAGCAGACATCCACAACAGCTTCAACACCCAGACAGCCCCAACAGACAGCAACACAACAGACCCTCCGCACACCATCAACCACGATCCCTTGCTAGCCTGGGCCAGTGTGAGCATCTATGACACCATCAAGACCATGCGCACAATCCACTCCGGCTCTCCGTCAGACCCATTCCCGCACCACGTCTTCAACAGAGTAAGCAGCTCCTTCGCACCCTACCTGCGCAAAGACATCAATCTCTCCCTCGAGACCGCGACCTTCCTAGAGATCTGGAAACACGCCGAGATCAACGCCCTACTCAAAAAACCTAAGGCAGACCCAAGAGACCTCAAGAACTTCTGGCCCATCTCTCTGCTCCCCTTCCTGGCCAAGGTCATCGAGAAAACCGTCAACAGACAGCTAACCCGATACCTCGAAGAAAACAGAATCCTGGACCCTTCCCAGTCAGGGTTCCGCAGCAACCACAGTACAGAGACTGCCCTCACCGCCGTCACCGACGACATCAGGACCCTGCTGGACAACAGCAAGACCGCAGCACTCATCCTCCTAGACCTCTCTGCCGCCTTCAACATCGCCTGCCACCGCACACTACGCGAACGGCTCCACGCCACAGGGATATGAGACAAGGCTCTGGTTTGGACCACCTCCTTCCTCTCCGGCAGAACCCAAAGCCTCCAAGATCATCTGCGGCATACCCCAGGGATCCTCCCTCAGCCCGACGCTGTTAAATATTTACATGGCTCAGCTCGCACACGTAGCCCGACAGCGCAACTTCAACATAATCTCCTACGCCGACGACACTCAGCTGATCCTCTCCCTCACCAAGGACCCATCACCGCTAAAGCCAACCCCCACGAAGGAATGAAGGCCGTCGCCGACTGGATGAAGACCAGCCATCTGAACCTGAACTCGGACAAGACGGAGGTCCTCATCCTAGGCTCCAACCCTTCATCTTGGGATGACTCCTGGTGGCCGACGGCACTGGGGGCAGCCCCGAAACCCAGCGACCACGCACACAACCTGGGAATCATCCTCAACTCAATGCTCTCAATGACCAAGCAAGTCAACGCCGTCTCCTCCTCCTGCTTCAACACCCTCCGCATGCTCCGCAAGATCTACAGATGGATCCCGACAGATACAAGAAAGACAGTCACCCAGGCCCTTGTTAGCAGCAGACTCGTCTACGGAAAAGCCGTCTACGCAGGAGCCCCGACCAAGCTCATCAAATGACTACAACGCATCCAAAACGCCTCGGCACAACTGATCCTCGACATACCACTCCACGGCCACATCACCCCCCCACCTGAGAAACCTGCACTGTCTCCCCGTCAACAAGAGGATATCCTTCAAGCTCCTCACCCACACACACAAGGCACTCCACAAGACCGGCCCAGCCTACCTTAACAGGCGGCTCTCCTTCTACATCCCCAACCGCCAGCTACGATCTGCCGACTTCTCACTTGCCACCGGCCCGCGCATCCGAAGAACAACCACCATGGGAGATCCCTCTCCCACATCGCCGCCAAGACATGGAACACCCTCACACTGATACTACGACAGACCCAAGACCTGCTGACCTTCAGGAGGATACTCAAGACCTGGCTGTTCGATCAGTAGCGCCCGCCTACCCAGCGCCTTGAGACCCTCCTGGGTATGTAGTGCGCTTTACAAATGATTGATTGATTGATTGATTGATTGATTACTTTTATGGTCTATGACTGAAATAAAGTACCGAATTGAATTGAAATGCAGACATATACAGCAACTTCCCCCCACAACCGGACACCCTAGCCCTCTCCAGACATCTCCCAATGATGAAGGAAGCCAAAACAATCACCACATGGAACACCATTAGCTCAGAGGAAACAACAATAATGAAAACCATTCACTTTATGGCCCTGGCGGATCCCTTACCGCACCACGCGTTCGACAAAGGAGTAATTCCTGTCAAGAAGACCCCTATACTCACACCTCCTTTAGTATAGCCACCTTCCTAAAACATTGGAGCCATACAGCCAACAATGTCCTCCTAAAGAAAACCAACCGAATTTTCAAATTACCAACCAATTCCACTCCTTCACTTCCCAGCTGAAGTCCAGGAAAATCCATCAAAAAGGGTCTTTGTAACAACCTCGTCAAACACCAGCTAGCTTCTCAGCACCACACAATCAGTATTCAGACCCAAACACAGCATTGAAGCCCAGTGTATAGCAGCAACGGTGACATCCGGATATCATCACAGGGAGGAACCGTAGCCTCATCCTTATAGACCTTTCAGCAGCCTTTGACACCATCTCCAATGCTATCCTAATCAATGACTCCACAAAGCAAGCATCCAAGGACTCATCTTTTGAATGGATCTGCTACTTTCTCACTGGAAGAACTAAATAGTCAGCATGGAACCATGCCTCAGAAGCACAAGATCTTATTTGCGGAGTCCCACAAGGCTCCTCACTCAGCCCAACACTCTTCAACAGCAACATAACCCAACTGGCTGACGTTATACAAGCTCACAACATAAATATCCTCACTTATTCTGAGTACACACAATTAATACAGAAACGCTCAGACAAAGCAACCAACACCAGGAACAAGTACATCACATGGATGACAGGAGTGGCCACCTTCATGAAATACAATTGCCTCAGATTGAAATTGACAAGACCAAGGTGGTAGTCTTCCGTAAAACTACCTCGCCATGGGACTCCACCTGGTGGTTCACAGACCTTGGACCCACTCCACAGCCTGCTCATAAGCGAGAAACCTCAGCTTCATCGGAGATGCTTGTATGAAGGAACAACGCAGCAAAATACTCTACATGCCTTTACTATGCATTTATTATCCATGCTTTTACAATGTATGCCTTTACCACACAAATATATATATTTTGTTGTGAATATATATATATATTCACAACAAAAAGCACCCTTTTTGGAAAAGCCAGACTTGCAGGTAGGTATTTTTTCGCGTTTATTTTGCAGGAAAAACAGCCCAGTGAAGGAAACAAAGTCCAAATGAATCAGTGTGCCTGACACGTTTCATGCTCTTCCAGCATTTCTTCAGAGGCATCCTATCAAGCATTGCGTGGAGACTGGTCTTTTGTAATCATTTACACCCGCCCCAGTGGGCGTTGGCTCCTGCCCCAGTGGGCGTTGGCTCACCCAGAGCCTTCTGGGATTAGTAGTGCCAATAACGCTACAGTGAGCTGCTCCTACACAATGTCAATGTTCTAAATTAAAATTAAATACCCCAGTGGGTCTGGAAATTGTCACTCATGCTCTGCGCTGCATATTTCAAACCTGCAACACGACCTTCCTGCTCTTAGCGCTGTGTGCCACATAGCTTCAGCGAGGTCCACTTGTCAGTAGCAGGGCTCCTCCACGACCGAGGTCAGCCGTTAAACATATTCACAAAAAAAAGCACCCTTTTTGGAAAAGCCAGACTTGCAGGTAGGTATTATTTGTGTACGAGCAGCTCACTGTAACGTTATTGGTACTACTAATCCCAGAAGGCTCTGGGTGAGCCAACGCCCACTGGGGCAGGAGCCAACGCCCATTGGGGCGGGTGTAAATGATTACAAAAGACCAGTCTCCACGCAATGCTTGAAAGGATGCCTCTGAAGAAATGCTGGAAGAGCATGAAACGCGTCAGGCACACTGATTCATTTGGACTTTGTTTCCTTCACTGGGCTGTTTTTCCTGCAAAATAAACGCGAAAAAATACCTACCTGCAAGTCTGTCTTTTTCAAAAAGGGTGCTTTTTGTTGTGAATATGTTTAACGGCCGACCTCGGTCGTGGAGGAGCCCTACTACTGACAAGTGGACCTCGCTGAAGCTATGTGGCACACAGCGCTAAGGGCAGGAAGGTCGTGTTGCAGGTTTGAAATATGGTAAACATACATAATATCGATGCAAAAATATCGACTGGACATAATATCGAGGTAAAAATATAGACTAGACAAAATATCGACCAGACATAATATAGACTACAAAAATATCGATTACTATCGATATTAATAGCCAAAATATCGAATCAAAAATATAGACTAGACATAATATCGACTAGATAGAATATAGACAACAAAAATATCGAAAATAAGGTACGTTTTTAATAATTTGTAATAATTGTGTAATATAAATCTGTAGCGGGTTGTGGGTTTATAGGAGAATAGGGTGGGAAGTAATTTAAATATAATTAATTAAATCTGTAATTTAATAGTAATGGTTAATTAATTATTAATTGTTAATTAATTAAAATATAATTGGTAATTAATAATAATTGATTAATTGATAAATAATTAACTTTTCGTAAAATATTTTCTGTAGCGGGTTCTGGGTTTATAGGGGAATAGGGTGGGAAGTAATTTAAATATAATTAATTAAATATGTAAAATAATTATAATTGTTAAATAATTATTAATTGGTAAATAATTAAAATGTAATTGGTACATAATTATAATTGAATAATTGATAAATCATTATTTTCTACTAAATAATTTTTTGTAACGGGTTGTGGGTTTATAGGGGAATAGGGTGGGAAGTAATTTAATTTTAATTAATTAATTATGTAAATTTATAATAATTGTTAATTAATTATTAATTGGTAATTAATTAAAATATAATTGGTAATTAATTATAAATATTTAATTGATTATTAATTAATATTTAGTAAATTAATTTCTGTAGTGGGTTGTGAGTTTATAGGGGGATAGGATGGTAAGTAATTTAATAATAATTAATTAATTATGTTAATTAATTAATAATTGTTCATCAAATAAAATTTAATTGGTAAATAAAAGTAATTGGTATTGGAAATTAAATTTAATTGGTAATGATATTTCTATTAATTATATTTATTTATGATTTTTTTCCTTTTGCTACTGTTGCACTTACTGGAGTGGGAATAGTAATTTTCACCCCTATGCTATCCATCGTTTTCCTACTCTTGCAACCACTGGAGTGGGAATAGTAAATTTAATCCCTACGCTATCCAGCGCTTTCCCTACTGTTGCACCCACTGGAGTGGGAATAGTAATTTTAACCCCTACGCTATTCTGCGTTTTCCCTACTGTTGCACCCACTGGAGTGGGAATAGTAATTTTAACCCCTACGCTATCCAATGCTTTCCCCACTGTTGCACCCACTGGAGTGGGAATAGTAATCTTTACCCCTACGCTATCCAGCGCTTTCCGTACTGTTGCACCCACTGGAGTGGGATTAGTAATTTTAACCCGTACGCTATCCAGCGCTTTCCCTACTGTTGCACCCACTGGAGTGGGAATAGTAATTTTAACCCCTACGCTATCCAGCGCTTTCCCTACTGTTGCACCCACTGGAGTGGGAATAGTAATTTTAACCCCTACGCTATCCAACACTTTCTCTACTGTTGCTCCCTCTGGAGTGGGGATAGTAATTTTAACCCCTACGCTATCCAGTGCTTTCCCTACTGTTGCACCCACTGGAGTGGGAATAGTAATTTTTACCCCTACGCTATCCAGCGCTTTCTCTACTGTTGCACCCACTGGAGTGGGGATAGTAATTTTAAACCCCTACGCTATCCAGCGCTTTCCCTACTGTTGCACCCACTGGAGTGGGAATAGTAATTTTAACCCCTACGCTATCCAGCGCTTTCCCTACTGTTGCACCCACTGGAGTGGGAATAGTAATTTTAACCCCTACGCTATCCAGCGCCTTCCCTACTGTTGCACCCACTGGAGTGGGAATAGTAATTTTAACCCCTACGCTATCCAACGCTTTCCCTACTTTTGCACCCACTGGAGTGGGAATAATAATAAAAACCCCTATGCTCTCCAGCGCTTTCCCTACTGTTGCACCCACTGGAGTGGGAATAGTAAGTTTAACCCCTATGCTATCCAGCGCTTTCCCTACTGTTGCACCCACTGGAGTGGGAATAGTAATTTTAACCCCTACGCAATCCAACGCTTTCCCTACTGTTGCACCCACTGGAGTGGGAATAGTAATTTTTACCCCTACGCTATCCAACGCTTTCCCTACTGTTGCTCACACTGGAGTGGGAATAGTAATTCTTACCCCTACGCTATCCAACGCTTTCCCTACTGTTGCACTCATTGGAGTGGGGATAGTAATTTTAAACCCCTACGCTATCCAGCGCTTTCCCTACTGTTGCACCCACTGGAGTGGGAATAGTAATTTTAACCCCTACGCTATCCAGCGCTTTCCCTACTGTTGCACCCACTGGAGTGGGAATAGTAATTTTAACCCCTACGCTATCCAGCGCTTTCCCTACTGTTGCACCCACTGGAGTGGGAATAGTAATTTTAACCCCTACGCTATCCAACGCTTTCCCTACTTTTGCACCCACTGGAGTGGGAATAATAATAAAAACCCCTATGCTCTCCAGCGCTTTCCCTACTGTTGCACCCACTGGAGTGGGAATAGTAATTTTAACCCCTACGCTATCCAGCGCCTTCCCTACTGTTGCACCCACTGGAGTGGGAATAGTAATTTTAACCCCTACGCAATCCAACGCTTTCCCTACTGTTGCACCCACTGGAGTGGGAATAGTAATTTTTACCCCTACGCTATCCAACGCTTTCCCTACTGTTGCTCACACTGGAGTGGGAATAGTAATTCTTACCCCTACGCTATCCAACGCTTTCCCCACTGTTGCACTCATTGGAGTTGGAATAGTAATTTTTACCCCTACGCTATCCAACGCTTTCCCTACTGTTGCACCCACTGGAGTGGGAATAGTAATTTTAACCCCTACGCTATCCAGCGCTTTCCCTACTGTTGCACCCACTGGAGTGGAAATAGTAAATTTTACCCCTACACTATCCAATGCTTTTGCTACTGTTAAACTCACTAGAGTTGTAACAATACATTTTAACCATTTTGCTATGCTACGGTAAAAATATTATATATGTTTATTTAATATGTTTTTATATATATATATATATATATATATGTATTATTTTTGTGATATAATTTTTTTCTTTATAATAATTATTTATTAATATTACATTTATTTAACAATTTTTACTAAGTTTATATTAAATATATTTATTATTATATTAGTTTTAACTTAATTTAAAGACATTTAAAAAAATAGATATTTTGACAGTCTATATTTGTGTAACTCGATATTTTGGAGTCGATATTTTAGTACTTACCTGTTTGAAGATAGGCAGTCGATATTTTGTCCCTCGATATTTTATCCTCGATATTTTTGTGGTCGATATAATGTCAGTGATCCTTGAAATATGCAGCGCAGAGCATGAGTGACAATTTCCAGACCCACTGGGGTATTTGATTTTAATTTCGAACATTGACATTGTGTAGGAGCAGCTCACTGTAGCGTTATTGGCACTACTAATCCCAGAAGACTCTGGGTGAGCCAACACCCACTGAGGCAGGAGCCAACGCCCACTGGGGCGGGTGTAAATGATTACAAAAGACCAGTCTCCACGCAATGCTTGAAAGGATGCCTCTGAAGAAATGCTGGAAGAGCATGAAACGTGTCAGGCACACTGATTCATTTGGACTTTGTTTCCTTCACTGGACTGTTTTTCCTGCAAAATAAACGCGAAAAAATACCTACCTGCAAGTCTGTCTTTTCCAAAAAGGGTGCTTTTTGTTGTGAATATGTTTAACGGCCGACCTCGGTCGTGGAGGAGCCCTGCTACTGACAAGTGGACCTCGCTGAAGCTATGTGGCACACAGCGCTAAGGGCAGGAAGGTCGTGTTGCAGGTTTGAAATATGGTAAACAGACATAATATCGATGCAAAAATATCGACTGGACATAATATCGAGGTAAAAATATAGACTAGACAAAATATCGACCAGACATAATATAGACTACAAAAATATCGATTACTATCGATATTAATAGCCAAAATATCGAATCAAAAATATAGACTAGACATAATATCGACTAGATAGAATATAGACAACAAAAATATCGAAAATAAGGTACGTTTTTAATAATTTGTAATAATTGTGTAATATAAATCTGTAGCGGGTTGTGGGTTTATAGGAGAATAGGGTGGGAAGTAATTTAAATATAATTAATTAAATCTGTAATATAATAGTAATTGTTAATTAATTATTAATTGTTAATTAAAATATAATTGGTAATTAATAATAATTGATTAATTGATAAATAATTAACTTTTCGTAAAATATTTTCTGTAGCGGGTTCTGGGTCTATAGGGGAATAGGGTGGGAAGTAATTTAAATATAATTAATTAAATATGTAAAATAATTATAATTGTTAAATAATTATTAATTGGTAAATAATTAAAATGTAATTGGTACATAATTATAATTGAATAATTGATAAATCATTATTTTCTACTAAATTATTTTTTGTAGCGGGTTGTGGGTTTATAGGGGAATAGGGTGGGAAGTAATTTAATTTTAATTAATTAATTATGTAAATTTATAATAATTGTTAATTATTTATTAATTGGTAATTAATTAAAATATAATTTGTAATTAATTATAAATATTTAATTGATTAATTATTAATATTTAGTAAATACATTTCTGTAGTGGGTTGTGAGTTTATAAGGGGATAGGGTGGTAAGTAATTCAATAATAATTAATTAATTATGTTAATTAATTAAAATTGTTAATTAATTAATAATTGTCCATTAAATAAAATTTAATTGGTAAATAAAAGTAATTGGTATTGGAAATAGATTTAATTGGTAATAATATTTCTATTAATTATATTTATTTATGATTTTTTTCCTTTTGCTACTGTTGCACTTACTGGAGTGGGAATAGTAAGTTTTTACCCCTATGCTATCCATCGTTTTCCTACTGTTGCAACCACTGGAGTGGGAATAGTAAATTTAATCCCTACGCTATCCAGCGCTCTCCCTACTGTTGCACCCACTGGAGTGGGCATAGTAATTTTAACCCCTATGCTATTCTGCGCTTTCCCTACTGTTGCACCCACTGGAGTGGGGATAGTAATTTTAACCCCTATGCTATCCAGCGCTTTCCCTACTGTTGCACCCACTGGAGTGGAAATAGTAATCTTTACCCCTACGCTATCCAGCGCTTTCCCTACTGTTGCACCCACTGGAGTGGGAATAGTAATTTTAACCCCTACGCTATCCAGTGCTTTCCCTACTGTTGCACCCACTGGAGTGGGAATAGTAATTTTAACCCCTACGCTATCCAGCGCTTTCCCTACTGTTGCACCCACTGGAGTGGGAATAGTAATTTTAACCCCTACGCTATCCAACGCTTTCCCCACTGTTGCACCCACTGGAGTGGGAATAGTAATTTTAATCCCTACGCTATCCAGCGCTTTCCCTACTGTTGCACCCACTGGAGTGGGATTAATAATTTTAACCCCTACGCTATCCAGCACTTTCCCTACTGTTGCACCCACTGGAGTGGGAATAGTAATTTTAATCCCTACGCTATCCAGCGTTTTCCCTACTGTTGCACCCACTGGAGTGGGAATAGTAATTTTTACCCCTACATTATCCAGCGCTTTCTCTACTGTTGCTCCCACTGGAGTGGGGATAGTAATTTTAACCCCTACGCTATCCAGCGCTTTCCCTACTGTTGCACCCACTGGAGTGGGAATAGTAATTTTAACCCCTAAGCTATCCAACGCTTTCCCTACTTTTGCACCCACTGGAGTGGGAATAGTAATAAAAACCCCTACGCTATCCAGCGCTTTCCCTACTGTTGCACCCACTGGAGTGGGAATAGTAAGTTTAACCCCTATGCTATCCAGCGCTTTCTCTACTGTTGCACCCACTGGAGTGGGAATAGTAATTTTAACCCCTACGCAATCCAACGCTTTCTCTACTGTTGCTCCCACTGGAGTGGGGATAGTAATTTTAACCCCTACGCTATCCAGCGCTTTCTCTACTGTTGCACCCACTGGAGTGGGGATAATAATTTTAAACCCCTACGCTATCCGGCGCTTTCCCTACTGTTGCACCCACTGGAGTGGGAATAGTAATTTTAACCCCTACGCTATCCAGCGCTTTTTCTACTGTTGCACCCACTGGAGTGGGAATAGTAATTTTAACCCCTACGCTATCCAGCGCTTTCCCTACTGTTGCACCCACTGGAGTGGGAATAGTAAGTTTAACCCCTATGCTATCCAGCGCTTTCTCTACTGTTGCACCCACTGGAGTGGGAATAGTAATTTTAACCCCTACGCAATCCAACGCTTTCCCTACTGTTGCACCAACTGGAGTGGGAATAGTAATTTTTACCCCTACGCTATCCAACGCTTTCCCTACTGTTGCTCACACTGGAGTGGGAATAGTAATTCTTACCCCTATGCTATCCAACGCTTCCCTACTGTTGCACTCATTGGAGTTGGAATAGTAATTTTTACCCCTACGCTATCCAACGCTTTCCCTACTGTTGCACCCACTGGAGTGGGAATAGTAAGTTTAACCCCTATGCTATCCAGCGCTTTCTCTACTGTTGCACCCACTGGAGTGGGAATAGTAATTTTAACCCCTACGCAATCCAACGCTTTCCCTACTGTTGCACCAACTGGAGTGGGAATAGTAATTTTTACCCCTACGCTATCCAACGCTTTCCCTACTGTTGCTCACACTGGAGTGGGAATAGTAATTCTTACCCCTATGCTATCCAACGCTTCCCTACTGTTGCACTCATTGGAGTTGGAATAGTAATTTTTACCCCTACGCTATCCAACGCTTTCCCTACTGTTGCACCCACTGGAGTGGGAATAGTAATTTTAACCCCTACGCTATCCAGCGCTTTCCCTACTGTTGCACCCAGTGGAGTGGGAATAGTAAATTTTACCCCTACACTATCCAATGCTTTTGCTACTGTTGAACTCACTAGAGTTGTAACAATACATTTTAACCATTTTGCTATGCTACGGTAAAAATATTATATATGTTTATGTAATAATATGTTTATATATATATATATATGTATTATTTTTGTGATATAATTTTTTTCTTTATATTAATTATTTATTAATATTAGATTTATTTAATAATTTTTACTAAGTTTATATTAAATATATTTATTATTATATTAGTTTTAACTTAATTTAAAGACATTTAAAAAAATCGATATTTTGACAGTATATTTTTGTAACTCGATATTTTGGAGTCGATATTTTAGCACTTACCTGTTTGAAGATAGGCAGTCGATATTTTGTCCCTCGATATTTTATCCTCGATATTTTTGTGGTCGATATAATGTCAGTGATCCTTGAAATATGCAGCGCAGAGCGTGAGTGACAATTTCCAGACCCACTGGGGTATTTGATTTTAATTTCGAACATTGACATTGTGTAGGAGCAGCTCACTGTAGCGTTATTGGCACTACTAATCCCAGAAGACTCTGGGTGAGCCAACGCCCACTGAGGCAGGAGCCAACGCCCACTGGGGCGGGTGTAAATGATTACAAAAGACCAGTCTCCACGCAATGCTTGAAAGGATGCCTCTGAAGAAATGCTGGAAGAGCATGAAACGCGTCAGGCACACTGATTCATTTGGACTTTGTTTCCTTCACTGGGCTGTTTTTCCTGCAAAATAAACGCGAAAAAATACCTACCTGCAAGTCTGTCTTTTCCAAAAAGGGTGCTTTTTGTTGTGAATATGTTTAACGGCCGACCTCGGTCGTGGAGGAGCCCTGCTACTGACAAGTGGACCTCGCTGAAGCTATGTGGCACACAGCGCTAAGAGCAGGAAGGTCGTGTTGCAGGTTTGAAATATGGTAAACAGACATAATATCGATGCAAAAATATCGACTGGACATAATATCGAGGTAAAAATATAGACTAGACAAAATATCGACCAGACATAATATAGACTACAAAAATATCGATTACTATCGATATTAATAGCCAAAATATCGAATCAAAAATATAGACTAGACATAATATCGACTAGATAGAATATAGACAACAAAAATATCGAAAATAAGGTAAGTTTTTAATAATTTGTAATAATTGTGTAATATAAATCTGTAGCGGGTTGTGGGTTTATAGGAGAATAGGGTGGGAAGTAATTTAAATATAATTAATTAAATCTGTAATATAATAGTAATTGTTAATTAATTATTAATTGTTAATTAATTAAAATATAATTGGTAATTAATAATAATTGATTAATTGATAAATAATTAACTTTTCGTAAAATATTTTCTGTAGCGGGTTCTGGGTTTATAGGGGAATAGGGTGGGAAGTAATTTAAATATAATTAATTAAATATGTAAAATAATTATAATTGTTAAATAATTATTAATTGGTAAATAAATAAAATTTAATTGGTACATAATTATAATTGAATAATTGATAAATCATTATTTTCTACGAAATAATTTTTTGTAGCGGGTTGTGGGTTTATAGGGGAATAGGGTGGGAAGTAATTTAATTGTAATTAATTAATTATGTAAATTTATAATAATTGTTAATTAATTATTAATTGGTAATTAATTAAAATATAATTGGTAATTAATTATAAATATTTAATTGATTAATAATTAATATTTAGTAAATTAATTTCTGTAGTGGGTTGTGAGTTTATAGGGGGCTAGGGTGGTAAGTAATTTAATAATAATTAATTAATTATGTTAATTAATTAAAATTGTTAATTAATTAATAATTGTCCATTAAATAAAATTTAATTGGTAAATAAAAGTAATTGGTATTGGAAATTAAATTTAATTGGTAATAATATTTCTATTAATTATATTTATTTATGATTTTTTTCCTTTTGCTACTGTTGCACTTATTGGAGTGGGAATAGTAATTTTTACCCCTATGCTATCCATCGTTTTCCTACTGTTGCAACCACTGGAGTGGGAATAGTAAATTTAATCCCTACGCTATCCAGCGCTTTCCCTACTGTTGCACCCACTGGAGTGGGAATAGTAATTTTAACCCATACGCTATTCTGCGCTTTCCCTACTGTTGCACCCACTGGAGTGGGGATAGTAATTTTAACCCCTACGCTATCCAGCGCTTTCCCTACTGTTGCACCCACTGGAGTGGGAATAGTAATCTTTACCCCTACGCTATCCAGCGCTTTCCCTACTGTTGCACCCACTGGAGTGGGAATAGTAATTTTAACCCCTACGCTATCCAGCGCTTTCCCTACTGTTGCACCCACTGGAGTGGGAATAGTAATTTTAACCCCTACGCAATCCAACACTTTCCCTACTGTTGCACCCACTGGAGTGGGAATAGTAATTTTTACCCCTACGCTATCCAACGCTTTCCCTACTGTTGCTCACACTGGAGTGGGAATAGTAATTCTTACCCCTACGCTATCCAACGCTTTCCCTACTGTTGCACTCATTGGAGTTGGAATAGTAATTTTTACCCCTACGCTATCCAACGCTTTCCCTACTGTTGCACCCACTGGAGTGGGAATAGTAATTTTAACCCCTTGTAAAAGCATATGTGTTCTAAAACATGTGTGGTAAAAAATGGGTGGTAAAGGCACAACATACTAAAAACCTCGTTGTAAAGGCTATTTCCCTCATAGACAGCAAACTGTACATGATCAGGCCTATGCATTGGTGTCGTCCAGCCAACACCAGGAAAGTGATCAACCAAGCCCAATCACTGCCACACTAGACTTTAGAAACACTGTGTACACAGGGATTACCAACCAGCTCACAAGAACACTGCAGACCATCCAAAATGCAACAGCCAGACTAATCCTCACCCTCTCACGCCAAGCCCACATCACACACACCTTAGGAAACTCCACAGACTCCTGATACACAAGCATGCACACTTTAAGCTCCTCACCAACACCTACAAAGCTCTCCCGAACACTGGTCCTGCATATCTGAATGTCCTCATTCATTTCCACCAACTGTCAAGACACCAGCACCAGACACCAGCGCTCTGCTAGGGTCTCATTAGCACACACCCCACGCATACTCAAGAGCAGAGCAGAGGGCCCCTAAAACCTGGAATGACCCACAACACATCAGAGCCTCCTCCTCTCTTCTTGACTTTCGCAAGCAGCTGAGTAAGCTTCCAGGGCTGGCCTCACACATCTGCTACAGGGAACCTGGATACCCACACAGGTGATTAGTGCACTGTAAAAATACAGATAACATAACGTAACATTCAGCAACTGATGGATTTGCTCTAATTTCCAGAGCTGTATGTTTGATACTCTCCATTTATTGAAAACTACTCAGACAGGACAAGTCATAGATTCACTTCGAATTAATTGGCATCCATCCTTTTTCATTGTATTTTGAACCACATGGCTTCCAGCCATTATCTTCTAATTGTTAACTTTTAATTCTTCCTAATGGAATGCACATTACTTTCTAAAACAGCAACCGAAAAGTCCTAGTTTTTAGCTTGTTCACTTTGCAGACCAATGACACTGAGAATGTCCAGAAGGTGAAAAAGGAAGAGAATGTTATTCTACCTCAGTACCAAGAATTCACAGATGTGTTCAATTATGAGGGAGCAGACTCTCTTGACGCATTTGATTGCCAAACTGATCTTTTGCCAGGTGCACCTATTTCTCATGCAAAATGTACCCACTGAGATTAATGGGGGGCTCTCTGTAATAATAGGAGAACTTATAAAAGGCTTCATACTGTCAGCCAAAATATTCTTAGATTTTAGGGGACATATAACTTAGGGCCCGATTAGGATGGCGGACGGACCAGCATCCGTCCGCCACCCCTGAGGTGGAGGGACCGTCCACAGGGGCTGCGGCGTTCCCTCCCTCGGAATTAGGATGTGACCGCCACCCTGGCGGTCACATCCCCTATATTTAACATTGCGGCGGATGCTGCTTCAAGCAGCACCCGCCGCAAGGTTAAACGTGCATGTTTTCCTTTGCATGCACGAAGCGGGTGCCTGCCGCTTCGTGCATGCAAAGGCAGGGGGGTACCATAGGTACCCCCCCATGTGCACCCCCCACCCCCCAACACCCCTGGGGGCCCGCAACGGGCCCCCATACTCAAACTCCACATGCTTTTCTACGGCGGAAAACCCACCGTGGAAAAGCATGTCTCCGCCGGCATCCTAATATGGCTGGCGGTGTCTGATAGACACCGCCACCATATTAGAGCTTTTCCGCCGCGGTCGGAAGGCGACCGCGGCGGAAAAGCGGCGGACGGGAAAATGACCCCCCCAGCCATCCTAATCTGGCGGGGGGTCTTTTCTGTGTCCGTAGCGGTGGCTTCCGCCGGCCCGGAGGATGCGGATTCACTGCGATCCTAATCGGGCCCTTAGTACGGATTCCAGAGGAAGATGAGTATAAAATTGCTGTTAACACAGGTATGGACATTCTGAATATGTGGTTATGTCTTTTGGCCTCTGAAATGTCCCAGTAGCTGTCCAATTTTTGTAAATTACAGCAATTCGATTCAATTCAATCAAGCCTTATTTGGTAAATAAGTAGTGACTAAAATCATTCTACGCTATTCCTTACATATTGACGCTCCATCTTTAAATTTCTATACAGATTACTACTCCAATATCAATCACAGTTAATACATAATAATAAAGTGCACTTATTAAAAAACAAAGGGCCAAATGTAGGTAGCCAAATACCGGTCGGTAACGGCCAAAATTACCGAATTTCGGCCGTTACCGACCGGTATTGGGCATTTGAGATGTAGGAGCCCAAAAAAGACCGATTCGGTAAATACGAATCAGTAATTTACCGATTTGGAATTTTCCAAATCGGAATTTACCGATTCGGAATTTACCTAATTCTTATTTACCGAATCAGTAAATAAGAAATGGTAAAAAAGGAGAATAGAGATGTAGATAACTTCTAAAATACCGAATTAGATGAAATTCGGTATTTAAGAGTTGGTAATTACCATGGATTGAAAGCAGGTAGTAACCAGGTGCAGGCTATAAAAAAGGCCCCAAAATGCAACAGTGTGACCAGAATGGCGGCATTCTACGTGATAGCAAGGCGGTTACGGCTACGGCTACAGGCAGCAGGAGAGAGGGTCTGGAGACGGGAGGAGCAAGTCTACAGACAGCGGATAGCGCTCTTCTAACTCACTGAGGCAGAGATCTTGCAAAGGTACTGGCTACACCCCCACACCATCCTGGACTTGATTAGGGACCTGCACCAACTCCTGGAGCACCCAACACCAAGGGTGCACGCCATCCCACCCCATGTGCATGTGCTCTGTAGCCTACACCTGCTTGCATGGGAGTTACCAGGGAGTGATAGCTGCGGTAGGTGTGGTGTCCCAGAGCTGCCTGTCTCGTTTCTTCTGGAAGTTCCGAGAGGCCATGATGCAGAGAATGCATCATTACATCAGCTTCCCTGACACACATGCGGAACTGCTAAAGACGAAGACTGACTTCTATCAACTGGCACAGTTCCCACACGTCCGGCGTATGAGCTCCGGCGCCTCCAACTCATCCAGAACCAGGCGGCTCACCTGATTTACCAGCTCCCCAAGTATCATCGTGTCACCCCTCTTCTCAAATCTCTTCACTGGCTCCCCATTTCTCAACGTTCCCTTTTTAAGCTGGGCATCCTCAACTTCATGGCCCGTGCTGGCACTGCTCCTGGGTTTGTCAACTCAAAAATTCGTCCCTACCTCCCTAACAGAAACCTTCGTTCCTCTACCCAAGCTCTTTTGGTAGTCCCTCGCTTTAAGAGGAAAAAACACGGTGGGCTCCGGTTCTCCACTCTTGCCCCTACCTTCTGGAACGCTCTCCCTTTCTCTATCCGGTCCCTAACTGATTACATGGATTTCCGGAAAGCTCTAAAAACTCATCTTTTTTCTTTAGCTTTCCCGCCTCAATAACTGCTTGTGCTTTCCCTCTACCTTTACCCTTTTCTGTCTAAATCTGGTCATAGCGCCATGAAACCGCTTGGTGTTAGCGCGCTCTATAAATGTTTTTAACTTCAACTTCAACTACACGTCATCGGCTGTATTGATGGCATCCACATCTGCCCACCTGCTGCCACAGAGTACATTTACAGAAACAGAAAGTCAACTCACTCTATCAATGTGCAGGTGATCTGTGATGCTGCCAACATTATCACAGACATTGTGGCCAAATTCCCGGGAAGCACCCACGACTCCTACATCTTTCAGAACAGTGGGATCTACACACGCCTGACAGCGAGGGAATTCGGAGAAGGATACCTGCTAGGTAAAACACTGTGACACACCCTGATAGATATTGCAGATGTATGTGTTGGTGCGCATGTGATTAATGGCTCTCTCATTTCCAAATAGGTGATAGCGCATATGCCGTCCACTCGTTCATCCTGACACCCTGACACCCTACCTGAACCCATCAACCCCGAGGGAGACACGATACAAGGTGGCACACAAATCTACTAGGAACGTTGTGGAGCACACCTTTAGGCTGTTAAAAAGCAGGTTCCGCTGCCTCCACAAAAGTGGAGGCGCACGGCAGTACTCACCACTCATCTGCTCTAAGATCATTGCAACTTGCGCAATGTTGCACAACCTTGCTACCAAGAAAGGTACAGAAGTGAAATTAAGTGATTATGAGGACCACGATGACGAATGTGCACAGCCTGAGCCCAACACAGCAGGAGTGGCGCCAGCAACAGATGGGAGACAGAGACGGGCAGAGATCACAAGCAACTACTTTTAAGTAAGTAAAGAGACACAGCCAGGTGGAGTATGTACCCAACGTAATTTAATTTTTGGCACTACGCAAGTACTGAAAGGCACAAATGTGCAACACAAATGGTATCCATCAATAATGGGAGTCCTGGGTCACCTCCCCATTCAAGGTCATGGAGTGTGGGCAGCATTTGTCATTTTTAGCCACGCCTACCGGTGCCAGATGAAATTGGCTGGCTGTCCTCACTGGGTGTGTGGGCAGTGGGAGCACAATGGAGCCTGCTGCTCCTCCGTGTCTCAGCAATAGGGGGGCTTGCCATGCTGCTCCTACTGGTGCTTTTCTCGCGCTCAGGTACATCCAGAGCAGCAGTATGTGCTGACTGCGCATTAAGCAGCACCTCTACAGCACTCGTCACCCTAGCAAGGCCCCTGGACACCTCATTGCTACTGTGTGCTAGTCCCTCTTGCATCGCCTGCAAAGAAGGGAAGTGGCTGTGGCCAGGCGGTTGACTACCTTAGTGTGTTGCTGTGCTTGCTGCCTGTCCTTCCGCCTTGTATTCCTGTCCTGGTCAAGTTTGGTGCACGGACTGTGACATGTCCCGCATCCCTGCAGCCATCTCCCTCATGCCTGATGCCATCTCTCTGTTTTCATCCACCAATGCGCTGATGCCCTTTCCTATTGTTGCCATATTTTCATTCAGGTGCCTCATCTGGCGTTGCACTGACTGGATGGCCTTCCCCTGCATACGTTGTATTTTCACCATGCTACCCTCCAGTCCACGGAAGACACTGGGACCCTCCACATGTTGTGAAGCACTGCTGTCTCTGGGCCTGCGGCGTCTGGTGCCTGTGCGGGCACCCTCGACGCTGGACTGCTGAATGGCGGTGCTTTCTTCACCAGCCAAGGTTGGTGTCTCATCCCCCACCGTGTCACCTGCTGATGGCTCCATTTGAACTAGTGTGGCAACTACATGCCTCTTGCTCTTTTGAACTGCAGGTGTTGTGTTACGCGGTGATGCGGGCAGTTCAGGTGAGGACGGTAGTAGAGGGTAGCCACAACGCTCTGGGGAGGCCTGCAGCTGTGGTGACATTTGCAGGTCTTGGGAGGCTGGCTGTGCTGTTGGTGCACCAGTGTCCTCTGTGGTATTCCCTGCACTTGTGCTTGCCTCCTGTGTGTGGTCCCTCTGTGGTGCACTGCCTTCCTTCTCCCTGGTACGCCTGCGAGATGTCTCGCCTGTGGACATAAAAGCGTACATTAGCTCTGTGTTCCTGCAGCACTGCTTATACAATTACATTTCAATCACTGAAACACTGTAGCTTTTGCCTCAGCTTGCTTATGAGTGATGTGTGTCGCATACCTTGTTGCTTGGTGTGCTGTATGACATGGTAGGTGTTTCCATGCCTACATCTCCCATAATGCATTGCTGGTGTATATTGCTACCTCTACTGGAGTGGGGTTAACACGGCCACATAGGGGAAAAGGAAGGGGATGGAGTGGGGGTGATTGCTGTGCATGCTTCTTACCTTTTCTGGTGGCAGCTCTGGCTGAGCTGTCTGCATCTCCCAGTCCACAGACGCTCTCTGGTTCAATGGTGGACTCCACCAGCTCCTCCAGCTCAGTCAGGGCAGGTGCCCTGTTTCTCGCTCCTCCAGTAAGGTTCGCCTGTTTGTGGAGCTCTCCAATCTTTCGCTTTGTTAAGCTCCTGAGGTCGTACCACCTCTTCTTTAGGTCGTCTATCTCCTGTGGGGTCACTCCAACAGCATTTACCTTTGACTGTATTTCAAGCCAAATCTTCCTTTTGGCAGATTCTGCCACTGTCAGGGACTGCTTCCCAAACAATTTTTGGTGTTTCTTTACCACCTCCTCCACGAGGACCTGCAGCTCCATGGTCCTGAATTTGATTTTCCTCTTCTTCTCTGCACCTTCCTTCTCGCTGTTGTTTGCCATTTTTTCATTTTCAAAAGCAGTAAAGTTTTCCTGTGGCTCAGGGACTCTGCTCTGCTCTCACAGGCTCTCCAGAAGCTTATGATTGCTTGCACCTGCCTGGGGGTAGCCACTTCCTGGTTGGGAGGGGGTTGGTTGCACCTGATTGGCTGACTCCTGTTTTTTTTTGTTTTTGAATAGCCGGTTTTTGAATCGGTATTTACCAAATCGGTAATTCCCATTCATTCCTATGGGTCGGTATCATCCGAATGGATAATACCGAATTTTACAGATTCTGTAATATTTACAGAATTTTTACCTACATCCCATTTTCTGATTCTAAAATACTGAATTGGTAAAATCCGGTATTTTAGAATCTGTAATTATAAATTACATATATCTTGCCCGTGATGTATTGCTGCTCCAATGTTAATCATCTAAGACATTAGTAAAATACACATATAAAAACAATTCGATCCATTCTAAAAGTATAAACACATCATCACCCTAAAAAGCAGCAGTTATCAAAACTTAGACTCACGATCAGGGAACAGCGCATAATAATTCATTTATCTAGAGTCATGTTCACGATGCTTAGGTAAATAAAAGTACTAAAGTGATAAAGTGCATAGGTGCGGGATGGTGGCTCATTTCGGGCTGAAGTTTATAAAGCCTTAAGGTATTTCAAAGGTCTACTAGTTTTTCATATGTTAAGGCCTCCAGATATGAGTTATCCTTTCTTCACCTGATTGGCATTTGTATGAAAACGATGACTGTATTGCAGATTTTATCATTTACCAAACAGCAAATATAGTTAAAAGCATATTTGTAAGAATACAGTTTATTGGCTAAAAATGGAGGTTTTAAAACAGATTTCCTAATTTCCTGGTGAGAACTACAAAAAAAGGATAAATTGCAGCATAGTCTGTGAGGACTTTCTGCCACAAGGGCAGTTTGGGAGGTTATGACTCCACTTTCCTATTCTGGGGAAAGCTATTTGGTAGTGTAAGGAGCCCATCCTTAACTTTGTGAAATAGAATCTATGCTGTATATTTCTTACAGAGATGCGGTACGGTTGAATGCCTGTCATGTACGGTTGGATAGCCTTATCTTTAAATCCCTTTGCTATAATCCTGGATGGACATTGGATCATTAAGATCAAAGTCCACCTTACATTCTTTTAGGTGGTTAAAAATATACTCTAACCACTGGATTTTTTTACTATGGTTGAGGGCAAGGCAATCCATTATTATATCCTTAGTAAACTTGGTCTCATCTTTCATCCAAATTCCATGCCAGAATGTAAGGGCTGCCATGCTAATAAAATCACTAATATAAGGTATGCACAGCTCTTTGTGAACTATATATGAGGCAGTAAAATTTGGAACAGCAAAGACCCTTTTTAAATATTTATTTTCCTGCATTTGTAAGAAGGATGTGCCCTCCCCCATACGGCTGCTCTATAGCATGAGCCTGTAATACACTTACTCCTACACAGTGTAAGAATTTTCCGTCTCGGTTTATTACCTATTTTTGTACAAAATCTAAACCACATATTCAGAGAGATCTTGAATCGATGAATGGTTGGATATCTTGATGATATTTTCATTTACTCGTCCACTCTGGAAGGACTTCAATGTCAGTAACGTGTTGAGTAAACATTCCCCGCATACCAAAGCCAAGAAGAGTCTCTTCAAAGTACCTACAACCTCCATTTTCAGGGTTGAAATCTCTGAACAGGGGATTGGGATGTATCCTGCAAAAAATAAGGTAATGTTGAAATGGCTTTCTACTACTACTACAAAAGGCAGCAAATTGATGTGTTGTCTTAAAACTGATGCACATTATAATGTGTGCAGATCACAAAAACTTGTTAAATCTCACAACAATGTAGTGTGCTAGCTCTCAACATACTAGATGTTTCCAGAGGCGTATCTGCCACAGGGAAGTACATTATAATCTTCTACATAATGCCTCTTTAATAGCCAAGAGTTAACATCCATAAATAATGTCATTTATTGCAGTGTCAGTCATTAGTCTTGGCAAAACAAATTACACAGAATGGGGGTGAAGTTTGCATTGAGAGAAGAACAGGAACAATGATTTAACGAACTCAAAGAATTTGCCCCAGGTGCTCCCCCAGGCACACCGTGCTCAGCGCTGCAGCTGTATCGGCTAAGGCCCCTCAGCATCGACACGCTAAGTTGACTCATTCGCTCAACAGAAATGGAAGAGAAGGCGCTATGTATTTTAGCCCTTTTAGCTTAGCAACGATAGAATAGGAAGCTTAAAGAAGATCAATACATAAAGGCCAATTATATTGCAATGGTGCGCTGTATCTTCCCAGAAAGGCAGTACAGTCCAAGTGTCTCGAGTGGGATCATGGTTCGCCTGCAGCAAGGTACCCCAGTAAGAAAATGATAGAACCAATCACTAGATACTTTTGGTGGCCTAGTATTAGGACCACTTTCAAGGACTATATAACCAGATGTCAAAAGGTCAAATGCTCACACACACCCGTGATTGGAGTTTTACAGCCTCTGCCCACATCTCATTACCCCTGGAACATGATCTCTATGAACTTTATTGCCAATTTACCTCCATCACAGGGTTTTCTTGAATGATATTTTCCATGTTCATAGTCTGTCCTGGGTCATTTTTACAGACAGAGGAACACAGTTCACATCCATCTTTTTTAACTAAATTGATGAAAATACTTTCTACCAAGCACTTAATATCTGCTACTTACTAACTGCAGACTGATGGGCAAACTAAATGGTTAATTAAGTCTCTACAACAATATCTGCATTACTTTCTGATGGACCATCTGAGTACTTAGTACCGCTGGAGTGCCTTCACCTCCGAGCAATCCTCCTTGGAAGGGACCACCTTTTTTTTCTATTCATATGGACTCCATCCTGAAATGATTCCTCAGAAAGTATCCCAGTCCACATTCTCTAATGAAGCATGAATGCCACATGGAGCTCTACTCAGCAACACTTGTTAATGGCAAAATATGGTTACAAATGTTTTGCAGCTGGAACAGAAGAGAATAACCTGATAATGATGTGGGGAACAAGGTCCACTAAATTACTGACAAGTCTTGGATCCCACTTTAGGTTTACCCCTACCCCACGATTTTTGGGACCATTTACTATCACTAGGAAAGGAGAAACGCCTGCTTACAGTCAGCACTCACATCCCATTGGCATATCCAGCTTGTGTCCTATGTCTCCCAAGTTAAACAGGCATTTTCAGATGTTCTGTAATCAGAAGACAGTCGTAGGGCTCACCTTCTTGAGAGATGGATATTTGCGAGGCTAGATTCAGAGCAGGATAGCAAACTACGTTAATCTGAGAAGTAGACTATAATAAGATTCCATAATGGGATTATCATGCAGTGGAGAGGTGCTCTCTCCTAGTGGTCAGCACAACGGTAGCAACTGAGTGAAGGATGGTCAAAAATCAGGGTAGACCAACCACAATGTTCTCTGATGTTTCTACAAGGTAGGCAGCTGGTGCGACGGAGCGCAGGAAAGGAGGAAGCCCTGTGTCCATGAGATCAAGAGCAGAGGAATCATAGAAATGCCATTTTTCTGTATCCCATGGTCTTGCACCAAAACTCCAAGAGAAAATCAATTGAATTCATGACAATACAGTGCAAGGGGTGTATCATAGCTGGGAAACCTAGAGCAAGGGCAGAGCTTAATGCCTGATTTACCTAATTGAAGGCTTGTTCTGCCTTTTTAATCCAAAGCAATGGTTCAGGGGTGTCTTTCTTAAAATACGATTGGAGTGGACGAATTATCACAGCGAAGCCTATGCTCTACTTCCTTACATATTTTCTGAAAAATGTGTACCTGAAATATGTTCAAAGTGTGGGCAACTGACGGCTGACTTCAATCTGGTAAGGGGACAGATGGCACTCTCTGGCAAAGATGTTGTGACCTGAATATTGTACACGAGGGAGACAAAATTGTAATTCCTTTCAGGAAGATTTTTGTCCCTTGTTATGTAATTTGGCGAGGAGGAATAGGGAGTCTGCCTTGCATTGTTCTAAAGTGGCAAAGTCAAGTAGAAAATCATCAACATTAGGCCCTGCGGAGTTTGCAGAGTTCCTCTATGGGGAACTCCGTGAAGTGGTGAAAAAACGCCGTGCCACACGAAATTATGCAGACAGCAGAGTGCATTAGGACGCACCGATCACACCATCAGCTGCTTCCTCAACAGAAGGTGTCTCAAAGTGAGCGGTAGCGGGCACCCTTGACCACCCGCATTGAGAAATCTCTGAGGTCTGGAATAAGATTATCCTCGCTCGCCAACTTAACTTTGGCAAGTGAGGAAAAAACTCTGCTCCGCTGAGTTTTTCAGAACTCTGCACGCTACATGGGCTGCGGCGTGGGAAAAACTCGGCGAGCGGAGCAGAATTTTATGCTCAGATCTAATCAACATACCAAATTAATATAGATATTTTTGGAAAACAGTGATGAATTGTCTGTACAGGGCTTGGGAAAAGATGGAGGAGGACTCTGTAAACAATTGTGAGAGCCTTTGCCAAGGCAACTTGCTTCAACTGAAATTGAAGGTAAAATGTTAAAGGTCTTTATCATAGAGAAGAAATAAAATAAAACAAATCCACCTCTATAAACCATTGGGCGGAGGCTGGAATGCAAGAAAGGATGGTTGCAGGGTTGCGCATGACAGGGAAGCTGTGGATGACCACACTATTAATTGTGTGGAGGTCCTGCCCAAAATACATATTGGTCTTTCCAATCTTTTTTGACGGGAGAATGGGATTGCTGCAGGTACTGACAGTAGGTACTAAAACCCCTTATTTAATTAAATCATCAATAAGAGGGTTATTTCCTTCAATAATTTCAGAATGCAATTAACATTTTGGGAAGGGAGGCAACTTTCAGAGGGTTCACCACTTTGACTTTAACAGGGTCTACGGACGCAGTACAACTGATATTACTGGAATGGGTAGATCACAAAACAGAGGGAACTTGTTCAAGTCACTCAATTATATCTACAGACACTTCAAAACCAAGCAATACATTTTAATGATTTAACTCACAAAGAACTACTTACACCTCATTCTCGTTGACTTTGGGAAAATTCAAGAGGACTCCTTCATCGTTGCAGTAGACAGTGCAGTTGAGCCTGAAGAGGAGGAAAATCATACGCTAGACCACTTCCCGGCGAGATTACTCTATGTGTGTGGTCACGGTAGATCACTACCTCTCATGTTGAGAAACCTGCCGCTCACATTGAAAAAGCTGCTGCCCAAGTAGAACATTTACTCAAGCGGCAGAAAGTAGCAGCGCTCTCTTGCTCTGCACGTGGTGCCATTTGCACTGATTTTACAGCACTAGACAAACTCTCAGCGCTAAAAATCAGCGCCAGGAGCACGATTTACTGCACTCCACTGCATGCAGAACTCCACAGAGCGCGACTGAGTTTTTGCGGCACTCTTCCCAGGTCTAGTTGTTAGGGGATGCCTGAAGTTAGATTAGGGCAATCTCTTTTCTAATTTCCCAATTGACCACTCTTACATTCCTTAGTCTAGCACGATGAGCTGCTTATCACTCCTCAATGATGGGCACAACAATCTGTGGGAACTTCGTTGGCCAAGTTGGTACCAACAGATGGAAAGCATCACAAATATATTCTCAACCACTATGAGTGTCTACCCTTAAAGATAAATGCCCGGCCTCCTCTAAAGGTTTGGTCCAACAAAATGGTTTATTGGTGAAAAATTGAAAGCATATCATCATCAATAGAACATAACACAATTACAGTTGTAATAATATAGATCTAAATGTAAATAATCAAATGTATCCCATGAATACATATTCACCAGTGAATATTTCAACACATTCATCCCATAATCCTAGGTAAAAAATCTATACTGCAACCAACTACAAAATAAAACCAATACATACAAGATTTTGTTTATTAGCTAAGCCAAAATGTTATGTGGCACACCTCAGTACATTAGCACTATTGGAGCAGAACCGAATACCTCCTCTAAAAGGAGCAATATTATAATTATAAAATTCATAAAGAGTAAATATCCAAGTTCCGACAGCAGGGCCGGGTAACTACATGCAATATGTTCCAATGACATTCTCTTTTATTGACATTATCCATTGCGATCGGTTTTAAATGGTCTGGATCTGTGAAGTAAACAGTGCATGGAGATTATATTATGCTTATTACAAGAGTTAATTATTTTTTCCAAATACATTTGTTTTGTATTAATTATATGAAGCTACCAGATAATTGTATATATGCCTTTTTCAAAGTATTCAAGGTGTTTATTATGAGATGTTATAATTAACTGAGCCTTGGCTAAATACTTAATGGCAAGGTATGTAACATTCGTATCTCATGCATCCTTCAAGTTCAAATCCTTCAGAACAACATTTAACCAGTCAAACCATGGATATGTACTATGATGTTTTCAGGATTTAGAATATGCCGCATAATTGATTTTAGTTAGCCGGAACAACCATTTTTATTTTGGCAACATCATTTTTAACAAGCCAAAGCACAGTTTCTGTCTTATGTCTAAACAATCCGAAATCTCTAGAATTTTACATTGGGGAAGGTGATTTTTTTCCAAAACACATTACATAGTATGATATCAATTGAATTTCCAAACCTGAATGCAAAATCTTCTTGATACGAGATTAATTTCCCATTCAGAACTTTTAATATACGTTCTGCAGTCGGGCTACATTCCTAGGATACAACCAGTAAAATACAAATCTTAATGAAGAGCCTTGCTTTTAACATCCAGCATTCAAACCCCAAGATAATTATAAATAGGTGACCTATCTAGCAACATGCATACCATCTGCCATAATGCAGTTTTTATTTTGTTTGCCAAACATCATAATTTGTGTTTTTGTTCCAATAGCAACTAAGGGCCTGATTACTAGTTTGGTGGATGGGATACTCTGTGACGGATATCCTGTCTGCTGCATTAGAAGTTCCATAGGATATAAAGGAATTGTAATTTGGCGGACAGGATATCAGCCATGCTTGTGATGGAGTGACCCTGTCCGCCAATCTCATAATCAGGTCCCAAATGTTTAGCCTTATCAGAAAAACCTAATTGAAAGAGTAAACTTTTAAATCTGTACTCATTCTATGCAATAATGCCAGTTCATTTGCATGCTCAGGATCTAAATATGCTGCTTTCCAATTTTAGGTGGGAACAAGTTAATACTTGCACTGTCATATTAAAGTCTGCTTGTTAAAGAGAAATGTACCTGTGCCTCGCATTTTTCGAAAGCTGAATGTCTTTGCTAAATAGCCCAACCCATTGATTTCAGTTTGAACCAGTGTATTTATTTTCACCTTTTTATTATCACTATTTTTTATTGTTAGTTATTTCTTTCAATCTGAAAAAGTCGTATGTCGTGTCATATCAATACATCCTGACATACACTATAGATGTCCCGATGGGCTGACTTAATCACTTAGTGTCCCACTATTGTTTTGTCTTTATGGAGTTCCCCCTTACTCTTGGACCTGGAAGTATTATCAGGGGGAACCGTATTTTTATACATAGGGGGGAGAGGTGGTGGCATGTGAGTCAATAGTAAAGGTGTGAAAGCCTAGGGGTGCTGATGATGGGAGAGCCTGTAGCCAGGGACAGGATTGGAAGATTTCTCATTAGGGGGACAGGTTGTGAATAAAGAGACCCGGCTGTCCCAAAAACATTGGGAGGTTAAAGAGCAACCTGTGACATTGTATTAGGTTCCACATAGAACCACATTGTACATTCTATGTAGAATGTTTGTTCTAGGATTCCGATAATTGATTCTATTTGAGACAGTTGAGATTTGATGTTGATGGCTGAGGTGAATAAACCTTACGTGCCTCTTACCTTGATGTTTCTACTTCATTATTTTCGGATAAGAACACCACATTAATTTGGTGCAGAGCGAGGGCCTTTTATCACCTCAACATCCAGCAGTTGATGCCATTTTCCCCTTATGAAGAATTCGAAAAAAAAAAATAACATCCTCCAGCGCCTGTACTTTGAAGAAGGGAAGGTTTTCTCTCTTCTCCAGCAGCTGTATTCCGACGCCCGCATCACTGGTATAGTGACTTTGTGTCAAAAAATGTTAGGGGGAGGAGGTCAGAGGGAGGGGCAAGCGGTGGCACGCATTTGCGTATCACCGGCATCGGAAAGTCGAGGCCTGGTTTAGACCAGAATCACGTTTGCGTTCCAGGAGAAGGTGGCGCTTACGCTGGTACTGATACATACAGGTGCAATTTTAGAAAGTTGGGAAACTATTTGATGAAAGTTTGGCGTGCGTCGCCACGCACGGGCGCCATTTTGTGCAATTGGGAAGATTTTCGTAGGTACTGGGGTTTGTGCAACTAACTCTTCAGTTTAACTTTTCTTCAGTGAAGCGCTTTTACTTCTCGGAGAAGAGTGTTGGTGCCAGCATCTTTGGTGACTGGCACACCAAGGTATGTGTGAAATTCGTTTATTAACGGACTGCCGTTATCTTCGATGAGGTGGAGTAAGAAATATCGGGAAGTGTTTTAAAGCCAGTATTGTCAGTGACTGGTGGGCCTTTGAATTTAAGAAAGGTAATTAAATTCAGTCAGTGAATTGAAGTTTTTTTTAAAAATGTGGGTTGTGTGGTACACCTTCATGCCGGTATATTCTGTGACTGGCACACTTGTCTCTGCCGGTCCTGCTCTAAACAGTCAGCTCGGTTAACTTCTCCAGTACTTTCTGTGAACTTCTACTGGATTTGATAACATCTATTGCGTTTAGTGTACTGGCATATGGTGTGTCAGCATTTAACAGTGTTTGACACAAATATTTGACAAGGGTCATATTAACTTTTAAATTCATTTAGTTAAAGAAAACAGTAGGATATATAATAGTTTTATGTGTAAGTTTATTGTTTTTTTTTTGTAATTTATTTTGTTAAGTGAAATTGTAACGTCATGCAGAATGTAATACAACCACCTTTCTTCTTGACAAGTCTAGGTGAACCAAGTGTAAAATGGCAAAAGTGGAAAAAAGATTTTTGTGAATTATGCAAGCGTCTGTGGGACAAATTTAAGTGCTGAACGTAAACATTCTTTGTTATTACATTGTCTTGGGGGAGAAGGTCAGGAGGTATTGGAACATCTTCCTGAGCTCAGTGCTGCTGATCAAAGAAATCTTAATGAATACGAAATATGTATGCTACAGTTGGATCGGCATTATCTACCTTGTTTGAGCACAATAATGGAAATATATCATTTTGGTCTTTGTGAACAAAAGAAGGATGAATAGGTTGAGGAATTTGTCTCAGCCTTAAGGAAATTGACATCCTCTTGTAAGTTTGGTGGTGCAGTAGAGGAGAGAATTAGGGACCAATTTGTATTGAAATGTGCTCATGATAAAATCGGGAAAGAACTGTGGTTAAAAGATGAGCCTCCATTAGATGAAGTTCCAACAATTGCCAAAAAGGTAGAACATATGATGAAATGTGTTGATGAGTTGAGTTCTGATAAAAGTAAATCTAACACAACCAGTACAAGTGTTGATTAGGTTATATGTCAAGTCTATATAAATCAAAATGTTAATGTTCATTTGTTCAAAATTGTAAATCTCTGAAATCTTCACCAATTGCTTTGAAATTTTGACACAACGTTGAATTCAAATACGCGTGTGTTTTTATATACACAACGTTGGATTCGAAAATGTGTGTGTCGAATACGCGCGTGTTTTTAATCGAAAGCCCGAACAGACACATAAAAATGGCAATGTTCTTTTGTTCAAAATCTTAAATCTCCGAAAGTTCTTCACCGATTGCTTTGAAATTTTGACACAACATTGGATTCGATTAAGCGCGTGTTTATATATACACAACGTTGGATTCGAATACGCGCGTGTCCAATACGCGCGTGTTTTTAATCGAAAGGCCGAACAGACCCTACCGATTTGTTTGCTGCGCAACAACTACAAGGGACGCATAGAGAGAAGAGTCTACATATATTAGGATGGACAGTTGGTGTCAGGATGGGAGACCGGGAAGTGGGTGGATGGAGGGGGGAGGAGTTGGTTCACTTTGCAACATTAAGAAGGGACGCATTGAGACAATAGTCTACATATATTAGGATGGAGAGTTGGTCTCATGATGGCAGACCGGGAAGTGGGTGGAGGGAGGGGAGAGGAGTTGGTTCACTTTGCAACATTAGCGCGTGTTTATATATACACAACATTGGATTCAAATACGCGTGTGTCCAATACGCGCGTGTTTTTAATCGAAAGGCCGAACAGACCCTATCGATTTGGTTGCTGCGCAACAACTACAAGGAACGCATAGAGACAAAAGTCTACATATATTAGGATGGACAGTTGGTGTCAGGATGGCAGACCGGGAAGTGGGTGGAGGGAGGGGGGAGGAGTTGGTTCACTTTGCAACATTAAGAAGGGGTGCATAGAGACAATAGTCTACATATATTAGGATGGACAGTTGGTGTCAGGATGGCAGACCGGGAAGTGGGTGGAGGGAGGGGGGAGGAGTTGGTTCACTTTGCAACATTAGCGCATGTTTATATATACACAACGTTGGATTCTAATACACGCGTGTCCAATACGCGCGTGTTTTTAATCGAAAGGCCGAACAGACCCTATTGATTTGCTTGCTGTGCAACAACTACAAGGGACGCATAGAGGCAATTGTCACAAAAACATATTGTATTCCCACAAGCATTGTGAAATTAAACATATTAGAAACGTGCGCTTACTCTTTTCTTTCTCCTCCATTTAACCAGACTGAGCCACAGCAACGCGTGGCCGGGTACAGGTAGTTCAAAAAAAGAATTCTGTGACTACAGATAAAGATAAATCTTCATACGCTACTGGAGGTTCTCCTGCATTTGACAGTAAACCAACATGTTTTAGATGTGGTAAGTTAGGACATCTGGCAAATGCTTCTTTCTGTCCAGCCTTACGGGTTGTTTGTAGTACCTGTGGTAGGAGGGGTCATTTTGCCACATGTTGTAAAAGCAAAGTAAAGAAAGGAGATCAATCAGTGACTAAAGATCAACCGCAAGTTAAAAAGATTATTTTTCAAGTCGATGAACAGAAGGCTACACATCCTTCTCATATGGTTGCCATGGAGGGTGTTCAAATTGAATTGAATTGAATTGAAGGAACATTTATAAAGCGCATGGCTACCCGGAGGCCTCCCGGCGCTAAGCAAGACTACTCAGTTAGTTCTGCACACGACACTTAATTGTTGATTTAGCTTTCACCCTAGTAGTTCGTTGTGGTTTACATGAGAATAATATGTTATTACTCTGATATCAGCTTTGCTTAATAAACTATGTCTGTACAGAGAGTGCTGAAGTTTCAGGAACAACACGATACAGATTTGTTATGAGGTCTGATCTTCACGGCTTCATAGACATAACATAAGTGCAGCTTCTGCCAACTTTGGGCTTGAGGCTGGTTTTATATTGCTTTGCTTGAGGCACAATAACACACTTGATGCGGTTCACATGAAGAGAGAGCTGGTGTATGCTGATGTGATTCCTTCATGCTAGGACACTAAGGTATGGGCCCGCCCTAATACAACCCAAAGAGACCTTCTTAGTTAAAAATATATGTGTGTTAGGGAGGGTGAGATATAAGTGTTGTTAACTCTTAATCATTTACAGCATGTTATCATGCTGTCACCGTTCGCTGTTTATGTACTAGTAACTATGCTGGTAACTTTGCTATTGATAATATGTTCACTTGTATTATCTAAGATACTGCGCCTGAGAAGACGGCATTAGTAAATAAACATTTCAAATGCACATGTGTTCTTCTTTACTCCATGTTCTGGTTTGTAATGATAGTATAACGAAAGAGTGTTCATGAGTTCCACGTATCCTGAGGTACTGTAAGTTCATGTTCTGGTTTGTCCAAACATTGGGAGTTTGTTATGACCAATGAGACACTGTAGCTAGCTCGGTAAGGGGTTTGTTGGGTACTTAGGTGAGTTTTGGGTCACCCTAATTCTCCGAGGTTCCAATCCTCTGTGCACAGTTCTGTGTGAGAACAGAAACCCTGCGACATGGCGCCCAACGTTTTCGGTGGTCTTATATCATGACACTCGAGTAGTATATCGTTCAAACCTTAACCCCTTCACATCCGTTTCCGGAAAACGGGGTGTCGGTGAAACCTACCTATTTATGGTAATAGGTCTTTTTCAAGCTTGATTCTTTCTAAAACGGTTTCTTTGAATTACTACCCAGTTGTGCTACAAAGTATTCTTTGTTTTTCCGTATTTCCAGTGTTATCATGGCGGCGGTGGCAATTGCGCAACATAGTCGCGTAGCAGTGCGCACACATCTACAGACGTACCAAGTCCCGGTGGATGGGATGGCTGTGATTTTAGTGGTGTGTGCTGATCCGGCGTTCCCTTTTGAATTGTTTTACTCTTGGGTTATGTTTCCGGCTGTGGACGCAACTTCTGGTTTGTTCCACTCCTACACGGCCTCCCCTGTACCGGCTGAATATACACCGTACAGGGCCCTGGAAATACCTATTGATCATTGGCAGCATCGAGTTTGGTTTGATGGCGCCCTCCCCCACTCTTTGTCCGCTGCGAGGTTAGGTCCACTCTCAATTCCAGGTACTAACTGGCCTGCGTTGGGTGGTTTTACCCCGCACCCGAATCACGGGGCTTGTACCCTTGCAGAAATTCAAAGGCTACATGTAGTCTCCATTTCCGTGATTCGAGCTTTAGTGCAATACATAGGTCGACATCTCCCGGGTGGTCCCCAGGGGGGTGCGGCCGTTCCAACGGAACGTGGTGGTTTACGGCTCAATCCAGTTATGGTAAATTCGGTTTTTGGTCAACGCCCTGATAATAAAGATGATTTTCCTTTTTGGCTGGCCGAGAAATTTGACCAACTGGAAGCCGTGTTTCCCAATTCTACTCCTGCTGATAAACATAGAATGTTGACGATTACTTTACCTAAGGATATCACTCCCGAACTCGTTGACTATGAAAGTTGGGGTAAAACTTTTGCGGCTGTTTATGCGAGGTGTTTCGGCACCCCATCTATGGCTGTACTGCCTACGATCATAAAACGTGTTCATGATGATCACGGTCCAGAGGCAGCGGTTGAATTGGGTATGCGCCTGTGTGGTTCTTTTGAGATTTTAAGTGATCTCATACTCTCCAACATCAAGGGAGATGCTGTGAACTTCCAGGTTTTTAATGCACTGGCAGCGTTACCCGATGCCGAAAAGCCCCGCCAGTTGGCGAAGATTGTGGTGGCCGCCTATCGGTCGCACAAGTAAGGGTTTGAAGTACTTCGCGGTTAAGGAGAAGAAACAACCACAAGTGCAATCTGCTGCGGCAGATGTACAACCAAAGTCCAAAAAACAGAATTGGCCTCAGAAACAGGAACAGGGGAAGCAACAGCAGCAAACTCAGGAATCATATCCTGCGACTCAAGTCCCTGCGCCGGCTGAGAAAGTTTATGATTTGCGCGATCGCGCGATGATTAAATCACCTGATCGATTTCAGGTTTCTGATCAACGCTCTCCTCGTTCCTTTCAGGACTCATCGGGCCCGAAGACCGGTTGAGGAGGAGGCGGACGGGGACGTGGTGGCCAACAAGGACGTGGTCAGCCCTGCCAGACAGAAGGCGCTTGGAAGCAGGACGATTCTACGCCAAAGAGACCGCAGTTTGCGAAAAAGAAAGTCGCAGCCTTAACAGCGCATCGATATGCCACAGATAGTGAGAACGCGGCTTCGGAATCTGACGTGGGCTCTGACCTTGCTGGACAGCGCGGCGGAGATAACCATAGTCAGAGAGGCGCTGCGTCCACTACTGAGGGTGACAGCGACTGATGTGTACGTTGTAATAGAGACAGCAGATACGAGACTTGCTCCCCCTGAAAGACTTTATGAAATTGTCCTGTTAATTGAAGGTGACATACAGCGTACCGTTAAAGGGGTATTTTGGGAAAATCTGTCTTCTACGTATGATATTTTGCTTTCGGGGGCTGACTGGCCCCCACCTTTTGTGCTCGCGGCGCCGCGAGGGGAGGAGGTGATCCTCCCCAGTTTCGCGAACACTGTCTCGAAAGAGCATGCGCAGCATTTTGCAGAAGAGTGGGCTCGGGCTCTCGCGCCGGCTCTGTACCGTAACCAATGTGGTTGGGATAAATTGTCGCCTTGCCACGAAATTCCGTTGCGGTCTCAGCCGCAGCCTCAACCTCAATATCCCATTCGGCGTGAAGCAAAATCTTCCGTCGCGGAAATCCTTGAACAATTGGAATATCAGGGAGTTATTGAAACGTGTGTGTCACCGATGAATAATCCCCTTTTTACTGTGAACAAACCTGACGGATCATATCGTTTGGTTTTGGATTACCGGCATTTAAACTCGCATTGCCGTAACTGTGCAGTACAGAATACTCACGGCTCTGCCCTTGTGGATAGTCTCGTGCGAAAGCGTTTCAAGACAACGCTTGACATATCCAACGGTTTTTATGCCCACAGATTGGACAGCTTTAGCTCCCAATGGACCAGTCTTACGAGCGCTGGAGTCCAAAAACAATTCCGGCGTCTTCCAATGGGATATAAGAATAGTCCTGGTATATTTACCGCTCGCATTGTCTCTATTCTGGAGGCACTCGACCCGGATGCTTGTTCGTATGTGGATGACATATATCTCACAGACGACGATATTTGGGAGCATCTGTGTCGTGTAAATTCTGTTATTTGTAACTTCGCTGACATGGGTTACAAATTTAACTTTGCAAAATCGCACATTGCTGAAAACACAGTGTTGTTTTTGGGCTATGAGCTCAACAATGAAGGTAGAGGTTTGGCTCCTCACTTCTTAGAGAAGTGCGCACAGTTGCGCGCTCCGACAACACTGAAAAAATTACAGTCCTTGCTGGGTTTCTTAAATACATTCCGGAATATGCCCAGCGTATCAAGCCATTGTATGCTTTGATACAACCAACTTTTTCTAAATCATGCTGGCTGCCTGAGCATTCAGCCATTTTGCAATCCTTGCAGGCTGATTTGCTCGCTTCTAAGTTCTTACTGACTCGTGACAACCATACCAACCTGGTGATAAGAATAATACCAGGGACAGTGGGTTTCACGTACCTCACTTTTAATGAAGGAGACACAGTACCTATTGCTTACAAGTCACACTTGTACACTTCGGCTGAGATGCGGTTTCCCACTGTGGAAAAGGTTTTAACAGCTGTACAGATGGCTATTCTTAAGGAACGGGCTCTGTCACAAGGGAAACGCATGTTGGTTGGAACACCCTGTCCTCACTTGGAGGCAGTCACGAAAGCCAGTGTACCAAATTCAAAAGCTTTGCACCCTCGGTGGATTCAGTGGGCTGCGTCCTTGACGTCCACGGATGTCACGTTTATTTTTTACGCCTCGTTGCGGTCGCAGGAGTACTTGCAGTATGAGTTTGTTCACCCTGCTCCTCTAGCTATGCGACCTTTGGAGGACTTCCACTGCATCATTTACACTGATGGTTCGGCGCAGGTTGCGCATGGCTCTAAACATGCCTACGTTTCCGCATGCGCCATGTGGTCGGTGCTATGTTGAACGATGAGTTCATATCCAGGGAAGTGCACACGTTGCCGCTTGGAGATTGCACCGCACAATTGGCAGAGCTTCGTGCTCTTTTACTTGCGTTGGAGTACGCAGATCCTAGTGTTACTACTCTTATTGTAAGTGATTCTTACTACTGTGTCCAGTCTTACAATGAAAACTTGTTCTTTTGGATTCAGAATGACTTTCGTGATTCCAAGTGTAGCACAATAAAACATAAATTGATCTGGGTTCGAGTGGCGGAACTTAAGGATAAGTTACCGCTCGTTTATGTAATCCATACTCTTGGCCATCAGCATCTTGGGGTTCACGCTGTCGGTAACTCGCTTGCGGATGAAGCGGCGAAATCAGCAGTATCTACATACTTAGTTGCAGCAGTTACTAGGTCCAAAACTAAGATTGATAGCGACATCTTGGCAGCGGTTGCTGCTTGTGAGAAGGGAGGTAAATATCCTTCGGGATTCCCTTCGAAGTACAAATACCACTTAAGTCCCGAAAAGGTTCCTTTTGTGACAATTCCTGAAGTTGGGGACCGTCTGATTCCCAACTCGGATCGCAGGGCTGACTTGATTACAGCGGCACATGAAGGTGTGGGTCTGCGCATGCGGGCGTTTCAGCCACTGTATCTCAATTACAACAACGTTTCTGGTGGCGGGGACTGTACAAACAGACGCGTGAATATGTCCTTCTTTGTGACATATGCCAGCAGATTAAACCTTCAACTGCTACGCGTCCGCCACAGACACAGTTGTACATTTCTAATAAACCACTGGGTTGTGTTTATTTAGATCACTGCGGTCCTTTTTCATCTGATACTGCGTATAAGTACATCTTAGTAGCAGTTGACTCATGCACACGCTTTGTGTGGGTATGGCCCTATCGCAGCGCTGATTCACGGACTGTCATTAGAGATTTGCGTGTCTTTATAGGGATGTTTGCCTGTGGTACCTTCCATTCGGATCAGGGTCCGGCTTTCGCCTCTAAGGCGTATAAGGATGCCATGACTTCGTTGGGGGTCCAAGTCAAGTTTTCGTCTCCCTACAGACCTGAGGGTAACAGTGCGGTGGAACGAATGAACCGTGATTTAAAGCAATCATTGACAGCTCGAGTTATAGGCACTGGCAGAAACTGGCTTACCCACCTCAATGGCGTGCAGCGTGCGCTTAATAATCTCCCTAGAAGGTCTCTGGGTGGGCGGACCCCATACGAAATGCTCTTTGGCATCAAGATGTACGTCCCTGACCTTGACGGTCTAGACTGTGTGGTTCGCGCCACTTCCTTTGACGCAGATTAACATTGCAATGTTTTACAGAATCTACAAAAGACCAGAGACAGTCTTGCAAAGGAACATTTGCCCTCCACATCGGATGATGCGTTGCAGATCCCGGTAGTCGGCTGGCTACCCCAAGTTGGAGAACTGGTTCGAGAGAAGATCGATAACAAGAAAGAATTTGGTCCTTCCTATCGAGCTCCGGTTCCAGTCCTTGGAGTGAAGGGCACCAGAACAGTCATTTTACCACCACTTCCTGGTCGTAAGGAAAACAGGTTTATTTCAATTGACAATGTCAAGATACACAGAGTGGCCGATTCTTCTTAGCATGACACCGGCTGTTTCATGTCCTTCCATTGTGAGAAATTCAGTTATGCCCACTGCTTCTAATATTGAGCCTGAAGTGGCCATCGAGTTACCTGCTGTTTCCAGTCCTTTGTTAAATACTTTACCCGGAACTAACAATGATGAGATACACTATACCTACCCCACTGATTTGTCCATGCCTGACCTGCAGGCACGTTTAGCCACGGAATCCAGATTTTCATTTGACTCTGTTTCCCTTGCCTCGAAGAAACCCTCTCGTATTGCAGTTTATGCCAGCCTGTTTAAAAAACATTTTTTGATTCCCCCTTGGACATACATTTGGCTGGTCCTTTTTTCGATTTACCTCTTTATGTCAATTGGTTTTGTGTTTTATTTTTTTCGACTCATCAATGGACACTATGCCGAGGAAAGAACGTGCATTACACATCTAAATGGAACTTTGGCCCCACTTTCCTCGTCTCATTCTACACACAGATTGAAAAGAGACTTAACTTTGGTTAACATCACAGCATGGCCAGTCCTTGATGGAATTGTGTGGGATGCGGTTCGATTTCAGATTCATGGCCCAACGGAAGTCGTTAAAGTTCCTAATGTACTTAGAGTGAATATGGGGGATGTAGTGAAACAAAACATTCGTTCTGATGACTGGGATGTTAATACAGTAGAAAGTTTGTTTTCTGATTTGCAATACTATGCTGCCTTTGATGCTGAAGATTTATATTTAGAATCTGCTAATTATGGAGATTTATTTTGCTACCAACATTATGGCAACCACTTCTTACACAAAACATCATCCCGAAGGGATACTGTTAATTTTACACAGTGGGAACATTGCCCAGCGCCTGCTCTAGGCAGTTCAGGAACTTTTCTGAAAAAGTATACTTATTTCACTGACTTTAACCAGTCCAATCCCGAGTCCTTTTATTTTAAATTTATAAAAATGCCAAATTCCAAGGTTAGACTTACCGATACTAAATTGTTGTAATCGAAGGCCTTCCTTGATCAATTAGTTATTGGAGGCTACGATGTATGGAAGGAGGCAATAGACCTTAAATCAGTCTGGGGTTCAAGAGCCTGGCAGGTACAAGGCATAGAGGCTTTGCACCGTGCATGTCTCATCCCGAATCATATGTTGTTTTTAAATGAAACCATTTCCCAGACCACATGCTTTGGATTGGCTACTTCTAAAAAATTAAACGCCCCTACTATCCCGGATTTGGAGGAATATGATGGTTGGAGTAATTTTACTCAGTTATCCATTAGAGAATTACAGGCCCTACTCCTTAATTCTTCCTTTAACATTTCCAGTTTGGATCCGAAAGGTTGGCTGCTTTGGCACCGTGGTGCTGATTCTTGTCAGCATCGATTCTTAGGTTTATCTGACGATTTTAAAACTGTTAGGTCTGATCCCCGTTTTGACTTAGTCCACACTGTCACAACTTATTATGTAGGCAAATTGTGTCAAAATTGGCTGAAACATTCTACTTTACCTGCAGTTAAAAGTCACCTTTCTAAACTAAATGCAGACGTGGATTTAAATGATTTCATTAAAGGTCCGGCTAGTGGCAGGTCAAAAAGGTGGATATATGCAGTTTACAATGAAATTTGGAAAACATCACAGATTGAGGCTGCTACACGCCTTAGGGCCATTGATCAGGCGAATTTGGAGAAAGTGCTTGCAGTTGTTGACAATAGTATTAACGTGCTTTCCTCCCGTATTTACACTTTAGATAATATTCTGTCGTCCGTTGTGGATATTGTGCATGATGAAGTGTCAGTATTGTACCATGGTCAAAATCAGTTACGGTCAATCATGCAATTTGCATGGACCCTTCAGATTCTGAAAAATAATAAGGTTCCCTGGACGTACATGAACGTTTCTTCACTCTTTGCCCCGTTTAATTTGACTGACAAACAACGCTTGCTTTCAATGCGTGATGCTACCTTTAGTATGTTACATATTGAGAGGTTAGAATCTTTGCCTTTTTCCGTGGCAGAGGCCACTGCTGCAACGTGGCTTATCCACGGTTTAATAACGCTGCCTTTTGCTTTATATACATTTTCAAATTGTATGAAATATGTACCAATTGGTCTTTATGAACCATTGGGTAGTGGTTTTCTTCATGAAGTCTGGTCCCTTCCATACACATACAGGTGTTTCAAAGATGGTCAAGAAGTTTATCTAAATGGGGAGGAGTGTACTGAGACACCAGATCATTCATTGATGTGTAGACACATACAATTACACGGTTCATGCAACCAACACCGACCGAATTTGGCTTGTGTTTTGAAAGGCACACCGGTTCCTGCTATCATCCCCACGTTTACCTTATTAGGAAATGGTAGTTATTTACTTTTAAATAATGAAGACTGTTGCGGGTTAATAAAGGGTGTACCTTATATTGTAACAGTAAGTGAACATGTTATTTGCTGTAGGAATGTTCTGTATCCACCCACACATGAACATAGGGAGTCCTCCATCTGGCCACAAATACCAACCTCGAGAGCAGAATTCAGCGGCATGGCAAGAATAAGGGCTCTTTTGTCCCAGAAGGAGGTGGCCTTGAGTTCGGCTCGTGAAACTTTCGTTCTTCACGTAGCGAACACCCGTACAGAGGTTCAGGCCCTTTTAAATACTGATTTGCCTTTACATTTCGGCGAGATGATTCGTACTATCTTTAACGCGTCCTCCACAAAGGGCCTGGCACATTTTTTTAAAACTGTTAGCAGTGGTCTCGTGACTTCCTTTGAAACGATTTTTGGAGTCATTCCTGCTTTCTTTCATTCTATTTTTTCATCTTTGTTTGGTGGATTCCCAGTTTTACTTGCATTAGCAGCAGGCGCTCTAGTGGTTTTCTGTATCTTTAAATATGGATGTCCTTCCTGTACAAGGCACCGCCCGGTAGCTGCTGACGCTGTTCCGCAATCGCGTGCTTGAATATTATGGCACGCTGCCGTTAGCGATATTGAGCACGGCATATGGATTATCTTTTCGATTCTCCTACTTCACCTGTGTCCAGCCTGTGTTTCACTGCCTGGCCTGTGATTTCGATTGGGCCATTGATTTGTGTCTCTGCGGACCGGTTTCTCCTGACGTCGACTTTAATCAGCTGATGAGTCCTATCATTACTCACGAGTTGGTTTGTCCTGGCGAAAGGATTATGGCCTTAGCAGTTATGCATGGACTAATTGGTCCCTGGAATATACTGGCAGCAGCACAGGATTTCTTGGAACTGAGCTTTCTTGAAAACCCACCGAGCTGTCCTCTGATGGTGATAGAGGATCCGGTGCTGGGAGAACACGTATGTTCTTTTCCACTTTTAAATTGGATGGCTGAACTGTTTTCGGATGAAGACGGTGATTTCCTGTTGGAGGCTGTTGCTGCTTAGTTTGCATACACAGTTATGTCCTAGACACTTCCGTGTATTGACGTGCTGAAGTGCTAGCATGTCATTGACACTTATTGACTTATCTGTCTGTATATATTGTTTTTTTGGCTATTTGTTAGCATTAAATTTTATTACAAATTTTGCAATTTTTTTTAATGTTTAGTTTGAGGACCATGCTCATATAATGTTGCACTCTGCTCTCATGTGATGGCACTTCTGTTATCTTATTTAGTCCGTTCCCGGATCATGGGGGGGTGTCATGTAGCTACTACATATCTTTATACCGTGTTAAGTTAGCATAGGCTCATTAGAGGTTTAAACGCCATTTTTCCTTTTTGCAACTTCTGCACACGACACTTAATTGTTGATTTAGCTTTCACCCTAGTAGTTCGTTGTGGTTTACATGAGAATAATATGTTATTACTCTGATATCAGCTTTGCTTAATAAACTATGTCTGTACAGAGAGTGCTGAAGTTTCAGGAACAACACGATACAGATTTGTTATGAGGTCTGATCTTCACGGCTTCATAGACATAACATAAGTGCAGCTTCTGCCAACTTTGGGCTTGAGGCTGGTTTTATATTCCATGAAACCGTTGGTGAACGTGCGCGGTATAAATATTTTTAACGTAACGTAACGTAACGTATATTGCTTTGCTTGAGGCACAATAACACACTTGATGCGGTTCACATGAAGAGAGAGCTGGTGTATGCTGATGTGATTCCTTCATGCTAGGACACTAAGGTATGGGCCCGCCCTAATACAACCCAAAGAGACCTTCTTAGTTAAAAATATATGTGTGTTAGGGAGGGTGAGATATAAGTGTTGTTAACTCTTAATCATTTACAGCATGTTATCATGCTGTCACCGTTCGCTGTTTATGTACTAGTAACTATGCTGGTAACTTTGCTATTGATAATATGTTCACTTGTATTATCTAAGATACTGCGCCTGAGAAGACGGCATTAGTAAATAAACATTTCAAATGCACATGTGTTCTTCTTTACTCCATGTTCTGGTTTGTAATGATAGTATAACGAAAGAGTGTTCATGAGTTCCACGTATCCTGAGGTACTGTAAGTTCATGTTCTGGTTTGTCCAAACATTGGGAGTTTGTTATGACCAATGAGACACTGTAGCTAGCTCGGTAAGGGGTTTGTTGGGTACTTAGGTGAGTTTTGGGTCACCCTAAATCTCCGAGGTTCCAATCCTCTGTGCACAGTTCTGTGTGAGGACAGAAACCCTGCGACATGGGGAGAGCGTTCCATAGTCTGCCTGCGTTCAAGGAGAATAATCTTCCGCCACTCCTGGCTCATTTAATTCTTGGAGTGGCGAGGAGGTGAAGATCATTTGAACGCAGCTGCCTCCTGGCCTTATAGGGATGGAGGATGGCTGAAAGCAGGGGGGCCTTTCCCCTGGAGGAATTTGTGGGCAAGGCAGAGTGACTTAAAGCTAATTCTCTCATTCACGGGCAGCCAATGAAGGAGGCGCAGAGCGGGTTTGGCTGAAGAAAATTTGGGAATTCCAGTGAGTAGCCTGGCTGCAAAGTTCTGGAGGGCCTGTAGGCTGTTAATAACTGAGGCTGAAGCACCCAGATAAAGTGTGTTACCATAGTCCAGCCTGGAAAGAATGATAGACTGGACCATGGTTTTCTTGGCTTGGGGGGAAGCAGGGGGAGTACTTTTCTGGCTGTTCTGATAAGACCAAAGCAGGTTGCCACCGTTTTGGAAGCGTGTGATTGAAAGGTCAATTTGTTATCCAGCCAGATACCTAGGCTCCTTATTTCTGGCTTAGGAACAGGGACAGGGCCCATACATGCTGGCCAGATAGTACTGAGTGCAGAGTTATCAAAATTGCCGAGGGTCATGACCTCAGTCTTTCCACCATTTAATTTCAAGTGGGAGGATCCCATCCAGTTGACCACCGCAGTCAGGCAGGATTTTAGGGAGGTAGAGTGCGGGGTAGATTGATTAAGGGCCACCACAAGTTGGGTATCATCGGCGTAAGTAACCATCCGGATCCCAAACGGGGCTACAATGGATGCTAGCGGGACCATATAGCAGTTGAAAAGAGTCGGGCTAAGCGACGAGCCCTGTGGGACGCCGCACCGAAGGGGGTGGGGGGTGGATGTTGCACCATCATCGATGACCTGGAACGTGCAACCTTTCAGAAAGGAGGGTAACCAGTTCAGGGCGGTGCCGGCAATGCCCAGCTCGCATCAGCCGGTTGAGTTAAAGTTTGATTCTTGTTCACATCTAACGATGATAAGTGAAGATATTTTATAACAGTATTTTAGTGCTAAATGATGTTTCTCCTCTAGGTTATGGTGATATACCCATTAGATTGTTGGGATATTTTTTGGCAACTATTGAATTGTGTGGGCGTATGATTGCTGGCAAAGTATATGTGGCCAAGCATGGGGATGCTCTTTTAGGGTGGCCTCATCAACGTCTGCTTGGGGTTCATCTTAATCCTAATGCTGTTCCTCAAGTTCAGGTTCAAGAGGTGGATGATTCTGTCTCTGTGTTTGCAAAATAATTAGCAGATGTGTTTGGGGAGAAGCTTGCATGCCTCAAGGGGTTCAAACATCATATTAGATTGAGAGAAGGTGCTGTCCCTGTAGTTGCAAACGTTGGAAGAATTCCTGTAAATGAACAAGCTGGGGTTCAGAAGGAGATTGAGCAATTAGTTGTGGCCAAGAAGGCTATTGGTGAATTACGCCTTTGCATAGATTTACGCTCCCTTAACAAGGAAGTCATTGTGGACAGATTTCCCTTACCCAATATTGATGAGATGGTTGGCACGCTGGTAGGCGCAAGTTATTTCTCTACTCTTGATTTGGCATCAGCCTATCATCAGGTTGAGTTGGATGAGCCTTTGCAGGAGTTGACAGACTTTGAGACACCTATGGGAACTTATAAGTTTCGTAGGATGTCATTTGGGCATGTCTCTGCTGCGTCGGTTTTTCAACGTATCATGTCTAAAATTTTACAAGGACTTACAGGTGTGAGGTGCTATCAAGACGATTTATTGACCTCTGGCATCTCTAAGGCTGAGCAACATTGTAGAGTGTGTGCTGGGTTGGAAAGTCTTAGGAAAGCTGGTCTGTCTCTAAAAAAAGAGAAATGCAAGTTTGGTGTTGAACAGGTGAACTATCTTGGACATTGTATCACTGGACAAGGTGTTTTTCCTAAGAAAGAACTGGTTGATTCTATTGTGAATATTAGTGAACCAGTCAATAAAGAGGAGTTGTTGTCTTTCTTAGGTATGGTAGAATTTTATAGTAAGTTTATTCCATGGTATGCTGACAAGACTCAAAATTTAAGAAAACTCACTGGGAAATGCGTTGTGTTTCAATGATGTGATGAGTGTGCGAGAGAGTTTAGTTCAGGAGGAATTGAGGAAAGCTCCATCTTTATAATCATTTGTGCCAGGTGAGATGACTCAAATTTAGACTGATGCTAGTGCAAAGGGGTTAGGTGCGGTATTACTGCAAAAGAAAGATGGGATGGAGCGATTGATTGCGTGCGGCTCCAGATGTTTGAGAGGGTCGGAACTCAATTACTCTGTCATTGAGAAAGAGTCTTTGGCCATCTTTTGGGCACTTAGGAAGTTTAGAAACTTGATTTGTGGCATTATTAAAAATAGAAGTGCTGTATATCATCCAGAAACCAATGGCGCTGTGGAAAGGGTCAATGAAACCCTCAAAGAGAGCATAAATTAGCCAGAGTCAATGGTTTGGACTGGAAAGATGTTCTTCAGGACAGGATTACAGCTTATCGCATGTCTCCACATCTGACTACGGGGGGAACTCCCTTTGAATTATTCAAGGGTAGGTCTTCTAATTCAAAATTATGTCCAGGATGGATGAGATCAAACAAAGGTTTAGTGAACAACCAGATAGGTGATCAGAGAAACAGAGAACTGGATAAGCAGTTTAATAGGAAATTGTATTTTGATGAAAAGAAATGTACTCAAACCAATGAGGTGAAGAGTGGGTGACCATGTGAAGATTAAAACTCCTGAGGGATGTCAACCCTAGTCCAAATATTCCAAAATTAGGAGTGTGATAAAAATCTTTAAGAATGCGGTCAAGACTGAAGATGGGAGGATTTGGAATAAGAGCTGTGTGTTTGTAGTCAATTCAAAGTTTCCTTCAGCTGAGAGTCTTGAAGGTTGTTCTCGCTCTTATCCTTCATCGACAGGTCCACGATGTAAACTGAGAGAAATGCAATCCAACCAAATGTATCCTAATGTACTTTGTTACTGTAAACAATAAATGCCAATAAAAACATGTTTTTAAAAAATCATTAATCGACAGGTGTAATTCCCTCTCTTACAGGACCTTCTGGGTTATCTGGTAAAGTAAGGGAGAGGAGTCAGAGGGTGCGCAGACTTCCTGTGTATATGAAAGACTATGTATGACATTTTCATATTTTTCTGTCTGTTGTGGTTTTATTTGTGTATTTTCTTATCTTACTACTCTCTTGGTTTCAAGGTTGTTATTCAGTTGTGTAGGAGGGAGGTGTGTGATATTGTATTAGGTTCCACGTAGGACCGCATTGTACATTCTATGTAGAATGTTTGTTCTAGGATTCCGATAATTGATTCTATTTGAGACAGTTGATATTTGCTGTTGATGGCTCAGGTGAATAAACCTTACGTGCCTCTTACCTTGATGTTCCTGCTTCATTGCTTTGAGCAGAGTCCAGGAAGTGGTAAGGAGACAGACTAGTGCTGTCTCTTCCCAAGACAAAAAGTTGTTTAAAAAACGATTTTCACTTTCTGTGTTTACTGTCTATGCCTGTGGTTGTTACAGTTAAAATTGTAGTTTTATCCTGCCTGTAATTGCATATTTTATCACCTGTGTTGTGTTTTAAATGTGTGGTTTTCCATGCCCATGATTGCCTTCATTTAGTGTGTTGAATTGTGGGATTTGCAGTCCAACCTCTGTAGTTTGTCCCTCTAATTCCTTGGTGACAAATCTGTTTTCCCTCCAAATTTCTCCTTTGCTCTGTGCTTAGGCCTGTGTGCTCAAACAGTGCACCCCCGCCACCATTTTGTGTTCACAAGCCAGTGAGGCCAGTCCACCTGCCCCCCCCCCCTAGCTACAGGGATTTTCTACATCAGAGGGTGCTTGTGTGAGCTGTATTTACTGGGGCCTGTGCACTTCGTTTTTTGGCCAGCAGGGGGAGTAAAGCTTTATTCAAACAGTATTGTTAGATTTCGAGTTAGTGAAGCCTCTACCTGCTGAAGTCCAAAGTTGTGGATTGAGCCTGTCTGTCTCCTAGGAGATTCTGAACAGGAGCAAGCAGCTGCCCAAACCCCACCCCCAGGCCAGCAGACCATTGGCTATTCAGCTACCAGGCAAGTCTGAGCCCTCCTCTCACACCTGCCCTGGCCCCTGAAGGCCTTGCTGGGTGCACCCCAAATCATTCTCCTCCATCTTGTGAGTTGCAGCCCACATGTGCCCCAGATTGCTTTGAGCAGAGTCCAGGAAGTGGTAAGGAGACAGACTAGTGCTGTCTCTTCCCAAGACAAAAAGTTGTTTAAAAAACGATTTTCACTTTCTGTGTTTACTGTCTATGCCTGTGGTTGTTACAGTTAAAAATTGTAGTTTTATCCTGCCTGTAATTGCATATTTTATCACCTGTGTTGTGTTTTAAATGTGTGGTTTTCCATTCCCATGATTGCCTTCATTTAGTGTGTTGAATTGTGGGATTTGCAGTCCAACCTCTGTAGTTTGTCCCTCTAATTCCTTGGTGACAAATCTGTTTTCCCTCCAAATTTCTCCTTTGCTCTGTGCTTAGGCCTGTGTGCTCAAACAGTGCACCCCCGCCACCATTTTGTGTTCACAAGCCAGTGAGGCCAGCCCCCCTGCCCCCCCCTAGCTACATGGATTTTCTACATCCGAGGGTGCTTCTGTGAGCTGTATTTACTGGGGCCTGTGCACTTCGTTTTTTGGCCAGCAGGGGGAGTAAAGCTTTATTCAAACAGTATTGTTAGATTTCGAGTTTGTGAAGCCTTTACCTGCTGAAGTCCAAAGTTGTGGATTGAGCCTGTCTGTCTCCTAGGAGATCCTGAACAGGAGCAAGCAGCTTCCAACTCCCTGGCCAGCAAACCTTGTCTGAGGTTGCTGGGACCTTATATGGTGTGCTGGTGGTTGGCACATGTGTACACTGATTGGTGGTTGTATCTGGTGTTTCAATTGGGTTAGGGTCAATGTCCTCATTGGTTGGGTATTTGAGCGTTCTGACTGGTTTCTCGGTCTGTGATTCAATCATTGCAGGTTTGGGACTAGGGCTAGGGTTCGGATTTCTATAGGAAGTAGGGACTAGGGCTTCCTATGTTATTGGTTGTTGGGAGTAGGGTGGGACTAGGGCTAGGGTTAGACCTTCAATTGGAAGTAGCTATTTAGTGCTTCTGGTGTGATTGATTGTTGGACCAGGTGTGGGACTAAGAGTAGGGTTAGGCTTGCTATCGGAAGTAGGGACTAGGGCTACCTGTACCATTGGCTGCTTGGACTTGGATTGGGACTAGTGGTAGGGCTAGGGCCTTTACTGGACGTAGAGATCAGGGTTTTTGAACTGATTGGGTGCTTGGACTAGGGTTAAGATTGGCTGCAAGGTCCTGGTCTCCTATTGGTTCTAGAAGTTAGGGCTAATGTTGTGATTGGATAATGTTAGGGCTGAAGGGGTCACCTGATTTCTAGGGCTACAAAAAAGGCCAGGCTTAGGGCGTCTCTGCCCGGGCGTCGAGGCTAAGGGTGGAGAGGACAAGGGTAGTTGCCTGTTTGGGCCTGTTCGAGACTGATCGGGACTAGGGACAGAAATGCTGCCCTTTTTCTCATTAAAAAAAAAAAAAAAACCTTCACTCTTTATCCCTCCACTATCCTTTTTTTCTATAAAAATTAACAGACTAACATGTTCACTTCTCAAATTCCATGTTCCATATTCAACTATACTAATATACTGCCCAAATAACTGAATAACATATCTACTACTCAAATTACTTCATATTTATACTATACTAATTTTCAACACTAATCCTTTATGGGTTCCGGAGTGGCGTGCTACTCGCCAAAAAGCGCTTCAACACCCATCAGGGGTAACAAGTGCTATATGAATGCTAATCTTTCTTTTCCTTTTATCCATCCGCTATCCTTCTCACTCCAAGTAACAGACTAATATACACCACTGAAATTACCTCATATTTCATCTATCCTTCTGCTATAATTCCAAATCCAAATAACTGACTAACCTATCCACCACTTAAAATGTACTTGCATGTTTCACTATACTAATTCAACACTAATCCTCTGTGGGTCCCGGAGTAGCGTGCTACCCGCCGAAAAAGCGCTTCGACGCCTCGTCAGGGGTAGTAAGCGCTATATAAATGCAATTACAATACAATACAATACAATTATTTCCTGATAAGAACACCACACAACCTTTGTTACGAGATTGGGTTATGTGTGTGCTTCTTAGATAGGTAACCCAGGCCCACCAGCTATGATACAACACCCTGTTGCTAGATTTCCAATCAATCAGCATTACTTTGATAGCAATGGTGAGTAGTAGGTAAAGAAGAGAAAAATCCGTATCAAACACATCAAGTGGGGGATCTGCCAGATGAGGTCCTATTGAAATAAGTGGGAAGGACAATGAAATGGTTGCTCTGGATATTTTGTGTATTTGTAGGGAAACATCTCGCCAATAGGAGTGTAGGTGAAGGCAAGTGAAGAACATGTGCCCATCGTCACCAGCGATGAGTCGCGTGCCCAGCACATGTTTGCATCCTTGAGTTTTAATCGGAACAATTTTTCCAGTACAAGAAGTGTGCACCGAAGAATGTAATCTGGGTCACGGAGGGAATTCAGCTTATCCTAAAGTTGGTGTCAGCCTACATTTGCCCAGGTGTCCTCATTCGGGGTAGGAAGGCTCTTAGAAGAGAAGTAGGAGACCCATTTCTGTGCCAAAGGTGGATGGCCCAGGATTTTGGAAGTGGTAAGTACTTTGAAGAATTTTGAAGCAGTGTGACCACTCAATAATATCAGACCGGAATTTCTGGAGTAAGGGTGAACTATAGGTGAACCAAGCTTAAATATTTTGGCCTTAATTTGAAGAAAATCATAGAAGTCCTTGTTATAGAGGTCATACTTGTGTTGTAGAAAGGCAAATGAGAGCGGTTTGGTAATAACGTAGAGGTCTGATATCGTTACAGTTCCTTTACCTGCCCAAATTGGTCTGATGTTAGAGAGTTAGGAATACGTAGTTTCTTATTATACCATAGTGACGTAAATGTTGATCTGGGATATTGGTCGCTGATGCTGCACCTAAGGAGAGTATGGCGGATATAGTGTCTTTAAAGATTGTATGGGACTGGGTATAAGGATATTGTGTCATCGACAGTGTGAGCAGGAATGGGAAGGGGTGGCAGATGGAGAGCTCCACGTCAAGCCGTATAGGTTTTTTTAATGGGTTAACTTCAAACCAGTGTGAGCCTTGCGCTGCCAGTTAGTCAGTTTAATAGGTGACTGAGTTAAGGAAGTTGCAACCTCCTGTTTAGCTGGTGTCCTCTTTTTTTGCCTAATTCTGGGGTTTTTATTCTCCCATAGGAAGTGTGAAACAGCTTTATCAACCTTAAAAAAGATGTCTGGGGAGAGTGCCCGAGGTAACATGCTCGATAGGAAGTTAATTAATGGTTTCAAATCTACTCCACCAGGATATATGTTTCGGTGACCATGTCGATGGTAGCTCTTTTATTTTATTAGGGTTTTGTTTTCATTGATATAAAACAGATTTGGCGAGGTCCTTACAAAACCATAACACATGGTACTTGATAGTAGAATTCCATTGGAAGTTCGATTAACCACTCATTGAAGGATGGCAGTGGGTGTTCAGAGGGAGGATTTCAGTTTTGTCCCTATTCAGGGACTACCCTGAGAAGTTGGAGAAACAATCAATATTGGATAGGATCACAGTAATCGCAAGATCTGGCGATTCCTTAAATATCAGAATGTCATCCACATATGCAGCCATTTTGTATGGGATATTGTCATAGGAGATGCCTGGGATGTCGGGTGATTCATGTAGCATCAGGAGCAGGGGTCAATGGCTAGTAAAAACAGTAGCAGGGATAGAGGGCACCACTGTTGGGTAGACTGTTGAAGCATAAAGAGTTGCGACAGGGCTCCGTTAATCCTAATTCTGGCTTTGAGGTATGGCCAGGAACCTTTGTCGAAAGGCTTCTCTGCATCAATGGCTATGGCCGCTGCCTGCAGAGAAAGTGGATTGGAGGCTCTTCAGTGATATGGGAGAAGAGGTAGATCTTATCACTAGATAGGCATTCTTTGATAAAACTGGATTGAATGGGGTGGACTAGTTTGGCAATCAGGGGGATGAGACGGTTTGCAAGGATTTTTGCATAAATGTTAGCTTCCATGCTGATGGCAGAAATAGGCCTAAGGTTTTTGAGTCAGAGTGGTCCATTCCATCTTTGGGGATAACCACGATGGTGGCCTCGGAGGCAGACCCCAATACTGAACTAGAGGTAGCAAATTTGGAGAGAGTCAGCTCTAATGTGGTAATAATTGAGGGGCGATGGTTTTGTAAAATTCAGTCTAGAAACTGTCCGGTCCTGGTGCTTTGCCACATAAAATATTTTTGATGACATGGAGGATCTCCTCTCTAGGGATTGGATTGGCTAGCAACGTGCGTAGGAAATGGAGATTTGCTAAATTGGTAGAGACTTGAGAAAGTTTGACCAAGCGTCAAGGAGCATGCTGACTGAGGGGGTGTATAATTTGGTGTAGAAACTCTGAAAGGCTTTAAGTATAATTTCAGTTGAAGTTTGTGTTTTGTTATGTTCATCTTTGATCGTTAGAGTTAGGTTTTAACTTTAGTTAGGCCACCAGGGACTTTCCAGATTTATTAAGGTAAAGCAGTTTTTTATCTTTTTGGACATAGACCCATAGATATTTAAGCTGCTTTAGGAGTGTCAGGGTAGCTGGGTCATTATTTTGCCAACAGCTTAGTTCTTTAGTTTTTATTTCTGAGGTGACGTGATCTGCAGATGACTTAAGTTTGATTTTCTGTGACATCTGGCTTATGATTTGGCCTGTGCGGAGGCAGAGTGCTTCTTTTTAGCCAATTTTGGTCTCTTGCAAGAAATCCAGGTTGCATTTAAGAGAGTGGCATTCTGACTAATACCACTCCCTTAAAGGCACCCTGGATTTCTTGCAGGAGACCGTCCTGCTCTTTACAGGATGGTTGGGTCATTTGGTTTTGAGGACAATCACTTTAAGCATTGTGGTGCTAGAGTCAACTATTGGTGGACGATTGTGTCATGCAAGGCATGGTATCGTAGGTGGCCACAGGTTGTGGTGTGGCCAGTGGGGGATCATGGGCATCATATGACTCAGGGTAGGGAGAGAACAGAAGGAGACAGCTAATGTGGAGAATAGAGCTGGGGGTCATGGGTAGAGCAAATGTTCACCGATTGGGGGAAAACGTCTGAAGAAGCGAGGTGTAGAGTGCTGGGCGGGGGATGTCACTTGCAAGATACAAGCAGTAAGATATAAACAATAAACTTGAAAATTAAATAAGGGGGGCAGGGACCCGCCGCAACAATTGACATGGTCTGAACAGTAAGAACATACAGAGCTTAGTGCAAATGATCACAGGCAATTTTCTAGAACACTAGCAGTTTTCTAGAGCAGTAGCAATTGCAGAAATACATGAGAACATACATGCACATAACTATGGGGAAGTGTGTGTAGACATTGTGAGATGTCAACGATCATTAGAATGCAGAGTATGATAGTGCGAGCAAGCTATATGTAGTGTGAAGGATAATGTGGTGTCATGGATTAAGACTGTGACCACAGTAAGGCACAACATAGGGTAAAGAGTTTAAATATGTGGGTGGATGGCTGATTTCTATTTAGGGGGCAGCGAGCGCAGATTCAGTATAAGAAGTTGCACGAAGCAAGAGTATGTTGGATTCACCATGGGTTATTTGTCAGGCCACACACAAAAACCTATGGTTATTCATAGGGAAGCATACCAAGGGAGTTTGGGTCGCGCCATGGAGAGCAAGAAATAGCAGGAGGATATTTGGACTTGCTGCAGAGGGTAATGAGACAGGTTACGGCCACACAGCCTGCATAAGCAGTGACCATGTGAACAATAACTATACACGGCAGAGGTATTATGTTGTGCCAGGGAGAGGAGTAGAGTGTCCGTGTCGCTTGAAGGGTCATATGATTATGGCGTAGTGGCACAGTACGCTCAGAGGTTATTGTGTGTGGGTGATGTGTGGAACATATGTGGGTCAGGCGGGTAAAATGTGTAGTGGTGGGATATGAAACCTGAAAAGCGAAACATTTGATGCATTACAAATATTAGGACAATATAGTGCACAGGCACAACATATCATATTGTGCGAACACGTTGAGCATTATCTGAATTTTTAAAACATTATAAAGAATTGTAAAGGATACTGTGCAGAAGGACTGAGCACATTTAGAATGTCCACTGTCTTCAGCCGGGGCCGCTCAGGGAGTCTTCCGCTTTTTGTATCAGATCTTGTGATACATAACCCCAAAGCGGGGAACCATACATAACTATGGAGATACATTTGGAATCATAAATTTTTAAAAGGGCAACCATGGGTCTAGCACCCAACCTTTTTGAGAAAATCAGCAAGGCCGAGCTAGCTCTCACCAAAGCTAGGCTTTTGGCCTTTATTTGTGGGCCCCATGTGCCCGCCTCATCAAACATAACTCCTAGGTATGGAAAAACATCCACCCTTGACACAGCTTCTCCTTTACAAAAAAAGGACATAGTTTTCCTCTTTTTCCTGTGTAAACCCACCACCATAGTGTGAGACTTATTTGCATTGATCTTAAGGTCCAGCTGGTCCATAAAGGTACCAAAAGAATCAAGCAAACGCTGAAGGCCTACCCCTGTGCGCGCTATTAGGACAGCATCATCCGCGTATAGGAGAGCCGGAATCTTCGCTTCTCCTATACGCGGGACATCCCCCTCCACTGCCTCAAGGTGTTTACTCAGGCCATTTATATAGATGGTAAAAAGGAGGGGGGCCAGGATGCAGCCCTGACGTACTCCTCGTAGTGATTTAAAATGGCTTGTACATCTCCCTTCCTTCGTAACCCTTACTTGGGCAAATAGATCCTGGTGTAGAGAAGCCAAAAAATGGATAAGTGGCTTGTCCACCCCCATCTGCAATAGAACTCTCCACAGTTTTGATCTGTTGACAAGATCAAAAGCCGAGGAGAGGTCCATGAACGCAAGAAACAAGGACCCCTCCTTGGCAACTGTGTACTTGGAAAGTATCAAGTGCAGATTGGCGCACTGGTCCATCGTACCTCTTTTTTCTCTAAAGCCATATTGGATGTTTATTAGACCCCCACCCCTTTCGATATTGTCTCGTAATTTATATAATAGGACTCTGCCTGGAATTTTAATCGCAGAGTCCAGGAGGGAAATTGGCCTGTAACAGCCTGGGTCGTCCCGCTGGCCTTTTTTGAAAATGGGGACGATGATAGAGGTGGTCCAGGTACTGGGGAAGATTTTACAGTTTGCAGCTGCAAACACATTTGTTAAGATCCTCGCCGAAAGTTTGGGGGAATATCTGTAAAAATCTGCGGGGACAGCATCTGGCCCCGGGGCCTTCCTTTTAGAGGTTTCCCCAATCGCTTTCCCCACGTCCTCGGGAGAAAAGGACAAAGGAGCACACTCACCCATCTCCCAAGGGGTGTCCATAACTACGGTCTTACTACCTGGTCCACCCGCTTATCATCTGGGATAACACATTCGGTGACTAAGTTGTCCCCTTCAGAGAAAAATGGGTGGTTTACTATGGACCAAAATTGTGAACTATCATGTAAAACCTCACAAGAAAGTAGGTCTTCCCAGGCCTTCCTTTTGATCTCATTTTTTCTCCTATATACGGTGGCCTTGTACTCCTTTCTTAAACTGGCCACCACTAACCTATCTCTAGGCGCCTTGTGGGCTTTAGAGCACTTGGCATCAAACCAACGATGCTGTTTGATCCCACCCTGTAGTGGTTTAGTTGTTAAAGCTTCAGCAACATGGGAGCATATGGTTTCAAAGGCCCTCATTACCTCAGTGGGAGACGCCCTTTGGTCCTGGCAGATACCCATGTATTCTTCAATTGTGGGTAATAACCTCTCCATAAAATCTTCTGGAACAACTTTAGTCCAATTTAACCTTCTCCCTTGGTCCACAAGGCGTATGGTTTGGCCATTGGCCGAATGGCAGGGCATATGCTCCCGGTGGACTCCCCATTGCATAATTATTTGGACCGGATTATGGTCGCTATGATGTGAATCTAGGGCTTTATAAGAAATCACGCTGTGGAGTAAGCCCGAGGTCATAAAAATGTAGTCTAATATGGAACCAGGGCCATTGCCTTTAAATGTAATGGTTCTGGTCCCTCCCTCACTAATGCCTGGTTCATATAAATTCCAACTGGCGAGAAGATCCTCTAGAGCCTCCCCTACCCTAGTATGCTCGAAATGGGGTGTCCCTATGCCCATTTGACCCTCCTGATCTCCTAGAAAGCATAATTCATTACAAAGATGTGCATTAAAATCACCAAGCAATATTATCTCGAAATTAGTGTAGTTCATTTGACTGTACATAGTTATACATTGATACAGGTCTGCTACATGGTCATTTCCCCTCTCCCAAGAGTTATAAAAATTTATTAAAAAAAAGGATGTTACTACTGAATGGGACAGTCCATTCGACAATTAGTATGTTTGGAGAAATGCTCAATATTTTCTTAAAAGTGCCTTTAAGATTTAAGGAAACCAGAAAGGCAAGACCACCCTTTGCCCTACCCGCTGTACTAGGGGTTGCCGGTATAGAATAGGATGAGTATCCATCAAGCCAAGAAATAGGTGATGTATCCCATGTTTCTTGACATGCTATGATGTCATAGCTACTTACAAAATCAATCCGTGATGGGTCAACCCTCTTTGTTCTAATCCCGGCTACATTCCACGTTATCACTTTACACCCTATTACTGCACGTGAATTGTGGGTCTCTATGGTGGCTGGGTAAGATGGGGCTAGTTGTCAATCGATTTCTTCGATGTCAGCAAGGGGCGAGAAACGATTGCTTACTACCACCCCTCTACCCTCCTTGACAGTATGTGTCTGCGACAAGTTTGGGAAAATCTGTGTTCCTAGATTAACTCCTAGTTTGGTGCACTGTTAGTCTTGCTTGTTTAGCCCCCACTCCTGCTATGGACTGACTACTGCTATGTGGTCCTGGGTGTTCAGTGCGACGATATATAGTCTGAGGAGGGTATAAAAACCCCAAAGGGACTGGTCTCATATGAACTGCCCCCACTAGGTCTGATCCATCCCAAAAAAGTTTATTTGCTTGGTCTGGGCGATCAAAGTTGACAACAACACAGTCACCCTGCACTGACTTGTGACGTTGCCCAATCCAGCCCACCCTGTTGGCAAATATGACTCTGTCTGCTATAAGGGTCCCACCACTACTGCCAGCTGCACACCATGACCTAGCCTTTTTTAATAGGTAATTAGTAGTTTCCACCGTGCCCTCTACTAGAGTGGGCACGCCGACGAAAATAGCTACAAGAGGGGCTGCTTCCGGGGATAAATTTAAATGGAGCTTACTTCCCCTAGATTGTCTGGTGAGATCCTGTTTACTTAGGCCAGCATTAGTATTTAAGTTTAGTTTTGTCCCTAATTCCCCCGTTAAGGGTCCCCCCTGCGAAGGCAGGTGTTCGACTTATTAGTGTCCATTGTATCCATAGTGCAGGGAGGTGGGTGCTTAGGAGTCAAAACCAGCATATCTTTGGCCATATCCATATCCATGTTAGGGGCAGCAGAATCACCTTTAAGTAAAATAGGTACAGATGAAAGGTCCTTGACAATTTTGTCAATCAATGAGCATTTTTTTAACAGACCGGAAAGACAAGTATTCAATGTTTCTACAATGTCTTTTACAATATCAACAATCAGGGGCTCAATCCTCTCACAAAAAAGTGGCTCCAGGTGTTCATCCATGCTAGAAACATTCCTAGTGTGAGACTTGGAACTGGGCGCCGCTTTTTTCCTCTTACCAAGGACCCTTTTGGATCCACTGCGCGCAGTCGAATCCCTCTGAGCTAATGGCGGTAATGTGGGAATAATCAATGCGGAGCTGTCCAAAAATGCGATGACTGGTTTATTGTTTATAACAGTCACCTCGGGTTCTAAGGGGATAATGGGCCTTGTATCTTGATCTGCGGGTTGTGCTGGCAAAGGTGATGGACTGGGTGAGAGACCTAGTTCGTGTTCAGCATTTGCTATTTCCTTAGTTAGTGCCCCCACAGCCGAAGAGAGGTAAGAGATTATTGACTCAGAATGTCTCGGCACCTTGGCCCTTTTACCCCCCTCATCCGCAACAATGTTTTTGCGCTTACCCATAGTTAGATGTCAGAGGGCTGGCCCTGCCCTGCCTCTTTCTGCCTCTGATGGCCTCAGATGGCCCCGCCCTTGTCCCGGGCTTCTCCCGGCGCGCTCCGCGGGGCAGAGGTAGCGCTCCTCCTTTCAAGCGCCTCCGGGCGCTTCTTCGTGACGCGGGTGGTGTGCGCCGCCTGGGGAGTGCTGGGACTTGTAGTCCTACCCCTGGCGGCAGTGATGGCGATGGCGTCAGCGGGAGCGGGAGCCAAGCAGCAAAGACCCTGGTGCAGCCTCTGCTGGTGATGGGCTGTTTTCGTGCAAGCAGGTAACCCTCCTGCCATTCGTTTGATCCCCCCACTCAGGGAGTCTTCCATATGGGTCTCTACAAAGTTGTCTAGAAGCACTCGCAGTTCACTGGGGTCAGAGAATACGTGGGTCTTTGTGGACGTGTGGGGTGTGCGGACCGGAAGAACAGGCGAGGAGGCCGGATGTAATGAGCTATGCTCAGCAGTAATTTTATTGTAAGGGTTGAACAAAGTCTGAAGGGAAGGTGGGTTGCTTTCCGGGTTCTGACGGGGTGTGTAGGGCAGGTCCGAGGGATGACAACACGGGTCGAAGTGGTTGCAGAAGGTCAGGTCTTCTCCTCCGGACGGGTACAGGTTCTTCCCACGCAGGGTACTGGGACTCCTCGGAGGCTTGAAGAAAGGAGAGAAGTGTACGGGCGTTAGTCCGGATTGAAAAGGACTTTGGAGTACTGCCACCCACACCGGGAAGTGAGGGAATGAGAATAGCCCGTGAGGAAGGGAAGGCCGGGTACGTATGACAAGGCAAGTAAGAGAGGGGAGGGAAAGAGGGGGTGACGGGTGTTGAGGACGGTGCTCGGTCTTTTTACAGTGCAAGTGCAAAAGGGGTCAATATACAGTGCTCGGTGCTCGGGCCGCTTTCCGTACAATATCTAAAACTATTTACAGGGAGGGGGGCACTGAGAAAAGGATGGTAGGTACTCACGTGCCCCGCCGCAACTCTCCTCCGAGTTGCGGCCGCTCTCCAGCCACCTCCTGAGGATGCCACCAGTCTTCCATCCAGACGTCCTCCTCTTCCTCGTCCTCGCTTCGGTCTTGCCGCGCTGCTCCGCTCAGTGTCGGTGGTTCTTCGCTTCCCGCTGTCTCCTGCCACGAGTCGGCTGCTCCGTACGCTTCTCCTCCTTTGCCGTGGGTTTTTCTACCTTCCGGTTTGGACGCTGTACCATTACTTCCGGGTTCTGCGGCGGCGGTTTCCGGGTCGTCACTTCCGGGGTCGGGGAAGGTCACTTCCGGTCCTCTGGGGTCTGTTGTCCGTGTTGCTACCTGCAGGGGTGAAAAGAGAGAAGGAGTCCTGGGTGACCGGGACGTTAAGTGACCGGGCGTGGGGGACAGGACCCCCATGCTCGGACGTGGCTGCAAGGAGGTAAGGGCTTCGTCTCCACAGTCTTTCCATGGTAGATAATCTTGTATGGCAAACCATCCACACAGAACCTTTATATCTGTTTCCCACATTCACACTCCTGCATAGAGACAATGGACCATAAGAGCTTTTTGGATACACCCAATAGTTTTAATTTTCCCCATGATAAACTGAGATCAACACAATCAATCGCATTACATAAAAACTAATGGCTGTATGTATTTTGCTTGATAAGCCAAAAATGACAATGCAACACAGTGAGAAAATCCCTCTTTAACATCATCAAGACAATTTTTTACTTACTGGTATTGCAGGTTTTTGCAACTCTGCACACTAGGGCACTGCTGATTAGTGCCTGGTACATTTGCTCTAATCCCTAAAACATGGTCGAATTGGCTAATCCATACCGGGCATAGTTAGCTTTCCAGTACACCTATAGTTTATGGTGCAGGGCAATACTCGAATGGCATGAAAGGCAAAATTCCCTAGTGGAATGCAGCACATAGTGTGCCATGGACTAGGCTATAATAAAATATGCCATCATGCCTACATGTGTAGTCTGACTGCTGCAGCTTCTCGAAACCTGCAGGCAAATCTGCCATTTTTGACAGGGAGGAACACTACTTTTAATTATTAAATACATTATACCTAGGTAGACCTTGTAGCCCACAAGTTAGGGTGTCTAGTATTTCAAAGTGGAATATGTAAGAATGTTATGTTGGCATTTCCATAAAGTGACTAGCCTCCAAAAGCTATTTTCACAGTAATGGGCTGTAGCTGATTCTATCTGAAAAACTGAATTAAAAAAAAAGTCCTGTTTTAGCTAACTTTGATTTGGGATAAGTTACAGAAGTGATTCAATTGTTGTTTTAGCATTTATTAGAACTCCAATTTAAAGATATGAAACTGCTCCCAAGCAGGGTTGGACTGGGAACCCAAAGCAGTCCTGGCAATTTTGTTGGAACATATGACCCACAGGGCATAGTGAGCGAGTCTGACCACTACAAAGGCAGTTTAGTTGCACGTGTGAAGCGCTTGCTGGCCCCAGGAGGCTGGAAACCAAAGTGAGTGAATCATGCTTGTTTGCTGCTTTTGTTACTAGGGGTCGATATTGCAGCACGGCTGCAAACCCAGCCCCCAGTAACAAAACCGACCCCAACCCTTCCAGCCTCCCGTGGAAATGCCCGATGCCCAATATGGTCAGTCCGGCCCGTGCCCAAGGAAGAAACTAAGGCTTGGCATTTAGCAGGAATACATGGTGACCTGGTGTGAAAGCATGTGACTCCAGTCAGCTCAGGGAGGGCTTTTTGGGAGGGTTTAAGAACTTAATTAACTTGAAAGGGACCATGGTGAACCCTGCCCATTCATAGTTAAGTGTAAAAGAAAACCGGGACTCAGAATAGTGCACTGCCGGATAGTTTGCAGTAAGGCAAACAGAATTTCCTGCAAAAGGGCCTATGGGAACTTTTTTTCTCATTGGTTAGGGAGTGTCCAAGAGTCACCCCATCCATTGGATAGTGAATACTACAAACGTGAAACCATACCCCACCTCATCAGACCACACTGTGGTCCTCTGAAAGAATGAGGGAGGGCTTGCTCTGCTGCCAGTGTGGAGAGCTGATGGGCTGCATCTGCTACCACTTGTAACCAGGGCTGAGAGGTGTACTACAAGGGTCAGTTGTCTTACCTACTGTAAGTAATAGGGGCACAAAAGTCTTGAAGAGTCCCTTTTCTTTGAGCTGACCAGTAGCCACTTAATCTGGGCTAGACTCTGCTGGAGTGAATCCTGGCACGTAAGTTCTGTCTCTGAGGTCCTGGGAGCATTAGAAGAACCCAGGAGGAACTGCTCCAGAAAGTCTGAAAATGTTGAACCTCTGGAGATTCCGCGGAATCTCGCAGCAAAGGTGTCCATATTTGAGAGGATGCCTTCAGATACAGCTCCCCGTCTTGCCCAGCTGGAGGACTTTGAGCTCTAAAAAGAGACAAAGGGACAGATTTAATGTTTAGAAGACAGGATATTCCATCACAAATGTGACTGATATCCCGTCCACCTTATTGCAAATGTATTATATCTTATAGCACTTGTAAAACAGAGAACGGGACATCTGTCACATTTGTGACAGAATATACCTGATGCAAAACTCAAAATTGGCCCTCAGTTCGAAGGCAGAAATCTTGACCAGGCAAAGGTTTGAAAAGTATCTGACCAATGAGAAGACTTCAACAGGTGTCAATTTTGAATCTTCCCACTGAAAGCTTTTCCTGGAAAAGAAAACTTTGCCAGATCCATGCTTCAACCATGCCCCACTGGAGAACTTTGACTTCCATATCAGAGATTAAGTGAGAAGGTGAAACTTTTGACGCAGATGACCAGCGTATGTATCTGAACTCCAATCCATTGCAGTCGGCTGGAAATCACGCATAGGTCCTGGTAAAAATGGAACAGTTTGTTTCGTTTGGTGTTTTATTTTTTCCTGATGCTTTTTCCCCTAAAACTTAGAAAATTAATGTCTCTGGTTCCCCTTATTGTATGTTAATAATTTTTGTGTTCATTTTTCGAATTAAAAGGATTTCTAGCTATAGAAATTATTTGAGGGATTCTTATTTTGTTTTGACTTTTCAATTGTTTTGGAACTGCTTAAAACTTTACACACTTTTCCTTAGGTTAAGCCTGTCCGCTTTACACATTTTCCTTTAAAATAAGCCTGTGCACTCTGTGCCGTAGCTATGAGGGGTAAGCTGGATGACGCATCTTGGGGGAACTTTATTGACCAATTTGTTCTGTACCTTTCTCAGGAAACTTGGACTATTGATCTACCTCATAGATCAGGTTACACGACTAACTATGTGCCTGCTCGTAGAATTGGAAAGGGCCATCCATCAGACAGTCTTCTCATTTGCTCTAAAATAAACATCAGCGCTAAAATACGCCCCCTCCCCTAGTTTCAAATGACATTACAGGTATATCCATCCCTAGTACTGATGCCCGTACTTATTATTTGCATAATGTTTACAATAGGATGATTACGGGTGGGGGAGACCGAAGTGATACGGGATCTTGCCCAACATAGAGGCTCTTTTGACTCCCATGACGTTGCCATTTTTGCGGGCGACTTCAATGCTGCATATGAGCCTTGCGATATGGGTAATTATTCCCCCATAAGCGAAGACAATGAAGAGTGGGGGATACCTGCCCTTAATGATGCTCCAGTAAAGGGTTGGACTGGAGCCACATAATAGCTCCTGTAACTTACTTTAACATGTGGTTTGAGGGTATGCAATGGTTATTCGCTCTCGGACTCTAATGCTGCGCATACCTTTAATCGTCAAGGCCCCTCAAGTAGAATTGACTACATTTTATTTCCTGTCCAGCTTTGGGGACACTTGGATGATTTTTAGACAATAACTACAGGTGATAGTGATCACAGCCCCCTCTATTGTACACTGAACAGCCTGCTCCACCATCTGATAGATGTCCCCATATCGCTTGCTACTGACTTATTGCCATCTAACGATTGACACAGGATTGAATGGGGTCACGTAGTCCACGGTCTGAGTACTAGAGATTGTATGATCTGGCCCTTATGGAAGCGATGCTATTGTTAGATAGGTTAAGCCTCCACCATCCCAGGGACCATCTTTGGTCCACTAGTGTAATCACGATAAATGAAGGCTTATTGGAAACTCAAGGCAAGTGCTTCACACAAGTTTATAAGTCTACTAGGGCCCATTCTAACCCCAAACGTTCTTGGTATAATAAAATGTGTAATGACTTTAGAAAGCTGGCTCTGTACATACTATACCAAAGTAAGCTATAGGGTGCACGGAGTCCAGGGGATCGCCCAAAAGCTTTACACAGGCTCAAGTAGATAATACCAACGCTCTCTTTTGTGGTAGTGTTGGCGAGCAGTTAGGCTTGTCAAAGGACGGTGCTACAAATTTGTTGTACACACACAGGCACAGGCACACTCAATGAGTAAATCCGAGACCAATGGGTTGTAAAAATATTATTCTTAGTATATTTCTTTTATAGAACCAAAGATACTTTGACGCCGTAAAATACGTTTTGCAATATCACTGTTTTTTAATGTAAAAAGTGTACACAGTGCATTTTTAATCAATACATTGTTATCTAAGGGAGGAAACACAATCAGCAATATGAAGGTAGGTAAACATTTTATGTTTTTGGGCTTTTGGATGAAGAATCACGACCAAGCAAGGTTTAGCTAAGTGACCTCACTGCATCAACAGTGGCACTGGGGTGGCCGGGTGCTGAGGTCAAACTCGGGAACTGGTGCCAGTGTTAGCCAATGGAGAAAGGGGGCAATCAAAGTGGTATTACTTGCAGGTGAGTAGCACGGTTTTGGAAGCCAGGGGTTCAGTTAAGCACACTCGGCCAAAAGGCAGCACCAAACTTACACCCTCAGCGGCACAGGGACGGTCGGGTGCAGAGTGCCAACACAGCATTGGACGCCCACTGCAAACAAATGGAGAAACTTGAAGATGGCAAAAGGCTGCAGTCTCAGGCCAGGAATCTAGATGAAAGAAAACTATAGTTGCACGAGTAAGTTGGGATGTGCTGGAGCGTCGGGACACTGGTGGTACAACTCCCCAAGGCCCAGGGGCTCCGAGGGCAGGGGGTCCTTTAGTGTCGGAAATCAGCTCACAGATGGGGCGCAGCTGTAGTGGGTCGTCAGGCAGAGGATGCAGGCGTCCACATGGAGTCCAGCTGGGGTCAACCAACGAGGGACTCTTGTTCAGGATCACTGGGGAACCTCTTCTGGACCACTGGGCCACTTGTACTCAGGCCATGGGCGTCGGGTGCAGAGGTGGTTGGTTTTGTAATTCCTCAAGCAGAGCTTTGGTCTTTGAACTTGGTTTTCTTTTGAACGGGTCCACTGTCCACGGGAGCTCAGGAGTCTTTATGGAAGGCAGACAGTCCTCCCAGGGTTTTAGAGGTCACTGGTCTGCCGGACGAGTCATGGAAGCTTGCAAAGTTCGCAAACGGGCTGGTGGGGCTGGGACCAAGCTAGAGGCTGGAGCTTCTTGTCATGCAGGGTTCAGCTCTTCTTTGTCCCATTCTTCGTAGGTCAGACCTCTCCTGCTTACTAATTTTCCCACCGACCTTGACGCCAAAAGTAAAGCTTGGTCAGAGAGGCGGGCATTTCCACTAGATGGAGAGGCCTGGTCAGCATAACAAAGGACAGGAAGCATTTGAGGCTAATCGCCTTGCAATGCTGCTCTAGCTTGCGGGTAGGTGTGAAGCACCTCCGCCCAGAGCAGGCTTTGTTTCTGATCCATGATAGCAAAAGGCTCCCACCTTAGGGGGTCAGAAACATGTCTAGAGGTGGCAGGCTGGCACACACTGGTGGGTTAGGTGGTTTTCAGGAGGCACCTCTGAGGTGCCCTCTGATTGCATTTATTAATGAATCCAACACTGCCGTCAGTGTGGGCTCATTAATCTGAAATGTTTGGTACCAAACATCTTGGGATAAGGTGAAGCCATGACTGAGCTGTGGAACTCGTTGGGACGAGCTCCCAGCCCATGTACTCGGCATGCCTTCACTTTGCATTTATAATGTCTAAGAATGGACTTAGACCCTACAGGGGCATATCTGCTTGTGCAATTATGCAAACATGAGGTATAGTGCTCCCTGCCTTAGGGCTGTAATTCCTTCTGCAGGGGTGCCTCTTGCAGTATTGGTAGGCCTGGCGCACAGGGAGCTGTTAGTAAACAACATGAGGGAGAGGATGAAGAACTGTAGCCACTCTTGGACCCCCTGATCAACAGTACAAAACAACAGAAGAGTGGAGCCAATCTGTACAGGGCTAGCAAAAAGAGTCACTCTTATTTTCTAAAAGAACCCTAACTCACCAACCTAGTTGGTGACATGCTTCATCATTGGGTTCCCACCAGAGAGGCAGAGTGCTTCTCTGGTGTGCTTCAATGCCTGGTTACAGTGGAGCGGGTTTTTGATTGTGATGGTGTCCTTTAGTAGTGGAGATGAAGGATTCATTGGAGATAATCTAGGCCATTGCCCTAGGAAAAGCAGCAGGAACATCGATGGGCAGTACATTCGCCCCAAGCGTAGCCGGACTCTATGTACATGATTTTGAACAGAAACATATTTTGTCTGCAGATAATCCATTATCATGTATATCTTTTTAGAAAAGGTACATTGATGACATTCTTGTCATCTGGCAAGGACCAGAGCAAACCCTGTTGGACTTCCTGGAATGGATTAATACCTGTGACCCAAACCTTAAATTCATGCAGACTCACTACCAAGACATATTACAAGCCAATGGCCAAGAACAAACTACTAGAGTTTTCCAGTTTTCACCCTAGGTCCCTGCGTGAAATCCATCCCTACTGGCAATATCTCCGTATTAGAAGGAACTGTAGCAGAGTTGATGACTTCCATGCTCAGTCAGCAGGCTTGACCACGAAACTAAGTAACCTTGGCTATCCAGAGAGACTTCTGAAAAAAAGCTATAAACGGGCCAGAAACGAGCTCAAGGAAGCACTGCTAGAGGACAACGTGAACAGCGCCAAAACTAGATCCATCAATAAGCACTGGAAAGTACTGGAGACTAACAATAGGAAGTGGGAAAAGCCTATTTTTTCTTTCAGGAGGGTTAGAAATTACCTTGTACACACTCGCCCTAAGAAATTGACCATTAATCCCGCCCCTACTGTACTGAATGCATGGGGCCTACCCAACATTACAGGCCATTTTCCTTGTACTAACTGTAGTGTTTGCCACTTGACCTCCATGACAAAAACTTTGGAGCTTGAGCCCAATAAGACCTGGTTGCAGTGATCACACACAAATTGCAACTCGTAGCAACGTGATCTACTTGATCATGTGCCCATGTGGTTTACGCTATCTGGGGATGACGACTAGGAAGATTAAACAGCGTATATGTGAGCGCAGGAGCAATATCCGGTGTAAGAAAAGTATTACCAAAATGAAAGAGCACTTCCTAGAGATGAATCGTACTACAAATGATTTGCATTGGACTGTCATTGTACAGATAAAACCAAGTAGTAACACACAAGGAGTGCTTTTTGAGAAAGAGCAGCGCTGGGTCTACCGCCTCTCCACAAACAAACATGGTCTTAATGACAACATCCCATGGGGCTCCGTGCTAAGACACTGATTAAGCATCTCCACATCAGCCTCTAATATTCCTACACAGGTAGTCCCTCCAAAGATGGACGACTGTGACTACTTGAAATGTCTCAGTGACTTATAGCCTGGGACTACTTGATATATCTCAGTGACCCATGGACCGGGTGGGCCTATGACATCCTCTAGCGCCCCAAGTACTGTTTACTCCCCCCCCCCCTTTTCTTTGTACACTGGGTGCATTGATGACAGTCCTAATTGCCTTTTGTATTGTCCTCAGTGACTTCCTTTACTATTATCGGTCACCGTTATTTACCACCCTATTTACATTCCCCCCCCCTTTTTAAAGTTCACAGTATAAGTGGCCAAGCGGCGTTCCCAATCTTTGCACTGCGATATGGTTTCTCTTGCCAGCGGCCATTTTTTAAGTAAGAGAGCTTGGGTGTTCGTATTTTGTGGCAGTGCCGCTGTAATTGTGTAGTAAACGGTCAAACACAATCCATACTGTTCCGTTTCTTAGACATATGCTTTTGCATAACGTTTTTGTTGCGCAGAACCTTCCACCGCGTTGCAGCTTTTGGTACGCATAGAAGGCAGACGCACACATCGTGACGTCATCGTACCCGTGTCTTCAATGCGGTAAATACTGCTTTTTAAGCCACCCAGGAGAGGATCTGAACATCGTCGGGATCCTGCCGACGGGCTTGTTCAGGTGCCACATGGACGTCTAACTTTGGAGTAGTAAGTTCTCTTAGGACATATTGACGGCTGTAGGTATGCACCTCGCCTCCCTATCCTGTCCTTAACAAGTCTACACTTTTCGCTCTACCGTGTAACTACAGGCCACCGCCCCGCCAGGATCCATGGTGTGAGGGTATCCCACACATTAGGGGAGCCGAGGTGCCTTCATCTTTCGTTTCTAATTTTGATGCCACAAGCAACCCGATTACGCGTGGTTTTTATTTTTAATAGTCATGTTCACTCTGATTTCACTGCGCATAATCAGCGCTACCATTTCGGCATAGTCGGGTGTATGTTTTTTCCTGGACTTTGCCAGGATATATGTGCTTATATTATTATTTGCACAAGGCAACATAGGATATAAGCTATTACTTATAGTTGCACAATGAAGGGCACACACCCCCACAATGAAGAGTGTCCCTCGCACCACAATTTATCAAGTGTTGTGTATATGAAATCTGTCTGTTGACAAATTTGTCTCCATCTGTGCTTTGTTTTACAGAGTAACGTCGCTTTTAGGAATCCTAAAGGTTGAACAATAACCGTAAGTCAAGCGGTCTTATTGAAGCCACAGGTTAGGGTGCACCTTAGCGAGTGTACACCACCGTGGCACTGGGTCCTGAAGAAAGCCTCGCTAATGGCATTTTTGAGGCTGAAACATGTAGACCATATTTTTGATCACCACATGATGTTACAGGACAATTTACCTAGTCCTACATCCACCTCACCATAAGTGTTTTAACCTTACCTTACCACTCCACCAATAACCTTTGGATTGGTAAAGGTAATTTTATTTTATGCCCTATCACAAGCTACACCATCACAATCAAATACCCGCTCCACTGTAACCAGGCGTTGAAGCACACCAGAGAGGCATTCGGCCTCTCTGGTGGGAACCCAATGATGAAGATGTCACCAACTAGGTTGGTGAGTTAGGGTTCTATTAGAAAATAAGAGTGACTCTTTTGCTAGCCCTGTACTGATTGGCTCCACTCTTCTGTTGTTTTGTACACAGGGAGGTGTGCCAGGTCGACTCTTCACTTTTATCTGTACCAAAACATGCAGGCTACAGTGGCTGTGTATTATGTTCCTTAGTGTGGCATAATGCATGCTGCAGCACTTTGAGACGCCCTCTGGTCACAAGCCCCTTGGTAACACTGGTACCTTTTACAAGGGACTTATATTTGAGACAGAGGTGTCCCAACTGTGGAAACAAAGGTACAGGTTTGGGAGAGAACACAGGCACTGGGAACCTGGTTCACAGGCAAAAAGTGTGGGATAACGATGCCAAAAGGGGTACTTTCCTACAATGATAAAAAGAAAGAATAAACTCCGACAGGCTCTCACCCTGGGTGATATATCCCTAATTAGACTCCAAAGAATTGAGTATAAATCGACTCAAGCTAAAGCACTTAGGGGCACATTATCAAGACAGGCGATAAAATTATCGCCGCTTTATCGGCAGAAAACTGCCGCTAAAGCAGCGATAATGGGCTTGATAATATGCTCTATGGAATTCCAATTGAAGCCCATGTTAGATGTGAAGACATCTAACATGGGCTTCGATTGGAATTCCATAGAGCATATTATCAAGCACATTATCGCCGCTTTATCAGCAGTTTTCTGCCAATAAAGCGGCGATAATTTTATCGCCTGTCTTGATAATATGCCCCGTAGAGACTGGGAATCAAAGATAAGGGGAGACATCTTTAAGGCAGCTGTATCAAAACACACCAAAACCTTCTGGAAGCTGGTAGCAAACGGTAATGAGGGCCCATCGAGGCTCTTACCAAACACAATTTCTCCTGAGGTTTGGCTTGCCGACTCTACAGATTTGTACCAGTCACAACAAGGTTCTTTGACTGATGATGGTATGCAGAAATATAACACAACTTACTCCTCCACAGGTTCTTTAGTGGTGGAGATGAAGGATTCATTGGAGGACATCTAGGCCATTTCCCTAGGAAAATCAGCTGGAATTGATGGGATCCCGGGTGACCTTTTCTGGCTGATATTGAGTGTTGGTCCTATATTTTAACAAATTGTCAAATTGTATTTTGGAAGGGGCAAGTATACCTGCTAGCTCCTTGTATCTTAATGACGTGATATCTTATGTGGAGGATGACTTAAATGATGTCCCTTGCTTGGGTGGCCCAAAAACCCCTCTTCTGTTATTTGCAGATGATACCCTCCTGATTTCTAAAACCCCTAGTGGGCAACAACATTTGGTGAGCAAATTCAAAGACTTTAGCGCCGAACGAGGGCTTGTAATAAACCATTCCAAGATCAAATTTATGACCCTTAGTCCCCATAAAACCTGTAAGAGCTCGATAATGCTGGGGGGTTGTCCTTCAGATAGGGTCAGGGAGTTTGATTACTTGTGTGTCAGGCTAACTAGATCTATCTCATGAGCTCCACAGGTTGAGAAGAGTAGTTTATATCTAACCCACCATTCTGCTGTAATACAAGATGCTATAGAACATCCCAGACTAAGTCTCTCTCTCTTGCACTTAAGGTGTATAGAGCTAAAGCTGCTGGCAAGTATGGGGTACTTCAAACTTGACTAGAAATGGAGTAGCGGAGTATAAATTCCTGAGAGCACTAACTAATCTCACTAATAACACTCCGTTAATACCATTAAGATGAGATATGGGTCTTAATTCAATAATACACAAGGCTCAACTCAGTACTCTGGAGATCTGGAGGATTATCTTGGAGCCCTGGAGGTTGTGTCATTATTGGATAGATGTGCCAAAGTTGAGTGGCTATCTTATGTCCAAATGTTGCTGTTACAAATCAGCTTAGAAGAGGACTGGTCTTCCTCAGCTTCTAAGACTTATTTATCCAGAACTACACTTAAGGATGCATACTGGGTACATGTTCAATATAGCAGAATGAGACCGAGGGGTCACTCACTTCCCTCTTTTTAGATTTCATACTAACGTTCAATGGGAGCCTTTCTTGGATTTTATTAATCCATTAGTTGCAAAGTCTCTTTATCTTCAATTCCATTATGGCACTTTACCACTAATGTCCCTAATTGCAAAATGGAACCAACCGAACTCAATACGATACGTTCTGTATGTCCTGTTTGTTAACAGTCAGAGGAATCACTTTAACCGTACAGATACTGGTTGCCCGAGGTGCGGATGACTTTACATGGTCTGGTCCAGCAATATTGGAGTAAAATTACCACAATAATGGCGCACTGCACGGAACGTAACTTGGGTTGGACCTGAGAGATGTACGTACTGGGTTTGTATCGAAGAACTAATAAACATAAAGTGGCATCAGGTTATATAGATCTAGGCCTGATAGTGGCCAAGCGGCTGATCACAAGGTGCTGGAAGTCGCCTGACCCTCCTTCGGAGAGGGCCTGGTTTCAGTCGCTGTTCTGCTGGGCATAGGCAGAAAGTATAGCATTGTGTAGGGAAGATGCGATAGGAAGCCGTAAACGGCCACTTGCAGGATGCTGGGACGCGATCCTGGGGGACTTTCGCACCATATAGCAGAAGCAGTCCATCGACCACACTTGTTTCCCTGACAGAGATATGTCCCAGACCTGAGTAACACAACCAGATCACATGTCCCGTGCTACTAACCGGCTCTGACACGAACAAGTGCACAGACCATCACTGACTGCTATCCAAGCTGATTCATATAACACATGAAGAGTGACCAATGTGTGACATGCATGATCTACGATGGGAACATTCCAATTAAAACATTCCTAAGCAAAGGATACCGGCGTGCAGCGAGTACCAGTAGCTACTAGACATTAAACATGCATCGTGTTCCTACCAGCAACCAGAGAAGTTATTATTTCGCACAGGAGTCAATATGAGGTCCCCTTTTGTTGATATTAATGTTGTGTTGTGCACAGTTTGATTTTCAACCCCTCAGGTTGCCTAAGTTAAAGCAGGAAGAAGTATCACTGAATTGATAATGTATTACTATTTACCTAAATATGCATTATTGGAATGTTACTGCAAGTGAGATACTACTGTCGTATTACAAAAGCATGTTAATAATACTGTCTACGGTGTACTGAAATATTGTAACATTGTATATTTTCAAAATTTCAAAAAAAAATTATAAAAACACATTTGAACAAAAAACAGTCACTTTGTTTTTTTATGCCCAGGGTATATTCATCCCTAGAAAAACATGGATCATCCCTTGTGTGAGTATCTCGGCTGCCACAAACTTGAGATTGCCTTACAGCTCCTCTGTACAGAATCCATGCAGATAGTTGTTTGTGCGGTATGTATGCAAGTACCTCTACTGGAGCCAGTCTATCAGAATTGAGGCGCTGGAGTGAATAATAAGACTGATCTATTTATCCCAGTTTTTCAATCCTTGGGTGCTTGAAATGTGATGTTTACAGGTTGAGTCTTTTAATTGCTGTATCTCTTTTAGATTCATTTTAAATAATTGTATCTGATACATTTTATGGGGTATACTGATAATGTAATTAATTATATCCCATAGGCAGTTTTTATGACTATTGAAATTGGAATGGCATATTATTGTAAAGTGTTTCTTTTTTTTCTGTGTCTTTAACTCTATATATGAAATGTATTTGTCTATGTACGTTTATGGGTAAAAATCCCAAATAAATGATTTGATGATTAATACCTGACTTATTCCTTGCATTAAAAATATCCAAGGAAATAAATAGACTGATAAAAGGTTGTGTCAAAAATTTCCTCTGCTGAAAAAATAGAATGAAAAGAAGTATTGTCAAGAAAAAATATGGTGTGCCTTCTTGAGGAAGGTAAGTGTGCTAGAATTGGAGGCAAGTGGGAATTTTGCTGCTAAAGTAGAAATTAGCATTTACAGTGAGGATGTGGTGGTGAGCCTCAGCAAGGCCTACCAGTGCAAGGGATTCGCCCTTCTCTGCACAGAGTCCTCAGACCAATAGGAAGAAGTTGGCACAGAAACTGGAATAGAAAAGACAGAGTTTATGAAACCTCATGAGATGGAACTATATTCACACAGCACCCTTTGGTAATGTATGAAGTAGCACACTGAATGGAAGGAGCTTGGTCCTTTTATACCCACACAGGGGCTCAAATGAAGGCGGTACACGTACAAAATGCTAGTTTTAGGTTCATATAAGGTCATACAGAAAGTGTACAGGCAACAAGTGGGAGGAGCTAACAGTTTGCTAATTCTGGTGGACACATCCTGACAGTTACAGACTAAAGCAGCTGCAAGCTCAACTGAGCATGTGCGAAGGTGGAAGATGCTAAATACATCTCGTCTCTAGGCAGATTTCAAGAGCAGTTAGCAGAAAGGTAGGACAGAGCACATGGCGAACACATGGCAAACAAAATGGCTGACAGAAATACAAAATGGATTCCACAAAACTGACAAGATAGTCTCTAAATACAGGATGTCCTCTGCTAATGCTTAACCTAATTGCTGCCAAATTACAACAGACGACCCTTTCAGCATTAGCTGAAGACATTCGTTTATCTGGGGTAATCTAGATACGCATCCTGTACATTGATGCTCATCATCTCAGTGAGTTCTTTATTTAACATTTGTTGTGCTTTTATTTCTGCAATATTTCTTTTGGCAGGTGTACAAGCAGTGATACACATGGAGCAAAGCATAGGACCACATTGTATACAAGTACAGCATATAAATAGTATCACCAGTAGTATACATAGAATAGTCCGTAGCTTCCAGCCCCAAGTAATAAAGAGTGTCCATATCCAGTTCGAAAATGTCCATGTACCAGTCTCTGTGTGAATTTCTGCAGCAATCTTATGCAGTTTTGAGATTGCATCATATACTGAAGGTGAGTGATCTGGTATAAATACGCAACAACTGCTACCGATGATGCGACATGCACCACCTCGATCAGCCAAAATCACATCACGCACCATTCGGTTCTGGAGAGGTACAATTCTTGCAATTTGCAGCTCCTCTGTAATGTTCCCAAGTGCCATAGCTGTCTGATTGGTAACAACTTCAACAACTCTAGTCAATCGTCTTATTTTCCTACTGTTTAATGCAGCACTCCCAAAGAAGAACAAACCTAAATTAAAATTGACATATTGTTGCAGAGTAGTGTCAGTTTGGTCTACTTCGTCAGCACTTATTGTCCTTTTGTATCTATTTCTAGAGATATCGTCGAACAATTTAAGGTCCCGATAATATGATGCAGGTGCCAGAAACACAGGGGGCAATAGAAAGGGCACATAGCACACACCTGACCACCCAGCAGGTAGTTGATAATATCCTTGGCTACCACAGATAAAATAAGTATTTTGTGAGGCTATAAAACTACTGTTATTAACACCTTCAATAGTCAGAATTACAGTACATTCACTTTTCCCTACTGGAATTATCCCAATACTACTTATACATAGGTCTGTGTGAGCGTGGGGTGGGAGCGGACCGGAATAACAAGCGTGGAGGCCGTATGTAGGAGGCTATCTCGTAGCCGCGGTTTATTATATTACAGTTTATCAAGGGTAGGGCACAGGGGTAAAGAGAGTCTCAACGAAACACAGGTTCCCGGTTTCCAAGTGAAGTCTTCCGCGCTGAGCGTCCAGGGGCAGTTCTTGGTCTTGACTGAAGTCGAAGATGGACGTGGAAGCAGCCGTCGGCTCCGCTCCTGGAAGGTGGTTCCTCGGAGGGGGGGAAAAGGAGAGATAGAATGACGGCCGTTAGTACTGTCGGTTAAACGGAGGGTAGGAGACCGTTTCCTTCACCGGAGTGTTGGGGCTGAAACGAAGGTGAGGAAAGGGAGGGGAAGGTAGGAGATGAGAAGAAACAGCCAGGTCAGGGTGGAGGGTGATTCCGTGTCAGGACGTGGGGGAGGGGTTCTTAATTACAGACGTGAAGGTGCCGCTCTCACACGTATATACACAGTGCTCGGTGAAACGTGGAAGGGAGGGACTCTATTATACAAGGGTGATATTTACAGGCTATATTCTACAAACACTCGTACCATCTACTATTCTACACACACGCAGAACTGGTACTCACTTGGCCCGCCGCAACTCCGTCCTTGAGTTGCGGCCGCTCTCCAGCGTCCTCCTCTGGAATCCACCAGTCCTCCGTCCAGACCTCGTCTCCTGGTTCGGGTTCGTCTCTCTTCTCCGGGGGTTCGTCGCACGCCGTCTCCTGCCACGAGTCTTCCTGCTTGAACGCGGTGTCGTCTGTTCTTCCTGCTTTTCTGTGGTCCGCCTCCGGAAAGGGGAAGGAACTTCCGGGGTCACGGGGATGTTCTTCCTGTGGGTTCTGTGTTGTGATTGGTTCCTGTAGGAAAAAAGAAAGGGGTGGAGTCCTGGTTGTTTTGGTTGTCCGGGCAACAGGGAATGGTGGTGGTGATCGGGCGGGGAGCCGTGGTATCGGCGCTGGCGGCGCCGTGGTCCCATCACATCCCCTTCCCCTAGCTGTCCTTCTTGATCGGGGAGGCTGACAAGGGTAACGGGAAAGATAGTCAGCGTTTGCTTGGTCAGCGCCTTTCCTGTGCATTGTACGGAACCTGAAGGGCTGCAGGGAAAGGAACCAACGCAGGACTCTCTCGTTGTGTCCTTTGTTACGAGCCATCCATTCCAGCGGGGCATGGTCGGTATACAGAATGAATTCTCTGCCCTCGAGGTAATAACGGAGGCTGTCCACAGCCCATTTGATGGCTAGGGCCTCCTTCTCCACTACGGCGTAGTTCTTTTCCCGAGGGAACAGTTTTCTGCTCAAATACAGGATGGGGCGCTCGTCTCCATTGGGGTCTTTCTGTGACAGGACAGCCCCTAGACCCTGTTCGGAGGCGTCTGTCTGAAGAATGAATGGCTGTGTGTAGTCTGGGCTGATGAGAATGGGACTAGACAGTAAGATGTCTTTTAAACGTTGGAAGGCCTCCAAAATGGAGGGGTGAGGGTGTCTTAGGGCCTCTTCGGTCTTTATGGACTTCTTCAAGAGGTCTGTGAGGGGGGCTGCTATTTGTGAAAACCGGGGAATAAAGCGTCTATAGTACCCGAGAAGGCCCAGGAAGGCCCGTAACTCTTTCTGGGTCTGGGGAAAAGGTATGGAGTGGATAGCGGTGATTTTGTTACTTTGAGGGCGTATCATCCCTTCCCCCAACAGATAACCCAAATATTTTACAGTCTGGGCGGCCAATGTGGTTTTTAAGGGGTTGATCGTGAATCCGTAGGACCCCAGGGAGCGGATTACTCTTTTCAGGTGACATAAGTGCTGATCCCAATCATCACTATAGATGATTATGTCATCCAGATAAGCCCCGGCGTAGGGAACGTGGGGTTGTAGCACTAAATTCATGGCACGTTGGAATGTGGCTGGGGCCCCGTGAAGCCCAAAGGGCATCACTGTGAATTGATATAGACCATCTGGAGTGGAGAAGGCTGTTTTCTTTTTATCTTCAAGACGTAAGGGGATCTGCCAATAACCTTTGCAGAGGTCGAGCGTACTGATGAACTTGGCCCTACCGATGCGCTCAATCATTTCATCAACCCGAGGTAATGGGTATGTGTCAAAGGAGGAGATTTTGTTAACCTCTCTAAAATCAATACAAAAACGGACTGATCCGTCGGGTTTTGGTACCAGTACGATCGGGGAGTTCCAATCGCTGCTGGAGGGTTCGATGATCCCCATGTGGAGCATCTGAGTTACCTCGTCCCGGATTACGGGTCGTCGAGCCTCAGGAAGCCGATAAGGCCGCTGACGCACCGTTTTCCCAGGTTCAGTGATAATGGCATGCTCGACGACTGAAGTAAGGCCGGGAGAGGAGGAAAATACCTGCTGCAAGGGCTGTAGGGTGGATCGAAGTTCCTGTTTCTGTTGGTCACGGAGGTCGGAATCTATACAGACCTCGTAGGGGAGTTCCCGGTCAGGGCAGCTGTTCAACAGGACAGGACGAGGACCCACCCATTCCTTCAGTAGGTTCACATGGAATATCTGTGTGATACGTCGGATAGGGTCGAGCTCAATTTCATATGTCACTGGCGTGACCTGTCTCAGGATAGGAAAGGGACCTTGCCACTGCCCGAGCAGTTTGTGGTCGGATGAGGGCATCAAGAGAAGGACCAGTTGACCAGGAAGAAAGGAGCGAGGTTTGGTGTGTTTGTCGTATTGTTGTTTTTGTCTTGCCTGGGCTGTTACCAGATTTTGGCGTACGATGTCTCTAATCTGTCCTAGATGAGTTCTGAGGTTCTGTATGTACTCGGGTAGGGGTCTGGTACGGTCGGGTTCCGCCTCCCAGGCCTCCCTGGCCATGTCCAGCAGGGTCCGCGGTGGTCGACCATACAGAAGTTCATAAGGGGAATACCCGGTACTACTTTGGACTTTGCAGCGGATGGCAAAGAGGGCTAGGGGCAGCATTTCCTCCCATCGCTTGCTCTCTAAGGCCAGGAGTTTTTTTAGGGTGGTTTTTAGAGTGGCGTTATAACGCTCCACCAGGCCATCGGTTTGGGGGTGATAGGCTGATGTTCTGATTTGTTTCACGCCCAATTGGGAGCATACTTGTTTCATGAGGGACGAGACAAAGGGGGTTCCCTGGTCAGTAAGTATCTCCCTAGGGAAACCTACCCGGGAAAAAACGGAGATCAAGGCTTTAGCGATATTCTGGCTGGTAGGCTGGCGGAGCGGTATAGCTTCAGGGAAACGGGTGGCGTAGTCCACTAGCACTAACGCGTACCGACACCCGCTTCGGGAGGGGAGCATCGGACCAATAATATCCATCCCTACTCTACTGAAGGGGACGTCTATCAGAGGTAGGGGCTGTAGAGGTACCCTAGGCGGTCGATACCGGCTGTTCTTCTGGCAAATGGGGCAGGCTCGACAGTATTGCTTGACTTGCTGGTGGACGCCTGGCCAATAGAACTTTTCCAGGATGGCCTGTCCTGTCTTTTCATCGCTGAAGTGGCCCCCCAGCAGATGGCTGTGGGCGAGAAACAACACCTTCTCACGGAAGGGTCCTGGGATTACCAACTGGGGAGGTTGTTGGGGTCCCCCTTTTCTATACAATAGCCCGTTCTTTTTGTAAAAGTGGGGACCTACATGTAACGGATCTTCTTGGTCCAGGGCCCTTCCCCAGGCTTCCTGCAATACGGGGTCTTCCTGCTGAGCAGCCCGAAATTCTTGGTCGATTTCCCAAGGATGTTCCTCTACTCTCACCGGTAAGGCCGTAGTGTAGCTCCTTTTCTCTTTTTTCTTCTGGGTTTTTGTTTTGTGCATCCGGGTAGGGGTTGCTCCAGCGTGGGAAGGGCTGCTGGAGAAAGGGGCCTCAGACCACCACTTCTCCAAGCTGTCGGTGGTGTCATGAAGAAGGCGAGGAAGACCGGGATAATCGCTGCCCAGAATGACTTGTTCGGGTAGGGAAGGAACAAGCCCCACCGTCAGGGCACTTCCGGGATCCAGGGGATGTTGTACCTGGATTCTGGCCGTCGGGTACACCTTTGTGTCTCCGTGCACACACTGGATGGCCACTGTGCCGGTCAGGGGTCCTACCGGGTGGGGTAGCTCTTGCGGCCGGAGCACGCTCTGTCTGCATCCGGAATCAGCAAGGGCCAACACCGGGTGTCCGTCTATTCGTACCGGCCGACGAAAAGAAGGAGGAGAGGTCTCAGCGAGACATACATAGTTCCTGGCTACTCCCACCTCCATTGGCTCCTCTTTCTGTGGGCATACCCGGGCGATGTGTCCGTAACCCCCGCAGTTGTAGCACTGTGGGCCCGGTGGTGGGAGTCTGGACATCACCGGGTAAGGAAACAGAGGGGGAGGATCAGGTTTTCTGGCCAGGAAGGGACGGGGCCCTCGTGTGTGTCCATGCGCTTGCGGTCGGTGACTGTGTTCTTCCTTGGGCTTCTGCATGTCTTGGGCGCGGCTGTATGCGCTGGCGATTTCTATGGCGTTCTCCAGGGTCAGACGTGCATGCTGACGGACCCACTTTTGGGTGGCAGGATGGAGCGAAGCCAGGAACTGCTCCAGATATATTTTTGAGAGTATGTCTTCTTTAGTGGCGGTAGAGGACTTCAGCCACCGATCAGCCAGGTCTTTAATCCGATAGGAGAGGGCCCTGGGTGTCTCCTGTGGTCCCTCTTTGGCTTGGCGGAGCCGCACCCGATAGGTCTCGTCATCGATGCCTAGTCTCTCGAGGATGCAGGTTTTGATATCCGCATAGGGGGTTAGTCCTTGCACGTTAGCCTGTTGGAAGGCCGCCTGTAGCTCGCCAGTCAATAACGGCCCCAGATAATGGCCCCAGCGATCGTGAGGCCAGGCAGCGGCTTGAGCCAGCCGTTCGAAATTAGTAAAAAAGTAATCCGGGTCCTCACCCGGTACATATTTTTGGAGCACCACCGAAGGAAGGGAGGTGGTGGGTCTTTGTTGGCCTAGGACGTCGGTGAGCTTCCCCAAAGCCTGGTCCTGAGCGGTGCCCTGGCCCTTTAGGACATCATGTAACTGGCCTCTGTCTTCTTCGGCTGTTTTCAGGAACACCTCCATCATTTTCCCCAGTTGTTCCTGGGTGTCTGCCAGCTTCTGCACCGCGGCCTCCATGCTTCCGGTTGATCCCACTTCTGACACCACCTGTGAGCGTGGGGTGGGAGCGGACCGGAATAACAAGCGTGGAGGCCGTATGTAGGAGGCTATCTCGTAGCCGCGGTTTATTATATTACAGTTTATCAAGGGTAGGGCACAGGGGTAAAGAGAGTCTCAACGAAACACAGGTTCCCGGTTTCCAAGTGAAGTCTTCCGCGCTGAGCGTCCAGGGGCAGTTCTTGGTCTTGACTGAAGTCGAAGATGGACGTGGAAGCAGCCGTCGGCTCCGCTCCTGGAAGGTGGTTCCTCGGAGGGGGGGAAAAGGAGAGATAGAATGACGGCCGTTAGTACTGTCGGTTAAACGGAGGGTAGGAGACCGTTTCCTTCACCGGAGTGTTGGGGCTGAAACGAAGGTGAGGAAAGGGAGGGGAAGGTAGGAGATGAGAAGAAACAGCCAGGTCAGGGTGGAGGGTGATTCCGTGTCAGGACGTGGGGGAGGGGTTCTTAATTACAGACGTGAAGGTGCCGCTCTCACACGTATATACACAGTGCTCGGTGAAACGTGGAAGGGAGGGACTCTATTATACAAGGGTGATATTTACAGGCTATATTCTACAAACACTCGTACCATCTACTATTCTACACACACGCAGAACTGGTACTCACTTGGCCCGCCGCAACTCCGTCCTTGAGTTGCGGCCGCTCTCCAGCGTCCTCCTCTGGAATCCACCAGTCCTCCGTCCAGACCTCGTCTCCTGGTTCGGGTTCGTCTCTCTTCTCCGGGGGTTCGTCGCACGCCGTCTCCTGCCACGAGTCTTCCTGCTTGAACGCGGTGTCGTCTGTTCTTCCTGCTTTTCTGTGGTCCGCCTCCGGAAAGGGGAAGGAACTTCCGGGGTCACGGGGATGTTCTTCCTGTGGGTTCTGTGTTGTGATTGGTTCCTGTAGGAAAAAAGAAAGGGGTGGAGTCCTGGTTGTTTTGGTTGTCCGGGCAACAGGGAATGGTGGTGGTGATCGGGCGGGGAGCCGTGGTATCGGCGCTGGCGGCGCCGTGGTCCCATCACAGTCTGCTTTAGCTCTGGTAACAGAAATCACAAATTGTTCATTACTGGTAAAAGTTCTCATATTTGTGAAGACATATGGTGTTGAAATATTGTCCGGTTGATACTCTTCCCATTCCCATTTGGTCCCTTTGGCTTGAGGATACCCATCTTTATCTTGGTAGCATACTTTATTGAGGCGAAAAAGAAGCCCGCCTACTGTATGTCTTCCAGATGCAAACAAAAGCGCATACCAAGCTTGACAAGAACCATTATGAGAAAATGGAAGCGGAATAAAAGGTGTTCCTCCTTTCTTTTGATGTGCAGGTATCATCCCACACACCCAACAGTTGATAGGATTTGTGGCATTATGAGTATGATGCAACATCTGGATAAAGGTATTATTTAAGTAGGATTGCCGATGCTTCTGCTCATGTTATGGAAGCGTGAAGTAGTGATGTTCCATTGGTATTGGAGTAGTTGCAACAAAAAGCTGTCGAGCAGGATCCACTTTCTCAACAAACCAGGTGATTATTCCTATAACCACGAGAGCAACAACAAACCCTACAGCACAAATGATTCTTTTGTATGCATTTTAGCAGCAGTGATAATTGATCTTTCTACAAACTCGTTGAAACAATGGTTGGAGCGCTTATCCCTGGGCAGCCGCTGATTTCTTCACTAAGGGTCAAGAGGGGTGTCACTACACTATGCAGGACTGATTCCCCCCTTGCCATATCGTCGTTCTGTTTCACTAACCCAGGGCGGTAGACCAACCAGTCTTTTTCGGCAAAGCAGATTCTTTCCTTGGTCTCAGTTGATATCGAGATTCTCCAGCGATCGTGTGGTCCGGGAAGACTCCTTCAGATTCGTCAGGTGAAATAGCTTGGCCTTTCTCCGTTTCCAAAATCTCTCGATGGTCGGTCAACACAGCAGGTTCCACCAAGGTAGGCGACACACATTTGCAGTGTGTGCTGTGGATCCAGTTCTTTCTATTTGTCACTCGAACTGCAGTCCTCGTTGCAAGGAGCACTTGCTCTGGTCCTCGCCACCTCGGCTCCAAACTGCTCGATCTGTCAAAGACCTTTATCATAACCTGGTCACCAGGTCAGAGTTCGTGGGCCTCATCTGTAGATCTGTCAGGAAGAGCTTCTCAAACCTGTTGATGAATAGCGATCAAACTGTCGGTTAACTGTGTCAAATAATCATTCATCAGAACAAAAGGTACATCATGTATGGGGCGTGGCTTAGGAACTCCCCAAATGTTTATCGGTCTCCCGAATACCACCTCATAGGGCGTAAGGCCGGATCGTGAATGTGGCACTGATCTTATGTACAACAATGCCAAGGGTAGTGTATCAGCCACTTCAAAGACGTGGAAGCCAGTATTTTCGCCAACTTTAGTTTCAAAGTAGCGTTGTACCTCTCCATTAATCCTGCTGATTGCGGGTGGAAGACTGCATGGAATTTCTGCTTGATCCCTAATCCTTTCGGAACATGCTCAACATCTTGCCCAATAAAATGAGGTCCGTTGTCACTCCACAAAAGCTTACAAACACCATATCTAGGGAAAAACTCATTTAGACGCACCTTTGCTGTGGTGAGAGCAGTATTATCCTTTGTAGGGTATGCCTCTATCCATTTGCTGAAGGCACATACCACCACTAGGACATATTTCAAATTATTGCAGCGTTCAAGTTGGATGTAATCCATCTGCAAAACTTCAAAGGGTGCGGTTGGTGTAGCAAACCCTCCTGTAGGAATCCGTGTCCCTTTTCCAGGATTATACTGCCAACAGATCAAACAGGACTGTACTACTCTTTTAGCTGTGCTGGCAATTTCAGGATGCTCCCAAACTTGCGTAAGCAATTTAGTTATTGCTAGAGCTCCAACATGTGCCAGCCCTTGTGCCATTTGAACCATAGGTTGTAAACAGGCTGCAGGCAGTTTCCATCTATCCATGTCTTTGTTGCACCAACAACCCTCATCGTCCAATATTCCTTCTTTGGCCCATTGCTCAAGTTCTGCTACAGAAGCTGATATCTGTACATCTAGTACTTCCTCTCTAGCATCATGCCATCGCTCAGCTTGTGACTTCACTACGTACATGGAAGTAGTGCTCCGTTGCATCGCAGTCTCTTGAGCTACGCAATCTGCAAAGGCATTACCGTGTCCTATCTCATCAGTCACTTTCTTGTGTGCGCTACACTTCATAATAGCAATTTTATTTGGGTATGTAAGTGCAGTCAAGAGATTATGCACTAATTCTCCGTGCATTATCTGCATCCCGTGGGATGTAAGAAAGCCTCTTTCCTTCCAAAGCAGGCCAAAATCATGAACCACTCCAAAAGCATAGCGGCTATCCGTGTAGATGTTCACACACAAGTCAGTGCTAAGTTCACACGCTCATGTCAAAGCTATTAGTTCAGCTGCTTGAGCCGACTTCTGTGGTATACGAGCTGTTTCCACTACTGTCTCTAGTGTTGTGATTGTATATGCAGCTGAGGTTGTGCCATCTGGTAACTTCAAACAGGACCCATCAACCCGCAGTTCCCCATCTACATCTGAAAGGGGCGTATCTTGCAAATCGATGCGACCGTTTGTCTGTTCCTCGGTAAGGAATATACAATCGTGAGGCTCCTTTGCCTGAGACTGAGTCGCAGGATATGGCCACAAAGTGGCTAGGTTTAGTGTTGCACATCTCTTCAAGGTAATATGAGGTGCTAACAATGTCAATTCGTATCCTGTCAGAAGAGCACTAGTTAAGTGTTGTGTCTTAGTCTGATTCAAAAGGGCATCTACTGCATGGGGTACTAGCACCAACAGTTTGTGTGACAAAACTATCCTTTCACTCTGACGTATGGACACAGCTGTCGCTGCAACTGAACGGAAGCACCCAGGCAATGCACGAGCAACAGGATCAAGGACAGCTGAAAAGTATGCGCAGGGATGCTGCTTGTCCCTGTGTGTCTGTACTAAAACTGATTATGCACAACCATCTTTCTCGTGTACATAGAGTGTAAAAGCCTTCATGTAATCTGGTGTGCCTAACACTGGTGCAGAGCAAAGAGCTTGTCTTAACTGACGAAAAGCGTTTTGGCACTCATCTGTCCATTGAAGGGGGATCAGAGTGTTTTTAGTCAAAAGCGCTAGCAGGGGTTTAACAATGTGTGAAAAGCCCAATATCCATTGCCTACAAAACGAAGTCAAACCAATGAACGCACGGACATCTTTCTGTGTCTAAAATTGCTTGAATGCGATATGGTGTCAATGCACGGCCCTCCTTAGACAGAAGGTGACCTAAGTAGGTTACCTTCGGTCTACAATATTGCAATTTCTTTTGTGATACTTTATGATGGTGTGTAGCAAGAAAAGAAAGCAAAGACAAAGTACATTTTTCACACTGCTCAGGCGTATCAGCTACCAACAAGATGTCATCGACATATTGTTTGAGAGTCACTCCTTCAGACAAAGTAAAGGCATCAAGTAGTCATTTTAAGACTTGACTATAAATACTCGGACTCTCAGTGTACCCTTTAGGAACTCTACAAAATCTGTATGATCGATTATTCAGAGTGAAACCGAACAAATATCGGCTATCAGGATGAATAGGAATCGAGAAGAAAGCATTCTTCAAATCGATTACAGAAAATGTAGTTACTGTCGGATGGACCAGGGTAAGTAATGTCGTTATGTCAGAAACCACAGGGTACTACGGTACTACAATCTTGTTGACTTCTCTTAAATCAATGATGAATCTATAAATCCTGGTGTCAGTATCTTTTTTCAAAATGGGAAGAATCTGACTGTTGCAAACATTGTAAGGAACTTCTTCCACTACCCCTACTTTAATCAAATCATGAACAATGCGTGTAAGTGCTTCTTCTCCTTCTTTACAAATTTTATACTGAGGCAGTCTTGGCAAAGAAGCTCCCTCCTTGACACTAATATGCACTTTCGGAATAACCATTTGCCCTACATCGGTGTCTGAAGTAGCCCACAATGTACTAGGGAGTGAAGCTGATGCAATGTCCTCTTTAACAATACAGGATCTCTCAATCACAGGGTAGTTGTCATTCAAAATAACCTGTACTCCTTCTGGAGAACATCGTATCGTAGCCCTGAAATATTTGAGCATATCAAGACCCACAATATTATCTGGTGTGTTTGGAGAGAGCAAAAACGGACATGGAGCAATAAACTTATCAACATGGAATGCAAGTGGTTGCGACAGTGGGCTAAGGGAAGGTGTTCCATCGAAACCTACGGATCACTGACATAATATAGAATGACAAAATATAGACGTACCAAAATATAGTCACCAAAATATAGAATGCCAAAATATCGAATTCCTATCTACAAACAGGTAAGTACAAAAATATCGAATCCAAAATATAGTCTGTAAAAAATATAGTCAGTCAAAATATCGAATTTTTTTAAATGTCTTAAAAGTAATTTAAAATTAATGAAATAATAAATATAATTAAATAAAACATACTTAAAAATACTTAAATAACCTTAAAATTAAGATATAATTAATTTAAGTTATTAATAAAAAATGTACAATATTTTACCGTAGGATAGCAGGAGGGTAACATTTAATATTACCACTCCGTGGGAGTGCAACAGTAGGGAAAGCGTTGGATAGCGTAGGGGTAAAAAATACTATTCCCACTCCAGTGAGTGCAACAGTAGGGAAAGCGTTGGATAGCGTAGGGGTAAAAAATACTATTCCCACTCCAGAGAGTGCAACAGTAGGGAAAGCTTTGGATAGCGTAGGGGTAAACATTACTATTCCCACTCCAGAGAGTGCAACAGTAGGGAAAGCGTTGGATAGCGTAGGGGTAAAAAATACATTTCCCACTCCAGTGAGTGCAACAGTAGGGAAAGCGTTGGATAGCGTAAGGGTAAAAATTACTATTCCCACTCCAGAGAGTGCAACAGTAGGGAAAGCATTGGATAGCGGGAGGGTAAAAAATACTATTCCCACTCCAGTGAGTGCATCAGTAGGGTAAGCGTTGGATAGCGTAGGGGTAAAAAATACTATTCCCACTCCAGAGAGTGCAACAGTAGGGAAAGCGTTGGATAGCGTAGGGGTAAAAATTACTAATCCCACTCCAGAGAGTGCAACAGTAGGGAAAGCATTGGATAGCGGGAGGGTAAAAAATACTATTCCCACTCCAGTGAGTGCAACAGTAGGGTAAGCGTTGGATAGCGTAGGGGTAAAAAATACTATTCCCACTCCAGAGAGTGCAACAGTAGGGAAAGCGTTGGATAGCGTAGGGGTAAAAATTACTAATCCCACTCCAGAGAGTGCAACAGTAGGGAAAGTGTTGGATAGCGTAGGGGTAAAAAATACTATTCCCACTCCAGTGAGTGCAACAGTAGGGAAAGTGTTGGATAGCATAAGGGCAAAAATTACTATTCCCACTCCAGAGAGTGCAACAGTAGGGAAAGCGTTGGATAGCGGGAGGGTAAAAATTACTATTCCAACTCCAGAGCGTGCAACAGTAGGGAAAGCGTTGGATAGCGTAGGGGTAAAAATTACTATTCCCACTCCAGAGAGTGCAACAGTAGGGAAAGCGTTGGATATTGGAAGGGTAAAAATTACTATTTCCACTCCAGAGAGTACAACAGTAGGGAAAGCATTGGATAGCGTAGGGGTAAAAATTACTATTCCCACTCCAGAGAGTGCAACAGTAGGGAAAGCGTTGGATAGCGTAGGGGTAAAAAATACTATTCCCACTCCAGAGAGTGCAACAGTAGGGAAAGCGTTGGATATCGGGAGTGTGAAAATTACTATTCCCACTCCAGATAGTGCAACAGTAGGGAAAGCTTTGGATAGCGTAGGGGTAAAAATTACTATTCCCACTCCAGAGAGTGCAACAGTAGGGAAAGCGTTGGATAGCGTAGGGGTAAAAAATACTATTCCCACTCCAGAGAGTGCAACAGTAGGGAAAGCGTTGGATAGCGGGAGGGTGAAAATTACTATTCCCACTCCAGTGAGTTTAACAGTAGGGAAAGTAATGATTTAATATATTATGAAAAAAAAAAATATATCAATACCAATAAAACATTAGTTGAAATGAATAACCAATTTAATATTATGTAATAATTAATTAGAACTACAACTACATATTAGTTATTAAAAATTAATAACCTATTCATAATTATTTAACAACTAATTTATTTTCAATAACAAACACTAATTAATAATAAAAATTAATACCAATTAAAAATTTATAGTAAATTAATTATCAATACACAAAAAGTATTTTTAATATGTAATTAATTACAATTACATTACTTCCCACCCTATTCCCCTATAAACCCACATCCCACTACAGAAAATACATTAATACAATTATCAACATTATCAAATATTTAATTAATACAATATAATTACCAATTAATAAAAATTAATTGCCAATTAATAGAAATTAATTACCAATTAAAAATTAATTAACAATACATTTAAAATCAATACCAATAAATGAAAAAAATAATTTACTTAATTACAATTAAATTACTTCCCACCCTATTCCCCTATAAACCCACAACCCCCTACAGAAAATAAATTTAGAAAAGTAACATAATTAACAATTAATCAATTAATACAAATTAATTGGCAATTAATAAAAATTAATTACCAATTAAAAATAACAATAAATTCAAAATGAATACCAATAAATAAATAAAATATTTAATTAATTATAATTACATTACTTCCCACCCCATTCCCCTATAAACCCACAACCTGCTACAGAACTAGAAAGCAAAATTTAATTAAAAATTAATAATAATTGCTAAAAATTTATATTTAATTTAATATAATTAAATCACTTCACACCCTATTTCCCTATAAACCCACAACCCACTACAGAATTAAATTACGCAAAAATTAAATATCATAAAATTCATTACTTAAAATACATTAAATATACATTACAAAAATTAATATACACTTTTCACACATATACTAACATACAAAACACTTTAAAAAAATTGATATTATTAAAAAATCGATATATTTAATGCCTATATTGTATACTTCGATATTTTGACTTCTATATTTTGAAAATCGATATTACTTACCTTAAATTTGATATTTTTAACCACTATATTGTGTCCATTCGATATTTTGTCCATTCTATATTTTTACTTCGATATTATGTCCATTCTATATTTTGGAATCGATATTATGACTGTTTACCGAAACCTATCAATGTAATCGTTAAGCCAGACAGGGGAGCCCTAGAAACCAGTTGTTTAGACAAGGTGCTACGAGTAGCTCCTGTATCAACCAGAAACTGATCAGTAGAACCCAAAACATGTGCTGTAACATAGGGACCCCTCTGATCTACTGGAACTTCAACTGATTCCTTACCCCATCCTAGGCAATCCTATGCATAAGCAGAATCTTGTAAATCAGACGGCACATAGTCGGTCATTTGATATTGGTTCCTTCTATCAAAAGTGTTAAACCCATCCTGCCCACGTGTATTAGCATCAAACCTAGCGCGATCATTCGTGCTTCTTCTAGGTCCTGAATATCCTGAGCGATTTCTCATTTGTCCCCGACCACAGGGATACTGCTGAGCACGCAGTACTGGACAATCAGAAAGCCAATGTCCACATTTCTGCACACTGATCAACAGACAAATTCGAACGGGTATAGGAAGGAAATGAGGAACCATAAGATCCACGTCCACCTCTATCATTACCTCTAGAAGGCGGGCCATAAGCTTGGGCCAACATAACCTTTGTTTTCAACTCTTTAGTCTTTTTATCCTCATTACTTTTAGCTTCTAATTCTTGTCGTTCATAATACTGAGCCATAGTTAGGAGAGAAACTGGAGAAGAGGTAGTCCATGAACTCTCACTGGCCTACAGGCGACTAGCTATTCCTGGCAAAAGGTTTGCAACATATTTATCGACAAACAGATGTCTACCCGTGTCATCTGTCAATGACTGGCCACTATAATCGTGGAATGATTCTTCAAAGCGTGTGAAGAAGTCAGAAACTGATTCATCTACCTTTTGCTTGCAAGACGCTAACACTGTCCAATCCATCTTTTTAGGGGGAATAATCGGTTTTTTTTTGCAAAAACTTTTATTAAGAAACAAGGCATCACATACAGCCATTCGCCTACAACCCAGGGTGGGCCGGCAGTAAGGGGGGCTATCAGGTCCATATGTCCCATTGTGGATCTCACACAGCCGATGAGCCGACAACCCGGAGGTCCGGCGGCGGTGGGTAGGGCAAGACATGTAATATAAAGAAGAACTATAAACGAAGGATGCTTCTGAAGTACCACAATACTTCTGTCCCACCCCAGCCCACCCATCACTCAAACAGTGCACTCACTCCCCCCCGAACTACCAAAACGACCCCTCCCTGATGCGAACCAGGACAGATAGCCTATGATGCAGAAAAATAGATACAGCCCCCAACAGTCCCCCCACCCCCAACTCATAGACTTCACACCTTCGTCCAGTCACTCAGCGATTACTCTATTACTAGATGTTATTTGGATTGGTCCGGGATGAGCCCGAGTCCCCGCTATTGTCTATTCGTCTCTAATGCACCGTAGAACCCACACAGAACGACATCCACTGCAGAGTGCCTGCCTCCTGGGTAGACGATCGAGATCCCCAATCCCACCCTCCATGTACGTCCCCCCTCCCAGCTTCCTCTTCGCCTCTGCCTAGTTGCATATGCGATAAGGCGCCTCAAGTGTCCCCTTCCCCCTGCCCAGCGCCCCCCGTCAAACATTCCAGGCTCACATGCGTCTCACTCAGTGCCGCTTGCTCACTGTCTCTACTGTGCAGATATGCCTGGTACAGACCCCAAAAATTCTTAGGCCTACTCATGGGTGGGAGCAATTCACTATAAGTTTCTGATTGTGTGCAACAGTATAACATGTCTCTGGCCCACCGAGCTTTGGTCGGAGGTGGGTCTCTCATCCAGCAACAGGCAACAACCCGTCTAGCAATCAGTAGACCCATATCTGTCAGCCGGCGCAAAGACACCGGTAGCGTCCTAGAATATCCCAACAGAGCTAGCGCAGGGTTAGGGGGTAGGTCTGTGTCCAGTATCTCGCTCATTTCTAAAAACACCTCCTGCCAGAATTTGTGAACACCCGGGCAAGACCATGCCATATGCATGAAATCTGCCAGCTGCGTATGACACCGCTCACACTCTGCTGTTTGTCTGAGGCCATACCTATGTAGCCTCTCTGGCGTGTAGTATACTCGCTGGAGGAATTTGAAGTGGATCAGTCTGTGTCTTCCGTTTAGGGACAGTTTCCTCTTGTTGGAGCAGCAATACTTCCACATGTCATCGTCAATCTGTATTTGTAGATCATGCTGCCACACTATTCTGGCTTTCAAGAGCTGATGTATCTTTTGTCGGGTCCCTAACCTCACCAAATTCGTTACCAGCTTCTGGGGAGAAGCTGTTTTAATCACGTACGTAAGCTCCGGGGTTTCCGGGGGTTCAGCCATGTCCGCGCCCAAAAGATCAGAGAGGGCACTGCGGATCCTGTGAAACAAATAAGTCCTCCATCTTTGTAACGCCTAACTTTTCCAGTGCTCGCACGACGCCTTTCTCCTCCAGCGGCGCTAGCCATAACGCCCAACCAATCGGCATAAGAGGAGAGTATAGGAGCTCACAGTCCTGTGCCCGCGAGAGGGCATGCCAGGCATGGTTCGTAGCTGTTACAGAATCTAGCCTGCCAACCCTGCGATCTATTGGCCAGAATACGAATAATCGTTTTTAACTTAACTAATATAGCTGCTGGAAGAATTCAAATTAACTGACACTGTTTCTGTGCAGGTTCTCTATCTTCATCTAACTGCTCTAAATCTTTCCACAATGCTCCAAATGTCGTACGATCATCAACTTTAAGCACAGTTCTCCACATATCAGGCGGTAATATTAGTCCAAAAAACAAATCAATATCAGGCAAAGTCATAGTACAAGAGCTAATGGCACCCTCAACTTCCTCATAAAAGGCTGCTGGATTCTTTCGCAGATCAGGCAATGCATTTTTAAGGGCCATAACATCTGCTCTATTCCAAGGAGTATAAACCCAATTATAAATAAAATAGCCTTTAGCATCTGTAGAAGTCTTATCATCACTTGTACCCGTTCCCTTAGGAGGAACATATAAAGGCGCGGCTTCCCGCATGGGTTTCACATTAATTACAACATTCTTATCTGTGTCAGGAGTAGAAGTTCGTGCCATGCTGATCTGGGATGTTTGTGCAGCTGCGTCTGCTGCCTTTTTCTCCTCTCGCAAACGGGATGCTTCAACACGCAGTTTAACCAAACGTCTGATCGTGTCAGCCACCTTGGAGAAGACAAAAAGACCTTCACGCAGTTCCTTACAATCAATTGCTACATCATCGGGCTCCATTTCTACCAAATATTTCCTAAACTGTTCAATAACCTCTGCAGCAAATACCTCAGTAAAATATATCTGCTCCCTTTCCTGCCAACTTTTTATACTCTCTACAAGTTCAGAAGCAGTAGTAGGTACTGCGAACGGCTTTATGCACAGCAGATCTAATGTCAGACGCACGCCCAGCAGATAACATCGAACGAGTTTCTCGAGCTTTGTCCTAGTCTGTAGGAGAGTCTTCATCCGACTCATAAGGAGCAGAGGAAGAGTATACGGAGGTGGACAACGATCTAATAAAAGAGAATCATGTTGGGGTTTATTAAGAATAGGATAAAGAGGTCTACGAACAGCGTATTAGCCATTTACCTGCAAATGACGCTCCCTATCTTCCCTCTCTTTAATTTCCCTATTTTTCATTTCCAATGCTTTCGCATGAATGCTCTTTCGCTGTTCTTTTTCAATCAAGGCTTGCTCACGCTTCATTCGCTCACGCACTTCTTTCTCCCACATTCGCACACAGTCAAACATGTCTTGCCTAGCCTTTCGCTTAAACATTCGTTGCTCCACATACTGAATCTTTCGTAAGTCAAATAACCCAGGGCATAGGCCAACGCAACTCAGGATCTTTACGAGTGTATTTGTTCCATAACGTGCTGTACATTATGGAAGAAATACCATACTTAATATACATATCCCTATTAGGCGTCCCCTCCGGGGGGGCTGATTGTGCTTCGTCGAGTCTCAAATTAGTACCACTACAAAAGCAACACATCCTACGAAGTGTGCTGAAAACAGGCATGCCAAAAATAGTGCAAAATATGCAGTATTATAAAGTAGCGCTTAAGGTACTCTTCGTACGTTGCGACGTTCAAACAAATTCAGACAGAGAAAAATCTCATTACCTGCCTATTTAAATTGCAATTTATATATTCATTCATACATACTAATCAAAAGTTGGCCAACGCAAATCTACGCCACAGTAAGTGTTACTAAATTACCTTACCAATCCAAGGCATACAGCAAGTGCCGCAGAACCACTCTTACCAATCAAATGGTGTCCAGGTTCCAACTGCCAAGTTCTCAAATCGACCAAATGGTCACTGCACGGCAAATCAACAGAAGAGATCTCAGTCGAGGACCGGCACCACCTGGATGGTCAGATCAGAAAGAAATGAAAAATGCCATGGGTGCCAAGACTCGGGTCTCCTCAGGCAGCGATCGCGTCCAAAGCGAGATTCCAATCCTTCATCTCGACCAGTCCTTCGGGCATCCGAGTCGCCGATGAGGCCCGCGTTGAAAGCACCAATTTGTGGTGGTGAGCCTCAGCAAGGCCTACCAGTGCAAGGGATTCGCCCTTCTCTGCACAGAGTCCTCAGACCAATAGGAAGAAGTTGGCACAGAAACTGGAATAGAAAAGACAGAGTTTATTAAACCTCATGAGGTGGAACTACATTCACACAGCACCCTTCGGTAATGTATGAAGTAGCACAACTGAATGGAAGGAGCTTAGTCCTTTTATACCCACACAGGGGCTCAAATGAGGGCAGTATAAGTACAAAATGCTGGTTTTAGGTTCATATAAGGTCATACAGAAAGTGTACAGGCAACAAGTGGGAGGAGCTAACAGTTTGCTAATTCTGGTGGACACATCCTGACAGTTACAGACTACAGCAGCTGCAAGCTCAACTGAGCATGTGCGAAGGTGGAAGATGCTAAATATATCTCGTCTCTAGGCAGATTTCAAGAGCAGTTAACAGAAAGGTAGAACAGAGCACATGGCAAACAAAATGGCTGACAGAAATAGAAAATGGATTCCACAAAACGGACAAGATAGTCTCTAAATACAGGATGTCTTCTACTAATGCTTAACCTAATTGCTGCCAAATTACAACAAGGAGGGGAATTGAGTTGAAGACAAATAATAGGTTTTTAGGATTCAGGGAAGGAGAGTGCTAAGCGGAAGTAACAGGGTGGTACAGTTCAGGCATAGGTAGCGTACAGGTTTTCAGGGGTTCAAATAGGATAGCAGTAGAGTAGGGTTATTTATGGGTTTAGAGAAGGATAGCGTTAAGGGGTAGTAATTGGTTGTTAGGGTTCAGAGAACTATAGCTTTAAGGGGTAGTAAGGGGTTTCAAGAGTTAAAGGAAAGGTGCATAACAATATATTGAGGGTTTTTTTAAGGTTCAGGGAAATAAGGGGATGTATTTTCAGGAAAGGGTAGCATTAAGAAGTAGTATGGGGTTTTAGGGTTTAGGACAGGGTAGCTTTAATGGTTTTAAGGGGTTTTAGGGTTCTTGGAAGGCTAGCATTAAGGTGTAGGGAAGGGTAGTGTTGAGAGGTGATAAGGGATTGTCAGGTTCAAGGAAGGGTAACTTTAAGGGGTAGTATTGTGTTTTTAGGGCTCAGGGAAGGGTAGTATTAAGAGGCAGTAAGGGTTTTTAGAGTTCAGGGACAGGTACCAATATTGATCAGTAAAGGGGTTTTAGGATTCAGGGGTGGCTAACTTTAGGAGGGCAGGGTTCAGGGAAGGGTAGCAATAGGGGACAGTAGTTTTTAGGATTTTGCATTGGGTAGGTTTATGGGATAGTATGGGTTTTTAGGATTCAGATAAGGGTAGCGTATAGGGGTAGTAAGGATGTTTTAGAGTAAGGAAAGGTAGTGTTACGGGACATTAAGGATTGTTAGGGTTCAGGGATGGGTAGCGTTAAGCGGTAGTAAGAGATTTTTAGAGTTAGAGGGTTTTAGGGCTCCAGGATGTGTAGCATTAAGGTGAAGTAAATGTTTTTTAGGATTCAGGGAATAGACCTAATGCATTAGTCTCTTTATTTACACCGGTATCTGCTGACAGAATCATACTGCTGTGTTGTGACTTACTTATATAGGTTTGAATGAAAAAGAGGACGATAGATTTGGGTGGATGTTAGTCCACCACTTGTAATAATTTCACTATTCATGTTAGAGCCAGTAAAGATTTACGTCATTTAAACCTGAGCTCAACATCTTGCAGCTATTGCACAGAGCAGACAGGCTTAACTTAAGAAAATGTATAAAGCATTTGGAAGCACCAAAACAGTTAAAAAGTCGAACACACAACAAAATAAAAATCTCACTGCTGTTTTAAAAACAGAGAATAAATTGACAACAAAATGACAAAAATCAAAAAAGGGAACCCGTAGATATGAATTTTTTAAGTTTGAAATAAACATAGCACCAAAAAGTGATCATCTGGTTGTGCTTGACCAATACCTAGGCGCAATTTAAGGCTGCCCAAAATGGAGTGTGGGCCAGATACAAAAACCAGGTTCAACCTGGTTGAATGTTTTACCAATGGACTTAGGGCCCGATTCTGATGCGGGTTGGAAAGCTTCCCGACCGAATCAGTTTGGAAATGGTTTCCGACCCATTTGGATCATGAGAGTCCGACCAACGGAGTACGATGCATCTGGATGGTTCCCGATACGATTTGGTTGGACTCCCATTGACTTCAATGGGAGCATATGTTCCTAACCGCATCATAATTGGGTCCTCGGTCAGGAAGACACGTTCCCGATCCGATTTGGAAGGAGCAAATCCCGTTAGGAGGCCTTCCTAACCGCATTAGAATCAGGCACTAGGTGGGAATGCTTTCCTAACCGCATCAGAACCAGGCCCTAGGTGGGAATGCTTTCCTAACCGCATCAGAATTAGCCCCTTAGTGTCTGCAATGGAAGTAAAAATCCTAAGCTTGGAAAAGGGGTAGGCTGTGGCTAAGTAGGGATTCACAAGGCCAGATAACTGTCGGATGAGCACCCAGTGAAGCGCTGACTTTTGGTGGCGAAGCTCTGCGCACGTGTAATTCAAAATTTGTGCCCAAGGATGATCCCTTGCTGACCGGATACTTCTGGTGCCGTCACCCAGGGAAAATGTTCATGTTCGGATTTGGTCACTTTTTAGAGCTCAGATTCCTCTAGACACAGCGAAGGGTCCCAGCCCTTAGGAACAGCACTTGGGGGTGGGGTCAAGTCTCACTTCAACAGAAGCAATCAGCATGGTGCAGGGTGTGTCCTGTTGGAACTGGTCAGCTGGGCTCTTCAGGAAACTTTGTGTAGCTTTTTGTAGCCATATAGCATAACAGGAGGTCAACAAACTGACCCTCGGAGTCCACTTCTTTGTCCTGGGTACAAGCAGGAGCAGGTCCAGCCCTTCAGTTCCCCACATAGTTCTCAACAATCCTTCTTCTTCTGTCCTTCTTCTGTCTTCCACTGGTCCAGTAGTATTCTGAAGAGGGTGCCCGGGGGTGCTAACTTTATGCCTGGCATTAGCTTGTGGGAGCGGGAGACTCCTGGTTCCTCTCTGAGAAATAGGGAAAAAGTTCCCATGAGTAACTCTACCTTCTTTAGCAGCCATTCCTGTGTGCCCCACTGCAAACAATCCACCAGTCCCCTCTCTTCCCAAATACAAGACGTTGTCATCCTTTTCCCCTTGTGCATAGCCTCTATGCCCACCCCATAAGTGTGGCCCAGTAAATGAGCAATCCTGCCTCTGTGGTCACTTCAAGCCAGTCCCTGGGGCAGCTCCTCTCCCACTGGGATTGGTGCTTACCTGACTGGGGGAAGGAAGAAAGAAGGGCCCTGCCAAGGTGTCAGTTAACATTAGCTTGTTTTGGACCCCAAAAGATACCACGAGGTAGGTGTGATGGTGAAGAAAGGTTACATAGAATGACAGGGTTCTGATTCTGTAAACATTCTACAGTTTTGCGAGGCACAAATGAAGGAGATAAAAAATGTAAGTACTGACTCAACTGGACTCCGTGTTGCAAACCAGGGCTTGCCACTGCTGAAATTAACTGTTTAATCAGAAAACAACATTTATAATTCTCCATTGGTAAACAACAAGAAATCAACCGCCTTAAGCGAGCTAGAAATCGTTATAGATTTGGAGAAAAGAGAAGGGAGTTTGATGCTAAATGGATCGGGTTAAGGGAAGCCGCCAGAGCCAAAAACTAAAAAAAATGCTGGCATCTGATCGCAGAATACTGCGATTCAAGACAGAGGGCTCTGCCTATTCCAATCTCAGAAAGGGAGTGGGAGGTCTATATCTCACCATTATATAAAAATAAAGGTACAGTACCTTTTTTGACACCCTCAATAGAGGAGACTTCTCTTCTGGAATACGGTCCTCCATCAAGGGATTAAGTAGTGGGTTACATAAAGAATAGTAGATCCTCCTGTGCACAAGGGCCGGATGGAATTCCGATTGAGTTAATTAAAAAGGAGCCAGCGGCTTGGGGAGCTTTTTTAGCACCTTTGTTTGATTTCTGCTTCCGAACTACTAGTATCCCCTCCTCCTGGAAGGGGAGCATTATAGTTCCTCTGTATAAAAAGGGCCCAAAGAGTCAACCTACTAGTTTTAGACAGATTGCGTTGTTGGACGCTACAGGCAAATTATTTGCAAAAAGCATACTCTGTCACCTGCAGCAATGGGCCAATGTTCAGAAGATCTTACCACCAGAACAGAAAGAATTACTGAACCCTGGACAACATTGCGGCTGTCCAGACTATTGTAGAGAAATATACTTTCTCACAAAGTATGACAGTCTATACGGCTTTCATTGATTTCTCCACGGCGTTTGATAAAGTGGATCGTCAAACGCTGTGGAGAAAGCTTCATCATCTCGGGATGCCTCACCATCTCCTGGGTCTCTTGATAGAATTGCATACAGACACTTGGTGTCAAGTGATGATGGGAGGCCAGCAAGGTCTATCTTGCAGGATCGAGACTGATAATGGGCTGAAGCAGGGCTGCCTGTTGGCCCCTCTTCTGTTTTCCCTCTATATGTATGATCTTCTAGGCACGTTAAATTCAGTGAGGGGGGGATGCCCCTAGAATTGGTTCATTGTCTATAGCTTCCCTACTTTATGCAGACGATGTTGCAATTTTTGATTTAACTCCTATCGGCTTGCAACGTCGACTGGATGTCCTAACCAAATATGCGGAGGGTCATTTTTTTTTTTAATTAATATTTCCAAAAGCAAAATCTTAATCTTCCGCAAGAAAGGTCAAAGAATAAAGAAAGGGTATAAGTGGTTTTAAGGGCAGGAAGAACTAGAATTGGTCGACTCATATTTGTATCTGGGAAATGTTTTTGCAAAAAACGGGCAAGACTCAGAACATATTAAATTATGTATTGGTAAGGCTGCCTCCCAGGCTGGAGCTCTGAATAGATTTTATCAAATTTGTGGGAGAAGTCATTTTAGTCATGTCCTGTCAGTATTTAAGGTTAAAATTCTGCCTTCATTAACTTATGCTGCAGAAGTATTGGATAATAATTACTGGCTCGCCTTTGACAAGGCTGAAGGCCGGTTCTTCTGCCAATTTTGTAATCTAAATTCTCTGGCCGCCTCACATGTTTTACGCTTGGAATTTGGTCTAGTCTCCTCTTTTATTTAGCTTTGTCTGCAGTCCTGAGGTGGGGCAACGCTCTCCTTTGGGTAGATGAGGGTTCCCTCAGGTCTGCCCTGAGAGTGGAAATCTTTGACAAGCTAAAGGATCATTCAGCATTTCTTAGATCATTTGCTTACGCAAATGACTTATTTGGGCTCTGCTTAAATAGTAATTCACCTATGCCAAAGTCTGCATTGAAGCTACTCATAAAGAAGTCTGTAAGCTCTATTAGCATGGCAAGAGATATTGCTCTAAGTAAATCTAAGTCCCAAAATGAGTTCGTTTGTGGTAGTACCTTGGGGAAAAGTCCACAACCTTATTTGATTTGGAATCATCCACATGGGATTAGAAGATTGATGCTTCTTTTGAGAATTAATCTGTTGCCCTTAAGAGATGTTACTGGCATATGGGATAAAATCCCAAAAGAGGAGAGAATTTGCGAATTATGTTATACTCAAATCCAGGATCTTAATCATGTCTTATTTGTGTGTCCGGAATTACAAAGGGCAAGGCGTTTGTTTTTAAGACCATTATTTATTAAATGTAATATTCATTCAGCCCAGGAGGCCAGAATATTTGTTGTATTCCCATCAAATGAAATGGTCTGTTATAGGATATTCCAATTTTTTAAAACTTTTCTGGCTACTTATTAGGGATTACTTAAAATCTTGCTATTAGTCGCTATTATTGTATAAAAAACATATTCACCCTTCTACCGCACTTTTTAATCTATTGTTGTATTTTAGGAAAAAAAGGGAAATATTCGTTGTATTGTATTTAAAATTGTCTTTTTTACTGTATTGATGTATTTTGTGGACCTCCGTAGGAGTTCCTTATCAAATAAAACTTTTTGACTTTTGACAGGCCTCTTTGAAGTTAATGTAGTTCCTAGGCACAGTTCAGATGGTCATCCTGGCGGAGGAACAGAAGCACCTCCTCACACCTTGGTCCTGGTCTGGGAGTAGTTTTCATACACCATCAAGGGGACTCTTCAGCTGCTAGGAGACAGTTGGGGCTAATGCAAATAGGCCTCCAGAGGCTTTAGGAAAGGAAAAGGTAACTTTCTAAAAGTACCTTTTCCTTGAAATAACTTTTTTTTTTAAGTATTTGAATTACATTTCTACCATCCAGGCTTGCTACAGTGAAAATAGCTTTTGGGGCTTTTTCACTGTAAGAAAATTGTAACATTAAACTTCTACTCGTCCTACTTTTAAATGCCATGCACTATGCCTAAGGGTCCATATACGATGACTGATTAATATTTAAAAGGAAGGTTTTGACTAATCAAAAAGGTTTAATTTGACAGTTCCATCTGCAGTTTAAAAAGGTCACAGTCAGGCAGCAACAGTTGTCCTGCAGTCATGTTTGAATTGTCACTGTAGTGGGTGGCACAATGGGTGCTACAGTACACTAGTGACATTTAACTTACAGGCCCTGGGTATACTTTGTACCATATACTAGGGACTGATAGGGAAGTTAAATATGCCACTTAAGAGTATAACCAATGTTGACATGTTTAGGGGCCAGAGCACTGGGCAGCAGTGTTCCAGTGTGCAGAGTCCAAAAACTAGCAATAAAAGCTAGCAAAGTGTTGGAGACAATGCAAAAGGGTTTTTCCTACATTTTTTTCTGCCTTCGTAAATGTCGACAATTTACATTTTTTTCTTATTTTGGACTTTAGTTTTTCCTATACATCAACAACGTAAATACTGTGTAGCTCCGGCTGACTACATGGTATGGTTTATGGAATATAAGACTTGATAAACACATTGCTAGGAGAATAGAGTAAACTTGGTTGCTAAATTGTTGGTACAATAAACACACATAATATGCATCCGTTACAAGGAAAGTTGTAATTGTAAACTGTATTTATATAGCGTGTACTGTCCCTGACAAAGCGTTGAAGAGTTTTGCTGTGAGCAGCATGCTACTCCAGAACCCAAGATTAGAGTGTAAAAGTTAATAGACTAGTAATAAGTAGTTTTCTGTTAAAGTGAACATAGTTATCGAACTATCCGAAAGTCAAAATGTGCCCTACTTTCAGGGAGACGTTGGCAGTGGCTACTATACCCACCGAAAGTTCTGTAGCCTTTATATAACCCAGATTGTGGTAAAATAAGATTGGTTCACAATCAGAGCGGAGATGTAGCTTAGTGCCTAGAAAAGCAGACTTAAGAAATGGAGAACTAGGCTCAGGTCCCAATCTTGGCTCAACAACCTGTGATTCTAGAGTTAAACAGCTCACCTCATCTCCCTATGCCTTAAAAAACGTTTAATGCATTATGTTCCTTGTAAAGTGCTGTAATTCCCTAGGGCTAAATTCGCACTATATAAAACTGTAAAAACGAAAATACGGAATCACGAGTTAAAAGCCACTTTTTTCATGTACAGTAACTTGAGTGTGAAACAACTGATTGTGACAGAGAAATGTCACGTTCCGGGGGTGGTTCAGAAACAGAGGAGGACGCGATGTTTATTTTCTCTGACTCACGAGGCGTTATCGCGTTAGAGCGGTGGTTGCAGCGGGCTTGGATTTGCAGCCTGGAGGGCTCAGAGCGCGGTTTGTTTTCCTTGCCCCGGGCGCCCCCCCCCCCCCTGTTCACGTGGGATGTTAGTTTTTTTTAGACGAGCCCGGTGACATCACAACCCGGGTCCGATTGCACAACAGTGAGGAGGGGTCCGGGCCCTGGAGGTGATGAGGACAGAGGAACCGGACGGCGGTCACTGCTTGAGCAACGTCTGCGCGCGCCAGAGTTGCCAAACTTAGGGAAAGTCTAGAAGCGTGCGCGCGTGACCCACGTCTACTGCGGCGGACGCTCCTGGGGCGTCAGGACGAGAGTTCAGGGGGGAGGAGTCGAGGGTTCCTGACAAACATCAATGAACTAATTCCCAAAGCAAGACAAGCGCCTCCCGAGGAGAGAGGTGCGAGCTCGCGCCAGGTGCACTCCTGCAGAGACAGGAGCCTCGCGAGGAGCAGCAGGGGTCCCCACAGCCTCCCTGCGGACATGCCTGTGACGGGCGGCACGCGCGGGGCTGGCAGCCGTGCAAACCCCAGGTGAGTGTCGGCGCTGCGTCCACTGTCACTGCAGCGTGTGTGGTCGCTGCGCGTGGTCAGCACTGCGGAGCTTCAACGAGGGCCGGCGGATAGCCAGATGTTTCCAGAGGCGACTGGTGCGTCAGGTGCAGTGGCACCGGGGCCTCCGGGCTTGAGGTGCCCACTGAACTCTGGGTGCTGCTGTCATTTAGAATTCAGACGTCAGCCAGGGGGTCCCAGGTCCTTCCTGCGGACGGTGCGGGGCTTGGACTGCGCGCTCGCTGCAAGCATGGGCGCTGCTGCACGGGGCATCACCACAACAACCGGTCACCTCCACGCGCCAGCCTGGGCGGACGACACGGGGGTGTTACTTCATGGCTCGCTTGACACCATTAGGGGTTCACCAGGTTTACAGGGGAGGGGGGGTCCATCATTAGGATGTGGCTCAACAGTTTGGGGCAGATTTACAAGCCCCGTGCGCCACTTTTCCGTCATTTTTCCCATGTTAAAAATGACGCAAAAGTGGCGCACGGGACTTGTAACTCTGCCTCTTTGAGTGGCCTACTTTGAATTTGGAGAACCGGGTTCGAGTCTGACGGGACGCTCAAGCATTTTGGGAGTCTGTGCAAATCACTGTGGGGCAAATTTACAATAACCGGCGTATCCCTGCATATCAGCAGGGATGCATCAGTTATTTTGCGTCACGGCAGACACCTCTTTAGCCACCATGGATGCGCCGCATTTACAATGCGGCGCACCATTGCGCAAGAATAGACAGATGAGTGACGCATCTGATGCCGTAAAGGTGACGCAGTGCTGGAGTTGTGTCGCAAGCGCGACGCAACTCCGACACTGCTCGGGACGCCCTATACTAGCTGTGCTGCGTCACTCCTTACACCTGCTTCAAGCAGGCGTAAGGATTTGACGCAGCGGAGTCGGAAAAGTGACTGATTTCACTCAGCCACTTTTCTGCGGTGTTCCTGCGCCGAAACCCCCCCTTCCCCCCCGCGCCGGAACGCCCACATGAAACCTGAAGCAGGTTTCATGTGGCGCAGGGCTTTACAACGTGACGCATCTCCCTAGATGCGTCACGTTGTAAAGACCCTCCAGCATGGCGCTGGCTTTGCACTGCCGCTGCGTCACAAAAGTGACGCAACGGCGGCGCAAAAGTGGCGCACGGTGCTTGTAAATCTGCCCCTAAATCTCCCTGTGCCAACAAAAATATTTTATAAATGAAGGTGTCCGTCTGTGATGCAACGAGTGGTCATGTAAAGCGCTCTGATACCTTCGGGTCGAGTTCGCACTACATAAAACTGCACACACACAACAACAAAAAATCCTTGCCGTTAGATTGGTGATATTTCTTGTTTACTAGTTACAAGAGGTCTGTGCAGCCACAGCTGAGAGTCCAGTTGCATCTTATTGGTGTGCATTCCTGTATAACGCGAGGCATTTCATTTTAGTATATTAGATTACATCATTGCACCGAGCTGAAGTTATTAGAAGTGACAGATTCCAAACACATGCGTAGAACCACATATGCCCCCTCTGCCGTCACAACCAGGTTGTTTGTGAACCTAGAGGCAAGCCCCCCTCCTACAGTGCTTACACCGTGAGCTGATGTGTTTCAAAGTGCTCTTATGTGGTGAAGGAAAATGAAGCGCTGAAAACAGTATAGTAGTTGCATCGGTACACCTCGTCCCATAACCCTCACCACCCAAATGATACACAGACAAGCATGTTGGGATGAAGAAGTTGCAGGTTTATTTGTGATACAAATAACAGAACGGGTTAACTGACAAGCGACCCCCTATACCCCGCAACCCCTTGTTGCAGGGCGCCTGAAGTTGAGCCAAAGAAGCGGACACCAGCGGCCATAGCCCGGTGTGGAACTTGGGAGGAAAACCACCCGCCGGTGGACCTATCGTCCACCTGCCCCACCCTCCGGACAAGGGAGAGTCAAATCACACCTTGCCCGGCCAGGCGGGGCGTTATTAGCAAACCCCCGGTTGCTCAGGCTTACAACCGCCCTAAGGACTAATGGGGTGCCGTCGAAACCAAGTCCCCAAGAAGGGCCCCTTGGATTATGTATGACTCAGCACTGTGCGTTTCGCACTGGGGCTTCAGGTCCTGTTCCTGCGCCTGTCCTGCATGGGGGTCGCCTTGTAACTCCTCCTGCAACCTAGAAAACACAAATACATCGTTAATATTCCCCCCTCCCCACTTCCCCCCTTTCAGCGGGTGAGCGGTAGGGAGGGGAGCTGAATGCGCTGGCCTCCCGTCCGGCGTCGGGGGGGAAATGAGAGGGGGGGCTGGGGGACCTAATGGACCTAAGGCTGGCGAGGAGCAGCCTGGCTCGACCGACTAGTGAGGGTGGGCAGCAGCAAAGAGGGCGCCAGGAGGGAGGGGCTCCCCTATATCCTACCCAAAAAGGGGGACGACCTTCCCTTGGGTGACCCTGCCCCCCCCTGCCCCACCTCCCTCCACTGGATTGGCCTATGGTTCCCCATGCCCTACTACGGGGGTTTGCCCTCCTACGGGGTCCCCTGCAGGGACCTCGGGCATCCCGCAAATGCCTAGGATCACACAATGTGGTCAAGTGGCAGCCGGGACTGGTGCAAGGTTTCCGAGTTTTACATTGTGCAGTTCCGCCACTATGTGGTTATCTCTTTCTTTCTCCTGTTTTATATCAAAGCTTAATGCTTTATTTGTAATTCCCTGAGGCACTAAATCGATGCATTGTATTCAGTGCATACAGTTATTACATATTAAACAAGGTTGGCACAAAAAGCCTTTCTGGAAAATAATGCAAAGTGAAGGAAAGTTTCGGAAAGTTATTTTAATGAAGATATCACCAGCTTCCCCTGACTTAACAAAGAGAACGATTTTGCAACTATTTAAAAAAATACCTGGGTGTTGCAAGAAAGTCACATATGTTCATTCCTTAAGGTGCAGCCTCTTTGTATTTGGTATTAGCACTGCAGGTGAGGACGACAGCTGATGATCGTCAACAGCCTCTATAGCTCTGTGAGGTGCTTGAGGAGAACAATCTGCAATTTCAAAAGTAACTGAAAGAACCATTGGCAAAGACAGTAGGTCTCGCCTATGCGAAAACTATCGGCATAGTCAATGTTTTTCAAGACATGTTGTGCAGCTGCTGTACAACATGGCAAAAAAAAAACGCTGCCGAAGCCAAATACCAGAGCTATTCAGCTTTGTCAATATGTTTTTTTGGGAATGTACTACAACAGCGTGGCTACTGTACAGCATGGTTGAAAGTAATAAAAACAAGCATTTTCAATGCAATAGGTCTCGCATTTGCAAGAGTGTAAGCTATTGGCATTGTAAATGACAATACCGTTTATTTATGTTTTTAAAAGAAACACATATATAAAAGGCAATTCCAATGCCAGTTGCTCTAACTCTCACTAATGCGAGACCACTTTAATGGTCGACGCGCCTCTTTCTTTAGACGCTGCTCGCTGTATTCTGATTACGAGTCGCATCTAAAGAAAGAGGCGTGGCCAATATTAAAGTGAAAGCGTGGTATGGGGTGCTTTCACCCAAAAAGAAAAAAGAAAGGTTCTGTAGCGTGCTGCTAAAGTGAAAGCAGACCGCGCCGTAAATGAAATAAATAAGCACAGCCACTACAGTTAAAGCGGACCGCGCTGTAAATCGAATAGATACATTAATAAACAATATAAAAGCTGGCAACATGCTGCGACGTCATGGTTAGAATAGGGGAAGATCATTAAAGAAAATAGTGCTCACTGACTACATAAAGCAGACAAGGCAGTACCAAGGAGGGACTACTAAGCCTATCCACAAATGAAAAGCGTCAATTTCTAAAGGACAGTAACAGGAGCCAGTTGAAAAGATGGGTGGAGCTTCTAGTCCATACCTCGATAAAGCATGCCTCGCAGAGTAGCGCATGCGTTGCCCAGGCTAAACCTAAAAAGTGCTATGACATGGCCACCACTTGCAGTATCATAGTGCTTTATTTTATCCATGCTGCACAGGAGTCATGCTGCTGTTAAACATGTAAAAAAACATTCAAATCCAAATAGAAGAGCTCTTTGGATTTGTCATGTTGTAAAGCAGTGTGACTCCTGTGCAGCATGGATGAAAGTAAAAATAAAAGCACAATGTTTTTTTTAAAAAAACTTTCAGCTATGCAGAGCATCTGTAAGCTGCTGTATAACCTATCTAAAAAAAAAGACAAATCCAATAGATCTTGCATAGGCGAGACCTATTGGCTTTCCCATTCTAGCAACTAATTTTACTGCCTGCTGACATGATGTGTTATCCTTTGTCCAAACAGGGGTCATGTAATATCATTACTTCATAATTCCTCTGTGGTGCCGCACAAAAGTGAATTTATACTCAACATACAGTAGAAATAATTTCCACTCTTTGTTCGGTTGTGCAAGTGGAGTTCCTCTGTCAGCCAACTCTGGACAGTTTCCATAACCACACTACTGCAATTTTGCATCGACATTCTATATAACATTGATATAACTGGTGCCGATGCCTTTTACACCAAAAATTAGACTGACATTATCACCGACCAGCTGGTGCAAAAAGCATTTTGCAGTGGCCAGTCAGTGTAAATGTATTTTTTTGCTATTTTGCGCAAAAGCCAATGCAAAACGTTCACTCGCTGTACCAGGTTGCATTTCACTTGGTCGCTGCTATATTTTCTGTGTAGTGAACGAGCATGCTTACCATGGGGCGCACAGTTTCATTCTGCAGGCGGTGTATTTAAAATCGTGACTAAGGCTCTAGGTGGATTGGTCTATTCTGACCTGTGTGTAAACCCCTGTGAGATTTTGAGACAGAGCATTGGTTATTGTAATACAGACTTCCACTGTGTAGTGGTGAGTGGATGGTATGTGCATTTGTATGTACACCACAAATTACATTAAGCAGAGGCTGAATGGCTGAGGAAGTGAGCAGATTCCATAAGCTGAACCCGGAAGCAATGGTGATTGGGTCACAGTCATTATAAAGAGAAGGCCAAATCTAAAAATTACTGTACTTTCATATGCAATGCTAATAGTAGATGCACTCATTTAATGGAACCCGCGGCCTACAGGCTGGAGTGGTAGCGCTGCACCAGGCGTAATATCCTTCTGAGGTATTCCAAAAACCTGGGGAGATCAGTGGGGATATCAACAAAACGTGTCCTCAAAAGCTGAGTTTTGCAGACATTTCAGTCACACTGGAGCTGTGGCCTGCCCAGTGCTTAATTTGTCAAATAATAAGTGCCAGGGCCCTGACCAGGAGGCCACTGCGGCTTGCACCCCCCATTGCCTCGTCATCGCTGCCAATGACGGTACCAAAACAACTACTAACCATCTCTCTCGCCTGCAAGTGCGACAGTTCAGATTATTCCAGGTCCCCAAAGCTAAAGGAATGGCTGGGTAGTCAGGTATTAGTATTTTTTAATATATATTGTATTCATAAACAATTGTTGTTCTGCTCATCTCCAAATTAGATGAGCAACGCCACCATGTTTTAGAGTGTCATAAGTGTGGTGATGATAATCAAGTGCCGATGTTGTGAACTGGAAACCAATTAAGTGCCTGTGCCGAGCACCGGAAACCACCAGTTCAAATTAAGCACTGCCTGTCACGGCTGTCAGACAGATGCAGCCATATATTTCTGCTGGAAAACCAGAACGTGCCTGCAAGGATAAAGAGATAAGCAAGAGCTGACAAAAAGATTTTTTTCCAAACAATGGACAGTCTGCATACATATGTAAACAGAAAAAAAACATGGCTGTTAAATCCTAAGTATAGACGGTTTCCACACATCTCTTGCACATACTGAAGCACCAGTGCAGACATTCACACATGTAGTGATGTAATGACGATCTTTAGTTCCTCTCTGCTCATTCTAATTTCATCATAAACAGTCTGTTAGGCAGTTTAATACCCACAAACATTGATAAACCCAGCTCGTAACAGTGATGTATGAAAGACATACAACTATTAATACAATTATATTTGATGAAACAGTTACATTATTATAGTCAATGAAAATAAACTCTAACTTCATTCGTTTGTGATTTTATTTTGCTCATGTCTGTGAAAAAATAATAAAATAAAGAACAAACCATCCTCGGCATATGCAGTGAAAAAAATAGTGGGCGTTGCAATTGCAAAGCGGGGTTTCTACTGTATATTCATAGAAAACTGCAAATGAGGACATTACAAAGAAGAGGAATGTGAAAATCAAGGTTTAAAAAGGTGAATGAGTACCCGCAGTGGCGCACACACCCATAGCATTGCAACAGTGACGTAAGCACAAATAATCAATGTTACACAAAACTTTGTATATGAAAATGGAAGCAGCTGCAATTTCAACTTAGGTTCAAAATTGCATGGAAGATCAACAGACGCTTTGCTTTCTATTAAAAAAGTGAGCATCAAGACCATGGTTAGGTGAACGTTTGATGCTGCTGAAAATGGGTGGAGAGGGCGTCAGCCCTTCGTGCACTTACACTTTCACAACAATAGGGGCGGGGAAGAAATATTACCTCAATCAAGTCTGGAGAAGCGGACAGGTGCTGATTAACTTGGATCAATCTGTGCTTGGTCCCTGCTCCTCAGAAAGGATCAGAAGTTACGTTTGGCCATCACTGGCCAATTAAGAGGCTTCTAAGAAGAGGGGCACTGAAGCCAACAAATGGTGAGACATGGGCGGGCCCCACGTCCTTTTTCCAAACAATGGAGTCTCACAAGCATGACGTATGAGCTAGGACATCTCTTGCAGGCTCGAGCGTAAAAATGGTTAGAACACTGAGCACTTTCACAGCACTGCACTGGTCTTCAACATCTTCCCATCTGTGAAAAGATCACATCACAGCACTCTGTAGACGCTGGGGGAGCCTTGAGCAACGAGGCATCTTGAAGGCTTGATTGAGGTTCCAAGAGGACCTTCAGCTGATCCAGAGTCCTGCTTGAGCCAGGGTCGTGGCTCGGTCGCTTCTAGTTTCAGACGGGAATTTTGTTTAACCAATAGAATTTATATTGTGTTTGTAGATGTATGTGTGCAGACCAGTGTCCAAAAGCCCCATGATGTGGCTGGGTCGGGTGCAAACTATATGTCTATAGATCTCCACCCGTAGGGTTTGTAAATTGTATTTTGTTAATAATACTGTAATATTGCCTGACTGCGCTTACGCTAGGAACTGCATTGCTGCAATATTTAAATAAACACTCGGGAGGCCGTGTTCTGGTCTGCTCGTGGCTCCGACTAACTGCGTCGGCCACACCCACTTTATTTTTGTATCGGGCGCGTGACGACACGCGCCCGCGCTAACGTGCCCTCGCAGGCGCGGGTAGACTGGAACGCTACCCGTGCCGCAGGACACTACAAATACTACTGGAGTCAATGCTTAATTTGAGCAGTGGTTGCCGTTAGGGGGCTCCAGCACTTATTTTTGGGGACCGGCACTTATTTCGCCACATCAGACATTTTCGGAGGCCAACAGAGGGAAAAACAAACAAAACAAAAAGACGGAGGAAAAGAAACACAGAAAATTCATCACCAGGGGAGAAAGCAGCTTTGAGAGTGAGCTAACGTGGCAGGGAGTGACTGGCAGTGAATTAATGAGGCCTGAGGTGGATTCGGTACTGTGCACCCGTGCTATTCGCACTCTGATATTTTATAGCGCCAGCTGGGGTTGTCTGAGTAGCGCTTTGAGCATCAGCAACTATTATTTTACAAATAAACCACTGACTGGTGTACTGCTGTACTAATTGCATATGCTATTTCTGAATATGGATGGTTAATGGTTAATTTTTTTCTCCACATGGAATATGTTCTTTGTAGAGAAGCCCTACCCTAACAACTCAATGAATTAAGGGTTTGTTCCCTTTCCCAGGCTGGAAAAACATGATTGCTGCATTATAGAGGGGGTAACTTTAGCTTCATTTCCATGGTAGGAAACTGCATGGAAAATATTTAAAATCTACAAACCAGTGAGTTTATGGGCATATTTTGTATTTTACAAGTCTCCATCCTGTGGAATTTCCCCCATTTTTCCCCTGAAACTATATCAGTGGTGGTGGAAAATACACCCCACAGTCAGAATTTACGCAGTCCTAAGAACACTTTAAAATCACAGAATTTTACAACTCATGAATCTTTTACTGTGCTAAAAAAGCAACACATCTTTCTGTGAGAAGGTAAGTGAAACCTACATTTCTCATTATACTGTAATTTTTCATGGTCTGGCTTGACAGTGCAGCTGGTGCCCGACAGTTATTTGAGAATCAATAGAAAAGGGGCTTTGGCTCCGCCCACATCTTGGGAGCCAGTAGTACATATTTTGATTGGGCAGAAGTTGTTTGATTCCACACTGGGCGTGCACTCTACTGAGCTGTGATAATTTTGTTTATTTATCAAGCTACCCAAGCTCGAACTTTTGGGGTAAACACATGGCATTGTAAATTATATAATTTATTTTGTGTTTCTCTGCTGCAGCATATTTTTTATTTTTATTTATTTAATGCGATTTTATATAGCGCAAACATTACCCGAAGGTGTCAGAGCGCTTTACTTAAGAACCAGTTGCGATACATAAGTACTTAGGATTACATGAGTTACATAAAAGATACAAACAGAAAAAAATTGCAAATGTACAAGTTGTAAAGTCACACAAGGAAGAGATAGAAACAGAAAAAAATTGCAAATGTACAAGTTGTAAAGTCACACAAGGAAGAGATACAAACAGAAAAAAAATTACAAATGTACAAGTTGTAAAGTCACTCAAGGATGAGATACAAATAGAAACACTCTAAGAATCACATAAGAATGGTAGAGAGTACAAAGGTCTACTACATATACTAGTGGTTAGAGTTATTCTCTATATACATATATACAAATTGTAGAGTTTCTCAGGTCAAGACCCAAAAAACCAGGAGAGCAGAGTTCCGTTAAGTAGGGTCGGAGGGGGGACGCAGTCACAGCCCCAAGGGAGGACAGTACAATGTCTGCTGTTTCGCAAGATGGTGGACCAAGGACAAGAGCGACAACAGGAGACGGTCCCAAAATGGCTAGGCGCACACGTGTTTCCAGTCCAAAAGTTATGAGGGCCAAGTCCAAAGAAAACCAGGGAGCCGAACCAACGGAAGAAGAACAAGAAGGGGAAAGGAGCCAGACAGAAAAAAGGGAAGCAGGCGGTCTTCGAAGCACAGCCTTACCGTCCATGTGCACAGGTCCCGGGCAGCGATGTCAACAGTGTTCAATCCATTCTCCCAGTATGGAGGGAGATCGACCGAGGCTCCAGGGCAGCAGTCTAGAGAACGGGACGCCGCAGAGTCCGAGCCAGAGGGGGCGCCTCACTGGCAGGGATGGAAACAGACAGGCTCAGAAAATCCCGGAGAGCAGCGCCACAGTTCCCAACCCCGTCAAAGCCTCCAGCGAGGCAGGACGGCCAGCGGTAGCGAAAAGCAGCGGCTGTAGAATCAGGAAGGTCCGGAGGAGAGAGCCCCAACCCGACTCATCCGCGGCCATCCAAAGAAAGCACAGAGGCATCGGCAACGTCACTACAGCACCCGCCGAACGCCCATCACCAGGGGAACCCAGAAAGAGGCTGGGAGGAGAAAGACAGGCAGCGGAGATGAAATGGGAGCTCTGCCCGGTGCCTGGCTGTGCAGGCTTCGGCCGCGGCGTCCATTCGATGGGCTGTTGGTCCTCACTCGTCGGTGAATCCTTGGAAGACGTGCTGCCTCGTCGGAATTTTGGAATTTGTCGGATTTTCGAACCTTTTCTTATCAGCCTTACAAATTCAGAGGAAGCCTTCCTCGCCTTGATAACTCTGCAAATATCGAGGGGCCACTTATCTGGCTTGGCCCCCTCGAATTGAGTGGAATTTATGTGCACAGGACTCTGGTCCGTTCAGTAAACTGTGGGCTTCTTCAATTGTCCTATCTTTATACTGATGTCCCCCCCCCTTGGAAATCCTTTTTAGGCAATTCCCTGGACTTCTGGTGGGCTTCAGCTAACTTTAACCTCAGGCGGGCCCCCTTTAACTCTGCGAGACTGTATTCATTCAATTCCAGTCGCAAGAAACAGCCCTACGATACCCTGGTTTCGTCCTTTCTAAAGATTTAATATTGTTGTAATAATTGAAGTAATCCAATTATCTCAATCAAGTGTTTATATGATATTGTTTTTCCTTGAGCCCTGACGAAGGAACTGTGGATCATTGGCCTTTCCGAAACGCGCGTCGGCGCTTTCTTTTGCTTGTTTAATTTTTGTCCTTCTCCCTTTTGCTTGTAACTGTGTTTGTCATGATTGTTTTGTTCCTTTATTATGATGTATGGTGTCGTGGTTGCTTGAGAGGATGCCTGTGAGTATTAGTATGATTGAGGGCTGTGTGATGTTGATTTAATTGAATTGTACATATTTGTATATAATTCTTGTATGAAATTGTTGCTTTCAATGGACCATTAAGAATAAAAATCATATGTTTTTCTAAAGAAACCTGTTTGTGGGACTATGATGCTATATATAAAGTAATGGATGTTTCACCTATAGGTTGATAATGTTCTGGGAAAGGTTCTCTGTTTTTTGATGGTCCTCCGAGGCTTAACTACCATGGCGCGTGAAACTGATTGGTGCATATAACTACAGCCTCTAGAGGTAGTCCACAAGATTCGGGACAGCCCAGGCGAAGTAGGTATTACAGAGGGTGAGAAGCCTTGTCAAAGTAAGTTTAAATAAAACATTGGGAGCCTGATAAAAATCCATAGAGGCTGACTGTGACTAAAGAGTTTTCTCTTCTCCTATTTTAAAATTTACAGAGTGGGACTATTGGGTCCAACCCCTCGGCCGATCCCAGGTAGCAAGAGGCTACCACCGCAGTCAGTTCCTATTCCTAATTCTACTTTAGATGGGAGGAGGGCAGTAATCAGTGTACATGAATGTTTAGGTCTGGCTTGACAGTGCATACATAAGCCTGACCTTGGCTTTGCCAAAGCGTCTGCTTTGGCTCCCACACAAAGTATTGTCTTGCTTTGGAATTTCCTGTTTGCCCAGACATGGAGCAGACATGATTGTCATTTGAACTTCCCACTGTTGACAGGAATCTTGCTTAACTTGCTGGCAAGCATTGAAGAGCCAGAACATCTTCTGAAACCTCAGATAAATGATAATTGAAACAATGCGGATGCACAGACACTGATAAGGCCCTACCTAGGCCCAGGATTTAACTTTGTTTATACTGTACTTTTGGTTCTCAGTGTCAATGCTACTTGATAAGTGATGGAATTTGTTTCCAGTTGTGAAAGGTGTCAGGTGTCAGGTGTCTGAGTTTCTTCTGAGCACGTGAAGATGCATAGGCGTGGCAGGACAGCTGCAGGGTCAGCCCTGCATGCCTCCATCACTGCACTTTTCTGTCTGGATATTGCCCCAACCAGGCAGTGTCTGAGAGCGCATGTACAGTGCAGTTTTTACTTTTTTTTGTAAAACATGTTTTTATTGTATTCAAAGTTTTCCAGAAAAGAAAGAGGAGGTAGGGAAAGAAGGGGAACAAAGAAAAAGAAATAGGCGACAACTCCGCCACAAATCCCACACAGGGGAATGTAATACGCATTGGAAATAAAAGCAGTGAGTGACCAATAATGGTAGAGGCCCCAGCAAATGAAGTTCAGCCGTAATGCTAATGCCTTCTCAAATGTTCGCAGTAAACTGTCCGAGGATGGTAGAAGATGGGTGCCAGATGCTATAGAGGTCCTGAGACCCCGGGGACTAAACAAAGTCGCAACAAGGAACATAAACCAAACCCCAACTGGTTTCCCTCCCACCCCCCACCCACCCCCAGTGGTGACGACAAAAACACTCTCACAACGTAGTAAACTGGGAAGTCATGCATTCCGTTCATACTTGAAACAAGTGTAGTGCACGCAGCGTGGGCGGGCATACCGCAGATGGCAGTCCAGATGACAAAAAGCGGACTAGTGGTCCCCAACGAAAAAGGAAATTCTTAAAGTCGCCCAAAAAGGTGTCCGCCATTCTCTCCATGCTCAAAAGTCCCCATAGCCTGGAGTGCCACAATGATACAGCCGGGGCATGTGGTTTCTTCCATGCCGCTGCCAATGTGAGCTTAGCCGCCCCTAGGCATAGCCATTGAATACGCTTGTCTGCCTTAGTCTAGAACAGTGGATCCCGGAGACCCAGTAGCACATGGGCCACTGAATCTGAGATCGGGTATCCCAATATCTCCTTGATGTGGGAGAGTATCTCCGTCCAGAAGGGGCGAATGATTGGGCAATCCCACCAAATATGGTGAAAGTCTCCCAGTAGGCCACAACCCCTCCAGCATCTATCCGAAGATGTAGGGAAGATGCGATGGAGTCTGGACGGATACAAATACCAATCATACATGGTTTTCAAATGGGCTTCCCTAAGGCGCACGGAGTGGTTATGCGCCGCTATATCCTTCCAGAGGTGCTTCCATTCTGTATCAGAGATGTCTCGGTCCAGGAGAACCTCCCAACGCTCCATGTATCGAGGGCGCGGGGCGACCGCAGTGTTCAGAAGCAGGCCATATAAGAAGGAGATTGCCCCCCGCATCGCAGACGTGCGAAGCAGGAAGGACTCGAAAGGGGAAAGCGGACGAGTAGCGGCCTCGCGAACTCCCGCCGAGGTCGCCCAGTGAAGAAGCTGGGCATGGTGAAAGCGCTCTGTGATCGGAAGTCCATAATCGCGCATGCAGTTGTGGAATGTGAGGGGAACGCTCCCATGAAACAGGTGCGTAAGTGCTCGACATCCACCCTCACGCCACTGCCGATAGGGTCCCTCCTGTAAGGCCGGTGGAAAGGCCGGATTGAAGTGGATGGGGGTGAAGGGGGACGGAAATGTGGTTCAGCGATCGTCGCAGGCGACCGTGTCCCACACCTTCAGAACTGTGCTGGTGGGAGTGCTAATGTAAGCATTCTTCGGTCGGTCTACTTTGGGTTTCCAAATCAAATCCCAAATCGACCTCCCCGCCACTGCCCTGTCCATATGCAGCCAGTGCTTCTCTGAGAGCTGCTGGGACCATTCCACTATCACCCGCAATTGTGCCGCTTTATAGTATAGAAGCATGTCCGGGAGCCCAACCCCTCCCTCCCCCCTCGGCCGGCGAAGCGTCGTAAAGGGTATCCGAGCCCGGCCACCCTGCCAAACAAATTTCAACATCATCGTCCGTAATCGGCGGAAGAAATCCATGTCCACAGGTATAGGGAGGGCTTGAAAAAGATATAGAAATTTAGGGAGGAGGACCATTTTAAGAGCATGTATCCTGCCGAGCCACGAGAGGAATTTTGGCTTCCACCGATCCAGATCGATTTGCACCGAGGCCAGCAGGGGGGGGAAAGTTAGCCGCAAATAGGGAACCTACAGTAGGTGTTAGGTGCACCCCTAGATACATCAGAGAGCTGGGAGCCCAAGACAGGGTCGTCAATAAGCGCACCCGGTCCACTTCCGCAGGGGACAAGGTTAGGTTCAGGATATGTGATTTGTCGAAGTTGACCCTGAAGCCTGCCACCGCCTCAAACCGGGAGAGCTCCTCGTGGACAGGAGGTAGGGATTGAGTGGGATCTCCTAAGGATAACAGGACGTCGTCGGCAAAAAGGGATATTTTGTGCTGTTCCCCCGTGAAGGGTAGGCCCTTGATGCGGTCACTCTCCCGGATCGCCAGCGCCAGGGGTTCGATACTCAAGGCAAAGAGGAGAGGGGAAAGGGGGCACCCCTGTCTCGTACCTCTGGAGTGAGGGAAACTAGCCGCCCGATGGCCGTTGATCAGCACCCTCGAGGTAGGTCGATTATAATTCGCCTGAACCATCGTGACGAATTGACGCGAAAATCCAAAGGCGGATAGAGTGCGAAACAGGAATCCCCAGTCGACCCGGTCGAACGCCTTTTCTGCATCCAGACCCACCAGTACAACCGGAATGCGGAATCTGGAGGCCTTCTCTATCAGGTGTAACACCCTCCGCAAATTGTCATGGGTTTGTCGCCCCTTAATGAAACCGGATTGGTCCGGGTGTATAATGGCCGGCATCAGATCTTGCAACCGGCGGGCGATGATAGAGGAGTACAACTTGGCATCCACATTCAACAGGGCTATAGGACGGTACGAGGTACAACTGGAGAGATCCTTCCCCTGTTTGGGGATCACGGTAATCAAGGCCTCGGCCATAGTGCCAGAGGTCTCCCCAGCAGCAGTCATTCCATTGAAAAGAGAGACCAGGCAGTCGACAAGCTCAGAAGCAAACGACTGGTAGAAGTAGGCGGTATACCCATCTGGGCCAGGGGCTTTATTGGGTTTCAAGGCCTTGATCGCCTCGAGCACCTCTTCCCTAGTAAAGGGAGCCGTTAGTTGTTCGTTACTACCAATAGAAACCTGCGGGAGGGGGAGGCCCGACAAAAAAGCCTCCTGCGCCCCCGAGTCTAGCGAGTCACCTTTATAAAGCGCCGCATAGAATCGACCAAAGATATCCGCCTTGTCACCGTCCCGATGACGTATCGAGCCTCCCGAGTCCCGGATCCCCCCTATATATTCCTTTTCTCTTTTCTCACGAAGCTGGCGAGCCAAATGACGGCCCACTTTGTTCCCCCGAGCGTACGATCCTCGACGCAGTCAAAGAAGGGTAAGGTCAGAGCGGTTATTGTAGTGCGCCTTCAGCTTCCCTCTAACAGCCGACAGTGGGCTAAGTGTCGCGCGAGAGGGGTTCAGCTTGTGGGCCTGCTCCAGTCCCTCAAGTTCAGCCTCCAAATTCTCCCGTTCCACCCTACGCAAGCGATTAAGAGCCGCATTAAGTCCTATGCAGGTGCCCCTCAAAGAGGCCTTACAGGCATCCCAAGTGTTAAACACAGAGGTGTCCGAGCTCGGGTTGAGCGTCAAGAACTCCCTAATGGCTTTCCTTAGTTCCTTACATGAGGTATCTTCCCGCACAAGCGCCGCCGGGAAGTACCACTTCCGATAGCCGTCCCCCCTCACTGACCACTGGAGCTGGAGTACCAACAGGCTATGATCCGAGACAGAGAGCGGAAAAATCTTAGAATCGCGGACATCTCCCCTGAGGGCCTGGCTCAAAAATACATAGTCTATGCGGGAATAGGTGTGATGTACATGGGAGAAAAACGTAAAGTCCCTAGTCTGTGTGTGTACTGCACGCCAGGCACCCATGAGTCCCAACTCCCCCATCTGGTCTATAGTCGCGGCGGAGAAAACACCAGAGTCTGTCCTCTGGGCGCGGGAGCTATCTAAGGCCTGATCCCATACCATATTAAAGTCCCCCATGACCACTAGATGACCCTCTACGAAGCTTCCCATCTTATCCAATAGGTCCTGGAAAAAGTTATTTTGCTGGGCATTGGGCACATATACAACCACAAATGTACACAGGCGTCCAAGAAGCACCCCCCTGACCATCAACCACCTGCCGTCTTTGTCACTACTCACCCCCAAAGGCTGGAATTGGATGGAAGTCCTAAATAAAAGAGCCACCCCCCTGTGTTTAGTAGGAGCGGAAGATCTATATATGAGGGGATACTGCTTATGTCGGAGTCGGAGCTCATCCCTACGGGCTAGATGGGTTTCCTGGAGACCCACGACATCTAGGTGATGATCCAGCAGATATTTCCATAGCTTTTGGCGTTTCTGCGGGGAGTTAAGGCCCTTCACATTCCAAGTGCCCACGCTAAGAGGCATGCAGATACATCAAGCCCCCCTGCTCCACAGTAGCTAGGTCCATGAGTTCCCAAACTCCCCAGAACACACTTCCGCAGTCCTCTCGCACTTCGGGCGCTCCTCCCAGCTCACCCCGGGACTGGTCCCTCCCAGACCACTCTCCGCTCCCGCTCCCAGGTCGATAACAGGACCCCAGGGTACAGCACGGAGTGACAGACGCCACCCAAGACCAATAGCACAGAACCTGCAAACAGTCCTTTACGATAACAATCATCCATTCGTCGTCACCACCACCACCCCCCCCCAAACACCGTCCATCACCAAACCGCCCCCCTACCCCCCTCCCACCCTGCCCCCGCCTCCCCCCAACTCCCCAACAACCCAAGATACAAACAAATAGAATCCTGAAGTAAACATACCCTGAACGAAACCTCTCAGGGGGCGTAGACGGGGACCCAAGAACGGATCTCCGAAGGCCGAAGATCGGGGTGTCTTCTCGAAAAGTACATTCATAACCCCGTTACCTGAGTGCGCGTGCCCCTCCGGCACCCAGGCAAGCTGCCCGAAGGTCAGGCCGCCCCAGAGCTTTGTTGTGACGACGTAAGCGTGGCGGAGGCCACAGAAGCCACAGCACTCCCTCGCTCCTGTAGGCTAGTTTTGCGGTCGTGCCTCCTGCGGTTCATGTCCGGGCCCACCCTGTGCCAAGACGAGGAACGGCGTCTTCTCCGTGGCGAAGGACTGCGACGGTGCAGTTTTTACTTTTAATGCATTGTGCTACGTTTTTTACAAGCCCAGCCGAGAGTACGTCAACCATAATCTGAAGACACTGTCAGAAAAAAAACGTGCTGCAGTGCTCCAAAGTGACGTAGGTGACATGTAGGGCCAAAAAAAGAGATCAATAGATGCTGGGGTAAAGAACTCTCAATAGTACAAGCCTTGGCAAAGCTATTACATCTAGCCGTGACAAACCTGCATTTTTTTCATACTTTTATATTTGCAAATCCAAGGAGACTATGGGCCCGATGTAGGTAGGACTCATTTACCGATTTTTATTTACCGAATTTTACCGATTCGGTAAATAAGAATCGGTAAATGAGAAGGGGGGACATGTAGGAGCATCCAGATGTTCCTTTTACCGAATCGGTAAAAATCTGTATTTACCGATTCGGTAAATACCGACCGGTACTGCCCATTTATTCCTATGGGCTTTGAAGCCCATAGGAATGAATGGGCATTACCGATTCGGTATTTACCGAATCGGTAAATACCGACTGACACAAGGGTGCAGGGGGTGTCACTTTGACACCCTCTGGCACCCCCAAAAGAGGCTCGGGTGCCATGTGGCAGGCATACCTGCCCTAAGGGCAGGTCTGCCTGTCATATGGCACAGGTGTGCATGCACACATGTGCATGTACACCGGAATCGGTATTTTACCATCAAATAGATTTGATGGTAAAATACCGATTCTGTAAGGCTTGTGGGACTCAGAAGAGTCCCACCTACATATCAAATTTAACGAATCGGTAAATATACTGATTCGGTATTTTACAGAATCTGTAAATTTACCGATCAGTAAATTTACCGATTCTGTAAAATATGTGGCCCTACATACCATTTCTCAAATACCGGTCGGTAACGGCCGAAAATACCAATTTTCGGCCGTTACCGACCGACCTACATCTGGCCCTATATATTTAAAAAAAATGGTTTTATTGATTTTACAAACAAGGAGAGAATTGGCACGCCACGCTCGACACAGGCATGAAATACAACACCATATGCAGCACTACAAGAAAGCATTAGAGCAACAATACCCAAAAACATGGCAGAGTAACGTTTAGCTTTACAACAAGGCCTGAGCCACTCCTCCCAAGTGTGCATTGAGTATATCAATGCTGTGTTGGCACATATCTTCTACATTGCACCATGGTCTGTCTGTGCAGGGTTCCAGCTGGATGCCCTGAGCCCTGAATATTCCTTCCAAATTTTATAGTGTTTCTGGGGGGCCCCCTTGCCACATATATCGGGCGTTCCAAATCCCATACAATAATCCATGCCCTTGGCCCATGTCTCCACAGGAGGGTCCATCGTGTCCTTCCAGGTCATAGCAATGTCCCGCTTGGTGATAATCAAAAGCAGCCAAAGAAGCGCCCTTTGATATTGCGATTCCTCTAGGATCATCTTTGATGTAAAGAAAGAGGAGTCTGGGGTCCTGAGGAATATTCCAGCCAAGCACCCCCTCACACTGCCCCAGAGCTCTGTTCCAGAAGTGTGAGAGTGCAGGGCAATGACAGAATGTGTGGGATATGACTCCCCGTGGGTCGTCACACCTCAGATGGTTCCCCGCAGCTATCCGGCCCATGCGATGTAGCCGGGCTCTGGTGAAGTAGACGCAGTGGAACAACTTCAGTTGTATTAGTCTAAATTGGAAGGTTATTACCAGGGGCGGCCTTAGGCATGTGCAAGCTGTGCACCTGCACAGGGCCACCAAACCCAGGGGCCACCACGCCAATATATATCCTTAATATAATAATCCTCTGAGGATGGATACATATTTGCGTGGCGGCCCCTGGCAGGGATTTGGCGGCCTCCGGCTCTGTTCCACTTCCAAACACCCTAACCCCCCCCCCCCTCTTCACTTGCCTCCGCGCTCCACCCCGCCCGGACCCCATCTTCCGGGGCCCCCTACCTACGCTCCCTGCCCAGGGCCGCCATGAGCCTAGAGCCGCCCCTGTTATTACCGCCTACCTGGGGGCCTTGCTCTCCTCCCTCCAATCCTCATCAAGCTGGCCCAGCTCCCTGTTCCATGCACTCCTCATCACCACCTTTATATCCGGTAAATCACGCAACAACATTTTATACATCTCAGATAGTTTATGTTCCGTTAGCTTCGTAAGAAGAATTTTGGCCTTTAATGAGGAGAATTCGGGGGATATTCTCTTCTAGTTGAAAGATGGTAAAAGTGTGTGGCAAAGCTGCAAGTAGAGAAAGAACTGCGTTTGGTGCATGTCATATGCTACCTGCAAGTCCTGAAAGGACTTTAGCATCCCATAATGGATCACAACCCCTAGTGTCGAAATACCTATGGTGTCTAGGCAGAGAAACCGTGTAAAGCCGCAACTTGCATGAGTCTAGTGCCCTGCCAGTATGGGGTCTCCAACGTCAACACACTGGCCCACCCAGTGGTTTTCATAGCCCCGTCCAAGCCCCAAGCACAACTTGTGTGCCGGGCGGGAGAGTTGCTGCCGCAACACCGCCATTTAGCAGGTGTGGAAGCCTTTGATGACTCGCCACCCATCCCTCTACTGCTTATGCCAGATCATCAAATCCCCCAAACCACCATCCATTTACAACGAGTAAATGTGCCACCCAGTAAGATAAGAGTATATCTGGGGTAGTTAGCCCTCCCTTGTAGGGAGTTTGACAGCATTTACCCAGGGCAATGCCGGGCAGACCTCCCCCCATAGCAGCAGGCTGATTTATGCGTTCACCTTGGTAAAGAAGGCCTTTCCTACCGCCCGATTCAGAGGTGCACAGTACAAGCGCCACAGGAATACTGGCCCCAACATTACAATTGCCAGCCTCTGTATCATGCAATTGCGGTACAGAGGGAGAGGATGTGGCCTAACGGCTAGAGCGGTAGCCCAGCAGGGATCTCAAAATCCTGTGATTCTGGGCAAATCACTTAATCTCCCTGAGCCCAGCCGCGGGCCGTGGAGGGAGTTACGGTGGGGCAGGGAGGCGGGGAGGGGGAGGGGCGGGGTGGAGGGTGCGAAAAACAGGCATATGGATCATTGCAGGTAAGTACACAATTTAATTAATAAAACGAAATTCGTAGCGCGCACTGCATGGCAAAAAGCAATGCTGTGCTCGCTACGAATTTCGTTTTATTAATTAAATTGTGTACTTACCTGCAATGATCCCTATGCCTGTTTTTCGCACCCTCCACCCCGCCCCTCCCACTCCCCGCCTCCCTGCCCCACCGTAACTCCCTCCACGGCCCGCAGCTGCCTGAGCCTAACAAAAACATTTGCCTGCCCGCGGTCGCTTTCACTTTGCCAGACGTGTGCCTCTGGAGCAGCCAGCCAAATGTCTTGGTGATTCTAGTATATTTTGTCCTTGCATTGCCTGCTTCACAACACACACACCCTAGTACTGTAAGACACAGACACAGACACTCACCTGAGGAGGGCTGAGGGCGGCCGCGGCCTGGCCTGCAGCAATAATATAAATTATGGTGTGGCCGGTGACGGGCGGTCCGGGACTTTCTATCATATCATAATCATGACAATGGACCCACCCACCCTGAAAACTGCACAGACGCCAAGACAGTAAACTGTGTGCCGCGCGCCCACTGTCTAATTAATGAGAGCCTCAGAGGCCCGCCGAGGCCTTGCGCATGCGCAGTTGAACTTGCGCACCACCATTTAATTAATGGACAGCCTCAGAGGCCCTGCCGGGGCCCAGGCGTGCGCACCATTTAATTTTTGAAGGGGATCGTGCGCACCATCGTGATGAAGAGGCTTGCGGTTGCCCTTGCCCTTGCTAGCTCCACTGCTGAGTCTGAGTGAGGGAGCCCCCTGCGTGGCCCCTGAAGCACAGCCCCCCCCCCCCCCCGCAACGCGGGGGCTGCGGGGGCCTGTGTTACGCCCCTGCAGTGGGCGCGCGGCACACAGTTTACTGTCTTGGCGTCTGTGCAGTTTTCAGGGTGGGTGGGTCCATTGTCATGATTATTGCGAAGCATAATTCAAAGTATTTGTTACTTGAGGTGAGGCATCCCAGGCCAGGAATGTCCTAGTCACGCCAGAGACCGACTTAAGAAAGTCCCGGACCGCCCGTCACCGGCCACACCATAATTTATATTATTGCTGCAGGCCAGGCCGCGGCCGCCCTCAGCCCTCCTCAGGTGAGTGTCTGTGTCTGTGTCTTACAGTACTAGGATGTGTGTGTTGTGAAGCAGGCAATGCAAGGACAAAATATACTAGAATCACTAAGACATTTATTTTCCCTCACGGTTTCGTCCCCCTTTTTCTCGTTCCAAAATGGTGTTAGATATGAGCTGCAGCCCATACTCAATTGCATGGAATTTTGTGGAGATTGGAACATTGGTTGTGCTACTGATGTTTGTATTAATTTAGGCCCTAAACAATAAATTAGGAAACAAAAAACTGAAGCAAACAGAAGGCTTAGCGGTCAGCGTGCGGGAATTATGAAGCATGCCTAACGTAGGTGTGGAGGGACACGGATGGTATGGCTGGCTGGATGGATATAGCAGGAAATGACGAAAGGAAAAATAAGCAATTGCTGGAATGAAGTTTATTGGGCGTGTGGCTAGAGAGATTGCTCGCTGGACAGCTGTGTGCAGTTTTGTAGGCAATGAGATCTGCTCAAGGGACGATTTACAGGTAGCACAGCTCGGCCAGAAACACCTCAGTATCTGGGGAGCGAGACAGGAGAGGGAAAGGAAAGGTCAACCCACAGTTGGCTCACGCCAGACAATTAATCAGCGATTGGCATGTCAAGAGTCTTTAGCATTCCGAAATTTTCGATCCTAGAGAAGTTCAAAGGCGATTCAAAGACAAATAGCCAAGCAGGCCACTAGTATATGCTGTAGACCTTTGTACTCTCTACCATTCCTATGTGACTCTTAGTATATCCATTTGTATCTCTTCCTTTTGTGTCTCTGCAACTTGTACATTTGCAATTTTTTCCGTTTGTATCTTTTATGTAACTCATGTAATCCTAAATCCTTATGTATCGCAACTGGTTCTTATGTAAAGCACTCTGACACCTTCGGGTAATGTTCGCTCTATATAAAATCGCATTAAATAAAAAAATAAAAAAACAGTCCGAGCCAGCCGCAGGAGTGGTCCGTGGATGGTGGCGTCGTGGAATCAGGGAGGGGAGGGCGGTTGATGTCACACTCATATAGTGTAGGGTTATGTTATTTAAAATGGTGAGGTCGTAGGCTGATGCTTTTGAATAGGCTAATTAATATCACTGACTGCGCACTGAGGCTGAAACGCGCTGGATGACGATAATACTTAGGAGCTTTTGATACAGAATAGCAAAATACTTTTATTAACCAAAATGCCAAGAGTTGAGGAAGTGAGAGCAAGCACCCTTTGAACTCATGTGACATCACATGATTGACCACCTGTCTTACCCATACATAGCCCCTCAACCTTATCCTATTTGCTACAGAGGAGCTAGAGGAAAGAAAGATAAGGAGAAGATACTACAGAAAGTAAACAGGTATTTTAGCGGACAGGCAGTCATATAGTACTTTATGCCCTTGATAAGGCGCTGAAGCTCTTTCAGTGAGTAGCAAGCTACTGTGGGAACCCAGGGATAGAGATTAACACAATGTTTATTCGTAAATCAATGTTCAACTTGTGCTCTTATGAAAGAAATGTGTGCATTATTCCATGATGCTTGTGGTCTGAGTTTGTAGGGTTTAATCTTGTGCTTGTGACATACACCCTTTAATCCAATAAATCTAGGTTATTTGTGATTGAGAATAATGGAATTTGGTTTGGATTAGGATGGCATTGGAAGTGTAGGTTAAAATGTAAAAATTAAAATTAGAAAAGAACAAAAATAAGAATTACGTGAACAAATGTAATATTTTAAGGAATTAACAGTTATTGCTAGTGCAAACATGTGTGTGTTAGTGTAATTGATGGAAGAAATGTGCAAATGGATTACACGGAAATTAGGAGATTGTTATGGTTTAGTGTGGAAAAGGTGTATATGGGGCCGGAATTGCAGAAAACAAGCTATTTAGCAGAGGATGATTGAGTGAAGCAGGCGATTAAGCTAGATTGGGCCAGGATGGCAGAAGACATGTGAGGAGAACTGAAGGGGAGGCCAAAGTAAACAGGGAAGTCAAATTCAGTTTCATGCAGGAGGGGCACATCTTTACAGGGTGTCGCGAGGAGCTGCAATATTTATTCAGTTATAGAGTTGATGAGCTCCACCATGAGACTTCAAAAGTGGTGTAGTGGCATCTGTGGGTAGACAAAGCTGCTGGTATTTGTACTGTCTCTTATCTTTGTGGAAAAGTCTTGCATGTATTCCCTGGTGGCCGCATCCGAATGACTGGCTCTGGTCTTTCTTCTGAATTCTGCATGGTTCTTAGTGGCTCTTATCTTTGTTGGGAGGTAATATCACTGCTTTGGCAGGGTGTGTGGAGAAAATCTTGCCAACAACGGTTTTTAATGGGTGCGTTGTTATACTGGAAAGTCAGTTCCTATGTTGGCGGTAGAGCGGAAGAGATAATGTGCTCTCCTTGGGATCTGTAGACTGTGGTGCATGGATCTATCAGTTGACGGAGATGCTGGTATTTCTATTGTCTCTCATCATTGTGAACAACTCATATGTACAGGGGCGTAACACAGGCCCCCGCATCTGCCGCGGTGTGGGGGGGGGCCTGAACTGCATGGGGCCGTCTCAGCACAGGACTCAGGCCTGAGAGCTCCGGATTAAATCCGGAGGGGGGCCCTTCCGTGTACATTGCAGGGGGGCCCCTTAGACTTTCGTTACGCCACTGAGTGGGGCAGGTAAGACGCAGACCCTACTCTTTCTAACCTTTTAGGGAACACGTTAACTGTTAAGATGGACCGTATTCCCACAGCGTCGTACATTTTGGGGGCCCACATTGTAACATGTTGGCCTAGTGAGCATGTTTCTATGTGGATGCGTGTTGCTTGTCTGCTTCCTCCTGTTCGTTCAGATGTGATGGCCAATACAGGGATACCGCTGTTCATTTCATGGTGAAGGATCTTATTCTACGTGATATCTTCGTTTGGTTTCTGGAACACTGGGCTTGCATTTATACATAATTTGGGTTTTTTTCAGATTGCGAATCACTTGCATTCTTTTATTCATTTTGTGTTCTGCTTGCAGTGCATTTTTCAGTCGTTTTGAGTTTGTGGAATATCCACAGCTGTATTTGCTTTTTGGTAAATGACTTATTTGTGGGCTTTGTTATAACTTTACACATTTTTGTATTACCGCTGAATTGGCTGAAATATCACATTTAAAGTATGTATTTTAATAACAGATGGCATTAACAGATCTAAATCGAGTCGATTTTAATAGCATTTGTTCTCGTTTTAGCCATAGTGCCTGTTTGGGGCTGAATACACATTGCCTTCGCTTCTACTGTACTCACGTACATGCCTCCAGGTGGTAGCTAGTGCTAAACACTTGCTCAGAAAGACAAACAAGCGATCTCAAATCATCCGCACATGCAGTGTGCATTCATTGATTTATTTCATTGATTTATTTCTTGATGTCAGTTCCTCTACCGCTGACATTTTGTTGAATGGACGTCTATTGTTGAACTAAGGGCTGGATCACAAATACAACTATAATCCTGTTCTGGACTAAACACCCTTTTCTGCCTAAAAGGGGATTTAAAAAGTCAGTGTTTTACCACCAAGGGTATTACTGGGAGTGCCACAACCCAGGCAAAGATCTACTGCAGTTGCAACAAATCTCAACTCACTCTACCAGGGCCCTTCTGTAATGCGATGCAATGGAATAACTTAAGGACCAGTGGGAAACAGCAACGAGTATGCAAACTTGTACCTCCTGTGCACTGTTGATAATGCACTAGCACAAAACATCTCCGATGCGGAGTCCTCCGGCAGCAACACCACATGCCATAATGTAAAAAAAATAATAATCTACGCACAGCCGCGCCCCTCACTGGCCAGCCCACCATGTCAGCCACCCAAGAACCGCACAGGTCGCTGGCAGCCAGAGTGAGGACTGAGTGTGCAAAATGCCTTCGGGGGACCCTAAACATAAAGGTACCCTCAGCCTAGTACTGGTTTTCATTTATGCGTACACAGTGTAAGGTGTATGGGGACTGACAGACCAAAAGGAACCAGTGGCTGAAGAGGGCTGACCCAAATCTCACACTCTGAACATCATTCGCTTCTCTTTTCCATTGCACTTGCTGTTTTCATCTGCTGCAGTATCAAGCCTCAATTGCCACCAAAGCTGTGACTTATTTTCACATAGCTGGGTGTCGCGAATGGTCATCTGAAGAGCATTATGTCTCTAGATCTGATTCTCATCCTTTATCCTACCAAAGACTTACTCAGACCTGATCACAAGGAACAACTTGTATTTTTTAAATGAGTAAAATCTTAGCACACAAGCTTTTTATCTCCTCAATCATTCCATACCAAGGAACACTAGAGCTCAACATGAACCCATTACAGAGCATTCTGTGTGCAGCTGGCACCAAAAAACGAGTAAAAATGTTACAAATCAAGACACTTCAACCTTATCGGACTGTGGTAAGAGCATAAACCAAAAGCAAACACTCACCAAATACAAAGTGAGTGACCACAAACTGAAAATAGAGACTTGGCAACAAATCAAACCATAATGCCAGAGAGGAGAGACTCTGACAACAGTGTGTCCTGGAAGTAGGAAAGAAGCAAAGCCTAGATGCTTCTCCTATGCTGCCCTACAAACAAATACACTTAGCTCCACACAATCTGCAAGAGAAACAAGGAGTTTACAGGACAAACAAACTTTGAAATGGTGTCACATCCTTGAGCAATGTTAAATAAGGACACAGAATGGTGCTAGTATAGAGCTCAAATTACAGGATATTGAATGCACACCATTCAGTGCTCATAACACATATACATATTTTGTACATTTCATAAAAGTTAATAACCACATTCATTAAGTACTGTGTCTCAACATGTTTCTGCCTCTTACAAACTATTTGAGCCTTCATTGGCATGGAGGGCTGAATTGCCGGCTGCTACTTTTTTACTGCAAGGCATATACTGCTACACATGCCTGCTCCAGTCTACTGTTATCGTTAGGCATATGTGTTTGAATATAGCACAATTTTTTTGTAATATTGTTAATTTTCTCATTCTCACTTCCAACCTTATACTCTATCTCCATGAATCACGCACGGAAAGAACAGATAAAGCGTTATAGTTAAAATTGCGAGTAGGTATTTTATCCTTGGTTGTATTACCGTAAATGGTCTCATTCCAGGATTTCCGCTAAGTCATGTCCTGTATCCTTGGTAGGTGATGGATCTGAAGCACATTTTTTATTTTGTTTTATTTGTGAATGTTTTAATGGACTTGTATGATTGGTTATAAACCAAAATGAAAAACGAAAAACATTACAATATATAACATATTATTTTCAGGAACTGCAGGTATGTGGTGCCATTTGTTTACTGTGTGAATGGCACACTGGATTAATATAATAATGAGACCAAACTAAAATCTGGCTTCAACATTACTCCAATCTTAGGTGAAATGGTGGGTGGATGCATTGCTAGATGTCCTGAAAGCAAAGCTAGGAGATCTAAAAAGAGCATTAATAGCTGTATATAATACGATCTGAACTATATATTGAATACCTTAGCATAATTATTACATTCTGTGAAGAACTGAGGTAACGAGGCTGCTATGGTAAGTGCTCTGCTACCCCCGTATCTTTCAAATGCAGTAGTAAGGAGCAGCGTTGTCTCCATAGATCTTTCAATAACATAAAGAAATTTGGGCCCTCACAGTTCTTCTAGTTTACCAACAAATCTCCTTATATCATTTAAAGTTGTGTTGTCTATGATTTTGGCTGAAAAAGCTAAAGTGTATTTCAGCAATAAAAAGGCCGTTTTCTAGGAAACATCTACTACTCCTGCAAAGTTGATCAAGCGGAAATGTATGCTAGTCATGTTCACCTTTGGTATCATTGTGGGAGCAATGGCTCTCGCCTTTGGGACCTTATAAGCGTTTAGCCATGCAACAGTTGATGTTGTTGCACCAAGGATATTGTGCTGCATAACTAAATACTTATAAGGTCCCAAAAGCGAGATACAACGTATAATCCCACTAGTGGTAAAACATTGACTTTTTAAATCCTTTTTTAGGCAGAAAAGGGTGTTTAGTCCAGACCAGGATTATCGTTGTATTTGTGATCCAGCCCTTAGCTCAACAATAGACGTCCATTCAACAAAATGTCAGAGGTAGAGGAACTGACATCAAGAATGAATGCACACAGCATGTGCGGATGATTTGAGATCGCTTGTCATCCGACATCGCTGAACCCCGATGAGATCCAGGGTTGACTCCTTATCTCATCATTGCCCACTAAATATCTTCCTATTTGCTGCTGATGTGAGCAAAAAGTGGGAGCTAAAGAAAGACCAGAGAAAGAAAATGGCTGTAAAATACCTATTTACTTTCTATTCCTGCCACTTCATGATCCCTGATACGAGGGGTAGCTGGGGCAGTGATTGTGGTACTCAAGGTTAAGCCGTAGGTACCCAAAGCTACTCTTGACCACATCTCACTGACGTCCATGAACTTAACCTGTAGATGAGCGGCGCGTCTTCTGGGGTTCCACCAGATAGTCTGCAGGTTATGTTGCATGGTTCATTCATGGTGTGATGTGTATGTGGATGTTTCTCTTGTCTAGTGTGGCAGTATGAAAATGATTAAGTTATGAATCACAGTTATTTTGTATTGCTGAAGTATGCTTAGCGTTGCATAGCTATATGCTTTACCGCTCACAGTCTGGTAATCACCTGCCTGCGACCCATCAGTCTTTTAAGCTACCTTAGCCTATATAATGAGCCGTCAATCAGTTGAATGACTCCCACCCCAACCACCCACACACCCTCATTAATTGAAAACAGCCGACTTGCTCTGATTCCTTCACAAACAAATTTAAGTGAGCTATGTAAGGGGTTCCTCTGAGAAGACACAAACAAACTGCTAACCATTAACCACTGGTAAGGTAATATTTATTTTTGCTTGATTAATTAAAATCTTTGTAAATACATAACAGAAAGATTCCCTTGAACACAAATTATTAAGCTTAAAAACAACATTAAAAGGATCATCAATAAAATATTCCCAGTTTGTGCAATTGACTGTTGTGTAAGACAATACACGTACATTCTTAAACTTCAGAAGGGCTGAGCTGGCAACTCCCGTTGTTCTAAACTATTGGGCGTTATTAATTTAAAATGCTGGTGCAACTATAGAAAAGTATTAAGTTCATTTAACATATAAAAAGCGTTTCCTTAACCTTTAGGCAATCAGTAAAAGTGCCGGTACAACTGTAAAGTGCTATTATTCATTTTTGACAACTCCCTTCTGATGCCCTTGTACTCTTATTTTTTACGTACTTCAGATAACAACACATTTTTAAGTCTCTTGGTTGCCGTCTCAAAGAATTTTGTTAGCTGACAGTTAAGCTGAACGTCAACAGGGTTGAAGCAAAGCTTCACTGCCTGCCTGCAGGACCGGGTGCCATAATACCTGAAAAAGGGACATAACAAGGTGCATCTTATATCCTTTAAGTTGAGACAGTTACAGATTACATGAATAATGTCCTCCTTCCCGCTTCGGCATAGGTGGCAAGTCGGTGTAGCTCCTCTCCTTTCCCATGGTGGGAGGTGGGGTTTAATTGCAATTACCCCCAATCGTAGCTTTAAAAATGTTTCCTTCGTTCTTATTGACTCCTGCACTCAAGTAGGGTTGGGGTTTGAGCCTTGCATAATCACTGAGCACTATCCAGCCGTGTGCCTTTTTAGTAAAAATTGCTTTGTCTTCTAAAACAGATAACATGGACGTTGTCTTTTTCACTGCTTTTTTGAAAGAAAGATGATCTGTTGGTACGGCCCAGAGTTCAGACAGACCCATTAGCTCAGTCGAGTCAAACAGATAACCACTGCATTAACAACTAACCTTGGGTTGCAGAGGAGCAGCCTACTCGTAATAAAGCACTTGGGAGCCTCATCAGGTGTAGGGAGCACTATACAAATGCATTTACAATGCAGTGCAACCCCTGCCAGCCTGGGATGGGATGCACTGCTTCTGCTCTAACACTCAAGGTGTGCCAGTGTACCAGGTGGCCAAACAACCATTCTGAATGAGATGGAAGGTTCTCAAATATACTGCCTTACTTCTGCTGCCCAATGTCTCCATGTTTGCTATTTATGTCAGCAGTGATGTTTTTCAGGCAGGAGTCAGATCTAGTTTATAGCAAAGCAATGCTTAACATGCTAAGGAAGATGTAATGGGAGGAAGAGAAACTTTAGCAAGCAGCGTGTTTGGTCCTGTGCCCGGCCAACGCACCCGCTTACCTTGGCGAGGGACGGCGGGTGTTTCACCCTCCTGCACATGGGGCTATGTAGACTGCTGCGTTGCATGAGGGTCTGTCATACAGAGCACTCCTGAATGGTGATCCATATCAAGGTCTTGGATATAACACAACACAAATGTAGTGAGTAAGGGCAACCTGGGAAGCAACTGCAGCCCTTTAGCCAGCTTCAAAGCATTGCTGCAGGCTGCACTTGTCATCAGTACACCATCAAGTGCTAGAGGTGTTGTGCACTGCTAGCAGTTTTCCAAGGTCCTTCATTTGCACAGGGTTGCCACTAGGGGAGGGCAGAACTCATAGAATTCACTCCTTTGAATTCCGCAGAGTTGCATAAAAGCTCTGCGACATTCCGTGGAGTTCCGGAAACATTCGAAAATATGTTGCGCTGCATGTGCTGGGATTCAGTACCGGTAGCGATTTCCACGCTGAACCATCAGCGCGTTCAGTGCTGAAAAATCAGCGCAGACGGCACCACACGGTGTGCAAGAGCACTTGGCCATTCGTGTTGATCTTGCTGCCGCTTGAGTAGAAAATCTACTCGAGTAGCAGCGCTGTGACTGTGACTGCTTGCAACCGCCGCATTAGAAAATCTGCTCGAGTAGCTTCCCTCTGACTGTGACTGCTTGCGACCGTCACATTAGAAAATCTGTTCGAGTAGCATCCCTCTGACTGCGACTGCTTGCGACCGCCGCATTAGAAAATCTGCTCGAGTAGCAGCCCTCTGATGGTTTGCGACCGCCCGCATTAGAAAATCTTGCCAAAAGATCTCCTAGTGACCGGAAATCACACTAAGGTTCATGCTTGCAAGCTCTCCTTTCTGGAGACTTGCGGGAGACAAAATTACACCACGTGGCTATTGGCGGAATTTGGCAGGAACTCCGCATTACAAGAGAAATGTGGCCCAAATGTTGCCAATTCCGTGAGCGGAATGAAATGATCAACTCCTGCCTAGTTGCCACATTTTCCTTTTTTTTGCTTTTAGTGTTACTGGTGAATCAGCCTTCGGTGACCCCCCTTCATTTAATTTCTGTTGGCACATCACCCGTTCAAAGGATCCTTTCTGTAGAGTTGGCAGTGTACCCTTTTGCTGGATTTTCCATCCATAGAACCACTAAAGACAGCAGACTTACGAACCTTTAGTGAGCATTTATTCACACATTTTGGTAAATCATTCTCAAAATACCCCCTAAACAAAACACTAGAGATTCCTTTATTTATTTATTTATTTATTTATTTATTTTTACACAAGCAAACATTTTGCTTTGGTAACCACAATATTTATATTTTCTAGCATTTAAATTAGCTTGGCAGAGCTCTTCACCCTGTTCCCAGGCTTTCTGTTGTTCCATGGTCTGCATTTCCTGGTATGGATCCTGTGCCCTCCTGTGTACTACCCTTTGTTATCCCCTGATCCTCTTGATCCTTGTCCAAGAGTCACAGATTGAGCCCCCGCCTTCATCTGTTGTGTATTTACATCTTTGAGTGTTGGATCTGGAATGCCCATTTCACGCCAGGAAGGCGGTATGATGAACCTATGGGTACCAAGCCCAGTCTCCCTGGTTTCTGTGAGTTTGCCAATTAAAACCTACCTTGATAATGAATTGTGATGCCAGTGATAATATAATGCAGCCAGACCTTTGATGCATCCCTTTCCACTGCAATCGTGTGGGAGCTCTGAAATGTAAATAATGTTTTGAGGGGAAAAAAATGCTTGTGTTCATTCTCTACCCACACATATTTATCCATCCCCACCCCTACAGCCACCAGACACTCACATCCATGTGTGTGTCCTGCCCTCACCCAAGAATCCATTCATCTGCTTACATTTCATACAGCTATTCAGTCACACCCTCCATGATACACAGCTGGTGAACAACCTTTACAACGAAACTTTTACAACGCACTACCTTTACAACGCAACTTTTACAACGCATACTATTACAACGCATTGCTCTGGGGGGGCGCTCTAGGATAGGGAATAGGTTAATTTACTAGCCAATAACCTTCCCTAGTGTCCACGGGGACTGGAGTTGGAATAGTAAATTAAACTATTCACTATCCAGCACCCCAAAGCACTATGCGTTGTAATGGACTGCGTTGTAATACTTACGTTGTAAAGGCATGCGATGTAAATGCATGCGTTGTAATGTCATACATCCTACACAGCCACAGCTGCCCACGCAGATTATCCATTCACGAATACACTCAAAAAGGGTCTCACTGCCCACCTCGGTTTAGGTCAATATGGAAAACCCTTTTTCCCCCTCTATGTAGGCGTGAAAAGGGATAAAAGTTGTTTAGATGCCACTTATGCAAGCCAAAAGGCTTTGCCCCTCCCAGGTAAATTTCTGTGGTTCTCAGATATGTATAGATAGTCTGTGAGCCTGCATTTTTGGGGAAAACGGACAGGAGTCCCAATGGCCCCCCGCAAGCTTTATCACGGAGTCGAATCAGTATGGTCTGCTGCAGACCTTTCAGAGCCCCTTAGCAGTGAAAGGGGGGTGTCATCGAATCTTGCAATCAGGGATGGTATGTATCAATGGTTTGCAAAGCGATTGGGGGTCCAAAACATTGAATAGTTACTGACTTCTGAAAGGAGTTGGCAACTGATTCGCAAAAGTGAAGCTGTCCCCATTTTGCAGCTTCACCTTTGTTAACATAATTGGAAGAGCAGGCAGTGGCCCCCTGCTCAGACACTATTCCAAACATAAAAAATGTTTTTGCTAAGAAACATAAGTTCTTTTAACCTCTTCCATGCCGTCATGAGTCACGGTGGGTGTGTGCTGATGACGGCCGGGAGCCGTCATGACCACGCCCGCGATCGGAATGTTCAGCACTGCGGCGGAATTCGTGCCGCAGTGATGAGGTTAAAGGAAAGGGCTGCTTAAAAATAGCAAAGTTTATTATTTGGGAATGCAGACACAGTGATGGTGGTCTGCTGTTCCTTGCAGGCCACCAGCCCTGAGTTAGCTGCCAATTGCAGGGGGGCGCAGTTAGTAACCTTATCTAGTTCATATTCATTGAACAAGTCATTTTGACCCTCCCCTGCCATTGGAGATTTTGCAGTGTGATCTATCAGTAAAGAGATCACATCACATTATTAAAGACGTGTCTCAAAAAGTCTGTGCGCAATTTGCGACCTCCCCCCTTTTTGCGGTCAGTCTTTTAGTACCTCGGGCCCCAATTGTCTATGCTGAAGTATTTCCAAAAATAATAAGACCTGTTAGTAATAATGTGCTATGCAAGAATCAAAATAAATGCCTGTGAATTAAGTACAATAGGTTCAGAATACTTGCTATAGGTTCCTGGTGGCTATTAACGTCGGTGGGCATAGAGAAAACGCCCAGAAAGCCAAGCGGGGTCATCAGTTGCTTCTATTTGGAGTGAAGAGTAAATAGTTCTCTGTTTGCCGTGGGCACCTACTGTGTGGCCTACACCTGAGTTGTGGTAAAGTTGAGGATATACACATGACTGTGCCACCCTCACCAACATTGTTAACATATGTGATTATAAACAGACCAGTTGCAAATTAACTGCACAGTACACTTGGATACTGGATTGGTGGAGAGAGGAACGAGGATAAATCTGTCCAACATAGCACCCAGCTGTCCTTCAATCTAACTACTGTGCTGGAAAGGGTATGTCTGCAAACTAAACCTGAAGCAGCGGCTCCACTGCCACTAATCTCAGCTGCATCCGGTGCTTAATTTGAGCCAGTGGTATCCGGTGCTCAGCACTGGCATGTAATTGTCAGCACGGGCTTGAGTGACAGTCCACCACATGGTCTGTCAAATTGTGAGATCAGCACAACAACAGTGTTCAATAAGTCAATATACATTTAAATGAATAATGGCTCACACCATTACTATAGCTGTGGGTGGCCTGGAATAGTCTGAATTGTCAGACTCGTAGGAGTGCGGTGGTTAATAGTTGTGTTGGTACAGTCATTGGCAGGGCTGGTGGGGGCAATGGGTGGTGCAGGCTGCATTTGCCTCCCGAGAAGGGCTTTGGCACTTACCTTCTTAGAAATTAAGCACTGGCTGCCACCACTAACCAGCAAGCACAATGTCAGAGTGAAAGGCAACACAAACCTAACTTTTGCAATGAGAAATGAAATTGGGAAGGAGGAGGGTGCATCTTAGAATTGAGGTCCAGGATATACATATATAAAATATGTGAACTCACAAATATGTTTCCTTTTGTTATTTTATAAGACCATAAACACGTTTTGAGTTTTCCTCCGAACTAATTTCTGATCAAACAGTACTTGATGACAGTCCCTTCAGCATCCTGATTGGCCTGTTAGTTTTTTTATGTTCTGACTCGACAGCGCAGCTGTCGCCAGCCAATTATGTGAGCATCACTAGAGAGGGGCTTTGGCTCTGGCCTCATGTTTGTGAGCTAGGGTACTTTTTTGAGTGGGGAGAACTTGTGTGCTTCCACAATACAGTGTTTGCCCTCCAAGCAGCTGTGATAATTGTATTTATTTATCCAGCTGCCCAAGCTTGAACTTCAGGGGTACACACAAGACATTGGAATGCTATTAACGTGTCTTAGATAACTAGAAAATGTATGCTCTTTTTCACTGGCACAAGCACAGATGGGATGACAGTCATTAACCTATATGGATTTTTAGGTTTCTAAGTTTTCTCCTTTCACTTCGCCAGAGCGTCAGACCTCCTGTACACTCTTCACTAGTTGCCTATCTGGAAACGGATAATTTTCAAGGCACTTACTTTGGCCCACAAGGCTTTTCATGCTACCTGAGCCAAATACATTCAGTAGCGGCTGACTCTCTATCAGCCTGCCAGATCTCTGAGGTCAGAGTCGCCGGTTCTGGCTGCGGTCCCAGTCATAAGAAGAGTACGGACGGGTGGCCGGTCTTTCAAGCACCTGGCGCCTCAGCTCTGGAATACCCTGCCGATTAATCTTCGCAGGAATACCAAATTGTTGGCCTTTAGGAAGGACCTAAAATCCTGGCTTTTCGCTCAGTAGGCCTGCCCCCTCTCCGCCGGCCACCCTGTTTCCACTGTAGGTCATAAAAGCGCCGGGACACTCCTCGGAGTAGCCGAGCGCTATATAAAACACCACCTAACATTAACATTAACATTAACTTCGATCCATTGCTTAATTTAACCGACCCTTGGTCCACGATCCCTGAAACGGCAGTCCCAAGCAAGAATAGCACACAGGCATTGACCTGTGGGCCTTGAAGGACAGCTGCCAGGACATAGGCTTCCAATAGCTGAGCCAGCAGAGTTTCCACCATCAGGAACCCTACTGGTTCTTCTCCTCTAAATGATGTGGTACGGTAGCAGCTTTTCCGGGGCCAGAGCCGTGCCACATTACGGTGGAGCTCCCACAAATATACACCCTAAATCGGGGTTTCATTCTACATTGTAAGTTTATTAAACTTGGTGTGAACGTTTGTGTGCATTTGTCCATGCTCGCCAGGCTTGGGCAACCCGTAGTTCCCCAAGTTACTCAAACTTGATCACTGCCTCTTCCCTTCTCTGGTTTCCTCAGGTGTGCATGTCAGATCAGCATTGACCTTCCAAGTTCACATGTTTGACACCAAATAACAAAGTCTAACACTGGAAATGACCCTTAGCAAACAACTGTTGTTCATGTCCTCCTCAGGCCTGTAGGTTAACTTATCCTGAACTTCTAGAAACTGAAGAGGACCACCCAGAGATGGTGCAAACTGGTCCAGACCTATCTCTCTTTCAGGGCAACGCTTTTCTCCTTATGAATGAGTGCATGGCGAAGCATTCAAAGTAAACGCAGGACACCAGCTAAGCCGCCATAGGTTGACATATTCTAGTCAACCCTTTTTAGGGGGCAGGCATGTCTTGTCCTGAAATCTCAGTAGTCCTGAAAAGGATCTTTGTGATAGGTCTTCTTGCAGCGTAGATGCAGTACATCAAGGAGGTGGCATTTGTGGACACCAAACCTGGCGCATATTGAGGAGATTAGGTACCCAGGAGTTGTGCAATTAAAGTACTTCAATAAGTATATTAGGCCCCTCCTTTGAAGTTGATAATACTCTGTTTAAACAGGTGAGCAGAATAGAGTTACCCATAAAGTGACAACTCCTGGTTATTGAAAGATTGCAAAATGCTTTCCTGACCTTGGAGTGTAGAACAAAAACATGCCTCTCTAAGTGAAAGGCAATTTGCCACTCAGGCTTTTAGTACAGTGCCATTACTTCTGATGGCTGACTTATTCTAGGCTATTTTAATTGGGTGGAACAGTATTTTCCTATTTTTTAGCTCATTGTGAGGATGCAAAGAGAGTAGGATAACACACCCATAAGAGGCAAAAAGAAGGGCAAAGAGCCCTTTACTGAGAATCTACGTCATTTTACATTTATAAAAATAATGTCATGCAACTAACAACTTGAAAGCAACAAAGCATGCCCATCCAAAGCGTCAGAAAAAAATGTCACATTACCCAAGTGAATGATGTCCTTTGTAATCGTTAGGTTGCAAAGAAACACAGGTGCTTTCAGGCATGCTTAGAGACATGTTTTAGCCACAAAAAAGAACATTTTTGAAAGAAAGCTAAATCTATGCTTTCCTTCGGAGACAATTACTGCACATTCTGCATCACAGCGTTCTGCTTTTCCTCATCACACAAATAGATTGTTGCAGCACAATAACAGAGTGTTGCTGGTTCCCAATTCACTGAAGGCAACATCACTTTTTAGAGTCCAAAGTGTGGAAGAACAGCCAGTCTACATTGTGGTACCAGCCCGTTTCACCTCCTACCTTACAGTGTCTATTGCTACCTGTAAATTAAAAATCCAAATCCCTGCTTCGATATACAGTAGAAATAAAACCATGTCTACTTACATTCACACACCACACGCTGGTTTTAAACCTGTGTTGTTCATCTCTGAAGCTGGACAGAGTAGCCATGTTGTAGCTGTCGGCAGACGCGGGCTTAATTGTATGGCATTGCTAGGAGTGTATCAGTGTATGGAGGAGGACTTGCTGAATGGAGGGTGAACCAGCCTCTTCAAGAGCACAACCACATATGCACTTCTACTTTTAAGTGGTATCTTGGTTTGTGTCCTGCTTTATCTTTTGTGAGATTTAATAAGTTGGCTGGAAGTCTCTCTAATATGCCATGAGCTGTACTGCTGAGAGTAGACCTGATTTTCCTGGACTGTGAGACCTTGAGCATTGACAGTAGTTTTACATCCACCACAGCCTGGAGGAAATAAAAAAAGGCCACAGACAAATTCTTGACAACACACTGCTCTGAACTCCAACAAAGAAAACATTTTTGTTTTCTAGAAGCTCCCCTCTACTACCCCTCCACTATCCTTCTCAATCAAAATAACTGACTAAAATATCCAACGCTCAACTTACTTCAAAATTTCACTATACTAATTCACTACTAATCATTTATGGGTGCCAGAGTAGCTTGCTACTCGCCAAAAAAGAATTTCAACGCCTCATCAGGGGTAGTAAGTGCTATATAAATGCAATTACCATATAATACAATACAATACATATGGGATCAAAGTTCTGACCTTTGGCATTCTGGCTTTTTGAATGGGGAGGAGTGTCTGAAAGCTAGCAAAAGTGCAGAAGGACTCCTAACTCGTCAGATTTAGACTTGTGAAATGTGTCTGACTTCGTCAATACTGCCCATATAGCAGCGGTGAGCACTGTTGCGCAACTATCATGAGGCCCGCATCATGCAGTGCGGTTCAAGGGATACGGATCTTTTGATGGTATGTGTTGACAGCCCGTGGTGATACCACTTCCATTGGTCGAATACAATCATAGTGTACCAACGTGTTGCCGGGGTTTCTCAGAACAACTTGTCCACTTTATCTCATCATCCAACGCTGATTGCTCCCACTTTTTTTGTCCTGGTGACGACCCTTTTCAAATCAATTTTTCTAGGGTTGAAATGTCAACAACCCCACTAGTGGACTGATTCTATATGCTTTGTATATAGCACTGCCCACAATTGTTTCACCATTGTCACTATTTACCATCACTGTGGCGTTACGTTGGAGCACCTGAATTTGATAAAAAATGTGTTTTGGGGAAAAAAAAGAAATGTTCATACAGTAGATAAATGTAACTGTATAATAACAACAGAATGGTCGGCTTAAATTATTTAGCCAAGGGAGTTTAGACTTAATACTTTCTCCAAGAGAACCATTGTTTGCTGTATCACTGATTTGGGCCAGTTCCCAGCTGGATGAAATGCTGAGTTGGAGGTACTTTGTTTCTCTTATGCAAATAACACCACCCTTCCCACTATGCATCCGGAATTACTGGTTTGTAGCCAGGGGTTATTGTTAAACTCGTGCTGGGACAAAGCCATTCGCCGGCCATGCATTTTCAGGATTCTATAAATGTATGCTAAGATCACTTTTCTAGTTGAAAGAGTGTAAAGTGATCTCCAGCTAACTGTGCTATTTATAGCCTTAGCATAGGAAAAGAAAAGTGCTGACATAGCCTTACACTGTTCACGGAAATGTGGTACCAAAGGAGAACCTGCCGTTTGCAATTGAGTATTGTAATACTAATACATGTAAGTCACGTAAATACAACACATATTGCATTACAAATGCTATAGGTGTCACATTTGCAAAGGTTATAACTATTGGTATTGTAAATGACGAAACTATTAATTTTGCTATTTTCAAAAACAAAACATAAATGAAAAAAGTGTCAATTACTATACCAATAGCTCAAACCTTTCTAATGCGAGACCTATTGCATTGCAAATGCTTGTTTTTACTTCAATCACAGCTCAATCAGCAGAAGGACAGCAATGAAACAGGATCACTTAGTACTTGGTTCATGCTCCACCCGAAAGAAGAGGAAGTGAAGCCAGCTAGCAGTAGCCAATTAGAAATACAGCAAATAAGGGCGACAATGAAGTCAACTAATGCTAAGCAATGGGCAAGGTGCAAGCCCCTTGTTCTATACAATATCTCTCACGAGTCGCAGGCAAGATCTAAAAAGTATGAATGTTGAATGTAGGATATTTGATTCCTGCAATTAGGGTGCAGTCACACGATAGTCACCAGTCAGTTTGACTTTAGAACCAAAAAGTGCTCCTGCCATGCCAAAGCAAACTCTACTTTGCTTCATGGAAGCAAGAGCATGAAAAATTCTCTCCCTTCTATGAAGCAAAGCAGAATTGCTTTTGGGCAGAGGGAGCTGCATGTCAGCAGCTCCTTCTGCCCAAACCCAATGCTGGCTCCTGCTGGAGGCAGGGAGTCTGCAGGGATCGTGGGGTCCTTGAGGCTCACCCATGCCCCCAAACGTTGTGGCCATGCCCCAGGGGATGGGGTCCCGGGGCCAAAAATGGCCCGGGTAAGGTTGCTTTGCAGGCTTCGCCACCCTTTCTTTAAAAAAAAAAAAAGGATGTGGCCATGCCCCGGGGATGGGGTCCTCGGGCTATTTCGGCCTTAGGAAGGGGGCTGCGCGCCCCCCTCTAAAAGCTTTTAAAAAATCAAAATAAAGGGCAGGCCCCGGAGGATGGGGGCCATGCGGCCCCCCTTCCTTTCATGCAAAGAAAATAATAAATAGAAAAGTCCCCAGGGAAGAAATCTGTCTTGGGAGGGCGGACTGCACAGCCCCCGTCCCGTTTTATTAAAAAAAAAAATGGGCCAGGCCCCAGGGAATGGGGTCTCCGGGGCCCAAAAGCATCAAGGGAAGGGGGGCCACACAGCCCTCTTCCTAGAATTATTTTTTTTTAAACTATCCCACCTGTTACCTCCAGTAAGCCCCACACTACTGGATTACAGAGAGGTGGTTGGAGGCAACGCCCCTTTTTCCACCACTCTGCAAACGCGCCTCTCGGCGCACTGCTGTTGGGGTGATGAGGTCCCCTTTCTTCTTGAGGGTCCCAGAAGTAAAGTAGACGTCATCCCGCAAACATCAGTGCGGCAGGAGACACGTTTGCAGAGTGGTAGAGAAAGGGGGAAAGGCCTCTGACCACCTCCCAGTAATGCAGCTGTTTGGAGCCTACTGGATGCAACAGGAGGGCTAGTTGGCCCCCAGGCACCCTCAAGAGGCAAGGGGACTTCCTCCCCCACCAAGAACGCGCCAGGAGGCGCGTTTGCAGAGTGGTGGAAATAGGGGGCGTGACCTGCGACCACCTCTCAGCAGTCCTACTTTGTGGGCCTTACTGGAGTGAACAGGTAGGCTAGTTGTCCCCTAAGCACCCCCAGGAGCAAAGGGGACTTAATCTCCAACCAAGAGTGCGCTAGGAAGCGCGTTTGCTGGGTGGTGTACAAAGGAGTCGTGGCCTGCTATCAGAACTCAGCAATCCTGCTGTATGCGACTTACTGGAGGCAGTAGGAGGGGTAGTTGGTCCCAAAGGACGTCCTTGGGGGCCAACTACCCACCCTGTTACCTCCAGTAAGTCCCACACAGTGGCCACGCCTCCTTTCTCCACCACTCTGCACATGCACCTCCTGGCGCACTACTGGTTGGGGAATGAAGTCCACTTTACTCCTGAGGGCTAAGCAACCCTTCTGGTACCTCCTGTAAGCCCTACGCTGCTGGTACCTCCTGTAAACCCTACCCAGCGGACGTCCTGAATGCTGGTTGGAGTCCCGCCCCCCTTTCTCCACCTCTCTGCAAACGCAACTACAAGTTGATAAACCACAGAAATTCTCTGAAAAAATCACAGGTTTCAGGGACGTAATAGTTAGAAATTAGCATTTAAGAAACCATTGAATTTCGAAGATGTCATCTGTGATGTCATTTGAGATGTCTTCAGTGATGTCCTCAGTAATGACTTCGTCTACAGCATCTTTGACGCTCCTACTCACACCACTATAGAATCTTTCATACACCCGCAGCCACTCACACACAACCATTCACAAACCCATTCACCGAGCCATACCAGAACTTACACACCCACTCACTGATTCATTGATCTATACACACATGCACTCGCTGCCATACTGCCACTCCTATACCTACTCACTCATTAATACAGCCATTGACATATCCACTCATACAGCCATGCAAATGCACACATACTGAGTAAGTCACCCATAGAACTACTCACACACCTAGACACTCACCTATGCAGTCAATCATACAGCCACTTAGTCACCCAAACAGTTACACACCCTCCCACTTACTTACTCCTACAAATAGGAACACATTCTCAACTATACAGTCACTGACAGAAGCATGCACCTCTCTATATAGCCACTCTTGCATTCACTCACTCACACAGTCACTCATATACCCCGTCACTCACGTATACTGCCTTTCACATACTCAGTTACTCACTCATACTGACACATGCACTCAATCACGACACAGCCATACAGACACTCATATATACAACTTTTCACACACACAACAGTACCCCATACAGCCACTGACTCACCCGCTCACTGATCCATACAGGCAGTCACACACCTCCTCACCCACAAATACGGACACCCAGACAACCATAGACCTAGTCAGACAACCAATCAATCACCCATATAGCCATTCACGTACACACTAACGCACTCATACACCCACTTAGATGTTAACTGACAGGAGATACACACATTTACACAACCAGTCACTCACCCATACATTCACTGAGGCACCTAAACACTCACTTATACAGTCAGTCATGCACCCACTGAGTCATCCATACAGTCACTCATAAAACCCCTGATTCACAAATACACCTTGGTATCTATATTTAACACTCATAATTTTTTTTTAAACCCCCAGACACTAGAAGATGTCATCACTGATGCTATCAGTGATGTCATTTGTGATGTCTTCAGTGATGTCACTGACCATGTCATGAGGGATGTGATATGTGAGGTAATAGGCAGTGCATTGCTGGGGCGCGAGTTATAGTTAGTTCAGCTAACTATAACAGCTGAATTTTTCCCGTTTTGTACAAGGGAAATGTCATACTAACTATAACGTCCCTTTAATTTTTGTTTTTTTCTGTGAATTTCTAATGTTTTTAAAATGCTAATTCCTATCTATAACGTCCCTGAAACCTTTTTTCAGTGAATATATATATATATATATATATATATATATATATATATATATATATATATATAGACACACATGCGCGCACATAAATATTACGATGAAATATCGCCAAGTGTACATTTTTAGGAATACTGCAAGTCACCAAGGTGTTCCAAGACCTGCACAGACACAAGGCCGCAAGCGAAGTGCCATTGTAAAGGCCCAAAACTCTGAAGTGACTCGCAGTATTCTTTTTGTGCATGGTTGAGTATTTTTTCGTTTATAATAAATGTCCCTCTGCCTCACACGACTTCCTTTTGCCTTTCACTTCTACTAGAAGGGAAGGTTTTCAAGCAAAAGAAAAACATCTCCCTTGGCCTAAGTCTAAAGCGTGTTCGCGCTTTAAGTAAGAGCTAAGCGCAGGTAGTCGCCATAACGTGCCAGTAAGTTGTATGCAGGCTGCAACGCACATGCATGTATAATATGTAGATTGCCACGGACTGTTCCAAAATAATGAGCCGCCAATGTTGTATTCGCTGATTCAACTGTAAGCAAAATAAGATGTCATACTTCTCTTTAGGAGCCATGTTTGGGGCTAAGTCCATATTCTTTAGTCGCCAAGCATAGTATGTAATGAAGACGGACCTGCAAGTTCCTAACCACTGGCTTCATAAACTTGGAGCTGATGCTCTGGATAGTAATGGGAGGGCACTGTAGAAGCTGTTCAAAGGGCAGCCTTGCTTTTGGTGGCTGACAGTTGTCGATTATTAACGTTCTGCAAACAGAAAATTGCTAATATCTGCAAAGAAAGCATATGTAAACAGATGCAAAGGTCCTAAGTAAACAACCAGGCTGAGGCAAAGACATAATCATTGATTTCATAGGCCGCCAAGATTGGCCCATAGGGGCAGCAGGCTTCCTGCTTCCTTATCTTCAAGGGCTTGTCCGAGAGATGGGCAAAGTGGGAATCCTACTCTTCTGACCTGGATAAAACAGCAGTCAGTCAAGATTAGAGATCGCGTTCAGCATTCGAGCCACTCCTTTGCTTTGTCTTTAAAAACAAATCAAACGAGTACATGTTTATGTTTTCACACAAAGATTGTAAAGCTCAAATTTTGGAATCATCAATGATGGGAGACGTCACACCATAGACAGTGTCGCACAGAGCCTTGCAGTGGGTAAGGTAAGTTATTGTACAGTTAATTAAAACCATCACAAACATACATCTCATAGCACATTTTCGTGGCAGCAGTTTGAGAAGGTAAAAACCACGGTTAAAAAAAGGCAAGGAAGAACTATAAAATACGACAGACATAAAACTTGGCCACCTAAAACCATCATGAATAATAAAATAAATACATAAATGTAAAAAAAAGCAAACGGGTGATTTATCAGTGTGAGAATAGCAGCTGGACAAAGCTGATTAACCTCTTGAATGCATACTTGGCAGCTGAGTGTTTCCGACCAGCGTGCCTTGGGTGCAGCGGTGTGCCATGAAAAGTGCCAAGTGCAAGGATGACTCCATGCCCAAGAGCGGGCTCTCAGGAAAAACCCGCGGAGGGTCATTGAGCATTCTTCTTTATAATTAAGTCTATGCACTGGCATAAAGCTTGTACATTCTTATGTGACCCTTGGAAAGCTAGACGGGGCTGAGTGTGCAAAATGGCTACGGTGTCTGAAAAGAAATGAAGTACCGTCAACTGATTTTAAAATTGTTACTTCGTTGTTCCGTTAGAGTGTGAGATGTGTGAAGTACTAGAAGTACTAGAGTTCGCTATTAACAAAGGTATACTCCCATTCCTCTTGTATTCAACACCCCCCCTCCCTAATTTACAGTATACTCTTGTGATACCATGCCTCTTGAATGACTTTTACTCTGTTCAGCGCTCTGATATCCTAACGGGTCAAGTTTGTGCTCTATAAAACACTTAAATAAATAAATAAATAAATAAGAATGGTGACTGTTATAGGCGTATAAGTGGCGGCTGAGCCGGGCTAATCCGCCACTTTGGTCCAGTTCTAAGCAGTAATATGGCGAAAGCAGCAAGCCGCAAATATACAGGCGTGCAAGAGGAAAGTGCAGAGTGCGAGAACGATGTGATGGCCGAGTGCAAGTCAGCCCAAATTGACCAGCCAAGGGATCTTACACTATCTTCTTCTACATTTCAATTCAAGGTTAGTTAAGACCTACATCATACAGTAAAGCAAATACATTCGCATAAAACCATTAAAGGATGCAAAAAGCTGATTATGCAAAATAGAGATGGTTTACTTGAATAACACTGAAGGCCAGATAACTGGATTGAAAGTTCCTTGCTGACGTTCCGCGGCTCAGGGACCCTGGGCCGGTTGCTGCAGTGGGGGGGGATACAAAAAAAGCTGTCCCTGCGACCGTTCCGAGCTGGTCGATTGCCAGCTCTGGAGTTCTTGGTTAAGTGAAGGTGCAGACATTGTCTTTATCGATGATCACAGTAATGCATTTCTCACTGCTTCTGGAACCATTTCGGTTGCTAGGCCATTTGTTCGTTTTTAGGTCTCGCCCCTGCTGTCGCAAAGCGAGCCTATTGCGATCGTTTCAGCTTTCAAGGACTGACAGGACTTGGAGTCAAGAGACTGGCACGCGCACGCAGCCTGCCGGAATCGGATCAGGTCGCGCGCGTGAACACGCGCTCCGATTCCGGCAGGCTGTTCACACACCCACAATGTATATGGACGTGCACACACAAACAGACAGGAAAACACACATAGAGACCCCCCCGCCGCCGCACACACACAGAGACACACACACACCAGCGCACCTACACACACGCATGCACACACACATACAGAGACCCCCGCCCCCATAAACACATACACACACACACAAGCGCACCCCCCTTCCCCCTACAACTAAGCCCCACTTACCGCCATTCTGGACTTCTGCAGCCTCCGCGGGGCTCTCCCTCGAGCATGGGAGCCCCGCTCTCAGGCACTCCGTGGGCGCGTGCGCGGGCTTCCGAAGACGAAAGTCCCGCCCCACGGAAGGTTTCGGTTTCCTGACTACACTTGTTTCCACTTAGTAGTCGGATGTGGGTCTATCGAGCCCTGCCTGCATCTGGGGTCGGTGTGGAGCGGATTGTCATGGGCGCACCGGGGAGATGTTGCACAGCCGCTCTATGTCCCAGGAGGCCTGCTTGCCCGGGCCCTAGCAGCGCAGGCCTCCTCTGCTCCTCGGTTACCTTCTGATGTGGCTTGAGCTCTCCTGGCTGCTCGGATCACACTTGCTGCTACGATGTAGTTTCATTGCCAACGGCCTTCAAAAACCTCTGTAGTAGCTTTCACTCACTTTTCTCGCCACGCCGCCGGGCACTCCGGTGAGTCAGCCACACCAGGCTCTCTCCCTCTCTTATAGGACATGTTCCCGCTGCTTGCTGCCGATGATGAGGCACTTTGTTCCGGTGCCGCCACGTGGGTGGCGATCTGTTTCCTCCACGTTACCGACATTAGCACAATGCCTGCGGGAGCACTCATCACTAGCTCCCGGATGCACCGCGAATAACAGCCTTACGAGTCTCTTGCTCGGTCAATGTCACCGACCCTTCCGATGTTGGTGTATGGCAGCAGTAGGTTTCTTGAGTCAGCAACCCTCCATATGATGGCACAATATGCGGATAATATGTCAGCTATTCTGGGATGTAACAAAATACAGAGAAAATGTCCTGTCATTAAAGTTATAAATCATTAACTTGCCGCCGCAGCGGGCCTTGATAGCATGAAAACAAGGAAAAAACTGAATTAAACTGTCTTTTATTTTTTGCTTATAAAATTATTTCTTTCGGTAAATAATATGGCAACAAAAATACTACTCAATTTGTATGGTTACTAAACCAGTAGTATTAGACACCTTCTGCTAGTAACATGGAGAAAAATACAATACCATGATCTAACACTTGTTTTTCATATTTAACAAGCTGAACAACCAAATAAATGATACATCAATGGGCAGAGAGATGTCAAGCGTCGACGTTTCGGTCCCCGTTGGTTAACATAATCCATAGGACCATCTTCAGGACCATAAGTTGCACATAAATCAAAAGACCTCCAGCCGGAAGTACTTCTGAACGTTGCCTCTCTTTTACAGAACTCTTTAGAGGGTTGAATTGATGAGCTTCCAGGAGCGAAAATGAATAAACGCTGCACAAGACGCTACAGTCGTCTGTCAGCACTGCACGAAATTGCAGGAGCTTCTCACGTCATTTGATCGTGTTCAAACACCGCCTCGTAGTCGGCTGCTTCTAGCAAGGGGTCTCTACTTTCCAATTTGCGCGGTAGGCTGTTTTCTACACTTGCGGACTTCGGTCTGATTGACTGGACTTCGCCCTGAAGCAATGTCAGTGTCGCCGTTTGTGACCAAGAGCCTCCCAGCCTGTTGCGGCCAGCCCCACTTGTCCATCTTGTCCCTAGCGCCGTTTTAACCACAGTTGTCAATACTGACTGACTGTGCTGTTTTTCACTCGAATGGTCTTGGGGCGTATCTCTCTTGTAGCTCTCTCTGGAAGTTTGCCCCCGGTGTCCTGGCTGAAGCAGGGTGACTGAATGGGAATAAAGAGTGTGGTGCTTGTTTAGGCAGAGGCGAATGTTAATCTCACTCTTCCACCCTCGGCAAAGCAGGTTGCTAGGCTATTTTAAATTGCACTCTGACATCTGCTGGGCTGTGAGTTTTTTTTTTTTCACAGGGGGATGGTTCACATAGAGGTGTGTTCGTGTCCTGAACTCAACCGGCTCCCATGGCTTCAGGCTTACACCTTATACATCCAGAGAATCCTCAACTCAAAGTTGACCCTGCTCCAAAGCCTCCTCCCTTTCATTACTTCAACTACAGAACCCTACTTCCACCTTCACATCCAAACGGGCATAGCTTGGTCAGTAAAATTGGGGAGCATGTGAGCCTGAGATTTCCTAAAACATACCATAGCATACCCAAATAAGGTCTACTTTCCTATCTTTAACTTGGCAGCTTGCGTGACAACACCGTTCAGCAAATTCTTTTTGCGGCAAAAACCTGACGTGACCAAAGCACAAAATGAATTTTTAACATGACGCATCAATGCCACCTATTATCTGCTGCGATTGCTACAAAAGTAAATAAATAAAAAATAAATATGGCAGGCGCACAACTTTTTTTTTTCTATTCAGTGACTTTTGTGGCAATGGCGGCACGCTGCCCTTTAGCTTTAAACATCTAAAGCCAAAGCGCGACATGCCATCATTGCTTCAAAAGTAATTTCACCTAAAAGTACCGCATACCAAAACTGTTTCCTGGGATGACAGGCGCTTTGTCGTCACCGTCGTAAAGCTTTGGAATACTCTTCCGTTGGAGATCAGATCCTGTCAGTCCTTGCTGATCTTTAGAAAGATGATAAAGACCTGGTTGTTCAACCAATAATATACTCACTATTTTCTGCCTGTTGTCCATAGCGCCGAGACACCCTCGGGTATTTGAGCGTTATAAATCTCAAAAATAAATAAATAAATAAAATAGAAAAACAAAGGCGGGAGGAAGGTGAATTGTTTTCTGTTGTACTTTTATAGCAATCACGGCATGCATTGCTTTACTTTACACATATTAAGCTAAAAGGCTGCGTGCCATGATTGCTACAATTGTAAATAAATAAAAAAAAATACGTCAGCCGCAAACTTTCTTTCTATTTAATAACTTTTATAGCAATGGCAACACACCACGCTTTAGCGTTTAACATCTACATTTAAGGCGTGCCGTGATTGCTAGAAGAGTCAATACATTTTAAAACAAAACCAGGCGGACTGCACATTTCTTTACCATTTGCAAAGCCAAAAGCTCTCCATTTAAGTGATGCGAGACCTATTGCATTGCAAATGCTTGTTTTATATTAGTTTCCGCGGCTGTTAGAAACTTTACCAGACGACAGACCAGTTGAACATCGTCGCTGGAGAAGCATGCCAGCACAGCTTGCCTGCTGGACCGTATATGTTTCCTGTTAAAGAGTGGTCTCAGGAGGGTCCGGCGCTCCCGCATTAACTCCCGGCATATAGTGATAAGGTTCCCCAAGTCACCATCCCCACAGAGTCGGCAGGTTGCTGGCTTAGGAGGGCATAGCCACGGCGGCAAGTGGTGTGCAGATGGGAGTAATCCTAGGCGAAATTTCAGAAACTTCTTTTTCGTAGTTTTATAACAACTAGTGTGGAGATATGCTTGAGGCGCAGCTTTGGTGTAAGTCTGTAAGATAAGCCAGCCGTGCGCCCGTTCTGTCAGGGAGGCTTTATACTGCATAAGGGATTCCTTCTTGACTATGTTGCTTACTGTTTTTTCGAAGCTTGCGTGAGTCACTGGTTGTTCCCAAAGGTGCCGTAACCCTAATTGATCCAAGAGCGGCATCCAAGCAGCGTCTGGGGGGGCAAGCCATTTTGGCTTGTAGTTCTTTCCACAGAAAGGCATTCAACGATTCCGGCTCTCCTCTTCTGATTTTGTGCCAGCTTTTGATAAATGCACCTTTACGTGCAAGCTCTTCTCTTTGTAACCCAAATATTCTAACCTTATTTGTGCGGGGGATGTGTAACCCCGTAAACCGTAGATCATTCGCAGCTCTCTCGCTATTGTGCCGTCAAATGTTTCTGCGTCCCTCCCTCTCATAACTTCACTACCATAGGTAATAGATGGTATTAGTTTTGCCTGTATCACCCTGGTTAGGGGGAAGAAGCTCGGGCCCAAGATCTTGTTTTTTAAGTTTCTTATTGCCACTGCTGTCATTATTTCTCTTTTTGTTATGGACTCACATTGGGGTCTGTGATTGCCTTTGTTATAAATAATAACCCCCAGATATTTATATTCTTGTACGGTCTCCAGCTTGCGTTTTGCCAGGTACCACTTTTTTAACCATTTTGTTTTACAAATGTTAACACTAATAACCTTTTGTTTTCTCTTGGTTGATACTGAGTTTGTTAGTTTCCGAGTATCGAGAAGTGACGTCTAGCAGGCACTACAGGCCTACGGGGAACCGGCTGATAAGCACCAGATCGTCTGCATATAATAAACTGGCTAGCTGGAAACCCCTCTTGTTTGGGGGCATGCGAGTTGCATTCATTCAGAGAGACTGATAACTCTGTCATAAAAAGATTAAAACGTGCTGGCGTTAGAACGTAACCTTGTTTTACCCCTGAGCTTGTTAAAAACTTTTTTGATAATCTCCAGCACCCAGTTTTACTTGCACCCAGGTATCACTGTGCAAAAGGATTAGTCGATTAAGAGCTGCGGTGGGATGTTCAGTCTTTTTAGCTATTGCCATAAAAGGTTTCTATTGACATGGTTAAATGCTGAGCTATAGTCCATATAACACAGGTATAATGGCTGTTTGGATTCAAGCGCAGCATCTATCATTAGTGAGAGAGCTAGGATGTTAGTATTGGTCCCCATGTTCCTGCAGAAGCCTGTTTGGTTAAGTGGAATTGCAGTGATTTCTGTGGCCCAGGTCATTAGTTCTTGAAGTAATAGACCTGCATAATATTTGGCTTTGTCTAATAGAGCTACCAGCCCGTAGCTTTCTGGGTCACTCCTGTTTCCTTTTTTGTATATGGGTGAAATAATCGCGCCCCTACAAGCTGATGGAATCGTTGATGTTTGCAGGATTTTTTCAAAGATTGGTTTGAATACAGATGCCCGGAATTCTGCTCTTGTTTAAACAATATAGGAGGAATCCCGTTTGGGTCTGGGGCACCCTTGTGTCTTTCCCCGTAGCAATTCTTTTGCAAATTTGTGCGTTATGTTATGTTATGTTATGTTATTCAAGATTTATTAAGCGCACGGGCACCCAGAGGTTTCATGGCGCTACAGGAGAGAGAGATGTTCATGATTAAGATGTCCCATTCTGTTGCCGAGTTAGGGACGGTGTAAGATGGTCGAGCTTCTGAGTCAAACGGGCGTTTCTTGATCTTTATTCAAGTGTGAATCAAGAAAGGTTATCCAGGCCTCTTCCGTAATGTGTGAATCTATGCCCTGGCACTGCGGGTTAGTCAGAGCGTTAATCTTCTGCCAGAATTGTGCACCATTATTGTGTTTAATGTCATGTAGAAGTTTGGCCCAAAGGCGCCTTGTCTGCTTCTTTTCTGAGACGACAGGTTAATTGCCTGCGGGTGGCTTTTAAATGCCTAAGTTCTTTAAATGTAAATGTAAATGTAAATGTAAATGTAAATGTAGTATACTTGTAAAGCGCACAGCTGCCCCAGCAACGGGGCATCCCGGCGCTGTATAACTCTGGGGAACCCGTCCTGGCTTTCCCTGTGGGATGGTCCCTTGCTGGGAATCCCCAAGGTGGAGCCAGGCATCCCTGGAATTGGTGGGGCCGTTGTGGAGATTAGGCAAGCTAATGCCCAGAGTTGCCGAGTGGAACCCCTGATTAGAGTAAGCACCGAAGCGAGAATTATCGAGTCCGCTGACCAAGGTCCACGACCCTGCCGCGTCGGGAATTGAACCCTGGTCCCGGGCTGACTTCTGCTCTCAGGCCTGCCGCCTCTAACCAGTGAGTCACACTACTCCACCTGCCGCAGGGTCTTTCCTCACTCTCCAAAGCATTCGATTTATCAAGGCTTTTAGCCTTTTTAGTTGAGCATCATTTCTGATGTGCAGGTGTAGGCATTGATTTGGCGCATGGGGCCAATCCTATGTGTAGGATATTCCCCTTTTTGGTCCCAGAGCTGTCTCTTAGCATTTTTGTGTACGCCTCCCAGCTTACAATTATGTCTGACTCTGATGCTTGTGCTTCTTCGAGTAACTTTTTTTGCGAGAGAGAGGAGGCTTTCTGGGGCGTCTGTTCTGCATTTTACCCTTTTGTTGTTGGAGGTATATTGTAGGAGGTATGCGTTTGCTGGCATTGAGTGAGATATTAGGGATGTATCTACCTTAATTTCCTGGGGCAAGTGTTCGCTGTAGTCTAACGAACCAATGCGGTAGTCCCTTACCTTTGGGAACATGCATCGAGAGAAGAATGTAAAATCAAGTGATGTGCTTGCCACTGCATTGTGGAATGTTGCAGCCTGTGGTCTGTCTCCTGGGAATCTTCCATTAAGTGCACGAAAGCCTGACTGTTCCAGCTTCATTAGAAGCTTCTGCGCCGTTTTCGTGTGTTTTCCAATTGAGCCGCATTGTCTTGTGGTTTTATTTCCCATGCAAAAGGGTCCTACTCAAGGTGGGTATTTTTGGCTGAGTTACCGAGCATGTTTAAATAGAAGTTTACCCACTGATAATCAGGCTGTTTGTTTTCTCATCCCTTAGTATTTTAACTAGTTTCTCCTTCAGCTGCTGACTTCCTCTAGTTTTGTCACGCGGGTTCAAGTAGAGATTGACCAGTATTGTGTGCTCATTTTTTCCCATCTCCTGGAAGGTAATTCGTAGAGCTTTCAATGCATTTGGAGGAGCTAACTTATATGCCAAGTGCTCTACTGCATAGATGATACGTATAGAACTATAAGTGACAAGGCCACCCTTACTGTGGCCAAAATGTGTGGTCTCTGTAGCTGGTAGAAAGTGCAGGCTCAATCCCTGGGGTGCTGTCGGTGAATCAGACCAAGTTTCTTGGCGTGTGATGATGTCGAATTTTTGTAACTAGGTTTGCAGTTCTGAATCCATGAGCTTAGCTCCTAAATCGCTAATGTTCCAAGAGCGGAATTTGAGAGTATGTTTAGTTTTCTTTGTATGTGGCCTGGTGTGTCACAGACTTTCAGTTTTTGTGTTGAGGGTCCTTGAAAGGCAACTCCACTCTTGAGGAACTTTGCGTTTAGTTATATTTGTTCTATGTTTCTGCAATTCTCCGGGTTCTGTATTCTCTGGAGTTTTACTGCGGGCCCCTCGTAACACAGAGAATGATCGTGTGCTCAAGAAGATCAGACCAGGGTCTTTTTCATTTTCTCTGTTGATTATTAGGGGGTCCGGATATCTGGGTTTAGTGAAGGGTCGTAGCTTAATGCCCCAGATGTTGAATTTAGCTTGTTCTTTTAGCACTTTCTCAGGTAATTTTTCTGTGGCCCAGACTGTTTTTGTTGCTTCAGCTCCTGGTTGCTCCGTTGATTCAACAAATTCGACTGACCCCAAGTCATTGGTTTTTAGATTTGACAAGCTGTTGATGGAGCTTAGTAAACGTAAGATATTTCCTCTATTTAGTATGTCAACCATTCCCTTTGATTTGTACTCCGGAATTAACACAATTGTTGAAGTGTCGGTAGGCCCATTCTGTTCAGTTGGACTGCTCTGTTTGGGGGTTTGTGCTTCCCATGTGGGTTCTTCCGTCGATGTCTCCTGACCGTAGGTGGATGTTTCCTTTACCCGGGCCATCTCTATACCAGTATGAATTGTTGTTATTATAACCCCTTTTGTCAACCCTGTATTTTCCTGATTCGTTTTTGAGAGCAGTGCCGTTGTTGTATATTTTGTTGAGAGATGTACTTCCTTCCGTTTCTGCCCTCTCTTTCCAGATCAGACTTTCTCTTGTGTCTCCGTCCGAGCCTATCGCATTGCTCATCTGGGCTGACATATCTTGTGAAGGTTCCATTGACTCATTACTCACGCTGTTGGAGTTTCCCCTGCTGAATAGCACAGGCTGTATTGTCTTTTGATTTCACCCCTCTCCGATGTTTGGGGGGGGGGGTCGGTTGTTTTCTGCCAATCCAGTTTATGCGGGGATTTTCTGGAAGGTGCTGTGCTATTTTTTTGTAGCGATTGGGCTCCTAGGCTCAATGTTTTGTTGTACGATCCTGATTTTTGCGGTGGTCTTCAGCTTCGCACGAGGACCGTCCTTCTCACTTTATTATGAAATTGCCCTCTTTTACTCTCTGGGGCAGAGTTTTGTTATTACCTTTAATTTCAGAGATGTGCTTGTCCCAATATACACTTGTTTACCAGCAATGATTAAGGCAAGTGTCCTACAGAGAAATCAAGCTGCCTTCTTACTATTACACAAACAGTTTCTGTAATTTGAGATGGTAGTTCAGGAGTAGACATGGTCCAGGAGAAGTCCTAGTCCATACTGCAGGAGTGCCAATGGTATAGGCAGGCAGGACTGTGGTGCCTCTTTACCAAAGAATTGATGTAAATGCTAAACATAAAGGTGTGTTCATTATGTGTTCCAGAAGAGCAGCGCGGGCATTGTCACAAGTTCTGTTTAGGCAAGAGAACAACAGATTATCTCTCTATCCTTAAAATGAAGCAACTATTGTGAAATCCTGGTAAAAATATGGACACCTTTCTAATATTTAGGAAAAGCCTTGCTAGACTTCGGGACAACGTCTGTCCTACCATGGATAGAGTATGCTCGGATTCAGAGAACTGGGAATGGGAAAGGGCAATAAAAACAGGCTCCTCCAACTCACGATTCAAAAAGGGGGTGGTGATGGACAGAGTATCTGAATTAAGCAGAACACTCCTACCCAGTCAACAGATCAGGGCTTGATCCATCGCCGTTTTTTAGCTCACTGCACCATCCCAGTTCAGAACCTGGCTACATGCAAATTAGTCTGTCCCTGGCCCAGTGCATCATGGGAACAGGGCAGACCAAACTACCAAGCCAATTCTTTACTGGAAAGGAAACAAGCTTCCGGGGACCGGTTTCTGGCATTACAGCCGTCTTCGGCCCGGCTTGCTTGAATCCTGATGGTGCAGTGAGCAAGGGACTCACATCTGAGCATACCCTTCCACACTTGTGGTGGCCAAAACGATTCAAAAAGGGGGTGGTGATGGGCAGAGTATCTGAATTAAGCAGAACACTCCTACCCAGTCAACAGATCAGGGCTTGATCCATCACCGTTTTTTAGCTCACTGCACCATCCCAGTTCAGAACCTGGCTACATGCAAATTAGTCTGTCCCTGGCCCAGTGCATCATGGGAACAGGGCAGACCAAACTACCAAGCCAATTCTTTACTGGAAAGGAAACAAGCTTCCGGGGACCGGTTTCTGGCATTACAGCCGTCTTCGGCCCGGCTTGCTTGAATCCTGATGGTGCAGTGATCTTTTGACTGGGTAGGAGTGTTCTGCTTAATTCAGATGCTCTGTCCATCACCACCCCCTTTTATGAATCGTTTTGGCCACTATAGGAGTGGAAGGGTATGCTCAGACATGAGTCCCTTGCTCACTGCACCATCAGGATTCAAGCAAGCCGGGCCGAAGACGGCTGCAATGCCAGAAACCGGTCCCCGGAAGCTTGTTTCCTTTCCAGTAAAGAATTGGCTTGGTAGTTTGGTCTGCCCTGTTCCCATGATGCACTGGGCCAGGGACAGACTAAGTTGCATGTAGCCAGGTTCTGAACTGGGATGGTGTAGTGAGCTAAAAAACGGTGATGGATCAAGCCCTGATCTTTTGACTGGGTAGGAGTGTTCTGCTTAATTCAGATGCTCTGTCCATCATCACCCCCTTTTATGAATCGTTTTGGCCACTATAGGAGTGGAAGGGTATGCTCAGACATGAGTCCCTTGCTCACTGCACCATCAGGATTCAAGCAAGCCGGGCCGAAGACGGCTGCAATGCCAGAAACCGGTCCCCGGAAGCTTGTTTCCTTTCCAGTAAAGAATTGGCTTGGTAGTTTGGTCTGCCCTGTTCCCATGATGCACTGGGCCAGGGACAGACTAATTTGCATGTAGCCAGGTTCTGAACTGGGATGGTGTAGTGAGCTAAAAAACGGTGATGGATCAAGCCCTGATCTTTTGACTGGGTAGGAGTGTTCTGCTTAATTCAGATGCTCTGTCCATCATTACCCCCTTTTATGAATCGTTTTGGCCACTATAGGAGTGGAAGGGTATGCTCAGACATGAGTCCCTTGCTCACTGCACCATCAGATTTCAAGCAAGCCGGGCCGAAGACGGCTGCAATGCCAGAAACCGGTCCCCGGAAGCTTGTTTCCTTTCCAGTAAAGAATTGGCTTGGTAGTTTGGTCTGCCCTGTTCCCATGATGCACTGGGCCAGGGACAGACTAATTTGCATGTAGCCAGGTTCTGAACTGGGATGGTGTAGTGAGCTAAAAAACGGTGATGGATCAAGCCCTGATCTTTTGACTGGGTTGGAGTGTTCTGCTTAATTCAGATGCTCTGTCCATCACCACCCCCTTTTATGAATCGTTTTGGCCACTATAGGAGTGGAAGGGTATGCTCAGACATGAGTCCCTTGCTCACTACACCATCAGGATTCAAGCAAGCCGGGCCGAAGACGGCTGCAATGCCAGAAACCGGTCCCTGGAAGCTTGTTTCCTTTCCAGTAAAGAATTGGCTTGGTAGTTTGGTCTGCCCTGTTCCCATGATGCACTGGGCCAGGGACAGACTAATTTGCATGTAGCCAGGTTCTGAACTGGGATGGTGTAGTGAGCTAAAAAACGGTGATGGATCAAGCCCTGATCTTTTGACTGGGTAGGAGTGTTCTGCTTAATTCAGATGCTCTGTCCATCACCACCCCCTTTTATGAATCGTTTTGGCCACTATAGGAGTGGAAGGGTATGCTCAGACATGAGTCCCTTGCTCACTGCACCATCAGGATTCAAGCAAGCCGGGCCGAAGACGGCTGCAATGCCAGAAACCGGTCCCCGGAAGCTTGTTTCCTTTCCAGTAAAGAATTGGCTTGGTAGTTTGGTCTGCCCTGTTCCCATGATGCACTGGGCCAGGGACAGACTAATTTGCATGTAGCCAGGTTCTGAACTGGGATGGTGTAGTGAGCTAAAAAATGGTGATGGATCAAGCCCTGATCTTTTGACTGGGTAGGAGTGTTCTGCTTAATTCCGATGCTCTGTCCATCACCACCCCCTTTTATGAATCCTCCAACTCACAACTTCTTTAAAATGTTCAAATGCATTAAAATCCACTAAAGAGCCAATACTGAGCTAAACATATTTGATGCCGGGAACATGCTTAAATGATAGAATGTGCGGAAGGGAGAGAACATGTCAGCATGATACCAGGGACTCATCAGTGCCAACCTGAAAATATTAATTTAAGATGCTAAGAACTCAGGAGAACACTTAACATGGGCAAAGAGATCCCGGTTTAGCAAACTACATGAGCTGTCGAGAAGATGGCTCTAGTTGTATTGAATTGCGGTTGCAAAACATTCACTTTTTCTCGACTCCTTGAAGGAGGTGGTAAACCATTCACAAATTGGAAGGGGCTCCCAAGGGACTCCCTTGGCCTTTGAGAATGGAAAGCAATTATCTTTTATGAGCATACTGCCTACCCGTAAAAAATGATACTTCAAAGTTATTTTTTTTCTTTTTAAAAGCATCCCGTTTTCCTTTAAGAAAAAGGGGCTGCATTAAAAAAAATTACTTTATTAAAAAGCAATTACAGACATGGCTTTATTAAAAAAAAAACAATCACAGACATAGGAGTCTGCTGACCTCAGCAGGCCACAATCCCTGTGATGAGTGCTATTCCTAAAGAGTCGCAAACAGTAACTTACCTCATTAATTTTCATGAGTTGAGTCGATTTGCGACCCACTATGAATCACTATTTCAAAGATGTACGTGTTCTTACATCAGGAATTGGGAGTTCCTAATTGCAATTCAGTAAGAATTGCAATTAGGAAATCGCAGTGCTAGAATTTTGTGCATGTTGCCCCTAAGAAGCTTCTTATGCAGGTGGCCATCACTTGTGAAGGTATCAAGCACAGGCAGTGGTGGAGGGTTTGGTGGTGACCTGCTTAAGATGTACTCGTTTTACACAGTCACCATACAGATGATGTAGTTCATCAGTCTCCATTGTTTATTCAAGTGACCTTCCTTCTGATGCTTTCAACCATTACCCAGGCAGCATCCTCACTTTGCAGGGGTGGTGCGAACTGTTACAGAACTCATAGGGTCTCTTCACATTAGTTGAGAACATTCTCAAGCATTACTCTAAGAAATCTGCTCCACTTCCTTCAATACAAATACTTGGTAAAGAATAAACAAACCCTCGATACCTTGCACCAATGTTTGGAGCTGAGTTTGATAAAAAAATGTTTTTGGCTTATTTATTGATTTTTTTGGATACTCCACAGAATCTGGCTGCTGTGATGAAGTGTATATTTTCTTTACATTTGCAGTGCAGGATAAAAATAGGAATCTTAACTTCTAAAAGATTCTGATTCAAAAACTAGGAGGCATCTCTTTCAATGCAATATAGGTATGGTGAAAATACAGTGGCGGCTCGTTAGGGGACAGTAGTGAGTTAGGAAAAAGAAGGAAAAAACTAAAAGAAAATGTACCTGGTGGTCGCCATTGCCTGCCGCCGCCTCTCCTCCAGCAGGAACCAGAAAGCACACAGCCTCCCAGAATCCCCTGACCAATCAGAACACTGCCTTACAGCAGCGTTGTGATTGGTTTGATCTCTGTAGTTCGGCGCTCAGAGAGGGAGTGGGAGGCTGGGCATGTTCTCCACCCAGGTAGTTTCCCATGCCTTCATCTGTTTGTCCTGCTCTTACTTGTCCAGATTATTTGCACTGTGAACAAATCTCCAGATGTCAGTTTAGGGTTACTTTCTGCTTTACAGGTGTTTAAAAAATATTTTTCTTATGATCAAAAAAATCAAAGGAACACTTTTTTTCGCATTGGAAAGTGTTCATTTGGAGGCAACTTCTCTATTTTGCAAAATAGAGAAGTTGCGTGCACTTTGCCGCTGGCAGCATGGATCAGTCACTGAAACGGAAAGTGCTGATCTGCAGACCAAGAGTTTGAATCACTGCCATGCTGACTCAGCTTCCATCCTTCCGAGGTCGGTAAATTGAGTGCTATCAAATTAGGCAATAGTAAACATGTTAATTACAGCACCTAGAAGTAGCAGAAATGTACTGTCGTACCTTAGCCCCGCTGAAAGTATGCCGCTCGACGAGATCGGCCCCGTCAGCCCCATGGTTTACAGATGAGCTTAGAGATGGCAAAATTGTCTGCAAGAAGCTGGAGCGCATCTGGCGCTCCAACTACAATGACACAGACAAGGTCAGATTGAAAGTTTCACTAAGGATGTATAAGGATCTTATAAGGCAGGCCAAGACTTCCTATTTTACAGATCGGATTGAGAGGGCAAAGAATTCATCTAGAGAACTCTTTGATACCGTTGCTGGCTTGGCTACTCCCAAGCCAGTGACCGTTCCTCCTAGTCTAGAATTCTGTGAGTCTCTAGCTGAATTCTTTCTTAACAAAGTACAGTCCATCTTCACTACTCTTGAGCCACAGGTCGCCTTGAGCTTATTAGAGGACTCTCACAGGTCTCCCGCAAGTATTCCTCAGGAAGAGAAATTTCTGGCGTTTGAACCAGTACATACCACAGACATCCTCAGACTACTGCAAGCTACTAACTCGGGTTCTCCTCTTGACCCCTGTCCAGTGTCAGTAGCAAAGCTGGCAGCCCTCCCAATTGCAGATACTCTAGCTGGGATGTTTAATCAGATGTTTGATGTGGGTGACTTTCCTACATGTTGGAAACGGGCCTCTATTTTTCCTTTGCTCAAGAAGCCCACACTGGATATTACTGATCCAAACAGCTATAGGCCCATTGCCAGACTGCCGCTCCCTGCCAAACTAATCGAGAAGGCCATGAACCTCCAACTATCTGCCTTCCTGCGCTCAACACAGGGCCTGGACCTAGCCCAACATGGGTTCAGGGAAGGCCACAGTACTGAGACCGCCCTGATCAAATCCACGGAGGAGGTCAGGAAGGCTCTTGATGCAGGAGGCCAAGCTGTGCTGGTCCTTCTCGACTTATCCGCGGCCTTCGACACGGTCCACCACAATGTGTCGGTGGGCCGTATAAAGGACTGCGGGATTCAGGGGAAGGCACTGCGTATCTTGAAAGCCTTTTTGAGGAACAGGGTTCAGGTGGTGGCAATGGGAGATTTCGAGTCGAAACCTTTCGAACTTCCAGGGGGGGTCCCTCAGGGATCCTCCCTAAGCCCCACCCTATTTAACCTTTATGTTTCCTCTCTTGCCCCGGTGATCCGATCCTACGGGTTCGAGTTAACATCGTATGCCGATGATACCCAGATTGTGGTATCATTGCTCCCGGGGAAGAATCTAGGCGTTTAGTTTGGATCTCATCGGGGTTCAGCGATGTCGGATGACAAGCGATCTCAAATCATCCGCACATGCTGTGTGCATTCATTCTTGATGTCACTTCCTCTACCTCTGACATTTTGTTGAATGGACGTCTATTGTTGAGCTAAGGGCTGGATCACAAATACAACAATAATCCTGGTCTGGACTAAACACCCTTTTCTGCCTAAAAAAGGATTTTAAAAGTCAATGTTTTACCACTAGTGGGATTATACGTTGTATCTCGCTTTTGGGACCTTATAAGTATTTAGTTATGCAGCACAATATCCTTGGTGCAACAACATCAACTGTTGCATGGCTAAACGCTTATAAGGTCCCAAAGGCGAGAGCCATTGCTCCCACAATGATACCAAAGGTGAACATGACTAGCATACATTTCCGCTTGATCAACTTTGCAGGAGTAGTAGATGTTTCCTTGGAAACCAAAGTTCGAGCCTTGGGTCGACTCCGATGTGATTCTGGACAAATCACCTAATCTCCCTGTGCCTACCAAAAAACAAACTTTGAGAATTAATCACGCAGAACTTCCTGAGAGAGCTCCATGATTTATTGGAAGGGAGGGGGAGGGATTGCAGAGAGAGTGGGGTGGAGGAGCTGGGAAAAGACACGAGAGGGAAAACAAAACAAGCCTCGATCTCTTGGCTTTATGGGGCCATGTGTTTAAACACATGGCCCCATAAATATAAGAACCATGGGAACACATGCATAATGAACGCCTTGCTGCAGTGCCTGAGCAACACCGACCTTTTCGCGGAGTACCTGGTGCTGGAACAGTACCGGGGGCCGAGTGGGCTGGAGAGCTCTGAAGTGCGCTTGGAGAGCCTGGATGGGCTCGATGGCTCCGAGTCTCTGGACCACTACCGGGGCAGCACCAGGGGACAGGGGCCCGAGGTCACCGAGCAGCTTGCCAGCCTCCTGCGGAGCCTCTGTACCCTGGAATACACCCCACAGCACAAAAGCAAGTTCAAGTTGAGGAGGAGAGGGGACCGAGGGGGCGGGAGAGCAACTAGCCATGTGCGTGGCTCACACTGTCAACATATCCTGCCCTACACTGTAGATGTCACTTTTGTTTAATATTCATGTTTCTAAGTGGATTCTGCTGGGGTGGGGGGTCGCCCACTTTTAAAGGGCTCAACTCTGCTCTACCACACTGCTTTCAAGGACAGCATGCTCTTGCACACACTCTCACTGCTCACCAATTCAAAGTTTGCTAAAAATTTATTGCAACGCATTGTCATACACAATGCCAATAACTCAAACTTTAATGCTGTGAGACCTATTGCATTGTAAATGCTTGTTTTTTTTGCTTTTAGTGTTACTGGTGAATCAGCCTTCGGTGACCCCCCTTCATTTAATTTCTGTTGGCACATCACCCGTTCGAAGGATCCTTTCTGTAGAGTTGGCAGTGTACCCTATTGCTGGATTTTCCATCCATAGAACCACTAAAGACAGCAGACTTACGAACCTTTAGTGAGCATTTATTCACACATTTTGGTAAATCATTCTCACAATACCCCCTAAACAAAACACTAGAGATTCCTTTATTTATTTATTTATTTAATTTTACACAAGCAAACATTTTGCTTCCATAACCACAATATTTATATTTTTAGCATTTAAATTAGCTTGGCAGAGCTCTTCACCCTGTTCCCAGGCTTTCTGTTGTTTAATGGTCTGCATTTCCTGGTATGGATCCTGTGCCCTCCTGTGTACTACCCTTTGTTATCCCCTGATCCTCTTGATCCTTGTCCAAGAGTCACAGATTGAGCCCCCGCCTTCATCTGTTGTGTATTTACATCTTTGAGTGTAGGATCTGGAATGCCCATTTCACGCCAGGAAGGCGGTATGATGAACCTGTGGGTACCAAGCCCAGTCTCCCTGGTTTCTGTGAGTTTGCCAATTAAAACCTACCTTGATAATGAATGCCAATGATAGTGATGCCAGTGATAATATAATGCAGCCAGACCTTTGATGCATCCCTTTACACTGCAATCGTGTGGGAGCTCTGAAATGTAAATAATGTTTTGAGGGGAAAAAAATGCTTGTGTTCATTCTCTACCCACACATATTTATCCATCCCCACCCCTACAGCCATCAGACACTCACATCCATGTGTGTGTCCTGCCCTCACCCAAGAATTCATTCATCTGCTTACATTTCATACAGCTATTCAGTCCCACCCTCCATGATACACAGCCACAGCTGCCCAAGCAGATTATCCATTCACGAATACACTCAAAAGGGGTCTCACTGCCCACCTCGGTTTAGGTCAATATGGAAAACCCTTTGTTTCCCCGCTCTGTAGGGCTAAAGGCCACCCACATGGGTCAGGGGGTTAAAGTACATATAAGGGGGTGAAAAGGGATAAAAGTTGTTTAGATGCCACTTATGCAAGCCAAAAGGCTTTGCCCCTCCCAGGTAGATATCTTTGGCTCTCAGGTATGTATAGATAGTCTGTGAGCCTGCAGATTTGGGAAAACGGACAGGAGTCCCAATGGCCCCCGCACGTTTTATCACGGAGTCGAATCAGTATGGTCTGCTGCAGACCTTTCAGAGCCCCTTAGGAAGAGGTGTGAAAGGGGGTGTCGCCGAATCTTGCAATCAGGGATGGTATGTATCAATGGTTTGCAAAGCAATTGGGGGTCCAAAACATTGAATAGTTACTGACTTCTGAAAGGAGTTGGCGAGTTGGCAACTGATTCGCAAAAGTGAAGCTGTCCCCATTTTGCAGCTTCACCTTTGTCAACATAATTGGAAGAGCAGGCAGTGGCCCCCCTGCTCAGACACCATTCCAAACATAAAAAAATGTTTTTGCTAAGAAACAGAAGTTCTTTTAACCTCTTCCATGCTCATGACGGCCATGGCCGGGAGCCGTCATAACCACGCCCGCGATCGGAATGTTCAGCACTGCGGCGGAATTCGCGCCGCAGTGATGAGGTTAAAGGAAAGGGCTGCTTAAAAAAAGCAAAGTTTATTATTTGGGACTGCAGACACAGTGATGGTGGTCTGCTGTTCCTTGCAGGCCACCAGCCCTGAGTTAGCTGCCAATTGCAGGGGGGCGCAGTTAGTAACCCTATCTAGTTCATATTCATTGAACGAGTCATTTTGACACTCCCCTGCCATTGGAGATGTTGCAGTGTGATCTATCAGTAAAGAGATCACATCACATTATTAAAGACGTGTCTCAAAAAGTCTGTGCGCAATTTGCGACCTCCCCCCTTTTTGCGGTCAGTCTTTTAGTAGCTCGGGCCCCAATTGTCTATGCTGAAGTATTTCCAAAAATAATAAGACCTGTTAGTAATAATGTGCTATGCAAGAACCAAAATAAATGCCTGTGAATTAAGTACAATAGGTTCAGAATACTTGTTCTAGGTTCCTGGTGGCTATTAACGTCGGTGGGCATAGAGAAAACGCCCAGAAAGCCAAGCGGGGTCATCAGTTGCTTCTATTTGGAGTGAAGAGTAAATAGTTCTCTGTTTGCCGTGGGCACCTACTGTGTGGCCTACACCTGAGTTGTGGTAAAGTTGAGGATATACACATGACTGTGCCACCCTCACCTACATTGTTAACATATGTGATTATAAACCGACCAGTTGCAAATTAACTGCACAGTACACTTGGATACTGGATTGGTGGAGAGAGGAACAAGGATAAATCTGTCCAACATAGCACCCAGATGTCCTTCAATCTAACTACTGTGCTGGAAAGGGTATGCCTGCAAACTAAACCTGAAGCAGCGGCTCCACTGCCACTAATCTCAGCTGCAAACGGTGCTTAATTTGAGCCAGTGGTATCCGGTGCTCAGCACTGGCATGTAATTGTCAGCACGGGCTTGAGTGACAGTCCACCACATGGTCTGTCAAATTGTGATATCAGCACAACAACAGTGTTCAATAAGTCAATATACATTTAAATGAATAATGGCTCACACCATTACTATAGCTGTGGGTGGCCTGGAATAGTCTGAATTGTCAGACTCGTAGGAGTGCGGTGGCTAATAGTTGTGTTGGTACAGTCATTGGCAGGGCTGGTGGGGGCAATGGGTGGTGCAGGCTGCATTTGTCTCCCGAGAAGGGCTTTGGCACTTACCTTCTTAGAAATTAAGCACTGGCTGCCACCACTAACCAGCAAGCACAATGTCAGAGTGAAAGGCAACACAAACCTAACTTTTGCAATGAGAAATGAAATTGTGAAGGAGGAGGGTGCATCTTAGAATTGAGGTCCAGGATATACATATATAAAATATGTGAACTCACAAATATGTTTCCTTTTGTTATTTTATAAGACCATAAACATGTTTTGAGTTTTCCTCCGAACTAATTTCTGATCAAACAGTACTTGATGACAGTTCCTTCAGCATCCTGATTGGCCTGTTAGTTTTTTTTATGTTCTGACTCGACAGCGCAGCTGTCGCCAGCCAATTATGTGAGCATCACTAGAGAGGGGCTTTGGCTCTGCCCTCATGTTTGTGAGCTAGGGTACATGTTTTGAGTGGGGAGAACTTGTGTGCTTCCACAATACAGTGTTTGCCCTCCAAGCAGCTGTGATAATTGTATTTATTTATCCAGCTGCCCAAGCTTGAACTTCAGGGGTACACACAAGACATTGGAATGCTATTAACGTGTCTTAGATAACTAGAAAATGTATGCTCTTTTTCACTGGCACAAGCACAGATGGGATGACAGTCATTAACCTATATGGATTTTTAGGTTTCTAAGTTTTCTCCTTTCACTTCGCCAGAGCGTCAGACCTCCTGTACACTCTTCACTAGTTGCCTATCTGGAAACGGATAATTTTCAAGGCACTTACTTTGGCCCACAAGGCTTTTCATGCTACCTGAGCCAAATACATTCAGTAGCGGCTGACTCTCTATCAGCCTGCCAGATCTCTGAGGTCAGAGTCGCCGGTCTGGCTGCGGTCCCAGTCATAAGAAGAGTACGGACGGGTGGCCGGTCTTTCAAGCACCTGGCGCCTCAGCTCTGGAATACCCTGCCGATTAATCTTCGCAGGAATACCAAATTGTTGGCCTTTAGGAAGGACCTAAAATCCTGGCTTTTCGCTCAGTAGGCCTGCCCCCTCTCCGCCGGCCACCCTGTTTCCACTGTAGGTCATAAAAGCGCCGGGACACTCCTCGGAGTAGCCGAGCGCTATATAAAACACCACCTAACATTAACATTAACATTAACTTCGATCCATTGCTTAATTTAACCGACCCTTGGTCCACGATCCCTGAAACGGCAGTCCCAAGCAAGAATAGCACACAGGCATTGACCTGTGGGCCTTGAAGGACAGCTGCCAGGACATAGGCTTCCAATAGCTGAGCCAGCAGAGTTTCCACCATCAGGAACCCTACTGGTTCTTCTCCTCTAAATGATGTGGTACGGTAGCAGCTTTTCCGGGGCCAGAGCCGTGCCACATTACGGTGGAGCTCCCACAAATATACACCCTAAATCGGGGTTTCATTCTACATTGTAAGTTTATTAAACTTGGTGTGAACGTTTGTGTGCATTTGTCCATGTTCGCCAGGCTTGGGCAACCCGTAGTTCCCCAAGTTACTCAAACTTGATCACTGCCTCTTCCCTTCTCTGGTTTCCTCAGGTGTGCATGTCAGATCAGCATTGACCTTCCAAGTTCACATGTTTGACACCAAATAACAAAGTCTAACACTGGAAATGACCCTTAGCAAACAACTGTTGTTCATGTCCTCCTCAGGCCTGTAGGTTAACTTATCCTGAACTTCTAGAAACTGAAGAGGACCACCCAGAGATGGTGCAAGCTGGTGCAGACCTATCTCTCTTTCAGGGCAACGCTTTTCTCCTTATGAATGAGTGCATGGCAAAGCATTCAAAGTAAACGCAGGACACCAGCTAAGCCGCCATAGGTTGACATATTCTAGTCAACCCTTTTTAGGGGGCAGGCATGTCTTGTCCTGAAATCTCAGTAGTCCTGAAAAGGATCTTTGTGATAGGTCTTCTTGCAGCGTAGATGCAGTACATCAAGGAGGTGGCATTTGTGGACACCAAACCTGGCGCATATTGAGGAGATTAGGTACCCAGGAGTTGTGCAATTAAAGTACTTCAATAAGTATATTAGGCCCCTCCTTTGAAGTTGATAATACTCTGTTTAAACAGGTGAGCAGAATAGAGTTACCCATAAAGTGACAACTCCTGGTTATTGAAAGATTGCAAAATGCTTTCCTGACCTTGGAGTGTAGAACAAAAACATGCCTCTCTAAGTGAAAGGCAATTTGCCACTCAGGCTTTTAGTACAGTGCCATTACTTCTGATGGCTGACTTATTCTAGGCTATTTTAATTGGGTGGAACAGGATTTTCCTATTTTTTTAGCTCATTGTGAGGATGTAAAGAGAGTAGGATACCACACCCATAAGAGGCAAAAAGAAGGGCAAAGAGCCCTTTACTGAGAATCTACGCCTTTTTACATTTATAAAAATAATGTCATGCAACTAACAACTTGGAAGCAACAAAGCATGCCCATCTAAAGCGTCAGAAAAAAATGTCACATTACCCAAAGTGAATGATGTCCTTTGTAATCGTTAGGTTGCAAAGAAACACAGGTGCTTTCAGGCATGCTTAGAGACATGTTTTAGCCACAAAAAAAACAATTTTTGAAAGAAAGCTAAATCTATGCTTTCCTTCGGATACAATTACTGCACATTCTGCATCACAGCGTTCTGCTTTTCCTCATCACACAAATAGATTGTTGCAGCACAATAACAGAGTGTTGCTGGTTCCCAATTCACTGAAGGCAACATCACTTTTTAGAGTACAAAGTGTGGAAGATCAGCCAGTCTACATTGTGGTACCAGCCCGTTTCACCTCCTATTGCTACCTGTAAATTAAAAATCCAAATCCCTGCTTCGATATACAGTAGAAATAAAACCATGTCCACATACATTCACACACCACACGCTGGTTTTAAACCTGTGTTGTTCATCTCTGAAGCTGGAGACAGTAGCCATGATGTTGTAGCTGTCGGCAGACGCGGGCTTAATTGTATGGCATTGCTAGGGGTGTATCAGTGTATGGAGGAGGATTTGCTGAATGGAGGGTGAACCAGCCTCTTCAAGAGCACAACCACATATGCACTTCTACTTTTAAGTGGTATCTTGGTTTGTGTCCTGCTTTATCTTTTGTGAGATTTAATAAGTTGGCTGGAAGTCTCTCTAATATGCTATGAGCTGTACTGCTGAGGGTAGACCTGATTTTCCTGGACTGGGAGACTTTGAGTAATGACAGTAGTTTTACATCCACCACAGCCTGGAGGAAATAAAAAAAGGCCACAGACAAATTCTTGACAACACACTGCTCTGAACTCCAACAAAGAAAACATTTTTGTTTTCTAGAAGCTCCCCTCTACTATCCCTCCACTATCCTTCTCAATCAAAATAACTGACTAAAATATCCAACGCTCAACTTACTTCAAAATTTTACTATACTAATTCACTACTAATCATTTATGGGTGCCAGAGTAGCTTGCTACTCGCCAAAAAAGAGCTTCAACGCCTCATCAGGGGTAGTAAGTGCTATATAAATGCAATTACCATATAATACAATACAATACATATGGGATCAAAGTTCTGACCTTTGGCATTCTGGCTTTGTGGCTTTTTGAATGGGGAGGAGTGTCTGAAAGCTAGCAAAAGTGCAGAAGGACTCCTAACTCGTCAGATATAGACTTGTGAAATGTGTCTGACTTCGTCAATACTGCCCATATAGCAGCGGTGAGCACTGTTGCGCAACTATCATGAGGCCCGCATCATGCAGTGCGGTTCAAGGGATACGGATCTTTTGATGGTATGTGTTGACAGCCCGTGGTGATACCACTTCCATTGGTCGAATACAATCATAGTGTACCGACGTGTTGCCGGGGTTTCTCAGAACAACTTGTCCACTTTATCTCATCATCCAACGCTGATTGCTCCCACTTTTTTGTCCTGGTGACGACCCTTTTCAAATCAATTTTTCTAGGGTTGAAATGTCAACAACCCCACTAGTGGACTGATTCTAATTTCAATTATGGGCACACTGTGCTCTCAATTTTAGTCATGTGAAAACACGTTTATATTAGCCCCAATTTCTGTATATATGCTTTGTATATAGCACTGCCCACAATTGTTTCACCATTGTCACTATTTACCATCACTGTGGCGTTACGTTGGAGCACCTGAATTTGATAAAAAATGTGTTTTGGGGAAAAAAAAGAAATGTTCATACAGTAGATAAATGTAACTGTATAATAACAACACAATGGTCGGCTTAAATTATTTAGCCAAGGGAGTTTAGACTTAATACTTTCTCCAAGAGAACCATTGTTTGCTGTATCACTGATTTGGGTCAGTTCCCAGCTGGATGAAATGCTGAGTTGGAGGTACTTTGTTTCTCTTATGCAAATAACACCACCCTTCCCACTATGCATCCGGAATTACTGGTTTGTAGCCAGGGGTTATTGTTAAACTCGTGCTGGGACAAAGCCATTCGCCGGCCATGCATTTTCAGATTCAGGTTTCTATAAATGTATGCTAAGATCACTTTTCTAGTTGAAAGAGTGTAAAGAGATCTCCAGCTAACTGTGCTATTTATAGCCTTAGCATAGGAAAAAAAATGCTGACATAGCCTTACACTGTTGACGAAAATGTGGTACCAAAGGAGAACCTGCCGTTTGCAATTGAGCATTGTAATACTAATACATGTAAGTCACGTAAATACAACACACATTGCATTACAAATGCTATAGGTGTCACATTTGCAAAAGTTATAACTATTGGTATTGTAAATGACGAAACTATTAATTTCGCTATTTTCAAAAACAAACATAAATAAAAAAAGTGTCAATTACAATACCAATAGCTCAAACCTTTCTAATGCGAGACCTATTGCATTGCAAATGCTTGTTTTTACTTCAATCACAGCTCAATCAGCAGAAGGACAGCAATGAAACAGGATCACTTAGTACTTGGTTCATGCTCCACCCGAAAGAAGAGGAAGTGAAGACAGCTAGCAGTGGCCAATTAGAAATACAGCAAATAAGGGCGACAATGGGCAAGGTGCAAGCCCCTTGTTCTATACAATATCTCTCACGAGTCGCAGGCAAGATCTAAAAAGTATGAATGTTGAATGTAGGATATTTGGTTCCTGCAATTAGGGTGCAGTCACACGATAGTCATCAGTCAGTTTGACTTTAGAACCAAAAAGTGCTCCCGCCATGCCAAAGCAAACTCTACTTTGCTTCATGGAAGCAAGAGCATGAAAAATTCTCTCCCTTCTATGAAGCAAAGCAGAATTTGCTTTTGGGCAGAGGGAGCTGCATGTCAGCAGCTCCTTCTGCCCAAAACCAATGCCGGCTCCTGCTGGAGGCAGGGATTCTGCAGGGATCGTGGGGTCCTTGAGGCTCACCCATGCCCCCAAACGTTGTGGCCATGCCCCAGGGGATGGGGTCCCTGGGGCCAAAAATGGCCCGGGTAAGGTTGCTTCGCAGGCTTCGCCACCCTTTCTTTAAACAAAAAATAAGGATGGGGCCATGCCCCGGGGATGGGGTCCTCGGGCTATTTCGGCCTCAGGAAGGGGGCTGCGTGCCCCCCTCCAAAAGCTTTAAAAAAATAAAAATAAAGGGCAGGCCCCGGAGGATGGGGGCCATGCGGCCCTCTTCCTTTCATGCAAAGAAAATAATTTTAAAAAAAGGGCACGCCCTGGGTAGGGTGTCTCCAAGGCCGGAATTGGCCTGAGGAGGGGTGCGGCAAGGCCCCCCTCCCGTATAAAAAAAAAGTAGCAAAGGGCCAGCCCCGGGGATGGGGTCCCCAGGGCAGAAATCTGCCTTGGGAGGGCAGCTGCACAGCCCCCGTCCCGTTTTTTAAAAAAAACAAATGGGCCAGGCCCCAGGGGATGGGGTCTACGGGGCCCAAAAGTATCAAGGGAAGTTGGGCCACACAGCCCTCTTCCTAGAATTATTTTTTTTTAAACTATCCCACCTGTTACCTCCAGTAAGCCCCACACTACTGGATTGCAGAGAGGTGGTTTGAGGCAACGCCCCTTTTTCCACCACTCTGCAAACGCGCTTCTCGGCGCACTGCTGTTGGGGTGATGAGGTCCCCTTTCCTCTTGAGGGTCCCAGAAGTAAAGTAGACATCATCCCGCAAACATCAGTGCGGCAGGAGGTGCGTTTGCAGAGTGGTAGAGAAAGGGGGAATGGCCTCTGACCACCTCCCAGTAAGGCAGCTGTTTGGAGCCTACTGGATGCACAGGAGGGCTAGTTGGCCCCCAGGGACCCTCAAGAGGCAAGGGGACTTCCTCCCCCACCAAGAACGCGCCAGGAGGCGCGTTTGCAGAGTGGTGGAAATAGGGGGCGTGACCTGCGACCACCTCTCAGCAGTCCTACTTTGTGGGCCTTACTGGAGTGAACAGGTAGGCTAGTTGTCCCCTAAGCACCCCCAGGAGCAAAGGGGACTTAATCTCCAACCAAGAGTGCGCTAGGAAGCGCGTTTGCTGGGTGGTGTACAAAGGAGTCGTGGCCTGCTATCAGAACTCAGCAATCCTGCTGTATGCGACTTACTGGAGGCAGTAGGAGGGGTAGTTGGCCCCAAAGGACGTCCTTGGGGGCCAACTACCCACCCTGTTACCTCCAGTAAGTCCCACACAGTGGGATTTCTAAGAGGTCTTTGGAGGCCACGCCTCCTTTCTCCACCACTCTGCAAATGCACCTCCTGGCGCACTACTGGTTGGGGAATGAAGTCCACTTTACTCCTGAGGGCTAAGCAACCCTTCTGGTACCTCCTGTAAGCCCTACGCAGCTGGTACCTCCTGTAAACCCTACCCAGCGGACGTCCTGAATGCTGGTTGGAGGCCCGCCCCCCTTTCTCCACCTCTCTGCAAACGCAACTACTAGTTGATAAACCACAGAAATTCTCTGAAAAAATCACAGGTTTCAGGGACGTAATAGTTAGAAATTAACATTTAAGAAACCATTGAATTTCGAAGATGTCATCTGTGATGTCATTTGAGATGTCTTCAGTGATGTCATCAGTGATGACATCGTCTACAGCATCTTTGACGCTCCTACTCACACCACTATAAAATCTTTCATACACCTGCAGCCACTCCCACACAACCATTCACAAACCCATTCACCGAGCCATACCAGAACTTACACACCCACTCACTGATTCATTGATCTATACACACATGCACTCGCTGCCATACTGACACTCATATACCTACTCACTCACTAATACAGCCATTGACATATCCACTCCTACAGCCATGCAAATGTTCACATACTGAGTAAGTCACCCATAGAACTACTCACACACCTAGACACTCACCTATGCAGTCAATCATACAGCCACTTAGTCACCCAAACAGTTACACACCCACCCACTTACTTACTCCTACAAATAGGAACACATTCTCAACTATACGGTCACTGACAGAAGCATGCACCTCTCTATATAGCCACTCTTGCATTCACTCACTCCCACAGTCACTCATATACCTGGTCACTCACGTATACTGCCTTTCACATACTCAGTTACTCACTCATACTGACACATGCACTCAATCACGACACAGCCATACAGACACTCATATATACAACTTTTCACACACACAACAGTACCCCATACAGCCACTGACTCACCCGCTCACTGATCCATACAGGCAGTCACACACCTCCTCACCCACAAATACGGACACCCAGACAACCATAGACATAGTCAGACAACCAATCAATCACCCATATAGCCATTCACGTACACACTAACGCACTCATACACCCACTTAGATGTTAACTGACAGGAGATACACACATTTACACAACCAGTCACTCACCCATACATTCACTGAGGCACCTAAACACTCACTTATACAGTCAGTCATGCACCCACTGAGTCATCCATACAGTCACTCATAAAACCCCTGATTCACAAATACACCTTGGTATCTATATTTAACACTCATAATTTTTTTTAAAACCCCCAGACACTAGAAGATGTCATCACTGATGCTATCAGTGATGTCATTTGTGATGTCTTCAGTGATGTCACTGACCATGTCATGAGGGATGTGATATGTGAGGTCATAGGCAGTGCATTGCTGGGGCGCGAGTTATAGTTAGTTCAGCTAACTATAACAGCTGAATTTTTCCCATTTTGTACAAGGGAAATGTCATACTAACTATAACGTCCCTTTAATTTTTGTTTTTTTCTGTGAATTTCTAATGTTTTTAAAATACTAATTCCTATCTATAACGTCCCTGAAACCTTTTTTCAGTGAATATCTATACTACTATTATAAAGGAAGAACTTTGAACCTTTGAGGCGGGTAAACTCAGGAACCACAGCGCCAATCCACACACCCGATACATCGTTGCAATCGTCAGGGTGTGCGGATGGACATAGGCTATATAAACGTTATAAATATACGTTATTTAAAAAATGTACCGAAAAATGTAGTCCCTTGGAAGAAGCGCCGGCCGCGACGTGCGTGCCCGACGTGAGGAGCGCGGGGAGGAGCAGCGTCCAGGAGCATGAGGAGGACTGGCGGACATGGCGCAGGGAGGAGCGGTGAGGAGCGGCGAGGAGCGACGGACAGGCGGTGCGGCGGACAGGCGGTGAGGAGCGGCGGACAGGCGGGGAGGAGCAGTGAGCGGCGGATGAGGTAGGTTATTTATTATTTATTTTTTTTAGGAGCGGTGAGCGGCGGAAAAATGAAGCAAAAATGAAAATCGTGAGCAAGAGGAAGCAAACGGAGCAATACAAAAGTGAGCCAAACGGTGCATTACAGGAGGAAAAAGTTACGTGTGCAGGTTACAAAAGCGTACATCGTGAGCAAGAGGAGGCAAACGGATCATTACAAAAGTGAGCCAAACGGTGCATTACAGGAGGAAAAAGTTACGTGTGCAGGTTAAAAAAGCGTACATCGTGAGCAAGAGGAAGCAAACGGAGCATTACAAAAGTGAGCCAAATGGTGCATTACAGGAGGAAAAAGTTACGTGTGCAGGTTACAAAAGCGTAGAAAGTAAACATAGAGGTATAGGAGGAAAAAGTGACGTGTGCAGGTATCAAGAGGAAGCAAACGGAGCATTAAAAAAGTGAGCCAAACGGTGCATTACAGGAGGAAAAAGTTACGTGTGCAGCTTACAAAAGCGTACAAACTAAACATAGAGGTATAATACTGCAATAAATGGAGGAAGGCTCCGGGGGACCCACGGACAACGTCGGGGCGGGCGGGGGCCCTGAAGCCTAATTGCTCCTGGACAACGTCGGGACGGGCTGCAAGTATATATATATATATATATATATATATATATATATATATATATATATATATATATATATATATAGACACACACGCACACACATAAATATTACGATAAAATATCACCAAGTGTACATTTTTAGGAATACTGCAAGTCACCAAGGTGTTCCAAGACATGCACAGACACAAGGCCGCAAGCGAAGTGCCATTGTAAAGGCCCAGAACTCTGAAGTGACTCGCAGTATTCTTTTCGTGCATGGTTGAGTATTTTTTCGTTTATAATATATGTCCCTCTGCCTCACACGACTTCCTTTTACCTTTCACTTCTACTAGAAGGGAAGGTTTTCAAGCAAAAGAAAAACATCTCCCTTGGCCTAAGTCTAAAGCGTGTTCGTGCTTTAAGTAAGAGCTAAGCGCAGGCAGTCGCCATAACGCGCCAGTAAGTTGTATGCAGGCTGCAACGCACATGCAAGTAAATAATATGTAGATTGCCACGGAGTGTTCCAAAATAATGAGCCGCCAATGTTGTATTCGCTGATTCAACTGTAAGCAACATAAGATGTCGTACTTATCTTTAGGAGTCATGTTTTGGGCTAAGTCCATATTCTTTAGTCGCCAAGCATAGTATGTAATGAAGACGAACCTGCCAGTTCCTAACCACTGGCTTCATAAACTTGGAGCTGATGCGCTGGATAGTAATGGGAGGGCACTGTAGAAGCTGTTCAGAGGGCAGCCTTGCTTTTGGTGGCTGACAGTTGTCGATTATTAACATTCTGCAAACAGAAAATTGCTAATATCTGCAAAGAAAGCCTGTGTAAACAGATGGGAAGGTCCTAAGTAAACAACCAGGCCTGGGCCGAGACATAATCATTGATTTCATAGGCCACCAAGATTGGCCCATAGGGGCAGCAGGCTTCCTGCTTCCTTATCTTCAGAAACAAGTCCTTTCGTTTCCAAGGGCTTGTCCGAGAGATGGGCAAAGTGGGAATCCTACTCTTCGGCCTGGATAAAACAGCAGTCAGTCAAGATTAGAGATCGCGTTCAGTATTCGTGGCACTCCTCGGCTTTGTCTTTAAAAACAAATCAAACGAGTACATGTTTGTTTTCACACAAAGATTGTAAAGGTCAAATTTTGGAATAATCAATGATGGGAGACGTCAAACCATAGACAGTGTCACACAGAGCCTTGCAGTGGGTAAGGTAAGTTTATTGTACAGTTAATTAAAACCATTACAAGCATACATCTCACAGCACATTTTCGTGGTAGCAGTTTGAGTCAAGGTAAAAACCACGGTTAAAAAAAAGGCAAGGAAGAACTATGAAATACGACAGACATAAAACTTGGCCACCTAAAACCATCATGAATAATAAAATAAATACATAAATGTAAAAAAAAAGCAAACGGGTGATTTATCAGTGTGAGAATAGCAGCTGGACAAAGCTGATTAACCTCTTGAATGCATACTTGGCAGCTGAGTGTTTCCGACCAGCGAGCCTTGGGTGCAGCGGTGTGCCATGAAAAGTGCCAAGTGCAAGGATGACTCCATGCCCAAGAGCGGGCTCTCAGGAAAAACCCGCGGAGGGTCATTGAGCATTCTTCTTTATAATTAAGTCTGTGTACTGGCATAAAGCTTGTACATTCTTATGTGACCCTTGGAAAGCTAGACGGGGCTGAGTGTGCAAAATGGCTACGGTGTCTGAAAAGCAATGAAGTACCGTCAACTGATTTTAAAATTGTTACTTCGTTGTTCCGTTAGAGTGTGAGATGTGTGAAGTACTAGAGTTCGCTATTAACAAAGGTATACTCCCATTCCTCTTGTATTCAACACCCCCCCTCCCTAATTTACAGTATACTCTTGTGATACCATGCCTCTTGAATGACTTTTACTCTGTTCAGCGCTCTGATATCCTAACGGGTCAAGTTCGTGCTCTATAAAACACTTAAATAAATAAATAAATAAATAAGAATGGTGACTGTTATAGGCGTATAAGTGGCGGCTGAGCCGGGCTAATCCGCCACTTTGGTCCAGTTCTAAGCAGTAATATGGCGAAAGCAGCAAGCCGCAAATATACAGGCGTGCAAGAGGAAAGTGCAGAGTGCGAGAACGATGTGATGGCCGAGTGCAAGTCAGCCCAAATTGACCAGCCAAGGGATCTTACACTATCTTCTTCTACATTTCAATTCAAGGTTAGTTAAGACCTACATCATACAGTAAAGCAAATACATTCGCATAAAACCATTAAAGGATGCAAAAAGCTGATTATGCAAAATAGAGATGGTTTACTTGAATAACACTGAAGGCCAGATAACTGGATTGAAAGTTCCTTGCTGACGTTCCGCGGCTCAGGGACCCTGGGCCGGTTGCTGCAGTGGGGGGGATACAAGAAAAGCTGTCCCTGCGACCGTTCCGAGCTGGTCGATTGCCAGCTCTGGAGTTCTTGGTTAAGTGAAGGTGCAGACATTGTCTTTATCGATGATCACGGTAATGCATTTCTCACTGCTTCTGGAACCATTTCGGTTGCTAGGCCATTTGTTCGTTTTTAGGTCTCGCCCCTGCTGTCGCAAAGCGAGCCTATTGCGATCGTTTCAGCTTTCAAGGACTGACAGGACTTGGAGTCAAGAGACTGGCACGCGCCCGCAGCCTGCCGGAATCGGATCAGGTTGCGCGCGTGAACACGCGCTCCGATTCCGGCAGGCTGTTCACACACCCACAATGTATATGGACGTGCACACACAAACAGACAGGAAAACACACATAGAGACCCCCCCGCCGCCGCACACACACAGAGACACACACACACCAGCGCACCTACACACACGCATGCACACACACATACAGAGACCCCCGCCCCCATAAACACATACACACACACACACAAGCGCACCCCCCTTCCCCCTACAACTAAGCCCCACTTACCGCCATTCTGGACTTCTGCAGCCTCCGCGGGGCTCTCCCTCGAGCATGGGAGCCCCGCTCTCAGGCACTCCGTGGGCGCGTGCGCGGGCTTCCGAAGACGAAAGTCCCGCCCCACGGAAGGTTTCGGTTTCCTGACTACACTTGTTTCCACTTAGTAGTCGGATGTGGGTCTATCGAGCCCTGCCTGCATCTGGGGTCGGTGTGGAGCGGATTGTCATGGGCGCACCGGGGAGATGTTGCACAGCCGCTCTATGTCCCAGGAGGCCTGCTTGCCCGGGCCCTAGCAGCGCAGGCCTCCTCTGCTCCTCGGTTACCTTCTGATGTGGCTTGAGCTCTCCTGGCTGCTCGGATCACACTTGCTGCTACGATGTAGTTTCATTGCCAACGGCCTTCAAAAACCTCTGTAGTAGCTTTCACTCACTTTTCTCGCCACACCGCCGGGCACTCCGGTGAGTCAGCCACACCAGGCTCTCTCCCTCTCTTATAGGACATGTTCCCGCTGCTTGCTGCCGATGATGAGGCACTTTGTTCCGGTGCCGCCACGTGGGTGGCGATCTGTTTCCTCCACGTTACCGACATTAGCACAATGCCTGCGGGAGCACTCATCACTAGCTCCCGGATGCACCGCGAATAACAGCCTTACGAGTGTCTTGCTCGGTCAATGTCACCGACCCTTCCGATGTTGGTGTATGGCAGCAGTAGGTTTCTTGAGTCAGCAACCCTCCATATGATGGCACAATATGCGGATAATATGTCAGCTATTCTGGGATGTAACAAAATACAGAGAAAATGTCCTGTCATTAAAGTTATAAATCATTAACTTGCCGCCGCAGCGGGCCTTGATAGCATGAAAACAAGGAAAAAACAGAATTAAACTGTCTTTTATTTTTTGCTTATAAAATTATTTCTTTCGGTAAATAATATGGCAACAAAAATACTACTCAATTTGTATGGTTACTAAACCAGTAGTATTAGACACCTTCTGCTAGTAACATGGAGAAAAATACAATACCATGATCTAACACTTGTTTTTCATATTTAACAAGCTGAACAACCAAATAAATGATACATCAATGGGCAGAGAGATGTCAAGCGTCGACGTTTCGGTCCCCATTGGTTAACATAATCCATAGGACCATCTTCAGGACCATAAGTTGCACATAAATCAAAAGACCTCCAGCCGGAAGTACTTCTGAACGTTGCCTCTCTTTTACAGAACTCTTTAGAGGGTTGAATTGATGAGCTTCCAGGAGCGAAAATGAATAAACGCTGCACAAGACGCTACAGTCGTCTGTCAGCACTGCACGAAATTGCAGGAGCTTCTCACGTCATTTGATCGTGTTCAAACACCGCCTCGTAGTCGGCTGCTTCTAGCAAGGGGTCTCTACTTTCCAATTTGCGCGGTAGGCTGTTTTCTACACTTGCGGACTTCGGTCTGATTGACTGGACTTCGCCCTGAAGCAATGTCAGTGTCGCCGTTTGTGTCCATCTTGTCCCTAGCGCCGTTTTAACCACAGTTGTCAATACTGACTGACTGTGCTGTTTTTCACTCGAATGGTCTTGGGGCGTATCTCTCTTGTAGCTCTCTCTGGAAGTTTGCCCCCGGTGTCCTGGCTGAAGCAGGGTGACTGAATGGGAATAAAGAGTGTGGTGCTTGTTTAGGCAGAGGCGAATGTTAATCTCACTCTTCCACCCTCGGCAAAGCAGGTTGCTAGGCTATTTTAAATTGCACTCTGACATCTGCTGGGCTGTGAGTGTGTTTTTTTTTCACAGGGGGATGGTTCACATAGAGGTGTGTTCGTGTCCTGAACTCAACCGGCTCCCATGGCTTCAGGCTTACACCTTATACATCCAGAGAATCCTCAACTCAAAGTTGACCCTGCTCCAAAGCCTCCTCCCTTTCATTACTTCAACTACAGAACCCTACTTCCACCTTCACATCCAAACGGGCATAGCTTGGTCAGTAAAATTGGGGAGCATGTGAGCCTGAGATTTCCTAAAACATACCATAGCATACCCAAATAAGGTCTACTTTCCTATCTTTAACTTGGCAGCTTGCGTGACAACACCGTTCAGCAAATTCTTTTTGCGGCAAAAACCTGACGTGACCAAAGCACAAAATGAATTTTTAACATGACGCATCAATGCCACCTATTATCTGCTGCGATTGCTACAAAAGTAAATAAATAAAAAATAAATATGGCAGGCGCACAACTTTTTTTTTCTATTCAGTGACTTTTGTGGCAATGGCGGCACGCTGCCCTTTAGCTTTAAACATCTAAAGCCAAAGCGCGACATGCCATCATTGCTTCAAAAGTAATTTCACCTAAAAGTACCGCATACCAAAACTGTTTCCTGGGATGACAGGCGCTTTGTCGTCACCGTCGTAAAGCTTTGGAATACTCTTCCGTTGGAGATCAGATCCTGTCAGTCCTTGCTGATCTTTAGAAAGATGATAAAGACCTGGTTGTTCAACCAATAATATACTCACTATTTTCTGCCTGTTGTCCATAGCGCCGAGACACCCTCGGGTATTTGAGCGTTATAAATCTCAAAAATAAATAAATAAATAAAATAGAAAAACAAAGGCGGGAGGAAGGTGAATTGTTTTCTGTTGTACTTTTATAGCAATCACGGCATGCATTGCTTTACTTTACACATATTAAGCTAAAAGGCTGCGTGCCATGATTGCTACAAATGTAAATAAATAGAAAAAAATACGTCAGCCGCAAACTTTCTTTCTATTTAATAACTTTTATAGCAATGGCAACACACCACGCTTTAGCGTTTAACATCTACATTTAAGGCGTGCCGTGATTGCTAGAAGAGTCAATACATTTTAAAACAAAACCAGGCGGACTGCACATTTCTTTACCATTTGCAAAGCCAAAAGCTCTCCATTTAAGTGATGCGAGACCTATTGCATTGCAAATGCTTGTTTTATATTAGTTTCCGCGGCTGTTAGAAACTTTACCAGACGACAGACCAGTTGAACATCGTCGCTGGAGAAGCATGCCAGCACAGCTTGCCTGCTGGACCGTATATGTTTCCTGTTAAAGAGTGGTCTCAGGAGGGTCCGGCGCTCCCGCATGAACTCCCGGCATATAGTGATAAGGTTCCCCAAGTCACCATCCCCACAGAGTCGGCAGGTTGCTGGCTTAGGAGGGCATAGCCACGGCGGCAAGTGGTGTGCAGATGGGAGTAATCCTAGGCGAAATTTCAGAAACTTCTTTTTCGTAGTTTTATAACAACTAGTGTGGAGATATGCTTGAGGCGCAGCTTTGGTGTAAGTCTGTAAGATAAGCCAGCCGTGCGCCCGTTCTGTCAGGGAGGCTTTATACTGCATAAGGGATTCCTTCTTGACTATGTTGCTTACTGTTTTTTCGAAGCTTGCGTGAGTCACTGGTTGTTCCCAAAGGTGCCGTAACCCTAATTGATCCGAGAGCGGCATCCAAGCAGCGTCTGGGGGGGCAAGCCATTTTGGCTTGTAGTTCTTTCCACAGAAAGGCATTCAACGATTCCGGCTCTCCTCTTCTGATTTTGTGCCAGCTTTTGATAAATGCACCTTTACGTGCAAGCTCTTCTCTTTGTAACCCAAATATTCTAGCCTCATTTGTGCGGGGGATGTGTAACCCCGTAAGCCGTAGATCATTCGCAGCTCTCTCGCTACTGTGCCGTCTAATGTTTCTGCGTCCCTCCCTCTCATAACTTCACTACCATAGATAATAGATGATATTAGTTTTGCCTGTATCACCCTGGTTAGGGGGAAGAAGCTCGGGCCCAAGATCTTGTTTTTTAAGTTTCTTATTGCCACTGGTGTCATTATTCCTCTTTTTTATGTGCTCACATTGGGGTCTGTGATTGCCTTTGTTATAAATAATAACCCCCAGATATTTATATTCTTGTACGGTCTCCAACTTGCGTGTTGCCAGGTACCAGTTATTTAACAATTTTGTTTTCCGAATGTTCACACTAATAACCTTTGTTTTCTCTTGGTTGATACTGAGTTTGTTAGTTAGTTTCCGAGTATCGAGAGGTGACGTCTAGCAGGCACTGCAGTCCTACGGGGGTCCGGCTGATAAGCACCAGATTGTCTGCATATAATAAACTGGATAGCAGGAAACCCCCCTAGCTTGGGGGCGTGCGAGTTGCATTCATTCAGAGAGACTGATAACTCTGTCATAAAAAGATTAAAATGTGCTGACGTTAGAACGCAACCTTGTTTTACCCCCAAGCTTGTTAAAATCTTTCCTGATAATCTCCTGCTCCCAGTTTTACTTGCACCCAGGTATCACTGTGCAAACGGATTAGTTGATTTAAGAGCAGCAGTGGGATGTTCAGTCTTTTTAGCTATTGCCATAAAAGGTTTCTATGTACCTGGTCTAATGCTGAGCTATAGTCCATAAAACACAGGTATAATGGCTGTTTGGATTCAAGCGCAGCGTCTATCATTAGTGAGGGAGCTAGGATGTTAGTAGTGGACCCCATGTTCCTGCAGAAGCCTGTTTGGTTAAGTGGAATTGCAGTGATTTCTGTGGCCCAGGTCATTAGTTCTTGAAGTAATAGAACTGCATAATATTTGGCTAATAGAGCTACCAGCCCATAGCTTTATGGGTCGCTCCTGTTTCCTTTTTTGTATATGGGTGAAATAATCGCGCCCCTCCAGGCTGTTGGAATCGTTGATGTTTGCAGGATTTTTTCAAAGATTGGTTTGAATACAGATGCCCAGAATTCCTGCTTTTGTTTAAACAATATAGGAGGAATCCCGTTTGGTTTTGGGGCACACTCGTGTCTGCCCTTATGCAATTCTTTTCCATATTTGTGCGTTCATGATTAAGATGTCCTGTTTCATGCCCAGTTAGGGACGGTGTAAGATGGTCGAGTTTCTGAGTCAAACGGGCGTTTTTTGATCTTTATTCAAGTGTGATTCGAGAAAGGTTATCCAGGCCTCTTCCGTAATGTGTGAATCTATGCCTTGGCACTGTGGGTTAGTCAGAGTGTTAATCTTCTGCCAGAATTGTGCACCATTGTTGTGTTTAATGTCATGTAGAAGTTTGGCCCAAAGGGCCTCGTGTGCTTCTTTTCTGAGACTTCCTGCGGGTGGCTTTTAAATGCCTAAGTTCTTTAAATGCCGCAGGGTCTTTCCTCACTCTCCGAAGCATTCGATTTATCAAGGCTTTTAGCTTTTTTAGTTGAGCATCATTTCTGATGTGCAGGTGTAGGCATTGATTTTGATCATGGGCCAATCCTTTGTGTAGGAGATTACCCTTTTTGGTACCAGAGCTGTCTCTTAGTATTTTTGTGAACGCCTCCCAGCTTACAATTATGTCTGGCTCTGCTGCTTGTGCTTCTTCGAGTAACTGCTTTGCGAGAGAGAAGGCCCTCTGGGGCGTCTGTTCTGCATTTTCCCCTTTTGTTGTTGGAGGTGTGTTCTAGGCGGTATGCGTTTGCTGGCATTGGGTGAGATATTCGAGATGCATCTACCGTAATTTCCTGGGGCAAGTGTTCGCTGTAGTCTAACGAACCAATGCGGTAGTCCCTTACCTTTGGGAACATGCATCGAGAGAAGAATGTAAAATCAAGTGTTGTGCTTGCCACTGCATTGTGGAATGTTGCAGCCTGTGGTCTGTCTCCTGGGAATCTTCCATTAAGTGCACGAAAGCCTGACTGTTCCAGCTTCATTAGAAGCTTCTGCGCCGTTTTCGTGTGTTTTCCAATTGAGGCGCATTGTCTTGTGGTTTTATTTCCCATGCAAAAGGGTCCTACTCAAGGTGGGTATTTTTGGCTGAGTTACCGAGCATGTTTAAATTGAAGTTTACCCACTGATAATCAGGCTGTTTGTTTTCTCATCCCTTAGTATTTTAACTAGTTTCTCCTTCAGCTGCTGACTTCCTCTAGTTTTGTCACGCGGGTTCAAGTAGAGATTGACCAGTATTGTGTGCTCATTTTTTCCCATCTCCTGGAAGGTAATTCGTAGAGCTTTCAATGCATTTGGAGGAGCTAACTTATATGCCAAGTGCTCTACTGCATAGATGATACGTATAGAACGATAAGTGACAATGCCACCCTTACTGTGGCCAAAATGTGTGGTCTTTGTAGCTGGTAGAAAGTGCAGGCTCAATCCCTGGGGTGCTGTCAGTCAATCAGAGCAAGTTTCTTGGCGTGTGATGATGTCGAATTTTTGTAACTAGGTTTACAGTTTCGAATCCATGAGCTTAGCTCCTAAATCGCTAATGTTCCAAGAGCGGAATTTGAGAGTATGTTTAGTTTTCTTTGTATGTGGCCTGGTGTGTCACAGACTTTCAGTTTTTGTGTTGAGGGTCCTTGAAAGCCAACTCCACTCTTGAGGAACTGTGCGTTTAGTTATATTTGTTCTATGGTTCTGCAGTTCTCTGGGTTCTGTATTCTCTGGAGTTTTACTGCGGGCCCCTCGTAGCACAGAGAATGATTGAGCGTTCGAGAAGACCAGACCAGGATCTTTTCGATTTTCTCTGTTGATTATTAGGGGATCCGGTATCTGGGTTTAGTGAAGGGTCGTAGCTTAATGCTCCAGGTGTTGAATTTAGATTGTTCGTTTAGCACTTTCTCAGCTAGTTCTTCCGTGGCCCAGACTGTTTTTGTTGCTTCCACTCCTGGTTTCTCTGTTGATGCAACAAATTCGACTGACTCCAAGTCGTTTGGTTTTAGATTCTTCAGGCTGTTAAAGGAGCTTAGTAAACATAGGAAAGTTCCTCTATTTAGTATGTCAACCATTCCCTTTGATTTGTACTCCGGATGGAAAACAATTGTTGAAGTGTCGGTAGGCCCATTCTGTTCAGTTAGACTGCACTGTTTAGGGGCATGTGCTTCCCCTGTGAATTCTTCCGTCAATGTATCCTGACCGTGGGTGGACGTTCGTTTACCCAGGCCGTCTCTATACCAGTATGAATTGTTGTTATTATAACCCCTTTTGAGTCATCCCTGTATTTTCCTGATTTGTTTTTGAGAGCAGCGCCAATGTTGTATAATTTGTTGAGATGTACTTCGTTCAGTTTCTACCCTCTCTTTCTAGATCAGCCTTTCTCTTGTGTCTCTGTCCGAGTCTATCGCATCGCTCATCTAGGCTGACATATCTTGTGAGGTTCCATTGACTCTTTTCCCACGCTGTTGGACATTCTCCTTCTGAATAGCTCAGGCTTTGTCTTTTGATTTCTCCCCTTCCTCCTTTGCTTTCTCCGCTGTTTGGGGGGACGGTTGCTTTCCGCCAATGCAGTTTTTGCGGGGATTTTCTTGAAGTGCTATTTTTTTGTAGTGATTGGGCTCCTAGGCTCAATGGGTTGATGTTTGATCCTGATTTTTGCAGTGGTCTTCAACTTCACATGAGGACCGTCCTTCTCACTTTATCATGAAATTGCCCTCTTTTCCTCTCTGGCGCACAGTTTTGTTATTACCTTTCATTTCAGAGATGTACTTGTTACAATATACACTTGTTTACCAGCAATGATTAAGGCAAGTGTCCTACAGAAAGATCAAGCTGCCTTCTTACTATTACACAAGAAAATTATGTGATTTGAGATGGTAGTTCAGGAGTAGACAGTCATGGGGTAGTCCTAGTCCATACTGCAGGAGTGCCAATAGTAGGCTGGCAGGACAGTGGTACCTCTTTACCAAATAATTGATGTAAATGCTAAACATAAAGGTGTTTCCATTATGAGTTCCAGAAGAGCAGCGCGGGCATTGTCACAAGTTCCGTTTAGGAACCAGAACAACAGGTCATCTCTCTCTCCTTAAAATGAAGCAACTATTGTGAAATCCTGGTAAAAATATCCACACCTTTCTAATATTTAGGAAAAGCCTTGCTAGACTTCGGGACAACGTCTGTCCTACCATGGATGGAGTATGCTCGGATTCAAGGAACTGTGAATGGGAAAGGGCAATAAAAACAGGCTCCTCCAACTCACAACTTCTGTAAAATGTTCAAATGCATTAAAATCCACTAAAGAGCCAATACTGAGCTAAACATTTTTGATGCCGGGAACATGTTTAAATGATAGAATCTGCAGAAGGGAGAGAACATGTCAGCATTATACCAGTGACTCATCAGTGCTAACCTGAAATTATTAATTTAAGATGCCAAGAACTCAGGAGAATACTTAACATGGGCGAAGAGAGCCCGGTTTAGCAAACTACATGAGCTGTCGAGAAGAGGGCTCTAGTTCTATTGAATTGTGGTTGGAAATCATTCATATTTTCTCGACTCCTTGAAGGAGGTGGTAAACCATTCACAAATTGGAAGGGGCTCCCAATGCACCCCCTTCACCTTTGAGAATGTAAAACAATTATTTTTTATGAGCACACTGCCTACTCGTAAAAATGATACTTCAAATTTATTGTTTTGTTCTTTTTAAAAAGATCGTGTTTTCCTTTAAGAAAAAGGGTTGCATTAATATATATATATATATATATATATCTATATATACATATATATAGATATATATATATATATATATATTACTTTATTAAACAGCAATCACAGACATGTCTTTATTAAGAAAAAATAATCACAGACATCGGGGTCTGCTGACCTAAGCAGGCCACCATTCCTGAGATCACTGCTGAGTTGGGTGGATTTGCGACCCACTATGAATCCGTTTTTCAAAGATGTAAGTGTTCTTACATCAGGAATTGGGATTTCCCAATTGCGATTCAGTAAGAATTGCAATTAGGAAATCGCAGTGCTAGAATTTTGTACATGTGGCCCCTAAGATGCTTCTTGTGCAGGTGACCTTCCCTTCAGATGGTAACAAGCATGTAAAACAAGAATGTAAAACAATTATTTTTTATGAGCACACTGCCTACTCGTAAAAATGATACTTCAAATTGATTGTATTTTTCTTTTTAAAAACATCCTGTTTTCCTTTAAGAAAAAGGGTCTGCATTTTATATATATATATATATATATATATATATATATATATATATATATATATATATATATATATATATATACACAGTAACATGGAAGCCTACTACAGGTGGAACACTGATACTTACCTGAATGTAACTGCAAGTACCAGCATGCACATGTGGCCAACAATGCTAGCCACGCCCATTGTGGTAAATCGTTGTTAATAAAAACAAACTACAATCACAGGTGAGCCTTTCCTTGTTGCTGCAAGCAGTCCATGATTAAGAGGCGGGGTCCTCGAAACGCGTCGGACATGGCAATCATTGCAGGCTGTGAGAATGAGTGTCGCCTCGAGGAAAACAATGCAGGGGCACTGGGAGTGCCCGCCTGAGCGCAAGGGCGTTTTGATATATATATATATATATATATTCACTGAAAAAAACATAGGTTATAGACCATATATAGTTAGGAATTAGCATTTACAAAACCTTGAAAATTCACTGAAAAAACCATAGGTTATAGACCATATATAGTTAGGAATTAGCATTTAAAAAACCTTATTTTACTCACACAAAACCATTGAAATTCCATATATAGTTAGTTGCACTAACTATATATCGCACACCCGCAATCCACTGCTGATGATGTCACATATTACATCATTCATGACATGGTCAGTGACATCACTGATGACATCACTGATGACATCTCAAATGACATCACTGATGACATCACTGATAACAACATCCAGTGACTGTATGTTTCTATAAAGTTAAAATATGTCTTACATATTGAAGAATGAGTAGATGTATAAGTGTCTGGACGAAGGATTTAGTAGGTGCATGACTGAATGTATGAGTGAGTGATTAAATGTGTCTCACTGAGTGCATGGGTTAGTGACTAAACTGTCTTAATTTGTGCATCATTATGTCTTTTGTTCTGTAAACTGCTGCATGTGTTGATCAGTAGCTATATGAGTAACTATATGGGTTATTGATTGATTGTCCAAGTATTTGTATGGGAGACTGAGTGTATGTGTGGCTGGCTGGGAGATGTGTGACTCTGTGCAGATCAATGTGTTCTTGTATCAATGATTGTATAAGAGAGTAAGTATGTGTTAGTATATGTTTGAAAATGTAAGGTACTCTATGTTTAACTGTATAGATTAGAAAATGGAAGTGTGATTGATTCTTTACAGGACTGACTAGGTGTGTGAGTAACTCCATGGATGAGTGGCAGAGTGTGAGTGTCTGTATAGGTGTATGAGTGCATATGATAGTGTTGTAAAGAAGAGTGATTGTATGTATAAATGATTGTATGGATGAATGAGTGAATGTGTGTGTAGACGTAGGAATCAGTGAGGGCGTATGTAGTAACTAGTATTGGTGTGTCAATGGTTTAAAAAATTATATTCTGTATTTAACACTGGGTGTAACAGAGATTATATTAAAGTGTGAGGAGATGCATTGTATTGTCACATGAATGATATCATCAGTGATGTGACCATTGATGTCAAATGAGATGTCATCAGTGATGTCATCAGTGATGTCATTTGAGATGTCATCAGTGATGTCATCAGTGATGTCATTTGAGATGTTATCAGTGATGTCATTTGAGATGTCATCAGTGATGTCATCAGTGATGTCATTTGAGATGTCATCAGTGATGTCATCAGTGATGTCACTGACCATGTCATGAATGATGTAATATGTGACATCATCAGCAGTGGATTGCGGGTGCGCGATATATAGTTAGTGCAACTAACTATATATGGAATTTCAATGGTTTTGTGTGAGTAAAATAAGGTTTTTTAAATGCTAATTCCTAACTATATATGGTCTATAACCTATGGTTTTTTCAGTGAATTTTCAAGGTTTTGTAAATGCTAATTCCTAACTATATATGGTCTATAACCTATGGTTTTTTCAGTGAATTTCATTGGTTTTTTAAAAGCTAATATCTGTAGCTGTAAAATGTATTCTTCTTTAAATCCAAAAATATATTTTATATGGTTATTAATAATTTTTTTTTTTTATATATTTTTTTCTTCGCTCCCGCTTCGCGAATCGGGAAGTTTCCCGTTAGGTGACCTTGATGCCGCGAAATAGTCTGCGAACCGGTAAACGTTCCTTTAGCGCAACTGCCGCGTTAGAAAACAACATCGTGACGCCTCGCGTCCGCATGACGTTTCGCGTTGTCGCGTGATACGTCATATGACGTGCTACGTTAGCGTACCCGAAAGCGAACCGAGGCGCGAAGCGCAGGTTCACGGAAGCAAACCGGGAGGCGGCGCAAAGCGCGTAACGTAAACACAGCAGGTCATGTGACTTGGTAATAACACTTTTCATTGGTTCATTTCACTTTTGGTTTCCTAATGATGTAAGACTAGGTCATGTAATCTAAAATTAACACTTTTCATTGGTTGAGAACTATTGTTTTTCCCAAATGATGAAAACCCCTCCTTCTTTCCTCACTCTGACTTTCATCTTTGTGAGAGAAAGACCCTTTGTTAGCAGTGAGCAATGGCTTCTTTAGTAGCTTCAGCTGGTGCTTCCCCACCACCTCCACCACATCCAAGGAAGAGAGGACCACCTGCTGAAGTTATAATTCAGCAAGAAGAGGAAGAAGAGGAAGAGGAGGAAGAGCAGGAAGAGAGGCAGTTTTTGCCTGAAGAGCCCAGGAGGTCTCACCGGAAAGAAAACTTCATTTGGCAATTTTTTAAAATTCCCAAAGGCCAGAAAAAAGTAAATGCAAGATACGTAACTTGCCTTATATGTCAAGATAGACTGTCCAGAGGGACCGAGAAGAAATACAGTTACGGAAACTACACAATGCATCGCCATATGACTAGGTGGCATCCTAACAACTACAGTGCTGCACAGTTTCGTAGCGATCTAGATAATCCCCCTATTATGGCCAGAAGATCTGTTGTACCGGAAGTGACGGGACCAGAGGGCAGGGAGATGGTGCCAAATATACAAATGAGATTTGGGGAAGTAAAACAAATCTGCGTACATTGCAATGGATTCATTTGCTACAGAGAAAGTAGCATCACTCTGATCAACAGAGCTATTGACAATCATCTTCCAGTTTGTCCGAAACGCCCCAAATAATAAATTCTTTTTTTTTTGTTGCTCCTGTTGAGCCCTTTACAATGAATCGTTTTCGTTTCCCCCCCCAAAAAAACCCCAAAAAAATATAAAACCGTTCAGAAAAATTCAAAAAAAGTAAAAAAATGTTCAGAAAAATAATAAAAAAAATATAAAACAACAAAAACAATAAAAAAAAAAAAGTTCTTTTCAGAACTACCTCCCTGTTATAAAGAAATTGGTAGAATATTTGGAACTCTGCCAACCTCTATTTCTCTTGGTTCGCTTCCCAGTTCGCTCGCCGGTACGCGAACCGGGAGCGAACCAAAACATTTTTTTTTTTAAAAAGAACAGTAAGTATAAGGGAAGGAAACAGACAGTTATGTTAAAAGAAAGACAGCTATAGGGGAGTAAACTAGAGATACTATTACCCGTAATCCACTGCTGATGATGTCACATATTACATCATTCATGACATGGTCAGTGACATCATCAGCAGAGGATTACGGGTAACAGTATCCCTAGTTTACTCCCTATAGCTGTCTTTCTTTTAACATAACTGTCTGTTTCCTTCCCTTATACTTACTGTTCTTTTTAAAAAAATTTTTTTAGATCAGTCAGAAACAGTGAAAGTAATAGAGACAGAGTGAGTGACCAAGAGTGAAGAAGTATGAGAAGAGAGGGACTAAGAAAAATAGTGAAGGAGTAGAGTAATTAAGTAATAGAGAAAGGAATGAGGGAAGTAGCAAAGGCAGGAAAGTGATTCTTAAACAAATGAAGCAGTGGAAGTAATAGAAGTTAAATGTGATAGAAATATAACAAAAAGAGTACAAAACATTTACCTTATAATTGTCGTTAACTTAGTCATTTGTTCTTTTTATACTAAAAAATCTGTGAAAGAGAGAACAAACATTTGAAAAATATTAAAACATGTTTTTAATAAATTAGAAAAAACAAGGGAAAAGATTGAAGGACAAATAGTTTTTCAAGAACTTTGACACTTACAGAAGCCTCTGCTTCTCCATGCCCCTACACAGTCCTAAAAATATACATTTTAAACTAATAGTATCTTGATGCAGATGAAGTGAGTCCTATCTTGCAACATTGTGCATCTTTTGCATGACTGCTGCATCGGTTTCGTGTGGCATTGTTTTTTTACAGCATGACACATCTGCCTAGATTCATCATTTTATAATTTTGTCCCCTCATAGCAAATCTTTTCAACCGCGACTGCGTCACAAAAGTGAAGCACAGTGGCGCAAAAGAGGCATACACCTATCATAAATCTGTCCCTAACATGTTAAATAATTGATTCAGGATGACAATAAGGTGTGGCCTATCCAGAGGTTTGTTTAAGGTGAGGCCTACTCAGGGTTGCAGATCAAATTTACACTTATTGAAGAATACAGAGGAGATAATACATGTGAACGCCTACTAATGAAGTAAGTCATGTCCACTTTACTCTTGAACAAAGGCTAGACCTCTTCTGTGTCCGTGGACAGACCTAAACTTCATCTGCACAATGTCATTCGTAAACTTAGGAAACACAGGTGATGTAATTGAAAAATGTGGAGTTTATTTTCCTCATTTCACAATCACATTACCTGTGTTGCCTTTGCTTAGGTATCTCATAGTGGAAATGTAGTCTATCATATGAAAGACTACGTAGAATATGAGCACTGTATGCAACAACTTTGACACTTACAGAAGCCTCACCTTCTCCATGCCTCCTACACAGTTCTACATGTACATCATAAATGCAAACAGAACAGAATTAATTATACATGTTAAATGATTTATTTTTGCTGTTCTCAGAATGTATCAAATTTCACTAAAAACAGTGACTTGAAGGTATTCATCATATAACAGCGGGGAAAAAAAAAACAATCAAAATGATTGTGTTTAAAAAACCCATACAACATAACAAATCAGAATTCAGAACTCCTTAAAGTTAACTTACTTTCCATGACGGCGAAGGATGTCCTATGAACAGCTTACACTCTGTTGTGCTGTTATTACTTTCAACCCGCCACTTTCTGAAAGAAAACCTCCATCGTTTTCAAAAACATGTTACATACAATAAATGACTTCTCGCTCTCTACCACACGTTTCCATAAGGCCAAATCGTGTCAGAGCCATTTATAACTCTTGGAATTCTTGTAAGCCAATCCCGTCATGTTGTATTTCCGCAACTTTCAGAATTAAAATGTTGAAGATCATTTTCACAATCCTGGATTACTAATATCTTACCTTTCTTGCTCACTCATGTTCTACATTTCCTATGACACTGATACTGCTTACTATAAAGCAGACTTACACTATCTCTATGACTACTACAATTATTAAATTCTCTACATCACTTTTAATCACAAAGCAATATAAAACAGTAGACAGCATTGCAGACTTACATTCCCTCTACTCCATGTTTTGATTGGCTGCTTGAATTTGCTTATAAAAAGAAACAGTTTTTCTGAATTCATTCAAAGTGCAGTTATTTCAACATGACGTCCAGTGTTATGGTAAGAAGTTATGTCTCTGTACTACACTTATCCTCAAGGCCAAATCGTGTAGGAGCCATTAGAACTTCTTGAAATTCCTCAGAGCACATCCCGAGATTCTTTCCCTAAAATTTTGGTTTTAAAAACACCAGGTAAGAGTTTTTAAGGTCATACGGCAATTTTTTTTTTAAAATTAAAACAGAATCATTGCAGAATGACCAGCCGTTTCTAGACTTTAAATAAGCTGTGTAATGTCCTGATGTTATTGAAGGACCGTCATGATATATAATTGCTGCAGTTACAAAAGTCCTTCCTGATATTGACAACTGTGAAGCCACAAAATTTTTAATTAAAGTTGTCAATTTTGTTCCATCAGGCCTACATCGTTGGAACATTAAAATAACATACTGGCCATATGTTCGTATAAATAATGTGGACATCATTTCAGATTTACATTGGCTACACTCCATGTTGTGATCAGCTGCTTTTACTAGTTTATTAAAAGAGACTGATTTACTGTCTGGCAAAGTTAAATATATAAATCTTTCTGAGTCTACACTAGTACTACTTGATACCCTACAGTTCTCGCAGTCATGCTGCCATTGATAAGAAAGCCCAAACAGGTGATCTACATCTACACCTTCAGCATGCAATACATCAAGTATATACATTAAAAACTCCTGACAATCTTGCTGAATATTTTGAGAGAATTGTGTTTGGCCTGAACATCTGTCTAACAGATTTCGAATTTCAGACACACTTTCTATTTTTGTTCTATCTGTGCTACATTTCTCTAACACAGAATTTAACAAACTGCAAAATCTTTGATCAGAATTGACCACAATCTCTTCTTTTACATTTTCTAGAGAAAACAAAACATTAACCACTACATTAGCATAGCAGTTGACACCAGAACTGTTTTCAAATTGAAAACCAACAACATCTTCAACAGAATCCTTTTTGTTTCTGCTTATAATTTCAGGTTCATCGACTTTTCGTCTTTTTGCTGCAACCTCCCTAGTATTTGTCACATTTCTTCGTTTCCGGCCTACCACACGTTTCTCAAACAAAGGATATTGAGGCAAATGTGGCGCATACTCTCTTCTTAACCTATTGTATTCCTTAACACAATCTAGATCCGCACAAATGTTTGTGACATCACACTCAATCAAGTACAATCCCGATAAAGTTCTAACTCGTGACAATGCCACATATGCCATACCCTCCTTGAACACAGAACTGCCAATATTCACCAATGCACTGTCTAAACTTAAACCTTGCGATTTATGGATTGTCACCGCATATGCCAAGCAAACAGGAAACTGCTTACGGCGAACATATAAGTCTTTTACAAGCAAAAATCTAGCAGAGCAACGACCAATTAGCTGTACTTCCTCAATGCCATCAAATTTAATTTTTAAAAATTCAAACAAATAGGGAATGCATTGTCGAAACCTAGCATCTCCTGCATACAATCGCAAAGTCCGGTATTCAGAAGCAGGAATTTGATGAGGTCGCTCATCCTATCTTCCTCCCTGACCTGTTGGAAAAAGCTGTGGGAAACACCGAGCTTCCAAACTTTCCTCCCAAACACTAATGGGACTCCCTTTGGCTTGTTTCATTTGAAACAACTCAATAGCATTCCCCATGACTTCCTTGGAATGCAAAGGATGAACACTATAATGTTCATATATTTCTTCACTAGTACAGGGTTCTACTTTCTCAATTTGACCAGCACACAAATCGCTATCCTCTTCCTCACTTACTTCCTCTTCTGCAACATATACATTTTTATAGTATTTATTATTTTTTTTCAAATACAATGTTGCCTTTTTGACTTTCCTAACATCCACTAAATCTTGCCATATTTTCTTATTCTTTGTCGGAACCCCATTAACTAAGATAACCAGAGGTTCCTCTTCCACTTTTTCTACTCCAATTGTGTTAATGTTTTTCTTCAAATCTAGAGGCAAATAAACAACTCTTCCCTTTAATCCTCTCTGTAAATCTGATGGAGGCAATTTCCCTGTCTTTGGCTCCATTCTTACAATAGCCTGAAAGGGATGGATACTTTGAATCAAAATAGATTCATAAGTATTTAAATCCTTCAATTCAGAAGGAATCTCAACCAATTCCAGATTATTATGAACTGCTCTAGCAGGCATCTGGTTTTGATTTAATTTGTTACAACAATAAGTACACACACGTTGATCCAATCCCAAATCAAAACAATTTTCTACCATCAAGTATGTTGTAAAATCCTTCCATTCACTATTATTTTCCCTTTCACTTTTTGCATATAAATCCACTAACTTAGTCTGATTCTTATAATAAGTGGGTCGACAACACACACAAGTACAATTTGGCCTCTCACTTGATTTCACCTCAAAGGTTGCAATTTCCCTCTGGAAATTATCTGTACTGGAAACCTGTACACTATCTTCCACATTACTCTCTTCTTCTTGGTCAATTTCAACATTCTCCTCTTTACTTCCAAAGTAACAAAACTCAATTTCTTCACATATATTCTTCACATCTATTTCAGAACCATGCAAAAGAGCAGCGCATAATTGTTTAAGCATAATTGCTGGACTCTTAGCATAATACAACATTCTAAGTAATTTCCTCACTTTATTATGATGCACTGCTAGCATCCTGAAATGATGAAAAACACTCTGGCATACTCTCCTGGAAAGACAAGCCAGTGAATGCCCATGCAAACCTGTCACTTCTCTCACTCTGCAAGGATCTAATTCTTGCAACAACTTCATTTTCTGCTTCAAACTTTTCTTATTAAATGACCGTATAAAATCACAAAGCAAATTGATGGAATCCTGTCGTACACTGCAAATACTACTACACTTCCAGGTGTACACAGGACCCTTAGGACGTCTTCCTAAAACCTCATTACCTAACACCTCTTCTATCTCTGTTGTCACAAGTTTTTCTTTTTCAACTGGACAACCATCTTTCACTTCATAAGCTCGACCACTGGTGTCAACTGCATGCACCAAATCATTATCCTGGAAATAACTCTCCTCATTAAAACAGTCTCAGAAACACACCAATTTGTCTTCAGCAGAGCAAAAGGTATGCACTCCAGAGTCTGCAGCTATCAAAAGCACAGAAATGCTGTAATTCTTCACACATATCTCTCATGTCACCCAATCAAAACTCTTCCCTCACTTTTTTTCAAATTAAAACCCTTCCCCCCCTCTGCCCTCTCTGCTTTTTTTGCATAGCAACCACCTCTTGGAAGACCTCTGGTGTTTGCAAGTTCACACAACAATGTTGCAATTGAACTCTGAACTCTCAGTGCACCTGCATATCCAGTGCATTCTTTCATTTAATGATTTTTTCTTCACCACTCAAAATACATCTTTCAAAGAACTCATCCATGCACCCTAACTTTCTGTTTTCAGTAATCAAAATCCACCAATCACTCTTACTGCTTCATTAACACAGAAACTCCACAGTTTTTTTCATTTTACACTCTTATTTTTTCAACTGCCATTTCATTGCCACACTTCATCTGACTGCAGGAGAACCTTCTCTCACCATGTTTTCTGTCTGGATTGTTGGACATAGTTACATCTATTGGGCTCAGAGGTATGCTGAGAACAGGAATTTACCTAACCTCAATTCACAAGATGTGGAAATTAAGTGGTTTGGCCACAGAGGATTAAAATGTCACCAATTGATACCATTGGTGAAAACCTTTATGCATTTGCCAAAACCTGACCTGTTAATTGTGCACTGTGGAGGTAATGATTTGGGCACTTTGACTGGGGTAGGTCTGGAAATGCTTTTAAAGGACACCTTTGAGCAATTGATGGCACTTTTTCCTCAGACTGCCTTGGTATATTCAAATATATGCCAAAGACAGAAATGGAGGTGGTCGAACCAATTTTGTCCACAAATTGAGAAGTCGAGGAAGCATGTAAACAAATCTGTTTCAGCTTACATGAGAGACCATGGAATGGGCTCCTTGTACAACAATAACTTGCGTTACTACATGCAAGATATCTACAGAGGAGATGGAATTCACTTCTCAGATGAGGGCAACAGAATTTTCATTCTGAATTTAAGAATGTGCATTGGTACCTACTTATAAGTACCTAAATGTACCATAAACCCAAAAGCTCTTCTCAGAGCTACCCTACATCTGATCACTCACAATTATTATTTTACTCTAACTTTTTTCACTAATTTTCAACAAAGTACGCTCCCCAGAACGCTTCCCGGTTCGCGAACCGGAAGCTCCCCACGCAAAAAAACAAAAAAAAAATTCTTTTTTTTTTTGCCCTGCGAGGCCCTTTTAAAGCCTCCACATCAAACCTAGGGGGTCAGGGAGGATCTACTATGCCCCCTTATGGTCATTTGCCCCTTCGCTTTGGCCTCCTCTTGTCTCTCGATCCTACCGAGAGACAAGATGGCGGCCGCTACGGACTGTTTGGAACGTTTACAGACGCCGGAGAACCAATCAGCTTCGCAAAGCTCCGTAACGCGAAAAGTACGCGAAGCGGAGCGCTGTTACAGATATATATCTTTTTTTGAACGTTAATTTCTCAAAATCCACTGGAGCACATATATTGAGACGTAGCAAAGGCACATCGGGCTACCAGTCCCTACAATTTTGCCAAGTTTCGTGCAAATCCATTCAGCCGTTCGATTATTATTATTTTTATTTTTTTTGCCCCGCGGGGCCCTTTTAAAACCTCCACATCAAACCTAGGGGGTCAGGGAGGATCTACTATGCCCCCTTATGGTCATTTGCCCCTTCGCTTTGCCCTCCTCTTGTCTCTCGATCCTACCGAGAGACAAGATGGCGGCCGCTACGGACTGTTTGGAATGTTTACAGACGCCGGAGAACCAATCAGCTTCGCTTCACAAAGCTCCGTAACGCGAAAAGTACGCGAACTGGAGCGCTGCCCGGTCCGCTGTTACAGATATATATCTTTTTTTGAACGTTAATTTCTCAAAATCCACTGGAGCACATATATTGAGACCTAGCAAAGGCACATCGGGCTACCAGTCCCTACAATTTTGCCAAGTTTCGTGCAAATCCATTCAGCCGTTCGGGCTAAAAGTGAGGCCAACCGCCCTATGGAAAACTCAATGTTAAAAACACGTTTTGGGACCCCCCTTTTTTCTCGGCCCCCCCTTGACGAAACCCCCCCAAATTTTCAGGGGCTGCTCAGAAACAAAATGTTCAATTTTCCTGAAAATTTCAGCCAATTCCGTCCACAAACGCCAAAGTTATTAGACATAGAAGTTTCAAAAATCCCATAGAGAAAAAATCCTAACTATATATACCTACTGGCGACCGCCAGTAGGTAATATATATATATATATATATTTCAAAACGCCCTTGCGCTCAGGCGGGCACTCCCAGTGCCCCTGCATTGGTCCTTTGATGCGAGTATACAGTCACTCTTTGGTAAGTTCCATGCACAATGTTCAATTAAGCAGCAATTATTTAGTCTTATTTCTTATAGTAAGATCCAGCTTGCAGAGGAGCAACATTTCATGAAAATGAAAGGCTGAGGAATGGAACGATTTCCATACCATGACAGCGCAGCAAGCCGTCCATTAATTGAACTTGTCCCGAAAAGCTGGATCTTACTATAAGAAATAAGACTAAATAATTGCTGTTTAATTGAACATTGTGCATGGAACTTACCAAAGAGTGACTGTATACTCGCATCAAAGGACCACATGTCCCACAAGGCATCACGAGAGAGTGCCCTCTGGAAGCTTTTGGGCAATTTGGGGAACATACATACATACCTACATACACATATAATATATATAATATATATATATTATATATATATATATATATATATATATATATATATATATATATATATATATATATATATCACTTTATTAAACAGCAATCACAGACATTGGGGTCTGCTGACCTCAGCAGACCACCATTCCTGAGATCACTGCTGAGTTGGGTGTATTTGCGACCCACTATGAATCCGTTTTTCAAACATGTAAGTGTTCTTACATCAGGAATTGGGATTTCCTAATTGCGATTCAGTAATAATTGCAATTAGGAAATCGCAGTGCTAGAATTTTGTACATGTGGCCCCTTAGATGCTTCTTGTACAGGTGACCTTCCCTTCAGATGGTAACAAGCATAGGCAGTGGTGGAGTGTTTGGTGGTGACCTGCTTAAGATGTACTCGTTTTACACAGTCACCATACTGATGACCTATTTCCTCAGTCTCCATTGTTTATTCAAGTGACCTTCCTTCTGATGCTTTCAACCATTATCCAGGCAGCATCCTCACTTTGCAGGGGGAGTGCGAACTGCTACAGAACTCATAGGGTCTCTTCACATTAGTTTAGAATATTCTCAAGCATTACTCTAAGAAATCTGCTCCACTTCCTTCAATACAAATACTTGGTAAAGAATAGAGAAACCCTCGATACCTTGCACCAATATTTGGAGCTGATTTTGATAAAAAAAATGTTTTTGGCTTATTTATTGATTTTCTAGGAAACTCCACAGAATCTGGCTGCTGTGATGAAGTGTATATTTTCTTTACATTTACAGTGCAGGATAAAAATAGGAATCTTAACTTCTAAAAGATTCTGCTTCAAAAACTAGGAGGCATCTCTTTCTATGCAATATAGGTATGGTGAAAATACAGTGGCGGCTCGTTAGAGGACAGTGGTGAGTTAGGAAAAAGAAGGAAAAAACTAAAAGAAAATGTACCTGGTGGTCACCATTGCCTGCCGCCGCCTCTCCTCCAACAGGAACCAGAAAGCACACAGCCTTCCAGAATCCCCTGACCAATCAGAACACTGCCTTACAGCAGCGCTGGATTGGTTTGATCTCTGTAGTTCGGCGCTCAGAGAGGGAGTGGGAGGCTGGGCATGTTCTCCACCCAGGCAGTTTCCCATGCCTTCATCTGTTTGTCCTGCTCTTACTTGTCCAGATTATTTGCACTGTGAACAAATCTCCAGATGTTGTCAGCTTAGTGTTACTTTCTGCTTTCTGCTTTACAGGTGTTTAAAAAATATTTTTCTTATGATCAAAAAAATCCAAAGGAACACTTTCCTTCTCACTGGAAAGTGTTCATTTGGACGCAACTTCTCTATTTTGCAAAATAGAGAAGTTGCGTGCACTTTGCCACTGTCAGGTCCTGTTAGTCCCGTAAGACGCACCAACGGACACTGTCCCCCACTTCACCTTCTGGCTCCAATTTTACTCTCACCTCCCCTTCTTGGAGGTGGCTATAGCACATAGACTAAGTCCTCACTCACTTGCCCTTGTGTTAAAGAGCACTACTGGCATGTTTTAGCTCACAGCATGCCCTGCAATTTCATCACCACTAATCCGAATGGTTAAACACAATTTCATCACCACAAAATTGAATGTTTGAATTTCGCCTTGCTTGTTACTCCTCACTGCGATTCCGAATGTTAAAACGTGGCTTAGCTGACTACTCAGAATTTTAAACTGTCTATTCTTTGTTCTTCTCCCTGTTTTTCCCTAACAGGCGTATTTAGTGTTTTACCAGGCAATTATTCTGTTAAAGTCCTGATGATGATCCCTTTTAATTAGAGCGCGGGATGGAAACGTCGACCTTTCTTAGTAGACGTACTCTTGACCATTGTTATTATTGTTTGTATGTTCTGCTCTGGAAAACACTGATATTTCTTGACCCTTACAGTGCCCAGATTGCTCACTTCTCTTTTGCCTGAAGTACTTTTCTTCTTATTTTTTCTTTTCTCTCTCTATTTTCAACCTTTTAGTACGGCGCGGGACTGTGCCTTACAGCGAAAATTGTTTGTTGCAAAAATGTATTTAAAAAACAAAAACACTTGAATCAACTTATAATAAAATTCCCTGCCCGGCTGGGCAAGGAAGACGTATAGTAGCCTATTGTGGTCTATATAATATAGTTACACTATCCCTTTAAGCTTTGGACCCTTTGTTTTTCGTAATAACTAATACCCATGGTCCACCGCTACCAATTGGGTCCCCCTTGTCTATACTACTATTATAAAGAGAGAACAGAAACCTTTTGGCAAGGTAAACTCGGGAACCACAGCGCCAATCCACACACCCGATACATTGTAGAAATTGTCAGGGTGTGCAGATGGACATAGGCTATACATTTTTTTTTTTTTAAACGTAAATTTAAAAATATAACTTTAAAAAAAAAGTAGTGCCCTGAAAGTAGCGCCGGCCGCGACGCTGCGCTGGCCGCGACGTAGCGCTGGCCGCGACGTGCGTGATGACGAGGAGGAGCGGTGGACATGGAGCGGCGGTGAAGTGAGGAGCGCGGGAAGGAGCGGCGGCTCAGGTAAGGTAGAGGCACATTGGAGTCAGGGCGGGAGCGGGTGTGCACAGAGGGACGGGCGGGGGGCAGGAGGGAGTCGGGGCGGGAGGGGGGCGGGAGCGGGTGTGCACAGAGGGACGGGCGGGAGCCATTAGTGCACAAAAAGCCTCAAATGCTGCCCCCAGCCCCTTTCTGCCCCAGGTAACGCTGGGGTGGGCTGCTAGTTTTCTATAAAACTGTCAGGCTGGCAGCATGGATCAGTTACTGAAACGGAAAGTGCTGATCTACAGACCAAGAGTTTGAATCACTGCAATGCTGACTCAGCTTCCATCCTTCCGAGGTCGGTAAATTGAGTGCTATCAAATTAATCAATAGTAAACATGTTAATTACAGCGCCTAGAAGTAGCAGAAATGTGCTTGAAGTGCAATATAAAAACAAGGTGTTACTTGATTCAACTGTGGTAAAGGCATTGCAAATGTGTGTTGTTCCAACATGCAGAGACAGTGACAATTTTGTGGGTGTTATCAACAGTTGCATTGTGCTTCCCTGGGAACAACTCCCCCTCCTTCTAGGGCCTCATTTCAAATAGGCCCTTGCTGGTGTTGGGATATTGCAGATATATATGCCTTTAGGAGCTGCACAGTTTTTCTCTCAGGGGCATTCAAACATAACTGTTTTAATCAAAAAGCCATCCGAGTTTTCGAGGAAGCACAAACGAGAACTTGAAGTGCTCCGGTGAAGGCCTCCGCTCAACTTCCGCTGCATTTCCTGCCTTTCTGGACAAACTTCAGATTTAAGAGAGCTGGGTATGAGGCCAGCTCTGCTGAAGGAGGAGATCCCATCTCTGAAAACCACTATGACATCATTTCCTCGCGGGACAGGATGTAAACATTTGGCACTTGAGGCGACATTTCCAGCAAGGCAGCACTCTTGTACTCATCCAGCAGTTTTGTTGGGGGGGAGGAAGGGGGCTTCAGAGGGCTCTAACGCACCCAGCAATGGGGCTGAGCAAGCATTCCCAGAAGTGGGATCGGATTGAGCCAATATAAGAAAAAAGGTGAAAAACGTTGAAATTTTTTATAGGACAAACCTTTTATTATAACGACCCTGTTTTTGTAGAACTGACACTGTTCCGATTTATTTATTTTTATTTATTTTTGGCATTTATCTAGCGCGCTGCAACCCCATGGGCATTCTGGCGCTGAGACAAAAAAGAAAGAAAAGCTGGACAGAGGAAAAAAAGAAGCAGCGAATGTGAGAATCATGTAACTGAGTCAGGGATCAAGCTTTAGGAAAGAGCCATGTCTGAATTCTCTTACGGAAAAGCATTAAGTCCTGTATGCCCCTGATTTCCAGAGGAAGGCGGTTCCATAGGTGGGCAGCCGCCACGCGAAAAGCTCTTCCCCCCCAGGGTTACTCTCTTTATCCTGGGAATCCTAGCCAGGGTGGCAGTGGATGAACGGAGGTTACGTATATGTTCATGCCGTTTGAACCTATCTTGAAGCAGTTTTGGTCCCTGTCCATGAAGTGCTTTGAACACTATGCATAAAGATTTAAACAAAATCCTTTGAGTAACTGGGAGCCAGTGCAGTTCCGCCAATGCTTGCGTCGTCGAGGAGCAGCGTGCTCGAGACAGAGCCAGCTTTGCTGCTGCCGCCTGGATACTCTGGAGTCTGGCAATAAGATATCCTGGAGACTCTAAGAGCAGGGCATTACAATAATCCAGGCGGCTTAGTATAATACTCCTGACTACCATGGTTCTAACCTGGACTGGTAGCACTTTCTGGAGTCCTCTGAAGAGAGTGTAACAGCCTCCCACCAGTTTGTTAACATGGGACTCCAGATTCAACTTCTCATTAAAACTGACCCCCAGATTACGTACTGTACTCACTGGTGTCAGATGGCCATCCGTGGTTATTGGCCAAAAATCAGTTGGCAGTCCTCGTGGGACCCTTCCCACCTTACAGTGTAAAATTTCAGTTTTTTCACTATTGAATTGAAGCGAGTTGTTCTTCAGCCATTTCACCATTTCAAGCATACAGGTGTGAAACCTTTCCAGTGGATCAGCCTGATCGCCGTCCTAGGCCACTCACAGTGATATTTAAACCGCAGATTGAGTGCATTGACCACTAAAAAGTGCCTTCCACAGATTTTAATCCCAAGCACATAAAACAAGTTTTCACAAAGTTAATTTAAGTTGTCAATTCACTAATCCCTTCTGTGGCAGGACAATTTGCTCGTGAAATATTTAGCATTGCAAGTCCAGAAAAATGCTCCTGTCCCATTAAAGACCGAAGATAGAATTTAGTTTACCCAATTGTGAAAGTCAGTGCTGCTTTTGTGCCACAGCCATACTACAACACGTCTTGGTAATCTAAGAGAAGGTTATGCTCTTTGATGAATGTAGCTATTTGTTTTGACACCGATTTTCCAAGCCTATTGTCTAGAAATAGTTGGTTAATGGCCGAAAGTTAGAAAGAGCCCTTTTTCAAAGCCCTCTTTGCTCTAGGGAGTGCTTTTGAGAAGACCCCTTTTTTCCAACGAGTTGTTGATACCTCTTGCTGGATTCGTGTCAGCGGTATTAATGAGGATATTCTTGCATGTATGAGCAGGACATGGGTCTGCCGGGGATCGTGCTGGCCTACAAGCTTTTGCAACCTTGATGAAGTCCTGTGTGTTCACGAGGTTAAAGGTGAGTAAATGTCCTTGTTTTCAGGATGTGATTTCTAGTAAACTGCACAGCACTGCTGGATTTGTGATTGAGCAATAGAGAGGAAAACAGAGAGTCTAAAATCATTTGCAGGGTTAGAAGCAATTCAGGTGTACCAGGCACACAGCTGATCTATTCTTGTGCTTTTGAGGCCCATTGTCAGCTCTCCCTGTTCAGATCTCCTGTCTCATGTTCAGGTCTCTTGAGTATGGTCTGCTCATCAGGTGTAGGGGTCATCTCACCACATGACAAAAGACATGTTCCCCTGAAGTAACGCAGGCATATCTTGGCTCCAGCTAGCTTTCACTACCACCTACTCCTGTGTTGTTCTTCAGAAGAAAAGAAAATGTTTGAGCTGTGGCAATTCCTGTAGGTGTGTGCTGTATAGACATTTACAGTTATTGGAAAGAATATATATTGAGTTTAATGATTATACATTAAGGATTAAATTGAGACACTTCCATGCAATGACACATTTAACGGAGTCTACTAAACATGTATGGAGTGGACAAACCATATGAAAGTCCATATTAATTTGGGAATAATATAATGTTGGATGTTGAAGAATCTCTCTACTAGATAGGATACATATTCTGAAAGGACAACTGTGCACTGTGCACTACCTAGCTCCATGTAGTCACTGTGATTCACTTACTAAGATTGCAATGGGAGTCAAAGGCACATCGGGTGAAATAGTAACTGTGAAAGATTATGGCAATACATGCATGAAAGGAAAGAAATTAAAACAATATGATTTTGAATATATTTTCATTCTATTGCTACTCCTGGTTTTTTCAGCAAATAAGTGCCACCGGGGGATCACGAGCTAGCCTGAATTTATGTGATCGTGTTTTTTTTCTCTATCTTCTCAATCTCCTAACTGTAATAGAATTAAGCGTTTTCTGGTAGTTGCCTTTCGAAATTGTTTATAGAGTGTTCCTGTGTCCATTTTGCTATTTAGTTTTGCTGGTCTCCCCAAAGTACTTTGAGGCCCGATGCCCAATTTGTTGTAAAAATGTAAGTAAAAAAAAAATAGAAAACATAAATCCACCTACTCCTCTTTTATCTTCTTGGTGTAAGATAATACACGATTTTGGGGGGATTTAAGGAGATTTCTATTAGCAGTCCTGGGAATCCACGAGCTTTGCATTTTTTCCTAGTAGGGTTTCTGAAATCCTTTGTGAATGCTATTCCCGTAAGGACAAATACGCATATGTATATTTTGTACAATTTCCGCAGGTCAGGCAATGATTTGTGAACACCGCAAGCAAAGACGTTTGTGGATGTCCACAAATGATAGGGACGTCACCAGTCAGGGGGGGCCCACTCCATGCCTCTTTCAATTATATTTACTCACAGTAGCTACTTTTGCTAGAAAATCCTTTTTAGGAGTGCAAAAGCACCTTATGTGCTTTGCAGAAGTGGTTTTACACTCCTAAAAGTAACTACGTGTATAGTCTAAACTTACATTAGCAAACAGCTTTGTGAATTTGTACTTGTGGTATTCTGTAAATGAATACATTACGATTTATGTTATAATCGATAATGATAATTATGTATTGTGTACATCAGGAAACTGATATCCATTTTTTTGTACATCTTCTCATTTGACGAGTCCTTATTGGCTCCCTCTAAAGGCCAGAATGTAGCCCACCCTATTAATCAAATACTAATAAGGGTTTACTAGAGCCACTTTGTAACCCTATGCTTGCTGAACCAACAGTATTGGAACATTCGTCACAGCCAGCAGGGGGAGGAGTGGTTGGGGCACTTATGTGCGCATGACGGTTTGGCGACTGTCTTGGGCCGGCCAAACCGGCATGAGCACTAAGCATGTCCCCCACCAGGCTGTAATGCACAGCCTGGGTAGAGTTAATCCACAGGCTTGCAATCCCCATCTGAGCACTGAACCACAGTGCTCAGACCAATCACGACACTGCTGTCATGGTGAGAGCAGCATTGTGATAGGCTTAGGGGAGCCTGTGTGTTTCCGGTAAGAGCGGTATGTGCATTTTTATTTTTTAATCCCGCCCGCCACCCTTGTTTTGTATTAGCCGCCACTGTTTACCGCAGGGGCATCCATCGTGTGTCTACGGGAACTGGATATGTGCCAGGTTTTCAGCTGGTCACTTCTATAAATTTTCATATATTCAATAGAATTGTGACTCATTTACTTATCTAACTTGTTGTTTCGAAAATCTTTTCTTACTTTAGAAAAACTTAAATAATTTACATCTTTCTGTGCTTTCATAGGGCATCATCTAAATGGGAATACTTCTAACATACGCACAGCATCCAATTGCAAAATTCCATAGACGCTCTGCACTATTTGTTCTCGATGATAAATTTCTTAAGTTAGCCCATTTTCAAAAAATTGAATGTTTATAATTTATAAATCATGCCAAATCAAATTCTAAAAGTGGTATGAAAATGAAAGTGTAGTAATGGAGGCATAATCAATTTCATCTGACAATATGGGTCTAAGCTTTACATTACTTCATGTTTCATGACTTCAAGCATGGGAGGGCCAAACTGTGTATTGTTGTTTTCTTACTGTAGTAGATGAAAGCAGTCATCAGATAACACCAATGGTTGTACAGGCAACAGTTCTTGTAGTTTGTTAATCACCATGGGACAAAAGGCGGTGCCACAGAATGTGGGTTAATATATAACCAAGAGCAGGGATTTAGGTCGATTTAGTGTGTGTATCAGAATGGAACAGTGAAGCTGTAGGCTCGTGCTGATCTCTTGTTAACTGCACTGTGTTCCAGCCAATTCCAGTAACAAACCAGAGCACAGCAACGTTTTAATGGTATCAGATCATAACTGTGTAGTTTAAACCTTTATAAAGTTGTGAGATTGGATGCGATTAAGCAAGGCATATTCCATTGAAAGTGCTAAAAAACTCATGGCGAGAAACTTTACCCTAATAATAAAGTCACTTTTAAAACCAACATTGGCAAAGCTAATAAGTCTGACATTTACTGCCAGTCTTTTGGTTTTGTCAGTGTTTGTTTTTTTGTTATATTTTTGTAAAAGATTGCTTGGCCTTTGTCAATAATAAGAAAAAATTGAGACCCGCAAAAGTATTTTTGGGTGTAGGGGAGGAGCCCACATTTCTGTAGTAGTCTCTGGCCTGGAGGTAGCTACTTGGTGTGTGAATGTGGTCTTTGTGCAAGAGCAGACTGCCATGACTCACAGTGAAGTTAATCAGTGGCTGAATTGGGCTGGCTCATTGCTCCCTGCTCTTTGCTGTAATAGGTGGACTAAAAATGTGAATGACACATCATCAGACCCATGGATGTAGAGGGCTGGCTGAATGTCCATGTAAGTAAATTATGTAGATCATTTTAGTAAAATCGAAAGGTCTTGGCCAGCACCATATTTAGAAATAACACATTCAACATTTATCTACAGGGATTATGCCAGGTAGATAAGAAATAGGTGTTTAAAAATATTTCTGACTAAAGGTTTCGGAAACGGCTAACATTAGAAGAGTAAAAGTGCATGTATGTTTGGGTGCCGCTCCTTGATTATGTTTCTGGTTCACAGACCACCCTTTTAGCTTCTGCACAGACCTTTTTTTGCTTTGCCTTCCAGGTAGCTGCACTCTACCTCTTCTTATCTGCTGCTTCCTCTGCCTGTCCTTGCTCTAACCGCAGCAAGTAGCACATTTCCTGTGAGGCAGTCATCTAAGTCCTGACCATTGCGTGTGGTTTGGCTGGTTGGCCAGGAAGAGCATTCAATTTAAGTACTATAAGAACTCTACTGGCATTCTCTCAGACCAGTGATAAGGCTCAGGGTCCTCTGTGTATGGATTAAAGCCTTTGCATGACTGTGAAACTTGGACCTATTTGCCCTCTTCAACCTTTTCTAGTTTTCTTCCAATGAGCCTGACAATCTCTGGGTCCACTGAGGTGCGCCACAATTGGGTGGTGTTCACCAGCAGCGCACACGGCTCTGCTGGCCTGGGATGCACCCACACTATACCCCACCTTTGATCAAGGCTCAGCACTGCCTAGCTATGAGGAGACTGGTGACCTCTGGGAACTATTTATAAGGTTCATGGTCACCTGAAATTAGACAGTCTGTTCTTAGATGTGAAATAGCCCATTGGTTCCAATCCATAAACTCTGTTCAGTCCTCCATAACTGTGGCCCTTACTTTGGCCTCAGTCCGTGTGTGCTGTATGTGGAGCATATTGTACAGGTGTGTGACTGGGAAATCGTGTGCAGAGTGAACAGTGCACTATGGAGAATACAGCAGGTGCCGGAACTCTTTCTCTGCTGACTCTGGCCATCTTTCAAATAGGATACCCTGCATGCTGCTGCCCTTGCTGCATGCACACAGAGCGCTTTTAGATGTCTGGGTGAGCTTGCATACATAGGGTCCGATTCACAAAGGTAAACTGAGACAAAAGTCTAACTTGACTACTTTGAGTATTCACAAAGGGCGTTTACTTTTGTCTCAGTTAAACTGAGGTTTTGGTCTTAAGTTTAACCAAGATCAAAAAGTTAACTTTAAGACCAAAACTTAAGTTTAACTGAGACAAAAGTCTAACTTTACTACTCGTAAATGCCCTTTGTAAATACAGAAAGTCGTAAAGTTAGACTTTTGTCTCCGTTTACCTTTGTGAATCGGGCCCTAAGTTCTTAGTACTTCAAAGAGAGGAGTTGGCCTTACGGCTAGGGCGGTCGACCTCGAATCTGGAGAAATGGTTTCGAGTCTTGGCAATGACGCTGAACATTTTGTGAATCTGGGCAAATCACTTAATCTACCCGTGCCTATCAAAAAAAATGAATGTGTTGGCATGTAACGCAACTGGTGCAATGTAAAGCGCTCTGATACCCGATACCTTTGGTTCAAGTTTGTGCTATATAAAACTCTGTAAAAAAAAAAAAAAAGGAGGGCATCTGCCAGGAAGTGTATCTGCGTTCCCCTTTCCTCTTTGTATTGTGTTGAGCAACGCCTAGCAACCAAGATATATTCACAGAGATTCTGGTTATGGGCAAATCAATATCAACATCTAGACCAATTGCTAGCAGCCCTCCCTCACTGCCACCCCCGCCAAACCCTTAGCGCAAAGCTTGGAAAAAAAGTAAAGATGTGGAAAAAAAGTAAAGAGGTTTGACACTTGAAGGCAAACTTGGGATTCTACTGAGCCTGGCTTCCCACCGTACCATCAAAGTATAAGTACTGCCGGCCCATTCAATGATTGAACTTTCTCTTGAACTAGTATGAGACTCCGCATTATCCTAGAGAGACGTTGGCCGGGGACCGGAGTCTGCTTGTTGCTGAGCGCTATACTCTGACCAGACAGAGCGGCCGATTATGATGGCGGACGGACCTGAGTCCGTCCGCCACCATAGAGTAGGGGGGAACGTCCGCATGGGCAGCGGCGTTCCCCCCGTGAAGATTAGGATGTGACCGCCAGGGTGGCGGTCACATCCTCTATCCTTAACATTGCGGCGGGTGCAGCTTCAAGCTGCACCCGCCGCAATGTTAAAAAAGCATACTTTGCATTTGTATGCAGAAAGCGGCAGGCACCGCGTGGTGCCTGCCGATCTCTGCATACAAATGCGGGGGGGTACCTATACCCCTCATGTGCACCCCCCAACCCCCTTTACCTAGGGGGCGCGCAACGGGCCCCCGCAGTGACATGCTTTTCCACCGCGGAAAATCCGCCGCGGAAAAGCATCTTTTCAGGCATTTCCTAATATGGTGGACGGTGTCTGAGAGACACCGCCCCCATATTACAGCTTTTCCGCCGCAGTTGTAAGCCAACCGCGGCGGAACAGCTGCGGACTGAAACCAGGACCCACCAGCCATCCTAATGTGGCGGTGGGTCTCTGGTGGGTCCGCTGCGGTTTTTCCGCATCCTCTGGGCCGGCGGTGGCTTCCGCCGGCCCGGAGGATGCGGAAAAACCGCAATCCTAATAGGCCCCAGAGTCTGCTGTGAAGCCTGGAGTGGAGAGTAAAATCTAGAAGCAAAACATAGTTGACTAAACCGCAAGGAGTTCAAGGGGATGTGTCTTCCAGACCTTTCTTCCCAGCTTGCCAGAATTGACCCAAAAACATCTGCAGAGACGGAGTGTCAAGGGACTGCAGAGAACACCAAAGGCCTGGGATTGTTTTGAAACTTTTCATCATCCACCCACCCTGTTGTACTTCTGACCATGCATGAGTCAGTATCTGTTCATTTCCTACACGAGCGTGACAGACCTTTTTTTTCATCCTAGATGTTGCTGTCAGTCACACTGAGCCTCTGATTCACTCGGACACTCAGCATATTTAAATCATCCTTCGAACCCGTATATTTCTGTAGATATCATTATCTGTTGTTGTAGTTTCACCCTCAGCCTGAATCTTAGTACTCCAATTTCAAACGGTGAGCTGATAAGTCAGGCCGTTGCCATGGTAAACCAATAATCTTGGCCACAGCAGGTCACGTTCGAAATACTTGTCCTTGAGGTTTTGGTACCCCCTCTGGACAAACCTAGGGTGCAAGTCCATCACCAGCCCAGTAGCACCTCTGCATTTACCTTGCTGTGCAACCAGTGTGGTCCTCAATGACCCGGGTCTGGTGGCTCCAGACACTACCAAATCCCTGGTTGCTCCTTAACTGAACATTGAAATTCTTGACCTTTGAGAACTAGCACTGGACAGTCTGAAAACATCTCTATTTTTCTGGATGCTATGTTATGGTAAGTTTAAGGTTATTTCCAGAGCAGGCTTACACCACAAGAAGGTTATTGGTGCTAAGAAGCTATAAGCAAAGGTGCTTCTTAATGGAGCGGTGCCGAAGTCTGGAATCAAGCTCCGAGCCTAGCTTCTTTACTTTCATTACTCAATCAAGCTCAAAGCCTAGCTTCTTCACTTTCATTACTCAATCAAGCTCAAAGCCTAGCTTATTCCCTGATATTACTCAATCAAGCTCGAAGCCTAGCTTCTTCACTTTCATTACTCAATCAAGCTCCGAGCCTAGCTTCTTCACTTTCATTACTCAATCAAGCTCAAAGCCTAGCTTCTTCACTGTCATGACTCAATCAAGCTCCGAGCCTAGCTTCTCCACTGTCATTACTTAATCAAGATCTAAGCCTAGCTTCTCCACTGTCATTAATCAATCAAGCTCAAAGCCTAGCTTCTTCCCTGTCATTACTCAATCAAGCTCAAAGCCTAGCTTCTTCCCTGTCATTACTCAATCAAGCTCAAAGCCTAGCTTCTTCCCTGTCATTACTCAATCAAGCTCAAAGCCTAGCTTCTTCCCTGTCATTACTCAATCAAGCTCAAAGCCTCGCTTCTTCACTGTCATTACTCAATCCAGGTCAAAGCCTAGCTTCTTCACTGTCATTACTGGCTGAGGATAAGGGCCCAGTCCAACATCCACTAAAGTTGCAATACCAGATCTTGACCCTGTCACCCACTACTAGCACCTGTTTTTTGGTTCTGCTTTAGCCAATGGGAGCCCATGCACTTCCTGACCCGCAATAAATGGATGGGAGCATTTACTCATACTTCCGATCCCAACTAGACGGAGGACTGGGTGCCGTCCATGTGCGAGTAAAAGTGAAGGCCATGGAAACACAAATCTAGCTAGACGTTCAACACATATGTTGAAAACTTTAGGGAACAATGTTTGGGGGAGGGCGCTCAGTAACGACCTGCAACATTTGTGATACCACTACATAGTAAAGATGAGTAGAGAAAAACAGTAAATCTGGGCGAATTGTAAAAGTATTATAGCCATCCTGTTTGGCACCTGTGCTCCAGTGACAGATCACTGCAACGTGAGGAACTTGAGAGTTCCCAAAGACCTGCTAGGACACCTGAAGCTTTCCCCTCTTGATAGTATTTGTTCTTTGTTAGTTTTGGTTGAGTGCCTCACCAAGTATGGACTCCGTGTTTGGGGGCTTATCTCAGACTCGGAAAGGGCTGGTAAATACTGGTGGTTTTGTGTGTCCTTGACTGCACTGGTTTGGCATCCAGGGTCTGAGTTAAGGCCGAGCTATAGTCCTGCGAAGGGTACAAGCGCTGAACATGGGTAACATCCTTTACGACGCGGATGTTACCCCGCGCTACTCTTACAACGCAAGTCGTAACCACGACTTGCGCTGGAGGGCGCTCAAGGACAAGGAATAGTTAATTTACTATTCCAACACCTTCCCTACTATCCACGGGGACTGGTGTTAGAATAGTAAATTTAACTATTCCCAAGTCCGCACCCTACAGCGCAAGTCGTGGTAACGACTTGCGTTGTAAAACACGCGTTGTAACGGTACGCGTGGTAATAGCCCGCGTCGTACCGTCACACATCCCTGAACATACCCTAGCGTTCTGCAGAAGTCATTGCATTACCTCCCGAGTAAAATTAATGAGCATGGACAGTCCATAGAACTAGCCTAAGCTCTACCACAGTTTTCTAAGTGTGAAACATTTTCACCCCAAGAGAGAGACGGACTCCAGTACTACATGTTCAGTGTGAATCTGAACATAGATGGTGACCAGGAACATGACCAAGTCTGCCCAAGATTGTAGCTTTTTCAGCAGGTCCCCTCAGCATCAGCTCCTGTCTGCAGAAGGTTTAAGACCCTGAAACGCCTCACCCCGCCTGCTGTCCGTTGTTTCTGTTCCTCCCTCCTCCCCTCCCCTCCCCAGCGTATTTTTTTTATCATATTGCACAGTAGTGCAGGCTGCTGTGCAACATGGCTTAAACAAAATAAATATGGACAAAGACGAAGGATCGTGCATAGGTGAAACCTATTGCCTTTGCCAATGCTTGTTCTCAGCTGAAGTACTTTTGAAGAACTTAGGGTTCAGAGTATGAGACTATTGGTATCATGGTATCATGTTATGAATATATTAAGGGAGTTGTGGAGGTAAATTGGTAATTCGGAACTAGATGAGTCGCCATAAGCTGTTGCTGCGATGTTCTTGGTTATGATGGTTTTGGCGAAAGGCAGTGTAGGTTCCCATTCTTTTAGCAGAATCACACATCAGCACTTTTATGTCACCCAGGAAGCTTTGCATTCTTTGCAGAGCACTACTAATGTTCTTGTGAATATGTGGTGAAATGCTCCGGTGTTATACCTTTGTTGTATTCAATTCTGTTGAACCTATGTTAGGAAAATCTTCAGGACAAAATGTATGCTAGGGTTATGATATCTGCATAGTTAATCCACTACCAAACCCGTCACCAACTCCCTTCTTCTCTCAAACGTACGTTAACATATTTAACATCCTTTACATTCGAGGCTCCTCACATGGAATCAGTTTCAGACTCCCATTTCGTCTACTACGATAGAACAACGTTTTATTTTTTACCTGCTGGCTCTGAGTCAGTGGGGCGACGCTCCTCCGCAAGTCGCCTCTTGTTGCCGGTGGGGGATTGCGGCACTCAGTTTTGGTGACTAGCGCTTATTTTTCCTCTTCAGACATTTACCAAGAGCAAGAGTGAGAAAAACACACATAGTGGAAACACAGAGGAAGACGGAAAAAACTTTGTAAATGGAGAAAGTAGAAATCTGAAAAGAGTGAGATAAAGGGACAGGGAGTGGTGGTTGATTAAAGGGGAAATATCTATTAAACGCAGTCATTACATCGCACTGCTTTTCCAACACAGCTATTATAATGCAACTGCCATTACATCGCATGCCATTACAACGCAGTCATTACAACGTATGTCACTACAACGCATGCCATTACAACGCATACCATTACAACGCATGCCATTACAACGCATTATAAGGTAAGTAATGGAGATTTTTAAGTTTTAGGGTGGGTATGGGGTTTGGGGTAGATGGGAATAGTAATTTGTACCCCTACACTATCCAACACTTTCCCTACTGTTGCACTAACTGGAGTGGGAATAGTCATTTTCACCCCTACACTATCCAACACTTACCCTAATGTTGAACCAAAGTATTATGCGTTGTAATGGAATGCATTGTAATGGTAATTCTTAAAATTGTGTTATAATTGCATGCGTTGTAAAAACATACAATGTAGTTGTGATGTAAAAACAGTGTTGTAAAGGCATGCGTTCTAATTATTTGCATTGTAACGTCATATATTTGGATTAAAGAGTCTTGAGGTTGATTCAAAACTATGCAGCCTTGGTAATCGGAGCACTGACATTTAAAACCAAGGACCATAGCCTCTGAGCAAGGCTTTGGGCACCGACATTCATTCTCTTACAAATTAAGCACTGCGACCGTAACAAATACTCCTATGGGTTCTACTGTTATAGCTACTACTATTGTCATTAATAGAACTAGGTCCAGCGCTACATCTCTGCTGCTCTTATTCAAATGTACACATTGTCTGAAAATACATTTACCACGCTCTCTATCTTTAACACTGCATCTCTTTCAAGCACCTTTGCACAGTCTCTGAACAATAACATTTGTTGTTTGTGGTTTTAGAATAAAATGACAATAAATGGTTAGTACGCCCCTTTTTAAAATGTTTGTACCAGTTGTATTTTTACGTAAATCTATCCGTTTTTTAAATCAGTTAATTTTGCTCCCAAATTCAAAAATAGTCAAGGTGTCAAACCAAAGTATGAAAGTCGATAATTTCTTTTTTTTTTTTAAAGTAAGTCACGTATATCATCAATGTGTGGAAATAGCTCGTCTCAAATTCTCTTCCCAAATAGGGATACTGTGTTCTCAGTAAAAATTGTTTAATTTGTGGTAGTCACCAACTTATGTTTATAAATGTTGATTTATTTAAATCCAGGATCGAAGCATCATTTGCACCAGGAAAGCATTACTAATTTTAGAAAGAAAGCAAAGGGTGTTGTGTTGCATGCCTACTGGAATTGTTAGCACATTTCTTTATGTCCATTTAGGCAGTACCATTGCAATGTAAAAATACAATTATGTTTTTGCTTTCTTAAGTTCAAAAGTTCCGTAAAATGGAATAGCAATGTTGTTTGTCAGTCCAGCAGGAGATTCTATTTTCAGGACTGCTCCCAATTTAGTTCACGGACCTTGGACCAATTTAGTTCACGGACCTTGGACCAATCCTCTCCCGCCTCTTAACACTCCTCTCTGCATCCTCATAGCCAGCTCAAATAATGCCACCCGACTTCAAAAGCCTCACTGAACCAGATGTTCTGACTGGACAATAATCTAGAATTAAAAACGTATCAGTTGTGGGTGAATATAGCCACTTTTCCAAAAGAGACCCTTGCCTGCAGGGCAGCTGCCACTTCAGTACTGTTTGTCCTTCATATATTGCGTCACTGCCATACATCTCAAATAATGCAAAACAAACAAGAGCTAAGAACAATGTCGCTCTGTCTTCGTGGCCTCACCTAGCCCTTGGCATCGCCGCTGTGCCAGCCTGCCCACGAGAAACATGCTTCGCAGTGGTGTTCATTTCATTGAACTTTACTGGGGTCTGTTCTCCGTGAAAGGTCTGTGAAAAGAAAAACCAGACGGTGCGACAAACAGCAAGGAAAGAATTTGGAAAAGGCCAGCCACAGAGAGGCGGTTCTACAGTGTACGCTGCAAGAAAACCCCACACGCAAATACATACTCAAGGAAGCCCGCCCACCCAAGCCATGGACAGTTCCAACAACTTGGGTTTTGGTGAGACGGGCAATGAAGGTGAACTCTAAGGGAGGATGTTTCCTCCACCACTATGACTATCGGTTAGTGTACGTATACCTATGGGCCGGCCATTTTCAAATCCAAGCCAAGATGTATCTATCCTTGATAGTTTAGGTCTGTGTTCATAGTCCGACCAAAAGAGGTTTCAAAAGTGCTAATTACCCTAAAGAGGACTTCACCCAAAAATGCATCATTAATGCATGTCCCATGAATGTCATGAAGGCAATTATGTTGTCAGAACACCAAATCCATTCATTTACTTCACATAGGCAGGAGATCAAAACCACACGAACTTAAAATGGTGCAATGCATATTATCCAAGAAGCATGCAGAAAATATAGGTTTCAGGCACTTAGGGGCACATCAGAAGTAAGCAAGGCGATCCATAGTATGTATCATGCTTGCTATAAATCTCAGGCAAGATAGACCCATCAGAAGTAAGACACTCATTCCTCCAGTACAACATGGGCCAGTGGGATGCTCGGTTGAAGGCCTTCTTCAGAGTCTTGGATTTCAAAGTTGTTGGGACCTTTAGGCATATTCTCGTTTTGCTTCTGGAAGAGATCTTGGGTGCTATGAAAGGTATTTTAGCTTGTTTGAACGAGACTTCACTGGATGCTATAGAAGCAAGATTGAAGGACATTTTTCTTTGCGAGGCGGCCATTAGAGGTCGTTTGGCATCGGGGTTATGACAGATTTTTTTTTTACGGTGTCCAGGTTTGTATGTCAGACTATCAATGGCAAAAATATTGACCTAAGTATGGAAAACCAAAATATCATAAAGATACGTGCATGTATGTAAGATTATATTAACTATTTTTAACTCCACATTCATGGAAGATATATATATATATATATATATATATATATATATATATTTCAACAAAACGATCCTTGGTGCAACGAGAGCGCTCAACAGTGTGTGCTCTGCCCCAGGGCTGGATCAAAGCCCGAAAATCAATATGAGCACAAAAAGGGTGGCACAACCGGATACTTTTTAGAAGCTTTATTCACACTTCACAACACCCCACCGACGCGTTTCAGCCTCACGGCTTTTCTCACGGTCAGCACGTCCCTTTTTAGTTTCCATTTATATACTGCCCCATATTAGCCTTAAGGTGGCATTATGGGATACGTAGTTCATGAAAAATAATTTTATAAAAACTATTACAACAGACAGAGGACTGGTGTGTTCCTTAAGTCAATGTGTAGTACATTGTGTCCAAAGTTCGTTTCACTTAGGGAACATATTTTCATATATATTCTATATCTTCAAGAATTTACTTCTTCGGTGTAGGGTATAGTACCCCTATTTACATTGTTACTTGCTGGATAAGGTCATTTTTACTCCAAGTGTATGTGCAGATCCTCTCCAAAGTTCATGCCTCTAGGATGCTTTGTTCGGAACCGCACAATGAACCGTGATTCCATTTGTCGAAGAAGGCGGACTGTGTCCCCTCCTCTCGCCAGCTTGGTGAGCATTTTTAATCCATAGAAACTCATTGCTCGCCAGTCCCCATTTTGACAGGTACTTAAATGTTTCGCTGTGGCATACAGCATGTTGGAGTTTTTCACAGCACGGATATGTTCCAATATCCTCTTTTTGAGCATGCATGTGGTGCATCCTATATACTTCATTCCGCAACTACATTCGATGACATATACCACGTTCTTTGATGTACACGTGATATATTGTTTGATGGGCATGCTTTTTCCATCCGGTTCCACCACACTTCTCATTCTTTTACCTATTTTACACGCTTTGCATGAGGTGCAGGGTTTGAAACCTATATTCTGTTCTGTCCACCATTTTGGTTGCTGCTTACTTTGAAAAAAACTTTTCACCAATAGATTTTGAAATGATGTGTTTTTTCTATACGTGATGGAGGGATGTTTGCCAGCCATTGTGCCTATATCCGGATCACTGGTTATTAGATGCCAATATTTTTTCATTTTTTTTGGCAATTATTCCGCTCTCCTTGCTGAATGTTGTGACAAATCTTGGGGGATCTTTGTCTTGTGGGGGGTTTGGCTTTACAATCAGAGTCTCTGCTCTACTGATCTTATCCACTTTGTTTTTGCAGTTTTTCAGGACATAATCTTTATATCCCCTTGACTGGAATCTGACTTTACTTTCGTGTATTTGCTTTTCAGCATCTTCTGGTTTTGAACAGTTTCTTTTTAAACGTACAAACTCTCCATATGGAATACTCTTCATTAATGCCTTCGGGTGGAAGCTGGTGCCGTGTAGCACACTATTCGTTGCAGTTTTTTTGTGGAACAGAGTTGTTTCAATTTTGCCATTAGAGATATAGACCTTAGTGTCAAGAAAGTCTATTTCTCTCTTGTTTGTTGAGCAAGTGAATTGTAGACCAACCACATTGTCGTTTAATCTGGCGAAGTATCTTTGAAATTGTTCATCGGTGCCGTTCCAGATTAGGAAAAGGTCGTCAATATATCTGACCCACAAAATTGTTCGATCTAATTCTTCCTGGTTGGTATCGTTCCATGCAATTGTCTTTTCCCACCATCCCATGGTGATATTGGCATAATTTGGGGAAAATGATATTCCCATGGCCGTGCCGCATTCCTGTTTGTACAGATCATTATTAAAAAGAAACACATTGTTCGTGAGACATAGTTGTATCATTCTTAGCAGCATTGACGTGTGATCCAATTCCTTGATACTGCGTTGTTGCAGGAAATATTTACAAGCTTGCAAACCTACGCTGTGTCTTATCGATGTGTAAAGTGACACAGCGTCGATTGTCACTAGAAGATAGCCTGGATCCCATGTCACTCCCATTAGAATCCTAAGAAAGTCTCCGGTGTCCTTTAAATAAGATGGCATGCTCTGGGCAATTGGTGCAAGAAAGGTATTGTCATACCTTGAGACATTTTCATATAACGAGCTGCATGAGGAGACAATAGGTCTACCTGGCGGATTGATCAGTGTCTTATGGATCTTGGGTAAAAAATAAATGCATGGGGTAATTGGATACTCTGTTGTCATAAATTTATTTTCCTCATCATTTATTAACCCTTTTGCATGCCAACTCTGTAGTAGTACTTTTAAATCAGACGTCATTCTTGATATTGGGTTGGATTGTAGTTTGCTGTAATGTTGTTCTATATTAAGCTGTCTCTCAGCCTCTTTGATGTAATCACTAGTGTCCATAATAACGATATTCCCACCCTTGTCGGCGGGCTTGATCGTTATTTTTTCATTGTCCATCAGATTCTGGATTGCTTTGCGCTCTTTCATTGACAGATTTTCTTTTTTGTTATCCTTACTCTTCACGAGATTATCTAATTCCTCTGTCATTGCGTCTGAGAACAGATCAATTTTATTCCCTGGTGATAGGACTGGATAGAATCGAGACTTTTTCTTTAATCCAGTATTTTTACTTTGGTTAGTTTTGATATTCATTTGTTCCAGCATTTGTGCATCCGTTATTGTGTCACCCATCGGATTGAACATCAATTCAAATGTCTCTCTTAAATCAGGTAATTGTTCAATGGTCATTGTAGATTCTTCCTCTCTTGCTTGTTCTGTCATGTTATTCATGCTGTTTGATATCACTTTGTTAGCATGCACTTTCGCTAGTTTCAATTTCCTCACAAACTTATATAGATCGATTTTCACCTGAGGATAATCAAAATGGGCCTCGGGGCAGAATGATAAGCCTTTGTTCAACACAGTTTGTTCTTCAACTGTTGGTTGGTATTGTGAAAGAATAACGATCAAGTTTGTTACTTCCTGTTGCGGAGGGGATATTGTCTTCTTTCGTTGTTTTGACCTGCGGGTTTTGCGGGTGCTGGTGGGAGACTTGGTTGGTTTTGTGTGGCTCTTCCTCTGCTTTGGAAGGACGCTCTTCCCCTTCCTCCTCCTCTGGTGATGTTTTTCTCTAAATTCACCAATCTCACTTCCTCTAAAACACTCAAGTTTTTTGACTGGTCCCGAGTTGCTTCAGTCATACTCACATCTGATTCACTTCCACTAGATACTAGCTTATTTGGTGGGAAGTTCCTTTTCAGATTATCGTAACGACGTGCAAACGTAAGGATTCTGCCATGCAGATAATCTAATTAATCTCTTTTGAATTTGCGTTCCTTACGTTCTTCTATTTCAACTTCATAGGCCTCCAGTCTGGCTTCCATTTCTTGTCGCATTTTGGTAATATCTTCTTGATTGGTTTCTTTAGAGAGAAGTTCCTCTAGCTCCTTTATTTTTGCAGTGATATCATCAATATCCATTTTAGCATGTTTTATAAGGATGCGCATCATGTTCAAAGAGCATATAGTATTATTTTCCAGCCATTCATTGATCAGTTCCTCCTTTGTATCAGGATGTGTCGGCATGGTAAATATTCTTAATCTTCGCGGGATTCGTTTTACTTCCACATAGTTCTCGAGCGTTATGACTTCCCAGCTCTTATTTATTTCTTTTTTGTATAAGCGTTCCAATGCATTCAGTTGCTGCTTTAATGTGACATTGTCATTTTCAGGTGTTTTAGTTTTACGTGCAATATCACCATTAGTTGCCCCAGGTTTAAACATAGTGGACGCTTTGGAAGCGCCTTTGGCAGCTCGCGCTTCCATGTTCAATTATTGTTTCCAGTCTTAATCAGAACACACCTTTACTGCAAGGGTGTTTTACAGCTTTGACAAGTGTATATCAAACGCGCTTCAATTTCACCGGTCTGAGTTAAAGTAATGAGCCGCTCGTATTGTATACGCAACAGCGTCTTCACCATTACTTAATATTCAGCCCCTTCGATTCCCACTTATGTTCAGCAAAAATTGCTCGAGTTCGCTCACCTCGTTGTTGGTCTTTCCGACACCGCAGCAGGGCCTCCCGACTCTCCTGCTCGACAACCGAGGGCGTTTCCTTGTAGAGCACAGCAGTTGCTTTTCACGTAGGTAATCGGGCGCTCCTCTCTGCAAACGTATTTCAACAAAACGATCCTTGGTGCAACGAGAGCGCTCAACAGTGTGTGCTCTGCCCCAGGGCTGGATCAAAGCCCGAAAATCAATATGAGCACAAAAAGGGCGGCACAACCGGATACTTTTTAGAAGCTTTATTCACACTTCACAACACCCCACCGACGCGTTTCAGCCTCACGGCTTTTCTCACGGTCAGCAAGTCCCTTTTTAGTTTCCATTTATATACTGCCCCATATTAGCCTTAAGGTGGCATTATGGGATACGTAGTTCATGAAAAATAATTTTATAAAAACAATTACAACAGACAAAGGACTGGTGTGTTCCTTAAGTCAATGTGTAGTACATTGCGTCCAAAGTTCGTTTCACTTAGGGCACATATTTTCTTATATATTCTATATCTTCAAGAATTTACTTGTTCGGTTTAGGGTATAGTACCCCTATTTACATTGTTACTTGCTGGATAAGTTCATTTTTACTCCAAGTGTATGTGCAGATCCTCTCCAAAGTTCATGCCTCTAGGATGCTTTGTTCGGAACCGCACAATGAACCGTGATTCCATTTGTCGAAGAAGGCGGACTGTGTCCCCTCCTCTCTCCAGCTTGGTGAGCATTTTTAATCCATAGAAACTCATTGCTCGCCAGTCCCCATTTTGACAGGTACTTAAATGTTTCGCTGTGGCATACAGCATGTTGGAGTTTTTCACAGCACGGATATGTTCCCATATCCTCTTTTTGAGCATGCATGTGGTGCATCCTATATACTTCATTCCGCACCTACATTCGATGACATATACCACGTTCTTTGATGTACATGTGATATATTGTTTGATGGGCATGCTTTTTCCATCCGGTTCCACCACACTTCTCATTCTTTTACCTATTTTACACGCTTTGCATGAGGTGCAGGGTTTGAACCCTATATTCTGTTCTGTCCACCATTTCGGTTGCTGCTTACTTTGAAAAAAACTTTTCACCAATAGATTTTGAAGTGATGTGTTTTTTCTATACGTGATGGAGGGATGTTTGCCAGCCATTGTGCCTATATCCGGATCACTGGTTATTAGATGCCAATATTTTTTCATTTTTTTGGCAATTATTCCGCTCTCCTTGCTGTATGTTGTGACACATCTTGGGGGATCTTTGTCTTGTGGGGGTTTTGGCTTTACAATCAGAGTCTCTGCTCTACTGATCTTATCCACTTTGTTTTTGCAGTTTTTCAGGACATAATCTTTATATCCCCTTGACTGGAATCTGGCTTTACTTTCGTGTATTTGCTTTTCAGCATCTTCTGGTTTTGAACAGTTTCTTTTTAAACGTACAAACTCTCCATATGGAATACTCTTCATTAATGCCTTCGGGTGGAAGCTGGTGCCGTGTAGCACACTATTCGTTGCAGTTTTTTTGCGGAACAGAGTTGTTTCAATTTTGCCATTAGAGATATAGACCTTAGTGTCAAGAAAGTCTATTTCTCTCTTGTTTGTTCAGCAAGTGAATTGTAGACCAACCACATTGTCGTTTAATCTGGCGAAGTATCTTTGAAATTGTTCATCGGTGCCGTTCCAGATTAGGAAAAGGTCGTCAATATATCTGACCCACAAAATTGTTCGATCAAATTCATCCTGGTTGGTATCGTTCCATGCAATTGTCTTTTCCCACCATCCCATGGTGATATTGGCATAATTTGGGGAAAATGATATTCCCATGGCCGTGCCGCATTCCTGTTTGTACAGATCATTATTAAAAAGAAACACATTGTTCGTGAGACATAGTTCTATCATTCTTAGCAGCATTGACGTGTGATCCAATCCCTTGATACTGCGTTGTTGCAGGAAATATTTACAAGCTTGCAAACCTACGCTGTGTCTTATCGATGTGTAAAGTGACACAGCGTCGATTGTCACTAGAAGATAGCCTGGATCCCATGTCACTCCCATTAGAATCCTAAGAAAGTCTCCGGTGTCCTTTAAATAAGATGGCATGCTCTGGGCAATTGGTGCAAGAAAGGTATCGACATACCTTGAGACATTTTCATATAACGAGCTGCATGAGGAGACAATAGGTCTACCTGGCGGATTGCTCAGTGTCTTATGGATCTTGGGTAAAAAATAAATGCATGGGGTAATTGGATACTCTGTTGTAATACATTTATTTTCCTCATCATTTATTAACCCTTTTGCATGCCCACTCTGTAGTAGTACTTTTAAATCAGACGTCATTCTTGATATTGGGTTGGATTGTAGTTTGCTGTAATGTTGTTCTATATTAAGCTGTCTCTCAGCCTCTTTGATGTAATCACTAGTGTCCATAATAACGATATTCCCACCCTTGTCGGCGGGCTTGATCGTTATTTTTTCATTGTCCATCAGATTCTGGATTGCTTTGCGCTCTTTCATTGACAGATTTTCTCTTTTATATATATATTATTACGGTGCGCATATGTGCTAAGTTCAGTAAACCTACTTTTCTACCTATACCTGCACAATATTTTGGTATTCCATATTTATTTTTTATTTTTTTTGAAAACCTTTATTCAGCTTATTGGCAGTACACAGCGTCTGCCTACAACCACTACGGGCCGGCCGCCATGACATACAGAAACATTACAGATCATCGCAAAAAGCGGAAAGCGAAAAACAATAGCTCTACAACGTAGTAACAGCAGACGGAAAAAGAATCATGCAGGTTTCATTTTATGAGATTAGAGAGAAATCGTACACTCAGTTCAGACAACCGACAAGGTGGGCCATACGACAGAATAGCAACCAAAGGAACCACAACAATGGGAGTCGTGCGTAACGCATTGCAAACAGTGTATACTAACAATACACTACAGTCCGCGCAAGACTGCGCCCACCCAATCGACAAACCACTTCAGGATGTATGTGCAAACGTAGCCACTATCCAGCAGGATTTGAAAGGGCACTTTTTATAGCAGGAAGAGAGGATACGGCGTCACACAGTGAAGCGAATTGTATCGGGAACAAGCCCCGAAGGAGGAAAAACACCCATTGAAAACATAATCGGGAGGAGAAACAGGATATGCGAGCATTCAATGGGTACGTACTGTTATCAGTGCTATGCACACAAAATCCCAGAAACAGCGCAAACCCCATAAGCACAAAGTGCGGAACCCACCCAGAAAGTAACACCACCCGATCCCCGGCCCGATCTAAATATACGAGAAAAAGGGAGAATACAAAAAGGGAATAACAAAGGAAAAAGGAACAACACAAAAACCACGAAGAATAAAGAAGGCCATAGAAACATAAAACAATACAAAACATCATCCCCCCACCCTGCACCACTGCATGTGACTACGGCCCCCCCCCCTAGCAGCGTGCCTGTCGCCCAATAGGAACCCGAAATATAGACAAAGAGACCAAAAAAGGGGAATAAAACACAAAAGAAAAAAGCAAGAAGAGGAGAAAAGAGAAAAGAAAGAAGAAAAACCTAATCCACAGAAGGCCGGAGGAGGGCCAGCGAATTTCCCCAAGCACCACAACGTTTCATTCCGGTCGCCCGATCCCAGACCCCGCGACCAGTACAATACCCATCGTCAAAATCCCCGGCAGTTCATCAGTGTCCCAGCGATGCAAGTGAAACAGTCCCGACATAATGGGGGGCGCTCTCAGCCCTGCCCCCTGCGATGTAAAGCAGCGACATAGTCCGGCCTCACGGTAGACATCTTGAAGGAAGCAGGCGAACCAAGTAACCAGACCTGAGTGGAGGGACGATCAATAAAGTCCATCCGATACACAGCAATGTAGGTGTCCGTGGCACAAACAAGAACAGCGCCCATCCGTGATCCCCCGGGATTGGCAAGCCCAGTCAATAGGAGTCGCATCAGGATAAGGAATCGAGACACGCCAGGGACCTCGGGAGGAGAAACAAGACATGGCGCCCAGCTACGCTGCTCCAGCCGCACCACACGTCCCGAAACTGCAGCCTGCTCCAAGGATATTACAGCCGGCATCTTGACTGCAATTGGGTCTCGCACCTTCACTTTGCCAGTAATAGCCGGAGTGGAGGGACAACAGAGGGCAGCTTCAACAAGAGACACAGTGTCCTGCTCCCGGTGGCGTCCACGTGCAAGCAATGGCGCCACAGGGGAAATCAAAGCCAGCCGGTCTCCCAGTTCACGAGCAGCCGAATGTAGAGCTTCTCCCAGAGTAGCCAGGGCGCACATCACGTCACCGAGCAGCACTGGTGCACCGGGATGAGAGGACTCAGCTGTCCCCCGCACGCGGGGCAAACAAGGGCAGCACTGCCCGTCAAGCCATCCACCATTACCATCCGCGGCCAGCCGGGCACCGCGTAGATCCGAGTGATGGCGCAACCAGTCTTGAGGCTCAGGGGAGGCACACTGCATGGGCGCAGAGTATGAGCGTTGGCGTGGGAGGACAGCCGTATCCTCGGTAGCAGCCCAGGGTCCGCTGTATCAGGAAGAGAGAACCGCCTGGAAGATGGCGCCCAGCCCGGCTCGTAGGGAGACAAAGTATCAAGTAGAGTCGTGTCCGGGCGAAAAACACGATACAATGTGTTCCCCGTAGCGGCGACGTGTGAGCCCTTAAAACAAGAAAGCACGCCACAGGGAGCAGGACGATGCTTGCGCCACCGTGGTTGATTCACCGGCGACGGCGACTGTTGTAGTGAGCGAGGCCGGTCCCAGTACGAGAACAAAGACCCGGTCGTAGCCGCGCAGCGCGAGGCAGGGACAGAGATGCTCCAATAGTTGCACCGCCGGGGTCCAGCAACAAAGCACACCAATAGATCCGGGGTCTCGTCCCGTTTCCGCCGATACTTCGTAATAGCAGGATAAATCACAGGATTAGGCGGAAAACGGGAGAAAAGCAAGAGGGTTAGCGGAGCCGAGAGATCAGGCGGCCATCATGGTTGCTGGTTAGGCTCCTCCCGGTATTCCATATTTTGACCATGGCATTTTTGTTGGATAATAGTTTAGCCACATTATGGTGGTAATATCAAGGATGAAGCCCACTGAAATGCCAGGAATGTGTTTAAAAAAAAAAAAGAATTGGGTGGTGGCTGGCCCGTTCTGATAATAGTTCACACTCCCCTAATCTCGGAGCTCCAATACTCTTTCTGCCGCCTGGGGTCTAGTGGGGTGGCAGAAGTTTCATACATTCAACTTGCAAACTTTGGAACCGGTTACCCTAGCACCTAAGTATACAGTCGAACCTGCATATATTTTGGAAACAGCTCAAAACATGTTTTTTCCACTCTCCATGTAGATGCTATACATTAAATGCAGATGATCTTCGCTGGTTGAAGTCGCTAGCACAAAGACGCCTTCAGCATACGTCTCACTCTATAACAATATATATCAAATAGAGCATCCCCACCCACAAGGCAAGTGAAAGGAAATTTGGATTTGGGAATGGATTTATACATGGTATTGACATATAGGCTGGCGGAGAGGTGGTTAATCCCAAATTCTTTTCACTTACCTTGGTAAATGGCCACACTATTCAGGCTCTGGGTCAGCTGGCGATGAGGCAACTCTTCAAACCCTGGGCATGTCTGAAATGTAGAGATGCGGGCAAATCCATTGTCATTTGGCTTGCTTGGATCCCACTACATTTTCTTACCCAAAATATACTGCAAATGTTAGCTTTGCTTAAAATCTTGCATTTGTCGACAATTGTTGGAGGGAAAGTGCTGGAATCTACAGTGTTCCACACAATTCCAAATCCCTTCATATTTCCTAGGCGTCTCCTGATAAAAATCTTACTCCATCCCCATTTTGTCTATTTTCAGCAATGTAGAGCTTTTCTGGCTTCCCCAGGGGTTTCACCCCGATTTCCACCACAATCTGCAATTAGGATGGAACCACATACATAAAATAGACTACCTCGTAGAGCAATGCAAAAACTGTGCTATAAAATAATTTTTGTACAAATCTGCCTGTTTCCTGAAATCTGGAAGGTGGTGATCGTAGCACAGCAAATATTTTGTTGATGTTGTTTTTGAACAGCACTTTATATATATATATATATTCCTCCAATCCTGCTTTCAGTAAAAACAGGTCTGACACATGCTCGGGTTGCCAAACTGAGTTTTAATGCCACCGGTGCACTTTTGCCAAACGTCGTGATGTCCACAATTACAGCGTCTGGCAGACGCGTTTCGGCGTGTGCCTGACGCGTTTCGGCGTGTGCCTCATCAGTGCCAGGTAAGTGCTGAATGTGTCACGGCGAATCATATCGCGGGGCTGCTGTTTAAATACACCGAGTGTTCTCATTGGCTGGGACTCATAGATGTAAAAAGCAGACAGGGAAAGTTCCTCCGATGATAAATGTCGCTGTAATTCCAACCACAAGACCTTGGGCACAGTACAAGTCCCGCAATGAGGAACAAACAAAACAAAACAGTCAGATTGTGGTACAGTGACCCATCTTCCACATGATAATGCGTTAGTTGCTTCGCCGGTTCCTTTAGATATTGTGGGAAGGAACAGGTGGAATATCATCTCAGCCGGGCCTTCCTTTAAGCAGACAGACTGCCTGCTCCCTCTCCCCAGTACCTCCAAGACACTTCAGGTTGGGGGGGCGCCGCAATGTGCCTTCTAAGCACTCAAAGCAAAAAGTATATTTATTTATTTATTTATTTTAATGCCATATTTTGGCTATTTTTTTGGTTCACTCCTGGAAAATCCACAATTCCTTGGTACTTTAGAATCCCCAACATGGGTGATAAATTGGGCCTGGATTTTTTTGTGGAAAATAATGATGAAGGCTTAAGGACAAAGCTCCCCAGGTATGAAAAAAGGGGTCAGCACTGGACAGGAAAAGCCTCAGCAGTTAGGGTTAAGAGGTCACTCTGAATAAGGACCTGACTGTAAAGCAGATATAACTTAAACAAAAGCATCCATTTTAAATGATAGAGAATACACATTTCCTAGACCCAGAAGATTGCCCATAGTTGTGTAGAGATTCAGAGAGATTGCAAGCACCAGACATAATTAAGGCATGAAGGGTGAACATATTAATAAAGTATCTAAAAGACAACTTGTGACCCAAACGATATGGAGCCAGAGTAGAATCAATGACCACATGAGATGTAATACATTTGTGACACCTTTGACTAAAGCAAAAATAATCCCATATACTCTGCGGATGAGCTGAATTTAGGATTTCTTGTCAGTGGGTGTTTCTGCATAGCATAAGATAATAGGTATAGAAAGGAGGAGGTACTGGGTGTCACATGATATTGCCATGATAGTCGGTGTTTCCAGAAACAAATGTGCGTTTGTTCTGTATTTATAAATATCAATTGCTTGGTGTGAGAACAGGATAATTAAACCCTGGATTCCCATGAAGCGGGAGGTCAAGGGTTCTGGTCCACTGGACCTCCTTGGCCTAAACCGGACCGAACAGAGGCTGCATCTCCCGAAAGACTCCATCAGTAGGAACATTGTGATGAATGTGACATTATGTGCTCAGTCCTGTCGCAGGCAGCATGATTTTTTAAAAATTAGAATGGAAATTATTATGCCAATTATAACATTATAATTAGGTAATAGCATCACATGACTTGTAAGCCAGACCAAAGAAATGAAGTGATGTTTGTAAGATGCAAACAGCGTGCCATGATTGTGTGTACTCTATGGCCAGCTGTAATCTCACAAATATAATGTTGTCTTCCTGTCCATTACAGTGTTGCCACTTACGAAAAACAGCAGCATTTGCGATAGGAGCATTTAATCACCATGGGGGTTTCGTTGTGATCTCATTGAAAAACGAATTCTTGGAATCCAAGTTCTGATCCCAACTCTCCGAATCCATCTTCTCTCTGCTACTACTCTTTCCCCCTCCCATTTTCCTTCTCATTCTCACCTGATCCTAATCTTTCTTCCCTCCAATGAACTCCTGATTTCACTCATGTATAGGTCTTGCCTGAGACAGCGCGTGCACTGTTTCTTGCAAGCCTGTTGTTCTTTTAAAAAAATGTAATAAGGGGGTTAGAGCACACACATTACTTAACCATTGGTAGGTTTGCTCGTCACTCTCCTTTTGCTGGCTTTTATTGGTCAGCAGCAGCTGGTTTCATTACTCCAGAGTGCTGTAGAATGCTGTGCATGCAAGGGGGTTGCTTTTTATTGTTTGAGGATTGGTGCAAACTGGAGTTGGTTTCCTCTCTTTGTAGTATTCCTTGAGGTGATGCTGTGTCTAGTAGATTGCAGAGAGCTGCTCTGAGCAGTTTTTTGCCCTGTTCTGTGCTATGAGATGATGTGTAGTGTGCTGTGGTATTCAGTGGCGGCTGCTCTAATTTTGGGTTGGTGGCCCAACACGGGGTGAGAGGAAAATTATAAATAACAAAACTTGCCTGCCCCTGCTGCATCCTCGGTGTGCACTTTATGTAATCTATGCAGTGTATTTGGATTGCCTAGTGTGACATACTGTGAAGTGCCCTTTGTGTTTGGGGTGCTATGGGCAGTGTCTGGTTGTTTTCTGAGGGCTGCGCAGTGCAGTTAATTATCCAGCAGAATGCTTTGAATTGCAGTGCTCAAGAAGTATCATGTCACGTTACATCCATGTTGTGACTTCTGTTTAGTGATTTGATATGTTCTGTGGTGGTGGTTTTGTTGAGTGATATGCAAATGCAGTTGGTGTTTTTCCCTGTTGGTGCAGTGTAAGAGTGAAATTAATTTATTTAGACATTCTTATAAAGCACACTGAACTGGAGGGTTTCTGTGTTCTATACATAAAACGGAGTAAACCTAGACTTCAAACCACATTGAACAAGAGTGACAAACATGATTTTCCCTTGATTTACGGAGACGCCAATGTCTGAGGGCATATATGCCCCTACATCAGGCATGCCATGAAATGGAAACACTCATTGGGTTTAAATTGGTAATTGAAGCGAGCACCCAACATCATAATTCCTTCATCAGATGCGGGTTGTATAAACATTTATTTACTTATCACTTTATGTTTGTAGCTAAGAGGGCGACCACGGTCCTGAAGAATTCCAAGGACACCTCTATAAAGGGTTGAATGGGCAGAAACATGTTGACCTGTCTAGTGGGTTGAATTATTCAGCACTCTTTTTTGTGTCACCACTGGGGAACTCTATATAAGAATTATTTCCATCCTGTAGGTTATTTTAACACTCACTTGTTAGACCCCTCTGCACATAGTCTTCACTCTTGAGAGACCATATGAGCAGCATAGCAAAACAGCCATCAAACAATGTCCCCCTAAGGCCCCCCACCAAAAAAATACACTATTTGGATAGTAACTTGCACCGTTGAACGTAGAACCCATATGGGAAGGTGCTTGGAGGGGTCTGATGATGAAGCATGCCACCCAATGGGTAGGTGAGGGCTTTCGTACTTAAACTAAGTTCCCACCCAGTGCCCTCTCTCCTTCACAGTCAAGGTGTTGAAGAAGGAGGCTACCTCAGGGGGTCAAACAATGTGAATATCCCAGTCTGGTGAGTTCTAAGTTCAAAGAGGTTCCATTGCAGATGTGTGTTGTGCAATGCCGTTTGTTCTGATGTGTCATACAGCTATGCTGTGTCAGGTCGTTTGCGGAGTCCTGTGTGCTGGATTAGGCCTTCTCTGAATTGCTTTGAGGGTCAGTGTATGACATCTGTTGTGCGATACTTGATGCAGAGAGGCACTCAGGTGCAGTTTGCGTCCTCTTGTCTGTTTTTAGGTCTCTCCTGCTGACAGAGCATGCACTGTAGCTGCGAGAAGTATCATGGTGCTCTTTTACCGTGCCATTGCCACTCCTTCCCACCTTCCTGTTGTTTGTGTTGCCCGTTACCACCCTCACACCCATTGTCCTTGCTGCCCACCCCCACCCACCATGAGAAAAAAAGTGCTATGACGTGGTCATCGCCTAATGTGTCATTCTAACTTTACTTTTTACTTTACTTTTTTCAATGCTGACCAGCCACGCTACTGTACATTATATTAAAAGACATTGGTAAAGCCATAGGCAAGACCCATTGGCTTTGCCAGTGCTTGTTAAAAAATGTTTGTGTTCGTGAGTGTGCCTACAATATGTTATGTTTTGCGATGGTCATGCGTTGGGTTTAGTGGAGAGGACTCTAGTCTTCCCATTGCAGTCCCCACCCCCTCCCCCCCACAAGACAGAGCTGTGTCTGGGAAGGATGCCAGAATCAAGTGCCACATATTTCTTGCTAGAGAGAGCTGTAGGTATGCGGAGTTCGTGCCAGGTTCCTTGACAGTCTCAGGGCTCAAGTGTGACTAACAGGTTTTTCGAGTTTTACACTGGAGGAGTGCGCTTGTTACGACGGGCGATTTCATCTGTGTGTGTGTAAACACCAGCAAAATAAGGTTATATTGATATGATTCAAAGACAAATTGGATTTTAGAAGTGATGCCAGCACCGAGAAAACTTCCAAAGGAGGATACAAACTTTTCTAGTCAATCATCCATAAGCCAATTATTGCTCTTACAGCTATTCGGCACTGTTTGGGCCTCGGCAGTGCTTAATTTGTAAAATATTAAGTGCAGGTGCTGAGATTTATTTTTAGGAGTCCACTCCCACTTTCCATGGCTCCGCCCACTCCCTCAATTGGCTCCACCCACTCCCTTTATTGGTTCCACCCACATCCACAAGGCTCAACACAACAAAGCCTCCTCCTCACTCCTTGAGTTTTGCAAGATGCTGAATATATGCACCACAGGGACCTCTCTCCTGAACACCTGCCCAAGGGCCTGGATACCCTCTCAGGTGATTAGTGCACAATACAAATCAATATAACATAACATAACATATGGAAAGCCTATGAAAACAACTCAAAAGTGAACCCAAATTAGATAATGTGTGTACATATCAAAATGCAGCTTTAGGAAAGGTCATTTGAGGACTTGAGGCAACTTGGCAAACTAAAGAGAATGCGCTTATACATTGCTGTTTAAAAGAAAGGAAAAGATGAAGGAAGGAATACATTAAAAAAGGCATCAACTAGTGCAGGCAGGAAGGGGGTAAAGAAGTGAGGAAATAAACAAGTAATGGATAAAAGATGGAAGAAATAAGAAAATGTGAAAGGAAGAAATGAATGGATAGAGGGAGAAAGGAAGTGAACGATGTGTGATGGAAGAATAGAAAGAAGAAAGGATTGAAGGAAGACCAGCAGCAGAAGGAAGGGTTGAGGATAAAAGAGGAAGACATTAAAGAAGGGATGAAAAAAGGATCTAGAAAAAAGAAAGGAAGAAATGAATGGAGGAAGGAAGAAGCTATGCAACAAAGGAGAAAGGGTGGGGAATGAATGAGGATGTACGAAAGCAAGAATGGAAAGAAGAAAGGAGGCATGGCTTGAGGTGCAGAGGAAGAGAAAAAGAAAAAGATTAGAAGAAGGAAATAAAGGAGGTTAGGGGAATGGATACAAGCATGAAAGGTACTGGGCAAGGGGGGGACAGAGGAAATAATGACTGAGGAATATTACAAATAAATTAAAAGAAAAAATGATTAAAATACATTTTTATGTCCTTAACACATCACGTATGTTTGTAAATCACATATTCGCAAGAGTAGCCTTGCAACCAAATTCAAAATGCTGTTATCCAACTCAAAGGCATTTATTTTTATCTTTCCAGAAAGATGAAAGGCTGAGTGGCCACACCAAGATTTAAATTTATGGCCCTCATATCAAACATTTCACCAAGAATTGTTACATACACACAGACAAAAAAAGCACACACACTCTCTCTGTTTTTAAACTCTTCAAAATATTGAGCATTTTTACAAATGATTGCAATTTAGCTCACTTAGTACCCAAACCAGTCTGCATTCCTTTCCTTCTCCACTGCCCCATAGACCCTCTCATGCACCCTGCTTTCCGTATATTATGTGTTAACATTATATGCCAGTGTGGTTGTTTGGAAACTTGAAACTCACCCCACCAATCTTACTGACCAAAAGGTGATGGCGTTCAAGCCAGTGGACAAATTAATGTATGCAAGGTGGAAGAAGGAGAAGGGAAAGGGGGCAAATTTTGAATGTCGGTCAACATTTGATGGAATCTTTCAGCTTTGGTGTGATCTAAATCTCTTCGACCTAAATCTTTTATTTCAATAGAGCAGCATGCCTTCTTCTCCAGTGACTTTCAGCACTCTGTTGTTTTAAGGCTTGGTCATCTATCGAGACATAATATTTTGGGACCCCAGGGGCGTGGGCTGTCAATTGTGCAGCAAATTCAGTGGCTGGGAGGGCGCCTTGAACTCCAAGTTTTGACATTTTTACCGCCCAACAGGAACGTTTAGGCCCCATTTGCTTTGCTAGCATTCGGGCCCATGGGAGCCTTGCTATGCCACTGCCCACCCCCTCTTCGTTTATGTAACCTTTCCTCTTTTCTGTAAGTTTGAGCCTGTGTGATGTACTCCATGTCTGCACACCAGTCTCTGTAGAGCGCCTTGTTCATTTCTAGCTCACTTTGCGCTACGCACAGACATTCATGTGCATAGAATATAAATCTAAAATGTACAAGTCCATTAGGTTATAATGTATGCATCGGTATTTGGACCAGGATGGGAAAAACGCCTAGTGAGATTGGAGAGTGATGTTTTTCGCCTCCCCTCGGGTCGGATCTACAGCACACTGAGTGCCTAAGTCAAAGAGCAGCCTCTGCCTCCACAATCAGAGGAAAGAAGAAAATGTGACCAGATCAAACAGCACTCAGCGCTCACACATTCCAGAAGCCAAGACGGTGGCCCAGCAATATAGTGGGATGTGAGAATTAGAAAACAGACCATAAAAACACTGTGTAATTCGGTGCAGTGGTGGTGTTAAATAATGTTCCCAAATTGAGAGAGCAAAACAAGGTAAATATCCGAGAATAGCGCCAGAAAGATGTTTTTTACAGAATATTTTGAGAAAACAGTAGGTTGGAAATATATGTTTTAAACGCAATTCCAATTGTACTTCTTAAGGTTGAGTGTGTCTATATATTTTTTCCATTGGTGAAAATTATCTCATGCACATTAGTAAATAATTTTTCAAATTTGTACAGTGACAAAAGTAGTACTTTTTCTTTCTGCACACATGGTTGCATTATTCACTCGCTTAGTGGGTAAATAATGAGAGGTGGAATAGTTGAGCTGCACCCAGACACATACAAATGTAATAAAAGCAAAAAAAAGATTTTGCTTTAATATACATTCATGTAAAATGCCAAGATTCAACCATTTGTCAGATGATGGTTACGAGGACGGCATAGACATACAAAATTAAATGAAAATATTTGTGGCCTCCTGGAAGACAGGCCATGGAACACTTCTATATAGGGAAATGGAAACACGTAGTGCTGCCATCCAGACAAACGGTGCATGTGCCTGGTTAAAATTGAAATAAGTAAGTCTACTTTCATAATGACCCGGTACATACTTTTCTCTACAGCCAGACTACTTCATTCACCACTCTATTTCCCCATCAAGCGCCCAACTGAAGATGTTGCTTCAATAATTTTAGATGCCAAATGCCTTAGTAAAAAGTAATCAGTATGGTTTATAAAGTGAAGTGTACATCCAGGCCAAAACAAAACGTTAGCAATCAGCGTGCATGTCTACATACAATATGTTAATTTACCAGCCTCTGCGTTTCCTTTTCCCTCGGTGTGATGAATTTATTTCAGGTCAAGTTCAGGTCAGCCTTCGCCTGTGTTCAAAAGTCAGGGACGACACCAATGACGACCGCTTGGCATCATATTTTGGCTTTAAAGGTATCAGGTGTTCGGGCACACATGCATTTGCACTCAATTTCGAATGAACGAAGAAGCTGAATATGAACCAGAAGTATATATATCCAACCACTCTATGCTTTCAAAATGAAGCTACTCTGTGATTGGTGAGACTGTGCGCGCTTCCACCTTCGCGCTGCCTGTAATTTCCTGATTGTGCACCGATGCAGGCCTCCCATCCAATCCTGAAGCCACTCTCCTCTTTTCTAAAAAGAAAACCTTGAAAGGGGCCTCTAGATTGGCTGAGACACGAAATTCAAGGACTCCATCGAAGAACAGGGAGCTGCTTTCTCTCTTTCCTCCGTCTCTCAGGCAGTGCAGCTGGGAGACCTCAAAGTGTGTTGGATGGACAGAGAAAAGGTGACTCCGTCAGGCGCTGCTCTGCGCAGTTTAATTCACGGCAACAACAGCCTTCAGCCTTGTCACTTATGACTACGAGTAGAACAGGGAACGTGCACCACAGGCAAGCAATAATTACTCGGCACACCCCCGAGGGGAGAGAAATTCTATAGACCCGGCCCTGGGTAATAAGTGCCGGTGCTAAGCACCGGCACAAATTAAGCACTGGGCCTCGGCCTACTATTGGACACCTCGTGTCGTTATCTGTTGCATGGAGTTTACCCTGCTCGGTCAGAAGTTTCCTAACACTGGTGCTTTGTGTTTACTTGTTTGGAGAAGCATTTGTAGTTCGCCATACTCTACTGAGGCCCGGATACCCAAATGTTTATAGCCTTGTCAGACAGGGGTTCTCATTTTATTGCATTGTTTTTGTGCAGAGTTTAGAGTGTTTCATCCTTCTGTGCGTGACCTGCACCAGGGAGTAATGTTTAGGTGCCAGCTGTCCATGCCAAGATCCTTGGCACACAACGTCCACCGCTGAACCATTCTTGGAACCACGGCCGCTCATCTGGATTTAGAACCTGCTATGACTGTGCCTTTTGCGGGGATTACTATTCTGGGTGTGGTCAAATCATCAGCTGTGGTGTGTTCGTACACTCCTTCGAGGTGTGATGGCTTTTTCCAGCTAGCAAATGTGAAAACTGGAATGCCAGCCTAATGTGTCATAACTTGCTGCCTCGTTCAAAGTAACAGTTTTTTTTCCCCTTTTTGCCGCTGTTTTTAAGAAAGCATTTTGGCACAGTCACCTGTCTTCCTGGGTGGTTGTGACCAGAAAACAACCTCGTACAAAATGGCCTCCCACTTGGGAGGGAGGGGTGGGGGGAGTAGACCGCAACCAACTTTTGTGTGTAAAAGGCTGCTTTATTGAAACAGGCGCACATAACAATTATAAAACCTCAGCAAAAGCCTTACAAAACTAAACCTCACTAATCAAACCGCTTACCTAACCCCGTACCCCTCCCCTCCCCCTAAAATTTTCTTGATCCCGCCCCCACCCCCACCCGTAAAGTACAACATTACAAAATTACAAACAATACAAATCAATGCATCAACGTATAAACCTATAAATACAACCCGTCCGTTAAACAACCTCCCCTGCCTGCCCCTTTACAACTGTCAATCATCCAACCTGTGTAACCGCCCCAACAATTTACCTGCCTAATTTTTCCCTGTCGATGACCCAACTGCCAAAATGAACAACAAACCTCTACCAACCCTGGCAAACTTCCAATAACCCCCGCCACCCAGAAAGAAGGGGGGAAAGAAGACTGCCCCCCACAGTATGCCAGCAAATTTCAGACCTCCACGGAATGCTCCTGTACATTCAAATATCTAGACAACACTTCTCTAATCTCTAGCAAATAAAGGTCCATACCCAGCCTGGATAGGTGGACCCCATCATTCCTGAAAAACTCCACTGCCTCAAAACGAATGTCCTTGTGTGTCACTCTCCCGAAACCTAAACTCCGACAAAATCTGGATATCTGTAGATTCACCTTCTTTCGCGCCCTGTCAATAGCCCTAGGTTTCAGAGCGCCCCTCCAAATTCTGCGCAGCATCAACTCTGTCCACAAAACGTGGCAACCGGACCACTGCTCCTTCAAAAGTGACAAGTTCTTCTTCATCGCCCTCAACAACACCACTCCCTTTAACCCACAAAGATCGTTCTCGCCCAAATGAATTAACAAAACATCCGGGCACTGGCCCCCAACCAGCCACCTATTCAGACGGTAAACATCGTTTACAACGATGTTTTCACAACGCGGTACCTTTACACCGCGGCTGTGACAACGCAAGTCGTTACCACGACTTGCGCTGGAGGGCGCTCAAGGTCTAAAAATAGTTAATTTACTATCCTAACACCTTCCCTAGGGTCCACGGGGACTGGTGTTAGAATAGTAAATTAAACTATTCGAAATCCGCGCCCCCCCAACGCAAGTCGTGGTAACGACTTGCGTTGTCACGGCCGCGTTGTAAAGGTATGCGTTGTGACGGTACGCGTTGTACCGTCATATATCCATTCAGACAGGGTATTAACTCCTTCCAAAGCATCCCCCCTTACCCTTCCAAACAATTTTAAACAAGCGCTCATTGAAACCCAAGGTTGCCCTAAAATAACAACGGCTCGCCTGGAGCTGTTCCCATTTGATGAATGAATGCCCAACTATCCAGATGGTCAATTCCTTCGAGTGAGGCCCAGCTACCGAACCTCAAACGAGAAAGATAGTATGAGACTCATAACAAGGAGGATGACTCATGCGCCTCCTTCGCATTCCTTCTCACATAGCATTTCCTGGGCCCCATTGACGTGTCGGAAAACCAAATCGCCCTCATTACCTCCAGACAAAGTCCTCCAGCGCCGGGCCCAATGCAGCGGGTATGTAGAAACAGGAGAAGCTGCCTCTAGCCAGACTCCTTTCCCTAGGCTTCTCTGGTCTGTTTTAGAGCTGGCCAGCCATATATGAATACCTCTCTCCGCGAAAAATACCTCTTGCCAACGGACGCCCTTTTTAGGTCTTGCCTGTCGATGCGCATGCGCATCGAGCAAGCGAGACTATAGGGGCTCATCCAGACTTTATCTAACTTGCAAGGAATCGTGGCGATTCCTTGCAGTGCCCGTGACTTTTAAGCTCAATGCGCATGTGCATTGAGCTTAAAAGCGCGTGCACATGCCCCCAGCCGCCTGCCTTGCCTACTCTCTCTCACAGCCTCCCCCAGCTCCGCCCCCTCACTACTTGATTGCACGGCCGCTAGGCCGTGCCTCCCCTACTCTCCTCCCCCCTCCTCCTCTCCTCCCCTGCCTGCCTGCCGCTAGGCCGTGCCTCCCCTACTCTCCTCCCCCCTCCTCCTCCTACTGCCGTGTCGCACCTCTCCCCTCTCCGCCCCCTCCCCTGCCAGCCGTGTTACGGTGAAAGGCTTGTTTGTTTATTTTACCCGCCGTGTCTCTGCTGCTTCCCCCTGTCCTGTCTCTCCTCCTCTCCCTCTCTATACCCTCCCCCTCCCCCCCACCACTCCCATCAAGTCCCTCTGGCCCTTCCCTCCTCCCCGGACCCCTCCTCCCCTGCCCCCTCCACCCTTTCTTGTTTGAAAGTGGGGTTGGTGACCACTCTGTCTCCCTTAGGCCTCGTCCACCCGGACTGGACTCATCGACTGTTGCTCGCAGCAAGCTTCCTGGCCTCATCCTCGGCCTGAGCTCTCTGGCAGCGGTATTGGGACAGTCCTGCTGACATCACTGCCCTTGCCCGCTACCCCCCAACACACACACACTTCCTCCCTACTTTCACCATCTTCTCCTCCCTCCTTGCACATCGAACCTCCGCTCGCACCCTCTTTCCGCCTACCTCCTTTTGCCCACCCTCTATCGCCACCTTCTCCACCCGCTGTTGCTGAGCTGCCCCCATGCCGTTAACCTTAAAAGGTGAACGCATTCTTGCACAACCCCCCATGCTCTGGCAGGAAATGACCCATTACCTGCCCGCTGGATGGGGGTGGGTAGATGCCTCCCCCTGCACTCCCCCGCGCCTCCCTGCTCAGCACAGTCCAAACGCTGCTCATATCTTTCCTCAGTCTTTGTCATTTGTTCCCTGTTTGTCTTGTCTTCTCACCCCTCTACCTTTCACGCCACCCCTTTAGTACTCAGCCCTTTATGCTGGCTCCTCACTCCCTTTCTCTCTTTCTCCAGTGTTGTCCCTTTTTCTCCTCTTTCTTATTCCAAATGATCACATTCCCTTCTCTCTGTCTCACTAACCCTGTATCTCATATCTTTCTATATTTCCTATATTTCGTCCAAATTATTTTAATCTTTCCTTCGTCCTCCTGTCTTTACCCTCTGTTTTCCATTCCCTTGTAAATATTTTTCACCTGCCCTCTTATTCTCTAACTCACTTACTGGCCACCTTTTGAATATTTTTTCGTCTAAATTTAATTCCTTCTGTTTTCGTTGCATGTTATCCTCTGCTCTGCCTACTGTCTTTTCTCCTCCCCGGACCCCTCCTCCCCTGCCCCCTCCTCCCCTGCCCCCTCCACCCTTTCTTGTTTGAAAGTGGGGTTGGTGACCACTCTGTCTCCCTTAGGCCTCGCCCACCCGGACTGGACTCATCGACTGTTGCTCGCAGCAAGCTTCCTGGCCTCATCCTCGGCCTGAGCTCTCTGGCAGCGGTATTGGGACAGTCCTGCTGACATCACTGCCCTTGCCCGCTACCCCCCAACACACACACACTTCCTCCCTACTTTCACCATCTTCTCCTCCCTCCTTGCACATCGAACCTCCGCTCGCACCCTCTTTCCGCCTACCTCCTTTTGCCCACCCTCTATCGCCACCTTCTCCACCCGCTGTTGCTGAGCTGCCCCCATGCCGTTAACCTTAAAAGGTGAACGCATTCTTGCACAACCCCCCATGCTCTGGCAGGAAATGACCCATTACCTGCCCGCTGGATGGGGGTGGGTAGATGCCTCCCCCTGCACTCCCCCGCGCCTCCCTGCTCAGCACAGTCCAAACGCTGCTCATATCTTTCCTCAGTCTTTGTCATTTGTTCCCTGTTTGTCTTGTCTTCTCACCCCTCTACCTTTCACGCCACCCCTTTAGTACTCAGCCCTTTATGCTGGCTCCTCACTCCCTTTCTCTCTTTCTCCAGTGTTGTCCCTTTTTCTCCTCTTTCTTATTCCAAATGATCACATTCCCTTCTCTCTGTCTCACTAACCCTGTATCTCATATCTTTCTATATTTCCTATATTTCGTCCAAATTATTTTAATCTTTCCTTCGTCCTCCTGTCTTTACCCTCTGTTTTCCATTCCCTTGTAAATATTTTTCACCTGCCCTCTTATTCTCTAACTCCCTTACTGGCCACCTTTTGAATATTTTTTCGTCTAAATTTAATTCCTTCTGTTTTCGTTGCATGTTATCCTCTGCTCTGCCTACTGTCTTTTCTCTTCCCCGTTTCCATACCCTCTCCTAGGATATATAATTTGTCTCTCTTTCATGCCTGAATTTGGGTTTGGCTTTCGGTTTCTTGCTCTCTCCCTCTCACGCTCTTTCCTCACCCCTCAGTTTCTAACAACTCTTTCGACATTTCCTACCTATTTTCTTCTATTTTATTTGCTCTCATTCCTTTTCTCCCCATTTCCCCCCCAGACACATTCACTATTTCGGTTTCATTTTGTCTTTATTCCAAAATTTATTCCATGTTTTGAACCACTAATTCCCTTCAGTCTTTCTTCCTCAATTTTGTTTTGTTTTTCTCTTGTCGTTTTCGGTTTGGCTTGACAGCGCAGCTGCCTGTGTACCTATGGTTACAAATTCGATATATTATACATAAACGGGTGTTTCGCTCAACGTTTAGCATCGCTCAACTCCTGCAATTGGCTGTTTGCTACACAATTTAATTTCTTTTGGTGTGCTTGCATTGCAGTGCATGAGTAGGTGGCATTAGCAGTGCAATACGTCTCACATTTGCAAGAGTTTGAGCTATTGGCATTGTAAATGACAATGCTTTTTATTTATGTTTTGGGTTTCAAAATAGATAAATAAAAGGCATTGTCATTTATAATGCCAATAGCTTAAACTCTCGCAAATGCGAGACCTATTGCATTGCAAATGCTTGTTCACCTTGGTACCTAAGGCTCCAAGACTCAAAAGCCCCAAAAAACATCCATACCATAAGGGTCGAAAACAAACATGCCTCAAATCCATCCCTACAAACTACCGGTAAAGCTTCCAACAACCGGGCCAAAGACTGCCATGACAGGGGACTACGTGAAAAGCGCTCCCCTCCAAACTCCCTAGCCCATTCCTCCAACATCCTCCTCCCTACTTCCCCTGCGGAAGGGGAGTAACCCCACAGGATTTTCCCCATGAAGGAAATGCCCCCAAATATCCCGGCGATGGTGACCCTGGAAAGGCCCTTCTCGATGAGGTCTAAAATAAACTGGATCACATTCTTCGACCGCCTCCATACATCCTTCCACCTACAGGCACCTGACGCTAAGAAGTCCCTCCAGGCCTGCGCATATGTCGCTCGAGTAGCCACTGACAAAGAACCTGCAACCAACCACCAATTGTATAACCCTACGTTGCCTACATACCAAAGATGCTCTGCATTGGGGTCGGTGTCCTGTCAGCCTCCTTGGCCAGACCATGGAATCTCTCACACTGCGAATGAGACAAAGCATCGGCAATGTCATGGTCCACACCAGGGATGTGCAATGCCCTGAAAGCAATGTCATGTCTAAGACAGCCTAGCACAAAAACCCGAAGCAACTTCAGAATCTGCTAATCTCTAGCTGACTGCCTATTGATGATCTCCACCACTGCCATGTTGTCAATTCGGAACAAAACCTTCTTGTGTGCCAACTCTTCACCCCACAGTGTCAGTGCCACTAGTACCGGAAAAAACTCCAAAAATGCTATGCTCCTCCCCCCTTCCTTCAATTGAGGAGGCCACTTCTCAGCACACCACCTGCCAGTATAGGCCAAAACGGTCACTGCCTGCCGCATCAGAAAAAACGTCCCACCGAACGTCCTCCTCCCTGGCCAATGGGACTCCATTAAAAGAGTGTTGAAAAACTGACCACATACGCAAATCCTCTTTCACCCCAGCCGTCAAGCGGACATGGTGGTGAGGCAAATGATGTCCTGTCAGTGCTCGCCCCAACCGCCTACAAAAAGTCCTCCCCGCCTTGACCACGCTGCAGGCTAAGTTGAGATGGCCCAGCAAGACCTGAATGTCTTTTACTGTCACATTCTGTCCAATAATTCCAACATTTTCACTTTCTTATCAGCTGGCAAGCTAGCCTGCATTGCCACGGAATCAATTTCGATTCCCAGAAAAGACAGGGCCGTATATGGTCCCATTGTCTTCGGTGCCAACGCCACCCCCATTTCCTCCATGAGCTCATAGAACGTGTCCAGGGCTACCTGGCACTCCGTGGAGCCCGGGGAACCGACAAAAAAGAAAATGTCCAAGTAGTGTGTCACCAACACGTGACCCATGTGCTGCGTGAAGTACCACTGCAGGAAGGTGCTAAAACACTCAAACAAAGCACAAGACATTGAGCAACCCACTGCACAACTAGAGGTCAGAGGAAAATGGACTTCATTTTCCACACCAACAGACCTGACGTTTGGACAACGATCTTTTACTCATCCCTCCCCATCTCCAAAACCACCTTCACAGAACATAATCGCAAACTAACTATCGCCCCTCTGACCCAACAGTCTCTGACTGGAGACATCTCCATCACCATCTATGAGAATGGCACCATTCTAATTCAGGCGAAAGACGAGAACCTAGAGTTCTTCGACTCTCTCTTCCCCACACTTAAGAGGGCTACTATACATTACCCCCACAAAACAACCCCCTCCCCACCTATTAGCTCATTACAAATTCCCAGCCCTCAGATGTCCCCGCCACCCCAACGTCCCCTTTCTACTCTACTTAGTCACTCCGCCAATCAGACGACACCTTCAGCCCTAGCTCCCCCTATTACTCAACTCCCGTCCTCCACCCCCCACCCCCAACCTCCCACTATTCAGCCACCCTCTCATCCCCAGAGGACCTCCAACTCCTCTCTCCCCACCTCCGGAAGCACCCCTAGCTACCTATCCTCCGCCATTAGAGATCCACCCCAACATCCCCACCCTTCCTTGCTCTTCCACTCTGTTAATCCGACGTCCTCTCCCGCCCCAGCTCCCCCTCTCCCTCGACCCCCCGTCCTCCGAACATTACTCCCAAACTCCCAGTAGTCAGCCACCTACTCATCCCCAAAGGACCCCCACCCCCCTTCCCCAGTTACCGATGCACCACTAGCTCTCAACCTCCCCCCTGAGAGATCCTCCCCCCCCCACAGAGATCCTCCCCTCCTCTCCCCCTCACCCGAGCTGTCACATCGCCTCGACCTTATTGATGCTCAGATCGCGACCCTGATCATTGGCCTGAAGGAACCACTATCTGCTCTAGGGAATCTCCAGTTGCCCTTCCCTCTATCCCCACCACTCCACATCCCTCCCCCTCCCCTAGGAATGACTATCCCACTACCAACCGGGCTCATCCGCACCCAGGCTCCCTGCCTCCACGCACTAAAGGCCAGACGGAACCGCAAACAGTCAATCCCAGAAGAACTATAACCTCCCTCTCCCCCTAGGAAGTTAGCGCTCCCGTCGCCTCGCACGAACTCCCCCTGAACCAGTCAGCCCAGGATCCGCTCACGAACTCGAATCTCACCTCTTCGATACAAGTCATCACCGGAGTGGGTAGAGACCTCCCCTCCCCCCCCCCCCCCGTAGAGCCACTAGACCTCCTCTGTTTCTTTCCTCCCAACCGAGAGCCAAGCCTGACAAGTTAAAGCGAAAGAAGACCCCCGCATGAACTGTATGCTTATCAACAGCCGGTCCGCAGTCAAACATGCTACGGAAATAGCAGAAGCCATCCTCTCTCATGACCTGGATGTAGCCTTCATCACGGAAACATGGCTAAACACCCTATCCCTCCCCATTCTGGACATGCTGGTGCCACCCGGCCTCTCAATTATCCGCAAAGACAGGCCCTTACACAAAGGTGGGGGCATAGCAATTATCCACAAAAATGACCTCTCCATCTCCGAAGCTCCTATACAGTTCCTTTGAATGCCTGTCGGTCAACATCAAATCTCACTGTCAGAGCTCACGGCAATGCCATCTCCTTTACCATCCCCCAGGCAATTCCATCGAATTTAGAGCTCAGGTCTCGGACCTCATCACCCAATCAGCACTTAACAGTGACAACAGTTTAATTCTAGGCGACCTCAACCTAAGATGGAATGAATCCAATAACCAGCTGATTCAATCTCTCAACACCCTTCTACAAGACAATGATTTGATCCAACACTGCTCAGAGGAAACGCATTACAGAGGAGCGACCCTGGATGCCATCATTGCGAACAAAAATGCAATCTCGATTGATCACATCATCCCGGTGGACTGGTCAGACCACCACATCATTCTCTTTCATATCCTTCAGCCGGCCCTATAAAAGCCCACCCACCCAAGCCCCCCCTAAGTGGGTTAGGAACACTTCCAGAATCCCCCGAGACAAGCTAGAAGAAGGTCTCAGCACACTCCTCCCGAACACGACGGAGTCCCTCTCAACCTCGGATCTCACCTCACTCTACCATTCCAACCTGGAGCTCGCCCTGGATCAGCTGGCACCTCTGAAACTAAAAAAATCCAGAAGCATCCCCTCTAGGTCTTGGTTCTCTACTGACATCAATGAGGAAAGAAGACATCTAAGAGCCGTGGAAAGAGCCTGGAGGACCAACCCCACCGCCCTCCATCGAGACCAACTCAAGACAGCACGCAAAAACTATTATACCCACATCAAGAGCAAAAAGTCATCCTTCTTCTGCCACGCCCTAGACAATGCCAAAAACCGCCCCAAAGAACTCTTCAACATCATTAGGAACCAAACTTCCATCCCTAAGGCAGCCAACCTAGTAGCATCCAAGACCCAATGCGAAAACTTTGCAAGCTTTTTCAATGAAAAAATCGCCAAAATTGATCGCTCATTCAGCACGAGCCCTGTACCCAACCGCAACCCCCCAGTAACCCCGTCTATCCTCTGGGCATCCTTCCAGCCGATTAAGGAAGAAATGATAAGCAATCTTATTGCCGCCGCTAAACCCTCATCTCACTCCCTCGATCAACTTCCCTCGAGTCTGACAAAGGATTTGAAGAGCACTCTAGCCCCTATCTGGGCCAAGATCATCAACAGCTCCTTGAAAGAGGGCTTCATCCCCGACTGCCTTAAACTAGGTCAAGTCACACCACTTCTGAAAAACCTGGCCTTGATCTCATGGACTTGAACAACTTTAGACCGGTCTCGAACCTTCCGTTCCTAGCCAAAATTCTTGAGATATGTGTGCTTTCACATTAACCCAACATCTTGAGGATTCTAATCTATTGGACCCACACCAGTCAGGGTTCAGGAAAGGCTGCAGTACTGAAACCGCAATCCTAAATGTCCTAGATGATCTGCACATGTCACTCGACTCCAACCAATGTAGCCTTCTCATCCTCCTTGACCTCTCGGCTGCGTTCGACACAGTGGATCATACCCTCCTACTCAACGCCCTCCGAGAGAGAGCGGGCATCGAAAAGACAGTCTTAAAATGATTCTCCTCTTTTCTTAACAACCGCACTCAAAAAATAAAGATCAACAGCTTTGAATCTGACCCCCCTCTCCATCAGTAGAGGAGTCCCTCAAGGGTCAGTACTCTCTCCACAACTCTTCAACATCTACATGTAACCCCTCACCTCACTTCCAAGGAACTCCAACATCCCCTTCCACCTTTACGCGGATGACAACCAACTCTATTTGAAAACCACTTCGATCGCTGACATTCACAGACTTAATGCGACACTCATGGAGGTCCAACAGTGGCTCGCAGCCAATCACCTCAAACTGAATGAAGAAAAAACAGAAGTTCTGCTAATTTCGAACAAAGATGAAAACCCACAAATAGTGGAATGGCTCAAAGCCTTAAATGCCCTCAACGTCTCTCTAATTCCAACGGATTCCGCAAAATCCCTAGGAATCACTCTCGATCCCAAACTGGACATGAACAAACACATCTCTAAAACCTCCAAAAGCGCGTTCCTGAACCTGAAACTTCTATACAAAATCAAACCCTTCCTCCCCCCCAAAGACCTGAAACAGGCCACGCAGGCACTTGTGCTCTCCAGAATTGACTATGGCATCGCAGTGCTGACTGGAACTGCCAAGGCGCACCTAGGACCTCCACCCTCAACGCAGCAGCAAGAATGGTCACAGGAACTAAGAAATTTGACCACATCTCTCCAGCACTCAAAGAACTGAAATGGCTCCCGATTGACCAACGAGCCAACTTCCGCACAGCTTGCCTCACACATAAAGCCCTGCATACAGGCAAACCAGAATACCTGGCCTCCAAACTCAAAAGGGCGGGTCAGTCCAGAAACCTCAGAAGCTCCAACACACTACTACTCATCCCTCTGAAATCACAGAAACGCAAAACCTCAAATAAATCCTTTGCGGGGAATGCCCCCAGGATCTGGAACTCCACCCCCCCCACATCAGAATGACCACCTCCTTCTCGCAATTCAAATCGCTACTCAAAGCCCTCTTCCTTGAATACTCTGGTGCCTAAGGAGAACCCCACGCCTGACGGTCGAAGTCCGTAAATTACAGTCGTACAGACTCTATTTCCTGCCTGTTGTTCTTGATTCCTGTTTTGCTTATTCTCATTTGCTGCATATCTGTATTCGCTGTGAAGCGCTCTGATACCCTCGGGTCCAGCTAGTGCTATACAAAACTTCAATAAATAAATAAATGAATAAATAATGCTTTTTCCACGTACCATTTACCTTCGAAATGGATACCTTGAAGATTCCATTCATCTGGATGGACTGGAAGCAACCGAAATGCAGATTTTATATCGTATTTTGCCATCTCTGCTGATGCGCCCGCGGTCACGACTAGTGACATGGCTACGTGAACTGAGGCCGCCTCCTCGTCAATAAAATCATTAACTGAAGACTCCTCTGGCCATGAAAGGTGCTGAATCAACCTGTACTGTCCTACTTCTTTTCTGGGCACCACCCCGATCGGTGAAATATTCAAGTTCTCCAGTGGCCAATCATCGAATGGGCCCGCCATTCTCCCTTCACGCGCCTCCTTGTTCAGTTTATCCTGCACTACCGACCTGTGTTCTGCTGCTGATTTCAAATTTTCCGCCCACTGCCTCTGCCGTGGACCTCTGTAGCCCAAATGAAACCCCCCTTGAAACCCTTCCAAAAGCACCTGTTTTGCCCCAAAATCCCCATACCCCTGCAAACCTTCTACCAGCTTCACTAGCCTAACTGGCGAAGGAGCCTTTGGGCCCAGTCCCTTGAGGTCCCTTGCCTCTTCTAACACTCTGGAATTGCTGAAAGGGGCCAGGGGTGTTGGCACCTGCCTGTTGCCATTGCTGGCTTCCCTGTGGTTTAACTCCCCAACAGTTGACAAGGGGATGTCTCTTTCCGCACTTAGAACACTCGTGTCGGAACCTGCAGTACTCCCTCGTCCACAAGCCTTTATAAAAATCCCAGCACTCCCCGGTCCCAGTTTGTGTAGCGGCTGTACTCCCCACCGCTCCCTGGGTGGGTTTTCCCTGAAAGGGCCGGTATATGAATGCTAACCCACTAGCTATGAATATGGTCTTACCCCCAGCTGCTGCCCCCATTGTGTGCTGCCATAAATCAATGTCCAACTCACCCCACTTCGCCTCCGGGTCCCAAGCCATACGGGCCCGGAATTCCTCATCATATTGCACCCATGCGTAACCACCACCCTTGATCTGAGCCTTTCGAATTTATTTATTTAAAAATGGCAACACAGCACTCCGGAAACTTTTTGCAGTAAATGCTGGCATAGATCAAAAATGCTGCTGTCCAGTTTTCGATTGTCAACAGCACCTTAGGCCGCTTAGCTAACTCATACTCCTCCTCTTTAGAGCCCTCCTTTGACCTCACCTCCCAGTGAAGGAGCTTCAGCATTTCTGCATATTCCCCTTTCCAAATACGTTTCTTGGTCGCTAGCATTAAATGGGCACCCAAGTGCTTTGTCACACCCATATATAGCAGCTTTTTAATTTTTAACTCCTTACTCTCTAAGGGCTCCTTACCTGCCCCGGTTGCCTCAGTATTCGTCCCGCTCTCCATCCTAGTGCCCTGTGTTCCCCCCATGTCTCCCATTCCTACCCCCCTAGCTTTAACATATTTTCCTGTGTGTAGCCTCCCGTCCAACACTCCCCCCACTTCTCCCCCGTCCCCACAGACACCATTTTTGGTTTGGCCCATGTTTCACCAATCTCACCTGGCTTAAACAAGGTTGCCCGGCCGGGCGCCGACCGCCATGCCACTTTCACTGCGTGAAAAAACCACAGTTGATGGACAGAATGTAGAACAATGTATCTGTATTATCAACTGTGTTTTTTGCAACTTTCTCTGCGTGGTCCACTGTCCGAGGAGCCGTCCCTGAGGGGGCGTGCTCCCTTCTGGATCCCACCACCACTGCCCTTCTGGGCTGCACCGCCTCCGGTGCGTGCAAAACACTAGGAGACACATGAGCAGGTCCCCCGTCCTCATTATTCCCCAATTCCCCTTCCTCTGGGCTATCCTCATCATAGTCAAGCACAATAGGCTCCTTCATCTGCATTGCGTCCGAAGCAAAATCCACACCACGGGCCTTACCGGACCCAATATGACCTGTACTGGCCCTAACGGCCCCTGCATTCACTCCTGGCAGGGGTGCCGACTGTACACGCCGATACTCCCCCAAGCGTTGATCCCTCTCCACTGGCCATGCTGACCACCGTGTCCTGCTTGTCGTTGGGGTCAGCGAGGTCGTGTTGGGCCTTCGTCTGCTGGCCGCGTCGGGATCCCCCGTCGATACGGAATGTGCCGTGCCAGGCTCCACCCTCCCTTCTCCTCGAACGTAATTGGGCAGCACCCCGCCCTACTGAGTCTGCAGTCCCTGAACCCTCCCTGCCCTGTGAAGAAAAAGTTTGGACTGATGTGCTGGGTCCCTCACTTCTGCTAGATACCCTACCCTCCTGCACGCCCAAAGAAAGATCCCCAGACCGCCTACCCCTGTCCTGCCTTGTGCGCCCTGATCTGTCCGTACTTACCAAGAGGAGAATCCCCCCTCCTCATCCCCACTCCACTCCAACATTACCTGCACCACGGCCGCAGAAGGACCCAGAACCTGGCACCCACTCCTCCCCCCCCCCTATACTCCCGAAACCCCTCAGAGCCCTACCCCTGGCCACCTCCCCCCCCAATGGCCTCCCAAAACTCTCCGCGCCTGTCCTTCGCCTTAGGGACCCATGAAGATCTACACGTTCTCTGTCGCCAAGGCCACGCACCCCTTCCGCTCAAGAAGGAAATATATCCAAACCCTCCCATGCCATGCCCTCTCCAGCTGGATCCAGATCAGCCAAAAAATCGCCCTCAAACCCCAACCTAGGGGACCCTGGCCTCTCCCCTAGCTGAGGGCCCGCTTTTAAAACCCCTGAATCCTGTCTGGGAGCACAACTGTGTAGGCCTTCCCACCCTCCCACCTGGGCCCATCCCCCACCGAGCTACCTCCCACAGAGACCACCTCACCCCTCAAAGAATAGGTGGGCAAAAAAAGCAGGGGACTGTATGTATCCCCATATCCCACGACCTCCACCCCTGCCATAGCTCGCTCCTCCCCGCCACTGGGCTCTGTGGTAAGAACCCCCACAGAAGAAAATGCAGTCACAGGGGTGCCAATAGCCGCCCCTCCTCCGACACCTCCGGCACCACCTTCCCGCTCCAAAGCTACCGGCGGGCAAAAGTTGGAAACCTGACGCTCCCCACCCTCTGCCAGGCTGCTCATTTGTGGCGCTCCCTCTATAGAAACCACACCCGGGCCATCCACCCACCCGCCCTCCCCCGCCGCATCAGAAGCAGGGGCGGCGGACAACGAGGCAGAGCACCTCTTGCCGCCCTGCCCTTCCCGCGCTTACCTCTCACCGCGGGGGTCGATAAAGCTCGCTCCACAAACTCCGGCGCTGAAAACGGCTCCGCCAATACCGGGGACACAACGCTCTTCCCCGTAGAGACCTTCCCGCCCCAGTGCCCCAAACCGCTTGCCTCCCCCGACACTCGTGTCTCGATTTTCAAAGAAAGTCGGTCTGAACACAGTGGGGCGGATTTTGATGTGCTCCAGTGCAGAATTAGCGCGCTGTCTCTAGCAGAAACCAGTGGCCCGCATGTGGCCTTTAACTTGCAGGTGACATCTGTGTGTGTGTGTGCGCGGGTCACAGATTCTAATCTTGTCCTAGCAAACAGAGATGGAGAGAGTGAAAGGGTTGAAGAATCCATTCTCCCACCTGTTGACCCCTTCTTGGGTGCCTATCTTTGTCTCTTTGGTGGGTGTATTTTTGTCTGACTTTTTTTTTATCTAAGCAAGAAAGACTGATGTGCATATGGCTGGCTCCAACCTGGGATGACATGGTGAGCAATAAAACAATGGAGTTAGGCCCAGATCTCTGTACTGGGGTGAATGTATGACATTGTTCGGCATTCTGTCCATCAACTGTTCTTTTTGCATTTGTCACCCCGAGTGGGACAGGTATGCCCAGACGTGGGTCCCCTGCTCTCCATGCCACTGGAGTCAAGCTATCCTGGCTGATGAGGGCTGAAAGCCTGAAACCGGTTCTAGGATGCTTGCTTCCAGTCCGACGGACGGTGGGGTCTTGGAGATCATGGAGCGGGGCTTTAACAGCATCAAGTTGCAAAGTACAAGGGATTGACAAGCAGCTCTAGAAGAAACGGGTTCACTTTCTTTAGAAGAGAGAGCTGGTGCCTGGCAATGTTTGTATTACAGAAAAAGAAGCAGTGTAGGATGGTGGGAGTTAATTATTTGGTTCTTGTGAGGTTATTACATAGCACAAACCAAAGCCAACCTCCAGCCATCAAAGTGCTCCGTAATAGTGACTTTAAAAACACCACACAGCGCTGTAGAACTTGAACTGTGGCACATAAGCTGCATCTATTATTAACTATTACAGTGGCGGCTCGCCGAGGAAGTGCTGCGGGTGGTAGGGCGGGATGGGGAAGGGGCAGTGTGGGGGTAGTAAACTTCGGCATAAGGCGGAAGGGAGTCAAGTAAATAAATATATAAATTCAACAATTTACATTGCGCGCGCTGCAACGCCAACTCAGCAATGCAGTGGGCGCAATGTAAATTGTTTTATTTATTTATTTACTTAACTCGGTTCCGCCGTACGCCAAAGTTTACTACCACACACCTGTATAGGAATACCACATACATTCATGCATGCAATACACCAGGTGATAGGTGTATACATGAGTTGGAGAGCAGGCGGTGGTAGGGATGCCACATTCTCTCTCCTTCACCTCACATCTCCAAACCCTACGAGCGGAACAGACCTTTTAAATGCTGTTTCTTGTGCGCGACTCGCTTGAGTTCACAGGGCCGCCATGTATTGTTCCCAGGGATCCCTTTGGCAGTCGGTCTTGCTTCACATGAGCTGGCGTCGTTCTTTTACCTCCTCTGGGTGTGTGGGAGGTTCACGAGAATGCTTGCGTCTTGGGGATACACACACCTACCCGTCTGTGGGCGAACACATAACTCATTGTGCGAAAGACAGCCGAGTTAAGTATCACTTTGTCAGTGGAGTGCACCGAGCCCGGAAAACGACTGTAACTGTGTTCCTACCAAAGGGACCATTTTGTGTTATAATAGGTTTTTGTTTATTTTGCATTTTTACATAGCACAAACTCGACCCGAAGGTACTGGAGCGCTGTACATGATCACCAGTTACCTTACACAAAGACACATTAACTTTTGGTAGGCACAGCGAAATTAAGGGGCGTATGTACAAGCCCCTACCACCACCACAGCGTCACTTTTTGTGGCGATAGGAGCTTAGACTTATTTAGAAGGCAGTATTAAGCCATGGCTTAACGCTGCCTTGTAAATAAGGCCCCCTTTCACGCTATGGTTAGCGTGAAAGGGGTGGGCAGTGGGTGTTGCTGTGGGCGTTCCACCGCAACACCCATTGATTTTGAAGCTGCCCCCTATGCCCAAGGGCAGCATACATAGGAGGCAGCGTCAAAATTAAAACCAGGTTAAACCTGGTCTTAGGTTGTCGAAACAAGGAGAAATGCATTATTTCTCCTCGTTTTTTGCTTTTTCCATGTGTGCTGCCTTGTACCCCTTCCTGTACATAAACAATCTTTAAAAAAAGGTGATTGTGTGACTTTCATGTGTGCTGCATTAAGCAGCACATATGAAAGGGACAAAATGGCATTTCAGGATTGTTTATGTGCAGGACGGGACACCTTCCTACACATAAACAATCACTCCCTGCACACAGATACCCTTGCACTATGGTGCAGGGGTGCCTGCATTGGTGCTACATTGCTAAGTATAGCGCCATTGCAGGGGTAAAAACAAGGCTGCACCATATCCTTTTAAATATGGTGCAGCCTGCGTTTCAGAAGTGGCGGAGTGAGGCGTTTAGCCATGACGACTCACGCCTGACTCCGCCACTTCTATTGCACATATCCCCCTGAATGATTTGCCCAGAATCACAGGATGTGGAGCCGACACTGAGGCTCAAACCTGGTTCCCCAGCTTTGAACTCGGCAGCTCTGACCGTTGCGCCACATCCTGTCCATATAACGTGGAAATAGCTTGAAGTGGCACTGGTCTCCATTGACCTCTTAAGATTGACCTCTTTTTCAGTTTTGGAGAGCAGTAATTTCCGAACGAAAAGTTTGATTAAATAACAAACAAATGTATTGTGTAGAAAATACAGGTAGGTTAAACATCTTGGGTGGTTGTGGGGTAGCAACAGATAGCTACAAATAGTTTTAGATAAGGTGCATAAAAATATAGGCCCTGAGTCACAAAGCCACTCGTGTGTGTACTTTCAACTTATATGTGTAAATTACTCTATTGTGCAAATTATTTTTTATATTTCGCAAAAGATAAAAATCCACTCACGAGGGGATTTACTCCACTGTAATATTACCTCAGTATGATGTAATATGACGCATGAATATCTTCTTTCCCAGGACCAGGGAGTAGCCTTGCCAGGGTGGATATGCCCTGGGAAGTTGATAAACACTCACAAACTCATGAATTCTTGGGTATTCACTAACTTTTCCTCGACCCAATAGGCACAGTTATGGATTTGACATTGCCACACAGGCCCCCCCCCCCGGGCCCCCAGCCCACTTCTCCCCCTCTTTTGGTGCGTATGTACAGAAGGGACTTATCTACAGGATAAAATATGTTTCCTGTGGCAGATTCGACAGCATTTTCACAAGCTCAGATGTACCCTTTTTACAATTGTGCTTTTTGAACTTTAAGACGTACAGAAAAAGGAATTCAATCTTTGTCTAAGGCCATGGGCGTAGGAGACACTAAATTTCTGGGGGGGACAGGGACAACATTGTGGACTTTCCAGTGACCCTATACAAATCGCCCATTGTGTGAGACCGTACGCGCGTTAAATGTATACAATCGCATAGTTATGAAGAGAAATATTAAGAAAGGCAGGCAAGTAGTGGACTTGGAAGATGTACTGGCTACTCAAATGCGGTACTAAGATGATCCTGCTCAGTTGTCAAATGGTGACAAGTACAAAGAAATGAAACTGAGGGACTTGAAACAATATCTTCACTAGCAGTATCCTGAGCCCAGATACCATCAGGTGAAAAACTCCACATAGTTTTAAGAGCAATAGAGAATTGTGAAACCCAGAACTAGGAGAGAGTGTGTGTGTGAGATGCACGAAGGCTCAAACATGTTGCAGGTAACCTCTAGCCTATAGTCCACCGGTACTCTGCCATAGCCTGCTCGTGCACCCAAAATATGTAAGGGAGTGAGTACCAAATTGCCAATTCCCAGACTTAAAAATCAAATAAAAAATAGTACAAATACTATGTTCATTGTTTGTATGATAGGTGTGACCTCTGCAGGTGGAAATTTTACACATTGAAGAAACACCGTTTTAAAGAATATTGCCTCACAAAGCATTAATAGCCAAGAAACCAGCTAACTCTAACACCACTGGTTGACTTTCAGCTGCACTATGTAAGGCTAGGTTTCAAAGTCCATGCCTATAGTAGAAAACATAAAACTACAAGTACCAGAATGCAAAGGGCTGCTGGCTAAAAAGCCACAAGTGGCCGATAACCTCATCTATAAGTGTTGTCCACTTGGAGCTTTAAAATTTAAAGTCACTCAGCTGAAAATATAATTTGTACAGTCTTCAAAAGCATAATTTTTCCTGAAATCCCACTTGTGTCTCTAATTCAAGATGACCCACAGCTGTCACAAACAAACACAAACAGAAAGCTCGGAGGGCATGTGGCACTTGGCACACGTTTTATCAAGAAGATGCCCTAGCAGGCCTGACACTTCTAAAGGTGGCCAGGCGCCGACTGGTGCAGTAAGGTCATGAGGGCTACTCACATTTCGAATGCTGGTTCAAGACTGTGAGTAAATCTCTTGCACTTTTTGCGAATCACAAACACAAGCACAAGAGGCTTAAGTGGGAAAATCAATTTTTAATTTGGGAACACTGTCAGACCATTAATGGTAAAAGACTTGATAATGGGGCAACTCAGTTTACACTTGCCACACCTGCAAAAAGAGCCCTCATATTTCTCTCCGGGTTCAGAGTGGTTCTGCCTGAATAAATGTAGCTTACCATTAATGTTATCACCATACTCTATAATATCATTAGATACACAGTGGTCAAGCCATGGGTCTTCCCTTTTCCTGAAATTGCTCTCAGGTATATTAGTCCACTTAGTTAAGCTGATGTAATGCAAGACTACATATCCCAAGATGCATTAGTGTGCTTAAGGAAAGTCAGGGACTACAAAATAGCGTTTTTCCTGATAGTGTCATCTGGTATTTATTGGGCTTCATTAGTAAAATGGCAAGGCACAGGGAAAGTGCCCATGCCCCTATGCAGCCCGTGATTCCTAATTTCAAACCCCAGTTCCCACCTGAGCCAACTGTGATCTGCGACTGTCGCGCTTAACCCCTACTCTGATAATACTCCAGTTTATGGGGGTTCGACATTGACCACTGCTTTCAGCTTATTATGTTTTCAGAGTGGGGGGAAAAAGTAGGAGAACTGTGGGCAGAGAATCAGAGGCCCAGAATAACCTGAGGATTAGATTTATGGGTGGAGTCAGAGGTGTGGCCAGAAAGAGCAAATCTTCCCTATATTTAGTATTTGTTTAGCATTTCACTGACCAGTTACAAACTACTACGCTATCTGATTCAACCAATAGCCGCACATGCTTATTTAAGGTTTAATATGAGTTATTGACATTAAAATACATTCACAAAGTGGGATATGTTTTCAATCACAGAATGTCCCAAATACGCTTAAAAGTGGAATCACAGGCCATTTGTCTCTGAGCCAAGCATGTTTTGTTCATAATTATAGTTGTACCATATTTGCCACATAATTCATCATCTGCTGAATAATCTGACAATTTTAACTAAAAAGTGGTTTGTAGCTCACAGGGATCAAAAATTACTGATTAAATGTGACGTATGTTGCTGCAAAGTGGAGGGCCCTTTGCAAAGGTTGACTGGTCACCTTTCTCATTGCTGCATTTGTATGTTATATTGGTACTAACGAGGCAAAATCTTTGCAGAGACTAGGTATGTGTAAAAATGTCAAACTTCACTTGAAGTAACGTATTCCTTAAATTAATAATTGTTCCCCTAAATTAAGAATTTTAACCAAAACTAAAGTCATGTGTTTTTCACATGTATTGTAAAAAAACTTGTAATGTCTGGCACAGAACATATCCAAACACAACAGCATCTTGGTTTTCTGGATCATTCTATTTTTTCATGTCAGCTGATTTTATTGCTGTTTCACTAGTCACTTCAATGGGATAGGTACTCACGCAGGAAGGACCTCACACTTAGTGGGAGCGTGCTGCTGCAGCCCTTCCTTCTTCAAGCCGGCCACAGACACGGGGGCGAGGAGTCCAAGGTCAGCATATCAATCAGTGCACTGGCTACAGGCAGCTGAGGTGAGAAATAAATAATTCCCGGAGCCTCAGGGTGCTGTGCCACACAAAGAGTTGAAAAGGGCAGAGGCAGGGGGGCGAGTGGCCTCTGACGACACCTTATGCTGTGACTATCGAACAGGGTCGGATTGGGATCACAATTTTGCCCGGGCACTGCCTAAAAAAGTAGCCCACATTCGCGGGGCGTGCCCTTTCACGAAATACCATTTGGTTACTCTCAGAGGTGTCATTTGTAGAGAAATTTCTGGTAAATTAAGCATTTTAAAGCTTATAGAGCGAGTAACATTAATAAAGACTAGGAGCACTGCAGTTCTGTTAACTGAATACTTACTTGCAATCTTAATGCCCTGCACAATGTAGTTAGATACTCTTTCCCAACCAGCTATGTTGTTGACTCTGATCATCTCAGAAATCTAGTACAAAGTCAGGGAGAAAGAATTAGACTGGAATCTCTGGGAATAAAATATGTAATAACAAAAGTAACAGGAAGAGCAACTCTGAACCTCTGCCATGGAGAATAGAACCTCTAATGCCAACAGTGAATATTTTTTTTTTACTCGTCAAGAGTACCCTACTCCCTTGACTACAACAAGTGGTCTCTCTCTCCATTTTACATACTACTGTGGCTAGACAGTGATCTCCAGCTCTGCTGGGTAGTGCCAACGGGAGGGCTGGGGGAAAAAGAGGTAAAGAGAGGTGAAGTAGAACTAGAAATCCGGTAGTGATAGGTGTGATGGGGAAAGACCAAAGGTAAAGACACAAAGATTGGATAGCCGGGAGAAAAGGAACATAGATATAGATAGAGGAAGAAGTAGGTAGGTAATGAGAGTAAGAGGACAGTTCCTCCCCGGCTCCTCCTGTCTCTTCTTGCCCTATCCCAAAGGAGGAGCGAGATGTGAGTCCGGTGGATCCTGCCCTCTGTGTGCCAACAGTTGGATGAAGGAGCCGGGAACTACCTATGATGATCATCCCTTTCCCGTGATCAAGGGCCTCGGCCGGTCACCTGGTGTGTCGGAGCAGGCGTGGCCTGAATAACCACCCCGCCAGGACTCAACACTCATTTCCCTCTCAGACACTGATGCCAGCCCTTAGCATGCAGCATGTCGGGCAAGCACTATAAGGGGCCAGAGGTTAGGTGCTGCATTACTTCAAGGTGTTCCTGACCCTGCCCTTCTTTGAGGCTCAGCAGTTGCCCATACAAGGTCCATGGGGGTAAAGCCACAGTCAGGTGAGCCACATCAATGAAGGTAGTAAGTGACTCTAGGCAGGCAGTGAGTATGCAGCTTTGCATGGTGCACATGTGGTGTGGCTGGTTTCACAGCATTGTGTAATGTGCTGCAGACGGGTATAATGTGACCTGTTTGTGGACTGGACAGGCAACGGCTTCTGACCAAGTCAGTCAGCAGTGTTACAGAAGAACTGTGTCTTGCACCACAACTACTGCACGCACATTTGAAACCCACACTACTTAGTCAAATCACAAACTAGGCATTCATACACAAACCATACCCATATTTATCCCGCTCTCTCGTTGCCCATTGTCCCTTGTTCAGACCCGACCAGTAGTCTTTCCTGAACTCTATCATGTCCCGTCCCGTCTTTCCTGAAGTATTTCTCATCACTCACACAGACAATCTGTTGAGCACCAAAACTCTCTCTGGACCGCTCTCCTGGTCTTCCATCCTATGGACCTTACCTCACCCAGACGCCATCTATACCTCTCTCCCCCTGCCCCCTTCCTGGAGACTACTTCATACCCCAGTCTAAGGATACACAGAGCGAAGCATTGTGAAGCCCACACTAGGGTAAATCCCACTCCACATAATTCCAGTACACTCAAAACCAAATCATTACTATCCACATAATTCCACTGCACACCTTGCCACATAATTCTACGCCACACTATTCCACAACTAGCAATTCGAATCCAACCAACATAATTGCACTCCATAACACATACCACTACTCCATTCCAAAACACATGGGTAAAACACATTATCATTTACAGCGCCAATAGCTCCAACTCTTGTGAATGCGCAACCTATTGGCATTGCCAATGCTTGTTTTTTATTGCTGTTGTTCTTTTTGACAGTTTTATATATTGTGAACCCAACCCAAGGCAAAGGCTATTTAAGCGCTATTCATGAGCACCAATTACAGTACACAAGATCAGATGTTTTATTTAAGGGCCTATGAGATGAAGTTATTTGCTCAGAATCACAGGATGTTGAGAGCAGACGCCTGGACTCAAACCGGATCCCCCATCTCTGCAACTCTGACCTTCAGGTCACATGTGCCTATGCACACGCAAGCCATGAAAGTGGAGGATATTGTTCTTTGGAAGGACACTGGGTGCAAGGTGACAATGGCCGACACCCTGAGCAATAGGACAACAGGGAGGCCCTTTCACTTAGAAAATTACTAAATCCCCCCTCCAGCCCCCCTTGCCAGAGCAACAGAACTGCCAGGCCCATTTATATTACTAAATTACTCAAGCTCCCCCCAGTCCTCCACTGCCTCGGGGCAATGGCCTGACAGGGGAGGGTATAAAGCATAAAACTCCACTGCTGTGCCATCCAGAGGGGCAGGGGTAGCGGTGAGAAGATGGTTCAAGTCCACAACATCACCTGTCCCCCACAGCGAGGCCCCAGCACAAACCCACCCTCCTCCGCCCACCAGTGCACTGAATGAGAAGGCCCATGTGCGAGGTGTCAGATGAAAACGCCTTTTCTGGGCTGTGTGGCCCCAGGGGGGCCGAGGTGAGAATGGCTCACTGGCCTGAGGAATACCTGGCCCCCAGGGAGGCCGATTCTCGCATACAGTCCTCAGCTTCCCATCCCACCATCAGGGCAAAAGGTTGGCAAGGCAGGGGGTCAAAGAGAGACCACAACTAATCATCGCCCAAAGGCCATATCACACGCTCCCCACCGAGGCAGCATTTCATTATACCTGTCCAGTGCCCTCTGTGGGCTGGGAAATTAACAAGGGGGAAAAAAACGGCCCACAGAGGTCACCAACACACCGGCCCTTCGGCCAATGCCCGATTGCACGCTGTGCCAATCCGCCCCTGCTATCGGATCATTGGCGGCTCACAGACAGGGACCTGGAGAGGCGCCAGGTCAAGTGCAGGGCCATTAGGTCACGCAGCTCCGCTCGCACTTTTTTTTCGCGCGCTAAAGGCCTGCTAATCTCCCTCTCAGGAGGGAGAAGGGAATGTGTTTGTCCCCTGCGTCCCCCCACTCCAAAATCTGGGGGGGATATGTCCCCCGTGTCCCCCCACAGTTCCTACGCCCATGTCTAAGGCTACACCTGGAAAGCTGCACCTGCCACAGATGTCATTGTGTATTCTTGGGACGTTGTGAGATGTATAAAAAAATGTAAATCTGCACCCATTTGATGGAGCAAACGTGCGGGTGCATATTTACTCCTTCCTGTGGGCCCACAGTTAGAGGAAAAACTTTGTACGTAAGGTGGAAATTGTAGATTGTTCAAAATGCAGGCGTAAGGGGGGACCCCGGTTTGAGGAAGTTCAACAATGTTTTTAGAGGCAGGCAAAGCTTACACTGTGTGTGGAAATTCAGTCAGTCGGGTCTAGTTTGTGTGGGTCTGCCTTTGACATCATTATATATAAAAATGACTGTCCTTAAACTAGCAGAATGTTAAGACCCACCACTAAGGATTCACCCCATGAAGCCCCATTTTGTCTCTGTGCTATTGAGGGGAGGGGGAGGGAGCTGGGTTGAGGGGGGAGGTCAGCCTATTTACTCAGAAAGCTTCCTTGTGGAAATTCGTACAATTCTACCCCAGACCTTCATCTAACAAGTTTATGAGGGCCTTTTAAAACATCTATTTCTGTGGAAGGCCCTCTTCCCTGCAAGGGCCATAATGTGGGAATAAACATAGTCCAGAGGTGGTAGATAACTACTTTAATGAAGCAAGCAGGGTGCTGGCATCAGTCTCTGGTACAATCTCCCTTCCCTTTAAGAAACTATATAACATACCTTGCACAGTACTGGCCAAGACAACAACAATGGTAACTAAAAGGAAATGTAAAGGAAACGTACTCCAATAATAACCAACACAACCACCCACCCTAGTGTATGCATAACTAGGCAAGTATTCTCAGTACAATCAACAGCTTTTCATTTCATAACAAAATCATAATTTTTTTGCGGTATGGCAATCGATCTTCCCACTTTGAATTTATCAGTGATTGATCAACACTCTCGCTTCCTGCACTCAAACCAAGACCACTGCCATCACTTCCTACAGCAACTACATCATTGCAAAGGACGGTTCCCCCGGTGCGGTGTACACCGCCCCTGAATCTCTCCGTGTTTCTTGCCACCTGTTCAGCCTCACACCACAACCACTCATCAGCCCTGCCGGAGTCTTCATGCAATCTCTCAACACATTTCCAAGCCAACACCTTGTTACATCTTGCCATTCTCCCAAGGTACCAGATTTTCCATTCACTCAACAATGCTGATCTAGAGAAAACCTTTCGCACTTGGAGCGGTCCCGAGAAATTGCTGCAACACTTGTTTGTCTTCACCCCCAGGTTGACCCTCACCCAATCTCCAGGCAACAAATTCACCTCTATCACACTGCGCTTCTTCTCATAGTTGTCTTTATACACTTCTTGCACCTTTAACAAATTTCACTTGACTACTGAGGGTGACCATTTACTGTGCATATGCATGTTCATCCATGCAGTGTTGTCTCTGAGTATTCTGAAGGGACTGTAACCCGTCAGGGTAGGAGTAATTCAGTACCCCCAAACCGTGCTTGCTAATCCCGTCCCCCCATCTAAACCTGGGTTCATGGTGGCTTGCACACATCCCATGATAACTCGATTGAACTGTTCGACTGCAGCATTCCCGGCTGGGTTATAAACCGGGATGTGTCTTTCCGTAATGCCATTCCTTGATAAAAGCCTTTTACATTTGTCAGAAATGACCTGAGGGCCATTACAAATCAATAATGATTTGGGAATAAAACTGCACAAAACTGTCCTAAAAACCCAAATAAAACCCTGGCGGTAGGCAGCAGGAGTTTTCTACCCTCTGGGATTGGGTTCAGGGCCTGGCCGAAGTCTGGCACCATAATTTGTCGCAATATCCTGGTCTGTGCCAGCACATACGTTTAAGGGAGCGCTGGGGCTCGAACTTGGATAATGTGCCCAATAAGTGAAGCTTCTGATGCCTTCATATGTAAAATGGCGTACTGCTTTTGTCTGCACCAATGAGCTCGCCTCCACGTTGAGGTTTACACAATATTGAAAGGCAGATTGGTGGTTTAAATCTTAAGGTTCATCGTTCAATGCAGAAGGGGCAGCAGTACAAGGAGCAGGAATGGTCTCAAAGGCGAGTGCTGTGGGTGTGTGTAGGATCCTATGTGGTCCTTTGGTACCCGTGCGCGAGTCGCAAGGGCCGCTCTTAGAGGTGCACTGACTGAGCAACAATTTAGTGCAAAATCAGTGCATCTCCCCGCGGCTATTAATAGTACAAGGGCGTCCGAGCCAATATATTCTCTTATTTGCATGGGGCCACACCCCCAAGGAAATAAAGGAACGCCCTCTGAAGCGCGTTGAATATGCATCAGCGCGGCCCCATCTGTAATACCAAATTCCACCAGCAGAGACAAAAAACAGACACAGATGCATGTTTCACCCCAAATGTTTTTTTGTAAGCAGGCCCCAGGTCCCACTTTGATTGCTGCAGCATTTTACAAACGGATGACCAGTGCAACTGATAATTAGAAAGTGGCAATACAAATTACAAGTTCTCTCTCTCTCTGCCTCATTCTCTCACGTCTATCCCACCATCTCTTTTATGCTGCTAAGGGTTTACATGTTTATTTTCTGTTTGCAGCCAAAGTTTCTGTTGTGGTGATAAGAACCTTGCCAGCTCCAGGAACTGTCCATTCCATGGAGGTGACTCACACACTTGAGTGGAAACACATGGCTGCTCAGATATCAAGGTTGAGCGCTTTTCCTGGTCTGGGCTGACCAGCAGGAGCAGACTCCTTGCACAGCTGTGCTCTTAAGCAGGATGATAAAATGACATGATGCATAGTCGAGGGAAGTAATACGTTCAATTGTATAATGCACCTTCATGACACAAGTGCAACAATACCATCACCACCAAAGATGCCACCATCACATTGACAGCACAACTATCCAGGGCACACAAGTGTTTGTAAAAGGCGAGGCCCAAAGATCATAAATTGTCGAAAAGGAATTAGCACCAGAGTGAGCGACATTCTAAATAGCGAAATTGAATTGATAAAAAATAACATGATAGAGACCAGGACATAGGAGTCAAGAAGTAATTCAAACACACGAGGTAAATAGAACACTAACGGAGGTGAGAAACAATTGCTCTTAAAATTGGAAATCAACCAAACACCTGAAAACTGGCACTTGACTTATTAAAATAGCTAAACCTGCTGACAAAGTGTATCTTTTAATCTAAGAGGTAGACGGGAACTGTTCAAACTCATCTGGGAGGACTTCTTGGGACTTTACTAATTAATTAGGTGTTTCCATTATTTATATTACGATTTCCTAACTTTCGTGTTATTCTTTTCTGACCTGCCCCAACTTATCTTTGAATGCTTTCAGATATTTTCAAATGTTCATCTGATATTTCTGTGTTCATGTTTTTTACCAGTTATCTGAAATGGCAAATTCTATTAAATGTTTACATTTGTTCTATTTAAGATACATTCTTAATTTATTTATACCCATATATAATGGTACAGTTATTCTAACAAATCTTGTTACTGAAAAAAAGAAAATGTGCTGTTATGCTTGATTTCATTCTTTATTTCAAGATACCAGATTACACTTTATCAACAGCAACACCATATTCCAGTTCACTTTTTGCTTTTTAGATCCATTTTATTGTGGAATTTAAATCCAGTGGGTTCCATTAGAAAGAAACGTGTGTGCAACTACCAGAATGCATGGCTTGTTAAATGAAAAGGATGGTCCCTGATAGCATGGTATCATCCGGTAACTTTACATGGGCATCCTATTCATACATTGTAATTAGTCCTGCACTACCTGCTTGAGTTTGCTTGCACTTTAAATTGAAGGAACAGTGTTAGCACCTCTGTTTTTCTAGTGCTAATAGGGCAAGACTTTCCTGGACACAGTATCCCTTTAATACACATTTTACTCATCTCACCAGATTAAATGACTGTCATTGGGCCACCCTTCCGCGATAGTTCGATGCTTTTAAAGCCTACGTTTTCTCTCTTTACGGGGAGTCTATACAGCTGGTAGTATAGTTTGTGTTACACAGGCCTGTCAGCCATTTTGTTGTAAGTTATTGTAATGTCCTATCGCAACTTGGATCACTTGTTTTCAGAAACGTCCATGTCTAGTGTGATGTTTCAATCTACGTGGCTTTTTCCTGAATCTTTTGAATGTGTTTGCTAACCAAGTTTAAGGGTTTTCCATCCTCTGATAATGTCTCCCAATTACTTTTCCAAATTAGTGTTGGGACCTACAGAGTTATGTGCATTCTCTGTTCTAGATTTGTTTATCATGCTCTGTAGATTAAGAATGTTCCATGTTTGCACATTTGGTAAATTGCTGCTGTGAGTTCCAGAGATTTCTGACTGAATGATTGGTTAATACGTGGACTCCAATCTAGGATCACTCCTTTGTTTGTCGTCAGTAGCTTCTACCAAATGAATGATACTCTCGTCTTAAAAAGAAGTCCAAGTTTTACCTCTACCATGTATTGTGCTTATCTCATGCTGCCTGATATCCCTTCTGATTTTTTGGTTGCGAGATTTTAAAATTAGCTTCTGCGGACAATTACACTTTTATGACCTCCCACACCTAGACCATTTGCTGGCCCATCAGAGACTGACTGAGGAACTAACCTTGAGGCAGAAACGGCTGTTCATTCACAGAGACTGGCAAGATTTCGGCTAAGCCACCCCCTAAAAACTATCTTCCAAGCTGCCTATAAATCCTAAGAAGCAGTTCCTGCTCTCAAAAACTATATGTATTGACATTCACAACATTCCCATCGGGACCCTTTCCCATTTGCAAATGGTTACCACCACCCTTAAGGTGTTGGTAAAAAATGAATGGTTCCCAATCGTAATTTGGTTGCAAAACGTTCATACATAACACTGCGAATAGGTATTAGGAAGGGTCGCCCTAAACAGGGCCCTTCCAAATACCGATTTGTAAAGCTCAAAATTGCGAGTTGGTAACAGGTTACTGAATCACAGTTTGGCTTTTCTACATTTTAAAAACCTTTTTTTGCAGTTGCAAATGGCCCAATTCTACATATCAGCCCATTTGGGACCTCAAAAATAGTTTTGTACTAATGGCCCATAATGCGTAACCTTAAGCTTCAGGTATCCACGCCCACAGTTCATGGGCAATGCACTATGGATATTTGCCTATGCTTTTCTACCTCTCCCATCCATCGTGGACGTAGTGTGGAAGATGAGGCAGGTATCCAAGACTCTCATCCTAGTGGCTGCAATGTGGGCCAGGCAGCCTTGTTACTCTGTACTTCGGGAGATGTTTATCAGTCCCCACAAGAACCTGCAGACCTGTGTTGGACCTTTTACGTAACAACATGGGCAGATCAGGCAGTCAAATCACATACAGCTCAATCTAGCGATCTGGCACTTGAGGTCCTAGAATTTAGCTACTTAAAGCTCCCTGGGGAGCGCATGACTATAATGCATGAGGCGCATAGGCCTGCTACACATGAACGTTATGCAGGCAAGTGGATGAGATGTGTCCACCCTGCATTTCCCAACACTTAGAGCCCTTCAAAGTCAGAGTTCAGGATTTTATCTATTATCTCTTCACCTTCAGAAGGCAAGTCTTCCACACATCACTATATGCGTTCATTTAGTTGCGTTAGCGGCAAACATGCAAACAGGAAACACTCATCCCTCTTCATGATTCCGGTGGTCAGAGTGTTCATGGGTGGCCCCATGAGGGTGATACATACATAAACTCCTCCTGCCCATTACTGGAACCTCAATGTGGTTCTCACAAGACATATGGGACCAACTTAAGTTCCCATTCAGTCATGCAATTTTCACTTTGTTTTCTAGAAAATGGCCTTCCTCAAAGCGATAACTGCTCAGACGCATCAGCAAGTAACAAGCACTCACTATTCAGGAGCACATGGACAGGGTGGTCCTTCAAACTAAGCGTGTTCTCGCCACACCTTTCCAAGGCACACTGCATGCATAAGAAGGAAGCCACCATGACTTTCTTAGTTCACATCCCCTTAGCTGATATCTGCAAAGCATCTACCTGGTCAACACTGTACACCTTCACAAAACATTACTTTGTGGACATACTAGCTCATCAATAGACTACGGTTGACCAGACTATGTTAAGAACACTGTTTCAAACATCCGCATCGTCTGTGTGCCAGCCTCCGATTTGGAGTAAACTGCTTTACAGTAGATGCACAGCATGTACATCTACAGCCACACATGCTATGTATGGAAAATGTTACTTGTCCTGTAAGTATCTGTGCACAGCATGTAGTGCTGTGGGTTCACATGCGCTCACCCTCCTCGATGGAAGTGGCCAGTGATGGCACAAGAATTTACTACACTTTTCAAATAACTTTCAAAGCATATGGCGCATCACACTATTCGTCATTCCACTTTCATTTTCTACCCATTGAGTGGAAAACGCTCTAAGATGGAGTTGGTGCCCATGCACATTGTGGACTAAGATGCATTACAGCACATCGAGTTTGTTACTCAATGTTTCTTCGAAGAAAAACACATTGTAATGACCAACCCCAACACTATATGGCAGGAGTGTGAAGATCATGTGATCTACAGCATGACATACTACAAACAGATGCTTAAAGGGTAAGTGACATTTTTCTTCCGGGTGAAATACATTAAGTGCGCTGCTGCCATTTAACTCCAGCAGATTAGTGGCCCTGCTACAGTGTTATGGTCATTAGCAAGTTAAGGCCAGCGTTGGTACTTATGGAAAATATGACAAAAAATAGATATGCACAAGTACTGCTCTGGGTATTTGTGAATCCAATACAAGTTTGAAATCTCCTTAAATTACAGGAGTGCTTTTAAAATTAGTAGATTGTGGATGTTTCTGAACCATTCTATATTGTCTTTTAGTACGAACACCAGTCATACAGTGTCGAGCTACCAGACATGGAACTAATGGGGTTTGCAACCTAAGTCTCATTAGCCCTTATAGATTATTTCATACTTTACCAAACATACTTTAGCCATGAATTGCTCCCTTTAATGCAGTACTCCACCAACTATACCTTCACACTTACGCCTACATTGTTAAGTTATATCCTTTTAATGTTTTGGTACCTGCAGACACTGTAGGTTGAATATATAAAGGCCCAATGAAAGTCCGTCAATGACTGCAGAGCATTGGGTCCTAGTCGACTGATAACAGTGACCTTGGTTTCGACTGATAGTATTGTTGGCAGACTCCTCTTCACAAAACCCTACACTGTTCCTTAGAATGAACTAATCGATTTCGGTTTAAGTGCTAGCCTCCATGCATGGTGTAGCCAATGCAAACCTCACACCATCACAGTGCATTATATTGATACACATCTGGCCAATCACATGATATCTTACATTGTGTCAGTGTATTGTTTGATATAAAATATGTATTATTTGACAATTTATCCTTTATGTACAGGTATTTTAACTCTGAGGTCACTCTTGATTAGCCCACTATGTCATGTGATTCTACGAATAGGTAGTAGAAATAAAGCAACAATGCTATGTTATGGCATCATCAAACACTCTCCATCCACAAAGTTTACTTAGGAAGCTACAGCACTCTCCAAACAAGTCATCCATCACTTCATGGCACTGGGTGACAGCTGCGTGTGGTGAGATCAAGAAAACGCAATAAATCATCCATCTCAGTATAAAAAGCTGCTGAAGCGTTGATCCAAATTCTGATTATGGCAGTGTGACAATAGATTTACCTGCCAGTCTTGAATAAAGCAAAGACACCAGGCTTGAGGCATTAGAATGCTAAACGTCATATTTGCAAAGGATTTTAAGAAGCCCAGTTTGCGCACCCATGTGTGTGTGTGTGTGTGTGTGTGAGTGTGTGTGAGACAGTCATAGAGAACTAATATTGTGAATGGTGCTAGAAGTGTGTGCAAGATCACTATATTATTTCCAGACATTATTTTCAGAGCTGTAAGTTGGCATTAATCATACTAACAAGACAGAGGACTAAAACCTTTCCTCGCTCTGATAGCTGCAGAGCTACATGTAGTGATTAGAGCTACAAGGCCATCCCACCTCATACATATTGGACTAGGAAGGACATAGAAATAGTTATGTTTGTCTGCCTTCCTTAAGTTTCAGTAACAGGGACATTGCTAGCGCTCTGTATCAATGGTAAGAGAAACTACGCAGGAGTTCCCCCACCCCTCTACGTAGAGAATAACTGGAGAAGAAGGTGTAAAAAGTTGTGAGCATTTCACAGGGACAGACATGAGGACTGGTTGCTAAGGGGACATGCTTAAGTGCTGATGTTTGACTGCAGACCTGATAGCTTTATAGGGTACGCACAGCCATTTATGTAATATAACAATCATGAGGCTGAGAACATTTATATGTAGATATTAGTTAGGGACTAGATTAATCGAATAGGGAATGTAGGAACATGTGGTGAAATCTGTTTGGGATTTTCCTTATGTTCACTTTGTTTTATATTATGACTGCAGATATTACTATAGATTGCCACAATAATTGCTTCAGTCTGAAGATTAATGGAGCAGGTTGTTTTCATGATATTTCATCTGATGGAATGGAGGGAGTGAGAGTATTTGATAGCATTAATAAATATGGAAGTATCCAGGGTGTCTTTCACATATAATGCGAGTTATTTTTGAGAAGTGGGAGTTGAGGGTAAAATGTACCTGATATGAAAAAGAGAAAGCAAAGTGGTCCAATAAGCCTTTGCCATATTGGTTTGGCCACTGTAGCTCTTTTATTATTTTATAGCAAAAAAGAGAGACTGGCATAGGTCTTCAATTATGATATAGTCATTTGTTTGAAATGTTTATCTTTTAACCCTTTGAGGAAATCCTTAGTGGGTGAGTGTTTTTCAAATTCTGGCAAACATTAAAGTCTCCCTACATGGTTGATGGGGGACTACATCCAGAGTTGACAAATTAGGTCAGCTATGTTTGTAGCATTGTGAGGCTTGTTAATTAGTAACATAAATATTTGAGCAGTAAGGATGTTTTTTTTTACCAGCATATATTCTGTTGCAGAATTAAATACCACTTTAGGATGAATTCTTTTTAGCTGACAGCAAGACCCTCCACTCGCTCCTCTTAGCAATTATGCATGAGGATTTTACAACCTATCAAACTAAATTGGTTATGTAAAGTACAGAGTCAGTGGTGGTTCATAGCTATGGACAAAAGGATGAGCTGACACACCTCAATATAGTTTACTGGTTGTATTGTGATTTTTCTACTTACTGAAATTCTTATCGGGGCGGTCAACAACAAAATTGCCCCAAAAATTATAAATTCGAATGTGCTTGCTTAAATATAAAAATCTGAAATGATAAACAGGTAACTATCATCGTATTATCCGTCTGTTACTTTCTTCATAATCCCCTCAACCTGGCTCCATTGCTGATCCAAAGTATCTTTTGGGTTATGGGTTTCTGCATTTTGTTAAATGTATTGGTTACCTTAAATGATCAATCGTGACAAATTAATATACTTACTTTCTACAGAGAATTATAAGAACGAAAAATGGTTTCCAAATAAGAATGCGAGCTAAAAGGTATGGCAGGTTTTTTATCATAATTGTTGCAAGATAATAATCATTAGTATTTAGTGTTATGCACGAGATTCATCTTGTCTGCAAAAGCATTATTTACAAATGTATTCATGTAGATGATTTGTCTAATGCAGCATGCGGCCGAGCATCTTAATTCAGTGCACATAGACAAGATGAGGGGACACTAACATGCAGTCAAGAGGAAATGGATCATCAAAAGTGAGGGATTTTACGTGATTGATGGTTGTCGTTATATTTTTGAGGAGAGTGTTCTGGAAGTATACACCAAGGATTCATGAAGTTCGGACACCAAGATATATGTATTTAGATAAGAAGCAAGTGCAGTAGAAAAGCCAAGTATTCTTCACTATTGTAGGTAGTACCCAGCAATTGTTCTGGTGTAGAAATTTAGCGAAGCAGTTCAAATAGCAAGGGAAGTACAACGTGGGGATATTAACACTTTTTATATGTGCACATGGTGGATGTATGGATTTATGTTAACTGGAATGATCAGGGTGTGAAAAGTGATCCTGCCTTTAGAGTAGGTCTTTGGCGCCAAGGAGATGAGCTGTGATTGCTGTTTTATAAGCAGGTGGGCAGAGGAGGGTCATAGTTCATACAGCCGGAAGTTATGGGGTGTTATATTCTGTCCCAGTACTCAGTCTTGAGAGTGTTCCATCTGAGTTTCCTGAAACAGTGCTTCAGTTACTTGTGCGTAAACATAGGGATTGACCAGATGTTGGCAGCCCACCTTGTTTACCGGTAGATTAAGCACAACGCCCCGTTTTATTAAAACTTGCTGTAGCATTTATTTGAGCCCACACTAATAGATTGTTTTCAAAGTAATGAGGCAAACAAATAATAACTGCAAAGGCTATTATTCATACAGATCACACTCTCGATGATTTATATAGGTTTGTCGTCGGTAAGGTGTGGCGTACGCCTTACTTATTTCTGAATATCCAGGAGTAAGCCGTGCCTACTCATGCAATGAAGGTTTGTGAATCTTGCCCGAATAAGTTACCTGAGCAGTTCCCACAGATCCTACTTTGTAGCAGAAAAGGTGGGGATATTGCAGTTGTTTGGAAGGTAGAGTTGTTTTCTGTTTGGTGAAGTTTAGGATTGATGTTGCGTCATACCTTGTACATTCAGCCAGCAGTACTGGATATGGGCAAGGAAAGAGAGCTTGCCTTAAAGGTCCCCGCCGTCTCATGCTAGGGGTCTGGGTGGAGTCACGACTTGTTAGCTTCACACCTTGTGTGCTCAGTCCAATGGCACACCATGAACAGGGCAAGAGAGCTTGCTGTCAAGCTTCCCATGTTCTTATGCGATGGGTATGAGTGTAGTCAAGGTTAAGGTACAATTTCAAATAGTCCAATAACTACTATTGGCATTGGCACTTACGTGTAATAATAATAATAATTCTTTGTTGTTTGATTACTTAAAACCATTGCAATTTTCCATTTAAAAAACGCATACGTTTCTTATATGCAAGAAACAAGACATTAAAAACTAAGGTTAATACTAAGACTATCTAAAAATGGTGGGGGGAGGGGTGATAAAGACACCCTCAAGATAATTAATTACATGTGGCAGTCCAATACTGAGGTGTCAAGTCAATCAAAACATCTCCCCCTCTCTTTTTAATATATACTAGCAGCCCGTCCCGACGTTGTCCGGGTATGAATTGCTGCCGGCCAGTAGTATATTGTTTTGTAGGATTTCGTTTTGATAGCATTTCTTATCTGTGACAGGCCTGTGAAACGCTCCGATTCACAGTGCACTGCTGATGCACTTAAGAGTGTGCGTTCAGTAGTGTGTGAACTCGAGTTTCCCTACTTTATTTTTCCTTGCAATATTATATAGCGCGAACTCGACAACATGGCATGAGCGCAATTTACATTACAGAAGAACACATTAATTTGTGGTAGGCACGGGGAGACAAAGCGATTTGCCTATAATCACAGGATGTTGAGCTGATGCCGAGATTCAAACGTAGCTCCCCAGCTCTAAAGTTCGCAATTCTAGAACTTGTGGCGGGAGGTGTGTCTAAAAGTGTATGTCGGTGCTGGCCATCAATGAGAGAGACCTGTGCATTTTTCAAATGGGTGGTGAAAAATATGAGTATGTTGCTGGAGATGTGGGCCGCAGTGCCACCAATGTACTTACCGGGGGAGGGTAAACACCCATTATTCCGCAACTTTCTTTCTGCATACCATCACTCCGCATATTTTCATTACGAAAGTACCATGACTCCGCAATGCCATTATAACGCATGGCATTACATTTTATATGCTTTTACCACACATACATTTACATCGAAATTCGTTGTAAATGCATGAATGGTAAAAGCATGTTTTTTTTAATGTTTGGATAAGGTAAGTATGGGTATATGGGTATATGTTTTGGGGTACTGAGGTATATGTTTTGGGGTGTTTGGGTATTTTAAGGGTTCAGATATAGTTTTGGGTTATGGGGTACAGGGGTAGTTTTAGGGTTTAGGGATAGGTATGGGTTTTGGGGTACAGGGGTATTTTTAGGGTTCAGGGCTAGGTTTGGGTTTTGGGGTATAGTGGTATTTTTAGGGTTCAGGGGTAGGTTTGGGTTTTGGGGTACAGGGGTATTTTAAGGGTTCAGGGCTTGGTTTGGGTTTTGGGGTACAGGGGTATTTTAAGGGTTCAGGGCTTGGTTTGGGTTTTGGGGTACAGGGCTATTTTAGGGTTCAGGGGTAGGTTTGGGTTTTGGGGTACAGCTGTATTTTAGGGTTCAGGGGTAGGTTTGGGTTTTGGGGTACAGGGTTATTTTTAGGGTTCAGGGCTAGGTTTGGGTTTTGGGGTGCAGAGGTATTTTTAGGGTTCAGGGGTAGGTTTGGGTTTTGGGGCACATGAGTATTTTAAGGGTTCGGGGCTAGGGTTGGGTTTTGGGATACAGGGGTATTTAAGGGTTATGGGGTAGGTTAGGGTTTTGGGGTACAGTGGTATTTTTAGGGTTCAGGGCTAGGTTTGGGGGTACAGGGGTATTTTTAGGGTTCAGGGGTAGGTTTTGGGGTACAGGGGTATTTATAGGGTTCAGGGCTAGGTTTGGGTTTTGGGGTACAGGGGTATTTTTAGGGTTTAGGGATAGGTTTGGGTTTTGGGGTACAGGGTATATCTATAGGGTTAAGATGGGTTAGTGTTTAAGGGTGTTGGGGTATTTTAAGGAGTAAGGGTGGGTTATGATTATGGGGTGCAGGGGTATTTAAAGGGAGCAGGGTGGGATTAGAACACGATATGAGACATGGCATGAAGGGCGGAACGTACCACACGCCCCCAGCGTTTGTCACGCCCCCAGCACAGGCCCACAGCACAACACAGACACTCCCATAAGGGACTACTTTGCTGGCACCGTTCTTTTATCTTTTAAATGTATATGGTGGGCGTCTGCATAGCCTATGTCCTTCTGCTGCAACTGCCCTTTCCAACGCTGTATTGGGTGTTGTGATTGGTGCTGTGGTTCCTGAGATTACCCGCCTCAAAGGTTTGGGCTCTCTCTTTATTATATTAGTATGGAAAAACAGCAGAACTAGTATTTTCAAAAACCAACTGGGGAGTATAAACTATTAATGTTAGCAAAGGGCAATGTTCCAATCAACAGTAGTTAGCTATCAAAAGTTCATTAGTAGAACCTGGAGCAGGGTTACAGCTCAGCCGGGTTGATGGAAATTTGCAGCTCTGTTATCTCCCAACTTGTTCACCGCTCTGTTAACAAATTTGGTGAACTGAATGTTCAACTTCGTATTGTCTGGGTTTAGGGCGGCAATTATGGCTTGGCGACAAGATCGTATTCCAAGGTTGTTCCATTGCGTGTATATATGCCCATAGGACAGCAATGTGTTCATTTGCACAGTGGTTCTCCTTTTGTGGCTACCCTGGGGGTTAATGTTGCATATCAGTTTCAGTGTAGAATTCCACTCCAGTTAACTCTTCTTGCACAGATTGGCAGCTCCCCCTCAACCCAGTACCCTTGATCAGAAAACTAATCGAAATTAACAACAATGCTAACAGAATCTGCAATGTATAATTGCATTATGCATTGTGTTTTTGCATAAGAGACAGAAGTCTGAAGCTAACATTACAGCTGGCTTATGTCTGAAGACTCTTTCACTGTATTTCTAGCTTATACTAATGGTGGCTTAGAAGATTGTATTGTGGGCTCCTTGTATCCTACAATTTATTTGAATATGGTATTTGTGCTGCAAGGTAAACTAAATTAACACTACATATACCATAATGCATTGCATGGAAGCTAGTCTTGCGATAGAGTATCACTATTTTGTGGCAACTGGAGTTGGGGTGAAAGTCCTCTGCATGGCTTGGAACAGCTGGGCAATGATGCTTTGTGACTTTTCTGGCCTGCCCTGGATTTTTCCTATAATGAGGTCAACAGTCTGGTGACAGCTGCGTGCTGCCAGAAGAGGCTAGCCCTGCTGATGCGTGTCACCCCAGACAAACCCCTGGTTTCAGTGTTGGTGGCTGCTGTCGCATCATCCCAGGCTGCAAGGAGATGCAGCGTGCACAATGTAATTTGTTGCATTTATTTATTTATTTACTGAACTCCGTACCTCCCTATGTCGGAGATTACTATACCCCCACCCTGCCCCACCCCACCACCCTGCAGCATTCCCTCAGTGAGCCGCCACTGCCGGACACCCTGGGCCATCCAATCCTCCTCTGCCACTAGGATCCTCCAAATGAGTGGCTCTAGAAGCCCCAATCTTCAGAGACACCCTATCTGGTCACATCACAGACTACTTTGAACATAATGCGGGCTCATCTGCCTCCACGCCAGTGTAGTGGGAGGCCTTTAAGTTGGTCATTCGAGGGGCCTGCATTCACTCTACATTTGGCGAGTGCAGAAGCCTCAGTAAAGCACTTTCACATGCAGAGTGAGCATATATCCACGTGGAACGCAGGGTTGTAGACAACGAGAAGATGAGGCCAAATTTTTGGGAAAGCGTCTACTGCCTCGTCTTCTTAGCTTACGTAGCTTGATGCCACACACAATGCAAGAAATTGGGCTGCTTACTGGCTTGGTTGATCGCTAACGAGGCTAAGCAACCCCCAATACCGAGACACCAGAGGATGGATGGAACCTTCATCTTCTCGAAGGTGAGAGATCCATTAGGCCTTCTTGAAGTTCTATACTAGGCTGTACTCTCCTCCTACAGAGGCCCCAGTGACATTTCTTAACCAAGCTCCCTTCCCAGCCCTTACATTGGTGGAACGGATGGAGATTGATTCCCCCATTACGGGGAAGACAGACTTTGGTGCGGCTATTACGGACCTGGCAACAAGGAATACGCCATAAACTAATGGGCTTTCATTGGAGTTCTATATAACTTTTATGGGTTCCCTAGTAGCACAACTAAATATACTCTTTGACTCTGCACTGGAGTTGTGATGGCCCCTTGATACTCTCCGGGAGAAGCTACTCGTCTCCCTATTAAAACTCGGAAAAAACTTTAATTGTCCAGCCTCTTACCGCCCCATAGCTATCCTAAACATGGATTTCCAAATCTTGAGTAAATCTTTAGCCACTCGGATCCAAAAAGTTCTCCCCTGCCTGATTTATGCAGACAAGAATGGTTTCATTCCTGGTGGGTGCACCGCTCTGAACATCAAGTGACTGCACTGTGTCCTGGTATTGGTGCAGACTCGGTGGCCGCGTGCCATGGCCCTAGTCTTAGACCTAGAAGAAGCATTTAATTCCCTCATCTTAGACAACTTGTTTGCAACATTAAACTGCTTCAGCTTTGGGACTTGGACCATTAAACGTATCAGACTGTTATATACTCACCCTACGGTGAGAGTCAGCTAGGGGCACCCGATCCCACAGCCGGTGGGCAGGGGCACTCAACAGGGGTGTCCCCTTTCCCCACTACTCTTCATGCTTGTGAAGGAACCCCTCAAGGCTGATGCCATCTCACATGAAGGGATTGGGGCATCCCCTTACCAGATAGGATACACATAATCTCTCTGTATGCGTCTTACATCCTTTACTATATCAAGGGTCTGAACAACGACCACCATGGCCAGATTAATACTGCATTTCAGGGCACTTTTGGGGCTCCGAGTGAACTGGAACAAATCCTTCCTGTTTCTCCTGACCCCCAGTGCAACCTTGACCCGGTTGGACATGGGGGAGGGTCCAGTGCCCTGAGAAGAGAGATCTTTCCTCTATTTGGGAACCAGAATGTACCATTCCGAACCTCACAGCTGTGGTGTTTTCCCACTGAGCCCCATTCACCTTTGGGATCTCCCTACCGATGTTAGTGAACGGGCCCTCTATCCCACACGAAGATGGTGATGCTTCCTAGGCTCCTATAAGATTTCAATATGTTCCCAGTAATGCATCACCGGCAGATCTTCAAAGACCTAGGTACACTGCAGGGGGACTTTATTTGGCATAACTGCTGCCGGCCAGTGACCCTGCCAAAACTACAGATCCCTCCGGACTCGGGCGGGCCAGGGGACCCCTCAGTTTGAATTATACTTAATTGCTACCCGTCTGCAATGGCTGGCTCGCAGGGCACAGGCTAGTAGATACTGGGGTACTGGAGTGCCCCCTATTCTATTCGAACAGCTGTCCTGGCTCTGGCGGTGCCAGGTTCCCACACAGATGGAGGGCTCCCTCGCCAGTTTAAAGGGGTTGCCCTGCTGTGCCTGTCCAGAGGGCATTGGTTCATTACATATTTTCCCCCTTATGCTTCTTTTCATCCCCCTAGTAGGCCTTCCCAGAGGACCGGGTTGCCTCAGTATAAGAGACCTGTGACCCTGGGATCAGGTGGGTCTCTCGACCTTAAGTCACCTCTTCCAAAATGGGCAGCTACTGACCTTTGAAGAATTTGTGGACCAATATCCCCTTACCCCTAGGTCAATCCCTGACCTATGGCCCCAGCCCTGCCTGGACCACTGGTATATAGAAGACATGGAGCTAGCCACAAGCACCCCTATAAATTCCCTAAACACATTGGGCACTGGAAGATTATTAGTATTGTGGATGACACAGGCAATGGTCACTCATACGCAGATCCCGCTACAACATCTCTGAGAAACCTGGGAGGCAGAGCGCAGCAGGGCCCTCCACAAGAGGCATTGGGTAGATTGGGTTAGGCCTCTAGAATACTTATGTAAAATCTCCTGCAATGCATGCATACCTGCAGCTGTTCTACTTATTACACAGAGCTTAGCTCCCTCCCCAGTGCATCCATCGCATGTTACCTTAATGCCCCTGACACTTGTGCCTGGTGCAAGTCCCCGGTGACTGATCTCCGTCATCTATTGTGGGACTGCCCCTGCCTTTGCCCTTTCTGGACAGAGGTTACCCGGAAGATATCTGTTACTAGCGGCCAACCATGACTGCATCCTTGGGAGGCCAGAGCATGCTGTATTCATCATCAGATGGAAAAAATACAAGACAGCAGTCCATTTCACTGATCTAGTCTTTGCACTAGCACAAAGGACAGCAATAATGAAATGGAAAAGCACGTAACCTTCCAATAGCATGCCCTGGAGGGCCACAATGGTGAAATAGGCCGGGCTGAAGCAACTGCCCTTCACAGAGAGGAGGCCAGGGGCCTCAGCCGCTACCCAATAGCCCCAACAAGGTCTCATCTATTATCCAGGTTTTTTGATTTTGGATTCAACAGATCCTCCTCGAGATCCAACACAATAAGGTGGTGACCCTCTCCTCAGCCTCACCATTCATACATACCCTGCCCAGCTACATGACACAACACTTCATCTTATGGGCGACACTTTACATGGGCTTGGAGAGAGTTGATTCCTTCCTATACTTTCCACAAGATGGCCAGCAGACAGGCCCCTAGGCCCCTACCCTCTTCTAACAATGCAAAGGCCTAAACCCCTGGGCAGGATAGAGTGCATTCCCTGAACCAATATTTCAAACTCCCCATATGGTTATGCTCTTACTGCCATATAGATTTTCTGGGTTCCCCTTGCCCTACCCCAAAGGTCCCACTTTACCTAGTTAGCCGCTGTTCCACTCACTGTACATGGAGATTGATTCCCTATATATGGTGGACGAGCAACCTACTAGACCCCCCCCCCTCTAATTTCACTACTTTTTGCCTTGCTTCATGCAATTTTTTAATGGATTTAGTTGCGTCTTTCTTAAAATGGTCCTCCACTGATGTACATTTTCTTTTGATAACTCAACAAAACTAATAGAAATTGATTTTAAAAATGTGATTGTACAGCCAACTGCTTATATTTGTTAAAAGAGAAGTACTTTAATACACAGTAAAAGTCAATACTAAATACTACACAAAAAATATGAGGCCTCCTTCCTCCTAGACTGGGTGAGTCATCGATTGAGCGACTTTGTCCTTCTTTATTGAAGGGGCAATGTGGTCTGATTCCGGTTACAGCTGAGTCTCTTCAGTGTGCCTTAGCACAGCAACAGCCGTTCGGGTCCAATCTAGCAGTCAGTGCCGGTCAAGGCCTCTGCAGCAGCACGGTCACTCAGGGACACAGTGACAACTGCCTTGAGGCAGCAGTTTCACTTCTAGTAGCACACTCCACACAGGCAAATGTTGGGTAAGTACCATGAGGCTAGTAAAGTTACAAGCCCACTTGGAACAGGTGCCACAGGCTTTCACAGTTCTATTCTTCGGTGGTGCACACCACTTGGGTGCATGTGAGGCAAGTACCATGGAGGTGACTGCAGGGATGACGGGTGATCTGCTAGGCAGACTTTGGGCGTGTTGCGAATCCTCTGCTTGGAGCACTCCAGTTATGTTTCACGAATCTCTGTCAGACTCTCCCACAGCACCAGGATCACCTTCTCTTTCCTACAACAGTAGTCCACTCCTGCAGGGTTGGTTTGCACCTTTCCTCTTCTTCCATGCAGGATCCTGCAGGTTTTCCAGGAAAAGGACCAGCTCTTCTGTGAGGTTAGACCCCAAGTGATGCCCTCATAACTCTGCGGAGCTGACTATCAGACAGACACTTCCACTGGGTACTCTGCAGAACAACCCCATCTTGGTTGAAGAGAACTTGGAACTCGAACAACAAGTGGGTCAACAGCTCACACACCTATTGGGGTACAGCAGACAGACATTTTTTGAGATTGTCTCCTAGACTCAGCCTATGTTTATAGTACTGCTTCTCACAGCAGGACCATTCAGTACCCCAACAGAGGCACAGACAAGCGTGAATATTCTGCACGGGAAAATCACAGCCATACCAGACAGTAGAAGAGAGACCCTTCAAACTGTGACAACAGCCACTGCAGTCCCACCCTTCACCTCTACCAGCCACCAAATTACACTATTTAAGAAGGCTAATCAACAGCTCTCTGCAGCAAACGTTTTTCATTGAATTTCTACTTGAAGCTTGCCTACTTTTTCCCAACTTTAGTGTGTAGTTCCTCTCCCTTCAGATTAATTAATGTCAGAAATACACTACCACTGTCTAGGAAAGTAACTTCACCTCCATCTTGTGCTCATAATCAGGATAGCAGCTTCCAAAGGGGTACCCACTGCCCTCCTTCACTTTAATTCACTCAGCTATGCACACATGCATTCACACATGCACAGGTACACCTGTAACAGGGGACCTTTACACAAGTTGGCTGCCAAGGTATGCAGCCACCACTGCACTAAACACTAGAACCTAAGGGAGGAACAGTAGTCCTTTGTCACTAGGTAGAGCTCGCTTGGAATACCCCTCTAGGTCTACGGCTAAACTCACACCCAAGGACAGTTCTAAACCTTTGTACACATGCTAGATAGGTGTGAGGCGGGGGCCAAAAATACAAAAACCCAGATACCAAATACTCACAGTTGGACACTCTGGGGAGGAAACATGACTGTACACCACATAGGGAACAATCCTTTCCCAACATCAGGACTGATCAAGTAAGACACCAGAGGGAGTGGTGAGTAGGCCTGGGCGTGAAATTCCACTCTGCTTGCTGAGTTTTCAGAGTCCCACTTTACGCCCCAGAGTTCTGAAAAACTATGCTTCGCCTAGTGGAGCAGGGTTTTTTCCATGCTCACGCTTGCCAACATTAAGTTGGTGAGCTGTAGTGAGGAAAATCTTACTCCAGACCACCTCCCAGCGAGATTTCTCAACGCGGGCATTCACAGATAACCTCCACCGCTCACGTTAAGAAACCTTCAGTTTGTGTTGAGGAAGGTACAGCTCGAGTAGAAAACCTACTTGAGCAGCAGAAAGAAGCAGTGCCCTCTTGCGCTGTGTATGGTGCTGTTCGCTCTGATTTACCAACCCGAGACCAACGCCCGGTGCTAAAAATCTGCGCAAACAGCCTGACATAATGCACTCCACCACTTGCAGAACTCCACATTGCACAGCTGTGTTTTTCTGCGAACTCCGCACAGGCCTAGTGATGAGCCATATTACTAGTTATGCTTCCTGGTTGCAGGTTGAAATTACCTACATGAGAATTACTCTGCCTGCAGCATTGTGCAGACAAGGGTCAAGCAAAACTTTTGAAAAGGTTTAAGATATTAAATATAAATTGGCCTGATTCACAAAGGGCCTCCTCACTCTACAGTCATGGAGTAATCTCCGCACCCATGCGGAATCTCCACAAAGGGAATTCGCATTGCAGAGATTCCGTCATCAGTGCGAGATTCCCCCACAACTGCAGCGCCTCTGCCACGAGTTCGGAGGCTCTTTATGAATGAGGCCCAAATATGTTTTAAACTGCTGAACTCATAATATACACCTGCATAAGAGACATGACGTCACATAGCAAATCAGCGAAATAGGAGTCCCTTTATCTTGAGCTGCATAGAATGAATGGACTTATGAGTATTCAATCTGTGGCATATCTTATTTTCTTGACTTGGTCAAGTCGTTTCAAGTCTCACATATTTTTTCTAATACCTTATTTATTTATTTATGGGTTTGTATAGCGCTAGAATCGACTCCCGAAGGAGTATCTCTGCGCTCAAATCAACAGAAAGGGAAGTAGATGGTCCTGAAGTGTTCACTAAATTTGAAACAAGAAAGTTTTTAGCAGTTTCCTAAATGTAGAATGATCCGTACATAACCTGAGAGTGTCAGGGAGTTTATTCCAAAGGCAGGGACCGAGGTAAGAAAGAGCCTTTCCTCCCAGTCTTGCCCTTCTAATGGGGAGAACTCGGAGAAGGGATTGATTGCTGGAACGAAGAGCACGTGCGGGAACTTAGGAGATAAACTTCTCCGCCAGATACGTGGGGCCCACATTATGCAGACCCTTGTGAATGACACAGTAAGTTTTGAATTTAATCAGTTGGCGGATAGGCAGCCAGTGGAGCTTTTCCAAAAGGGGGCGCGATGGTGGTCTGGGAGGTGCATTCAGGACTCACCTAGCAGCAGTGTTTTGGGCCATCTGAAGTCTGCCAAGTAAGCTGTCAATAGCTAAGATCAGTAGCCCATTACAGTAATCCAAGCGACTGAGCACTAGAGCTTGGACAAGAGTTTTCCGGGTAAAGTCCGGAAGTAGTGGAAACACTTTTCGGAGTCCAATAACATGAAAACAAGAGCCAGCTGTCTGATTAACTTGCTCTTTTAAGGTTAAACCTTGATCTAATCGGACACCTACATTTTTCACTACCTGCTTGGGGATGGGGACGGGGACCAGATCTAATGGCCACCAATCCGGCGTCCATAACAGCGGAGCTTCCCCAAAAAGCATCACCTCCGTTTTCCCTACATTACATTGCAGGAAATTCGAGGCCATTCATTGTGATACAGCCCGCATACCATCGGAAAAGGACTGTTTAATGTATTTATTTCGCATACTTTTATAGCGCAGACCTGTCACCCAGAGGGCATCCTGGCGCTTTGATCAGAGAACCCATCGCACAAGACTAGAGCAGACGCGCAGCCATTACTTAGGAAAGAGATGAGTTTTTAAGGCTTTCCTGAATGGAAGATAGTCCTTGCAGCTCCTAAGAGTGAGTGGGAGAGAATTCCACAATTTAGCTGCCGCCACTCTAAATGAGCGGCCGCCCATCCTCACTCTTTGAAACCTGGGCACCACCAAAAGGTGAGCCGATGACGACCGCAGAAGCCGTGGGGCAGAATACCATGCAAACATGTTTTGTAGTAGAAGGGAGCCTAAGAGGTGAACCGCTCTAAATACCAAACAGGCCGCTTTGAATTGGACCCGTAGTTCTACCGGGAGCCAGTGCAAGCCACGAAGCGCCAGAGTAGAGGAGCTGGATCTGGGACGTGAAAGGGCCAGTTTAGCAGCCATATTCTGCACCCTCTGCAGTTTCCCAATCAGATTTTTTGGGGCCCCCAAAAGGAGGCCGTTACAGTAATCCAGCCGACTTAAAATAGTCCCACGGACTACCTCCGGCCTGGATCGAGCAGGAAGCAGAGGCAAGACTCTGCGGAGCATGCGGAGCAGCATCATACATGTTCCCGTGGTTTTGTTAACATGTAGGTCAAGTTGTAAATTAGGGCCGAACATGACCCCCAAATTACGGGCTGACTCCGATGCCGACACCGGTTCGGAAAAAGTGCTGGGCCAGAAGTCGGTGGGTAAAGCCCGCGGGATCCGATCCGTGGAACAGTGGAGCACCTCCGTCTTCGAGCTATTAAATTGCAAAGAATTTGCTTGAAGCCAATCCGCTGTAGCTGCCATGCAGCGATGGAAGGTGTTCAGCGAGATTGCATTGCTTCCTTCCAAGGAAAACACCAGCTGAGTGTCGTCGGCATAATTAAATGCCGAGACCCCAAAAGATTTTATTAGCTGGACAAGTGGACGGAGGTACAGGTTAAACAATAACGGGCTGATGGCCGAGCCCTGTGGCACCCCCTGTCCGATTTTTCTTGGCTCCGAGCTGAAAGGCGGAAGTGACACCAGCTGTTGCCTGCCCTCGAGGTATGACATCAGCCAGTCTCTGGCCCCCTCGCAAATCCCGCACTCTTCCAGCCTCTGAACCAGGGTCCGATGGCAGACCGTGTCGAACGCGGCCGACATGTCGAGCAGCACCAGAAAGGCTGCCCGACCACTGTCGACACGCGAACGCAGGTTATCCAACACGGTCACAAGTGCGGTCTCCGTCCCGTGACCAGGTCGGAAGCCAAACTGGGCCTCATCGAACCACCCAATGTGTTCCAGATGGCCGGAGAGAGAGCGAGTTACCCATTTCTCCAAGATCTTGATTGGAAAGGGGAGCAAGGAAATCGGCCTGTAGTTGGAAAGGACAGCTGGATCCAGGGTTGACTTTTTTAGCAGAGGCGACACCACTGCTAATTTCCAGCAGCCCGGAACAGAAGCCGATTCCAGAGATTGGCGACAGATTGAAAACAGAGGCGGGAACAGTTCTTCCTGAAAAGTTTTCCAAAATTTGGGGGCAGTGGATCGAGCGGAGATCCAGATGACACCGAACAAGCCGTTTTACAAAATTCTTCAAAGGACGGGAGAGGGAAGGAATCCAACCGCGGTGGTGAGATGATCAGATCGCCCGCCCCAAAGGCCGCCGCGGCCGACTGGGGTCGACTGGGTGAACAGCCCGGAGCTCCCACGCCGGCTGGCTGGGGTCGACTGGGCTGCCCCCCCGGAGCTCCCACACCGACTGGCTGGGGTCGACTGGATAAGCTGCCCGGAGCTCCCAGATCGGCGACACTTGTGCTCCATTGGGGTCGACTGGACTGCTCCACCGGAGCTCCCTCGCCAACCGGCTGGGGTCGACTGGGTGAGCAGGCCGGAGCTCCCAAATCAGAGACACTAGTGCCTCTCTGGGGTCGACTGAGCTGTTCCACCGGAGCGTCCATCCGCCGACTGGCTGGGGTCGACTGGGTGAGTTACCCGGAGCTCCCAGATCAGAGACAACAGTGCTTGTCAGGGGTCGACAGGGCTGCTCGCCCGGAGCTCCCGTATCCGTCGGTTGGGGTCGACTGGGTGAACTGACCGGAGCTCCCATAGTTAACCGCCATAGTTAATGTCCTGAATGGGAAGAGATGCTGCGTGTCACCAGCATACGACACAGGGATAAAACCGTATGACCTCATGAGACTGGCAGGGGGGGGGGGCAACATAAATGTTGAAAAGTGTGGGGCTCAAGCAGGAGCCCTGCGGCACCCCCTTGGTCAGCTCCAAAGGTGCAAAGCGGAATGAGCCAATGCTAACACTCTGCGTACGGCCAGATAAAAAGCTACTCATCCACGACAATGCCGAGCCCCTGCGCCCCACCTCTTCCATTATGACCTGGGTGTCATCAGAGTGCATTTGGCTGCGGAGGCCATGGTCAGGAATCAGATGACCTTGGTTTACATCAAGGTGTTCAACAATAGGTGGCGGATGCCTATGGAAATATGCAGGTGGTCTACACTTTTGCATTTTTCATTCTATTCTCTTCACCCATCGCTCATGCCATCCTAGTCAACTATAAGGAAGTCTTTAAATGTTTTAAGTGATTAGGCTTCAATTACTTGATCAGGCTTGCATGCACTGCTGATCAGTTGGAAATGTTCAAGGCAGTAGCAATCGTCCATAAAGAACCACAGCTTTTCCTAAACAATTGTTCGTCCATAAAGAACCACAGCTTTTCCTAAACAATTGTTCGTCCATAAAGAACCACAGCTTTTCCTAAACAATTGTTATATAGAAGTGGTTCCTGACTCAACATCATAATTTTTGTCATGAATGCTAAGTTAAAAATTGTGTAGTAATAATTGATGGGCTCATCACCATCAAAGCCTTGATAAGTGGGATGGAGGGAGTGTTTGAGGTGTTTACTGTACCTGGAGAATCCAGTATTGATGGGTGCAGTGTTTACTGGATGCAGTGAATAAATCCACCTGCGATTTCTCCTGGGGCACATGGTGTTACTTGAGAAATGTGGCGATTTCAGGATCCAGTTTCCTCATATATTGGAATATACTGCATATTTGTCACCTAGGATAATCTCACTGGGTGTGACCTGCTGAAATTTACCTGGGGAATATTGTGGAGTGCAGTAATTACCTCTGTGCATGGATTTCCACAATTCATAGATGTTGGTAGGCCTAGGCAAAGTGGGCAATTGCCCAGTGTACCCATCTTCCAACGTGTCCCCTGAGAAGGTCAACTTTCTCTCCCATTGACCGTGGTCTCTTCTGCCTTTACCTCTTACTCTGTCTCTATCTACCTGGAGTCATCTTCAGGATTGATGAGCTTATTTAACTCTTTTGTTGTGATTCTGAAATGTTAACATATAATTCACTATTTTTTGGCATGATGCTAAATCATGGTTTTATGAAGATAAAATAGCAGGAAATGGGTAAATAAATTCAAAGTTGTTCTGAATTGGGCCCCCCAAAATAAGTCTTGCACCGGGCCCGCAAAGACCTTAAAATGACACTGCCTCTTGTTGCGCATATAGAGTTGTGCAGGGCTTGCAGTTTGGTGGCCCACTTGTAATCAGGGCCTTTCTTTTTTTTTTTTTTTTCCAAGACCTTTATTGTGCCTTTAACACCATACACAGCTTCTGGCCTACAACCCCAGGGGCCGGCCGCATCACTTTCTCCTGCGTTCAGTACTATCTGGATTACACAGCCCATGTGCCAACATCCCGGGGGCACGGCGGCATTATATAACAGCGTGTGTACATAACTCTCATTGAGATTACGGATCTATATAGGCCAGGTTTTAAATTTTATAACAATAAACAACATAAACAAGAAGTTACCACAATAAGTCGTATGGCAAACAAGGAAATGAGTGCACATCCCCTATCCCGTCTTGTACTCGTGGAATGTCTGTTATGGGTGAGTAGAACCATTACCATGGGGTCAGCTGGTACCACGTTCCCTTACAGTTGGGTGTCTCTGTATAATAATCAGTGAAAGCAGGCTAAACCGTCCACCATTCCCACCCCCTCCCAATCTTGAATCTGGGTGGGACTCAAGGTCCCCAAGCCCGCCCCCCTTCTGCCATTCATCCTATTCGTCTTCCCCCTCCTCATCTGATGTCAGTGTGTCGTCTTCCTGCAAGGGTTCACATATCTCCCCCCTGAACACATTCCACAGGGTCCATATCTTATTCCATTTACGTGGACATGCCCTATTGGTATACACTGCCCTCTCTGTTATCATTACCCTGTCCATGTTTGTACACCATTGTGCCAACGTGGGGACCTCCACCGCACCCCACTTCTGTGCTATGTCGCGTTTTGCTATCTTCATACCTAACGTGGACCACCGTTGGCCATGTCTGGAGAGGTCGTTCCGCTCCCAGATATTTAACAGGCACTTCCGTGGCTCAGGGACCAAGGACACCCCCAGTGTTTGTGATATGGTACGCATTGTTTGTCTCCAGTACTCCTGGGTGCGTGGGCATTCCCAGATAGTGTGGAATAACGTTCCCTCCTCCCCGCAGTCACGAAAACAATAGGGATGCTGTGCCCGCTGTATTAAGTGTAGTGTCGTTCTCGTATAGTACACCCTGTGTAAAATCTTAAGCTGCACGAGCCGGAATTTCGCCGATATGCCCACCTCCTTAGGCGACACCAATGCTTCGTTCCATTCGGAATAGTCCATTTCTCCTAAATCCACCACCCATTTGTCTCTCAGTTGTACCGTTGAGTCCGCTAAGTTGTTTATCAATTTGCAGTAAGTGAGGGACGTAGCCCGATCCTGCATGCAGTCTGTGAGGAGGCGATCTTCAAGGGGAGATGCCTCTGGGACCTCTGCTTCGCGTGGGATGGCTGTAAGTAGGGCGTGACGGATCTGCACATACCGGAACGATTCCGTGGGTCCCAGCTTGTATTGCAGTCGCAGCTGTACCTTTTTCCCACAGGTCTCCCACTGTGGATATACCTATGTTATCCCATAGTGTAAAGCCCTTACTGCATCTCAGGTTGCCCAGGGCCCGGGTGTCCCACAATGGGGTGAGCTTAGTAAGTCGCCCCTTCCACCCCAGTTTTGCTTGTGCGTGTGCCACAGTGTTGTGGTAAGTTTCGTGGGTCCCGTAAGTTTGCGCACTAGGCGTTGGTCATAGAGAGGTGCCAGTATGCTTTTGGTGCCCAATTGTGCCCTGTCCGCCCTGTATGCCGGTTGTTCCTGGGGTGCATGCAGCCATTGGTTAATGGGCTTTAGTTGCGCGGCCCAATAATATAGTTGCAGGTTCGGCTATCAGGGCCTTTCTGTATCTTTCCTATCGAATAGCCATGCTGTTTGTTGCTATGTCTTAGGTATTCTGTATCTTTCTTATAGAATAGCCATGCTGTTTGTTGCTTTGTCTTAGGTATGGTGTATCTTTATTATAGAATAGCCATGCTGTTTGTTGCTGTATCTTAGGTATGCTTTATCATTCTTATAGAAAAACCATGCTCACTGTTCTGTATCTTAGGTATGCTGTATTCTTCTTATACAATAGCCATGCTGTTTGTTGCTGTTTGTTGCTGTATCTTAGATATGCTTTATCTTTCTTATAGAAAATCCGTGCTGCCTGTTGCTGTGTCTTAGGTATGCTGTATTCTTCTTATAGAATAGCCATGCTGTTTGTTGCTGTATCCTAGGAATGTTGTATCTTTCACATGCTGACTGTTGTTATAACTTAGGTATGCTGTATCTTTTGTGTGGAAAAACCATACTGCCTGTTGCTGTAACTTAGGTATGCGTGATAGTAATGTGTATACCCAACATATATAGCATAATTTGAAATTGTTTCTGTTTTTCTCTTTCCTGCAGGAATACAATGTCACGTCAATTTACTATGGTATTAGGAGCGGCACTACTAGTGAATTCTACCCAGGGCTACAGTGCCTGTACAACCACAAATAGATTTGCCTGGTTTCAGTCTTGCAACCTCACCCACATTCCTCCTGTGCCCGAAGATACACAAAAATTTGTTTTGAGTCTCAATTATATTTTGGAAGTTAATGCCACATCCTTCCCGCTGTTGGAAAAACTGACTGTTTTAGAGCTGGGCACACAACTTACCAGGCGATTAACGGTGAGAAAAGACGCATTCAGAAATCTACCCAACCTTCGTTTCCTAGACCTGGGAGGCAACAACATGCTGCTGCTGGATCCTGATGCATTCACTGGCCTATACAGATTAACAAGCCTCTTGTTGTACTATAACAGCCTTGATGGGTCGATTCTGGAAAACGACTATTTCCGAGATCTTGTTTCCTTGGAGCTTGTTGATCTCAGTGGAAACAGCATAACACACCTAAAGCCTAACCCACTGTTTTACTATCTACATAGCTTCAGCATTTTGAGCCTAAAGTTGAACAGGATTGGGACTGTTTGTGAAGGAGACCTGCACAGTTTCCAGAACAAAAACATTCAGTTCCTTGATCTCTCAGATAACCAGATGTATCCATCAGTCAACATGGACTGGGACAAATGTGGCAATCCATTCAGAAATATTAAGTTTGAGATACTGCTAATGTCTAGTAATGGGTTTGATGTCGACAAGACAAAGCGTTTTTGTAAGGCCATCAAGGGAACTACATTTATGCACCTGAACCTGACTCACCATACAATGGGTCCAGGGTTTGGCCACAAAAACCTCAAAGACCCTGACATGGAGACATTTATAGGTTTAGCAGAAAGTGAGTTGAAGTTTCTAGATATATCACAGGGCTCTATTTTCTCGCTCAATCCATATGTTTTTGCAAAGCTCACTCAGTTGGAAACGCTGATAATAACAAATAATAAAGTAAATCAAATACAAATGGACGCATTCTATGGCCTGACTTCTCTTTATACTCTTAACTTGGCAGAAAACCTCCTGGGTGAAATCCATGATTATACATTTAATGGACTTCCTAATGTTACAAACATTGAGTTGGAGAAAAACCACATTGGAATTATCCAGGAGGGTGCTTTCAAACACCTAACAAAATTAAATAATTTAAACCTCAGAGACAATGCTTTGAAAACTGTCGCTTTATTTGGCAAGATACCCTTTATTGAATACATGTTGTTAGGCGAAAACAAAGTGACCGAGTTGCATTTAAAGGTAATCAATGCGTCCTTTATAGATATATCTGGAAACAGACTCAAAGATCTTGGGATTCTTTATGATCTTCTTTCTTCAAATGCTACCTTTATCAAGTACATTATTATGAAACACAATGATTTGTCTCGCTGTTACAAACAGCTTCCGATGCAAAACAATCAGCTGGAATACCTTGACCTTGGATCAAATGTGCTAGAGCTTGTTTGGAGTTCAGGACAGTGCCTGGATGTCTTCACAGCCCTGTCCATGCTTCAAGTTCTTCACTTAGACAACAATTATCTTAGGGTCCTACCTGAAGATATATTTTTTGGTCTAACATCTTTAACGAGACTCAACCTCTCCTCCAACAGCCTCACTTACGTCCCTCGTAATATTGTTCCTGATAATCTTCGGACCCTTGATTTGTCTAAGAACCAACTTATATCCCCAGACCCAGATCTTTTTACCTTCTTGAGTCAATTGGATATAACAAATAACCGGTTTGTCTGTGAGTGCTCGCTGAGCAGACTTATTGTGTGGTTGAATCACACCAATGTAACACTGACTGGATCCAGAAATGATATTTCCTGCATTTTCCCAAGTACGATGACAGAGGTCCCGCTTCATATGATCATAACGGATGACTGTGACGAGGAAAACCTGGAACACCTGATATTTTCACTGTTTGTCTTCACGTCAGTGACTCTTATGCTTCTTATGGCATCCGTGATTATTTACACACGCTTTCGAGGATACGCCTTTCTATTGTACAGAAACATAGTCAGCATCATAATAAATGACCAGAAGCAAGAGGTGGATGATGGCTGTGGCCACAAGTATGACGCCTATTTGTGCTACAGCAGTAAAGACTTTGAGTGGGTCCAGAATGCTTTTCTGAAAAACCTGGACTTACAATATTGTGAAAATAACAGATTTAATGTGTGCTTTGAGGAAAGAGACTTCATTCCAGGGGAAGACCACATCATCAATATCCGCGATGCCATTTGGAACAGCAGGAAGACAATCTGCATTGTGACAAAGCACTTCCTCCGAGATGGGTGGTGTGTGGAAGCCTTTAACTTTGCCCAGAGTAGATACTATACCGAACTAAAGGATGTTCTCATTGTAGTTGTTGTCGGAGCCCTGTCTCCGTACCAGCTGGTGAAATTTAGACCTATTAGATCATTTGTTCAGCGGCGACAGTATTTGAGGTGGCCAGAAGACCTCCAAGACATTGACTGGTTTTTAAATCGACTTTCAAAAAAGATTCTTAAAGAACATTTAGTGGAAAAGAAGATAAGCAGCCTGTCAAAAGACACAAATACATTGGAACTGCAAAATATAGCCACAATATCTTAACAGAAGATGACCATTTCCCTGTCCAAGCCAATGTTTTATTCTGCTTAATTCTCACATTGAATGGTATGCAGTACATGTCAGCAAGGATTAAATTGTTTTTAAGATGAATTATGGGAGAAGTTTTATTAACTGATTTAGCTTTTCACACATTACAAGAAAGGCATTGGTTGTCTGCATTCTGTTTAGTTGTCTAAGCTCTGAACCCATATAAAGACTAGTGATGAGAACTCATTATCTCTATCCCCCAATACCAACACTAGCTCTTATATTCTGAGTGTGTCGGAGGAGTGGGTGCTATTTATCCCACCGGGCAAACTCCTACAATGTGGGTTTGGAATTTATCACTCACAATAAATAGTGCTTTCTAAGTTTTGGAGGGAATAACATGCACATTTTGGTACTTAACACACCAATACATTTTATGGTAAATACAGTACAGTCTGGCAGATTTGACCTGCCAAACATGTAATGAAGAGGGAGGTATTTAACACACCCAGTTATTTACATACCACCGAAGTCAGAATTCTGACTCCCCGCGCAAACAAGGGTTGCATAGAGGTTGGACCTAGGTTTACTAATCAATACCGAACACGATCGGCTCTTTCTCCATAATGCCTTTTTCACTTAAGAGTTTATGCTTACTGTGAACTTATCTTGTCATAAAAAAACGTAGGGAGATTCGATTTTATTGTTTGTTCATTTAGGTTAAGGTAAATCCTGTGTGAAACGACATGAAAAAAAAAAAAATATATATATGTTCATTTACACAGGGGGCTTCTGTTCCCCCCTCAATGGACTTCTATTTGGAAACCCCATATTGGGGGAATCGGCTCTCATGGGAACAGTCGTATAACAGTCCAAAAATTACAGAAAACAAATAAGTGCCATGGTATTTCACAGAAGGTCAAGGCATCTTGCTTCCCAGTGCCAGGTACCTAATACCTATCACATTCCATCAAATGTGACAAATTCAACGATTCTACCTCATCCAATAAAAGTACCAGGTTGTTTAGGCTGTGAGAATGGCCTGAGACACCTGGAATTAGTTGTATTATATATTCAAATTTTACACAATGTTGCTGATGTACTCTGCTAAAAAAGTAGACAAGCATTGCTGCCATGTAGTAGACTGTGGAGATTAGGTGCCAGTGTTATGGAATAAGTGCTGGTGCTTAGCACCGCCAAACACCGGCACAAATTAAGCATTGACACATGGGAACCTGTGCCAGGCATATTTCTGAAAATGTTTGTAAATCCCACAACGTAGTAAAATTGGCACCTGCACGTATATATAATTCTTCAGGTATACATTAACTAGTTTTTTCGTGAATCTAGCTCTGTGTTTATAATGCATTTTTGCTTGTTTGTACATCTCCAGCTGCTTCATAACCCTTAATTCAAGGGACTGCTGCTATGCCCATAAATCATATATGTGGGATATATCGTACCTGTGTTTGTCATATATTAGAGAGAGGCTGTATAATGGCTGACCATGCATTCAAAGATGTGTAAATTGATAAAGGGTTTCTGGTGACACGATAATCAGCCAAAAATCCAAAGCAGAAAGTAGTTTTGCACCTGCTTCTGCGAGCTTATAATGATATACATATATCAGCAAACACAGGACAACTTCGGTGCACACTCGGGGCATTAGTGGGCTTTGTCATATCCGCAGACGCGTTTCTGGCTTCTGCCTTCATCAGTGCGGAAAAGCCATCGATGATTGGCCACAGTCTTTTAAACAGTCCTGCCATTTAATAGGTGTATCCTTGGCCAATGAGCGGCCAGCAATGGGGCGTCTTCATTCCCGTTGTTTCTTGCCAATCGCAATGTTCATGGCGCACCCATCGTTAAAATTAAATGACAGCTGCATTTCCTGTGGCCCTGTGTCCCCTCGCCTGCCGCTCCACACCTGTGAGTGCCCCACGTATTAGAGAGAGACACTCCTGCTTTGTATAAGCAATGACCTCACTCGGTCGACAGTATCTGTTAGCGGCGTTTCCGGCAGCCCAAATTAACAGAAAAGACACCATTCCACCCAGGGCCAGCCGAACTCACGGCGGGTGCAACCGAAAAGCGGAGGTGGAACCGCTTTAAAGATCAGCAAACACAGGGCAACTTCGGTGCTCACTCGGGGCATTAGTGGGCTTTGTCATATCCGCAGACGCTGGCAGCAGACCCTTCAGCCAGCCATCCATCTCATGCTGCGTGATCGCCAAACGCGTTTCAAGCATGTAAAGCTCTTGTTCACTGGCTCTCCCCCCACAAATGTCATGGAAAAGCAGTTTCAGGTGGAACATCACTTTATTCAATTTCAGAGTCCCGCCCTTGTGGGCATCGCAAAGCAGGGCATGCTGGTCTCTGTAGTCTTGCCCATCGCTGCTGACTCAAGAGTTCACTCCAAAACCCGTTTGGGTACTGATTTGCCATAAGGAGAGTTCACATAATGTTTACCCAAGTGGGCACATGGGATGTAAGTGCCGCTACTGAGCCTGCCAATAATCCTCCAGCAGCCAGGCCCCCTTCATTTCAAACAGCGCTCGGCATGTGGAGCGCCGCAGATCCGCGAACTAAGGCGGCGGGACTTCCTCGCGGCGAGGCTGCCGCTACACAAAAAAACACCAGTTGCCCAGAATGAGGAGGTCACACAAAGAAGGGGTCACGCACACAACCGCTGGCAGCAGACCCTTCAGCCAGCCATCCATCTCATGCTGCGTTTCAGGTGGAACATCACTTTATTCAATTTCAGAGTCCCGCCCTTGTGTGCGTCGCAAAGCAGGGCATGCTGGTCTCTGTAGTCTTGCCCATCGCTGCTGACTCAAGAGTTCCCTCCAAAACCCGTTTGGGTACTGATTAGATAGATAGATAGATAGATAGATAGATAGATATTGCAGAGTGGTAGTAACCACTATGTAGTTATAGTTAGATTTCGGAAAACATTTTGCTTGCTAATAACTTTGCCACCATTTCATGAATTTCTAGGAAACGTTGTAGGCCTTTTTTCTACATTGGATGATCATTCAAATATGACGTAATTTTCTAACATTTTGAAGATTCGCTGTATTATCCATTTGATTCTCCGGTACATTGTCCCTCTCTTTTGTACCATATGAATTCTCAATAAAAAAAAAAAGGATGATCATTCAAAGCTAATGAAAGCCCTTGAAAATTATGAAAATTAAAAAGGCAGCCATATAGTTCAGCCCACACTTTATTGTTGTTCTTATTAGTATTTTTGTAATGTATAGGAAGATATGAGGCAGTTTAGCAAACTCTGTAGAGTTAGTTAAAATTATTGTTATTTATTTATATTTTTATTTTTAAATGTATGCTCTACAGCTGTATTGTCTTACAATTATTGAGACAGTACCACTGTACTATTGAAATGCAAATAATATATATATATATATATATATATATATATATATATATATATATGAAAAATTTGCACGCTACCCCACTCTAACCTAGCCTGCACCACTCTATTCCACTGCACTCTATCCCACTGCACTCTCCATGCCATTTCACTCTATTCCACTGCACTCTGCTCTGCACCACTCTACGTCACTGCAGTCTACGCCACTGCACTCTTCTATGCACCACTCTACACCACTATAGTCTACTCCAGTCTACTCTGTCATTCCACTCTACGCTGCTCTACTGTGTGCCACCGCACTCTTCACTACTTTACTCTATTCCGCACCACTCTAGTCTACCGCACTGCTGACTATGACACTGCATACTACTCTGCATCACTCTACTGCAGCCGCTCCACACAGTCCACTCTACCCCATTGCACTCCACACAATGACACTCTACTCTCCACCACAGTACTGTACACCACTGTACTCCATGCCACTATACCCCACTTCACTCTACCCCATTTCACTGTATCCCACTCTACTCTACGTCAAACCGTAAGTATTGTGCCTCAAACTTTGAGAGGCATACTGTGAAAGGTTCTGCTTCACTCTTCCAGCATCTGTAAGTGCAACTGTGGTAGAGCGCAACCGCATTGGCTTTGTTCACTGACCCTGAAGGGCATGACTGCTCTACTCCTCATATGCTAGTGGGCTCTCCATTCCTCATGTGCCAGTGAGAGGCTCCGTCTCTCCACTCCTCATGTGCCAGTGAGAGGCCTCTGCTCCCCAATCCTTATGACCATGTGAGAGGCCTCTGATCTCCTCGCCTCATTCACCTGTGAGGGGCCTCTGCACTCCACTCCTCATGTGTCAGTGAGAGGCCTCTGCTCTCCACTCCTCATGTGCCAGTTAGTGGCCTCTGCTCTCCAACCCATATGCACCTGTGAGAGGCCTCTGCTCTCCACTCCTCTTGTGCCAGTGAGAGGCTTCTTCTCTCCACGCCTCATATGCCAGTGAGCACTCTGTTTCTCATGTGCCAGTGAGAGGCCTCTGCTCTCCAACCCATATACACCTGTGAGAGGCCTCTGCTCTCCACTCCTCTCGTGCCAGCGAGAGGCTTCTTCTCTCCACTCCTCATGTGCCAGTGAGAGGCCTCTGCTCACCACTCCTCTTGTGCCAGAGAGAGGCTTCTACTCTCCACTCCTCATGTGCCAGTGAGAGGCGTAGGCTTTGCACTCCTCGTGCACCAGTTAGAGGCCTCTGCTGTCCAATCCTTATGCACCTGTGAGAGGCCTCTGCTCTCCACTTCTGATGTGCCAGTGAGAGGCTTCTTCTCTCCACGCCTCATATGCCAGTGAGAGGCGTCAGCTCTCCATTCCTCATGTGTCAGTGAGAGGCCTCTGCTCTCCACTCCTCATGTGCCAGTTAGTGGCCTCTGCTCTCCAATCCATATGCACCTGTGAGAGGCCTCTGCTCTCCACTCCTCATGTGCCAGTGAGAGTCTTCTTCTCTCCACTCCTCTTGTGCCAGTGAGAGTCTTCTTCTCTCCACGCCTCATATGCCAGTGAGAGTCTTCTTCTCTCCACGCCTCATATGCCAGTGAGAGTCTTCTTCTCTCCACTCCTCTTGTGCCAGAGAGAGGCTTCTACTCTCCACTCCTCATATGCCAGTGAGAGGCGTAGGCTTTGCACTCCTCGTGCGCCAGTTAGAGGCCTCTGCTCTCCAATCCTTATGCACCTGTGAGAGGCCTCTGCTCTCCACTCCTCATGTGCCAGTGAGAGGCTTCTTCTCTCCACGCCTCATATGCTAGTGAGCTCTCCATTCCTCATGTGCCAGTGAGAGGCTTCTTCTCTTCACTCCTCATATGCCAGTGAGAGGCATCTGCTCTCCACTCCTCATGTGCCAGTGAGAGGCTCCTTCTATCCACTCCTCATATGCCAGTGAAAGGCGTCTGCTCTCCACTCATCATATGCCAGTGAGAGGCGTCTGCTCTCCTCTCCTCATGTGCCAGTTAGTGGCCTCTGCTCTCCAATCCATATGCACCTGTGAGAGGCCTCTGCTCTCCACTCCTCATGTGCCAGTGAGAGGCTTCTTCTCTCCATGCCTCAGATGCCAGTGTGCACTCTGTTTCTCATGTGCCAGTGAGAGGCCTCTGCTCTCCACTCCTCTCGTGCCAGTGAGAGGCTTCTTCTCTCCACGCCTCATATGCCAGTGAGAGGCTTCTTCTCTCCACTCCTCTTGTGCCAGTGAGAGGCCTCTGCTCTCCACTCCCCTTTGACCACAGAGAGGCTTCTAATCTCCACTCCTCATATGCCAGTGAGAGGCGTCTGCTTTGCACTCCTCGTGCGCCAGTTAGAGGCCTCTGCTCTCCAATTCTTATGCACCTGTTAGAGGCCTCTGCTCTCCACTTCTCATGTGCCAGTGAGAGGCTTCTTCTCTCCACGCCTCATATGCTAGTCAGCTCTCCATTCCTCATGTGCCAGTGAGAGACTGCTTCTCTCCACTCCTCATATGCCAGTGACAGGCTCCTTCTCTCCACTCTTCATGTGCCAGTGAAAGGCATCTGCTCTCCACGCCTCATGTGCCAGTGAGAGGCGTCTGCTCTCCACTCCTCATATGCCAGTGAGAGGCGTCTGCTCTCCACTCCTCCTGTGCCAGTTAGTGGCCTCTGCTCTCCAATCCTTATGCACCTTTAAGAGGCCTCTGCTCTCCACTCCTCATGTGCCAGTGAGAGGCTTCTTCTCTCCATGCCTCATATCCCAGTGTGCTCTCTGTTCCTCATGTGCCAGTTAGAGGCTCCTTCTCTCCACTCCTCATATGCCAGTGAGAGGCCTCTGCTCTCCACTCCTCATGTGCCAGTGAGAGGCCTCTGCTCTCCACTCCTCATGTGCCAGTGGGAGGCCTCTGCTCTCCACGCCTCATATGCCAGTGAAAGGCATCTGCTCTCCACGCCTCATGTGCCAGTGAGAGGCGTCTGCTCTCCACTCCTCATATGCCAGTAAGAGGGGTCTGCTCTCCACTCCTCATGTGCCAGTTAGTGGCCTCTGCTCTCCAATCCTTAAGCACCTGTGAGAGGATTCTACTCTCCACTGCTCATATGCCAGTGAGAGGCTCCTTCTCTCCACTCCTCATTGCCAGTGAGAGGCCTCTGCTCTCTACTCTTCGTGTGCCAGTGAGAGGCTCTTCTCTCCACTCCTCATGTGCCAGTGAGAGTCGTCTGATTTGCACTCCTCATGAGCCAGTTAGTGGCCTCTGCTCTCCAATCCTTATGCACCTGTAAGAGGCCTCTGCTCTCCACTTCTCATGTGCCATTGAGAGGCTTCTTCTCTCCACGCCTCATATGCTAGTGAGCTCTCCATTCCTCGTGTGCCAGTGAGAGCGTCTGCTCTCCACTCCTTATATGCCAGTGAGAGGCGTCTGCTCTCCACACCTCATGTGCCAGTGAGAGGCCTCTGCTCTCAACACCTCATGTGCCAGTGAGAGGCGTCTGCTCTCCACTCCTCATATGCCAGTGAGAGGCCTCTGCTCTCCACTCCTCATGTGCCAGTGAGAGGCGTCTGCTCTCCACTCCTCATATGCCAGTGAGAGGCGTCTGCTCTCCACTCCTCATGTGCCAGTGAGAGGCCCCTTCACTCCACTCCTCATATGCCAGTGAGAGGCGCCTGCTCTCCACTCCTCATGTGCCAGTTAGAGGCTTCTGCTCCCCACTCCTCTGTAATAATGTGAGCAGTCTAGTAGTTGGGCGTGGGTGGAGCTACGGGTCTGGAGGAAGAGGAGTAGCAAGGGCAGGAAAGGGTTAGTTAGAGTAGGGACAGAGACGAGCAAGGAGTGCTTCAATAAAGCTCCATAAACAATAAGTAAGTCTTCATTTCCTGCAAGACACTACAGCTGGCAACGAGGATGGGATGAGGTAACCTGCCATCCCTGATCGAAAAAAAAAAAAGAAACGTCCTGTCCCGGGCAGCATGAGAAAGTGGTCGCCGTCGCGACACGTGTGCCCCCAGAGAAATCGCTGCCTGAAGCCAAAGGCCAGCGGTCAGAGCCTCAGCTCCGCGATTCATTGATCGCGTGGAGCCCTGCCTGACCAGCGTGATCGAGCGCTGGGAGGAACCGGAGCCGAGCGCTGCTTCGCGCCAAAATCCGGAGCTCACCCCAGATGCGTGTAACTTGGCATGGCTGCGGAAACGGTCTGAGGCTGAAGAAGTGAAGTCGGGAGCCCACCCCGATCCTACCTGGATGATCAGCAATTTGGAGTGTGTGGAGTGTTGACACCGTGCTGCTGCCTGCAGGACCGGCGATCGGTGAGTCCCGGTGACTGAATCCGCCTGAAGGGAATGAATGAAGCTGAAATCTCGTGGGAACCGAGGTTTCATTAGCGGCGGCCATCTTGGAATCAGGCAGCCATTAGGATATCCCCTATGTGTAGATTGCAAGCGGCATTTTGAGGTCAGGCAGTACAAGACATTGCAAACCAAGCACTGGTAAATGCAAAACAAGCATTGGCGAAGACAAGAGGCAAGCAAACAAGCATTGGTAACTGCAAAACACGCATTGGCGAAGACAAGAGGCCAACAAACAAGCATTGGTAAATGCAAAACAAGCATTGGTGAAGACAAGAGGCCAACAAACAAGCATTGGTAAATGCAAAACAAGCATTGGCGAAGACAAGAGGCAAACAAACAAACATTGGTAAGCGCAAAACAAGTATTGGCGAAGACAAGAGGCAAACAAACAAACATTGGTAAATGCAAAACAAGCATTGACAAAGTCAAGAGGCAAACAAACAAGCATTGGTAAATGCAAAACAAGTAGTGGCAAAAGCAAGGAGCATGCAAACAAGCAAGTAAGAAATAAGCAAATAAGCAGTGGCAAAGAGCGACAAGCGCAAGTAAGTGGAAAAGCGTCACTGGTGCTCCCGTACAAAAATGTCGAATTCACCACACCGAAATGGTGACGGTGCGGCAGCAACCGCACCAGTTGCGACTGGAGTGTCCCATCTGCGTCCCCCGGAACCACTGACTCTGGTAGCTAGCGGGAGCATGGGTCCCAGATGGCAAGAATGGTTCGAGGACTTTGAGGACTATATTGAAGGATCAAAGGTCACGAGAGACAGAGAGAAACTAATTGCACTGCGCAATCTGGTGGGGACGGAAGTCTGCAAACTAATTAAAAAGTTGCCGACAGACGATGCAGGGACTTATGTCAAAGTGCGAGATGCATTAAACAAAAAGTTCTTACACAAAAGAAACGTAGATTGTGAGAGATACATCTTCCACCAGGCTCGTCCAGAAAAGGAGGAAATGATGAGCACATTCATATCTAGGCTACGCCACCTATCTCAGTATTGCAACTTTGATGCGTTTTCAACGGAGGATGCCATCCGACTGCGAGTCATTGATGGTTGTCAATCAGAGACACTTCGAAGATGGTTGTTACGGAAAAGTCATAATCTCGATGAGATTGAGGAAATGACCAGGGTGCATGATCAAGCGGAGGAACATGCCAAAAGAATGGAGACTGGGCGTAGTGAGAGAAGAGAACAAGCGTATTGGATGCAAACCAACAGCACTCGCAGAAGATCAAACGAGCGACAGAGAAGGTCCCGACCAGCATCCCGTCATCAATACAAAGGACGCCGACGCTATGAGTCTGGCCGGAGAGACAAGAAACCAGACCGCTCAAGAAAACCAGACCGCTCAAGAAAATGTTATCGATGTGGGTATGACTTCCCACACATAGATGTGTGTCCAGCAATGGGTCAACAATGCCAAAAGTGTGGACGGAAAAATCACTTTGAGGTGATGTGTGGAGTATATAGCAAAGAAGGAATGAGTGAAGCTACAAGGTCGTCTCGCCCAGATACAAAGCGACATCATGCGAAAGCCGTACAGGATAGAGCGATGTCATCCTCTGGCTCTTCCCACTCCAGCAGGGAGTCTCGCAAATCCCATTGGATGAGAAGGTCGCCAAGAAGGTCGTCGTCGAGAGAGTCGAGATCGACATCTCTGGAATCAGAATACACGGATGAATATGTCTGCATGGTATCGGACCCAGATCAACTAAAGCAATATCCCCCATTAGATATAAGGGTGGGGACGCATGCGACCAAGTTTGTTTTAGACAGCGGGGCGTCACTAAATTACATGCCCGTGACCGAATACAACAAAATGATGCCACCACCCCTCCTGAGTCCGGCACATGTCAGAGTGTTCACCTGGATGGCGAAAAAACCTCTTCCATGCCTGGGCAAATTTGCAACGACACTCAAACACGAATTCCCCTCTGTGCCGGCATATATTCACGTCATTGAGGGTCCGGAGGCTGATTGTCTCCTCAGTCTGCCTACTGCGGAGCGCCTCCGGTTGGTTGAGATCTTGTACCGAGTCAGTGATGATCCGGACATTATTCGTAATTTCCCCAAGTTATTCACTGGGCTTGGAAAAATGAACAAATGTCTAATTCGACTACACATTAACGAACAAGTGCGTCCTGTGGCCCAACACCCCAGGCGAGTACCTTTTCATCTCCAGCAAGCGGTGGAAGATGAAATTCAGGAGTTGTTAAAAGCAGACATTATTGAAAGAACTGACGGTCCCACACCCTGGGTGTCACCGGTCGACATTGTCCCAAAGAAAGGCACTCCCGAAAAGGTGCGTCTATGTGTGGACATGAGGCTTCCCAACACGGCCATAGAAAGAGAGCGTCACCCAGGTCCTCACTTGAGTGACATGATATCAGCATTGAATGGAGCAAGAGTTTTCTCCAAACTTGATTTAAACAAGGGATACCACCAGCTGGAACTACATGAGAAGTTGCGATGCATAACAACATTCGCCACTCATCTGGGTTTGTTTCGATACAAACGGCTGAGTTTTGGTATCTCCTCTGCGGCGGAAATATTTCAAGAAGTCATTAATCAGACCATCAGACACATACCAAATTCGCCGAACTACAGTGACGACATCTTGGTGTATGGGTCGAACACACAGGAACATGACAAAGCTTTAGATCGGGTATGCCACGCTCTCCTGGAAGCTAACCTTACCCTCAATAAGGACAAGTGTGAGTTCCATCAATCCACTCTTAAATTCTTCGGACATGTGTTCTCGGGGGCTGGGATGAAGGCTGATCCTGAGAAAGTGACAGCACTCAATGCCACCAAGAGCCCTCAAGATGTGAGTGACATCCGATCTTTTCTGGGCATGGCGAGCTATTGTGCCAGATACATAAAAGATTACGCCACCATCAGTCACACACTACGAGCCCTCACCAAGCAAGGGCAACCGTTCGTTTGGAACCACCAATGTGAGCGGGCCTTTCAAGAAATTAAACAGGCTGTTTAATCAGCTGACAATTTGGCATACTTTAACCCCAAGAGGAAGACGGAGATAACGGTGGATGCTAGCTCAGTGGGACTGGGTGCAATTCTAGCTCAGTATGACAATGACATTGATCAACGACACATTGTGGCCTATGCCAGCCGCAGCCTATCAGACACTGAGAAGGCCTATTCCCAACCCGAGAAAGAGAGTCTTGCGGTTGTGTGGGCCTGCGAGCATTTTCATGTATTCATCTATGGCAAACATTTCACCATGGTGACTGACCACCAGGCGCTCGTCACCATCTTTTGAAACCCCAGAGCCAAGATGCCACCTCGAATTGAACGGTGGGGTTTGCGCCTACAGGAATACACCTATACAATAATACACAAACCGGGAAAGGCAGCGAATCCCATGGACTATATATCCCGACACCCTCAAACATCCCAGGTCTCACCTCCCTCAATAGCTGAAGAATACATACACTTTGTAGTGGGTCTAGCCCGGCCACCGGCGGCTCCTCTGGAAGCGATACAGGAAGCCACTGCACAAGACAACATCCTTCAGAAAGTGGTGCGCAGACTGCGAACACACCGCTGGAGACACGACAGTGAGGAAGAAAAGAATGATCCTCAAGTCCGCCAAGAGATGCAAGCTTTCAGGAATATCAGTGAAGAGTTATCTGCCACCTCAGAGGGGCTCCTACTGAGAGATCATCGGATTGTCATCCCGAGGCAGTTACGCCAAGGTGTTATTAACCTAGCCCACGAGGGCCACCGTGGAGTGGTTGCGACGAAAAAAACTCTCCGAGAGCGAGTATGGTTTCCACTGCTTGATCAAATGGTGGAACTCACCTTAAAGGACTGTCCCCAGTGTCAATTGGTCAGTCACGGAGATTCCCCAGCTCCTCTTCAAATGACCAAGCTACCCAGTGGGGTATGGCAAGAACTTGCCATGGACTTTTATGGACCTATCCGGTCTGGCAAATACGTTCTGGCAATTATGGATGAATACTCGAGGTTTCCAATAGCACAGTTTGTATCCTCCACCAATGCCTCCAGCACGATTGCTGTGCTAGATGAAGTGTTCGCTGCCTGGGGCGTCCCCATGGAACTCAAGACGGACAATGGTCCTCCTTTCAATGGACATGAATTTAGTGAGTTCGCGAAGCACCTCAACTTCCGGCATCGCAAGGTCACGCCTCTGTGGCCACAAGCCAATGGCACTATTGAAAGATTCATGGCAACCTTAAAAAAGACATTTCAACAAGCTACCTTGGACAAAAGGGATTTGCAGGTGGCTCTCAATGAGGTCCTGCGAGCGTATCGCACGACACCGCATGCTACCACAGGAAAGTGTCCTGCCACTCTCATGTTGGGGCGACCCATTAGAACACGGATCCCGACATGGGAAGGAGCTTTTCGATCAGTGTCTCCGGCACGTGTCCATCAAGAGCTGGTACTGGCTGATCGAGCCGGCAAGAGCAAAATGAAATCCTATGCAGACACTCGGAGGAGAGCAAAATCTCCATCTTTTCACGCAGGAGATTGCATGGTGGTCAAACAAGAACAGGTAAAGAAAACGGACTACATCCTCATGTGCCAGTTAGAGGCCTCTGCTCTCCAATCCTTATGCACCTGTGGGAGGCTTCTACTCTCCACTGCTCATATGCCAGTGAGAGGCATCTCTCCACTCCTCATATGCTTGTGAGCTCTCCATTCCTCAAGTGCCAGTGAGAGGCCTCTGCTCTCCACTTCTCACATGCCTGTAAGACTCCTCTGTTCTCCACTCCTCATGTGCCCGTGAGAGGTAGGTCAACCTCACCAAGCATGAAAAGGTCTACAGGTGGGAACAACCTACCTACGTCCAACAAGGTGTTTCTTGAATGTGTATTAAATAGTATTGTAAGCTAAACATATACCTAAGTAATGTTACAAAATGAAATAAATGCATGTTATAGTGTGTGTTAGTGTGCAAGATATCATTAATTTAGTGCTAGGATTTTTGCATTTGTTTCCACAAGCACAGATTTTCAGTACCATTAATTAGCCATTTAAATGCATAAGTTCAGTGCTGCCACCTGCAGGTAGAATTCGCACTTGAGCCCTCAACCTGTTTATATGATCTAGTGGGGAATTATTCCAGGCTCCAAAGGTTTGTTCCAGAGTATACTATAGTTCTCATTGGCAAGCAAACAGATGTAGACATGATAATCCTTATGTTCTTTGCTTCCCCTAATAACTCTAGTTAAATAAAGAAGCTGTCTTTCATAGCTGGAGCAAAGTCAGCAATGTTCGGAAAGCAAAGGATTCGCCAGAGGACCACAATACAGTGGCCACACACCGTATTCACTAAGATGCATCCAGCAGTGTCTTTGGAAACATGCTGAGTCTTTCTGTGTTTTACTACACCTGTCTGACCTCATGCTTTCGATTTAGAATCTACAGACAGAAGAGAGTTTCTGAGATACTCCATACAAGCTGTTGTGCAAGCCTCAGATGTAATCCTCACTTTAGCAAATCAATCCTGCATGCCAAATTGGTTAAAACTGGATTGTGGGAAAAGAACGAAAGGCGCGCTTCTAGCTGTAAAATGATTGCTTTATTGCTGAGAGCGACGACATTGCCACCCTTTTCCCTCATGGTCTTACACACAAATAGAAATCTCTTCGTGTGAGACTAATGCATGGGTATCACTATGTCCCCTGCTCCCCGAACCACTTCTCTTAAGAGATGCACTCCCAGGCCCGGACTGGCTACCGGGCAGTTTGGAATGCTGCCTAGCTGGGGGCTGCTTTTACTACGGTGGGGGCTAATTTCGTTCATGGAGACCTGCGTGTGCTTCGAAATAAACAATGCAAAACCAATTTCGTTTAGCACACGCGGGTCTCCATGAACGAAACCACCACCAGGCTCAGCCGCATTCCTAACTGCCCGGTAGCCAGTCCGGCCCTGTGCACTCCGCCACTTGCAGAACTCCACGTTGCACAGCTGTGTTTTTCCGCGAACTCCGCCCAGGCCTAGTGATGAGCCACATTACTAGTTATGCTCCTTCTTTTTCAACAAATAACATTGCTCAGTAAAACCAGGGTGGTCCAGCAAGGTAAAAATATCTTGAGCGCCTATCAAGACTTTTAAAATACGTTTAGAGACAACAAGTGCAAAATATGTCCATCACTTCTCTGGGCAATCAGATCATCACATTGACCATTTTATTTATTTATTTATTTACAACGTTTTATATAGCGCGAACAAGATCCCAAAGGATATCAGAGCGCTTTACAAAAATATTGACATTAAATAGGAATAAAAGCAATAATAATCGCACCTCAGACACTGCTAAAAATATATACTAATCCTCTATTGCGTGTCACATACCACTGAAGAAAAATCTGCACACTTGGCAGAATTTCTGAGGTTGTAAGTGATCTCTGTGTGGACATATCCACCGTCTCCACCTTTGTGAATCCAGTTTTGCTTGTAGAGATGCCACCTTTCACTACTGTGTGCCTGATGTACCCACTGAAAGCTTCAGGTAACATGAATCATGGGTTGGTGTCCTTGTTGGTCTTTTAGTGATCAACAAGGACGGGCACTGACGCCACGATGGTGTCGGTCCCACCGACATCTTTAATTGCGGTCAGACTGCCGCATTACGATGCATTTGATCTGATCACATTACCCTAGGGACAGACCGATAGCTTACGACGGGCTCAAGGAGTCCATCAGGCGGTCGTTCAGATCGCATTCCCCACAATGGGGGCAGTGCCTTCTCAGATACCGCCGTGGGGATTACAATCCACCTTTCACCCAGTCATTTCGTGTTGGTTCTTCTGACGTGAAAAGGCTGGCTGAAAGGCTTTTTTTGTGGCCCGTAGCAGGCCCCAGTGCCCCGTGGCCCTACGCCATGGAACCTCCTCCTTAAACATCTCTGCATCGTGGGGCAGACACCGAATGGTGGCTGCCACTGGGTGCAGGGATGTTTGTAAACATGCCTCAATGCAAAGAGGCATGTTTCCAACCACCTCCATGGCGGTCGGATCCTAATTTGGCAGACGGGACCACCAGCTACATCTCGGTAGGTCCCGTTCCCGCAGCGATGGCCGCCATCGTAATTGCCCCATAGTGTCTTGAACTATACTGTGTGCTGAATGGAGAGAAAGCAGAGGGTCATGCTAGCTATAGTGATATGGTCTCACATTTTCATATCAAAGGTAAACCTGAAGGCCATCGGATGCGCATGATGGAGCTTATGAGCGTTTTTAGCATGGTTGGACCAATTGCAAAATTATAGGTTGCTGGTTGAAATTACCTACATGAGAACTACTCTGCCTGCAGCATAGTGCAGACAAATGTTAAGCACAACTTTTGAAAAGGTTTAAGATATTAAATATAAATGGGCCTGATTCATAAAGGGCCTCCGCACTCGTGGCGGTGGCCTTACAGTCATGGAGTAATCTTCGCACCAGGGCAGAATCTCTGCAAAGAGAATTAGCATTGCTGAGATTCCGTCCTCCGTGCGAGACTCTTCCACAACTGCAACGCCTCTGCCACGAGTTCGGAGGCTCTTTATGAATGAGGCCCAAATATGTTTTAAACTGCTGAACTCATACTATACACCTGCATAGAGAGACATGACGTCACGTAGCAAATCAGCCAAATAGTAGTCCCTTTATCTTGAGCTGCATAGAATTAATAGACTTATGAGTATTTAATCTGTGGCATCTCTTATTGTCTTTACTTGGTCAAGTCGTTTCAAGACTCACATATTCTTTCTAATACCTTATGGTGGTCCATTAGGACCAGGATGTCATCGGCTTGCATTTAGGTTTGGCGGCCATGGTCAGGAATCAGATGACCTTGGGTTAGCATCAAGGTGTTCAACCATAGGAGGCTGATGCCTATGGAAATATGCAGGTGGTCTACACTTTTGCATTTTTCATTCTATTCTCTTCACCCATCGCTCATGCCATCCTAGTCAACTATAAGGAAGTCTTTACATTTTTTAAGTGATTTGGCTTCAATTACTTGATCACGCTTGCATGCACTGCTGATCAGTTGAAAATGTTCAAGGCAGTAGCAATTGTCCATAAAGGACCACAGCTTTTCCTAAACAATTGTTATATAGAAGTGGTGCCTGTTAACTGGTGAAAGCTTGAATTCTAGTCAACATCATAATTTTTGTCATGAATGCGAAGTTAAAAAATTGTGTAGTAATAATTGATGGGCTCATCACCATCAAAGCCTTGATAAGTGGGCTGGAGGGGGTGTTAGAGGCGTTTACTGTACCTGGAAAATCCAGTATTGATGGGTGCAGTGTTCACTGGATGCAGTAAATAAATCCACCTGCGATTTCTCCTATGGTAAATGGTGTTACTTGAGAATTGTGGCGCTTTCAGCACCAATTTCCTCATATATTGGAATATACTGCATATTTGTCACCTAGGAAAATCTCACTAGGTGTGACCTGCTGAAATTTACCAGGGGAACATTGTGGAGTGCAGTAATTACCTTTGTACATTGAATTCCACAATCAATAGATGTTGGTAGGCCTAGGCAAAGTGGGCAATTGCCTAGTACCCCCATCTTCCAACGTGTCCCCTGAGAAGGTCAACTTTCTCTCCATTTGACCTTGGTCTCTTCTGCCTTTTCCTCTTACTCTGTCTCTGTCTACCTGGAGTCATCTTCAGGGTTTATGAGCATATTTAACTTTTTTGTTGTGATTCTGAAATGTTAACATATAATTCACTATTGTTTGGCATGATGTTAAATCATGCTTTTATTATGATAAAATAGCAGGAAATGGGTAAAAAAAAAAATCAAAGCTGTTCTGAAATGGGGCCCCTAAAATAAGTCTTGCACCGTGTCCGCAAACTCGTTAAAATTACACTGCCTCTTGTTGCGCATATAGAGTTGTGCAGGGATTGCAGTTTGGTGGCCCACTTGTAATCAGGGCTTAGCTGTATCTTTCTTATCGAATAGCCATGCTGTTTGTTGCTGTATCTTAGGTATGCTGCGTCTTTCTTATAGAATAGCCATGCTGTTTGTTGCTGTATCTTAGGTACCCTGTATCTTTTTTATAGAATAGCCATGTTTGTTGCTGTATCTTAGGTATGCTTTATCTTTCTTATAGAAACACCATGCTGCCTGTTGCTGTGTCTTAGGTATGCTGTATTCTTCTTATAGAATAGCCATGTTTGTTGCTGTATCTTAGGTATGCTTTATCTTTCTTATAGAAAAACCATGCTGCCTGTTGCAGTGTCTTAGGTATGCTGTATTCTTCTTATAGAATAGCCATGTTGTTTGTTGCTGTATCTTAGGTATGCTTTATCTTTCTTATAGAAAAACTATGCTGCTTGTTGCTGTGTCTTAGGTATGCTGTATTCTTCTTATAGAATAGCAATGCTGTTTGTTGCTGTATCCTAGGTATGTTGTACCTTTCACATGCCGACAGTTGTTATAACTTTGGTATGCTGTATCTTTTTTGTGGAAAAACCATACTGCCTGTTGCTGTAACTTAGGTATGTGCGATAGTAATGTGTATACCCAACATATATAGCATAATTTGAAATTGTTTCTGTTTTTCTCTTTCCTGCAGGAGTACAATGTCACGTCAATTTACTATGGTATTAGGAGCGGCACTACTAGTGAATTCTACCCAGGGCGACGGTGCCTGTACAACCACAAATAGATTTGCCTGGTTTGAGTCTTGCAGACTCACCCATATTCCTCATGTGCCCGAAGACACACTAAAATTCGCCTTGAGTCTCAATTATATTTTGGAAGTTAATGCCACATCCTTCCCGCTGTTGGAAAAACTGACTGTTTTAGAGCTGGGCACACAACATACCGGGCGATTAACGGTGAGAAAAGACGCATTCAGAAATCTACCCAACCTTCGTTTCCTAGACCTGGGAGGCAACAAAATGCTGCTGTTGGATCCTGATGCATTCACTGGCTTATACAGATTAACAAGCCTCTTGTTGTACTTTAACAGCCTTGATGGGTCGATTCTGGAAAACGACTATTTCCGAGATCTTGTTTCCTTGGAGCTTGTTGATCTCAGTGGAAACAGCATAACACACCTAAAGCCTAACCCACTGTTTTACTATCTACATAGCTTCAGCAATTTGAGCCTAAAGTTTAACAGGATTGGGACTATTTGTGAAGGAGACCTGCACAGTTTCCAGAACAAAAACATTCAGTTCCTTGATCTCTCAGTTAACAATATGTATAATTCACTCAACATGGACTGGGCCAAATGTGGCAATCCATTCAGAAATATTAAGTTTGAGATACTGCTAATGTCTCATAATGGGTTTAGTTTCGACAAGACACAACGTTTTTGTAAGGCCATAAAGGGAACTAAATGTATACACCTGGACCTGAGTAGTCATACAATGGGTCCAGGGTTTGGCTACAAAAACCTCAAAGACCCTGACAACGAGACATTTATAGGCTTAGCAGAAAGTGAGTTGAAGATTCTAGATATATCAAAGGGCTCTATTTTCTCGCTCAATCCATATATTTTTGCAAAGCTCACTCAGTTGGAAACACTGATAATAACAAATAATAAAGTAAATCAAATACAAAAGGACGCATTCTTTGGCCTGAATTCTCTTCGTACCCTTAACTTGGCCGAAAACATCCTGGGTGAAATCCGTGATTATACATTTAATGGACTTCCTAATGTTACAAACATTGAGTTGGAGAAAAACCACATTGGAATTATCCAGGAGGGTGCTTTCAAACACCTAACAAAATTAAATAATTTAAACCTCAAAGACAATGCTTTGAAAACTGTCGCTTTATTTGCCAAGATACCCTTTATTGAATACATCTTGTTAGGCGAAAACAAAGTGACCGAATTGCATTTAAAGGTAATTAATGCGTCTGTTATAGATTTATCTGGAAACAGACTCAAAGATCTCGGGATTCTTTATGATCTTCTGTCTTCAAATGCTACCTTTATCAAGCACATTATTATGAAACACAATGATTTGTCTCGCTGTTACAAACAGCTTCCGATGCAAAACAATCAGCTGGAATACCTTGACCTTGGATCAAATGTGCTAGAGCTTGTTTGGAGTTCAGGACAGTGCCTGGATGTCTTTAAAGCCCTCTTCATGCTTCAAGTTCTTGACTTAGACAACAATTTTCTTAGGGTCCTACCTGAAAATATATTTTTTGGGCTAATATCGTTAACGAGACTCAACCTCTCCTCCAACAGCCTCACTTACGTCCCTCGTAATATTGTTCCTGATAATCTTCGGATCCTTGATTTGTCCAAGAACCAACTTGTATCCCCAGACCCAGATCTTTTTACCTTCTTGAGTCAATTGGATATAACAAATAACCGGTTTGTCTGTGAGTGCTCGCTGAGCAGACTTATTGGGTGGTTGAATCACACCAATGTAACTCTGATTGGATCCAGAGATGATATTTCATGCATTTTCCCAAGTACGATGACAGTGGTCCCCCTTCATAGGAACATAACGGATAACTGTGACGAGGAAAACCTGGAACACCTGATATTTTCACTGTTTGTCTTCACGTCAGTGACTCTTATCATTCTTATGACATCCGTGATTATTTACGCACGCTTTCGAGGATATGCCTTTATATTGTACAGAAACGTAGTCAGCATCATAATGAATGACCAGAAGCAAGAGGTGGATGATGGGTGTGGCCACAGGTATGACGCCTATTTGTGCTACAGCAGTAAAGACTTTGAGTGGGTCCAGAATGCTTTTCTAAAAAACCTGGACTCACAATATTGTGAAAAGAACAGATTTAATGTGTGCTTTGAGGAAAGAGACTTCATTCCAGGGGAAGACCACATCATCAATATCCGCGATGCCATTTGGAACAGCAGGAAGACAATCTGCATTGTGACAAAGCACTTCCTCCGAGATGGGTGGTGTGTGGAAGCCTTTAACTTTGCACAGAGTAGATACTATACCGAACTAAAGGATGTTCTCATTGTAGTTGTTGTCGGAGCCCTGTCTCAGTACCAGCTGGTGAAATTTAGACCTATTCGATCATTTGTTCAGAGGCAGCAGTATTTGAGGTGGCCAGAAGACCTCCAAGACATTGACTGGTTTTTAAATAGACTTTCAAAAAAGATTCTTAAAGAACAGTTAGTGGAAAAGAAGATGAGAAGCCTGCCAAAAGACAAAAATACATTGGAACTGCAAAATATAGCCACAATATCTTAACAGAAGATGCCCATTTCCCTGTCCATGCCAATATTTTATTCTGCTTAATTCTCACATGTCAGCAAGGATTAAATTATTTCTAAAATGAATTATGTGAGGAGTTGTATGCACTCATTTAGCTTTCTGCACATTTCAAGGAAGACATTGGTTGTCTGCATTCTTTTTAGGTGTCTAAGCTTTGAACCCATATAAAGACTAGTAATGGGAACTCATTATTTCTATCCTCCAATACCAACACTCGCTCTCAAATTCGGAATGTGTTGGAGGAGTGGGTGCTACTTATCCCACCGGGAAAAATCCAACATTGTGGAGTTTGGAACTTATTGTGCACGATAAATAGTACTTTCTGAGTTTTGGGGTATAACATGCAGATTTTGGTACTTAACACACCAATACATGTTATGGTAAATACGGCACTGTCTTAGATTTTACTTGCCACAAATGTAATGAAGAGTGAGGTATTTAACACACCCTGTAATTCACATACCACTGAACTCAGAATTCTGCCTCCCTGCATAGAGTTGCAGAGAGGTTAGAAAACACTGAACCACTGATAATCGGGACCTAAGTTTACTATTTAATAGAGAACACCATCAGCTCTTTCTCCATAAAGCCTTTTTCGCCTAAGAGATTATGGTTACTGTGAACTGATCTGGTCATAAAAAAGCCTAGAGAGGGCCAGTTTTATTGTTTGTTCATTTAGGTTATTACCATTGAGGTGGGTGCATAAATACAACTAAAATGTGCATCCAGTCACTATGGGGTCTATTCAGAAAGGTAAAACCTGTGTGAATGACATGAAAAAAAAATCATTTACACAGGGGTCTTCTATCTCACCTCATTGGACTTCTTTTTTGGAGAACCCCATGCTTGGGGAATCGGCTCTCATGGGAACAGTCATATAACAATCTGAATATTACAGAAAACAAATAAGTGCCATGGTATTTCACAGAAGGCCTCTGCATGTTACAGCTACAGGATTAGCCATAGGACCACAATAAAGCACTGCACAGTGGCCACACGCCTTATTCACTAAGATGCATCCAGCAGTGTCTTTGGAAACATGCTGAGTGTTTCTGTGTTTTACTACACCTGTCTGACCTCATGCTTTCGATTTAGAATCTACAGACAGAAGAGAGTTTTTGAGATACTCCATACAAGCTATTGTGCAAGCCTCAGATATAACCCGCACTTTAGCAAATCAATCCTGCATGCCAAATCGGTTAAAACTGAATTGTGGCAAAACAGCGAAAGATGCACTTTTATCCGTGAAATTGTTGCTTTATTGCTGAGAGCGAGGACATTGCCACCCTTCTCCCTCATGGTCTTACACACAAATAGAAATCTCTAGGTGTGAGGCTAATGCATGGGTATCACTATGTCATAACATAACATAGATAACATATGTATTTGTAAAGCGCACGTTGACCCAGAGGTCTCTTGGCGCTGAAGAACAGATGTTCATTGTTACCCAGCTCAATGGTACTCATTTTATCGACCTCAGATAGATGAAAGGCAGAGTGGGCCCGCCGGGATTTTAACCTATTCATAAAGAAGAGGAAGGTGCACCAGAATGAAGTCAGTGAGCTTCAAATGTATTCCAAAATATATCCTTTATTGTAGTTTCAGTTTAAGATTGGACATCAGCCAGCGCGTTTCGTTCCGAATGGAACTCCGTCAGGGCTCAAGTTTCTTAATCTTGGTCCAATTTATTTTGTATACAACAGTCGATAGATTCCAAAAGATTAGTCCAAATAGGTAGAAGCCTGGGTTCGCGAATCGCAAATCAGTTGCAGAGTCCCACATTCTTTCAAACAGTTATAGATAGTCCACAGAACGTTAACCCAGGTCCTCCGTATCCACAGGGAGGCTAAGTCACAAACACTAGTCACTCTGATATTACAGAGTCCAAGGGCCAAGGTAGCGGCCAGCAATCCTGGTCAATGTCAACGCTCTCAGTAGGAGTCCCTCATCCGGACTTTCGAAAACCTGTGACAATGAGGTCGAACACAGGCCCCTGCAATGGATGCATTAGTCCATTGAGCCACCAGACCTGGCCTTGTCCCCCTGCTCCCAGAACCATTTGCCTTAAAAGATGTCCCCTCCACATCTTTTGATCACGTTCTAGCGCACTGACAGGCCTCTCTGCTAATGAGCAGTGAACCTGTGCACCGACATACAGCATCAATGGATGCTGTATATGGGTGCACAGGTTCACCCCTTATGCCTACGAATTTCTATTTATTGACTATCAGGCAGCACTGTATGCATCATGTGATGAAGACAGAATGTATCCGTAAATCAGATCCCTCCTCATAGCCCTTTAAATTTCATATATTTACTCGTCGTTTTCTCCCATGGACCTTACTCGCTAACTAACCGTCATCGGCCATCCTGCGCACTACACGGACGAGGGCTGCGACGGCTCCTGAACCTGTTTGTGTAACCTGAACGTCTTAACAGCTTAACTCAACAAATTAACCCCTTCCATGCTGATGACGGCACCCAGCCGTCATGCATCAGGGTGGGCGTGTGTTGATGACGGCTGGGGGCCGTCGTGAACCCGCCCACTCACTAAAACGGCCGCACAGGCGCAGAATCGCGGCCGCGCCCAAGGGGTTAAACTTTTACTCCAGGTATGCTTCTTTGTAAATCTGTATGAAACATTGCTAACCCTTATGGCAGTCCCAAAGACATCCCCGCTTGCTAAGCTTAGCAAATGGCGTCAGAGGGCAGATCACAAGATACTCCAAGGCAAATTTTTCTGAACGGAGAGTCTTTTGTAACCAAGGTTTACCATATTTCAAGACAAATCTACAAGGTTATCAAGGAACTATTTTTGCGGACTTTGAGGCAATGTATTTATTTGTTTGGAATTGTTTTATGTGAAAAAACGTTCTTTAATGTTATTTACAAGGTATTTTTCTACATTTAACTTAATGTACCTGCAGATATATGTACGTATAGAAAGGCTTTTAGATTCCAGATTTAAGGTATTTTCAAAAAAGTACTTATTTCTGATTAAAAACCGAGAGAGGACCTTTTGGTGACTACCTCCCTTGTTTGTTCAAGTAATCCTTGTCAAATCATGCTCAATAAACAAGGTAAGCAGTGATAATTTTTTATCTGAACAACTCAGTACCTTAGATGAATGTAAATGAAGACATCTTTGCCCAACTGTTTTATGTACCTCCTCCCGCGTTCACAGACATATAATTTTGCCCTTCCTTCCTAAATCCCCTCATGCCAAGGTGATCTCTGCTTCTGTAATCTCTAAAATAGAATATTTAACAGTCTTTACCTTGGGTTAACAGAAAACCCATAAAAAAACGAAATTCTATAAAATACTTTGATGTCTGGAAAGTTCTTGGTCTCAAAAAATAAGATCATGTGACTGGAGCCAGAAAGAGTCTCCTCTGGTTCCCTGGGAAGCAATGAGTGATTTATGATCACGGTTTTTCACAACAAAGGTATTTCTTGCTTTAGTGAATGATTTAACAAGCAGTCAACAGTTAGAGTGTGTTGCAGCGTTGGGGCAACTCAAAAGCAGGCTGCACTCAAGCGGATGGACATTAAGTTCTGGACAGAGGCTACACTTCAACTATACTCAAGGGTGACCGCGAGAGACAGATTTGCAAATAGGGTAACTCCATCGGCCAGAGGTTGCTCGGTCGACCGAAGTACAACAAAGGGTAAAGATAACAACCTAGATGGATTGTCAAAGATTACAGGGAGGGGGCATATCACGATGCAAGGTGAATGGGTTCCCAGCAATAATGGGAACATTCCTAAACCTCTAATTCTGTGAGATTCCCTAAACACTGTGGACTCTCAGAGGGCTACCTGAGACTCCAGGGCAGAAATGTAGGATCCCTCCCCAACAAGGGGAGGAGTACTTTGGCAAGGGTTATATTTAAAGGAGGCCAATTAAGGCCTTTTCCAATTTTATGTGAATCCCAAGCACTGTGGACTCTCCCAGAGGGGAATCTGAGACTCTGGAGCAAGAATGCTGGATCCCTCCCCAACAAGGGGAGAGGGAGCGCTTTGGCAAGGGGCACAATTAAAGGAGGCCATAAGGCGCCTATATCCCTAGAGCAGCTAACCTTGAAGGAAGAGGGGAGATAGATCAAAAACGGTTCACCGACAAGGTCTAAAATGAAGGGGCTAGCAGAAAAAGAGCGTGAGAAGAGAAGGAAAGACGTGGATACATTGGGACAAAATAAATGCGGAGGGAAAGGGAGGATGTGGACCTGTGGGGAGAGATTCAGCTGCCATAGAAAGGGCAGGCAGGTATAAGAAGGCTCAACAGGGAACAGTCAACGGAACTGGCAAAAACCCGGAGGAGTCGGTGAGCAAGCAAGGGTAATGGTAAGAGACAAAATTAACAGAGAGAGTAAAGGAAAGAAGTAGTGTAGTACTATATGAACCATAGTATTAGAACATTAAGACATGCAAATAATCGGGGGGGGGACATAACATGAGAGAATGGGGGAACTGAGGAATCAATAACCATTTTAAAACAATGTGAGTATCCATGTGGAGGAGAGAAGAACTCCAATAATAGTTTGTGAGGGGGTCAGTGGGACTGGCATTTGGGATCAAGTCGCAAGATTGCGGAGCTCGACCGGAGTGACCATTGGCGGTGGACGCAAAATGGTGGGGGGCAATGTCGCTCAAATGTCCAGAGGAATAGCTTCTTCATACCTCTGGATAAAATCTCCATGTTGATCCACACGTTAGAGGGAGGCAAACCAGGAGGGATGGCAGTGGGAAACGCATCAGTGGCGAACTCCGGAGGCAGTAGAGGGCTTGGGGGGGGTAAAGAGTCTCGTACTCAGTCCGATTCATCAGCGGGCAACCTGAGGGCATCGGAAATGTGGCAATGGAGTTCTCTGTGCGGCGCTGCTGAGGAAGACAGGCCAAAAAACTACAAAGGGGGGGCTCTAATCAGTATGGCTGAGCCAATATCCAGAAAAACAAAATGAAAATGCCAGTACTGATGCAAAAGAATAATTAACAAATGTTTAAACACAGGACCTGAAGGAGTAATTCAAGACTGGGAGCTGATTAGTAGCTTTTATTATTTTGTTCAAAAGAACAGCTATATTTTAAAAAAACTTGTTCAAAAAGGTAGACAATATTACATGCTAAGTACAAAAATAAGAGATAAGGGAATCTTTCATCATATCAAACATGTCACAAGCATACGACATTCAACCATTCAGGAACAACAGGAAATTATAACATGTGCAATATATTACAGTGACCAATATTTACAGTGAACGAACAGGCACAAGAATGCTGGAGAAGGCCACGGTCTGCAAAGTATTTTGGAGGGTATTACTAGAAAATTATATATACAAAAAGTACATTCCTTAAACAAATTCAGATATTCTCAGTTTTTTTTGTTAAAGAAAAAATGAACAAAGTAATGTACAAAGAGTAGTGATAAGCAACAGGGCGATTCAGATGAGCTTATCACCCATGCAGACTCGAGAGTGGCAATGGGCCTACGCGTTTCGAATCCTACTGGTCTATGAGGATTCTCTTCAGGGCCTTTGGTTATATCTAAAAGAAGAAAAGAAAGATTGAGGGGGAAAGTTATACAAGATGTGCATTCAGTGAATCAGCATCAGATCCCTCACTCAGGTATCACCCCCTCCTCCACAGCTTACCCAAATGGTGAAATTACATCCAGATAATCAAATTCACAGCATCATGGCTGGGGGGAAAAAAACCTGTACCTGAAAATGATCAAGGCAGACTAGAGTTACCTACGTGACCTAATCAGGGTGGCTGAAGAATGAAAGAATTGGAAAACTTATAGTCTTACCTGCCTTGGTAGTAGGCGGGAATGCTATGCTAGAGGCAGAGTCACTTGGAAGAACGATTGTAGTACCTATAAATCAGTGGACACGTATATAATCAGGGCAGGTTTCTCGCTGGTAAAGAGCTAGAAGTTCTAAAATAGCTGCAACAGTCCTTACCTATTATTATTGAGCCTTTATTTTAGAGTGCAACCGCCGTCGAAATGAGAGTAAAACAAAGCACGATGTCTATAAAAAAGTAATGGAGCAAAAGCTTCAGTTAACTGCAACCGCCTCAGGATACTAACGTATCAATGTGTAACTGCTGACATTTCTTACCAGAAAGACTGAACATTCAATGTTGAAATTACTGTAGCCGACACTTTATTTAGAGTAGTTTGGGGAACCTGGGGGAGAACCAACATTGCGCCCGTCAGTACATTTGGAATGCTACCCACCAGTAATTCAATAAAGCTCGAAGGAAGCAACGCGGCTTACCGTAGTTAATTGCAAAGGGCGTGGTCCGCCAAACGCGGCTCGCTGATTACAAACGAATCACAGGCCCTGCAAAATATAACATGGCAAATGTCAGGGGACCGTTGGAACGGGTATGACTAAATTAAAAAAAGTTGTAGGCGTGTTACCGTAAACGCGGCGCTGCACGCTGAGGGCATTTTGAAGATAATTACTGCGGTAGAAACAACGGGGTAAGAGTTAGTTACGAGGCGGTAAAGTGTAAATGGCTAACACTGCGAGACATGCGTCTAGTAATACTCACAAATGAATCACTAGTCCAAAACCTCAGGCGACGGCGTAGCGGGGAGGCAGCACTCTGGCACAAGCGCCTTAGCTAGCTGGGCTGCCGTGCGACCGCCCATATATACAGGTCAATACTTGGTATACGCCCACTACGTTTCCCGGTAGTCTGTTTGGAAACAGAAAACCAGGGCCGGATTAGCAGGTCCGCAAAGGTTTCCAGTGGTCTACTAGAAAAAACGGAATTTGCATGCATAGGAGGAGTGAATGATAGTGAAACAAACCTGCTTATAATTTAAATATTTCACTTAGTTCATTCAGCCCAGACACAGCAGTGTCAAATTTGACTATTAAAAAAGCTTCCCGTTTCGACAATGCAAGATTTTGATCGCCACCACGGGGATTTTTTTCCACTTTGGAAATCACAGTCCATTTAAGGTCACTGACAGCATGTTGCATCCGCGTCCAGTGGAGCACCAGAGGGGCGTTTTCGACCTTCCTTTTGATTCTCAATTTATGTTGCGAGATCCGGTGACGGATCTCCTGGTTGGTTTTACCTATGTACAGTAGGTGACAAGGGCATGTAATGCCATAAACGACAAACTTGCTCTTACAGTTACTGAAGGATTCGTGTTTCCAGAAGATACCGTTATGCTGGAACAATGAACCCTCAATAGAAGATTCACAACACAGGCACGTGCCACATCTGTGGTGTCCGAGAATGGGGGGCATCCCCATCATTTGGCGCAGTGTCGCAGGTTTAGATGCTGGCATAGCAGCCCGAACAATGTGGTTGGCAATGTTATTTTCCTTTTTAAAAGCAAATAGAGGCATATCTACAAGACTGTCATCCAGATCTTTCACTAGATGCCAATTCTGCTTTATGACTTTTTTCAGATGATTGGCATTAGGGCAGTATGTCGTGACACAAACCTGTCGTTTCAGTTCAGGTTTAGTTTTGCGTTCTAGGGTGGTCTCACGTGGTGTCCATTGTGCTCTCCTCATACAGCTCTTCACGAGTTTCTTAGGGTAACCCCTATCACACAATTTAGATGTTAATTTTGCTGAGTGATGTTGAAAATCTTCCTTGAATGTGCAGTTCCTGCGAACTCGCAGGAACTGCCCATATGGGAGATTTTCTTTGAGGTTCCTAGGATGATTACTTGAAAACATCAGGGACTTATTTCTGTCAGTGGGCTTGCTGTATAGGGTAGTAGCAAATTTCCCTTGACAAGGGAAGACTTCCACGTCTAAGAATGCAATCCTCCTAGTCGAACTGGAAATACTGAATTTTATATCAGCAGTTCTATCATTCAACCATTGGTGGAACTGATCAAGAGTGTCACTATCACCCGTCCAAGTCATGAAAACATCATCAATAAACCGGAGCCACGCTCCGATGTATTGAATGAAAGGGTTGTTCTGATAGATGTATGCCTCTTCATACATTGCCATAAATAATACCGCCAATTCTGGTGCGAAGGGGCAGCCCATGGCTACTCCTTTGACTTGGTAGTAGTGTTCGCCATTAAAGCAGAAGTAGTTCTTCTTTAAGGCAAAAGCTGCCAAGTCCACAATGAATTTGGTGGGCACCTGCGTCGGTCTAGGTCTGGAATCAAGATAATGTGTGAGTACTGCTATCGCCTCATCTTGAGGGATCTGGGTATATAGAGCAGTTACGTCCAAAGTAACTAGTCTGTCTCTGTTTTCACAGAACTCAATACTTTCTAATTTGTTGATAAAATCAGTTGTATCCTGGAGGTAGGATTTTACACTGATCATGAATTCTTTTAAAAAACAGTCTACATATTTGGCTGCTGGCTCTAGCACAGAACCACACCCTGCAACGATGGGTCTGCCAGGGGGATGGTCAGGATCTTTATGTATCTTAGGCAATACGTAAAACATCGGCACTTTCGGATGTAGAATTTTAAGATATTCGAGTTCTTTTGGTCCAACGAAGCCTAGGTTAGAACCTTCTTGTATGATGGCAAAAAGTTCGTTTTGAAGGTCTATAGTTGGGTCTTTATTTATTTTACGATAACAGCTACTGTCTGCCAGCTGTCTCATGACTTCGGTAGTATAGTCGTTGATATCCCACACTACAATCGCTCCGCCTTTGTCGGCCTGCTTTATTATGACCGTACTGTCAGTTTTAAGATTATTTAGAGCTGTCATCTGTGCCTTGGTGGTATTATATTTTACATATTTCCTCTCTTTTTCCATAGCCGATATAGCCGACAAAACACTTTTTTCGAAGGTCAAAAGGTTTTTGGGAACTTTACTTGCTGGGGGACAGAAGGTGGATTTATTCCTAAGGCCAGTAACCTCCATTGGCTGATTGCTGGAGGCTTCCTTAAAGAACAGGGTTAATCTTAATTTCCTACAGAATTCAATGAATTCTGACTTCATTTTAACGAAGTCTGTTCTTTTAGAGGGGACAAATGACAGGCCTTTTGCCAACATGCTTTCCTCGTCAGATGTTAAAACTTTTTTAGATAAATTGAAAATAGGCGACGCATCTAGTTTTTGTAATGCTGCCGTCTGGTTTTCATTTCCCACGGGGTGTTGGTTCTCACTCGACCCCTGGGTAGTGTTTGGCCTCTCCCTAAAAAATGGGGGTTTGACGATTGGTTTTGTTGTTGTTGGTTAGCGTTCCAGTTCCTATTCCTATTAGGACGGTTGTAATTGCTGGTGGAATCACTGTCAGTTCCTGATGACGATGTATCACTGAAGGAAATAAACTGCTTTCGTGATCTTCCCTGGTTTCCTGGGAGGAAACGTCTCGATTCCGCCTTGGAATAAAAGTCGGCCTGCAAGTATGGGTATACGTTATCTAGCGAAAAGCCTTTTTTATCCTTCTCAAATTGGTTGGATTTTTGAGTTATCGTGTAGTCTTTGAATTCTTGGACTTCTTTGTTAACTTTATCCAAAAGTGCCTTGGCGTCTGCTATGGTAGGGTTAATGCTTATTTCTGACTCTAGTTTAGAGATTTCGGCTAGTTCTTCTTTTGATATTCGGGCAGCTGTCTCAACTGTTAGAACCATTAAATCTCTACTGCATTTAGTTTCTATCATGGAAAAACCTTTCTTAAATATCGGGTCCTCTGTAAAAATTACAGGTATATTCTTAATTTGTAAACCAGCAGGAATGGTGCCTTCCCGGAGGTGTTGCAACAAGAAGTGACCATGGAGGTCTGTCCTTATCTGCTTCTTCTTAAGACGGATTAGTTTATCCGATTCGTTAGACATAGTAGCTGTCTCACTTAGGGTAACTGAGGAGAAGACAGGTGGGTCACTGAGGAAGTTTCTGATATGATCCTCTGTATAGGCGAAGGTGTCTTTTTCTGCCATTACTCTAAGAAATCAATGAAAAGAAAAGAAAAGTTTAAAGACCTAAAAAAGGGGAAAGATTAAAGAATAGCATGTACATGGGACACAATCGCACAATTAATGCAATGTAAAAGGATAGCGTAAAGTCTATCCTTGCTTCAAATGGATGAACAACAGAACCTCGCGGGCCTGCGCCCGCTATTATAACCAAAAAACTACAAAGGGGGGGCTCTAATCAGTATGGCTGAGCCAATATCCAGAAAAACAAAATGAAAATGCCAGTACTGATGCAAAAGAATAATTAACAAATGTTTAAACACAGGACCTGAAGGAGTAATTCAAGACTGGGAGCTGATTAGTAGCTTTTATTATTTTGTTCAAAAGAACAGCTATATTTAAAAAAAACTTGTTCAAAAAGGTAGACAATATTACATGCTAAGTACAAAAATAAGAGATAAGGGAATCTTTCATCATATCAAACATGTCACAAGCATACGACATTCAACCATTCAGGAACAACAGGAAATTATAACATGTGCAATATATTACAGTGACCAATATTTACAGTGAACGAACAGGCACAAGAATGCTGGAGAAGGCCACGGTCTGCAAAGTATTTTGGAGGGTATTACTAGAAAATTATATATACAAAAAGTACATTCCTTAAACAAATTCAGATATTCTCAGTTTTTTTTGTTAAAGAAAAAATGAACAAAGTAATGTACAAAGAGTAGTGATAAGCAACAGGGCGATTCAGATGAGCTTATCACCCATGCAGACTCGAGAGTGGCAATGGGCCTACGCGTTTCGAATCCTACTGGTCTATGAGGATTCTCTTCAGGGCCTTTGGTTATATCTAAAAGAAGAAAAGAAAGATTGAGGGGGAAAGTTATACAAGATGTGCATTCAGTGAATCAGCATCAGATCCCTCACTCAGGTATCACCCCCTCCTCCACAGCTTACCCAAATGGTGAAATTACATCCAGATAATCAAATTCACAGCATCATGGCTGGGGGGAAAAAAACCTGTACCTGAAAATGATCAAGGCAGACTAGAGTTACCTACGTGACCTAATCAGGGTGGCTGAAGAATGAAAGAATTGGAAAACTTATAGTCTTACCTGCCTTGGTAGTAGGCGGGAATGCTATGCTAGAGGCAGAGTCACTTGGAAGAACGATTGTAGTACCTATAAATCAGTGGACACGTATATAATCAGGGCAGGTTTCTCGCTGGTAAAGAGCTAGAAGTTCTAAAATAGCTGCAACAGTCCTTACCTATTAAAATTGAGCCTTTATTTTAGAGTGCAACCGCCGTCGAAATGAGAGTAAAACAAAGCACGATGTCTATAAAAAAGTAATGGAGCAAAAGCTTCAGTTAACTGCAACCGCCTCAGGATACTAACGTATCAATGTGTAACTGCTGACATTTCTTACCAGAAAGACTGAACATTCAATGTTGAAATTACTGTAGCCGACACTTTATTTAGAGTAGTTTGGGGAACCTGGGGGAGAACCAACATTGCGCCCGTCAGTACATTTGGAATGCTACCCACCAGTAATTCAATAAAGCTCGAAGGAAGCAACGCGGCTTACCGTAGTTAATTGCAAAGGGCGTGGTCCGCCAAACGCGGCTCGCTGATTACAAACGAATCACAGGCCCTGCAAAATATAACATGGCAAATGTCAGGGGACCGTTGGAACGGGTATGACTAAATTTAAAAAAGTTGTAGGCGTGTTACCGTAAACGCGGCGCTGCACGCTGAGGGCATTTTGAAGATAATTACTGCGGTAGAAACAACGGGGTAAGAGTTAGTTACGAGGCGGTAAAGTGTAAATGGCTAACACTGCGAGACATGCGTCTAGTAATACTCACAAATGAATCACTAGTCCAAAACCTCAGGCGACGGCGTAGCGGGGAGGCAGCACTCTGGCACAAGCGCCTTAGCTAGCTGGGCTGCCGTGCGACCGCCCATATATACAGGTCAATACTTGGTATACGCCCACTACGTTTCCCGGTAGTCTGTTTGGAAACAGAAAACCAGGGCCGGATTAGCAGGTCCGCAAAGGTTTCCAGTGGTCTACTAGAAAAAACGGAATTTGCATGCATAGGAGGAGTGAATGATAGTGAAACAAACCTGCTTATAATTTAAATATTTCACTTAGTTCATTCAGCCCAGACACAGCAGTGTCAAATTTGACTATTAAAAAAGCTTCCCGTTTCGACAATGCAAGATTTTGATCGCCACCATGGGGATTTTTTTCCACTTTGGAAATCACAGTCCATTTAAGGTCACTGACAGCATGTTGCATCCGCGTCCAGTGGAGCACCAGAGGGGCGTTTTCGACCTTCCTTTTGATTCTCGATTTATGTTGCGAGATCCGGTGACGGATCTCCTGGTTGGTTTTACCTATGTACAGTAGGTGACAAGGGCATGTAATGCCATAAACGACAAACTTGCTCTTACAGTTACTGAAGGATTCGTGTTTCCAGAAGATACCGTTATGCTGGAACAATGAACCCTCAATAGAAGATTCACAACACAGGCACGTGCCACATCTGTGGTGTCCGAGAATGGGGGGCATCCCCATCATTTGGCGCAGTGTCGCAGGTTTAGATGCTGGCATAGCAGCCCGAACAATGTGGTTGGCAATGTTATTTTCCTTTTTAAAAGCAAATAGAGGCATATCTACAAGACTGTCATCCAGATCTTTCACTAGATGCCAATTCTGCTTTATGACTTTTTTCAGATGATTGGCATTAGGGCAGTATGTCGTGACACAAACCTGTCGTTTCAGTTCAGGTTTAGTTTTGCGTTCTAGGGTGGTCTCACGTGGTGTCCATTGTGCTCTCCTCATACAGCTCTTCACGAGTTTCTTAGGGTAACCCCTATCACACAATTTAGATGTTAATTTTGCTGAGTGATGTTGAAAATCTTCCTTGAATGTGCAGTTCCTGCGAACTCGCAGGAACTGCCCATATGGGAGACTTTCTTTGAGGTTCCTAGGATGATTACTTGAAAACATCAGGGACTTATTTCTGTCAGTGGGCTTGCTGTATAGGGTAGTAGCCAATTTCCCTTGACAAGACTTTATCAACAAATTAGAAAGTATTGAGTTCTGTGAAAACAGAGACAGACTAGTTACTTTGGACGTAACTGCTCTATATACCCAGATCCCTCAAGATGAGGCGATAGCAGTACTCACACATTATCTTGATTCCAGACCTAGACCGACGCAGGTGCCCACCAAATTCATTGTGGACTTGGCAGCTTTTGCCTTAAAGAAGAACTACTTCTGCTTTAATGGCGAACACTACTACCAAGTCAAAGGAGTAGCCATGGGCTGCCCCTTCGCACCAGAATTGGCGGTATTATTTATGGCAATGTATGAAGAGGCATACATCTATCAGAACAACCCTTTCATTCAATACATCGGAGCGTGGCTCCGGTTTATTGATGATGTTTTCATGACTTGGACGGGTGATAGTGACACTCTTGATCAGTTCCACCAATGGTTGAATGATAGAACTGCTGATATAAAATTCAGTATTTCCAGTTCGACTAGGAGGATTGCATTCTTAGACGTGGAAGTCTTCCCTTGTCAAGGGAAATTGGCTACTACCCTATACAGCAAGCCCACTGACAGAAATAAGTCCCTGATGTTTTCAAGTAATCATCCTAGGAACCTCAAAGAAAATCTCCCATATGGGCAGTTCCTGCGAGTTCGCAGGAACTGCACATTCAAGGAAGATTTTCAACATCACTCAGCAAAATTAACATCTAAATTGTGTGATAGGGGTTACCCTAAGAAACTCGTGAAGAGCTGTATGAGGAGAGCACAATGGACACCACGTGAGACCACCCTAGAACGCAAAACTAAACCTGAACTGAAACGACAGGTTTGTGTCACGACATACTGCCCTAATGCCAATCATCTGAAAAAAGTCATAAAGCAGAATTGGCATCTAGTGAAAGATCTGGATGACAGTCTTGTAGATATGCCTCTATTTGCTTTTAAAAAGGAAAATAACATTGCCAACCACATTGTTCGGGCTGCTATGCCAGCATCTAAACCTGCGACACTGCGCCAAATGATGGGGATGCCCCCGATTCTCGGACACCACAGATGTGGCACGTGCCTGTGTTGTGAATCTTCTATTGAGGGTTCATTGTTCCAGCATAACGGTATCTTCTGGAAACACGAATCCTTCAGTAACTGTAAGAGCAAGTTTGTCGTTTATGGCATTACATGCCCTTGTCACCTACTGTACATAGGTAAAACCAACCAGGAGATCCGTCACCGGATCTCGCAACATAAATCGAGAATCAAAAGGAAGGTCGAAAACGCCCCTCTGGTGCTCCACTGGACGCGGATGCAACATGCTGTCAGTGACCTTAAATGGACTGTGATTTCCAAAGTGGAAAAAAATCCCCGTGGTGGCGATCAAAATCTTGCATTGTCGAAACGGGAAGCTTTTTTAATAGTCAAATTTGACACTGCTGTGTCTGGGCTGAATGAACTAAGTGAAATATTTAAATTATAAGCAGGTTTGTTTCACTATCATTCACTCCTCCTATGCATGCAAATTCCGTTTTTTCTAGTAGACCACTGGAAACCTTTGCGGACCTGCTAATCCGGCCCTGGTTTTCTGTTTCCAAACAGACTACCGGGAAACGTAGTGGGCGTATACCAAGTATTGACCTGTATATATGGGCGGTCGCACGGCAGCCCAGCTAGCTAAGGCGCTTGTGCCAGAGTGCTGCCTCCCCGCTACGCCGTCGCCTGAGGTTTTGGACTAGTGATTCATTTGTGAGTATTACTAGACGCATGTCTCGCAGTGTTAGCCATTTACACTTTACTGCCTCGTAACTAACTCTTACCCCGTTGTTTCTACCGCAGTAATTATCTTCAAAATGCCCTCAGCGTGCAGCGCCGCGTTTACGGTAACACGCCTACAACTTTTTTTAATTTAGTCATACCCGTTCCAACGGTCCCCTGACATTTGCCATGTTATATTTTGCAGGGCCTGTGATTCGTTTGTAATCAGCGAGCCTCGTTTGGCGGACCACGCCCTTTGCAATTAACTACGGTAAGCCGCGTTGCTTCCTTCGAGCTTTATTGAATTACTGGTGGGTAGCATTCCAAATGTACTGACGGGCGCAATGTTGGTTCTCCCCCAGGTTCCCCAAACTACTCTAAATAAAGTGTCGGCTACAGTAATTTCAACATTGAATGTTCAGTCTTTCTGGTAAGAAATGTCAGCAGTTACACATTGATACGTTAGTATCCTGAGGCGGTTGCAGTTAACTGAAGCTTTTGCTCCATTACTTTTTTATAGACATCGTGCTTTGTTTTACTCTCATTTCGACGGCGGTTGCACTCTAAAATAAAGGCTCAATAATAATAGGTAAGGACTGTTGCAGCTATTTTAGAACTTCTAGCTCTTTACCAGCGAGAAACCTGCCCTGATTATATACGTGTCCACTGATTTATAGGTACTACAATCGTTCTTCCAAGTGACTCTGCCTCTAGCATAGCATTCCCGCCTACTACCAAGGCAGGTAAGACTATAAGTTTTCCAATTCTTTCATTCTTCAGCCACCCTGATTAGGTCACGTAGGTAACTCTAGTCTGCCTTGATCATTTTCAGGTACAGGTTTTTTTCCCCCCCAGCCATGATGCTGTGAATTTGATTATCTGGATGTAATTTCACCATTTGGGTAAGCTGTGGAGGAGGGGGTGATACCTGAGTGAGGGATCTGATGCTGATTCACTGAATGCACATCTTGTATAACTTTCCCCCTCAATCTTTCTTTTCTTCTTTTAGATATAACCAAAGGCCCTGAAGAGAATCCTCATAGACCAGTAGGATTCGAAACGCGTAGGCCCATTGCCACTCTCGAGTCTGCATGGGTGATAAGCTCATCTGAATCGCCCTGTTGCTTATCACTACTCTTTGTACATTACTTTATTCATTTTTTCTTTAACAAAAAAAACTGAGAATATCTGAATTTGTTTAAGGAATGTACTTTTTGTATATATAATTTTCTAGTAATACCCTCCAAAATACTTTGCAGACCGTGGCCTTCTCCAGCATTCTTGTGCCTGTTCGTTCACTGTAAATATTGGTCACTGTAATATATTGCACATGTTATAATTTCCTGTTGTTCCTGAATGGTTGAATGTCGTATGCTTGTGACATGTTTGATATGATGAAAGATTCCCTTATCTCTTATTTTTGTACTTAGCATGTAATATTGTCTACCTTTTTGAACAAGTTTTTTTAAAATATAGCTGTTCTTTTGAACAAAATAATAAAAGCTACTAATCAGCTCCCAGTCTTGAATTACTCCTTCAGGTCCTGTGTTTAAACATTTGTTAATTATTCTTTTGCATCAGTACTGGCATTTTCATTTTGTTTTTCTCGAGGAAGACAGGCGGCAGCGATGAGTGTGGAGCAGATCCCAAGGGAAGGGAAAGAAGCCCCGACGGGGCTGCTAAAGTCGCCAGCGTGGGATATTTCAGCCGAGATGTAGTTGTGTACGTACTGTCATTTTCAGCGCTGGCAGAGGTAAGGGGTGTTGCAATTGTCAGAGGCCTTCTGATAACGGCCCAGCTACTTATTTTCTTTTTGTTGCAAATTGAGCACTGTCCCTACGGTTCCCATGAAAAGAACTCATCGAAATCTACCATTTTATGATAAGACATTTTCAGTTTTATTTCCAAACATCACACAATGAATGGTTTCTTCTGTGTAGCTTTCAAGAGATATCTCGTAGCGGCGTTGTACATTATGGTCTGAGAGTACCAAGCACAGGTGACCGGTGTGAAATTCACTATTCCCTCTCTATGGAACACATACAGATAAACAATTCTCACAGAAACTATAGCATTTTAATAAACTTGGCTCCTGAAACAAGAGTAAGGAAAAATATGGAGCAAACGCTGAACATTTTGAAAATGTCATTTTAACATAACATTTTAACTCAAACTGATAAGTACATTCACAATGTCTACCTTAATGTGAACATCACACTTCAGGTGTTTATGCAGTGCTAATTTATATATATATATATATATATATATATATATATATATATATATATATGATAAATGAACATTTGTGACTGCCTTGAATAAATATTGGAATCCCGTGATGTTGTGCGACTCGTATTTCTCCTAGCCGGGGAAAGTGATATGATATATATATATATAAATATATATATAGCAAAACTGAAAAATAAAGACTGGGCATCATCATTTCCCCCTTTTAGGACTCTAAGGGTCATCACATATTACATTCATCAGTCCCCTTGTGCATTATTTCCATACGACAGTTGTTGACTTCTACTGTTTTCATCTAGACTCTAGATCCCTTAATTCATCATACAGGTGATTCTGCATCTCCTCAAGCTCCACTTCTTCTCTCTTTAATTTTCTCCCATCCCCCTTTCTCATTGATTCTCCTCACTTACACTTAAATCCATTCTTTCCAGTCAACAACCTAACCCCTCTTATAAAACGAAACAAACATATGGCTAAGATACAATATGGGGGGTCAAAATAATCTCTGATACTCTACTGCTAATGACCCTAAGCCATCCGACAACTGTAGAATATCCTTTCACTAGTGCCTCCGAGGCAACTGTTGCTTCCAACTACTTCAAAATATCTAGAAACATCAGAAATATTAGTAATAAACTTGTAAATGTCACTATTCTTGCTAGGAACATACGAGCAACATTGCTGAACGAGAAATATGCGGCAGACGCCAGCAAACATGTGATCTCTTCCCACGTATCTGCAACACTCAATAAAAGGCTTGTAGTAACATCAGTTTCAGAATCATTTGAATGGCCTCTATTTAATGTGCAAGACTCAAGACAGCAGTATCTGCCCATCTCATCCACATGACAGTTGCCAGCAGTCACAAAATCACATCTACTCTTGTGCACTGCACATTTCACAACCACTATTTAGAGCTTCCAAAAGGCCCATAAAATAATTCCCATTTTGGATAGGGATGCCAGAGGAGGTCATGAAACCTCTCTGGGTCCATAACTGTCCAAAGTCATGGCCGACACCTAACATGTATCGGCTATCAGTATAGATGGTAACTCTCAGATTGTTAGAGACACAGCAAGGTCTAGTAAGAGTGATCGGTTCGGCCCCCGTGCATAGGCTACATTATACAAACAGGAGGGTACTACTACACCGTATAAGGTGCAGACAGCATAAGTTGCTGTCAGAATTCCTCATCCATCTCTTAAACAAGAACGGTCCACAAACAACATACAATAGGACTCTTCCAGAGAGACACCTCGAATGCCTTGATCTTGCCAGGTCTTGATTTGGTATTCAACTCTGTACATTCAGACAGTCATGGTCAATCTCACAATAATTTTTATCAGTAATAGACAGAGGCAATAGTGTGGCAGGGTTAAGACACTTATGCCATGTCAGAGTAATATTGTCTGCGGAAAGAAATAGCTTCTCATACCTGGTCAGCCTGCTATGTGTCATGTGTTGTGTTCACATACGGGTAAGCAAAATTTCAACAGAATGGGGAACCATAAATGTAAGAGGGTACCCCATGACTATGCCCTTACATTGCTGAATGTTGACACCACTTTCAGCCGCAGTCCTGAGGCAACCCGGCAATGCAATGGCTAGCGGTTCAAGTGTGGCAGAAACAAAGCCACTGTGCAGCCAGAATTTACATGGGTCTGTGTTTAATAAGACCACGAGCACCCATCATGTTCACAGCAATATAATATAAACTCCTTGTCATAATCTGACATTCCTAGAGACTTTCAGCTTGAAGACGGCACTCATTCATTTGTTGTCCCAAAGTAGTGGATCAAACACATCTTTGGGTGAAAACCTCTGTAGAAGCTTTGCCACAATGGAAACGTTGGGAATCCACTGACAACAGTAGCTCACCATTCCCATAAGCATCATGACTTCTCTTTGTGTTGTAGGAGAGTAGTTCATTATCAGTATAGTACAGATTCTCTCTTGAGACACATTTCTGCCTCCTTTCTCAGTATAGTTTCCCAAGTACAAGACTTCCTTCTGGCTGTATTGCCATTTGGTTGGGGACACTCTGTGAACTTTTTGTGGCAAATGATTAAATAGGGCAGTGGTATTTTGTCTGCATGCATCTTGCATTGTCGATAGCACCAGTGCGTCATCGATATATTGGACCAGGACCGAGTTGCACAGCAACTGCAAGGTCTCCAGATTTTTCTTCAGTATCTGATTGAAGACCGAGGGACTTTCTGTATACTCCGGTGGAACTCTGCACCATGCCAAAACCTTTATTTTGGAATCACAAGGCAAAGAGAAATTGGCTTTCCTCATGAAGAGGAATGGAAAAGAACGCTTGACACAATTCAATAATAGTGAACCACTTAGCAGAACAAGGAATTTAGAAGAGTATCACAGCAGGATTCGGTATCAAGGGACAACATGGGACAACAATATTATTGACTTTTCAATGGTCTTGTACTATTCTCCACTAGTAGATTTGGTTTCTGCAAACCCATTACAGGTGAGTTGCAGGGATTGCCTTACATCTCTTTTAAGAGGCTTTGCGTTAACATGGACTCAATCATGGGCATAATTCCAGTCACCGCCTCTGATGAGAGGTTGGGGCATTTGGGGACCTCTGCATTCAGTTTGATTGTTATTCTTACAGGTTCAATATCTTTGATCAGACCAAATTCTTTCCAGAAAAATCCTAGACGTTCTCCTTCACGGAGTTCTTTAAGTCAGGGGTAAGTCTTCCTTTGTCAGACCGGGAACAATCCAATGGCTGAATTTGTGTTCTCATTTTAAAGTCTGCATACTCATTGTGTGTCTGTAGCTCATCACCATCCTGTGTACAACAGATCACACAATTGAGCTTGCAAAGTAAATTCCTGCCCAATAAATTGACTGGACTCGAATCACATATCACAAACTGATGGTCCTGGACTTATTTTTTTTTTTTTTTAGAACAGTCAGTTCGGGACCACCGCAGTTCTTACAGTTGAGTGGGTCGCTTTGATGTCAATCATAAAGGGGAACGTCCTTTACAACGGAACTTTTACAACGAAGTACCGTTACGACGCAGGTTTAACAACGAAAGTCATTACAATGACTTTCGCTGGAGGGCACTCTAGGATAGGTAATAGTTTAATTTACTATCCAACACCTTCCCTACTATCCATGGGGACTGGAGTTGGAATAGTAAATTAAACTATTCACTATCCAGCGCCCCACAATGCAAGTCGTTGTAACGACTTGCGTTGTTAAACCTGCGTCGTAAAGGTACGCGTTGTACCGTCACGCGTTGTACCGTCATACATCCATCATAAATGACACGGTTGGTCATTCCCCTTTCCGTCCACATGTGGGCAACTCTGGTCTACCTCAAAGACTGAACCAAAAACACAATCTCTTCCCCTCTCAGGCACCGCCATTGTGATTGATCAAACCCTGGAGTTCCAAAACTGTTGAAGACCAGGAAGTGTCAGAAACTATCCGGGCTTGTGGACGTGTTTGTTGAACTATGGGGTTTGGATTTGCATTAAGCCTCAGACCATTCATATTGTGCTGCATCAACAGGGCTTAAGGTTTATCTGCATTTTGCTGTCTTTTACGTTTGCATATTTTGTATCAAGAACACATTTATGTTTGACATATGACCATCATTTTGCATTCAATTAGGATTCAGTCTCAATTCTTACTTCGAGTGGTCCACATTGTTACGATAATGACACAGGGTAGTACCTTTCAACAAGGCCATGCCCTTCCCTGAATTTGGATCAACTGGCATTCCTCGTCCCCTACTCTGTGGGGCACAGTTCCCATTCTGCATCATCTCACCACCACCTGGGTAGCCAAATCCTTGCATTCCTGCACCAACACTGGGACCAGCACCCACATTTGCTACAGACAGGCCATTCTGAAATATGTTCTGTGCTAACTTTGAGCCAACTTGAATTTCTCTTTGTTTCTCCTTTTTCTTGCTTCAAAATTATCACTGCAATATATTACGTATCATTGAATGTAATCCAGGGGCTTTGATTGCCAACAAATCACAATCTGCATAATATGTGAACTAATCTCTGGGCATAACCCAAGACCAAACTGATGCACAAAACTACTGAGATTTTCTCTTTCAGGATTTTCAATACCATTTTACTGTCGAAAAACTTTCATTAACCACTCCTAAATTGCATGCACAGATTCTTTGGACTCTTGGGTAGCTCTTGACCATTTCAACCAATCAATCTCCTTCTTTGGAACCTTAGTTTTCAAAAAGGCAATCGCCTGGCTATACTTCTCCATAATAACAGGAGATAGAGGCATTCGTTGGGGCAACTCTCGCAGTTCAATGGTCAGCCACTGCGCTGATGTCTTGCACTGATTCCTTGCCCACAAATCACTTGGAACTACAATATCAAAGAAGGTGTTCAAATCCTCCCAAAGCACCTTTGAAATGTTCACAAACTGCTCAACCTAGGTTTACCAAAGGTCAGGATTTTCTCTCAGTCTTGTAACCTGATTTATAAATGTGAAAATATCATCACGGCTCAAAGGTACATGCATATTTCCTCCTTCATGCACCTCTCTCAATGGCAAAGCTATGAATACTACATCGCTTTGACTACTCTCCTTATCTGGGCTGCCAGTCATATTTCTTTTTCTTCCTCTTCTCCTTCTGAGTGGCTGATCATTCCGTTTTTTAATATCGCTCCACTTTTGAATACTACCAACTAACTCCCTCTGGTGTTATTGAAGTCCAGGCATTCACATGTTCTTCAGAGTTTCCTCACTTACGAGTATCCTGAAATTCTGTAGATTCTGTTTTTTAGACAAATCAACCTCAAACTCAGTGGCTATTCCCTCTAGAGTTTCATGAGTTTCGCAAGCATGCCTAGCAGCTTCATTTCGCAGGAACATTTCCTCTCCGTTGTACCCATTTATGAATCCTAAGTCAAGATTTTCTTTAATAATTTCTTAAAACTCTGCTTTCAATCTCAAAACATTCAGGACTCTTGTCGAATCATCCCTCTCTAGGACTTGTGACTCTGGACATTCCTCAGCATCTCCAACCAGCACACTTGCCAACCTATTCAAGTTTGCGCTCCATCTGCACCTGGTGTAGTGGGGACTGTTGATGTACCTGGGCCTGTAGTGATAACAGTTGTACTTGGAGTTCCTACTGGTGAACCTGGTGCTACAAGAGTGTCAACTTCCCTCAGGAGGACTGTTTAACAGGCGCACTTCACCTATGTCAGCAGTTGGCTGCGGCCCTCCAGGATGTTGATTGCTTTCAGCCTATATTATACCAAGGTGGATGGGAAGCTAACAGATCATCCAAAAAGGAATCACTAGAGTCGCTATCAGTAATTTAATCTTCCTTTTCTTAAATCACACTCCTCTCGTTATTTCTTTTTATTTGCTCTTCCTCTTGTTATCATAGGGTACTTCCTAAAACCCCCAATTGCACTGTCCCTATTGCTGTTCTGCTTCTAATCTTGCTTCTGCTCAACTACACACCTTATTCTTTGTTCAGGTCTGATATGTCTTCTTGTCTTTTACATGTGCAGCTCCATCCCATGCATTGAAAGCCTCATATTGTTCAGGTGTAGGTGGGTGGAGGTTCATCTCATACAACACTTGCCTCAAATTCTCATGAATTCTCAAATTAAAGGGATAATGTGGGGGGAACTGCAAGGACCCTTCATTTGCAGTGATCTGCCTAGTCTACATACACATGTGTAAACTGACGTTGGTCTTCATGTAATGTGTCAGCGTGCCTTCTGGAAGGACATCCTTGCCAACACAGACTGGTGTTCATACGTCATTGAGAAACAAAGCTCTCAATTTCTTGAGAAATATAATCTTTTCTCTGTGTACGGCGCAGCACACAATAAATAAACTTCAATCGAAACAACTGGCAATTCTCGGCAAATCACAAGGCAACATGCAACATCAATAGCTCCCCATCTCAGCGCGACACCACTGTACTGGCCACTCACAGTGCCTCACTGTCTGGCGTAATGACCAATCCCAGTGCGACACAAATGCCAACCAACCAGTGCTGCACCTTATGATGAAACTCGCAGCACCTCCCAGCAACTCACACTCCTCAGTGATCAGCTTCGAACAAGAAAGTTATTAGATACAAAAAACAAAACAATAGCTTTTGCCTGTTCCACTAAAGAAAATTAAAGTCATCAATCACACTAGTGGAAGAATTAATAATAACGCCGTCCTGCCACTATCACACACACACAGGGTAAATATTTAACCAGTGGGAAATTTCCCTGACTAGTGTGGTCTACTCCTGCACGCAAAGGGCTAAACGTACACCAATCTTAGTACATCCTCCTCATAATAGAAGTCTAATAAGTTCCTATCTTGTGCGGCTGATAGCACTTAACGGTCCAACACCACATACCTTAACAGACAAGTCACAACTTAATATAATTTATTATCTATTCCAGGATCTTTGATTATGGTGAATTGTAGGAAGCATGTTTCTTGTCATAAGCACAAGCGATAAACATGAAGCAGCATTTAAAATCTCAACTTTAATACGGAGCTCGTCTGGGTCCAGCTGGACAAAATACCATGAAACACACTAACTCATTAAATCCGCAAACACTGCAACACTGAACAACACACTATCAAATCTGCACAATCCTTCTTATACTCACAATCCCAAGATACTGCAACTGCTTCAAGAATGCCGGAACACTGCAGACTCTCCGATGGGGTCTAAGGAACATCAGGGACGTGGACTGGTCTTTGGCAGATTCTAACTGACTCTAGAACAAGTTCCAGCTCCTTAACCGCATGCGTGCGGAATTCCGCTCGTACGCTGAGATATGCGAAAGCGCATGTTACGTGACGAGCTGGCCTCGTCATCAGCGTAGCAGGAGGCTACCTCATGACGAGCCCAGCTCGTCATCAGCGTCGAAGGGGTTTTAAACCTCAGCGGGAGCCATCCTCTGCTACCACATTTGTTGTAGCAGGATGGGATTTGCACTATGTAGATGGTTGGAAACCACTCAATTACAAGCTGCGCTGGAACGGATAAATCTTTAGTGTCAGACTGAGGCTTTACATCAACAAATCAACAATACAAATCAACAATACATCAATAACAGTGAAACACTTTCAATTCCTGTGTTATTTATCTTCAATAAAAATGTATTTAACAAGAGTTACAGCTTTGCAAAACGTGAAGGTTTCTTAGCAGACTAGCAAAGTTACGAACTCAAATCATTAAAGGTTATCAAAGATAAACGGGCAGTACATGAAACTTCGTTGTATGTTTCAAATTGATTCAAAATCAGCAAATACAAAATCGAATATCATAAAGCAACGCCGAGCGAATTAATCTTTTTTCAAGGGAAGATTCCCTAACATGCTACCAGTGGTTCCCAATCTGTGCGCCGCGGCGCCCTGGTGCGCCCTCCAGAGTAGCCAGGGGCGCCGCGCTTCAATGGTTTCACATTTTCCCATTCGTCATAAATTGAAGGTAACAAACTTTTTGCAATGCAGTTATTTAGCAAAAGCATAAAACCTCTGTCCACCAGATGGCAGCAGAGCGTTCGTTTTTGAGAGGTCCGAACCAAATGGTTTCTCGCATTTCCTGCTTAAGAAACCAGCAGCCAAATGCGAGGAAAAGCAGAGTGGAAAGATTATGGTGAGTGGAAACCTGGTGTGAACAGGGGAGAATGGGACAGGATAGGGAGAGAGAAAAGGGAGGAAAGTGGGAAGCGAATTTTGAGAGAGTGTCTAAAGCACAAAGAGAAGAAAGGGATATCAAAAGTTTCCTGTCTTTAACAGGAGGGAAGGTTAAGTTCTCACTCACGCGCAATTCTGTCAATATATTTGACAGAGATTTATCTAGTCCTGAGTTACAGCCTTGGTCACTGCAGAGCGCCGGATAAGTGCTCTTGCACTCAAGCAGTCTGGCGCCTGGTTTGAATCTGTGTTCTAGAGGCAAGTCCTCTGGTTTCCGGTAGAAGTGCTCAATCTGGGGGAATGCGGGGTTACCCATTGAGATTCTTTCACTGTATGGTGGGGATTGGTGTCAAAGGCCTATTGCCTCCTGGTTTTGGGTGGTATTCTTTCTTCCATTGAAGATCAGCTCTGAATTAGACCTTAGGCCTGCCTACATCCAGGGGCAAAACAAGCCCATTTATTTTTGAGGCTCGCCTTTGAAAACATTTGGGGGCAGATTTACAAGCCCCTTGCGCCACTTTTGCTTCACTTTTAACATTGGAAAAGTGACGCAAAAGGGGTGCAAGTGGCTTGTAAATCTGCCCTCTGGAGCTTAAGGTACTCCTAAACAGAGACCCCGAGCCACTGCAAGTGCAGGAGAATGGTGCCCACCCGAACATGCCAGGGCCCATCACAGCAGCCAATCATTCCTGCCGATCAACATGTGTATCTTGAGAAGGATGCAAGTGTCATTCAACACGTTCAGTCCCAGTCTTTTTTTTTTTTTTTTTTAAACCTTTATTGAGAAACAATATCAGTACAAGCGCAGGCCTACAACCACACGGGCCGGCCGCAAAATCAGGAGAGTCAAAGAGGAGCAACATCAATGTGTACGGTAAAAGAAAGAATACAGGATAAACGTGGAATAACATCGCTACATAGGAAGCGCCAGGATAAGAAAGGTTTCATTTTATAATTTATAGAGGAGGCAACGGCCATATCTACCAGGGCGTCATGCAACATATACAGAAAAAGAGGGGGGGGGACGGGAGGGATACAGCCCCCCACGCAGTCAGATAATCACCGTATTGCGAGACCCAAACACAGACTATGCCCCTAAAAGGGTTCAAATATAAAAGACAAATCATAGCAAACAATTGAATGGGACGCCAAATAGACAGCCCTCCAGCCCCGAAACAGGAGAAAGTGCCGACACTTATGAAATGAAGGAGACAAAAACAAAAGGACATAGCCCACCCCCTGGAAAGAAAGCAAAAAGGGACCATAGAATAAAACAAACTAAAATAACAAAATACCCTCCCCACCCTACATCACTGTAATGGCTATGGCCTACCCCACTAAACAGCGTGCCTGTCGCCCAGAGTCACCCGAAATATAGAAGAAGAAGTATATAAAAGAAAGAAAGAGTGGAGGAGGAGAGAAACAGACCCGCTCTCGAAGAGCACTACTCAGGCCGCCCAACCCCTGACCCCATCATCGATACAGGATAAACTTCGAACATCCCTGACTGACCATCAGCAACCCAGCGGCACGAGTAACAACAGTCAGAACATAGGAGGAGACACCCCCACCCCCCCCCGCCCGGCGTAATGACAAAGTCCCGCTTCATAGTACCGTCCTTCATCTCCAGTCTCAACAGTATACGGCATCACGGTGATTGAGAGGGAAAGATCAACCTTGTCCCCGGCGATCAAGAATGTCGACGTGGTCCAGTAGCACCGTAGCCATCTTGAATGGAACAAGTAAACCGTGTAACCCCAGGAAATCAGGATATCGTCTCAGAAAGTCTGTCCAATCCACTGTCAGGCGCGCAGCAGCGATAGAAATGTAGACATCACCCAGGAACAACCTGCCCAGCCCAGACGGCAGCAGCAGCCGCAGAAGAGCGTAGAAAGCGCCTGTAGTCATCAAAACTGGAGTATCCAAAGATGGCGTCCGTGGACGAGACCCCACACACTGAGCAAGCACCCATACATCCGACCGATGTCTCCCCGTCGCGGACAGCATTGGGGGGGTATCGAGAGCGCAGATCACTAGTCTCCCCGGGCACACCAGGGCAGGCAGTCCACCATAGTCGGGCACAGGATGAGACTCAGCGCTACACGGTCGCAAATGTGCGTGGGCAGGCAAGGACATAACAGTGAGAATCGAATCCAAACTGCGCTCTAGGTCACAGGCAGTTGTACACATGGCAGTGTGAAAATCCTCCAGGGCCATCAGAATATCCAGAAGTCGCACTGGCGCCACAGGAGGGAGGGATACAACGGAGCTTCGGACGCGGGGCTTAGAAGCTCGGCGCAGCCCACAAGGTCTGCCATCCATTTCACCATCACCAAGCTGTGTACCTCGCCCGCACACCGTAGAACACCTTCGATCCAGGGGTACAAAGGGAACACCGCCCAAGTCGTACCAGACAGGCGTAAGTGCGGCCGTCGGAGCAGCCATGTCAGCGATTATAGCCAAGGATCATGAAAAAGGGGCTCCGATGACTCCGTCCTCAAGATGGCTCCCCCTGCGTCGCGGAGCGAGATCAAAGGCACTCAGAGACATACAGGATGACGGGCGGTGAAACAATGTAGCAATCGCCTTCAGTGTATCCCCTGCGGATTGAGAAGCCGAGCGGTGAAAGGAGACACACGGGATGCAGCCGCGGCGTTCCGCCGGCCGGGCCAGTCCAGTGCCGACCACAGCAGCCGCTGTAGTGTGTGTAATGGCGGCCGCACCCGGAGAACAAAGACCCGTCCACGCCGGGCAGCGCCAGGAGGAGGCGAGGGCGTCCCACCGCTGTCACCGCATGGAGCAGCGAAAGAAACACACCATCGGAGTCGGGGCCCCCTCCCGCACCCGAAATCAGAACTTAGAATCAGGATCCATGCCTCGACAGGACGCGGGGCGGGAGGGAAGCGAGAAGGTCGGCGGAGCCGAGGGATCAGGCGGCCATCGTGGCTGCAGGCTAGGCTCCTCCCCCCAGTCCCAGTCTTAAATCTCTTGCACTAGCAGAGGGCTACACCGTATGTAGGAAGAACATGCTGCCACAATAGCTGCTATGGGCATCGAGCATGCTAAAAAGGCATTGGATAGTGACCGGGCAGAGGCCCTTCAGGAGTGCTGCAGGGTTTCTAAGGGGTCTCTAGACCATCACAGTGATCTAGACACTGCCTTAGTAAAACTGGCTTTATATAATTAAATTAACATAACTGCTTCATTCTACTCACTATAAAGTGTCGCACATTTGTAGCGTCACACATAAGGAGTACCCTAAAACATTGAAATGTCTCCTATGTTTACAGAAAACTTAGCAGCTATGCCTTATTTAACTATTTAATTATATAAAGCCAGTTTTACTAAGGCAGTGTCTAGATGTCTGCCCTTTTGCTTAAATCAAGCGAGCACCTGTGGCTATGCTATTAGGCACTTTGTAACCAACATGTGGAGCGATCTTCCTCTTCAGTTAAGCAATATTCCTTTTGCTATTCCTCCTGCAGATTCAGAGGCTTATTTGCAAGCCCCTTGCGCTGCTGGTGCACCACTTTTAAAATGGGAAAGGGTGGCATACTGGCTGCACAAGCAGCTTGTAAATCAGCCCCTCAGGTTGTAAGGGCTTGTGTACTTCCCTTTAGTAACTTGGTGCCACTATGCTCCTAGGGGTGGAGAGGTTTTTTTTTTTTGTTTTTTTTTACAAACAGTACTAACAAAAACGTGAAAATGAGCTAGTCTAGTCAGATTTTTTGGGGACAAAAGGTGTCATGTTGTCACAAATAATTTTTAAAATGGCCCAGTTTTGGTAAGGATTAGAGGCGGATCAAATTGCCATTTTGATGGATGGCTCCATAAATCTTAACCATAAAGCTGCAAGCAAGTAACTGATCTCGATTAATTCTCAGGATTTTTAACCCCTTCCACTGTGCTCGTGTGCTGATGACGGCTGGGGTTCGTCACGGTCCCGCCCTGTTCGTTCGGCGGCCGCACACGGGGGGAATCGCGGCCGCACGGAAGGGGTTAAAGTCCTAGCTGGAGTCCTCATAAACCATTGGTTACCTTGTACAAGTAACCTTAGAGTGTGGAGATTAGTGTAAAAACGTGTGGTAGGTAAAATTAAAATTTAGGTTGTGTGAAATGAGGAAACTTGGCTCTATGAAAACAGGAACAGTTAGCCGACTTCACCAAAGGCAAAACTTTACTCCAACTGAATATTTTCTGAGGCTGGATGACAACACTTTGTTATATAGTCAGAGTAAATGAAACAAACATAACAATGCTGATAATTTAGTGGTCTCCTTCCTTGATTTGCACCGTTTGAAAGTATTTGGAGGAGATGTGGAAATGGTAATTTACATAAATATTGTGAGGCTTATGCAATCAAATCCATAAAATATTCATATTTAACAAAGTAACATTTGAGCTCAAAGTGAGAACACATTTTACAACTGCTTTAAACAGATGTGAAATCAGTTTCATACCTTCATAAAGTACTACGAACGTCTATGAATTATTGCACATTATTGTGCATTTTAAACATGCATCCATGTTGTATTTCAGTGTTCTACTCGGCACATTTAGCCTAACTGTTAAAGGAAGCATAGCGTTGTTTGGAAGTTGAGATAGCCAAACGAGAACTGCAGACTTAATTAAGTGAGCTTTCTATCATAATAAAAAACAAAAAGAGGGGGGACTGGGAGCAAAAGGAAAGAGAGGTCCGGACCCCGAGCTCCCAAGACTAGCGTTATAATCACTTGGGTGACTGCCCTGAAGAAAGAAAAGCTGGCCTATTTGGTTGCTAGAAGGACTGGTGAGAGAAACTATCTTATGGAGTAGGGTGGAAGTGAGACAATATTAAGGCTGGGGAATTGCTCCTTTTGGAAAAAGTACCCTCACACTCACATGCAGGTGTCATGCTTCATCATTGGGCGTTGCACCTTGGGGGGGCGCTGCAGTCCCCCACGGGCCACGCGAGAGGGCTCTTTGTCGGAGTTCTTTTCGGAGAAACGCCGCAGTGGTGAGTGCGAGTGTGTGGGAGGGGGAAGAGGTGAGTGAATTAAAAATACTGCACTGGTACCCTAAAAAACTGTATTCAGGGGTCCGTGTAGTATGGTTAAAACAGGTGACAAGAGAAGGCAAATTATTTAACTTTATCAGAGGGGTGAGTATTTTCCTTCTGCTTATGGTCAAGGTGAAAGTGATAGTGGAAGGTGGGTCAGTTAGGTCAACATGTTTCCCGCCTTTAATAGGTCCCTAATGGATCCTGCAGCGTTTCATCAGGACCGTGCTAATAGTGAAAGAAGTTTAAAAAATAGGAATCTGAGACGACGACACTCTATAATCCCTAGGGTACCTATTTTCAGGTTTACTGTCTGGGCGTCAATGCACCCTGAGAGGAACGCCCACTAGGAGTTCCTACATCCCATCTAGAGCAATACATTACAGAAAGGTGACAAATCGAGCTGGAAATAAACAAAAATGTGTGTTAAAATCTGTAGATTATGCAGCAGATGATGGATTATATGGCAAATGCGGAAAACCTACAATTATGCAAAAATTGCTGCAGCCGAACAATTGCATAATTACTGTAGCCCAGACCATAACACACTGAATCTCCTTCCCTAGGACCTCTTGCATTCTGTCCTCAAGGCACCTGCTTGTTATTGCTTGACTTGAGCTTCAGTTTAATAATGTGCTCTTTTTCTGCATGTAGAACATTTGTAAAAGTAGTGTAAAAATTTTTACTGAATTTAGCATATGTGTTCCAACGATTCAGCCGCCAAAGCACTGGTCTGTTGAAATTGTCTACCACACTTAGAATATTTTTGCTTCTTGCTATAATTTGGCATTAAACATGTGTTAGACTTCTTTCCAGAGTGTCTGTTTTCTTCATAGAACCTGGTGCAATGGCCAGGAAATATCTTCAATCAGTGACGAAAGAGAACAAGCCCTGGACCAGACTCCACACAATGACCACAGGAGCCAAGACAAGGGAGAGGTTTCTGCTGGGGGAATGAAGGAGGCATTATGAGGCAAAGAAATGTAAGCATAATGACTCCCCATCAAAGAGGACTCCTGCCCACACTGTGTACCACCAATACAGTGAAGGCATGTGCACATTTCTCGAATGGTGGGTAGGACTCACTAACAAGGATAGGTAGAAGTCCTTTCATGAGAACAGTACCTTTGACGTAGACAGGTTGAATAATCTGAAAAGGAAATGTAAGGATCCTAAGCACAAAACAGATGTGGAAAAATAGCCCACATTTCTTAAATGGTACGATGAAGCGTAAAAACGCAAAGATGAAACCCAAGTCTGTGGTATGACACTGACTTAGGAGAGAATTAAATTACACATAAACCATCTTAAGGACAGAGCTTGGGCTTGAGTTCCCACTGCCCCAACTCCCCCCTGTATATATCCCCAGATCCATGAACCGCAAGAAAAACTGGAATTGAGAACCAAGGGGAAGAGGATTTACTGGCCAAACTTCCCTAAGCTGGCTTATGAGGCTGTGGGTGCAACAATGGATGCACTCAGAAACAAGACAGTGCCCAGGGGACTACTGGTGGATGGAGCACATGGTGGTAATGTGCAAGCGAGGTCTGCAATGTGAGCACCTGACGGGTGGATGCTAGAAGGAGGCATGCATATAGTAAGATGAGATGCAGACTCCTCTACTATCAACTGATCCACCCAAAGATATAATATAGGCCAGGGCTTTAATTGAGCTGGGTCCTGCTGGTGCTCAGCACCAGCAGTTCTATAAACCAGGGGCTGAGACCGGTCCTTATCGGGCTCTCTAATTTTGCCCTCACCTTCAGGATGAAAAAATAAATCTTAACTCAGCAGCAGTGCCACCCTTCACTGCCTTTGATGTAACTTCAAAGAGACTCATTATAGTTCTTTCACAGTCCCACCATTTTAGAACTGAAGTATTTTGAATGTTATATACAACACAGCCATGGTGGTTACTTATTCATGTTATAATAGTACTGGCTTGTATGTGTAATGCTACTTGCTGAATTATATATCTAGTTGCAATGAAAAACATAGCAAAATGCCAGTCGGGCGGCACACTAAACTAAGCATAGATTTTCAGTGTAAGTACTTTTAAGCGTTGCCCTTAATTACATCGGCCACGCCCCTTTGAGAGACCCCCAGTTTTTTCATCCCACTTAAAGCCCTGATTCAGTCCCAACTGAAGTAGAGATTCCAGTGTAACACAGATCACGCGGAGGAGGAGTAGGTATGTCTAGGCTAGGGGCAGTGACCCCCAAGTAGAGCACGGCGGGGTGTCGGTATGCCACTGTCCCGGCTGACCTCCGCTGTCTTCCGTCGACCTCCGGCAGAGGGTGGTGGGCAGCAGGGACAGGCAGCAAGGCAGAGAGCCAGGCCACTGACCCCTGCCGACTCCCCGGGAGGTACTGAGGTACAGTGGAAGAAGGAAGGCATCAGAGGGCAGTTCCTACTCTAGCCCTACAGGGCAGCCCCTGGTGAGGGTATCGGGTCATTTGCTACCTAGGCTCAACTAGCCTCGATTCGCCTCGACTCCAGGCGCCGCTTTGGCCTGCGTTTGGTTTCTTGCCTGCACTTGTGTTTTTTCGTTGGCTTTTTGCTGCTTACTGCTGGGTCCCCTGGGGTTGCCCAGTAAGGCTGGTTATGTCACCAGTTTCATTCCCTGCAATTCAGATAATAAACTAAGGACTAGAAGAGTCCTACTGAAGCATTGGTGAGCTCAGGAATAATGTCAAATGCCAAATTGGTACTAAATGACTAATAACCGGTTCCATGCTGATGACGGAACCGCTCTGTCATCCGCCACGGTGGCGCTGTGCTGATGACGGAGCGGTTCCGTCATGGCCCGCCCGCCGTGCCTGCGGGCGGGGCCATGACGGATCCGCTCCGTCATGAGCACAGCTCCACCGCGGCTAGTGATGGAGGGGTTCCGTCACCAGCATGCGCCCGCTGCGCGGCCCCCCCGCCCCCTTAGCGCTGCGGCGGAATAGCCACCTCAGCGATGTGGTTAAATAGCTGCTCAACAACCGTATGTATACAGCTTATAGCTTTCAGTTGGTTGCTTATTGGCTCCTGCATTCAGTTTAAAACTATAGTACTTACAGTGTTTACGGGGAAGTCTGTGCAAAGGTACTGTCTCGCATTTTATAAGCCTGCTGCAGCTGGTATGCTCACGCCGGCCATGGGTTAGTCCAGCAGCCAGTAAGTAAGTTGGTCTAGGCCTGCTGAGTGCCGTGACGAACTTGTCCCTTGACCTTGAGTATTCATGAGTATTTGTTTGGGGTAAAACCAGTGCTTAATTTGTAAAATACTAAGTGCAGGTGCTCAATTTGTTTTTTATGAGACCACAACCACTTCCCCGGCTCCACCCACTTTCTCAACTGGCTCCACCCACTTACTCTATTGGCTCCACCCACATCCTCAACTGGCACTGCTGAAAGAAAGATGTAATCCCCGATCTGAATTTCAGCAAGGGAGCCTTCATGAAGTAAGGTTTTGATCGGAGGTTGTATTTTGAGGGAGGATAAAATGAGTCAGTGAGAAGAGCATTCAGCGGTTCTAATTTGAGATAGTTTAGACTGGAGGGAAAATAGAATTTCATGCCACCGGCAACGAGACCACCCAGAGACATGTAGTGTCGTGGGGAGTGGAAGAGTATGGAGAGAACGGTTTGAAGGGAATAGAGCGACATCGGCCCAAAGGTATTTGAGCATGTTACATGGGTACCACCAGTTACATTACAGAAGGTGAGCCTAGCTTCAGAAAGTAGTGTGGATTACTACCTCAAGGAGATGGTTGCAACGGACGTGAGGTAATGCAAGTAGAGTTTGCAAATGCCTGGATGGTGGTCTCAAGTACCAGAAGACTGGCACAGGTGGCAAAGACTCATTTACTGGACCCTAGGCAGAGGCAACATGCTGCCTGCATGCACGATGGTGGCTGAAGTGAAGCAGCACGAGAGTAGCAAGTAGTGGGTGTTCCACAGTCCCTATCCCAAAGGACTGTAAGAGAGCCAGTGTTGAAAAGGAGATGCCTTTTTATGTTTCAGGTACGAATTACAAGCTGTACTCTCTTGAACAGTCTATCTCTTTGTTTTACAGAATGCCAGCACTTCATGTGGGTCTACCCTCAATAAACTCGATGGTTCTCCATGGGTTTACACCTCAATTTCAGATCATTCTAGCTGTGGCTTCCAAAAGGTGCCTTGCAGCTGATCATTTGTCCTATATGACGTGGAAGGTCCAGAATGTCGCAGTTAGCTGAAAAAGTCAAATGGAGTGTTGTTCTCAGCTTTGTGGCCGACATGCGGTGTATAAATGCAAGCAAGGTAGACTTTTACGCTTGTGGCACTGGGAGCGAAAGTCTTTTTTGGCACGCCCCACCCATAGCTTCCTTCTCCATAAACACCTTCACTATCACTCTCCAACAGTGCACCTCATCTCCCCATAACTTCTCTCTCACATGCATTCCATTTTTTATAGCTCATAGTTCACTCACACTCAATTCTGTGATGTGCATAGTACACGTTCTTTGCAGCAGGCACAATAACCCCTTGTGCTGCTTTATGATGAGCAAAAACTGCCGCTAGATCAAATTTAAATCTCGCACCAGTAGGAACATTAGTTATCTTGGCATTTTTATTGTTGCCTGAAACTGCTGGGAGCAGAAGGAAGTTTATGAGTTTTTAAACCAAAAGGTAATTTAAAGTATATTGCCCACCACCAAAGTCAGCGCCAGGTGTGGCTGCACCGATCCACCGCCCTAAAGCTGGCCCTGATTGCAAGCACAAGCAGGGTTCAACAAAACAACATGCACATCTCAATTGCTTCTTATTTATTCAAGGGCAAGATATAATATAAGAATGTGTGGGATCATGAGATGACTTTAGGACCCGAAATGTAAGATATTATGTGGGCCTTGCAGGCCAGTGTACTTGGGAAGTCAGTTTTCTCTCACAGAGAGCGTTGAAACATTTTTCGGACACATCCAGGCTCATCCCAGGTATTATACACAAAGTGGGAGACCCAATATACCCTTGAGGGCTTGGGCTATATAAATGATAAGGTAAAGGTTGCCTTCAAGGGATTTTGTTTGGGTCAAAATAATTCACAAATTTTAGTAAGAAATAAATCATAGGCCTAAGTTATTTTGGCCCCAGCTAGACAATAGCATAACACTTCACAAATTTACAGTAATTATTATTTGATTTAAACAAAAGAGCACAGAAACCGGTGTATATAAAATATATATTCACTTTATATATTTAAGAGGGTACTAGAAATGTATATAAACAATGTAACAAGAAGGGAAAACCATATATAATCAAAAACACCTTCACTGTAACATTTTGTAACACTTTTCCTCTTTAAAATTGAATACAAAAATCAATAGAAGAAAAAGCGTCATCCCAGGTAGGCAGGAAAATTGTCAGTATATTTTCCCAGCTGTCGAAAAAGAGAGTGCTTGGAAAGATTCCCAGCACTGAGAAACAGGTGAATCAGTATATGGGGAGTCTCTCACCACCGAGGAGAGGGTGGAAAAGGTGGAAGAGTGTCAAGTGAGGCATTCCTGTACTGAGGAGAGGGCAGCGGGTGAAGGGTGCTGTGCAGTCAATGTGCATAAGTGCATGCAAAGACTCCAGGAAGGAAGTGTCTGGGTCTTGCAACTTGCATTAAGTGGGATTGAAAAGACACATTTGTTTTAGGTAAGCACAGCACAGGGAGATTAAGGGCTATATGTATCAAGGTACCAATTTGCGATTCTGAAATAGCGATTTTTAAGAAATCGCTATTTCAGAATCGCAAATTGGTATGTATCAAAAAAATCGCAATTTTTTAGGGATTTCTTAATATTCCTTAATTGCGAATTTGCAAATTGCGAATTCGCATTTAAGGAATACTTTCCCATTCATTTCCTATGGGCCAGGAGGCCCATAGGAAGGAATGGGAATTTATTCTCAATTTGCGATTCGCATTTTGCTAATTGCAAATTAAGAATTATTTCAAGGGTGCAGGGGTGTCCAAAGGACACCCTGCTGCACCCCTGAAATAAGCATGGGTGCACATGTGGTGCACATACATGCCCGAAGGGCATGTATGTGCGTCACGTGGCACTTTGAAAAATGCAGTTGGCATTTTTCAAGGAATTCACAAATTCCCACCAACTTGAAGTTGGTGGTAATTTGCGATTCCTTAGGGACAATTTGCGATTTTTTTTAGCTTCATACATTGCATTTAAGGAATCGCAAAATTTGCGATTCCTTAAATGCAATTGCAAAATAAGGAATCGCGAATTTTGCGATTCCTTATTTTGCACCGGATTTTCCTTCATACATCCCACTTAGCAAATTCACATTTACAATGCGATGCACCGTGGCGCAAGGAGAGACAGATGCATAACACATCTGTCAGCGTATAGGTGACGCAGTGCTGGAGTCGTGTCGCAAGCGCGACGCAAGTCCTGCACTGCTCAGGGGCATCCTTTATTAGCAATGCTACATCACTCTTTACGCCAGCTACAAGCAGTCGTAAGGTTTTGACGCACCATGGACGTAAAATTGACGCAGTGAAATCTTGTAGATTTCACGGCGTCACTTTTACCGGGCTTCCTTGCGATGGATCACCCACCCTCTATACATTATACCTGACACAGGTATAATTTAGCGCAGGGCTTTACAACGTGATGCATCTCACTAGATGCTCCACGTTGTAAATCTGTTGCATAATGGCGCATGGTTTACGATGCCACTGCATCACAGAAGTGATGCAACGGTGTCGTAAAAATAACGCAAGGGGCTTGTAAATCTGCCCCATTGTTCTCTACATTTGTCCACGTCAGGGCCAAGGACGGATAGGGTAATAGTAATCTATTTGTAGAGGTGAGCGATTTATTGGCAACGCACTAGCGTTGCACTACCTGCTATGATTGATGGACCGGTTACGGTGAGGCTGGGACCCCGCCCTGGCTTTTATAGCGGTGTGTTATAATAAGGTGGGCGGCTGTGAATTTTGAAAAGTTTGCGCGCACACAGGAGTCAGCCGACCAAATCCAGCCCAATCAGTGACCCACCAGTGGTTATTTTGCACACAAATGAGCAGGCAACATTGATTACTCAGTAATGGGTTTACTGTGTGAAGATATCGACTCTTCACCGAGAGACAGTGTGAAGTGCCGATAAATCATGAGACACATCACCACCGCACCGTGTGAGTTGGCAGGTATGTCATAGAACTGGCCCTGAGAAATAAGTGCCAGTGCTAAGCACTGAAAATCACTGGCACAAATTAAGCACTGGGTAAAATGGGATAGGGTTGAGGGAGGGCTGAAGTCTCCCACTCCTGGGCAGTAGAAAGTGGCGGCAGTGGAAGTCATGATAGCAGCCGGCCGTTTCCGCATTCACAGGGGCCCTGGGCGGCACACGGCGGGATAGTAAGCCCCGTGCAGCCTGCATCACATCCATCTGGATTTTATAGAATGGAAGTGAGTGCAGAGCAAGGAGCTCTGCCTTTTGGTCGGGAGGGGTGTTTTAAGGTGTTTACATCCTAGGAGTTGCCTAATTGTATCAGTCTGTTGGGGGAGTCCTTAATTCGATACATACAGGCAATGGTAGGCTTTTGATCCAGATAAGCTAACAATAATGACATTTCCGGTACAAAATTCCTATCCCCTCTCCCCCTCTCAACTCAATGCTTGGTATAGAGAAATCTCCAGAGGTTCCCCTGTTAATCCTGTTGATAACATTGAGGTTCAAGGAGTTTATCAGAGTAACCCTACTATGGAAAGTTCGATGAGAACCTTGAGTATTTCCCATAAAGAAATAGCAAAGAGTAAAACAAAAAGAAATGAACGCTCTAAAGTGAAATGTAATCCCTTATTAATAGAGCATAATCATTTGTATACTTAAAAGAAAGAAAACGCCAACCCGCCACAAAAAACTCTGTTGTTCTAGGGGGGTCTTATGATTGATATATGAGCCCCCCCCCTAGCAAGGTTAGCTCTACCTGTATTGAGTCTCCTGTAAACCTAGGTGTAAATCTAAGCGAACAGCACATGGTAAACAAATTAAATATGGGTTCTAACCAGGAGCGGCTTGTGCGGGTAAGAGCGGATGGGCAGAGTGACAGGGACTCGACAGACAACGACGAGGGAAAATGAAATAAATTATACATTTCCCTCGTCATCTACCGACTCCCTCCATCCCGCCCCACTGCAATTACCTGCATGGGCCGCTCCTGGATATAAGCCTTATTTATTTGTTTATTTATTTATTTATTGCATTTGTATGGCGCTACAGCTACCCTGAGGGTTTAACAAGTGACTTGGACCGGTAGATATAGCTAAAGGACTCACACAATCATGGGTTACATGATGACAAAAAAGAGGCCTTCTGGTCCATGGATCAGGGTCGGAGTGAGTGGTTAGACCCGAGTACGGTGCGCCAAGGACGCCAAGTGAGGGCCACATGGCAGCAGTCCTAATGGGAATGATGATCATCTGCAAGCTGAAAAAAAGGAGCTAAGGGGTTTTGACTCTTTAATGCTTCTAAAAAGAACAGAGCTTCAGATACAGGCTGAGATTAATCATGTACCTAAAGAGCCTGTGGTAACTCTTGGGTGTGATAGCTCATGCAGTCCTATGGATCAAGCCCAACTGGGAAATATGCATCTATCTAACAAGTATAATATGCATCATTTGGGCAAAGAAAGTCACACTACACCCAAGAGGCAAATATCGCAAGAGCATCAAGGAGGTGCCTAGAGGCTCTGTCACACCGAAGGGAGTAGGACACGTTGAAACAACTAATATGCCAGAATGTGGTCGTCGGCATCACCAGGCGGGGGCTCCAGACCAGTGGAAGAAACTGAACCCGATTGCTTATGCGCAAATAAAAACTTGAGTTTAATAGAGTAAGCAATAAATCTATTCTTGAATCGCATCAAGATGGCCCGGAATTAATGGGCATGCTACCTTGCTCAATGATGTCTGGTCAATTTGAACTATTGGAAACAAAAAAAAAAAAGCTCGATTGTGGTAGCTCCCGCAATTAAAATAACATGGCCTGATCTCTCATCCATGAAGAGTTTTTACAAAATGGCAGATTTTCTTTCCCATACAATGTTGATACATCAATTACAAATAGTAGTCTACACAGAAGTATTGTATTGGAGGATGCAAAACCTCTTCCCAATAGGGCTAAAGAAGGGGGAGGATCTGCCATTAATCCAATTATTGGTTCATTTATGACAGCTATTCAACACATCCTGCAATCTATTTTAAACCTCCTAAATAAAGTGATATTAGAACACTGGAATGGCCGGTAGAAGCCCAGAGCATCAACATTCCAATGTTCAACAAAGGCCTCACGGAGTCCGAGAAGATTTCAAACCCCCCCAACCGGGCTCCGTGAGGCTTTTGTTTTACAAATTAGAACATTCTGCCCTCTACCGGAAGAATGTTCTATTCCCCTTGGAACCCTCTGATAGAGCGCGCGGGTCACCCGACCAATAATTTCGCCACTTCCGGCTTCGGGCCCATATATTTCAAATCACCATATACATTGATCGGATGACCTCACGGTCTGCTATCAGATATTTGTGAGTTCCTTTCGTTATTCTTCAGTGTACCCGACTTACCATCCACCGACACGGGTACCTATGACCACAATGGATCAGGGAGCTAGCTGTAAAAGGAAAGGCAGCAAAATACAAACCCAGCAAATAACATTCAATAATCTTTGTAAAATGACCACGGACAACTGGAAGTTTTAAAGTCTTTATCTAATTTAGTAAAATTCAGAAATCATCAAATTCACAGTAATTAAGCAATCGATAATCAGAATAACAGAAAGTACATAGCTGAATAGCAAATAAGTCAGTGCAACCATTTATAAACTAATGGAACCAGGACACACTTAAATGAAGGATCAGGAATTAGAACGTTTTAAGATGAATCACTAAAGATGGAATAGGCTTCGATTAGGACTAGTATTCTAGAATTATCTCAGAGAAAAATGAGACAGGAGTTCGGGACATTTATATCTATAGGAGAGTCTATGAAGAGAGACACGCTATGCTTTAAGGCAAAAGTTCTTTAGACAGTTTAAGTAAGGAGGTTCTAGACCATATCAGGAAATGACAAACTGCAATGCAAAATATAATTTCTAACAGGTAGAGTAACATAGGAACACGTTATGGAATAAATGCAAATGACTTTATGATCCAATGGTTGCGACAAAGCATGGAAAATTAACATATGCAAAGGTATGTCTTTATTGAAGCAAAAGACAAAAAAATAGAAAGGTGCAAGATTTAGAGTTTTCAGAGTGATATTTACCTAGACTGGTGTGGAAACCAAACCCTGGCCACGGGTCAGTTAAGGACAGGAAACCCTCAAGGAAGGATACCCCTCAATGGACAGCAGGTGCAGAATGGACACCCAGGACAGGACAGGAAGACCAGATTAGGATCAGGACAGGACCCTCAGGACAGGAACCCTCAGGACAGGACCGGCACCCGCAGTTCGGAAGCAACGCCTGCGCTCCACCCTCTCTGCAGCTATCGATCAAGACCCCGATTGGGTCAGCGAACTCCCAGCAAAGTGCTCCGCCAGCACTTTAAGGTTTAGTAAAACCTTAGTCTATGGTCAATTTCGGACAGAGTGCTCCGCAGCGCTCTGTATCTTCAGTCACCTATTGAGTGCGTTGGGTCAGTGACAGGTCAGCTAAACCAGACCAGTCGGACGACTTCCCTAGGTGAACCCAGGGTAGATATACTGTTTTGGGACGGTGTACCACCCCCCAATGTTGCAAAGTGTCAGAATCCCTCAATTTGGATTGGTCCTAAGGTAGGGTCTGGGTAACACACCAATCAGAATAGACTATTTGGAGGCCTAATTTACATCTCTGGGCACCGCCTAGCGAGATTGGGGTTCCCATGAGAAAGCCGCACAGAATACAATGAAAAGAATACATTTCGATACAATGGAACATAATCATGATGCTGCTGCTGGGTGAAGGTGTCCTTCCCCAGGGTGGCTCTGGCATCAACCTTCTTTGGCCTGAGTTCAATGCCATAGCAGCTTCTAGATTCTGCGCAGAAATACCCTCCAAGATGGACTCCCCAGCCCAGCACCCCTCCGAGTCGAGGATACATGAAAAGTAAGCGAAAACAAATTAAAACATAGAAGTGACGGTATGAAAAACACATCATGGGTTGTGTACTTTAAACTTATCATTATAAAAATATACTATGCAGTTTAAATGTTAGCAACATATACACTGTCACAAGAGCATCACCACGTTATTCACGAAAGCTGTGTATTACGCATGCGCACCCTTTCCCACCAAACTTATAACTACGTCAGGTCACGTGAGTGTGACTGACGCATGCGCAGAAGAAATTTTCCAAGCGGCGGCCATGTTTTAGAGACATGGATTAGTTGTATTAGAAATACACGTACGCAAGCTTCCTCTACTTCGTTCGAATATAAAAATAAAAGATTAGTAAGACGTACAAATTTTATTAATTGATTACACACGGGCGAGGTTCATGACTCGAGCAAGTCGCGATGCGAAGCTTGCTCTATCAATCCCCTCTTTGATGATATTTACTATCATCACAAAAATAATGGAACCAGATGCCAACTTCTCACACCTTATACAACTCTATCTCTTCCAACAAGCGATTCAGCTTTTCTTTCTCATTTTTGGTAGGGTGAGAATTTTTCACCCTTTTGTATATCTGATTATTCATTTCCTCTAGTTCAAGCTCATCCACACTTCGTTTCACTCCTCTGGCATTCACTTGATGCTTTCTGGTGTGCTTACGACATTTGCAACAGACAAATATGAAAAATAGGATAAGACCTATAATTCCAATTGGCATCAGTACCTTGAGCAATAAGCTTTTACCTAAACTAGCAAGCCAATGACCTACATTTGAGAGACCATCTACCAGTCTCTTCCAGGCACTGTCAACCTCGAGTGGTTTGAGTTCCTTTTCCAAATTAGTAATGTTTTTCACATATCTTTTGAGCTGCACACTTTTATCCGGAATATAAGTGCAACAATGTTGCGCCTTCAACATCCGGCAGACTCCGCCCTCTTTTGCTAATAAGGTGTCAAGAGCAAGTCTGTTCTGCAAAACCATTGATCTGATCGCAACCATTTCGGTATTGACCAGCAGAAATCCATGAGCTGTGTCCGTAGACAATACATCCACTATTGTGGACAATTTGCAAATTCTGTGAGTGTTCAGAACCACTCCCACTCCAGGTATCAGTGCACTGAAAATACTACCCATTATTTCACCTACGCTTTCTCTTTTACTACGCACTAAGCCATTAGTATTTTCACTGCTTCCAGCAACTTCATTCACATGGTATATTTTCGGGAAGACAATGCCAAAGTAGCAGCTTCCATACCAGTGATCCGGCAATTTGAAGTAAGCCTTGTCTCCACATATATAATAGATTCCAGGAAACACAGGCTCTGACCCATTTTTGAAACCCCATCCTCCAACTACCTTGTAATTATGTTCACATTCACTGGAACCAATGAAAATGTTATTATAATAGCTAGTCTTCTCGCGGTGAAGACATAGCTTTCCTTTCTTTTCAAAATCCAGCAACAGAGCAGGTCCCGCCCTACCATTTGAGGTGCCTTCCATGTTCTCAGCCCATTTTGGCGTTTTCTGTCTTTCGTCATCTGCCTTTCTTTGTATTTTTATTCTCCTCTTCTCTGCCATGTTCAGGAACATCTTTTCCTGCTCACGCAAAGAACAGGTCAAGTTATCTCTGTGTGCGTCACCTATGTCGATATTACCTATAGTCAGAAAGTATTCGCCCATGTAGCGAGTAACGTCACTTTTAGTATGTACAGGATTCAAGTTCCCACGTATAGGAAGTTCAGAAAAGATCACGTCATTGTTAGAGTAATAGTACTGTAACGGTCCTCTTTTGTAAAATAAGCTTGCTAAAATGCTACAGGAAATTCCATATGTCAGGGGCAGGTGATGGTATGTCACGCCTTCAGCCACAGAGGTAGGTAGCTTCATGCAGACATAGCAATCCTCAATTTCCATAGTCTCTACATAGTGTATTAACAAGTTTGCAAAAACATTTAAATGTGTCTTATTCTTAACTCCATGATAATGTAGTCCTCCCTCATCTGATGCTTCTAGGTCTCGTTTTGTTTGTTTGAGTGCTCTCTCATGTCTTGCTACACTCTGTGTCGTCAGCTCCTCATAGTCAGTATTTACAATCTCAGTAGGGTCAACATTAGTGTTTTTGCTCACCGCAAAAGGAATGAACACTGTTAGTCCTATCCAAACTAATATCACTATAATTATACTACATACACATACCTTGCAGCATGTTTTGCAACAACTGCGACTAGGTCTACCATTCACGTTTGAATCAGACATTTTGGCTCAGAAGAAGTTTCTCGACCCCTCTTTGTGTCTTTACACCAGTAGCTTACTTTGTGCAAATTCACGGTGGCTCGTCTTCTTCTTCGGCAGAGTACTCAGCGACTGGTTCTCCATCGCTTTCGTCAGTTATATCAAGATCTTCAAATTCTTCCAAAACGAGCGTCCATTCAGGAGACTTGTACTTTTTGTTTTGTCTTTTTATTCGATCACTCCTTCTTTTGGAAGTGTCTTCTGGTTGCTCTGCTATGCGAGAACTTCTCCTTTCTTCTGCACGTTTTTCTTCTACCGTTTTTATTCTCAGTGAAATGAAATGAAATGAAATGAAATGAAATGAAAAATTATATTTATATAGCGCGCACATACCCTAAGGCCTCGCAGCGCTTGAACTGAGTAGTGTGGTGCGCAGATAGCAAGGTTAACACATTTTGGCGAACAGGTAAGTTTTTAATGTCTTCCTAAAGACCATCAGATTGCTGATTTCCCGCATCAGTCTCAATTTCTTTATGAATCCAGGCTCAATATGCTTTCTTTTCTTAAGTCTTTTAGTTGGTACTGAGACTTCGTTCTCTTCTCTTGCCCTTTTATTTTCATTAGTTTGTGGCAATTCTGCTTCTTCTTCCCTTCCTATCTCACTAGTTCCAGGACTTGCATCTATTTCTTCTGCCTGGTTACTAATCTGGCCTTGTTCAGGAGAATTTTGTGTTTGCTTTTCAAATGTCTCTGTTTCTGTTTCCTGAACACGTTGTTCTAATCCTATCTGATCCTGTTCGAGCACTTCGATCCCTTGATTTTCTTCCGCTCGAATCTCTTTACTAGGTCTAATCTGTTTGTTTTCGACTTCTGGAGTTTGGGGAGGTGTATCAATTATTTGCTCAGTCCCTGTCTGACCTTCTCCTTCCTCAGTTTTGATGTGAATCTCAATAGTCTGAGGTTCTTCGCCTGTGCCTTGCTTTTCCTCTCTATTCCACTCTCTACCTTTCCAAATCCGCTCTCTTGTTCTGATTGGGTCTTCGGTGAGGTCAATCAAGGGTATCCACTCATCTGGCCATATGCTTGGCAGCTCGTCATCAGCTACTTCTGGACCAACTTCTGGGAACCCTTCAGCAGGCTGGACTCTTGGTAGCTCGTCATCAACTACTCCTGGACCAACGTCTGCGGACCCCTCAGCTTGACTGGTACTGGGCTGTACGTCGTCAGCTACTTCTGGTCTTGCTTCTGCAGGCCCCTCTGCTGGACGGCCTTCTTCTCCAGGCTCCTCGTCTGGTAATACCTTCTGGGTGTGGCTGGCGTGGATCCAATGGGGAACACCTGCACACTTCACCGCTGTGGTCGTTACCAGGATCACTTGGCGCTTCTCTCCCCACCTTGGTTCCAGGCAGCTCGACCGAGTATGCTTCTTTATTTTGACCCAGTCCCCGGGAACCAGTTTGTGGAGAGGAGTCGTTGGATTGGCGACGGCGTCTTCTCCGATCTGGCGAGAGATATAACGCACTTGGTCACCTAATCTCTTGCAGTATTCAAGCACCAAATCATCAGTAATACTCAACAATTTGCTTCCTGGTACCCATGCTTGTCTCATCACTCTTCCCATTAGGATTTCATGAGGGCTCAGGCCTGTCTTCCGGTCTGGAATACTTCGGAGTCCCATCAGAACCAGAGGCAGGGCCTTCACCCAGGTCATGCCAGATGCATCATACAATTTCGCTAGTCTTGTTTTGATAGTCCCGTTTATTTGTTCCACTACTCCAGATGCCTCTGGACGATATGCACAGTGGAGTTTTTGCGAGATCCCAAATACCTTACAGAGTTGGTCGATCACATCATTCTGAAAATGTCGGCCTTTATCTGATTCAATAGTGACTGGAACCCCGAATCTAGGTATCAGTTCTTTCAGTAAACACTTTGCTACTGTCAGTGCGTTGCTTTGGGGAGTAGGGTAAGCTTCCACCCACTTTGAAAATAGGCAGACAATGACAAGGACCTAACGCTTCCCCTCACAACGTGGCATGGTGATGAAATCAACCTGTATTCTCACAAAGGGACCCCCTGACCTCCCAATTTTCCCTAGTTCCACCATTGTTCTCTTGCCTGGGTTCATCTTTTGACATGACAGGCACCTCTGGCAGAGGGACTCTGCTACTTTCCTGAATTTTTTGCTGTACCAAGTCTGTTGGAATACCAGAATCATGGCGTCCCTACCAATGTGTGATCCCTCATGTATCAGTCTAGCCATTGTGCCAAGCAAGTGTCTGGGTAACACAGGCATACCATTTGGGCCCAAGATGACACCATCCTCACGTCTTGGTCTACACCCTTCTTCCTTCCACTTCTCTCTCTCTTGCCAGGGTGCCGCCTGCTGCCATTCTCTCACTTCATCCCATGTAGGCACTTCTTCAAACACTCGAAGTTGGCAGCTGTTTCCGGGCCCCCCCCGTTTTGGATTTATGATATATCGATCCCTGGCGCATAATTGTGCCACTCGATCAGCAAAATCATTTCCCAAAGATACAGGGTCAAAGTCCTTCTTATGGGCAACACACTTGACCACTGCCAATTCCTTTGGTAATTGGATTGCCTCTAAAAGGTCTTGAACAACTTTTCCATTTCGAATAGGGGTACCTGATGAAGTCAGGAACTCCCTCTGTAGCCATAATTGGCCAAAGTCATGCACAACTCCAAAACAGTACTGACTGTCAGTATACACTGTTAGGCGTACGTTCTTCCCAATTTTGCAAGCTTTTATCATAGCGATCAATTCGGCTACTTGTGCAGACTTTACTTCAAATAAATAACCTGCTTCTACAATTTTCGTTAAGGAGACTACCGCATAGGCAGCACTCAGGCCTCCTTGTTCATGTCTTAGGCATGAACCATCCACAAACAATTCCATGTCATGTTTAGGTAAAGGTGTTTCTTTAATGTCTGGGCGTGGTTTTGTGCAAAATTCTGTTAAATCAATGCAGTTATGCTCCTCCTCCTCACCATTTTCCATATCCATTGAATTGGGAAGCAGAGTGGCGGGGTTCAGAATGTTGCACCTGACAATTGTTATATTTGCAGCACCCACGAGAATCCTCTCGTATTTAGTCAGCCGACTAGGGGTGAGATACTGAGTTTTCGTTCTCGTTAGCAAAATTACCACTCCATGTGGAACATACACAGTTACAGGATGTCCCATGACAATGGATTCACTCTGCTCTAAACTTGTGCAAGTAGCAGCTACTGCTTTCAGACATCCTGGTAATCCAGCTGCCACTGGATCCAGGGTGGCAGAGAAATATGCCACTGGCCTTCTGGTTGTGCCATGTTCTTGGGTTAGGACTGACAACGCGCAATTATCGCGAGTGTCACAGAACAGGGCAAATTCCTTGGAATAGTCTGGCATTCCCAACGCAGGGGCTGTACACAGATAATCTCGCAATTTTGTGAAGGCTGTTAAGCTTTCATCATCCCATTCTACAATATCCGGTGTTCCTCTCTTGGTCATTTTTATCAAGGGCCTAGCTAGGACTGCAAATCCCACAATCCATTGCCTGCAGTATCCTATCACTCCAAGGAACATTCTTATTTCTTTCTGAGTACGGGGTAACTGCATCTTTTGAATTATTCTCACTCTTTCTGATGTTACTTTCCTGATGCCTTTCTCTATCTGGTGCCCCAGATATTTCACTGATTTTGCACAGAACTGTAATTTTTCAGGGGCCACTTTATGTCCCTTCTCACTCAGGTGATTCAGTAGGGCGATGGTGTCAATCACACAGTCCTTATGACTTTTGGACGCTACCAAGAGGTCGTCAACGTGTTGCACCAAGACAGAATTTCCAGGTAAGACCAAAGTTTCCAAGCATTTTTTCAAGATCTGATTAAAGATAGAGGGGCTCTCTGTGTACCCCTGGGGGACCCTGTTCCAGACATACACGTGACTGTTGAAGGCAAATGAGAAAAGAAATTTGCTGTCTGGATGCAAGGGAATGGAAAAGAATGCATGACACAGGTCTATCACAGTGAACCACTCAGCATCCCAGGGAATCTGGTACAGAATCACTGCTGGGTTCGGGACAATAGGGCAGCAAGGAACCACTATCTTGTTCACCTTTCTTAGGTCCTGAACTACTCTGTACTTGCCACTAGGCTTTTTGATGCCCATAATCGGTGAGTTGCATGGGCTACTCATTACTTCCTGTATGATGTTTCCTTCTAGCAATTTCTGTATTTCCAGGGCAACACCTGCTCTCACTTCTGCATTCATTCTGTAGGGTTTAGTATTAGGGTATACTGCATTGTCCTTGATGGCTATCTGTATGGGGTCTACGTTTTTCATTAATCCTACATCTTTTCCGGTAAAGTCCCATACCTCTGGCTTCACTGTTTCTTGGAGTTCTTTGGGCAAATCCTGCATAGTCATTCGTTTAATTTCTGAGTCAGGTCTGATTAACATTAATTTATAAATGCCATCTTCATCTGGGGTCTGAATTTCAACACCCTTTGGTGTGCAAAAGATGGTACAGTTCATTTTGCACAGCAAATCACGTCCCAGTAGGTTCACTGGACTGGTGTCACAAACGACAAATCTATGCATTTCTTTAAAGTTTCCAATTGAGATCTCCATGGGCTCGGTAACAGGAGTACTAATCAATTGATTAGATACACCCACTACTTGGATGGCTTCTCCCGAGAGGGGTAGGTTTGGAACGTCCACTGTTCTCACAGTAGAACGGGTAGCGCCAGTGTCCAACAGAAAAGTGACATCATTTCCGTCAACCTTTCCTTCAATGTATGGCCCCGACTGGTCTACCGGTAAGGAGGCGCCAAGTACGCACTCCTCGTCCTCCCCTCTCAGGCCCCGTCAGTACTGGTCATCACAAAGGAAGGTATCATTTAGTAAATACTGCGAAGTTGCTGTATTTCTGTTCTCATTGCTTTCCCAGACTTCTACGTCATCACCCTGCGTGGATTTTCCCTTAAATACTTGCTTTGGTGCTCGGGGCAACTGAATCGTTTTTACCTGTTGTTGTGTCTTTCTTGGTCTTTCATTCTGCGTCTGTGGAGTTATATCAGGTGTTTTGGAGTTATCATCCGGCAAATAGGGACACTCGTCTCGCCATTGTCCAATTTCTCCGCACTGGTGGCAGGGAAATTTCTTCTTAGCCTCCTCCCTGCTCATTTTGGGCCGGGGCTTGCCTCCACCCCCAACCCCAGGACCTTGGTTCTGAGTAGTTTTGGCCATTTTATTCAATTGTTTTTCCTGCTGTTCTGCGAGCTTCACTTGAGCCCACATAACCTTCTCCTTGAGAGCCTTTTTCTTTTCTGCCATCTCGTCCTCACAGTACTTTGCGTACCGTAGGACCTCATCCATCTTTTTAGTATGCCAACAGATTTTGTTATCTTTTATCCACTGACAAATTTCCGGTCTTAAACCATTTACAAACCTGTAAATAAAATGTGTCATATCCTTCATCTCGATGTTATCTATTCCACTGTATGTTTTGAACACCTGCAACAGCCTTTCATAAAAGGAGTGCACTGTCTCGTCTCTTTCCTGCATGGTTCTGTCTATCTTGGTCCAATCAGTTTCCTTGGCTGGCACTTTTAGTTTCAAATGCTGTATTACCTGCTCATATTTTCTCATTACTTCCTTCGATGGTTCCCCTGTTTTGTCATCTCTTGGGTATTCCTCACTAGGCCAAGCTATGGCTATTTTACACTCGGTCCACAGATCTACCGGGACCACAATGTCGAAAAACCCATCCAGGTCTTTCCACAGGCATTTTTGCACCTTTACGAACCTTTCCACCTGCCTGTACCAGTCAACTGGCTTTTCGCGCAATTTCGGGAAATCGTTAGTAAAGGACACAATATCCTGTCTGGACCATGGAACGTGCACATACTTTCCACCTGGTACTTCGCGCATAGGGCATAACTGTTCTGGTTTTTCAGCTTCTTTTAGAACAAATTCGGGAGTTGCCTGCCTAGACCTGGCCTCATCCTTTTTCTTGGCCCATCGGGCTTTCCACCTTTCCACATCTCCCCATTTTTCTAATACTGTCAATAGTTCTTTGACCTGTGCTTTCTTCCCCGACATATTCAAGTTTTCCAAATCTTTGTCTGAGAAATCTGCCCTGTATGGTTTTCGCAGCGGTTTCGATCTTGAAATATCTATTCCCATGCTAGCAGCCGTGTCTGTCAGTTTTTCATGAAGTACTCTGGTACTTCGGGTGAGACTCTTGCAGATAAACAGCATTTCGTCTTCGGAGTAGGTATTTAATCTGTCTAATCCTACGTTTCCTGCCATCAATTCCTCTATTTCTATTCTCAGCTTGTAGAGATCTAAAGGTTTCGTTGGGGACGCTTGTTTTTCCAATTCTTGACTCCATCTTTCGATTTCTTCAGGAGTCACCAATGTGACACTCTTAGTACCTGAGGTCGATTCCATTTGAATTTCCCTCGCATTAAAAGTATTCTGTCCTTTCGGTATCCTTTTTCCCGTATTTCTAACGGGCAGATCTAGCAGCGAGACCTCCGACTCGCACTCACTTGTCTGGTCATCTACAATTAATGGTTCTGGTCTGGTCGGTGCAATGACAGGAGTAATTACGGGAGGTTTCGGACTTCCTTGACTGTCCCCATACAACGGAACCACGGGTCCGATAGTTACTGGGATCGTTAAGGCTTCAGGACTTGCATTTAGCTGTGACATTTTCTGTATTATCTCAGCTCTCTGATTTCCTAATGCTTCTCGTTCCTTTTCTTCTAATAACCTGTCCAAAGTGTTTCCATGTAACACCTGCGGGGTTAGAATGGGAGCATAACTCGGGGCAGTGGGATGTGTCTCACTTGGTCCTCCGCCATAATTAGGTTTCTGAAACAGACTTCCTGTGCCTAGAATTCTCTGATCTTCCTCATCCCGGGACTGTAATCGTGGCATTCCTGAACTCAAGGACCTCACCTCACCTCCATAGGGGGGGCGAGAGCAAAAATCTCCTTCACGTGAATATCCCGTTTCCCCACCCACGGGTCTCCTGGGGTAAATACCTCTGGTTTCTACGGGTCCCAGATTCTCAGTATAAGGAGGAATTAGATAATCCCCTCCTACACTTGCGGACCTGACCTCTTCCCTTTGTAGGGGTCTCCGGGGAATATCTCCTGCACTCGAAGGTCGGTGTCCCTCATTATAAGGAGGCGGACTTCTCATGCATATGTCATCTAACAATTCGTCATCTGATTCTCCCAGGGGCCCCCAGTGTTTGGATTTCTCTGCCCTTTTTCCCCCCCCAGGAGGATCTTCTGCTGGCATCATGGGAAACAGTCCCTCAACAATCATGCTCTGTCTCCATTGTTTCATCTTTTTGTCTCGGGTTTCTTGTTTCAGTTTTGGGTAATACTTTGTCAGCCCTTTGTCCATTCGGGGCTTTTCTCTTTGGAAAGCCTCAATCTCCCATTCCTCTAATGCCTCATACTGCGTTAGTCTCGGTCTGGGATGTAATTCATTCATTCGGGTTCTTAAATTAAATAGGATCCTACCATTAAAGGTACCTTCCAACGGAAAGGCCATTATTCCGTCGTCTTTTGTGTATTTCACCCAATTTTCTAACCACACACATGTATTGTACCCTCTGTCAAACATCATGAAAGAGGCGGGAGTATTTGGTGGTGGAATAACAATGCCCTCTCTAGTTTTAATCGGCTTGTCCTTTTTGAAGTAATTCTTTACCTTATTTACAAGGGACATTTTTCGCTTATTTCCGTACATAATATCGTATCTATTAGCCTTCCACTGATCCCTTTCAAAACCTAAGTTTCTTGGATCGGGGCTAGTCTCTGGAGTATACGAATGCCACATACGATTTCTACGCTTAACTTTGTTTACAAAATTACCTCCAATCAGAATGCGTCTTGCAATTCCGTGCGACCAATGGGGTGCACGAGTTCAAATATTTTCGGCCAATGGGTGCGCGGCCTTTTCGCGAGACAGTTCTCACGCTTCGGCGCTTACCCCTCCTTCACAATTCCAGCCCCGCTACCCGCCCGCTGTTTCTACCAATCCCAGCGCGGCACAGAGTGACGTCAGAGACGCTTCGCGACTGACTCCCTCCCTTCACAAGGTAACGGAAACTTTCTTTCTTTCTAAAGTGCTAGTGCTTGGTTATTTTACAACGAATACACATTCGCCACAGTGCTCAAGTGTCTAGACAGGAAAGAGTTGTTTTACTGCAAGTAAACTACTTCCATTTACTTTTCACACGCTGCGGGTAGATCTCTTCCGCCTACCCTTCACTCTAGCATCAGTGAACCTGTTACTTCCCTAGACCCATCCACTCTTTCCGGGATATATCCGAGTCTAAGGTTTCCCAGCGGACCCCTTTGCTTTCACTCAAGCTCCGATGAACCTGCTACTCTTCCGATGTGACCCTTACTAGGTTACGCCACTATTGGAATTTTGCCAATGAACCTCGTTACTAACATTTATTCACACATGTATTCAGGAAAAGCCCTAGTTAGTGCTTCTGGTTTCTACCTAACCTGCACCTAACTTTCCTTGAGCCTGCGACCTCAAGGCAATGGATTCTATTCACCACTTGCCTATTCAATTCCCCGGGGAGTTCCGACAACACCTAACAAAACGTTTTACATACGCTTGGATTAATACATATAGCAATATAAGAACAAGAATAACAATTTTCAAACAATTCATAAATTTCAAAAGCAGCGCATTCTCAAGAGAGTGATCAAGTCCCCCGAAATGGCCGCTCTTATAGCAGCAATACTGTTTAGCAGCTACCGGCTTGGCTAGCTTAACTAGTCCTACCTAACCTTTAACTATTCCCTAACCATAGCTCTGCTACCAGAAAATACTGATTGAGCGCGCGGGTCACCCGACCAATAATTTCGCCACTTCCGGCTTCGGGCCCATATATTTCAAATCACCATATACATTGATCGGATGACCTCACGGTCTGCTATCAGATATTTGTGAGTTGCTTTCGTTATTCTTCAGTGTACCCAACTTACCATCCACCGACACGGGTACCTATGACCACAATGGATCAGGGAGCTAGCTGTAAAAGGAAAGGCAGCAAAATACAAACCCAGCAAATAACATTCAATAATCTTTGTAAAATGACCACGGACAACTGGAAGTTTTAAAGTCTTTATCTAATTTAGTAAAATTCAGAAATCATCAAATTCACAGTAATTAAGCAATCGATAATCAGAATAACAGAAAGTACATAGCTGAATAGCAAATAAGTCAGTGCAACCATTTATAAACTAATGGAACCAGGACACACTTAAATGAAGGATCAGGAACTAGAACGTTTTAAGATGAATCACTAAAGATGGAATAGGCTTCGATTAGGACTAGTATTCTAGAATTATCTCAGAGAAAAATGAGACAGGAGTTCGGGACATTTATATCTATAGGAGAGTCTATGAAGAGAGACACGCTATGCTTTAAGGCAAAAGTTCTTTAGACAGTTTAAGTAAGGAGGTTCTAGACCATATCAGGAAATGACAAACTGCAATGCAAAATATAATTTCTAACAGGTAGAGTAACATAGGAACACGTTATGGAATAAATGCAAATGACTTTATGATCCAATGGTTGCGACAAAGCATGGAAAATTAACATATGCAAAGGTATGTCTTTATTGAAGCAAAAGACAGAAAAATAGAAAGGTGCAAGATTTAGAGTTTTCAGAGTGATATTTACCTAGACTGGTGTGGAAACCAAACCCTGGCCACGGGTCAGTTAAGAACAGGAAACCCTCAAGGAAGGATACCCCTCAATGGACAGCAGGTGCAGAATGGACACCCAGGACGGACAGGAAGACCAGATTAGGATCAGGACAGGACCCTCAGGACAGGAACCCTCAGGACAGGACCGGCACCCGCAGTTCGGAAGCAACGCCTGCGCTCCACCCTCTCTGCAGCTATCGATCAAGACCCGATTGGGTCAGCGAACTCCCAGCAAAGTGCTCCGCCAGCACTTTAAGGTTTAGTAAAACCTTAGTCTATGGTCAATTTCGGACAGAGTGCTCCGCAGCGCTCTGTATCTTCAGTCACCTATTGAGTGCGTTGGGTCAGTGACAGGTCAGCTAAACCAGACAAGTCGGACGACTTCCCTAGGTGAACCCAGGGTAGATATACTGTTTTGGGACGGTGTACCACCCCCCAATGTTGCAAAGTGTCAGAATCCCTCAATTTGGATTGGTCCTAAGGTAGGGTCTGGGTAACACACCAGTCAGAATAGACTATTTGGAGGCCTAATTTACATCTCTGGGCACCGCCTAGCGAGATTGGGGTTCCCATGAGAAAGCCGCACAGAATACAATGAAAAGAATACATTTCGATACAATGGAACATAATCATGATGCTGCTGCTGGGTGAAGGTGTCCTTTCCCAGGGTGGCTCTGGCATCAACCTTCTTTGGCCTGAGTTCAATGCCATAGCAGCTTCTAGATTCTGCGCAGAAATACCCTCCAAGATGGACTCCCCAGCCCAGCACCCCTCCGAGTCGAGGATACATGAAAAGTAAGCGAAAACAAATTAAAACATAGAAGTGACGGTATGAAAAACACATCATGGGTTGTGTACTTTAAACTTATCATTATAAAAATATACTATGCAGTTTAAATGTTAGCAACATATACACTGTCACAAGAGCATCACCACATTATTCACGAAAGCTGTGTATTACGCATGCGCACCCTTTCCCACCAAACTTATAACTACGTCAGGTCACGTGAGTGTGACTGACGCATGCGCAGAAGAAATTTTCCAAGCGGCGGCCATGTTTTAGAGACATGGATTAGTTGTATTAGAAATACACGTACGCAAGCTTCCTCTACTTCGTTCGAATATAAAAATAAAAGATTAGTAAGACGTACAAATTGTATTAATTGATTACACACGGGCGAGGTTCATGACTCGAGCAAGTCGCGATGCGAAGCTTGCTCTATCACCTCCATAGCGGGTTCTACCGGCCATTAAAGTCTTGCTCCCTTATTAAAGACCCCAGCCGATGAAGCGGGCCTTTAATGCCCGGTAGAGCCTACTACCACGGTCTCTAAGGCCATAAAAGATTCTGATCATAACATTGAAATATCCACAGCTATATTGAGACATCTAATTGTATACAACTATGTTCCCCAAACAAATTAGTTAAACCAGTTGTGATGGTAGGAAAAGAAAATAGCACTACTCAAACTCGAGTGTTTCCTAATTTCCAATGGTTAGTGAAAATAGATATACACAATCAAACCAACGAAACACACACCACTGATGAAAATAGAACAGTACAGATAGTTGGCCCTCCCTGGGACCTTTGCAAAAATGATACTAGAGTTGGGTTAAATGCGAGCTCAGAAAAAATTATTGAAATATGTGGTGATGCAGACCCCAAAGAAATCTTTCCAATCTTTCAATCAAATAAACCTAGGAATGTTTGTGCCAAAAAGAAGGAAAAGAATAGGATAGGAGAAAAGTAAAAAAACAAAAACAAAAAACTAAGGGGCATATTACCAAGGGCCTTATCGCCGCTTTAGCGGGAATTTTTCCCGCTAAAGCGACGATAATTTAATCGCCTTTTTACCTAGCTGTCGCTAACACCAGTTAGTGACAGCTAGTAGGAGATAGCGATCATCTTGGGGCCCACTTTGCATGTCAGCGATAATTATCGCTAATGACATGCAAAGTGGGAGTGCCAAGATGTTAGCGACTGTAAACAGTCGCTAACATCGCTATCTTCTATTACCTACTGTTGGAAATATTCACGCTAAGCGCGAATATCTCCAAAAGCTAACGCCTGCCCAGAGCAGTTCTTAGCCATGTTATCCAATGGTAGGTGGATAACATGGCTAAGAGCATTAGCTCGGTAATGCATGAATATCGCTGACTTTTCAGCGATATTCATGCATTTCGGCCAATTTTTATCGCTTAGGAGATAAACCTTGATAATAGCAAGTCTTCTAAGCAATAAAAATGGGCGAAGCACGGCGATAGAATTATAGCCGCTAACCAAGCTTAGCGATAATTATCGCTCATGCTTGGTAATATGCCCCTAAAATGTGTTCCTTGTTTCTCCTGACCCAATAGAAAATCCTCAGTCACCAAATGTCTGCCATGTACAGCTGAGTGTAGTCAATTAGGGTCCTATTGATATAGGAGAGATAATTGACTCGATGCCCCAAGGAAAGCCTCGAGTTAATGGGAATCAAACATATATTGTGGGTAGTAGCAGTGGGGAATGTGACACTACTATACAACCTAGAGTACAACAAACAGCACCACATAAGGGTTCATTCCCATTAGAAGGACACAGGTTATCAGGAGAATTAGGGACTCTTACATCAATCTATTCCCCTAATGTATACCCAAAAATGCATGAAGAATTTGAACTTCATTATAGAGAAGTTATAGAGAGTCTCTGTCCATGAGAATAGTGGATATTGTTTCTGATTGGGCTCGTAACCCATATATGTATAGGTCTAAAATCATGAAAATGTTAAGTTCCATTTCCACTTTAGCAAAAATTACATCGAATGATATATCACTATGAAGAAAAGTGGGACATGTCTGGCGAGAAAGCATTGGTGGTTGAAGCTGGCCCCTTGTTAAAACAACCCGTATGTCCTACTAGTGATGCTATGTACTCCCAGTTTGGATTACAAAGCTTAAAAATAACTGCATCAAAGGCCATAAGGTAGTGACAGAATCCCTGCTGAAACCCAGTAAGAGTTCTAAAGAGCAAGACTGGAGCAATGTGGCTGCTGCAATGAATTCTAGGAAGGTAGGACGAAAGGTTAGTTTTTCCTGACAATTCCAGTTCAGGTATTCAGTCATGGAACTCAGCATGGCTTATAAGAAATGGACAATATATTAAAAGCAAGCTAAAAGAAAGTAGACATTTGGTTGTTGCCCTACAGGATACCTGTGTCACAGATGAACTGTTTTTATGGTTTAAATCTTTTATTTGCATTTCGTAACAAAGGCCAACAGTGAGCTACACATATGTTCTCCAACTCAAATCAGGTTAATCAACAATGAAATGCGGATAGTGGAGGGTACCAGCCATTTCACATATGCAATGGCCAAGAGAAAAAAAACAACCTTATCCTGCCCTCCCAACCCACCCCCCACCCCGACCCTCGAACACCAACTAAGAGGCTAATTCAAGACAGGCTTTCTTCTCCTCTTTCCGCGAGGCGTCCTGGGCCCCTCGCGAGGCGCTGATAGGCACAGCAAACGGAGGTATCTCGCGCAGGTGAGCTCTCTAAACCCAGAGCCCAGTAGGGCGAGAAATGGCTGAACTGCTTTTAAAGACTATTTAGCCTATTATGAAAAAGCTTAGAAAGGCATTTTCAGCCGGCCAAAGAGGGGCTTACTAGCACTAGTTGATGTTCAGAAGGAGATAAAAAGCCTTAGAGTTTGCAAAAAATTCTCTGTTTGCCTAACCATTGTGGTGTTTGATAGGAAAGACTCTCCAACTTTGTGTGGTGATTCTTGTAGAAAAATGCTATCCATCTTAAATGTATATCTCCCACCCAATATGACGCAAGGACAAGATGTAACCAAGCTGGTCCACCTACTCGAGGAATTTGGATTTAGATACAGTCCCCATGTTAATATTAGGGAATTTTGACATCAAAACAGCAGTTAACAACTGTGGGGAGCAGATTAATGTCAAATGGCTTTGGGAATCCTGGGCCAAGTATTGTGTATTTGGGATAGGAATTTCCCTAATTGAGACGGGAATTAGGACGTGCCCTAAATAGATTACAGTTGCCAGTCATAAATGGGTGGTCCCTCAGTAATTACCCAGTTAAATCAATATTTGAGAATGGGAGAGCAACTTAGAGGATAGATGATGTGGAGATATCATCTGAATATTTTTCGATGGTCATAGACATGGTAGTGGGAGAGAAGGGTGGTAGCGACCATAAACCTCTTCATATAATAATCCATTATAAGCTTAGCAACAGGGACATATATGCCCAAACAGCAAATAGATTTGGTGTAAAAAGCAAGGCATGATTATTTGATCAACTAAGTTAAAAGAAGAGACAGAGAAGTGGAAATCTAGTTTACTAGTTATAGCAAAAGCTACCTTAAAGTAGAATCTATGGGAGGCCTTCAAATTAGACTCACAAAAGTGAGAGGCAGCCTTAAAGACAGACACAAAGGCATACCAGAAAGAAGTGCGTCAAATGAGGTGGACTGAGAAGGAAAAGTGATGGTCGCACTTATTGTGCCCTAAGGGAGAATAGGAATCAAACCTTCTGGAACTTAATTGGAAAAATCTTAGGTACCACTAGCAAGATCATTTTCCAACCCCATCAGTGAAGAAACCTGGGTTAAATATATATCTTGTATAAGGCTAAAGAGCCCGATGGTCAGGCTGGGGGGTGCTTGTGCCCGTGGGACACTGAAAAGGGTCATGGTTTCATTTCACAAGATGATTTGATTGGATCTGAAGCATTAATAAAGAGCCTAAAAAATTTGAGAGCTCAAGGTCCTGCTTGCCTGTCTGCACAGGCAAATTCCACATTATGGACCAAAGTTCTCACGCCCCTATACAAGGCAATCCTAAAAGAAAATAGAATCCCAGAGTCCCTGTGTGGAGATATGAGGGTTCCAATACATAAGAAGAGCCCAGTAAATCCTCCACAAAACTACAGAATGATTACACTGCTTGACATACCTAGTAAAATGAATGCCAAACTATTGTTGAATCATTTGGAAGAATGGACTGAGGGGAAAATTATACTCCCATTGGTGCAGATCAGTTTCAGGAAAGGGCATGCACGGGTATTGATGGATGGTGTACATTAAATCTGCTTCCAGAGAAATTTACTCTACAGAAGCACCAAGGGCTATATGGGACATATATTAATTTTGACCTCTGCCTTTAATACTATAAAACGGCCATGGTTGTGGGAAAAACTGTAAAGCGGGCAATACCACGGGGGTTGCTGACTTTGTTAGTCCATTGCATAAACGCTCGTGGACGCAAATAGAGCAGGTAAACAACAGAGCTCTGTCTTAAAAAATGTAAACCCCAAATGGCCTCCGGCAAGGCTGCATACTCGTCCCCCGTTTGTTTTCTATTTATATAGCAGATATCTTAAGGACTTGAATGAAAGTTAGGTCTTCTCCACCAAAACTAGGGCAATTTGCTCCACAAGGTTGATAAGAAAAATCGAAAACTACCTGGCCCCAGAACTTTTCAAAACAGTGACCATGGCTATGGTCCTTACAAGGATCGACTTTTGTAATAGCCTCTACCTCACTCTAACATCAGTCAAAAGAAACGTAGTTAGCTCTGGCCAGTTCCTCACCACACCATAGTAAAAAGGCAAGTCAGGTACATGATTTACACCATGCTCGCACCCCGAATGTCCTATGACCAAATCCAAATGCCATTAATGCTTTCACATATATACCAACAGTAAACAGAAAGAGAAAAAGAGGCTCGACCAGACACCCAGATAATTTAGCATATTTACATAAGTGATTGCAACTGCGCTAATCCAGTATCAAGGTTACGGTAGCTCGACAAACCCCAGTGATAAGGTGAATATGGCAAAACCACAGACTCACAACATTATTCACTGTATCATAGACCCATGCAACTAGGATTGGTGTCCATGCCAATTCTATTAAATCTTACTGTTTGTATAAGTTCTGCAGCACTCCAACATGTCACAACAAGCTATGTTGGTCTCAATGTTAACAAGCTCCAGATGTCGAATTATACATAGGCTTTCCTGTTTTCAGTTTCTATTTTTGGTAAATTCTGTTTTTTTTTTTTTTTAGTGTTTTCAATATCTTAAAAAACAGTTGTTATCAGTGGTTACACATTTTCGCGCCACTAAAAACAACAGAAAAAGTGTTTTTCCGGTGTTTATGGAACGTTATGCTTTTAATATTGCTTGCTTTTTGCTGTGAAAGAACATGGTATATAGACAGTGTACTTATAGTTTATATGAGGTCCAAATAGATTTTTGCAAACTAATCTTATTGTAGTACACCATACAATACTTCTTCAGTAAGTCTTGGGTCATGGGCGCTCGCTCTTTCCATCCCATGTAAACTTCTGTGAAAAGGCCCTCTCAGAATTCTTAGCCCATTGGGCTGAGAACCATCAGCTAAGGGACACAGTTGGGATCACTCTTTCTTTGATGCCACATAAAGCACAAAATGATAAGTATTTGCATTTTAGTCCCTGTGCATTAGAAACCAATGCACCAGAATGGACTAAAAAGTCAATAGCATCCCTCATTAACTCTTAAGATTGTAAAGATGCTTTCAGCATACCATCTAACAAGTGGCAAGGATCTACTACAGGGAATCACTTCAGCTCGGGTATCAATTTTGACAGGTCATCACACAACTTTTTTATATACGTAGCTGAATCACTGCAAATACAAACAATATCACTCCAATCTTTGTTGAACTTGGAAAGAACCTTTTTTGCAGAGCATTACAAGTGACACTGCGTTCCATGTTTTCCAAAAGTCTGGTGTCATGTTTTCACCACTATCCCAGATGCTTGGTGATATATACTTGTCACTATACCTTGCATTGAATGTTTAAAGCCTGAGGTGTTGGCAATTCACCTACTATCAATACTGACCCACTAGAAACTATGGTCTGATGTATTAAGGGTTTTTACCCATTCTCTGTGGGTAAATGTGATGACACATATTAGGAAAGATTTTTATGAAACCAGCCATTTTACCTATCGGTGAAAGAATCAAATGCAGCCAAAATATTAAATATGAGTTTGATATTTCCTGATTCTCTAAAGTTTATAAAATAACTAAACTAGACCTAAAACATGAAACTAAACCCTGCATATTTAGACCAAAGGCCACAAAACTGAAAAAGTAAAAGGAAGAAGAAGCAATATTTTAGTGGCATCCCTAAAGAATAAAACTCAAGCAGAATGATGTTAGCCAGTCTTTCTTACTGCTACTTGTATAACAAAGTTACATTGTATTGTCCCATTCAGGAAGAAAAAAATGACTTTCACTCTCTTTTTCCTTTCTTTGAATGGCATTTAGTTTGTGGTTGTCCAGGTGTTTTTTCAGTGTTTATATGTTTTCACCGGTGAGGGCTATATTTCTTTCAGTGGTGTTTTATCAGTTATTCTAGGTTTAAACCTAAAACCCCACAGCCTAATTATACGCTACCCGTGCTCTATAAATCATGATAACAGGGACATAATATCAACTTGTGAATTTCAACAGGATGTGGAGCAGAAGGTCAAACTTCTCATCTGATCAATGCAACGTAACGTGGGTGAGAACAGTCTGTGCTCCTTGCAGGCGCATCTCATCATAGCCAGGTGCTCACAAAACAAAGACGCAGCAGACTTTCCCCAGTTATCTACCCAGGTGTCCTGAGGAAGACTAGACCGCTAATTCTCCTGTCTGCCATATTGGGGGATGTCACAGAGGATGGTTAATCTGTGTACAAAAAGAGGAAATGACTAGTCAACCACCTGACTCAGCGAAGGAACGTCCATTCCATATGCTTCACTAATAATATCAGACCCCATTTATATAAATTAATGCGTATTAGATACCCATACCTAAATACTCTTACTCAAAAATCTTATCGCATTGTGCCAGACATGAAGAAAAAACTCCAGACACTAATATTGGCTGTCACCTTGTCTAAGAAAGCCATGACCCTATCATTGTGGTTGCCAAAGTTGAAATACCACAACTATTATGCCTCAAAACCACTGGCAACAGTACTCACAACGGCCATGAATTAGTATGAAGTGATGTAGAGTGCATATACCACACCCTACCGAAACCACCACAGGAATATGTGATGGAAAGTTACATCATTGGGCTTTGGACAAACACAACAATACACAACTATCGTGATAAGCCATTCCATCAGCCAACAAGAAAGAATCATATCACAATCATATTTGATTGCGCATGCATTAGAGTTACAGAGGATGTTTTTTAATAATAGATAACCTTCTCAGATTACTGGTGTCATTTAAGCCACTAGTTGTACTGTCCAAAACCTGCATAGATATACTTACCTTGGAATCCAACAAGGTTGAGATGTCACCTCCCCTTCTGTCTAGTGTCGCAACTTCCACTACCTGCCAATAGATGTCATCTTCAATACGCTCCTGTGTCTCGCCATCAATTTTGCACCTGATACGGCTTCAGTGTTGTGAAATTCGCTGCTTTACCGTTTGGATAGTCTTTCCCAGATATATTTTCATGCAAGGGCATTTAATTGCATAAATTACATTTCCTGTGTTACAGTAAGAAAATGCAATTGAGTTAAATGTTCTGTTGTTAGTCACCAAAGTCTTGGTGTCTGAAGCAAATTTTTTAAACAATGCAACCTACATATCTATAGTGACCCAAAACATCTGGGCGGTCCCAGAGATCTAATATCGCTCATGTTACTGATTTCCTTATCTGCCCTTTTCACAAAATCCTGTATGTTCTTTTTCCTTCTTAAGGCAAACAGTGCAGATCCCTCACACGCATTCTGTAGTAAGGCCAATTTATTTTGATTATCTTCTGTACATTGCTACTAATTAGTGAGAATGTGCCACCATCACATCTCAATTATCTCTCAATGAATGAGGGTGATGCCTGTTATATCTCAGTAAAGAACTCGGGGAAGATTTACTGAGCTTTTGCGCCGTGTTATTGACATAAAAGTGAGGCAATACAACGCAAAATCTTTTTTTAGTAATTTACATTCCAGCGCTTAACTTGATTAGCGCTAGAAATAACGTAAACGTAATTTGAAGCAGCGCATTGCGCTGCTTGATGTTACTTTGCGCCATTGGGACATACCAAGGGTGGTGCATGGGCGTTGCCACGCAACCACCCAAGGTTTCTCACGCTAATCTCAATTTACTAAAACCAGTAGATTTTGTTTAGCGTGAGAAAACTGCACCCTGTTCAACTAGGCACAAGGAAGGAGAAATGCTTTCATTTCTCCTTCCTTTTCCGACTTTGCATGCATGCTGCACTGTGCAGCACGCATACAAAGTGGGAAATGCTTTCCCTTTGTCGAGCATAGTATTTTGTACAGGAAGGTACCCTTCCTGTAGAAAACCTATGCTGGACTCATGCACACACCCAGCGCCGGCGCAACGGAAAGGGGAGGAGATAGCCATATCTTTGAAGATATGACGCTCCCATGCTCCCTCCCTGTTGCGCAACGCAGCACAGCCTCGCGGGTGGTTGCGCTGCGCTGCATTGCATTGTGTGGCCTGTTCGTAAATCTCAAAAGAAGTGCACACACTATCACAGTAGGTGCATCCCTGTAATTGGGCACCCTTTAGGTTCAAATATAGACCGCCATAACCGCTGGTAATCAACTTCGGATACACGCGTCTATCTATGAAGCATTTATTGCCCAAATAGCACCCGCTTTACGTATCGACATTGGAACTCGATGCTCCTGGAAAAAGGGCAATGGCCCGAAATACATTGGAGCGTTTAAACTAAATGTTGGATACAAATATGAGAAGAAAAAATACATGATAGCGGATATGAAATGAATATCAAGTTAACATAAGAAAATAAAGAGAGAAGATTCTTATCAAATTGTGGAGTCTATATTTGAACCGAAAGGGTGCCCAATTACAGGGATGCACCTACTGTGATAGTGTGTGCACTTCTTTTGACTTTAAGTACTAACGGAGCAGGACGGCCCGTTACCTGTAGGAGCACCTAACCATATATAAAAGTGACTCTAAAAATTAGGAAGACTAATATAAACTGTATTAGGCTGTGCAACATCCCCAACGAAAAGTCTGTTCGTAAATCTCCCACTTAGTGTCAGTCAGTTTTCTGTATTGTGTGGATACAGAGTGGTATTATTGTGTTTAATCAGTAAGTCCAAATAGTTAAACTCAAGGGTATTGTAGTGGGCGGTGAAATGCAAATCTTGACTCTGATTGTTCAACCATTGAACAAGGGATTCTAATTGTTCCTCAGGGCCACGCCACACAAAGAAAATATCATCAATGTAACTCATCAAACTCATTGTGGACAGAAGGTAGTGATTACTATTATGGTATACTTCTTTCTGTTGGAATTCCCCAACAAGGAGATTCGCTACATTTGGGGCAAAACAAGCTCCCATACAACGCCCTACTTTTGTAAATAGAACAGTTAATTTGAAGAAAAAAATACTTCCTTCACAGAGCCACCCTTTGCTAGTACGGTAATCAGCTCACATAGGGGCATATTTACGAGCCCCTATCGCCACCTTCCTGCACATAAACAATTTTCCCTCAACGCTGACACCCTTGCACTATGGTGCCAGGTTGCCTGCGTTGGGGCTAGGCTTCTAAATTTTGTGCTGGGGGAAATGCAGGGCTGCACCATATTGTTGTAAATATGGTGCAGCCTTGAGTTTCAGAAGTGGTGGAGTGTGGTGTTAAGCCAAGCAGCCTAACGCCACGGTCCGCCACGTCATTGGAAATATGCCCCATAATGGCTCATCTAAGCCTCTTCTAGGCACACTTCTCTGAATGACTTCAACTGCCTCAAGTTTTTTGGGTTGGCGGAAACATATCTATGTGCAGGAGCAGATGCCATAACTGTAGCTAAATGCTTACTCATAGACTTCATCCCAGACTTCGGTATCCCAAGTCGCTTTTCGAGTGACCAAGGAGCACACCTTATTTCAACAGTAGTTCTGGAGATTTACAAAGCTGAGCCTGTCACCCAAGTCAGCAGAGAAAGTTGAGAGAAATAACAGCACACCTAAAAATTGGATAGAAAAATCTGTTTGAGATCCAACTGAAATGGCCTGAGGCGTTACCTTTGGCTGTATGGGACATTAGAGCCCTTTCAACTCTGAGCGCCAACAAATAGTTATGGGATGCCCTATGAAGTTGCCATCAAACCTGCCTGTCCCAGCACCTGAACCAGAAGTGCATTAAAATGATGCAATTCTTCATTACTGTTGAGACCTTATTGACCTTTTCTTTTAGGTTCCCTTGTCAGGTTTAAGCTTCTTTTCCTGGCTGCTTGTCAGAAGTTTGCCACACCCTACAGCCAGACGATTGGGTGTACATGAAGTTGTATCAGAAGAAGTCCGCCCTGCAGCCCGGTGGAGAAATTGTACCTTGTGCTTCTCATCACAAACCCAGCCATGAAGTTTCACACAGTGCGGACGTGGGCCCACTCCTCCCAGTGCAAGCATGCTGCAGCCTTGCGAGACAACTGACTTGCAGTGCCCATCTCTGGGAATGTATTGGGCTTTAGGCCAGGGCCACCTGCTTGAATCGCTCTTGCTTTTTCTCCTGCAACCTGACCGGATCCCCAAGGCCAGTCAGCCCTACCTGTTCCAGAGGGCCAGAGGGAAGTCCACCCACCCACTGGTCCTGCCACCCTACAGCCTCACGATGATGCACCCATCACCTCTCATGGTTATCACGTCTATCTGAGATGAATTGCTGTCTTCCAGACACGGGCTCCGCCTGTGGGTCTGGCCTGCTCTCTTTGCCACTGCCCTCAGCCTCTGTCTTCCGGTGGGATATTCAACATAAGGTCTCTGTTACCAGATACCTGAGAGCCTAGCCAGTCACTATAAATCCATTCACAACGCTCAATGGGGTTGGTCTGGATGGTGTAGTAGATAGAAAAGGAGAAATTGCTCTTTTTCTAGGTGTCCCCTCACTCACCAGGGTTGCCCCATGGTGACATGCTTCATCATTGGGGCCATCCCAGTCCTCTACGGGCTGGGGCGTGCTGCGACTTGCGAATTACGTAGGAGCACTTATAATTGACTATGTGTGGTGCGGGTGTGATAGTGGAGTGGACTAGGTGATGTGTTTAAAAATACCTGCCCAGTAGGTTTTCAATAGACTTTATTCCTGCCTCTAGGTGGTAGTATTAAAAATGGGGTGGAAAAATAGGGTCCCTAAACGTAATGTGTTAAGGTGTACCTATCAACTCCTGTCAACATGTTTCGTGCATACCCCAAGCACTTCTTCGGGACTACACAGGGACCAGCCCTGTGTTCGCCACTCCTTAGCTCTGCAATGAGTTATTTTTAGTAAAAAATGCTGCAATCTATAATTAGTGCATGCAAGAATACCTACGTATTTATTCCAAACACGTGGTTCATGTAGTGGGACCTAACTGTTCCCCATGGACTCGGAGGGGTTCAGTATCCCAGCAAATTTGCTCACAGAATACCTCCCTCTTGCAGACACCTACTAGCGTCCCTCCGGTCCGGTGGGATATCTCATGGCTCTGTAATGGGCTTGAAAATCAAAGTGTACTGCGCATCTGTCCTTTAAAAAAGCTGTCGTTCAGTGTACCAGGAGACCTTCTAACTGCTGTTGCTAGAGAAACTTTGCCAAATGATCAATCTTTCCTCTTGTTGGATTTGCACTCACTTGCCTGCTGATGTCTAGGTGTGGGAGTGGGGTCTTTGGCTAGGGTGCCTTTCAGCAACTACCTGTAAAGATGAATCTTCACCAAAGTTGAGTTAGAACTGAAAGTTTATTCTTCAAGTAGAAATGTAGAACTGACAGGCCCAGAGGATGAACACCAACTGAATCTGCAAGCAGATTCTCTGAAGCCCAACTTTCCACTACATTATAATAGGTAATATAGAGACAACAAAATCCCCACATTCCATATTCCATACCCTAAATAATGTAAAAGAGCAAACACAAAATACATGTAATGAAGATACCTAAAATGTATACAACAATGTTATACAGTAAAACACTAGGGGCCAGATGTAGGTAAATCATATTTACCGACTCTTAAATACCGAATTTTACCGATTCGGTATTTAAGAGTCGGTAAATATGAAGTACCGAGATGTAGGTAAATCCAGATGTGGATTTACCGATTCTTTAAAAGACGGTATTTACCGATTCGGTAAATACCGACCGGTAATGCTCCATTCATTCCTATGGGCTTTGAAGCCCATAGGAATGAATGGGGCATTACCGGTCGGTATTTACCGATCGGTAAATACCGATTTTGGCAAGGGTGCAGGGGGTGTCACTTTGACACCCTCTAGCACCCCCAAAAAAGGTTCGGGGGCCATATGGCAGGCATACCTGCCCTAAGGGCAGGTCTGCCTGTCATATGGCACAGGTGTGCATGCACACATGTGCATGCACACCTGAATCGGTATTTCACCATCAAATTGAATTTGATGGTAAAATACCGATTTCTTAGGCCTTGTGGGACTCAGAAGAGTCCCACCTACATATCAATTTTACAGATTCTGTCAAAATACCGGTCGGTAAATTTACCGACCGGTATATTTACAGAATCGGTAAAATTACCGATTTGCCCAGTTTACCTGCCCCTACATCTCGGTAGCCAAATACCGGTCGGTAACGGCCGAATTCGGCCGTTACCGACCGGTATTTGGCTACCTACATCTGGCCCTAGATCACCACATATCTCCCCCTTTTACAAAAATGAGACAGAAAGTAAAATAAATACAAACAATTAATCAAGCAATCTGTTTGGCACTCTTCTTAAACTGTGTCGTAAAGAAGACTCAATTAGAAAAATTGTTAGTTTGTGAAACCTTAGCAAGGCGAGCAAAATTCCACCACTGACCATTATCAAGTCAAACAGCATGCCTCTTTACCTCAGAAATATAATGAGGCTGTCTAAATTTAGATAGACCTTTTTGTAGCAATAGAGGATCTTTCATTCTTACAAGGTCACCAATAGAAAATGTAATCACTCTCTTTTTTCCAGATGAGCACAATTTAGTAAATCTACGACGATTTGCATCATCTGAAATCTTTTTAGCTTTGGAAATTTCTTCTGAAATAGAAAAATTATCATTAAGAACATTGAGTTTCCAGAAAGGACACAAAGATGATGAAACTTTCCTGCCTCTCATCAATTCAAAAGGAATAGAACCATAAACAGAATGAGGCGTGGTCCTATATGCCCAAATCATATTCCGTACAGCTGTTTCACAATCCCCCTGATTATTAATATGTACTCTGCACACATTCAACAAGGACCCTATTAAACCTCTCAACGTTGCCGTTGGACTGGGGATGATAAAGAGGAGTGGGTAAATGCTTAACACCTAACTCAGTCAAAAGTTCTTGCATGGACACCGAAGTAAACTGTGCTCCATTATCCGTTAAAATTTCTTACGGAACACCTTCTCTGAAAAAATATCTTGCAAAAATCTAATGACAGCTTTAGAATTGGAATCCGACACACCTCTTACTTCTACCCACCTGGAAAGACTGTCAATAAGCGCAATGAAATACCTCATGCAATTAGGTAAAATATGAAATGGACCAAGCAGATCAACTGAAACTCTTTGCCAGACTCTAGGTGGACACACTACAGGTTTAGGAATAGGAGTACAAGTGGTGAGGTGGTTATCACTGTAACAACACTGTACACAGTTCCTGACCAAATTGTCAATACCCCGATCCATACTGGGCCACCAAAAGTCAATTCCAATTCTAGTAGCATTCATGCCCAAATGACCAGAATGAGCTGTTTCCATAATTCTTACTCTGAAAGTAGCAGGAGGAATAGGTTTATTGTCTCTAACTAGTAAAGCATTTTCAAAAGATAATTCATCGGAAATTTTTGAGAATGGTTGTAGTTCCATAGAGAGAACTTTTTCTTTGGGCCAGCCTTTAACAACAAAATCCATAACCTGTCTTAAGATAGCATCATTGCATAAATCATCTTGCCAAGAAGACATGTCTGGACAAATAATAGTATCATCCACATTGGCAATGATACATTCTTCAATATCCTCAGGAATATCACTGAAAACATTTTCCATGGGAAGTCTGGAAAGAAAATCTGCCTTTATATTTTTGCCACCTGCAATATGTAGAACTGTGAAGTTAAATTCTAATAAATTGGTAGACAACCTGGCAAAACGAGCAGTGGATTTTTTTATTTTGGAACCAGAAAGAATGTCAACAAGCGGTTTGTTATTTGTCCACAACCAAAATTTTCTTCCCCATACATAAGATATAAATTGTTCAACTCCCCAAACACATGCCAACATTTATTTTTCTATGACAGAATATCTCAATTCAACTTCTTTCATTCTCCTAGACGCGAAACCAACAGTGAATTCCCGTCCACCATCCATTTGAAACAAAACTGCACCCATACCATAGGCACTGGAATCTACCGTAATAAAAGTATCACGACCTTCCACATAGGCCTGAAGAGCTGGAGCAGAAACAATACACTCTTTTATCAAAACAAAATTTTCTTGGCACAAAGCTGTCCAGATGAATTCAGATCCTTTTTTCAATACATTTCTAAAACATTCATTGAGGCTAGAAAAATTCCTAATAAATTTGGAATAAAATTCACACAGACCAAGAAAAGACCGCAATTGGTCCTTGTCCACAGGGTGTGGAGCATTCACAATTCCATCAACTATACTGGGTTTAGGTTTAACATCATCTTTGGTTAACATGTGACCAAGATATTCGATTTCATTTACACAAAAAACACATTTATCCTCCCTCAAAGTAACCCCATTACTCTGAAGAGTTTGAAAAACAAGTTCTAATACTTGATTGTGTTCAAGTTCTGTCTCAGTGTGTACAAGTATATCATCTTGAAATATCACAACATTATGAATATTTTTGAACATAGATGTCATGACCTTTTGAAACACAGAGGCAGCTGAGGCCAGTCCAAATGGCATACGACAAAATTGAAATGTACCATCAGGTGTTATAAACGCTGTGAGATGGCGAGATTTGTCATCGAGAACAACCTGATGATACGCTGAGCGTAAATTCAATTTCAACAAGCATTGGAAATGCAATAGGTCTCGCACCATTAGAGTTAGTGCTTTTAGAATTGTTTATGGGTTTTTTTTGTAAATGTTTAGCATTTTTGTTTCCTGTAGCCAATGCTAAAGTATTACAAATAAAAAAAGCCATAAACATTTCTAAAAGCTCTAACTGAAATGGTCTGAGAACTATTGCACTGTGTGAGGGTGAGGGTGAGTGAGGGTGAGGGTGAGTGAGGGTGAGTGAGGGTGAGGGAGTGAGGGTGAGTGAGGGTGAGTGAGGGTGAGTGAGGGGTTGAGGGTGAGGTGGTGAGGGTGAGTGAGGGTGAGTGAGGGTGAGGGTGAGGGTGAGTGAGGTGTTGAGGGTGAGTGAGGGTGAGTGAGGGTGAGGGGTTTTGGGTGAGTGAGGGTGAGGGGGAGTAGTTGAGGCTGAGTGAGGGTGAGTGAGAGTGAGGGTGAGTGAGGGGTTGAGGGTGAGGGGTTGAGGGTGAGTGAGTGAGGGTGAGGGGTTGAGGGTGAGTGAGGGGTTGAGGGTGAGTGAGGGGTTGAGGGTGAGTGAGGGTTTGAGGGTGAGGGGTTGAGGGTGAGGGAGGGTGAGTGAGGGTTTGAGGGGGAGGGGTTGAGGGTGAGGGGTTGAGGGTGAGTGAGGGTGAGGGGTTGAGGGTGGGTGAGTGAGGGTGAGGGTTTGAGGGTGAGGGGTTGAGGGTGAGTGAGTGAGGGTGAGGGGGTGAGGGTGAGGGGTTGAGGGTGAGTGAGGTTGAGGGTGGTTGAGTGAGGATGAGTGAGAGTGAGGGTGAGTGAGGGGTTGAGGGTGAGGGGTTGAGGGTGAGTGAGTGAGGGTGAGGGGTTGAGGGTGATTGAGGGTGAGGGTGAGGGGTTAAAGGTGAGTGAGGATGAGTGAGAGTGAGGGTGAGTGAGGGGTTGAGGGTGAGGGGTTGAGGGTGAGTGAGGGTGAGTGAGGGTGAGGGGTTGAGGGTGAGTGAGGATGAGTGAGAGTGAGGGTGAGTGAGGGGTTGAGGGTGAGTGATGGTCAGGGTGAGTGAGGGTGAGGGTGGGTGAGGGGTTGAGGGTGAGGGTGAGTGGGGGTGAGGGTGAGTGAGGGGTTGAGGGTGAGTGAGGGTGAGGGTGAGGGGTTGAGGGTGAGTGAGGGTGAGTGAGGGTGAGGGGTTGAGGGTGAGTGAGGGTGAGGGTGAGGGAGGGGTTGAGGGTGAGTGAGGGTGAGTGAGGGTGAGGGTGAGTGAGGGGTTGAGGGTGAGTGAGGGTGAGTGAGGGTGAGTGAGGGTGAGGGGTTGAGGGTGAGTGAGGGTGAGGGGTTGAGGGTGAGTGAGGGTGAGGGGTTGAGGGTGAGTGAGGGTGAGGGTGAGTGAGGGTGAGGGGTGGCCAACATCGCTATCCTCGTTAAACCAGTTGGCTCATCAGTGTTTGTCAACAGTGCGCCTTGTTGAGTAAGCAGAAAGAGATCGACGCCGGTTCGATAATGCCACAGCTCTGTGCTAACAAAAATGCGGAAAAAATAAGCATTTAAATCATTGGCAAATTCAGTAAGCAGAAAGAGATCGACGGTGGTTCGATAATGCCACAGCTCTGTGCTAACAAAAATGCGGAAAAAAGTAAGCATTTAAATCATTGGCAAATTCTACGGAAATTGATTGCAAATGGGAGCAGCTCTGCTTGCAAATCCTTCCTCCGTCGCCCAGGCTGCTGGACTGGAATTGCAGCAGCTAGAAGTGAGGAAGAAAAAAACAAGCAGCAGAGCACGGCGTCAGTGTTGGCATTGCTGGGGGGTAAGGGGGAAGTGGGGATTTTTAAAAAAATGCGACACGGCGGGCAGGGGAGGGGGCGGAGCGGGTAAAATAAACAAAGCGCAGAAAAACACACCAGGGCTACATTTCACACATATTAAAGAAACCAGCAAACAACTACAACATAATGCAAGGCAAAATAAATACTAATTAGAGCAATGGTGCCAAGTACTAATCCTGCGTAAGCATGTGTACTACACTAAACAAGCATATGTAAAATGAAGAATGAAGGAAACAGTCCCAAATTTTGTGAAACTTATTAGTAGCAGCTTGGGTTGAAGACCGGAGATACAAGAAGAGAGATAACGACCAGGAGTTAGATGGTGAAACGTAATCCTCACGCTGCATCCAACACCAGCAACAACCGGAGGCCAAGCGTAGCCTGGCAGCCGGTAGCACGAGCCAATAGGGAGCTTGATTACAGACACAGGCAACAGCAGACAACCGCTGCAATCGCATAGGACCCTGAGCTGAAAATAGCGTCCACAACCTCTACCTTCACTCTCATTTCAAAATCCTTCTTGGTTTAGTAATCCTCTGAGGGAAAAATGCTTGTGACGTGTGTCTGTTTACAAAAAGGACAGGCAAAAATACAGAAAGAGCTTCATAATCCAAACCAAATTTAAATCCGATAAATATTTAATAATATTTCACAAGCAGAAATGATCAAAGGTGGATCAGATCATCAGGGAGAGCGGGCTTTGTAATGTAATTGACACGGCCGGCCGGTCGTGAAACTGAAAGCATGGCCGGCCGGCCGTGAAAGCCTTTGATGCGGCAGGGGAAATGCGAGACGGCGGGGAGGGGGCGGAGCGGGTAAACAAAGACGGACGTGCACGCGCTTTTAAGCTCAATGCGCATGCGCATTGAGCTTAAAAGTCACGGGCACTGCAAGGAATCGCCACGATTCCTTGCAGTGTGGATAAAGAGTGGATAAGTCCCAATACTCTCGCTTGCTCGATGCGCATGCGCATCGACAGGCGAGACCTAAAAACCACTTGGACTGACCAACAGCAGTAATAAGATCATCTATGCGAGGTAATGGAACATTTTCAACCCAGATCGCTTTGTTGACTGATCTTAAGTGAATGCAAAGACGAAGTTCACCAGACCTTTTTTTGCCAAAACTATGGGAGATAACCAGAGCGTGGCGTCAACACGCTCAATTCCATCCTCAATCATTTTGTTAATCATAATCGTGAGGTTATTCCTTACACTGTGAGGAACATTTCTAAGTTTATGTTTGACTGGAGATTCACTATCTTTAACTTTAATGATATGTACAAAATCTTTTATTTTGCCAATGTCGTTAGCAAAAACTTGAGGAAAATTAACTTTCCAGTGATATGAATCTGAGACTGAATTAATTAAAGGAACAGGATTCTTTTGGCCAGGTTTTATGATCATGCCAAATTCAGCCTGGTGCCACCATCCCAAAACATTGATGCTTTTAAGTGCAACATAAACTTTTTCATGAATAATTTTGTTTTGAAAGGTGATATCAGCCCAGAAAAAACCTGCAAGATCAATTCTGCTGCCCTCAAAAGTAGTACAAATCACATCAGGAGGTAACCAGTCAATATTAGACCAGGATTGTTCAAATTTATCAATGGAAATAATGGTTATTCTAGCTCCTGAATCAATGAGTAAAGGAATTTCATGAGATTGAATAGATACTTGTACAAAGGGATCACCACATTTTTTGTCGGACTGTACATTGTTGATGTTTAAATACTCTACAGACACAACAGATACAGATAACTCCTCTACACCCTTATCCAGCTCATCAGAAGGTTCATTAGGAAGTGAATCAAAAACACCTCTAACAGGAAAACGTTTGCAACCCCTACACATTTTACTAAAATGTCCAGTTTTTGTACATTTAAGACATTGTTGTGAAATAGCAGGACAATTTTTAAAATTGGAAAGATGAGGTGGAGAACCACATCGGAAGCAGTATAAACCAGAAGGCATACGTGTGAAGGACTTATTCTTGTCAAAAGTAATTTTCCCAGTTTTAAATGTAGGTACATTAACGTGTTGTTTAGTTTAAAGACATGGGTGACGCAGAAGCCACCGTGGAACAATTACTAAAGTCTAATTGTTTGGCATCAAGTTCTGAGTGTTCAATGCTTTTGGCGATATCAATAGTCTCGTCTAGAGAAGGATTCTTGCATGACAGTAGCTTCTGTTGGATTTTTTTTGGAGTAACATCTACATACAATTTGATCCCTAATTAACTGAGAGGTAAAATCATCAAAATCACAATAAGTGGCCAACACTTTTAGAGCTGTGACAAAAGTCTCAATACATTCATTAGCTGCTTGAACTCGTGTAAAGAATTTGTGCCTATGCACCACCAAATTAACTCTGCCTTCAAAATAGGTACTTAATTGTTTGAGAGCTAATTGATACTCATCCATGTCACCACTATCATGACCATTATAAGTTGGTAGGTGATCAAAAACATGTTGTCCCTCCACACCTAAATAATAATAAAGGAGACTGTGTTTCCTATCAGGTTTAAATTTTGTGCCATCAATAGCTCCAATATACGCATTAAATGATCTAAACCAGAGACGCCACTTTAAAGGAGGTTCACCAGGATCCTGCAAGTTTTTTCTTGCAGGATCCTGGAAGGAGTAACAGTTTGCATATTTAGAGAACAATAAGAACAATAGAGTAAATGTTGTTAAAAGTTAAATGGAAGCACAAAAAAAAAAAATATTTGGAAATAATGAAAGAACTTGCAAAATTGTAATCATGCAGAGAAAATTGTAGAAATGTAAAGTCAGAAGAACTTGGAGATCGAAAAATAGTTCCACAACAATGAACAAAGCAGCGTGGAATTCTGTAAAGGTCGTTGAACATTTACCAAGTATCATGCACTATAGCGTATTAATGGAGAAGATAGCTTTTCAAAACGCATGAACCGGAGCGGTATCCCACGGAAAAAATGCGCAATAAAGCTTGAAGACGTGTGCAAACCGGAGCGGTATCCCAAGGTAAAGTACGCAAGTCGGAGCTGTATCCCACGACGTAATGCGTGCAATTTAAACTTTTAACACTGCCAAAATGTACAAGTAATAACTCCAGAGCTGAAAGACAGGGAATGCTTTCGGCAGCTTTCGGCAGCTTTCGGCTTTCGGCGGTCTTACAGTCCCAGTTTCCAGGACAACAGAAGACAGAACGAGGCAAATGCGCAGACAGCGGTAACCAGGGACGCTGTATCCAAGGGTAACAATGAGTCACAACGTAAGCAAATATGTTCTAGTAAAAGCTCGAGAGGGTGACATCAAACAAATATGCTTGAGCGGAGGCTCGAGAGCGTAATAAAAGTATTTTAAAAAAATGCAGGAAGGTGGAAAGCGCTGAAAATCAATAAGGAAATCGCGAGAGAAGAACGCGATGGACAAAAATTTCCCTCTGGGCCCGTTGGACATGGAAGATGAATGAAAAATAAATAAATAAATACCTTGCAGAAACACAGCAAAGACTTCAGAGAAAATGAAGAGTCCAGATGAGTCCAAGTCCCAAAGCGTCGCCAAATATGTAAAGATGAATCTTCACCAAATTTGAGTTAAATCTGAAAGTTTATTCTTCAAGTAGAAATGTAGAACTGACAGGCCCAGAGGATGAACACCAACTGAATCTGCAAGCAGATTCTCTGAAGCCCAACATTCCACTACATTATAATAGGTAATGTAGAGACAACGAAATCCCCACATTCCATACCCTAAATAATGTAAAAGAGCAAACACAAAATACATGTAATGAAGATACCTAAAATGTATACAACAATGTTATACAGTAAAACACTAGAACACCTCACTACCTTCACCTGTTCTACCACAGGTACCATCTGCCCAAGTGTGCAAGCACCGAATCTACATACTGGATATAAGATTTGTACAATCCAACAGCATAGTGAGTGTAGAAGCATGTGTTTTAATGCTGTGTTGCTCTGATTTGTGGCGTTTGACCCATTAGCTACCAAGTTACAGACTACTCTGCTTCATTGTACAAATGGCAGGGTCCTGTCTGAGGGGGTGTAGAGGACATAAACTTTGCGTTGGTTTGCAGCCTGAGTAATTCCCAGCGATTGAGAGAAATCCAATCTTTCCATCCATTACTTTTTTCTTTTCTCAGTGATCTGCCCAAAGTAGGTCAGGTATGCCCAGATCTGGGTTCTGTGCCCACTGCGCAATAGAAATCAAGCAGCATCTCACCCAAATAGTCCTTTTTTTGGGTCTTGCCTAGCGATGCAGCGCATGCGCTGCTTCACTTTGGCGAGACTATCAATAGTAGAGTATCGATCGCTGAAATTCAAAGACAAGGGCTGGTAGGCCACTTCCCCTCAGATGTTCTGGAAACAGACGGGAAGTCCCACACCCGGGCACACAGGTTTTTTTGGGTTGTTTTTTTTGCAGAGTTTTATATAGCGCGAACTAGATCCAAACCGAATCAGGTATCAGAGCGCTTTACATAGCACCAGTTATGTTACATGAGGACACACATTCATTTTAGGCACGGGGAGATTAAGGGCCATATGTATCAAGAAAGTATTTTGCATTTCCTAAATAGCGAACTTTAAGGAATCGCTATTTAGGAATTGCAAAATGGTATGTATGAAAAAAATCGCTTTTTTTTGTGATTCCTTAAGCTTCCTTATTTGCGAATTCGCATTTTGCGAATTCGCAATTAAGGAATAATTTCCAATGCATTCCTATGGGCCAGGAGGCCCATAGGAATTAATGCAAAATAATTCTCAAATTGCGAATCCGCAATTTGCTAATCGCAATTTGAGAATTATTGCAAGGGTGCAGGGGTGTCTCAAAGACACCCTGCTGCACCCCTGAAATGTACATGTGTGTGCATATGGCACACATACATGCCCTATGGGCATGTGTGTGCATCACATGCCACCTATAAAAATGCCAAATTGTGCATTTTTGGAAGAATTCGCAAGTTACCTTCAACTACAAGTTGGTGGTAATTTGCGAATTCTTAACCACAATTCGCAAGCCAAAAATGCTACATACATAGCATTTAAGGAATCGCAAAATTGCGATTCCCTAAATGCTATGGAAAAATAAGGAATCGCACAAGTTTGCAATTCCTTATTTTGGGAATGTTTCATACATCCCAAAACATGCAAAAAGGCCGTTTGCGATTCGCAAAGGCCGAAATTCTGCGAATTTCGGCCTTTGCGAATCACAAAAGGCTTGATACATATGGCCCTAAGTGATTTGCCCAGAATCACAGGAGGTTTTGGCATCATTACCGAGACTCGAACCCAGATCCCCAGGTCCAAGGTCGAGCGTCCTAGCCCTTCACACTGACGTGTAAACTAGCTGCTTGGGAATGGGCTTTGTGTCTACTGCTTACTTGCAGTGATTACTTACAGCTCAAACTATATTAATCCCTTTGCATCTGGCAGAAGACGCAAACAGTGGCCCATATAAACATGGCATCTCTCGTCACGGCCACTGCACAGGTATAACGTGCTTGCACTGCAGTGTGAAGACGGACGGTGAATTAGTGAGTCAGGTGCAGCAACCGCCACATGGCGAGCTACACACCCGCAAGTTTCAAACAATTATAGTTATCAAAGACGGATCTCGCCCTCAGACAAATGGAGAGGAAAGGCCTGTTGGACCTCATTTGCCACCTTCGCCCATCCCGCGCGAGTCTGTGCCACGCACCTTCTACATATGTCATTGAACTCCATGGCCATAAGACGTCGATGTGGGCGTCCTGCCACGTGCGGGAAGGGGCCCAGTGACTCCCATAAAGTAAAACAAGCATTTGCAATGCAATAGATCTCGCATTATTAAAGTTTGAGCTATTGGCATTGCTAATAATAATGCAACACCAATAGCTCAAACTTTAATAATGCGAGACCTATTGCATTGCAAATGCTTGTTTTCTTCTGGAACCTGACATCAGAATGCAACATTGGAAGAGACATATCCCATTTACCAATTAAAATATTTTCTCTTGTTGTACTGAGCCTGATACTAAGCATCTGTGTCCGTATTCGAAACAAACAGAGGTTTAACTTTAAGATATCGTTTTTCCACAGAAAGCCTGACAAAAAGTGTCTATGTGTCATATTCCAAACATGTTTAAGCCTTGAAGAAGTCCCATGTGGGACGAAACGCATTGCGTCAGCTATCTATTCTGTGCTGTTTTTACTGAAAGAAAACTTGAATAAAAGGATAAAGAATAAAAGGAGAACATTTTTTTCCAATACCTTGACTGGCAACGTGATTTATTCGGGAGATGAAATGTTCATGTCATTTCTATTAAATTGTTGACATCTAATATTATATATTGCTGAAAAAAATAATTTTCTCATGAGTTTTACATGCAGGATACAAATTCTCCATTCATAATTAGTCTAATACAGCATTTGAGTGCAGAGCCATTTTTTGTCTTTTATGGTTTGGGGGTCTTTCCCCATCATTGGGGACGCAGGAAGGTCACGTCCCTGGCTCATTGCACCACCTCTTTAATTCAATTGCCACTACACTAGACTGACTGGTGCAGGCTCCTAGTGGCCTGACCGTTTCCCGCTCTTTTGTACCAAATAGACTGAAGCTTGTCTGGGATTGCTTGCGCTCCTGCTTGGATTAGATCTGACTTGGTTGTTCTGCAGGACTGTCCCTTTTGGAGCAGGATGAATGCTGGTTTGCACTTGGCGGGTTTTTGTCTATAGGCGGCATGGTGGGACGAAAAAAACTGGCAGGAATGCAATCACTGTATTTACCAGTGGCTGAGATTAATTCTAGCATTACACAAAAATGTAGATAGTCAAATACTGCTATTCCCTGTATGATAGTGCCACCTGCTGTCTGATGGGTGAAGTGATAAAATTGTGGTTGTATAGCATAGGCACATTACATCTCTAAACATTACGTGCGGCTGATGTTAACATTACAGTGCAGATGATTTTAATAAGGAAGCATATTTCCCCCAAATGAGGCTTGTATGAGTATTGTTAGCATTAAACAGCCACTGGAATTATGTGGATGGGGGGGGACTAAAATCTGCAGCAGGGTTAACTAAATTATATGGTAGGAAAAAGTAAATTAGCGGCGCACAGCAGCCCATTTTATTATCATGTTATTACTTCATAGTTTTCTAATTTTTACACAAGGTAACACTGTCTGGGCAAAGGTTTCATCTCATTAGTACCAGCTTAACACACAAATACAAGAGCAGGGAAGAGCCTTCCACTTGGTAGCAACATGCACTGCATAGTTTTAGGAATTTTTTGATCCCGTTTGAGCTAAAATAATCATTTAAAATCTGCAAGTTATGCAGCAAATTAAGGATTCTGTGGCAAATCCATAAATGAATTTAGCACCAACGCAGGCACCCTTGCACTACCGGGTGTCTGCGTGCAGGGGAGGATTGTTCATGTGTAGGAAGGTCTACCTTTCTGCACATAAGCAATTCTTAAAAGCCATTCTGTCACTTTCATGAGTGCTGCTCCAGGCGGCACACATAAAAGAGACAAAATGGAATTTTTTTAACCACTCCACTGTGCTGAACGCTCTGCGCTGGTGTGGAACGTTCTATTGCGCAGGCGGGGCCGGAACGTTCAGCAGACGTGCGCAGCACTACCGAGGTAGTGCACGCGACGTCCGCTGAGCGTGCGCCGCACGGAAGGGGTTAAAAGTATGGTTATGTACAAGAAGGTACACCTTCCTGTACATAAACAAACCATGACATTTTGCTTTTTCATGTGTACTGCACAAGCCGGCACACATTGAAAAAGCAAAAACGAGGAGAAACAATACATTTCTCCTCGTTTTGCCAAGTTATGACCAGGATTTACTTGGTCTTAATTTTGGCCCTGCCTCCTATGTACGCCACCCTTGTACATAGGGGGCAGCATCAAAATAGATGGGTGTTGCGGTGGAACACCCACCGCAACACCCACTGTGCACCCCTTTCAGGCTAACCATAGCGTGAAAGGGGACCTTATGCACAAGGCAGAGTTAAGCTACGTTTAAGTGTCTTACCGCTGCCTTGTACATAAGGCTCAGCCCCTATTGCCACCACAACGTTGGTAAAAGTGACGTTGTGGTGGCGATAGGGGCTTGTACATATGCCACAAACTTTGAATCCTTTGAAAAACGGCATGCCTCTTCATGGGATTTTGAGTGCCAGGCATAGGGATAATGCCTGAGTCTGGAGGCCAGCAGTCAAAGCCTATTTGATATTCTGTCTTGATGATACCCAAGACCCAGGAATCCAGCACATTTCTTGTCCATACTTGTATCTTTCCACAAGCCTTCACCACACTGCTGGTGGACTAGACAGGGAACAGGAATAGTTAAGATGTATGTTTTGTGTTGCCTGATTTGTTTGTTGAACTTTTAATCCTGAAGGTCCTCCCTTATAGGGAAGTGTATGTTTTAAATGACTTCAAGTGATGAAAGTATCCGATTTGTCACCAAAAATCTTCTGACCTTCAAATGGGATTTTAAGGAGAGAAGACTTCTCCGAGAAAGCCACCCACCTCCCACTGCCTCAACCACAGAGTTCTCCTGGTCAACACAGCTGCAACTACTGCCGATCTTAGAACACCAGCAGAAATGTCTGCAAGGAAGTTGGCCTCCGGCTCCATCATTATTAAGAGATCAGAGCAATCTGTTCCGACTTGTATAGCCGCTGTACTCCTACTGGCACTTTTGTGACGCCGGAACATCACTTTTTTTACATTCCAATGGCGCAATGTGCCATGGTCATATTCATAAGGCCACGTAAAGCCAAGTTACGTGGCTTTTCAGGGCCTTATAAATATGTGCCCCTTTCAAGCAGAAAACTGTATGAAAAGGGAGTTCCCTGGGTGTTGCTCAGGGGTGGTCCCAGCAACATCCATGGCTTTTTGACAATGCCCCAGATTTACGATAAAACCTACGTCTCCCCAGGAGAGGCATAAGGGAGGCACAGCAAGGAAAAATATCTTTATTTTTCCTCTTTCATAGAAAGGGGTAAAAGACTCTTGTGATTGTTTTTGTGCAGGAAGGTTTTCCTTCCTGCACAAAAATAAGATTTCCCCAACACGGGCCCCCATGCACAATGGTGCAAAGGTGTCTGCATTGGCGCACTGCAGCCCTTTGGCCATAGGGCAGTGTTGCAGGATGGCCTGTGGCGCTGCTTTATGGCAAAAAAAACATAAATGGGGCCATCAAAATCTCTGAACTTGGACTGCACAGTATAAGCTCCCAATGAGCCTGCCTTGACTACCAAATTAATTACCGTAAATCACTTTTTTCAAGACACTGTCCACATTCTTGAGAAAATGGTCATATGGTGAGCAATCCTATGGATTTATGGCATTTCTGCCAGTAAGAGGTGCTTAGATAGGGTCCACCTTTATTTACATAGTGAATAATAACCTGGTCCAGCCCTTCCAAGGCATAGACCTTTTGCAAAAACCTAGGTGTCGTGGATTGATACATTTGTTTCCACTGTTTCTAAATTAAATCCTTAATCATGGCATGCAAAGGCATCACATATGCTTTGGTCTTTCTTACAGAATTAAAAGTCCTTCAGATCCTACTAAAGGAGGGAGAAGGGATCAAAGCAAAATTCCTGCGAATAGGTGCCATCATCTGCGGGATATCTTCTCTCCACACGTACTTACCAGACGATGGTGTACTGGGAGCATCTGAGCCTGATCTCAAGAAGAGATGTTCAGATTTGTTTTTTTTTTTAGATTTCTTGCACCCCTCAAGATCCTTCCTCTCTGGGGCTTTCACTACTGCTCCCTCAGTCAGATCCTGTCCCTGTGAGGCAGCCATCAAGGCTGGGCTGCCAGGCAAGACCAACATAGTACGCCCTCCCCAAGGTTTTTCTGGCCGTTGAACAGAAAAAGAATCAAATAAATGCCTCCTTTTCTCTTTGCTCTTCGCTTCCATGCAGGCAGACCAACAGAGAGATAATGTCACATATCCCTCCTTCCGCTTATATGACCACCAATGTTTTTAAAACTCACCAACCAAAAAGAGGATATATATTTTCCAATTATAACCCCTGATACAGCCATTCACCAATCTGCATATGGAGTACAAGCGCTACTTTGCTTTACTTCACGCCAAGGGGGGCACACATGGGTGGTACTAGGGAGTTCCATGCAACCCCCATGCTTTTTGACACAAAACCCTGCATCAAAATAATACCACTGTAAAGCAGGTGTTAAAAAGAAGAAATTCTTATATTTCTCCCAGTGGCATAACGAAACTTGAGGGGACCTCCCTGCAAGGACTCAATCAGGAGCTCTCAGGCCTGGGTACTGTGCTTAGGGCCCCCCTGGAGGTTGGGGGCCCCTCTGCACCACAGGTGCTTCAGGGGCCCATGTTATCCCACTGATTTCCCCCAACGATTCTTACTTTGCATGTGTGCTATACTGTACAGCACACATCCAAAGTGGGAAATCTATTTTTAAGGTTAGTCTCTGCATAGGGGCTTATGTGCAAGTCTCTTGCGCCGCCGTTACCTCACTTTTTCCCATATAAAAAGTGATGCACCGACGGCGCAAGGGGCTTGTAAATAATGCCCATGTTATGTTGTACTGGAAGTTAACCTTCGTTGTGTGTATCATAAATGTAGTAAATCTGGGCTTCCGAGTCATAATCCTTGCGAGAAAACAAACGTATAGTCATACAAATACACAAAGTGGCGCTGTTGCGATGCTTTTAGAATAGACCTGTTACATACCACAGGCAAAAAGTCTTGAATAGTATATATACCACACTGACAGTTTGAAAACAGAATTGCGAAAAAAAAGCATCGTGGCTCATAGTTGTTTCTGTATATTTATGACATCAACACCACACGACCGACCCCAACACACATGTATTTTATGCTGGTGGGCGAATGTCATTGTGCCCACAAAGGGTGTCCAGTCACATTAAATGGAGATGAATTTAGGGAAATACCTGTAGTAGTTCCTTGGCAGGAAAACGTATGTTTTTTTACTTTACCATCGGCGAGAAATTGGCTAAAATCTGCTTTATCAGCAAACAAGAAAAACAAAAAGAATTTGTACCCAAACTAAGAAAATTAATGAGGAACGGTTTCGATTAAGCTCTAACAGATGGGCCTAGTCTGATTAGTTGAAAAGTCACCTTTTGATCATATCCGAATTCAGCCTAAGCCCATTTTGGGGCTGTATTATAGAAGGTGGCCCGGGGGGCAGTGGGTGTTTGCACCCGCTTTGCACGCCCCGGGGCACTTTCTTATTACAGAAGAGGCTGCAGAAACTTGTGCCGCCCTTCTGTAATACCGATAGCACTGGCGAACTTATTGCGCCAGCGCTACCTTTAGCGGGCATCCCCTCATTTGTATGGCAGGCATGTCTATGCAATTGAGGGAATCCCTGTGCCCTTGCGCCCACGCCCTTTACAGATGCGAGCACAGAGGCAAAGAAGCTGTCAGGAGGCCCCCTGATATCAGCCCTCTGGAGGGGAGAAAAGGTGGTTCTATTAACCCTCCAGACATCCCCTTGCAGGTGGGTCCAGTCACTCGCTGCACCTGCCTGCAAGGGGATCTCTTATCCCCCTTAAAAGTGCAGGCAGGTTGCCACCGCACAGTGAAACACGGAGCGGCTGCACATTCTATGTAATAGTGTGCACTTTCCCTGTGAGAGCCCAATGCACCTGTTTTAGGTGCGCCAGATGCAAACAGGAAAAGTGTGCCCTAGAACATAATATGGCCCCATATTGTCTAATTAGAACACGCCTTCCAGAATTGTCTGTAGTTTGTTTTGTGGTAAGCGGAAGCACCATCACCACCCCCTTTTGTACCGCTTTTGGCCGCCATAAGTGTGGCAGGGCATGCTCAGACGTGAGTCCCTTGCTCACTTTGCCACTGGATTCAAGCATGCCGGGCTGAAACCGGCTGGAATGCCAGAAACCGGTCTTCGGAAGCTTGTTTCCGGTCCAGGGAAGGCATGGCTTGGCAGTTCGGGCTGGACTGTTCCCATGAGGCACAGGGTCAGACTGATTTGCATATAGCCATGTCTGAACTGGGGTGGCAGAGTGGGCTAAAGAACGGTGATGGATCAAACCCAGATCTTTTGACTGGGTGTGAGTGTTTGATTGATTCAGATGCTCCGTCCATCACCACCCCCTTTTGTACCGCTTTTGGCCGCCATAAGTGTGGCAGGGCATGCTCAGACGTGAGTCCCTTGCTCACTTTGCCACTGGATTCAAGCAAGCCGGGCTGAAGACGGCTGGAATGCCAGAAACCGGTCCTCGAAAGCTTGTTTCCAGTCCAGGGAAGGCATGGCTTGGCAGTTCGGGCTGGACTGTTCCCATGAGGCACAGGGTCAGACTGATTTGCATATAGCCATGTCTGAACTGGGGTGGCAGAGTGGGCTTAAGAACGGTGATGGATCAAACCCAGATCTTTTGACTGGGTGTGAGTGTTTAATTGATTCAGATGCTCCGTCCATCACCACCCCCTTTTGTACCGCTTTTGGCCGCCATAAGTGTGGCAGGGCATGCTCAGACGTGAGTCCCTTGCTCACTTTGCCACTGGATTCAAGCAAGCCGGGCTGAAGACGGCTGGAATGCCAGAAACCGGTCCTCGGAAGCTTGTTTCCGGTCCAGGGAAGGCATGGCTCGGCAGTTCGGGCTGGACTGTTCCCATGAGGCACAGGGTCAGACTGATTTGCATATGGCCATGTCTGTACTGGGGTGGCAGAGTGGGCTAAAGAATGGTGATGGATTAAACCCAGATCTGTTGACTGGGTGTGAGTGTTTGATTGGTTCAGATGCTCCGTCCATCACCACCCCCTTTTGTATCACTTTGTTCACCATAAGTTGGCAGGGTATGCTCAGGCGTGAGTCCCTTGCTCACTTTGCCACTGGATTCAAGCAAGCCAGGCTGAAGACGGCTGGAATGCCAGAAACCGGTCCTCGGAAGCTTGTTTCCGGTCCAGGGAAGGCATGGCTTGGCAGTTCGGGCTGGACTGTTCCCATGAGGCACAGGGTCAGACTGATTTGCATATAGCCATGTCTGAACTGGGGTGGCAGAGTGGGCTAAAGAACGGTGATGGATTAAACCCAGATCTTTTGACTGGGTGTGAGTGTTTGATTGTTTCAGATGCTCCGTCCATCACCACCCCCTTTTGTACCGCTATTACAGATGCGAGCACAGAGGCAAAGAAGCTGTCAGGAGGGCCCCTGATATCAGCCCACTGGAGGGGGAAAAGGTGGTTCTATTGACCCTCCAGACATCCCCTTGCAGGTGGGTCCAGTCACTCGCTGCACCTGCCTGCAAAGGGATCTCTTATCCCCCTTAAAAGTGCAGGCAGGTTGCCACCTGCACAGTGAAACACGGAGCGGCAGCACATTCTATGTAATAGTGTGCACTTTCCCTTTGAGGGCCCAATGCACCTGTTTTAAGGTGCGCCAGGTGCAAACAGGAAAAGTGTGCCCTAGAACATAATATGGCCCCATATTGTCTAATTAGAACAGGCCTCCAGAATTGTCTGTAGTTTGTTTTTTGGTAAGCGGAAGCAGATTCTCGAAAATGTGTTCGTACCAAGTTTCGCTTCCGTTTATGATGGTCTAAAATATCTCAGTTATTTCCCTGCTATCCCACAGAGCAGTGAGTCACGACTTCTCTGTTACCCACATGGATTCCCAGAATTGCTGTACGGGAACCGGAAGTTCCCATCTCTTAGGATTTTGGTATTGAGAGAGTGAGTTGGTGAGCGTATTTATGTCCTGATGGTTGCCAGCAGGCTTTTGGGCATCTTGCCAGATTTGAAACAAAAGTAAGACAGTTCGCGGTCTGTTGTCTCTGTGTTCCTACAGGAATCTAGGCCTCTCTGGGTCTATCTCAATTATACGTGGCGGCAGAGTGTAGAGTACTCAATCTTGACATCTTACACCTGGTTTTGAAGTTCCTATAGTTCCCTGGTAAGTGTTTACCCCTCGATGTGTGGTTTAGTTTACATCTTGTAGGTCCCAGTTGGCTCAGTCCTCATGAATCATGGGGCTCTCAGAAGAGGTCAGTAGATATGGAAGTAATTCTCTTCCTTTCCTCAGACTGGAGCTAAAGAAGCATCATGTGGTCTTCAGTGGTCCTACAGAGCACCTGCAGGGGGGTCTCAGATCTGGCAACTCTCTTCTTGCTATTAGTTAGTAACATTAACAGTTCAATGCGAGGCACAGGCAAGGACATCTTTCCCCCTCTGTGCTGTGCATCAGACCTACCTGGACTCACTTTAAGACCTTTTACAGAAGTGAGAACATCAGAAAAAATGCCACTTTTAGCTTTGATGTGCTCAAAGCTTCAATGAACTTGTTGTATTGGCACTTGACTGTAAAGCAGGAAGAGCAAGAGGTCCCACTTATCATCCTTTTTTGGGATGACTGATCCAGATGTGTCGGGGAGTAGAAATGCCCAGTGGTAAGGAGATTTACCTTCAGGGGATTGTACAGGGATCTCCACTCTAGCGTAATTTTAGCTCCACTCTTACACGTCACAGAAGTCTAAGAGTTATGTGCACTTACCACTATATATTCTAGGGGCCTCATTTATGAGGCTGTGCGTCACTTTTACGCCACCGGTGCATCACTTTTTGTGACGCACCAGTGGCGTAAAAAATGCACCTTGCTGCGCCATATTTACAAAGTAACGCATCTAGGTGGACGCAAGGAAGGGTCGTAGAAGTGACGCAGTGAAATCTATGTGATTTCACTGCGTCACTTTTAGGACGCTGTTGCGTCCAAATCTTGTGCCTGCCTCACAGCAGGCCTAAGACTGACGCAGGCCCTTTCACATGGGCCTTGCCCCATGTGAAAGGACGCATTGCTGGAGTTGCATCACTTTTGTGACACACTCCAGCAATGCGTCACTTTTGCACTTACAGATACATCAGAAATACTGACGTATCTGTAAGTCCTTGTGACATGATGCGTCATACATTAAATATGACGCATCAGGAATGTCGCAAGGAGTGCGCACTGAGAAGTGACGCATCGCTGCTTTCACGCAGTGATGCATCATTTCTCATAAATGAGGCCCTAGGTGCCTAACGTTATTTATGACAGGTGAAGAATTCAAATGTGTTACTGAATTGCATTCACTGTAGAAAGCAGAGATTCATAAATGTGTGCATATTAATATTTAGCCTAATCATGAACGAAATATAGCTGTATGTGTTTTACACTTCTGTTTCTAGTTATGTTGCAACCAAATGAAAAGTGCATCATGAGTAATAATGATTTTAGTATTCCTCTAAAATTCATTTTGAAATTGTATGTGCACCTATATTCATGTAACTGAAGTGCACTCTGAAGCTTGTTTAACTTGACCATAGTAGACCTGAACTTCAAAATGTATTTTTTTGCTTGTTTTGCATGTTTTCTCCTCTACAGGTGCAGTCCCCAGGCTTCATTAGTTAAATAAAGGAGTATTATGTATTAGAGATGGAGAGGCCTGAGAAGGAAATCTTGGCAGAAAGAGCGGAGAAGCTAACATAGTGAAGAAGCTGTTTATTCATTGTATATCTGCAACAATTGAGGTGCTCAAGGGGATAGGGAACACCTAGTCTACATGAGATGGGAGGAAACTCCAATGTAGATAAAGTAATGAAAAGTTCACCACCATTGGTCCAAGGAAAGGTGGTCTGATGATTAGATAATGAGACTGTATCTGTATGCTTTGATTAATGTATATACTGTTAGACAGTAAGCCAGAACTCTTCGGACGTTGAGAGGTACAGAACTCTCTGCTTGCCCCCTTGCTTACCAGTATGTGGCTATATGTAAAATACTTGTTTCTTTTAGAGGTTTTCTACTGAATCCCTCGCTATGCTATCACCTTCCCATTTCACCGTCCTGTTTCTTACATTCCTTGAGATTTCTCACTCTGAATCATCCTCAACCTAAACTTAGAGCCCTGATTAGATGACTTTAAACTTTTGCCTTCTGTATTTATGTGGCTGTTCTTGTCACATTGTGATGCTATTGAACTTGATTTACTTTGTTGACTCAGGCTTCCCTTTGAATTCTGTATGTGAACAATGCTAATTCCTTAGTGTGTGACCAAATGGGTTACACTGTTACCATTGTGATTTGTTGAATGCTAACTCCCTTTACCTCTCAGTCAACCACAAAGGTCTATTGAATGCAATTCGTGACCCCGGCCAATGCACTATCAAGAGGGTAGCAATGGATGGTTATCCGATGTAGTAATTGCGCAAACCCAGTCCAAGCCCAAAGACCATGTCTTGCGTCGAAGGATCAGCAGTTTGGGAGATACTTCTGATTGTGCAGGTGTGAGTATTAATATGGTAGCACGTTGTAATCACTCATGTCTACCTTGAGGTATTTTGCTGAGATTGTGTGGTGCGATGCAGAATTCTTTTTAGATGTTGTGTAAGTGTAGCGCCTGTTACAGAGAAGTTGAAGTTGTTATCGGGATCAACGTAGCCTAAGATCCCAGGATAGTGATAATATCCCTTTTCAGTGTAGAAGACTCTGGGGGAGATTTACCAAATCTCCACATAACGCAGCGCAGCCCCCGCTGCACTGTGTTGCGTGACAGGGAAGGAGCAGGAGAGCGCTGTATTTTCAAAGATATGGCTCACTTCTCCCCTTTCCCTTGCGCCGGCGCTGATTACAGCTGCTGTTCGCCACGCACCACCTTAGCACCATAGCGCTAGGGTTTGTGTGAGTCTAGCATAAGTTTTGTACAGGAAGGATACCCTGTACAAAATACTATGCCTAGACACGAGGGAAAGCTTTACCCACTTTGTATGCCTGCTGCACAGTGAAGCTCACATGCAACGTCAGAAAAGGAAGAGAAATGAAAGCATTTCTCCTTCCTTGCACCTAGTTTAAAAGGGCGCAGTTTTCTCACACTAAACCCAATCTACTATATATAGTAAATTGGGTTTGGCGTGAGAAACCTAGGGTGGTTGCATGGGAACGCCCACGCACCACCCTTGGCACACCTCCATGGCGCAATGTAAGGCGAAGCGCAAAACAAGTTTAGTGCTGGAAAGTAAATTGGGAAACAAATCACTTTTGTAATGCAAACACGGCGCAAAAGCTTAGTAATTCTCCCCCACTGTGCTGTAATTGTCTTCTAAGTTTTGTGGTGCTTGTTGTGAGATGTCGTCAACAGCACAATTGGGATAGGACATTTATCTGTGCGTGAGAGTAAGGTGTGGTTGGAATAGTGGATCCTAGTGCACAAGGAGAAACTATCAATCCAAGTCACCCCCGCTGGTCGAGGTTTCATTCGAGAGTGTACCTGAGTAGGTCAGAAAGTATTGCTCCGAACCATGTGTTATATGATCGAATACCATCAATTCCTTTAGTGGAGCATACGAGGTTGTTTGTTAAATTGCTTTTGTATTGCAAGCTTAATGCTGAGACAAGTGTGCCCTTGGAAAAATTGTAAAGGAGGGTGAACTGCTGTGAGGAGCGAGACTGAGGTCACATTGTGCCGTGCTGGGATTGGTCAGTTGGAGTAAAGCCCCGCTGGCCCGCTGGTATTAGTTGACTGTGTCATAAAGTGTTTCATTGCTATTGGCTGTTGACGCCGAATAAAAACTGTGGGAAAGAGAAATTATTTCCTAGTTTGAGACGAAAAGATCAGTGTAATTATTGATTTACTGTTGAAAAATGAAATTCTTTCAGGCTGTACAAGAAATGTTGAGAGTAGATGTAAAGTTACCTGTTTTAGAAGGAGAAGAGGCATCACCTGAGGATATTCCAGGTCAATATATGACTATCAATGCAGGACTCCATATATGTATTTGGCTTAACCAATAGCATAAGATCACAAAGAAAGAAGGTGCATTAATATTTCCATGCTATTGTACATTTAATTTGAGAATCATTGAAAATTAGAGGAGAGTACTATACAAAACGAAACCGCCTCCGAAACCCATATAGTACGAAGGGGCAGCTAATGATAGGTAGAAGGAAAAATAACAGGTGAGAGCCAGAAAAGCAGTGCATACTTATGCTGATGCTAGATGGGATGCAGAACAAAAGAAGTGGAGAACTAATATGATGGAGGGTGCTAGAGTGTACCCAGTATTAACAAGCCAAAAGACAGAGACAGTAAAGGAAGAGAAGAAGGAAAAGGGAGAAAAGAGAAATTGTAGAGAGAGAGAATGAAGTCTGTCATAGACCTTCCATTGATGATCTTTTGAATGCATTATTGTCAACCCACCCATTCCCATATAAGGAAGCTCAACAGGAGGGAATGAGTGGTTCAGGTGTCAGTGAAATTTCAGGAGTAGCTACCGCACCTGTGAATACAAGTTCTAATGTGATGGGAAGGAATACAGGGATCAGTACCCCCATTAACCCAATTGCTTTGAACGCCCCAGATGCACTTACAGGACACCACTTGTCTTTGGGCTCACTCTTGACAGGCCCAACGGGTTGCAATTCTTGCCATGCAGCACATTGATTTTCCTGCAGCTTGCAGGGGACTGGCCCCACCAATCCTTCAGAGTTTGCTTTGGTTTCTGGTGTCCACTGGAGTCCCTCTTGCTGGGAGCAACGAGCTTTTGCCATGGACACACGTCAAACACACAGTTCCAGTATAAGGTCTCTTCAGGGCACTTAGATGTTCGCTTTTTGCGCTGCGGCAAAGTCCAATGTCCTGTTTTCGGTGATGGAATCTTCTTTGTGCCTCTTCTCGGATTCAAAGTTCGAACTGGGGTCAGGGGAGCCCCTTAAATCCTAGTTTATATGGCATTAAGGGCATGAGGGACAGTGGCCAATGGGCTAGTGGTCCCAGCGGCTAACCTGCTCCTGGGGTGACAACATCCTGTGGTTGTACATTACCTTTCTGCCCAGAGTCCTCTAATCTAGGGTCTTCCAACATGGCAGAACCCTTCTTTGGCTGTACAGACCTCCTAGCCCACCCTAAAGGTTTGGCTTACCTTTTAGAGGTGTACGCCTCCTGCATAACTAATTTTACTACCTGTCAGGCTGGACAGGGCTGGAAGAACGTTGCCCTTGAGTGGGGAACAGTCTCTTGCATATCAAGGGCATTGAAACCTTTTAGTCACAATGCCTTGATAGATGTAAATACTAGACTGCCTTGGAGAGAGGAGGTGAAACCTCCTTTCTGCCCAGGCATTGTGTGCTTCCTGGGGAAGTGCGAACACATCCCACCAGTAGGGTAGACCCTGGTCATGCCGGCAAATGGCGCGGGAAAGCCCGCCAAGGCACTGGAGCTTTTAATCCTAGGGAGGCATCCGCGCAAGGTGGTATCCCTGTGCATGCCAGCTCATCATAAAAATGGTGTTGGGGTGAAAATACATGGTGTTTGATACCAAAACATAACACAATTTTGTCGTTCCATAAAGGAGCAGGCTATTTTGAGTTTCGTAGGTAGGCAGCTCGTCTTACTCTATGGACTGCCGGTCACTTACATTAAAACCTTAGTTTGCAGGGTTACTGTAGGGCTATATATGTATAAACATATATATCCATACCTTTAATATAATGCACTCTACATCCTGGGCTTAGGAGGACAACCTTGAGAGTGGCTTACTTGCATTAAGGCAGATGTGTTGCTCTGCAGCACCTGGTGTGTACAGAGGCACTCTCGAGGAGACAGGCTGCTTGTGTAGGGCTACAATGGCAGATCGGCAGACATACTTTTACTTGGGTTACACAGGCTGGAACAATATATCGCTGCAGCCCTGGTGACCCCTTTACCACCCTTGCCTTGGGGTACCCCTGGTACCATCTACTAGGGACTTATAAGGGGGCAAAGAACTTTGCCAATTGGGTGTACCAATTTACATCACTTTTAGGGGAAGAGCACGAGCCCTGGGGCCTGGTTAGCCGAGTCAAAAACCAGCACCTAGCAGTCTAAAATGGGGCAAAATTGGGCAGGGAAAACTGCAAAGAAGCCCAGGTTCTATCAATGGTCTTTGGAATTCTGCAGGATACTGGTTCCGCAATCTGTGTACCCGATGCCGCGTGGCTTTGATTCGCTTGATTTGAGCAGGGTTCAAGGCCACTTTGTCCAGTTTACCAATTGAAAGTGCAATTTCCAGAGTTTATTTCTTACTCTGTGTGAAAGCAGGTGTATATGTATGTATGTTCAGCATATTCCAGTGCCAGCCAGAGCTGAGGCATCCTGTGATGTCATCATTGGATGGCGGCCATGGTGGTGCGTTAGGGCATGACGCTTACTCGATAAAGAGAAGCGAACATGAGAAGTTCAAGCCTGCCAGCACCAAGGAGTCTATATCAGCAGTTATTTCCTTTTCAGCTACTATTTTATGTGCATGCCATTTACACACAGATTAACATTAATCTGGAAGAGACTGCGGCATTCCTGACTGAGTCTGGATATTATAAATGGAATGCTGACGCCGTGTAATTACTTTACACAATAAATTCATCTCATAAAATACTGACTCATGCAGGAATTACACTGCAGCCGTTTTTGTTTTTATGTTTTCTTTTCTTTTATTTTTGGTGATTTTCCTTGTCCACAGCAGACAAAAAGCCCAAACGTTTTCCATCTCCTGTGGCTTGCTACCAGAGGGCTTTTTTCAAGTCTGTTATATATATTACAGTTAGGACAATATAGTTGTAAATATAACATAGTTACCAAGACAATACAGGCAAATGCATATTGAGGATTCACAGTGCTTTGAGGTGAACAGCACTTTGGCACACGATTCGAAAAACTTCTCATCAGAAACTCCTGTGCACATATGTTTATCATTCCGTATTTATAGTGAAGATATAGCACTGCGGACATGTGATTCAGATTTATGTAACGCAATAATTTTTCAAAGCAAAGTTGGTCACGTATTTGTGGAATGGAAACAATGCTTAAAAAAGAGAAACAAACATGTGGTCCTGGTTACTAGAAAATGAGATCCATATTTTGGACAAAGTGGCCATGTTGGAACCGTAAACAGAATGTGCAGGGAATTATGGACCTGGGTGTTGTGGATTGTTTCATATTCACAAATCCAGAGCACAGCAGCGTGATAATTTGCCTAAGAACTCCACATATAAGTGAGGAGGGTAAGTAAACAGTGCCCAGAAGGACTGTGGTCGATAATCTGATCAGTATGAGGTTCCAGTTAGCCTTAAACTTCCGTGAGTTTGAGACTGTGTTGAAGTGTGGTACAGAAAATTGAGAAATTATTGTATGTGCATTGAGGAATGGATGGAAGAGGCGAAGAACTTGCAGAGTAATTCCTGTTTCTAGCAATATCATTCTGAGGTCCTGAATCAGTGATTAGCTCCTAGAAGAGGTGTGGGCTCTAAAGAAAAAAAATTCAGAAAGAGTTGTCAGATCTCTTACACTACAGACTACAGTAATCACATGTTTGCATGTTAAAGTTAAAGATGTCCTCCTGCCTTTTCATGCCAGTGAACCCACCATGAAAAGGCAGGCGGAAAGTCACTTGGGGGCCTGTAGCTGGCCCCCTTCCACCCTGGACCTCCGATATGGGCCCTGGGGGGCACCTATGGTGTCCCCCTACATATACCGTAAATACATTTTTAGCAAATACATTTTTTGCAAAACTATACTGTAAAATGAAACATAGATTTATTGCACTTCGTAGGTTTAAAAAGGTTTTTTACATACAATTATTATACAATGCATACAACATGATTCCAACAAATACAATATGTTTACACAATGAATTAAAAATTGTTCTTGAGAACAGAAGTCAACGCGGCGTTTCAGTTAAAAACCTTCTTCAGGACAGTTTCTCAAATATATATGAATATTTCGCTCAGCTTTTTCTTCTGAGATCATATGCTACACTCGTGTCCTGATTTGGGTACACATTCAAGACAACAAATACCCCGCTTGATCAGACTGGGTATACTTGTATTTAATAATATCTTGTATTCAAATCTTTTAATTCTGCACTATGTCGGAGGGGCCACCGGTTAGTTTTGTATTGCTGTCCTCATGCAAGTATAAGGATTTGCTTAATCGCTGTAGCCGCGTGCTGGATATGCTTCGTCAGCTAGTTCTAGTCATGGGATGATCCTCACGATATCTAGAGTGTCCGATTTAAAATAGTCGGTCTCCCTGCTCCTCCGATCACAGCGTTCCGGGGTTCTGTCTGTTTCAATGGAAAAACAGACAGAACCCCGGGACGCTGTGATCGGAGGAGCAGGGAGGCCGACTATTTTAAATCTGACACTCTAGATATCGTGAGGATCATCACATGACTAGAACTAGCTGACGAAGCATATCCAGCACGCGGCTACAGCGATTAAGCAAATCCTTATACTTGCATGAGGACAGCAATACAAAACTTTACAATGTTATCCGGCACACCCTGAACAAATTATGGCCTTTCTCAGATTTGCCCTCACCCCTTTCCAAGCACCCTACACATTGGGCCAAGGGCACAGGGTCATTTCTTGGTTCCACAAATCTTTCGTTCTTCATGCATCACCAACAATGACCCAATTGAGGGACAAGTGGGAAGTTGATGCCAGCAGAGCCTTTCATGGTAAGGAATGTGTACAGGCTCTTAAAATGCCGCCCTTAATTTCACGCAACACGAAATTCAAACTGATTCAGTACTTTATATTACAGAGAGACTACCTCGCTCCGGCCACATTAAATAAGTATTTCCTGCAAGTGAGGCCTATTGCCTTTGTTGTTCGGCCCTAGTTGCTGATTATACACACATGTTGTGGGCTTGCCCCCTCCCCAGGCCATTTTGGACTTAGATCACAAACTTATTTTCAACCATCACAGCCAGGCCCAATCCATCAGACTGGACCTCAATAGCACTGGGTATTTATAAATCCTCCAAAATTGATCGAGCAGCCTCAAGGATTGGCTAATCTAGCCCTTCTCCTGGCTTTACATATGATCACTTCTCAGTAGAAGTGAAAGTCCCCACCACCAACACTGGCCTTGTATCGTATCCTTTTGAAATGATGTTGAGGCAGAAGGATCAGCATTATAGTATAAAGAGGTCAGTGGCTTACAAGGCTTCCCATTGCAGCATAGGACCTGCTCCTTGAAGATCTAAAATCATCTTTGTCCGAAAAGGCCACTTCTTAAGAATTGCCGAAACATGTTGAATAGCTAGACAATCACATGGACCTAATGTTAAGCAACGTTTGTGATCTTTTGAACAATCATTGCCTACTTGGTGACCTATTCTCCCACATTCAGCTTTTGTCTGAGTCTACACACTCACCTAATTTTACTTCTATAAATACTCTTGTAGTGTAGTTCCTATAGCCCCAATAGGCTCTGCGCATTGGAATAATATATCATATAGAATTGACGTAGGACTTAGGTCGACTAGATCTCTATCGAATATATTAAACGTAATTGTGAGTGCCTGCTAGCTCAGAGTTCACTAGAAACTTTCTCGAATAAACAAGAAGGGATTCGTTTCTGACAACCGCATAAACATGACAAATGTGTTTCCCAAGAATAAAACGTATCTTCAGAGTCATGGAAACCAAAGATAGATATTTTACTCAGTCAATCGTGCATGCTTCAATTCATCAGAGGTGCAGAGAAAGTAGAGAGACGGGCGTTTTCAATAAAAGTATTTATTGAACAGTCTTCTTTCTCATGCAGAAGAAATGAACTGCTACAATCGTAATATTGGCTGCAAAGTATAATACGTACAGCGAGAAGAGTATTATAAAATAATACTGTAAAACCATGGTATGGTTTCTAAGCCATAAAATACATACATAACTAACAAAGACTCAAAGTACTCAACTGGTGCTTCTAAAATATGCCTACCCCAATGTCCCTAACCTAGGTCTAGTACGAGGGAAGAAGTAAGTGCGGTGTAGCATAGGTTTAGTATTCTTTGCCAAGAATCTATCCAAGATTTCTCTTAGGGTCTAATCAGCCCTTTACCTTGGTTTTAGAATGAAGGAGGTCTGGTATCTCTCTCTCTCAGCACTCGATTTCCCAACACCCAGCAAGGGGAGCTTGGAAACACTGGAGCTGGATTTCTCGGCGAGAGAAAAGAGAGCGTCTCTCCCAGTGCGTCAGCTGAAGGGTCGGCTTCCTTCGGCACTTGCTGTAGCGAGCTGCGTCGGGCAAGTAGCTAGTCAAACTGCTTCAAACCACCCTGTGTTTGCCAGAGCAAGTGAAGGCATATTTATACCTTAAAGGTGCCTGGTTTGACGTAAAGTTGGACATAATAACATCACCAAAGAACTCCAAGGGAATGGCAGTTCTTTGAAGACTCCATGAGTTCTTGAACAAATCAATATTCAAGCAAGGGGAAGTCCCTGACTGCTGAAGCCGAGTTTTCCAAGAAATCGTTGTGGCTTTTCGGAACTAGTGGAAGTATCAATGCCTGTATTTCGACTGCATGGGTTATGTCTAAATATGGTTATGATTTCTATGCCTATATAAGGGCAAGGTGATTTGTTCCTATATAAGGGAATGAATCGGGAAAATTACACTAGGGTCTTAAAATGCTATACAACACTCTCAATGTCCCTCCTCAACCTCCACCCAATTCCCTCCCCCACTCCCTCTTACCCTAGTTTTATAGTATCTGAACTTGCAGCTATCTACGTTGATAATGTAATATTTATAACCCACATCAATATATGTATGTTCTGCCCTTAAATGTAACCTGTTCAATAACAAATCTACAAAGGCGCAGGTTTCCTGGCTTACATGGTTGGTTCCTTGATTCTGTGACCGTAAAATGTTTTCAGAAACCACTATGACTGTATCTACTATTGTTTAAAGCAACAAAATGCAAACAAAACATGTTTAGATAAAATAATGTGAGGTGTTAATAAGTGAGAAACTGTTAGGGGGTAGTGAGTGACGTATCCCGGAAATCGTTGCTGTAAGAGATATAGATAGGTGTCACTCAGAAAGGTATTGGGAGGTACTATTGGGCGGTAATGGGGGGCGTCACTGAGTGACGTGCTGGGAGATACTATTTTGAGGTAATGGGAGGCATCATTGAGTGATGTACTGGGAGGTACTATTGGGAGGTAATGGGAGGCGTCACTGAGTGATGTACTGGGAGGTACTATTGGGAGGTAATGGGAGGTGTCACTGAGTGATGAAGTGGGAGGTACTATTGGTAGGTAATGGGAAGCGTCACTGAGTGATGTATTGGGAGGTACTATTGGCAGGTGTTGGGAGTTATTACTAAGTGAGGCTTTGTGGATGAGGTGATACTTAACAGTATTACTGAGTGATGTACTGGAGAGATAGGGAATGATTGGCACTGATTCACAAAAATATAAAGGGGAGCAGAAGTAATGTCATGCAACTTCTCTCACCCAGTAATATCAGATGTTTGGCCACTTGTCCCACAATTGTTCCAGTCTTCATTTTACTGTAGATGAGCTGGAAATGGTAAGCAAAGGAAACTACATAAAGTAAGCCATACCATTAGAGACCTGTTTGATTTCAGTTCCTCATTTTCATGACTACTAGAACTAGCAGTAGCACAAGCAGTTCTGGCGGTTCCGAAGGGTAAACCAGCGTACGTTTTTTCCATACATTCTGTAAAGGAATGTTGAGCCATTTTCCTATACGGGTCTTGTGACCAGTGTGCAGAACCTAAAGACTATAGGGCAGATTTACGAGGAAGTGCCGCAAGCTCTTTGGCTGTGCCACGCTGCAGCACTTCCAAAGTACAGGAATGCAACATATTTACAATAATATGTGGCATTCATGTCCTCTCCCCTGAGCCATGCTGCAAGGACGCCTGTGTCATGGGGAGATTGTTTTTGTGCACGAAGGGGCACTTTGATGCACAAAAATAATCACTACAGGAATTTTCGTCTTTCAATGCGTGCTGCAGAATGCAGCAGACATTGAAAGAGGAAAAAACGAGGAGAAATGAAAACATTTATCCTCGTTGCGCCTCCCAACACCTCCCCTGGGGAGGCGTAGCTTTCACACACATTTCCAGATTCATGATTCTTCATAAATCCAGAAATGTGTCTTGTTCCATTGTAGTTGCGTGGGAACACCCACAGCAACAACCATGGAACGCCCCTTTCACGCAAAGTGATGCATGTAAAGGGGCCAAAATTACAAGGACAGGAAAAGCCACGCAGGGTGGCTTTCCCTGTCCTTGTAAATATGGTGCAGTAAAATACACCACCAGTACGTCACAAAAAGTGACGTACTCGTGTCGCAGGGGGCTTGTAAATCTGCCCCTATATTTGTCTGTCATTTAAAAACCAGGACCTCCCTGATCCAGTGCTCAGTTTGTGCTAGTGGTTGCAGGTGGTGGGCATCAGCACTTGTTTTTGCCCACCTGAACATATCGGTCATCATCATGGTTAGACCCAGAGTAACAAAGAAAAAGTCAGAAAAGGTTAAAAGAATTAGGGTCAAAGAAACAGGAAAACAGTGTCCAAGGGAGAGAGCAGGGATGAAAAAGAAACCACAAGAGTGAGGTAAAGAGAGAGGAAGTGTAGAGTGGTGGAATAAAGAGTCTTGAGGTGGAATCAAGACTAGGTTCAACAGCAATGGCGGCAAAACTTTGGGCCCCTGTATTTATGATTTTTTACAAACAAAGTACTATCCTACGTGGCACAAATGTGACGCCTTGCGCTCAGGGAGGATAATGAAGCAGTGGCATAGCAAAAGCCCCTGCAGCCCCCGGTGTGCAGGGGGCCCAAGCTCTAGGGGGCCCCCCTCAGTAAAAGTGATAGGTGGTGGGCTAGGAAGAGGGCCCCCTCCATGTACCTTGCAGGTGGGGTGCTCAAGTTTCGGTATGCCACTGTAATGAAGAGATGGAAAGAGTCGGGCAGATTTGGAAAAGTGATGCAAAAGTGGCGCAAGGGGCTTGTAAATCTGCCCCTCTGTTTTTTTGGTCTGGCATGAAATTGCAGCTCCGTCTACATGTTAGTTATCCTTATCCTTCCGGCAGGATTTGACTGGGCAGACTTTCTGTGCTTCTGCTGAAGAAGTGTGCTTGCATTACACAAATTATGCTTAATACAGTAGGCTTATGTTGGCTATGGTGATAACTAGACAACAATCATGACTGTAGTTCTGGTTGGGTCATTGGGAAAAGTCATTTCAAATGTCATAGATCTGATCTGTTACAAATAGTTAAAACAAACAAAAGTAATAGCGCTGGTATATTAATTGTGAAAAGCATATATTAAAGACAATAAGCTCTTAAGGGATTTAATGGTAGCTAGGTAATCTTTCTTTTTTGGGTACCATCAAGTCGAAGACAACTCCTCAAGACCATAGACCATATAGATAGATAGTCTCCAGAACACCCTCGGTGACGAAGAGTTATCTTCTCTATGACACCTTGATGCGGATTATCATTGATCATGGATACACCAGTTTGTTTTCCCAGCTTTCCATGGTATTTTTAGAAGTCAAGGGCATCAATGCTCTTCATGTCCTGTTCTTTCATTGTACATCTCCAGCGTGTTGTAAAGTTTTGTACATTTCTAATACAATGATGACCTTTGTTCTTATAGAGACATCAGTGCATTTGAAAATCGTTTCCAAGTCTTTCATTCCAAGCCTGCCCCGTGCTAATCTGCACTGTATGTTGTGACTGCTGGAGCCTTTATTATTAATGGGTGAGCCCCACAGACAGAAGCTGCCCCCCATTCCAGATCTTCACCGTCAGTTGATTAGTTGGTTGCTACACCACTGGGGTAACAAAAGTTGAGGGACCCCCTTCAAGGTACCTGAAGGGGCCCCCACTCCATATTTAATATGGAGCTCTCAGGCCTGAGTACTGTGCTGAGGGGGCCCCCTGCAGCTCAGCCTCCCCTGCACTGTGGGGGGTGTGCGGACCTGTGTTACGCCACTGTGCTACACCTGTTGTCATCAGGCTGATGTTTTAAACATATAGTTGCACTCCCATTATTTCGCTACGCTCCTTGACTTTAAATAAGAGGGCTCTCAAGCCTTCCTGACTTTCAACACAGTGATAAATCCTATGGATAGGAATTTTGTGATAAAGCATCTCAAAGAATATAGTAGCAGACATGAGTTTTGGAGTTGGATAACCCCTCTGGCAAATCCTTGGGGTAGAACGTTTGCAATTTGATAATGCTTCCCCACTCTCTTAGAAGGGGTTAAATATTATTTTGTAACTAATTGTGTACATTTTTGTAATTCATGCATAGTTTTTAGCTGAGTGAATATAAAAGTACTTTTCAGACTGACCTGGCACCTTTTGCTACCTGCAGAGCTCTTGTATGCTAAATAATCGATCTAAAAAGCTACATACATACTTGTATGTACAAATAAGGCATTTGAGTGAGCCCTCTTTCTATGAGGCTGGCTTAGTGTATGGTGCTCACTTATGTAGGTGTAGCACCCTGCACTAATCAAGGCCACCCTTATGGGGATTTTGGTAGTCTTAGACAACCTTAAAAAGTGGTGGCTGTGGAGAGCAGCCTTCAAGCTTAGTCCAGAAGGAGTGTAGAGCAGCTTGTTTTACCAGAATGTAATCTTATTGGTAGAGATTAAGTGAAAAAGAACCACAGTGTATTTATAAAAATATTTATACTACTTATTATATGACTCTCACTAACACATATAAATAACTCATACCCGGAGATATACACAATGCACACAATACTTTGCAAAGAAAACAGGAAAATAGCACGTATACACAGTGGTCACCGGGGGGGACTAAACCATATACTAAAATAATAGGATGCAAACCATGACTCAAGTCGAGACTATATCAAAATGACATAGAAATGCTAGGGACCCAAGGAACCACCAGAGGTAAGTAACCAGGAACCCCACGGAGGCCGTGTGCAGAGTGAGACACGACCGCAGGCTCAATTCAAGTCAATGGGTAAGTCGCAGTTGCAATTTTTAAGATGAAGGACCCTTCCCAGTAGACCCTGAAGAAACCCAGTGGAAGACAGAAGGCCGGAGAGCTACCCCACCTGTAGGTACCCTAGGAACCAGAACACCTACACCAGGGAGGCCGGGTGCATAGGTGCAAAGTGGCGACGGAAAATGCAGTCGAACTCAATGGAGGACTTCAGGAAGATGCCGCTGGCGAAGAAGTGGAAAGTGTCCGGTGGAACCCAAAGGTGCATTCAAGATGAAAAGTACCTGCAAGCAGAGGGTACAGAGTCTATGCCACTCAGGAGTGACCAGGAGGCATGGAAGACGAATGCCCACTGATGTCGGGTGTTGCATGAGAGTTTACGGTGACCTTGCAGCTGCAGCTGTGCGGACCAGGCAATGCTGTGGAAGACCAGGAGCCATTCACGAGCTGTCCTATGTCGGATGTTGAGAGTTGAGGAGTCGCTGTTCATCGGGAGCACCAACAAGCCTTGGCATCTGCAAACAACTTGGAACGCAAAAAATGTACAGTGTGGGACGAGCAAGGTTCAGGTGAGTAGCCACAAGGTGAGGAGTCAGAGCAGGCCCTGAGCAATCATGGGAGCCCACTGGAAGGAAAGAAAAACCTCACGAGGATCCGCAGTCTGGAGGCACTGTAGTCATGAGAGGACCTCAAGAGCTCATCAAAGATGTAGGTCCATGGTGCAAGAGCTGTGGTGAGGACAACGATCTTGGCCTTAGGAGATGCATGAGGTGGGGGCTACTTGGAGCCCAAAAATCTCTGAGGAAGAAAGTCAACAAGCCTTTGCAATGGCCACGATGCACGGGGTTTGGTTCCTGCGGCTTCGACGAGGGATACTGGCCTCAAACTTGGTAAGAGGACAGGGCAGGCCTTGAGGAAAGTGAATAACTACAACCTGAGTTGCTGAGCCTTTTGGAGTCCGTGGGAGCCCAGGATCAGCAGACTGGTCAGCTTTGTTGCGGTTCCTGCAGATGCAGGGAAGTGACTCCTTCTCTTCAAGGGAGATTCCTTCAGGTGTCTTCGGTGCCCACAGGCCATGCAAGGTTCCTGTATGGAGCTTAGAAACAGATGTTACAGCAGACGAGCAGGGCGACAAGACCAGGAGCAGCAGGAGTCCTCCCAATTGCAGTCTCGGTGCCCAGAGCAAAGTCCAGCGAAGTCCATAGTGCCCAAATGGTCGAAGATGAAGTGGTGTCTTGATATGAATCTTGTCCCACAACGAATCTAGGGACCCACCCACAGGAAAGGGTTGGGACAATTCAGGGTTCCCTCACAGGGGAGGGGTTGGACAGTGAGGAGGAATTTCCCATGTCCTTTGTCCAGTTTCACGCCAGAGTGGGAGCCACCGGCTCCCTGAGCTGCTTTGAACTGGACTATACAAGGAGGGCACCAAATGTGCCCCTAAAGCAGACTGAGTGGCGTGGCAAGCACCCCCACCCTGTCCTAATACACTAAGCCCTGTCTCGGAATGGTCACACCTCCCTGTGACAGGATACCCATTGTCTTGCCTTCCTCTGCTCTAGCTTGGCTCAGCTGTAGGAGGGCAGAATCGTGTCTCTGGTCGGCAGCAGCCATGTTGTGCTGTCCGGGTGTAGAAGACTGGTACTGGGAGCACTGAGGGGCTCACGGAGGAGCTTTACAGTGCATGGAATCATACCTCCCGCACCGTTTAGAGTGTGGGAGGTATGATTCCAACATGTTATGGTGTGGAGGAATGATTTCAACATGTTTGATACCAAACACGACAGGGTTAGTTCCAGCCAGTTTAGAGATGGTCATCTCGTAATGACGCATGGCCACTCTATATATTGTAATGGCTGATCCACTTACAACCAGGGAGAATGGACTCTGAAGGTCGTAGGGGTGTTCTGCTCATGCTGAGACACCCTCACACTTAGAACCAAGCACCCTGCCCTCAGTATTGAAAGGCCTGCCTTAGGGGTGACTTACAGGTTTTTTAAGTGCAGTGACCTCAAATATAAGAAACATATCTGACCTTGCTAGCACCAGTTTACACCGGCCGCAATGGCAGGCCTGTAGTTACAATTTGAGTTGTCTCTCATGGGTGGCATAATACATGATGAAGCCCATGAGAGACCCCTGGTGTACCTATGCCCTGCGTACTTCAGTACCATATGCTAGGGACCTATAAGGGTACACCAGTAGCAATCTGGGATGTACCTAAGTACTCACCATAACCAATTTAAGGGAGAAAGCACAGAGACTGGGGTTCTGATTAGCAGGATCCCAGTCAGACTACTCAGAAACCATAACAACACCAGGCAAAAAGTGGGGGTCACCATGCAGAAGGTTCCTGCCTTCCTACACTCCTCATCCATTGTTCTGTTCGAGTATCAGCTTCCACTAATAGCGGCATTTAGCATAGGGCAATGGGTCAGTCCACTTCAGCCAGTGGCACCATTGCCCTGTGAGTGAAGGAATTTCAGTAGATTTACATGTGCACATCTGCCTGAAAATGAGGGCTTCTGGGCCAGTCCATTAGTGTCCATTTTCTGCTTTTATAGGTTACCTTTTCATTTCTTTCCATCTCCTTTTTTTATGACAAATGTTATTGCTTTTATTGCTTAAGCAGCATCAACAAGACAAACATTGAGCTTGATCCACATGGGCCACAGTATAAACAGTGAGCAAGACAAGTAGAAAGTAACGCATTGATGCATCAAAGGCAAGTATCATCGCTTTGAGACAAAGGAACCCATCACGTAACATTTGAGTATAATATCAACAGTCGGACTTCTTAACCTCCCCCTTCCCTCCTCCCGCCCCCCAGCTTTGGTCAAATTTCTGTGGAACGTCCCTCGGCTTGTACACCAGTTTTTCGAGAGCGGCACAGGAATCCATGCCACAAATCCACTCTTGTCTGGATGGGGCCTGCTCATCTCTCCAGTGCCTGGCCAGATCTCTTTTGCCTATCATATATGCCTTTGCGAGAAGTGCTCGGACTGCCCTGAAGTCCCCCACAGAGTCCTTTGTCCCTAATAGCACTATTTTGGGATCGAGTTCCAGAGGGATACCTAACACCCAACCTTAGGGGCCTATTAGGATGGCGGACGGACCTGCGTCCGTCCGGCACCCCAGAGGAGGAGGGACCGTCCGCAGGGGCAGCGGCGGTCCCTCCGTGCCAATTAGGATGTGACCGCCACCCTGGCGGTCACATCCTGTATTCTTAACATTGCGGCGGGTGCTGCTTGAAGCAGCACACGCCGCAATGTTAAGAAAATGCATGTTACCCTTTGCATGCACGAAGCTACAGGCACCGCGTGGTGCCTGCCGCTTCGTGCACGCAAAGGCAGGGGGGTACCATAGGTACCCCCATGTGCACCCCCCACCCCCCCTTCACCCCTGGGGGCCCGCAACAGGCCCCCGAAGACAACACCGTATGCCTTTCCACGGCGGAAATGCCGCCGTGAAAAGGCATATGACCGCAGCCATCCTAATATGGCTGGCGCTGTCTGATAGACACCGCCAGCCATGTTAGTGCTTTTCCGCCGCGGTCGGAAGGCAACCGCGGCGGAAATGCGGCGGACGGTCTTCCTGACCCCCCAGCCTTCCTAATCTGGCGGGGGGTCTTTGAATGCTCCGCAGCGGTTTTTCCGCATCCTCCGGGCCGGCGGACACTTCCGCCGGCCCGGAGGATGCAGAAAAACCGCAATCCTAATCGGCCCCTAAGTGTCTAACAATCAATGCCCAATATGCCAGCACCCCACGCATGTCCAGATAGTGTGATAAAAGGTACACATGACAGACCCACAGCCCAGGCACCCATGTGCCAGAGGTGTTTGAGTAGTAGATGAGCCTGTGACAGTATTTAAATTGGATTAGGTGTAATCGCATTGATATCTCTAATGTTCATGGGGCCATCATTGCCTCCACTCAGTCGTCATTGTCTAAGGTCCCTACGGCCTCCTACCAAAGGGACCTCAGTTCTCCCAAGGGGTTGGGTGCATTCATGACTAGGGATTTAGGATATCCCACCCCTGCTTGGAGTGTGAGTCACCAATTTTCATTCAAGTGAGTTGTATTCGGTAAGTGCCGTAAGCCTGTCTTTATAGTGCTCCAGGGCATGTCTTAAGCTGCAGGTAGCGATAGAACTGGGAGAGGTGAAGGTAGAAGTCTTCTGTCAACTCCTGAATGGGGCGAATATGGTAATCTCTCTAAACACCCGCCAACCTGGAGATTCCGATCAAATCCCACAGCCAGAATCTGTCTAGTTTTATGGTCACGGCTAACCATGTACCATGCCATAAGGAGACATTGTTCTTTTTCATTTATTTATTTATTTAGACCTGTCAACAATTGGTCAAAGAGTGCTAAAGGCCTGCTCAATGTCCATTTCATCCGCAGTTGCACCGCATCCCGCATGGCCACTGCTTCTAAACAAAAGACACACAATTGATGGACGGAATGCAGAACAAATCAAAACATTCACCCCTAGTCAAGAGATCTGGGTTAAATCCATCATTCTTTTGCTCACCATGCCACCCCAGTTTCGACCTGTCCATAAGCAAATCAATCTTGACCCTGTGCCTCATGGGAACAGTCCAGCCCGAACTGCCAAGCCAGGTCCTCCCTGGACCGGAAACAAGCATCCTAGGACCGGTTTCGGGGTTTCACCCCTCTTCAGCCAGGATAGCTTGATTCCAGTGGCAGAGTGAGCCCAGGACCCACGTCTGGGCATACCTGGTAAACTTGCAGCTATCTTGGAATGGTGTTCTCCATAGTCTGCCATTGTTTTACCATTCCAAGATGGGCAACACTTCCAAACTTAGGGGCATATTTACAAGCCCTTAACGCCACCAGAGCGTCATTTTTTCTGGCGCTCTGGTAGCGTTGTTCTGAACCCAACATTTACAAGGTGGCGTTAAGCCAATATTTACAAGGTATGGGGCAGCGCCAAAAATAAGACCAGGAAATACCTGGTCTTAAACTGGCGATACGATGAGAAATGTTTTATTCCTCCTCGTATTTTGCTCTTAACAGGTGTGCTGCATTCTGCATCACATATAGATAGAGCAAATCGCCTGTAAAGATTGCTTATGTGCATCCCTTCCTGCACATAAACAATCACCCCTGCAGCGCACGCACCCTTGCAACATGGCACAAGGGTACGTGCACTGGAGCTAGGCAGCTTTCTTAGCACTAGGGGAAATGCAGGGGTGTGATGAATTTTTGTAAATACGGCGCATCCCAGCATTTAAAAAATGTTGGAGCGCAGCGTTAGCAATTTTGGAATAACACAGCTCCCTGACATTTCTTTGTAAATATCCCCCTAAGTTTCGATGTTGGAACTTTAAAGCAAAGATACATTAACACAAATACTGTTCCAAAGCAGTCACCCACTGCTGGGTTTCTTTTTTTACTCATATTTTATCTCAAGATTTAGGTGCCATCATTTCTTCTTTTTTTGAACTTTTATTTTTTTCATTTATCTTGCATATGACTGTTGAGTTTGTGTTTATATTGTATTACGGATCAGTGAGTAGGTGAATGCAAGAATGAGTTTGTGAGTGGATAAATGAATGCATGTTTGCAAGGATGAGTGAGAGAGTGCCTGTATGATGTGCCAGTGAGTGACTACACTTACCACTGTCTCAAGAGGCACTTTCAGTTATAAGATATACCTACTGACATTGGCAATGCTTGTTTATATCACTCGACACAACTGTTGTTCAGCCTACGAGAAATAATAATATATTTTTCTTCTATGGCGCTTCAAGCTGTAGAAGAATGGAGGGGATTGGAGCTCGTGAGCTGCAGAGCGCTTTAATACTCGGCCATGAGTGTTTTACTCACTGAAGCAGCCTCCAAGCACATACCCAGGTACCCTGGGTAATGTTTGAACTGATGAAGTAATCATTTCTCTAAAGTGTTTCTGTGATCCCTTCCAAAATAGCTTTTATCTCCTTTTCACTAAAATGGCACTTCTGTATGTTTACTTTCGAAAAAAAAGCAATCTGACCTCACATGCACCGTAATTCTAGGAAAACGGCTCATGCGAAAGGAATCATAAAAAAAATCGATGTGCATTTAAAACCTCAGCTTTCAGATCATCTTTCTTCGGTCCATTACAGAGGATAATGGGCCGATTCCCTCAGATAATACCAGAAACTGGATGAGGCTGATTATGGGGGAAATAAAAGAAATAAGAAATAATGGCTAAAGTTGATATGAGTTCAGGGGTGCAGCTTTTAGCAGATGATGTCAGGGGGAGGACAGGGCCAGTGATTTATAATGTGCAGACCAGTCTTCCTGTTCCTCACAGTGGGGTTCAGAAATGGCAATGCACTGATATTAAACTTCAATAAAAAATGTCAGCAGGCCGAGCACACTGAGAAATGAGTAAATCTTCAGCCTGAGTTCTGTGACCTCTCATGAGGAGAGATTTATTTAATAGTGGAATTCAAAAAAAGGGGTAACCCTGGAAACTTCAGCCAGTCGCAGCCTTTCACACGATGAAAAGGAATTTACTCCTTCTGTTGGCAAGAGTAAAATTCCGATCCTCTGCAGGGTGGGTGAAGCTAACCCCCTGTGGAGGAGCACTAACTCACGGGACATTACCTCCCTATTGATGGGCCAGTACAACATTTTCGATATGCTTTGGAAATTCTGTCCCATTGCCAGTATCTCACATGAATTGTGAATGCAAGGAAGGATCTTTTGTGTTTAGTTTTCATCTCAGACACCTTTAAGTGAAAGGCGCAGAAATTTCACATATTTTGGAGTAATTAGCATGAAATTTTATAAAACTAAGGTGCATATTCCCCCTCCTTGACTCTCCCTCCCTCGCCAAACTTGCCTCTCGAGTCAAATCTGGCTCCCCCAATGATTGTTGCCCTCCCTCTGTCTTCAGGGACATCTGCTTAGCTCTGCCGAACTGTATTTTGCCTCTACTCAACACCTCTTTTGAGGCCGGCATTGTACCCAACTCCTTTAAGGAGGCCCCCTTGGTACCATCGCTGAAAAAACCCGGAGCCGATCCAGAGGACCTTGCCAACTATCGGCCTATCTCTCTCCTGCCTTATTTCTCTAAGATCTTGGAGGCACATGTCACCTGTTGCCTCTCTCAGTTCATCGAGTCCACCGGCTATCTTGAGCCTAACCAAGCCGGCTTCAGACCTGCCCATTCTACTGAGGCTGTGATCTTGGCGGTTATGGACTCCCTCAGGAGCAATGCCGACAAAGGGTCTTCTCAGGCTCTGATCCTGTGGACCTGTCGGCAGCGTTCGACACGGTGGACCATGACATCCTTCTCCACCGTGTCGAACAAGCCGGCATCCGGGGGTCAGCCCTGGCATGGATCAAATCCTCCTTGACAGGTAGAACCCAGGCTGTTCACCTGGGTCCTTTCACAGCTACTAGGGAACCTTCCATCTGTGGCGTGCCTCAGGGTTCTTCTCTGTCTCCCCTGCTTTTTAATCTTTATCTTCGCCCGCTCATCCTTTCCTTGAAGAGCTGGGACATCACCGTCTTCAATTATGCAGACGACCTGCAAATCATCTTTCCTCTTAACACCTCTAACGCAGCTCTCGACTGTCAGGCGGTCATGTTACATATCCAGCAATGGATGCACCTCAATCAGCTTACGCTGAACCCAGGGAAGACAGAACTAATTCTCCCGGGCAGTAGCTCCATCCACTGGGGCCCCCAGTTCTGGCCTGTAGAGTTGGGCCCTCCGCCCGTCCCGGCTAAGTCGGCAAAGAGTCTGGGGGTTATCATAGACTCAGAGCTCTCCCTCAAACCTCAGGTTGGTGCAGTCGTATCTTCTTGTATGTTTCAGCTCAGGAGAATCAGAAAAGTTTCCCACCTCCTTTCGCCTGCAGCCCTGATACAAGTCCTGATCGCCCTTGTGCTATCCCGCCTGGATTTTTCCAACTCCCTGTATCATGGCCTACCCAAATACCTGCTTCATAGGCTGCAAGTTGTGCAGAACCAGGCGGCTCGACTAGGCTATAAGATCCCAAAGTGGCAGTCTGCAAAACCACTGCTCTGCAAACTCCACTGGTTGCCGGTCGCACAGAGAGCCGCATTCAAGACCGGCTGCCTGACTTACAAAGCTGTGACTGGCACGTCTCCCGCCTTTCTAGGATCCCTAGTGACTCCTTACCGTCCGGCACGTAACCTACAGTCCTCCCACCGTCAACTTCTGACTGTAGTTCCAATTAAACTAAAAAAATACGGTGGCTGCAGATTTGCCCATCTGGCTCCCAAACTCTGAAACCAGTTACCGTTATCGCTCAAATCTTCCATGTCCCTGCTGGAATTCCGAAAACTTCTTAAAACCAATCTCTTTGCACAGTCTGGCTAGCCCCCCTTTCTAACATCTCTCAGCTCCACCCAGCGCCAGGAAACCTATGGTGACAGAGCGCTATATAAGTCTCCCCTAAGATAAGATAAGATAAGATAAGATATTCTCAAGGATCTATCACCGAGTTATCGGCACTTTATAGCAGCCAAAGTCGCGATAAATTCATCGCCCCATTCACAAGCTGGTGCTAAAAGCCCATTTCACCAGTTTACCTGCGATAGCAGCCGCAAAAAACATCGCCACAGATGACCCCGGCAACTAACGCTAATGAGATGCAGAGTAGGCGTTCCCGTGCACGACCAGCCAGATCGGCGATAAGATCACAAAACATGCTCGGACCTGGTGTAAAGTCGGACGACAACCGGCACCAGACAAGGGAGCACAGCCCAGAGCCACACATGAAGAACTACAGATGCCCTGGAGCAACTGAACATGCAGCCCGGAGCGCCCCAATAGGGCAACAACACCCACCACCCCTGGACTACACCCCCCCCCCACGCCCGGGGTCCTACCTCGGGCTATTCCCCCCACCTTTGGACAAAGATATTGCACATCAACTCTACGAAATTATGAACCAAACAATTAGCCTGAAGTCGCACAATCACTACACCTGTGTGGTCAGAAAAAGGAGAATCATATGTTCATCTCAGAATATCCAAATAATTTGTTTATTACAGGATAAACCCAAAACAACAATTCTGAAGAGTCATGACGGGCCTTCTCAGGACATTCTGTAAGTCACAGCCTGTAAGACAAAAACCTAGATAAGAAGGTGTGTCATGCGCTCATCAAAGTACAGAGAGAGAGAGAGCGAAAGAGTGATAGAGATAAAGATAGAGAGAAAGAAAGGGAGATAGAGAGAGAGAGGGAGAGGGAGAGAGAGGGAGAGGGAGAGAGAGGGAGAGAGAGAGAGAGAGAGAGAGAGAGGGAGAGAGGGGGACAGTGAAATAAAGAAAGAGAGAGAGAAAAAGAGAGAGAGAGGGGGAGTGAGAGAGAGAGGGAGAGAGAAATAGAGGGAGAGAGTACCGACACTGCGGACCCAGGCCTCACTGCTCACCTACTGCCACCGGTGTGTCTCCAAGAGGGCCCACCATGTGCTGGTGGGAGCTCCAAGCCCGGGGCACACAATCATGGCACCCTCCACATCATGCAGCCCCGCACCACGGGCAACCAGGTCACGCACTTGATTTTGGGTCTTGATTTCGCAATGGCAGAGATCATATCAGTGCATATGGCATCATCGCAGGCTGCACACCCGCTCAGGTTTTGAGGTACCACTAACTCTATGAACCACGAGGCAACCCCACAGGGTGGCAGGCCCGCACTGCCCGCTGGCTCAGGCCTACACTGCGGTCCAGCGGGGCTCACACTAATCCTACCAGTACGGACTGCCAGGATGGCACATGATCGCAGGCTGCACACCAGCTCGGTACTTTAGGTGCGCCTACCTCAGTGCACCGAAAGACACCATCTCGTAGCGGTGTGCTTGTACATGCCGCAGTGCATCTGGTGCCACTAAGTCTGTGCACCGCAATCCAGGGACCCTTTATGATGCCACCATGTCACCCCTGGCACTGGGCAATGTGAGGTGGCAGGGCCCTAGGCCATCATGCATAAATGATAACCAAATGGAGACACCCAGTTAGAGAGTGGAAATGGCGTCCAGCACATGCGCCAGGCCCTTTTTATTGGCAGGGGCACATGTCCTGTGATAGCAGTGCTGGATGGGTGTGGTGTGGGTGTAAACCAGCCATGAGGGAGTGGCTGTGGCATGCTGACAACTAGACCTGTGACCAGCAGAACCCTACAGGGAAGACCTGGGACATGTAGTGTTGTCGCCCCCCCCCCCCTGTGAGCATAGGCGGAGTGGGCTGGCCTGGCATATGCCAGTCCAGTGTAAGGGTGTGAACAATGACCCCGGGGCTCTGGGCGTGGTTCCCTCCTGGGCTGGACAAAGAAGAAACTAATGCGCGTGTCTCTGTTGTAGTGTCGGTGCCACCTGGACCGCAATCGGCAGTGTGTCACCCTGTGACCCAAGTCCCACAACATGAGCAACAAGGACGTAAAGGGGAATCACTGACCCTACATTCCTCTAAACTTCCACACTTGAAAGATCATAGACATGACACATCTGTGTGAATATGAATGTTTATTGCACATTCAGTGGAGTGTTGAAGCTGGAGCAGTACAGGGCCATACAAACCCCACTTTACATTGTTGGCCCGTGGAGGGCCAGCCAGAGTCCTTCAGGGAATGACAAGTACATCAGAAGAGGAGGAGTTCAGTCCGCAGTCTGATAGCTGTGTCATTGGTGACCAAACAGAATATGGCAGTCCAAGTGGAGGTCCAAGGTGAGTGTTGCAAAGTGCATCGGGGGACAGTGGAAGGTGATGATGCAGAGGGCAGAACCAAGCAGAAACAAGCCATATGGCACAGATGAATGCTACTGCGTCCTTCTGACCACGGAGGCAGATTCATCCGCATTTTCGTCCTCTGCTGTGGCATGTGTCTCACATGTGGGTGGTGGTGTTCTGTCTCCAGCAATGTGTGTCAGTGACTCCTCAAGGGCCGAAGGTGAAATGTCTGCCACAGTGTGTTGCACTGACACATCAGGGGCCGGAGATGTGGATGGAGTGGTAGCAGCAGCATGCATCAGCACGAGGCCTTGTGGCAGCAAGGCCATGATGAGGGTCTTTAGGGCATTGAGGGACCCAGATACCTCTCGCTGGTGTGCAGCCGTGGCAGCCGCTCTTTCCACCTGCGTCCGGATCACCAACAGACCCATGCCCCCACCACGTCTTCAACAAGGCCGACTCCGTCATCGCACCCCAACTCCGGGACATCATCAACTGCTCCTTCAACACCGCCACCTTCCCGGAGAGCTGGAAGCATGCCGAACTCAGTGCCCTCCTGAAGAAACCATCAGCAGACCCCACCGACCTCAAGAACTACCGCCCCATCTCGCTCCTCCCGTTTCCTGCCAAAGTCATCGAGAAGACCGTCAACTAACAGCTTGCCGCCTTCCTCGAGACGAACGGATCCTTCGACCACTCACAGTCCGGCTTCCGAGCCAACCACAGCACCGAGACCGCCCTCATCGCAGCCACTGACGACATCCGAACCCTGTTCGACAATGGGGAAACAGCGGCCCTCATCCTCCTGGACCTCTACGCAGCGTTTGATACTGACTGCCACCGCACCCTAGTACAACGCCTCAGCAACATCGGAATCCAAGAGAAGGCACTGGAGTGGATCATCTCGTTCCTCGCCGGAAGAACACAGAGAGTGCGCCTCCCCCCGTTCAGATCCGAGGCCACCGAAGTCATCTGCGGCATACCACAAGGATCATCACTCAGCCCCACCCTCTTCAACGTCTACACGAGCCCCCTCGCAGCCATCGCACGTCAACACAACCTCAACATCATCTCCTACGCCGACGACACCCAGCTGATCCTCTCCCTCACAAACAGCCCCGCCACCGCCAGAACCAACCTACACGAAGGGATGAAAAACGTAGCCGAGTGGATGAGGAACAGCCGCCTGAAACTGAACTCAGACAAGACGGAAGTCCTCATCCTTGGATCATCACCCTCTGCCTGGGATGACTCCTGGTGGCCCCCTGCCCTGGGCAGCGCACCCAAACCAACGGACCACGCACGCAACCTGGGCTTCATCCTGGACTCCTCCCTCTCGATGACCAGACAGGTCAACGCCGTCTCATCATCGTGTTTCAACATCCTACGCATGCTCCGAAAGATCTTCCGATGGATCCCCATCGAAACCAGGAAGACGGTCACCCAGGCACTCGTCACCAGCCGACTGGACTACGGAAACACCCTCTACACCGGAATCACAGCCAAACTGCATAAAAGACTCCAACGCATCCAGAACGCCTCCGCACGACTCATCCTGGACATCCCCCGAAACAGCCACATCTCCGGACACCTGAGAGACCTGCACTGGCTCCCCGTCAGCAAGAGGATCACGTTCCGTCTTCTCACCCATGCACACAAGGCCCTCCACGACTCAGGCCCCAGGTACCTCAACAAACGCCTGACCTTCTACACTCCCACCCGCCAGCTACGATCGACCAGGCACGCCCTCGCCGTCGTTCCACGCATTCGAAGAGCCACCATGGGAGGAAGATCCTTCTCCTACCTGGCAGCCAAGACTTGGAACTCCCTCCCCATCCACCTCCGTCTCACCCAGGACCACCTCTCCTTCAGGAAGGAACTCAAGACCTGGCTGTTCGAGCAGTAGCGGACCCCTCTCCCCCAAGCGCCTTGAGACCCTCCGGGTGAGTAGCGCGCTATACAAATTTCCTGATTGATTGATTGATGTTCTCCATGAGATCCTAATCATGTGTCCCAACTCCCGGGCGAGCTCGCTGGAGCCACTCTGACTAGACAGTCGTTCTTGTCTCAGAGTCAGGACTCTAGCAATGTCAGCCATGGTTCGTTGGAGGGCATGGAGCAGACTGTGAGTGTCCGTTAGGGACTGTCAGTGGTCCCTGATGGGACTTAGACACCCACATATAGCATCTAGTTTGGCTGCCATGCAGTCGAACACCACCTGCACTTGTTCAGCCAGCTTTTCCTGGCACCCCAACGCACGGCATTGGAAGGCCATGTGTTCCTTGTGGGGGTCCTGAAAGGCAGCCGGTGGTGGGTGCTGCCTGCTGTGTGTTCTGTGCAGGAGGTGGGTTCTCCTCGTAGCAGCTGGGCTGCCATGCTCCTGGAAGTGGGCTGCGGAGGCTCTCCATGAGCTGTTGGAGGACATCGGAGTCGAAGGTGTGGTGGTCCTCTTCGTCATCAGAGAAGAGAGGTTCGGCCTGCTCTGCAGGAGGTGTTGGATTTCCCTCTGCAATGTGAAGGGGAGGTGCATTTTCTTCACATGTCTGTTGACTGCATGACAGTGTATATTGTGACTGTTTGGGGGGAGCTGCCTATTTTATGTGGGACAGTTGACATTCCGACAACATCACAGATGTGTGTTTCTACTTGTACATTGACAACTCACATTTCCCTGTAATGCCAAATATGATTGGCCAGTTTCTACACACAAGCGGCACCAGTTGTGTCCTCTGTTCTGTTGTGGACGTGTTGCGGTTTGTACCACATCATTGTCAATGTTGATGTGCTCTGCATGTGAAAAATGAAAGTGAAAGTATGTCTTGTAAAGCATGTGTGTGTGCCGCATTTTGGGTGAGTCACCCCTGCAGCTCTGATTTAGCTGCCCTTTATCCCTCACATGAGGTATGCCACTGACGTCTGTGCTTATACAGTGCTGAGATGTTGCATATTTGGGTGCATCGGTCTCTTAGTGGGACTTAGGGTTCTGGGGCATGGTTTGTCCGCAGCTGTGCTATGCTTAATTGTGCATGTGTTACATTGTGCCCATCTGCCCCCATCCCTCTGTCCCTGGTCTTTACTCACCCTGTTGCTGTTGTGTCCGGTCATGTTGAGCAGTGCCCGGGCCCGCAACTCCTACCACCGTCTCCCCTCTGATGACTGTGGAAACCATTTCCTCCATCTCGTCCAGCTCCTCCTGTGGTGCTGGACTCCCACCTCCAGTCTGCATTCCAGAGCCTCTTGACCTCTTCCATGTTCCTCTTCAGCACTCTGACTGCATTCACCTCCTCCACGATGGAATGCCATATTCCATTTTTAGTTGCCAGTGAAACAGTGGAGGTGACAAACAGTAGTTGATGGTGTTCTATCACCTCCATTACCAGGATCCTTTTTTCTGCAAACTGAACTGCTTCTTCCAACTCTTCTTGTCCTTGCCCTTCCCTGACCCCGAGGTCCCAGGCTGGTCCTACGGGGAGCTTATGGGGTTCTAGTTGTCCTCTGCACTTGCTCCGGCTACCTCCATTGTGCTTCGCTGTTGTTTGGCTTTTGTTTGTATGGTTTTTTTCTACTTTTATAGTGCATTTGCCAGCTTTACGTGTGGGAATTGCAGGCCTGTGGATGGTATTCACTGATTTTTGTATCGCGATTGGCGTAATCGCTACTATTTTCGCGTTCGTGTTTCGCGTTCGTGTTTCGCATTTTTGCAGCATCGCGTTGATTTTAACGCGTCATTTCATGCATTATCTCGAGACTATCGCATGGTACCGCCATGTTGGAAATACCACGTTAACACAGCATTTTTTTCCTGCGAAAGACTGAGACGTGAAGAGTTGAATTAAGCTAATTTTGCGGTAGTTATCACTCGTTCTTGAGAATATGTTGAGGTTCAGTGATTTTGCGTGCTTTTAAAGTGCACAACTTTCTTTTCTAAACATGGGTTTTTGCCATGCGTCGTGACTGCCATCTGGTGTTGCCTTTTACGTAGGCCTTAGAAGTTAGTCTGCGAGCAAAGCAGTCTGACCTTTTGTGGGTCATGTGTACATTAACTAAGGTTTCCTTCGTGCGCTGGAGTTAATTTCAGAAGCTGGCCTTTCACCTGGAATTGACCCAGCCAAGCCAATTTCCCTGCAAGATCGTTATCCACTTTCCCAATCACCATTCAAGACATTTGTTAACTTTTAAGTTTCTTTACGTTTCTGTTATCTTGCACATTATCTGAAACTACTTTTCTTTACTGTTTCTTCATTTCATGGGTTACGCTTTCAATTAAGGGCTTGTCCGGGCCTTCCAGATTATTATTTAGATATGCCTAAATATTACCTTGTGGGTTGGGACACTGTAAAATGAGCTTTACTATATGATGCTGTGTGATGTCATGTATTTTCTATTGGTTGAATTTTGGTGCAGGGGCGTGCATTTTAAATGTACCTTTTTGTGTATAAATAGGGATGTCTCGCCTTAGTAAAATTGAGCAGTTTCTTGAGTTGTACACCGTGTTGTATTGCTGGAATTTCTGCTACTAGCTGCAGCTAATAAATTTGATCTCTGACGCCACCTAGAAGTATTCCGTGTCTCTGTATACCAAGGCAAGGGAACCCAGAGGACTTTGGGCGTGTCCCTGGCGCCGCTGGGTACTTGAAATCCCAGTTCTTCAGTTGGCGCGGCCAACGTGGGACGACTTCAGTGGTACCGGTCCAAGCCCGAAGATTTCGAGGAGCCACGTGAGGAAACTCTGGAGGAGGGCCCCCACTTCATCGACCCCTGCATGTCGACGTGGACCGAAGGTCTTTTCTGCGAGGCTTCCCGCTTTCCAACGGCTACGAAGGACTGCTGCCCTGACTGTCGCCTTGTCTTGGACCCTCCGATTGATGTGTGTAAAGCGAGACGATAGACGGTCTTCTGGTGGCGTGACAGATATTTGGTTAAGTATAAGTGGGTTGCTCCCACGACTTTGTCTGGTTCCTTGGTTTTGATTTGGTTGCTGCAGTACCCAAAGCCGAAGGGCTTGTATATTTACGAGTGTATCATTTTTTGATTCCCTTTGAAGTTTGAAACCAGACTAGTGAGCAAGATGCCTGGTCTTGGTAAATTTGGTAATTGGTTTGTTTGTGGTAGTAACAGGGATTCCCGATTGGAGGATTCATGTCCGATACCTCCGGTTGGAACTCCGACTTATGAGCTCTATTCTAAACAAGGAGTGGGTCCCATTACTTATAATGAAGTATGGGTCCACTACACTAAAAAGGATGGTGTTTTGCAATGGCCCCCACGTGGTAGTTTTGAAACGGAGATTTTAGACCATCTAGAAGTTAAGCTATTTAAGAAGAAAGCCCGGCCGGCAATGTTTGACTCTTTCCGCCTTTGGCGTAAGGAAGCCAAACAGAGAGAAATTAAACAAGCAAAGAGAGATAGGAAAGATAAGAATATGTCAGTACTACAAGCTGCTAGACAGTTTAAGGAAGATGGAGAAGAGCGTGTGAGTGAAGTTTTAGATAGACAGCGTTGTATGGCCATAGATAAATGTTATCCGGCCTTGCCGTCTTCTCCTCCGAAAGTGATTGAAGACCTTCAAAAAGATCCTTTGATCTCTCATTTACTGAGATTGCCACCTCCCTATGTGCAGGGTGCTACTGCGCCTCTATTACCCCCGGTTGTTCCACCCTTTGTTGTTCAACCTCCTGCTGTTGTTCAGCCACCCGGTGCTCCACAGATGGTTTTGCTTCCTCCTGCGCAACCCATTCTAGGGTCGCCAGCCTTGCTACCAGCTTTGACTCAAACTCCTTTGCCTTCTGCTTCTGCATCTTCGATTTCTACTGTTCTTGTCCCTACACCTTCTTTGCCTCAAAATACTTATTCTCCTGTTCTTATGTCTGCTTCTTCTCCTTCTGTTCAAAAACGAATGACAGAAATGGTTTCTAATTTGTTGTCACCATTGTTTGGGTCACTGAATATGACCCCTGTTTCGGAGCGTAAGCAGAGTCGTAGTCAGCTTCCTGGTTCCGAGGAACGGGCTGTGTTGGATTTGTTGGCTCGTAAATGGATTATAAATGCCTCAAGGTATAGTTTGCCAGCGGTTTGTGGAAAAGTAAATTTTGCCATGTTCTGTGTCCCTACATGTCATCCATCATATGTTATATGTGCATAATTAATATGCATATGTTATTCCCCATGTTTGATTAAAGACGCAATTACAGTTGTGTCCACCTCTAGTATGGCAGTTTCCAGTTCTCGTGAATACTACGAATATCAGGCCTATGTAAAGCTACGTTGCCACGTTTCTCAGTGTGCACGTTATTCCATTGTAAAGTCCCCGTTTCTAGGCCTCAAAAGGGCCCGGACACCAGATTCAGCTCCTGTCTCCTGTCTCCTGTCTCCTGAAGCCACGCGGAGGAGCGATACAGCCCCCACCTGTATCCTCGACCCTTCACTTATTTCCTGCCTCGCAGTGCCCGGCCCAGCCTGGCTCTGCCTCTGAGTCTGCCAAGAGTATGTTATGATTCGAGTTATCAGTACAGCCCTCCTTCTCTGCAGTCCAAAGCTACTGAATCGCATCAATAGTTACCGTCATTGTCTAGCCTTTACGGCCCCATGTTAGAGAAATACTGTATTAATGGTCATTTAATATTCTTCATCACGCACTACATGTAGAATAATGCATGCTCCAGTCTTAGAGTCTGTTAGCCTTTCCCCTCCTGACTTCTAGTTTATATCAACATGTTCTCTAAACATCAGATACTAGATACTGCTTAGGTACATGTCGCCCTGACTCTCCAGACTTCAGTCTCTGCTCCTACCACAGAGTTCGAAGCCCCCATCTTCTCCTAGTGATACGTCATTGCCAGTTTGCGCGCACCATCAGGTTAGAGGTCCCGGCTCCTCAGGTAGCCCCCTCCATGGTTTCCGCCCCATTCATGACATATTCTGTTACGTTTGCATCACATGTCTATGTATACGCCCTGTTACACCTCTTTCCACCCTTATCTTTCGCGACTGCTACGCGTCACGCCTATTGCTCCACCCACTGCTACGCCTATTGCAATGTAATGCTATGTGTTTGCGTTATGTATATATGCTCATGTACTGTTATTAAAAGTTAGCCGTCATTCCCGATCCTGTCCCCGGCAGCTGCCATCCTATTCCCGTGCAGGTCGTCCTGTTCCTGTCCTTATGCTGTATTAAACCTGCAAAACTCCTACTACCTCGAATCTTGACTCTTATTTATTGAGCTATCTGTTATTCATTTATGCATTCAAAAATAGGGTATTATTTATTTATTTACCACAGAATGGCGCCCGAATAGGGACTTGCCCTTTCCCCACGCGTCGGTGAAGCCACGCCGACCCCCTGACCCTCTGCAGTCGTGACGGAACTCTTCTGCGCACCGGCAGATATTTCTGCTTCAAGTATCCCTCAGGCCCACGGAGGAGACGGAGGAGGCGGTCCAGCATCCAGACGAGACGGTGGAGGAACGCGGCGAGTCCCGACCAGAGCCCAAGCCGAGAGTCCAAGGTCCGAGGTATCCGGAGGTCCACCCGTAACTGAAGTCCGAAGTTCGTCGTCGTAGCAGTCCAGTCCGATCCGAGGCCTTCCGTTCTTGCTGCCCGGTGAGTACCGTCGCTGGGGTAGTATCTAGACAGGGTCAATCTAAATTGACTCTGGTCCGTGGGTTGGTGGTACACAGACCCACAAACGAAGTGTTCACCTAGGTGGATACGGGTCTTGATGCGTCCCTTTATGGGACCGGTATGTTCCGTACTGTTTCAGCAGTGCATCCAGTAACTCTAGTCTGTTCCGTTCTCGAGAAATTCTTGTGTTTCTGTTCTCAGTATTCCAGGTAATATTCTGTCCGAACTGTTATGTTATGATGTTGTTCAATGTATTTCCAATGTCGTGGTATGCCTGAATTGTTCTCCCAATTGTTATTGTTCCTTGTCTATTGTATTGTGTTCCGATTCAAGTTTACAATGTCTCTCTTTTCGAGATTACGTCAGTTAAAAACTAGAAAGGGTTTGTTAGAAGAAGCAGTTCCAGTTCCGCCTAGGGACAGTCCAGGTCATTTTATGTATCAGAAGCATGGCATAAGTGCCATATTATATCTAGATTTATGGGTAGATTATACCAAACAGTTAGAGGAAAAGTATAGATGGCCCGTATCGGGTACATGGGATGCCGAGTGCATCATGAGAGTAGAAGAAGCATTATGGAAAAAGAAAGCCAGACAGTCACAGAAAGATGCCATCGAGTTATGGCGCAAAGAAGCTCATAAAAGAACCGAAAAAGAAATCAGAAAGTCAGAATTAAGTAGAGAATCCTCAGAACGAGCACAAGAAAAAGAATTAATCAAGATAGGTGAACGAATTAGAACTGAACAATCAGAGAGACAGAGGAATGCCCTTATTAAGGGTATGTATCCTCTCCTTGCCGAGGGCTTGCCAAAAGCGACCCCGGAGGCATCCAGTAACTTTCCGCCACCATTAGTCCCGACCAAGCTACGTCACAAACCGACCGCAGCTGATATTTTTATTTCGTCCTATTTGGACGACACAGTCCCAGAATATGCAAATCCTGTTCGCGCTCCGCCAGTCCCTGTAAATCAGGCACTTCCCGCTCCTCCAGACACCGGAGTACCTGTTACGGTACCCCCGGTCCAGCCCGCCATACAAGTTCAGCCTACATTTCCATTTCCCACTCTGCCAGGACGAAGAGCATCAGTAGACGACTCTAGTTTAGGGGCCGCAGGGGGAGGTCCTCCTCAGACCCCGCCGCCACATAAGCGTTTAACAACAGCCGAATTACATATGCAAGCGTCACAGCGTACGCCCAGACATCAGTCTGTAGCAGAAATAAGAAAAGCCCTTAATGAATGCGGCTATGATCCAGTCCCAGGAGAGGATAATATGGTTTTATATTCATTACGTGTAAGAAGGGTGGCCGAGTATCTAGTCACCCTACCGAATATGAAAGAAGACCTAGACAGAATATATCGTTTCATCCGTACGGGGGATGATCCAGAAAGCATTGGCGAGGCCATGTCTCAAAGGAAAGCTGAGACCCAGCTCATGATATTAAAGTTTCTGATCAATTGTCTAATAAGAGAACAAGATTACCCGTCCAAAGATCAAGCCGAAATGAGAACCCTGACAAAGTGGAGTGATAATATAGCCGAGGGTAAGCACAGAACCATCAGTGCTATGGAAAGTATGTACAAGAAAATTCGTAAAGAAATAATAAGGTTACACGATCAACGTAAAGCAGCACAAGTAAGCGAGAAAGAAAGTAACTCTGATACTGAAGAGGTAGAGGACGAGAATCCCGACAGAATAGCGTATGTAGGAAAATCTAGATTTCCAGATCGCCATTTACGCCTAGAACACAAGTCTACTTTCCATCATCCAGCACCAGAACAAGGTTCTCTAGAACAAGTATTCCAAGCTACCGATCACATTCTGAAATCACGAATCGGTTACAGTGAGTTAAGTACTATGCATGAACAAGAACTAGCCCGATCAGCAGTCCGATGGACTACTGATTCTACCACTTTTCCAGACGAAATAGTGGCACAAATGTTTCTGAAAATGCCCCCAGCCGAGCAACGACTGACGGGTATGTATATGATTCAGCACCTCATTACATTGTATGAGGGTCAGCACTCTGATCCAGGCCCGTTACATGATATCCTGAACGAGTTACTCCAGTATAGATGGAAAGGTTTAGGTACCGATTTAATTAGTGTCATTCTAGAACAGCGTCACAAATATAGAACGTTTTTGAACCCGCATTTTGTTCATGTCTCACCCCCAGAAAGTAAACCATTTTACATGGAGAGACAGAATCCGTTACGAGAAGTCCACCCAGTTAGAGGAACGGGTGGCGAACTACAACGAGTGTTTGTTTACACTCCGATTACAAAGATGGAACTCCTAGAGATGAAGAAATTAATTCCCTGTCATGATAAAGATCCAGCAGGGTTCCACCGAGAATTAAAAGACATGCTCCGTATGGGAGAATACACGTATCCAGATATAATTAAAATGTTAAAGGTTCTGCTGCCCGCAGGGGTGTATGAAAAGCTCAAGGAAAAAGAATGGGAGGTGGGAGAGAAAAAGATCGATTGGGCAGTTCTAGAAGCTGAAGATAAGGCACGAGTACCAGGTACCGGTCTTGGAGCGAAATGTAAAGAATTACCTGAATTATTGATTCAAGTTTTACCCAGATTGTTAACAACGAAAAAGGAAGACTGGGATGCAATCTCAGCCTGTAAACAGAAACAAGACGAAGATATTAGTGATTTTTATTCTAGATTTGAGAAATGTTTTAGCATCAACAGTGGCCTCAAGACAAGTAGTGAGTCATACCCTCATCTTTTTGTTACTAAATTAGTCGAGAATTCAAGTCCACCAATTAAAAATCGAGTTTTGAAAGTCGAAAGTACCTGGCAAGCTAATACCCTGTCCCAGATGTTACAGATGCTCCAATACCACCAGAATAGAATCAGGGAAGAGCAAGAACACGAGAGAAAACGTATGAAAGACACGAAAATGAAAGTACTAGTTGCACAATCTGTTCCTCAAGACAGTCAGAAGAGGGGTCCAAATCAAGCCAGTCATCCTGCAGCTCCCGTTAAAGGGAACTGCAATTATTGTAAACAGCCAGGTCATTTTATAAATGAGTGTGCAGTTCTGAAACATAACATAGCTACCGGTAAGACTAAAGAAAGACCACGTCCGCCTAGACAAGAACAAGTTTCACAGACTCCTCAGCCACAGAATGCACCACAGACAGTTACAGCACCGCAGCCCATCGCTGCAACACAGCACGTTACACAGCAGATGTACCAGTATGCACAGTCTGAGTATCCAGAGTATCAACCGTATTCATGAAACAGCCTAGAGAGGGAGGTAGGCTTGCCTCTCATCGAGATACCTGTAGATCAAGAAGGTCCCTATGTTCACAGTCAAGTACTAGGGAAAGATAGAAAGTTTTTGATTGATACAGGGGCAAGTAGGACCACAATTAGCCATGCCGAAGTTCCAGGGGCTCCGCTCTCAGGCTCAAGAAATGTTTCCCTTGGATTTTCAGGAAAACCTATCGTAAATGAAATATCAAAGCCAGTTACTCTAGAAGTAGGTCCATTGTCCCGTACTACTGATCTGTTACTTACTAAGTCATGTCCAGAAAACCTATTAGGCATTAAAACACTGAAAGAATTAGGTGCAGTTATATGCTGTTCCCCAGAGGGAATACGTCTGTTCCTACGTGACTTCAAGGGTCACTATGTATTACGAGATTTTGATCCCAGATTGTCTAATGTTCCGCAGCATTTATGGGCGCAAGGTCCAACTGATGTAGGTTACATGCAAATCACACCCCATCGTGTGACTCTCAAGCCAGGTGTAGTGTTACCACGAATCAGACAGTACAGATTGCCACCTGAGGCTGTAGCAGCCTTATCCAAAATTATTGACGAGCTCATCGCTCAAGGAGTAGTTGTAGAAACTGACTCCAATGTATGCAATTCTCCGATCATTCCAGTCATGAAATGTACTGATCCAAATGCACCCCCAGTATATCGATTAGTGATTGACCTACGAGAACTTAACAAATGTATTATTCCTCAATACCCAGTTGTGCCAGATATCTCTTCCCTGTTGACAGCCATTGATTCCGAAGCCTCATTTTTCACTGTCATAGACCTCAAGAACGCGTTTTTCAGTGTTCCCATTCATCCAGACAGCCAGTTTCTTTTCGGATTCTGTTTAAATGGAAGAAGCTATATGTTCACACGAGCTCCTCAAGGTTTCACAGAAAGTCCTAGTATTTACAGTCAAGCACTCAAGAGACAACTAGACAACATTCACATGCCAACTGACACTGCCCTGCTCCAGTATGTCGATGATCTACTGATCACAGCCCGTTCTGAACGTGCTTGCGAGCGAGCATCCCTTACAGTCTTGTATTTCCTAGCCGAGATGGGGCACAAGGTGTCCCCTTCTAAGCTTCAATTCTGTGTCCAGCAAGTGGTCTACTTGGGACACTTACTGTCCAAGAGGGGTAGGCAGTTGACACCAGACCGTATCCAGTTAATAGCGAGTCTTCCTCAGCCCAAGACCCAGAAGGAGGTACGTGCTTTCATCGGCCTCACTTCTTACTGCCGACAATGGATTCCTCAGTATGCATTCCTAGCCAAGCCACTGATACAGTTAACGACACAGGAGGCAGCCGTATCGACTGTCCTCCCTTGGACATCTGAACATACACTCAGTTTCAATGAGTTAAAGAAAGCCCTATGCCAAGCTCCAGTTCTAGCTACACCAAACTACAGTAAGCCTTTTACACTTTTCGTCACAGAACGCGAAGGTACAGCATTATCTGTTCTCACACAAGATCAAGCAGGACAATACAAGCCATGTGCTTATTTTTCGAGCACATTAGATCCTGTAGCCCAGGCTCTGCCTGCGTGCCTCAAGTCAGTTGCAGCCACAGCACTAGCTATCAGACAAAGTGATTCCATAGTCTTAGGACACTCCCTGACAGTACAAGTTCCACACTCCGTGGAAGTTCTTTTAAACCGAACACAGACTCAGCACTTGACAATTGCACGTTTAACAGGTTATGAATTGACACTGTTCCAGCCACACATAGAAATCAGACGCTGCAACGTTTTAAATCCTGCTACATTGTTACCATCAGTTACCTCGAATTCTGCCACACATGACTGTGTGGAAGTAGTTAACATTACGACAAAGCCCAGACAAGATCTGACAGATATTCCGTTACCAGATCCCGACCTGACACTTTATGTGGATGGTTCATGTATGAGAACAAGTACAGGAGAACTAGTCGCCGCGTATGCAGTGACTACCGACACCGAAGTTATTGAAACACACCGTATTGACACCCTGTCCGCTCAAGCAGCAGAGCTAGTTGCTCTGACACAAGCCTGCATACACGCTAAGAACCGGAAAGTTAATGTTTACACAGATTCACGCTACGCATTCGGAGTCGTACACGACTTTGGAGTGCTCTGGCAGGAGAGAGGTTTCATGACTTCTCATGGAACCAAGATTCAGCATGGTCTCCTTATTCAAGCTCTGTTAGACGCCATACATTTACCGACATCCATTGCTATCATGAAATGCAAAGCACATACGAAAGTTACTGACACTATTTCCCAGGGTAACGATCTAGCAGATCGCACAGCCAAGCTTACAGCACAGACTCCAGACATTCCAGTTAACATGACACACACTCCAGATCCGATTACATGTATGACAGTTAAGGACCCTACTCAAGATGTCATAGATATCCAGCTACATGCTACTCCCGATGAAATCAAGAAATGGTCCGAACAAGGAGGGGTCCAGACAGATCAAGGATGGGTGACGAAGGGTAGAGCCACTTGGTTTCTCCCCGACTCTATGGTTCAAGTCATTATCAATACCGCACATAGTCCAGCACATTTAGGAGAAAAAGCTATGTTAGACAGTATCCAGAACATTTGGTTCAACAAGCATTTACGAGCTGCAGCCAAGCAGAAAGTCCGTACCTGTATGATATGTTGTCAGTTTAATCCAGGTAAAAGTGTCCCGGTGGAACAAGGTGGATTCCAGCCTCCTGACCACCCTTTTGAAGTCCTCCAGATGGATTATATTCAGATGGAGCGATGTCGAGGTTTCAAGTATGTCCTTGTAGTTGTATGCGCCTTGTCCAGGTGGACAGAAGCATATCCAGTCCCAGATTACACAGCCGCGACCACTGCCAAGCAGTTGGTTTGTGAGTTCTTCCCCCGTTATGGACTCCCTAGGGTCGTATATTCTGATAACGGCCAGCCATTCTCATCAGAGTTAATGAAGCACGTTTCCCTTTTGTTAGGATACCAGTGGAAGTTCCATTGTGTACGCCATCCTGAAGCAGCCGGTCTCGTAGAGAGACATAACCAGACCCTGAAAATTCGCATCGCCAAAGTATGTAGAGAGAAAGGTGTGGACTGGCTAGTAGCTCTGCCAGTTGCCCTGTTTTATATGCGCATGGTCGCACATTCCAGATCAGGTCTGTCCCCGTATGAGGTCGTTTTCGGCCGCCCCCCTAACATGTGGGGTACTCCTAGACCCCGAAGTATTACCGATGTTTCAAGTAATATGCTGACAGATTACCTAGCTTCCTTGATGTCTGCCCTCAACTCTTGTCGTTCACAGGTTGCCGCCGCATTTCCAGACAACACCGAGGTGGCACCGCATGAAATCGTTCCAGGATCCATGGTCCTTGTCCGGAATTTTGACCGCTCAAGTCCGCTGGAGCCACGCTGGAAGGAGCCCCGACAGGTCCTCCTCGCCACCCGTACAGCCGTGAAGTTGGAGGGTCGCAAAGGCTGGGTGCACCTTTCACATATAAAGAAGTTTTATGGACTGAAACCCGTCTCAAAGAACATTTCCCAGGATTTGAAGGATTGCCAAAATATTGTTCTCAAGGACTGTCCCGCAAAAGACATTGCTACAAACTCTCCCCTGTTAGAGAAAACTCCGCAGCAGGAGTATAAGTTGAAACTCCGGTCTAGTAAAATAAGTCAGCCAGTTTGATTGTCTAAGTCCTCCCCTAGGTGAAACGGTTAGACTGTTTCTGACATGTATAAAATAGACCCCCATAGTGAGAGAGTTAGTCAAAACTCAATCCGATGTATCATTTTTCTATGTTTCATATTATTTCTCAGCATTATGATTTCCTGCACCAGTTATGCATTTTACCTGTGTTTCCCAGTTTCTCATGTAAATAAGTCTGCTAATGTTACAGTAGAACACACGTTTAGTGATCTACCTCCTCATGAACTCTCTTACCGCCTCGCTATGCGAAATAATTCTTTTATCCGCATGCTACATTATTCACACCAAACCAGCAATGCCACTAATTGTTGGGTGTGTGGTCGACTTCCCCCTTTCCAGACACCGAAGGGAGTTCTGCCACTCTTTCCTTATCCTTTTTCACATAATGGTTCGTGTGGAGCATGGTCCACGTTAACGTTATCCTCAACAGATATGTCTTTTCTTAACAGTACGTGTTTTCCAGACAAGCAAGGTCTCCCCCACAGAACCGGGTTAGATCTAGAAAATGAAGTGTACAATTTAGGTAATTATTCTTCGAATTTCATGGTCCTGAATGTTCAGTCTGATTCCACTCCAGATTTACCTGCAATTTCAGTACTACCAGTCAAAGGCGAATTATGTGTCCGAAATAATGGTTCTACACACATAGGACATAGTGATTGTACTACTATTGTCAAGTATAGTGACAGTAGGAAATCTATTTTCAAAGCTTCACGTCATTCTTATTTTATTAGTGGTCAGACAGCATATGTTCGTCTGCCCCTCGATTGGGCGGGAACCTGTTATATTGCCTTCCTACTGCCACCTGTTTTTCTAGCCCCACCCGACTACCATAGGAATTCCCACCTAGTACATACTAGACACAAGAGAAACCTCCCGATTGTCGATTATACTGAAACTGCTCTAGAACAATATATAGATATCAATAAAGGTGTCTTCCCTTATTTAGGTACAGTTGTGAATAGTAAACTGATACGTAGATTAACCAGAACACTCGAAGCCGTAGTAATTGAGACTACTTCTGCTCTAAGTAATTTAACCGAGGAACAATCCTTTATGAGAATTGTCGTGCTCCAGAATCATCTCGTCCTTGACGTCATATTGGCCGATAGGGGCGGGGCCTGTAGAGTCATCGGATCTAGTTGCTGCATTTTCATTCCAAATAACGCGCCGTCTGTTTATTCAGCTATAACCAGACTCCATAAAATTGCTCATCTGTTACACCAAAATCCAGGCACCTGGACATGGTCCGGTTGGTTCTGGAATATAATTTCCGCCTGGGGATGGAAAGTCTTGTCCTTTCTAGGTATTGCAGTAGCGATCATATTCAGCTGCTGCCTCTGTATACAATGTGGCCCTGCGATTTGCGGCATTTGTGCTACCTCTTGTATTCCTAGTCCCAAGTCCCGTTCTAAATCCCGTTCCAAGACAATTCGAGACGAGCAAATGATACTGTATGAAATGATAGATGGTATCATGAATATTGATGTTTCCTGATGAAACGTAGTGACAAGGAGGGAATGTGGAAAAGTAAATTTTGCCATGTTCTGTGTCCCTACATGTCATCCATCATATGTTATATGTGCATGATTAATATGCATATGTTATTCCCCATGTTTGATTAAAGACGCAATTACAGTTGTGTCCACCTCTAGTATGGCAGTTTCCAGTTCTCGTGAATACTACGAATATCAGGCCTATGTAAAGCTACGTTGCCACGTTTCTCAGTGTGCACGTTATTCCATTGTAAAGTCCCCGTTTCTAGGCCTCAAAAGGGCCCGGACACCAGATTCAGCTCCTGTCTCCTGTCTCCTGAAGCCTCGCGGAGGAGCGATACAGCCCCCACCTGTATCCTCGACCCTTCACTTATTTCCTGCCTCGCAGTGCCCGGCCCAGCCTGGCTCTGCCTCTGAGTCTGCCAAGAGTATGTTATGATTCGAGTTATCAGTACAGCCCTCCTTCTCTGCAGTCCAAAGCTACTGAATCGCATCAATAGTTACCGTCATTGTCTAGCCTTTACGGCCCCATGTTAGAGAAATACTGTATTAATGGTCATTTAATATTCTTCATCACGCACTACAAGTAGAATAATGCATGCTCCAGTCTTAGAGTCTGTTAGCCTTTCCCCTCCTGACTTCTAGTTTATATCAACATGTTCTCTAAACATCAGATACTAGATACTGCTTAGGTACATGTCGCCCTGACTCTCCAGACTTCAGTCTCTGCTCCTAGCACAGAGTTCGAAGCCCCCAGCTTCTCCTAGTGATACGTCATTGCCAGTTTGCGCGCACCATCAGGTTAGAGGTCCCGGCTCCTCAGGTAGCCCCCTCCATGGTTTCCGCCCCATTCATGACATATTCTGTTACGTTTGCATCACATGTCTATGTATACGCCCTGTTACACCTCTTTCCACCCTTATCTTTCGCGACTGCTACGCGTCACGCCTATTGCTCCACCCACTGCTACGCCTATTGCAATGTAATGCTATGTGTTTGCGTTATGTATATATGCTCATGTACTGTTATTAAAAGTTAGCCGTCATTCCCGATCCTGTCCCCGGCAGCTGCCATCCTATTCCCGTGCAGGTCGTCCTGTTCCTGTCCTTATGCTGTATTAAACCTGCAAAACTCCTACTACCTCGAATCTTGACTCTTATTTATTGAGCTATCTGTTATTCATTTATGCATTCAAAAATAGGGTATTATTTATTTATTTACCACAGGTTATGGATGTTTTCTTTCAGTGGGAGCCGCCTAAGCAAAGGTATGTTTTTAATGTGATGTGTATGTTTTTGCATCAGGAATGGGAAGATAATGATTTGGGTTTGATCCCGCAGGAACTACTTGATGTTCAGTCGGATTTTGCTAAAGGGATGATAGTGGAATCTGATATTACAGATGCCGTAGAGATACTGGCTTTTAGATCTAGCCTTCCGCCTCAGACATTGTACGAACCTGATTCCTAGTGGAGAAGTGTGGCTCACTGGTTAGAGGCGGCAGACCTGGAAGCAGAGGTCAGCCCGGGACCAGGGTTCAATTCCCGGCTCGGCGGGGTCTTGAGTCCTAAAATGTCCATGGACTCGACAATTCTCGCTCCGGTGCCTACTCGATTCACGGGTTCACACTCTGCGACTCTGGGCAATAGCTTGCTTAATCTCCACAACGGCCCCTCGTGGCGGGATGCCTGGCTTTCACCTTGCGGATACCCTGCTGGGGTTATCTCACAGGGGAATACCAGGACGGTGTTCCCTAAGCAAGCGCTTAGAAACCGCTTGGTGATTTGCGCTATATAAATTCCTGTACATTTACATTCCTCTGTTAGAAGAAAAGCGAGACAGTACCCTATGAGAGAAGTTCCTCCTGTATGGAAAGAAGCAGTTCAGGCTAATGTAAATCAGGGTATTCAGGCCGCTCCGGCTCATTTTCAACGAATATGGGTACATGTCTCTTGGAAGAGAGCAGAGGTCTTGGCTCTTAAGCAGACCTTACCTGACCCTCGTAAGAATCCTGCTGGTTATTACAAGGAGTTGTCCCAGACAGTTGAAGCGTGTATTATGAATTTAGCTGACATCGATATGTTGATGGGTAATGTAGTCCCCCAACCCTTGTGGGCGAAGATTCGTCATGAGAATCATGCTGCTGAATTAAGTGATACCTGGGCGAATATTGTTGCCGCAGATGGTAGACAGGAGGGAGGTGCTAAACCTGAACCTCTAGTTTCAGAATTATTACCAGGTAGAATTATTAATCTGATGAAAACGATGATGCCCGCTTTACGAGTAAATTGGGATAAGTTAGCAGCATGTAAGCAGAAGAAAGACGAGAGTGTATCTGATTTCTTCACTAGGTTTGAAGAGACGTTTATTGATCATAGTGGTCAGGATATGAGTACGGAGGGTGGTCAAAGGTTGTTTGTGGATACATTTGTCTTTAATTTGCTTCCCGAACTTTCTAATAAGTTAAAGGACTCTGAGAGTTCATGGGCTGTCTCTTCGTCGGCCCAGATATTGGCTACTGCACAATATTACGAGAATAGGGATAAAGATGAGAAGGATAAAGTGGAGAAGAAAACTAAAGAGTTAAAGACGAAAGTTCTTTTGCAGCAAGCTTATCCGCCTCGTCAGAAACAGCCTCAGTTTCAGCAACCTCCACAATTTCAGAGATTGTTACAGAAGCCTGAGCCTTATGTTCAGCGAATCTTTCCTGGCCCTAATCAGTGTGCCTATTGCAGAGAGGAAGGTCATTACAAGCATAGTTGCCCGGCTTTGTTACAGCGTGCGAATGGTGTATCTGGTCAGAGAGGTCGTGGTAGTTTTCAGCAAGCTCCTAGGGGTAGGGGACGTGGTGTGATCCCTCAGAATGAGCGTTCCTCTTCCCTTCAGAATTCTGTGAATTATTTTGACAGACAGAATGTTCCGAGTGGTCAGTCTGCCCAGTATTATGTTGAGGATTACTATGTCGAAGGTGAGTGTTCTGGTTATAATGATAACTAGGACAGCCAAGGACAAAGAGAGGGAGTAGTGTCAGTTCCAGTAGACCAGAGTGGACCTTATGTTGAAGTGATTACATCAGGTGTGGTAGAACCTTTTCTTTTGGATACTGGTGCGATGAAGAGTTCTATTATGCACTCTAAACTTCCTGGCGCACCTTTGTCTGGCTTGACCAATGTTTCAGTAGGATTTTCAGGCGCCCCAGTTCGTAATCCGGTTTCTAGTCCTTTGTCCCTTACCATTGGCCCTTGTGAATTGGAAGCTCCACTTATTTTGACGACTGGTTGTGGTGAGAATCTGTTGGGTTTGGACTTGCTGAAAAGATTGTATGCGACATTGCATTGTTCTCCTTCGGGAGTACAACTTACCCTTGGTAAGAAAGTGATTTCTCCAATGTATTTGTCTAAGGATTGTTTGCCACTGGAATTGCGTTCGCTTCCTGATACACTTTGGGCTACAGGTCCAAATGATGTTGGTCTTTTGCAGATTCCACCTTATGTTGTCACCCTTAAGTCAAATGCTAGGCTACCTCGTATTCCCCAATACAAGATCTCGAGTGATGGTGAGAGAGCTCTTTTATCAATTATCTATGATCTAGTTGAGAAGGGTGTAGTTGAGGAAACGAGAGGTAATGTGTGTAACAGTCCTGTTTTGCCTGTTCTTAAACGTACTGATGCTTCTCAGCCACCTGTGTACAGGTTTGTGATCGACCTTCGAGAGGTCAATAAGATAGTAGTGCCGCAGTTTCCTGTGGTACCTGATATCACTGCTTTGTTGACTTTGATTCCTACTTCGGCAGCTTGGTTTTCTGTCATCGATTTGAAGAATGCTTTCTTCAGTATTCCTATTGCTGAGGAGAGCAGGGATATTTTTGGCTTCTCATTAGGAGGCCGAAGCTTCCGGTTTAAGAGAGCTTCCCAAGGTTATTGTGAAAGTCCCTCCATCTATAGTCAAGCGTTGAAAACTCAGCTTGACGGTTTTGTGTTACCTGTTGGTGCTACTCTTATTCAGTACATCGATGATTTGTTGATTACTGCTGATGATGAAAAGATTTGTAAAGAGGCTACTCTTTCTTTGTTGCGGTATTTGTCTGACCTTCATCATAAAGTGTCACCTTCAAAGTTGCAATATTGTCGCCAAGAAGTGACCTACTTAGGTCATCTCTTGTCGAAGGAGGGAAGGAGATTGACCCCAGAACGAATTCAAGCGATTGCGCAAATGAATGTACCATCCACACAGAGAGAAGTGCGTGCCTTTTTAGGTATTACATCGTATTGTAGACAGTGGATCCCCAATTTTTCCTTGCTAGCGAAACCACTGTTGGCATTGACTCTGAAAGATACTCCGCATCCTCTTCCTTAGTCTGATGAATGTCAGAAAAGTTTTTCTGAACTACGCAATGCATTGTGTTCGGCTCCTGTGTTGGGTACTCCAGACTATAGTAAGCCTTTCACGTTGTACGTGCACTAGAGAGAAGGTTGTGCGTTGTCAGTGTTGACACAACCATTTGGGGACAAGCAGCGTCCATGCGCGTATTTTTCAGCAACGTTAGACCCAGTTGCTAAGGCATTGCCGAGTTGTCTGAGAGCTACAGCTGCAGCGGCTGTTTCTATTCGACAGTCTGCTGGTTTGGTATTAGACAATACGTTGATTGTGATGGTCCCACATGCAGTGGATACCTTATTGAACAGGACTAAGACACAGCACCTTACTAGTGCACGTCTATCAGGTTACGAGTTGACATTGTTGGCTAGTCATGTTCACATTAAACGATGTAATGTGCTGAATCCAGCTACTTTGTTACCGATCTCTACAGAGACGGATCCTCAGGAACAGCATGATTGTTTTCATCGTACAGAGGAAGAAACGAAGGCTAGAGTTGACCTGAGGGATACTCCCCTTACGGATGTTGAAGGTACCCTATGGGTAGATGGTTCATGTTTTAAGCTTTCGAATGGTGAAACGACTGCAGCGTATGCTATTACAACTTTACATACAGTTGTTGAGACAGCACGCATACCACAGAATTCTGCGCAAGCAGCAGAGTTGATTGCATTGACGAGAGCGTGTGTGTTGTCAGAAGGAAAGCGAGTGAATGTTTACACCGATAGTCAGTATGCGTTTGGTGTTGCCCATAGTTTTGGGCGTTTGTGGAGAGAGCGTGGTTTCCTTACTTCGCATGGGACAAAAATACAGCATGGGCAGTTGGTGAATGAACTTTTGGAATCTCTCACTCTCCCAAAGCAGATTGCAATTATGAAGTGTAGTGCGCATAAGAAAGTTGTGGACGATGTTGGTCGAGGGAATGCGTTTGCAGATGAAGTTGCGAAGGAAACGGCGAAAGACATGATGAGCCGTATGTATGTTACAGGCCCAGCTAATTGGGTTATGGCTGGTAGAATGTGTGAAGACACAATAGAAAATGTGAAAACGATTCAGGCTGAAGCGACTGAGAAAGAAGTGAGTGTTTGGAGAGAGACTACGGGTATGTTGGATTCGACAGGTTGTTGGGTTGAGTTGTCAGAACACCAGCGATGGTTGTTGCCTGATGCGTATGTGCTCCCAGTGGTTACAATGACTCATGGAATGGCTCACATAAGTTCGAAGGGAATATGCAAGTTGTTGGCTCCAGTTTGGCAGAATGCTGGAATTCCGAAATGTGCAGAGAACGTGGTGAAACATTGTATGATTTGTCTGAAGTATAATCCTGGTAATGGAACTCCAACTCCAGCTGGTCATTTTGCTCCTCCAATGTATCCGTTTGAAGTGATACAGTTAGACTACATTCACATGGAGAGATGCAATAATTTGAAGTATGTCCTTGTGGTTGTTTGCGCCTTTTCCAGGTGGATAGAGGCCTACCCCCTAAAAGATAATACTGCCTTGTCTACAGCCAAGGTTTTGCTGAGAGAGTACTTCCCTAGGTATGGTTTGCCGAGAATTGTATGGTTGGACAATGGGAGTGAATTTGTGGGTCAAATCATGAAGAAAGTGTGTGCTGGATTGGGAATAAATCAAAAGTTCCATGCAGCGAATCACCCCCAGTCTGCTGGACTTGTTGAATGTTACAATGGTACCTTGAAGCTGAAATTAGCTAAGGTACAAGCGAGCACTGGTCTTACATGGCCGGATGCCTTGCCGTTGGCTCTTTTGTCAACAAGGATGAATGTGCATTCTCGAGTGGGACTTAGTCCGTATGAAATCGTGTTTGGTCGTCCTGCGAATGTTTGGGGTGTGCCTCGTCCTAAAGAATACAGCAGTATTGAGTACCCTATGTTGGTGGATTACTTACATGACTTGACTGCTAAATTACGTGTTCTCCACCAACAGGTCTATGACAGTCTACCGACAGCAACTGCGGATCCAGGACACACAATTCAACCCGGCGATTATATTCTCACGAAGAATTTTCAACGAACAAAGAATTTGGAGCCGAGGTGGACTGGACCGCATTTAGTTTTGTTAGTGACTCGAACTGCTGTTAGAGTAGCTGGCAAGAAGAACTGGGTGCATGCCACCCACTGTAAAAAAGTTCCATTGCCCTTACCATATGACAAGTGGGTGAGGGGAGGTATAGCCGATTCTGAATGTGAAAAAACTCCTAGATTTGTTCCATTTAGTGATGCTCATTTGACATGGACACGGTCAGAACGCGAGGATGATGATGTTCTGCAAGCTGCTGTGCCTCCTCTTCTAAAGATTGACACCACCAATCCGGAACTTTTATGTAAGGATCCAACTGTACCCAATAAAGAACGCTATGATCTAAGACCGCGAAAGACTGTACATATGGACAAATAAAGTTGAAACTGGAATTTTTTATATAGTGAATTACACCTCGTCAGATCAAGAGACTTTTTTTTGCTTTTTCCTTTTTCGAGTCACCATCCGGACTCAGCTGTAAGGTCGCGGTGTAAAGACTTGGGAGTGCAAGCCGAAGACACAAGGTCGAGGTTCTGGTTGGTCTCAGGGCGTTCCCTGGACTGACAGACGCATTCCTTAGCACGGAACACCCAACCGCCGCGAACAGCACGGTTAGAGGATGGAGTCTTTTGGGTCTGAGAAAGGTGTTGAGAAAAGTGGTTTCAAAATGAAAATGTGTACATTGGTTCATAGCAAATGTTTTTTTAATAATGTGTTTCCTTATGCTTGTGAATATTACGTTAGCTTGTGTGGGTTGGATTTTCTATGTCATACAATTGCCGCTTACATCTACCTCCCAACCTACTCTTTCTTTTTCTACTGCATCTCCACATGAGTTTCATACGTTACCTGAACATGAACAGACAGGAAGATCAGAATTTGTGAATAATTCATTTATACAGATGTTGCATCAGCATCAGCTAGTCATAAATACCACAAATTGTTGGGTGTGTGGTCTTATGCCACATACTACAGACAAGGGAATGCCATATTTGGTTTTGCCTTTTTCACCTAATGGGTCAGTTTGGGCACTCCAATCAATGTTTATCTATGCGAACGAAGCCTCTCCAGTGCGTTCTGTTAACGATAACGTGAGCAAGAATGCTTTGATATGGGGAATAGTCGATATGATTAGAGATATTGACGCGTATAATGCTATCCCTAAAGATGAGGTACGAGCATATGTCGGTTGGAATAAGAAGACATATAGTGTTAGCTTGACGGAGAAAGAAAGACAGCGATTGTACCCCACCGAGGTCATCTTTGTTTGCAAGGTAATGGTCAGAATCCGAGAGCTCAGCTTGGTAAGAGTGTGTGTGTTCACACATACGTTTATACGTCCCAGAAATCTCATCCGTTCGTGCCAGCTAAAGGCACGTATTTTGTTTGTCACGATAGAGCATACACATGGTTGCCATCTGATTTTTCCGGCACATGTTACGTGGCATTTTTGCTTCCCCCTACATACACTGCTGTTTCCGATTACCATAAGACAAGATATGGTAGAGGTGTAATCGATGCGAAAGATACTGTCGCACAAGAAGTTGGAGACTTCTTCAAGGGTGTCCTACTCTTTTGGGGTCCTATGGCTAATAGTAGGAATATTCGTCAGCTTACGAGAGTGGTTGAGGCCACTATAAATGAGACTGCAGGTGCCCTCAGAAATATTACAGCTGAGCTTCAAGCGGATCGCCTTATGACATTACAAAACCGCTTTGTTTTAGATATTATACTTGCAGATAGAGGTGGGGTATGCAAATTGATTAGATCTAGTTGCTGCGTTTTCATACCAGATAATGCCCCGACAGTGTACCAAGCCATCTCTAGACTACATAAGATCTCTGAGTCTATTCATGTGGACGAAGGTAACTGGTCGTTGATGGGATGGTTATGGGAATCGCTGTCCAAATGGGGATGGAAGATTCTGATGTTCCTTGGTATGGCGTTAGCTATCTTTTTCTCATGCTGTTTATGCATCCAGTGTGGTTCCGCCATTTGAAGTCTTTGTGCTACGATCTGTGTGAGAAGACCAGTCCAGAGAGAAGTGAAGGATAATAAGATGATGTTACAGCAACACCTTGATGACCTGATGAGAATAGATATAGACCTAGATTCAGATTGACATGAGTTTAGGCTATTGCCTACGTAATGGCAAAAGGAGGGGCTGAGGTTCTGTGATTTTGCGTGCTTTTAAAGTGCACGACTTTCTTTTCTAAACATGGGTTTTTGCCATGCGTCGTGACTGCCATCTGGTGTTGCCTTTTACGTAGGCCTCAGAAGTTAGTCTGCGAGCAAAGCAGTCTGACCTTTTGTGAGTCATATGTACATTAACTAAGGTTTCCTTCGTGCGCTGGAGTTAATTTCAGAAGCTGGCCTTTCACCTGGAATTGACCCTGCCAAGCCAATTTCCCTGCAAGATCGTTATCCACTTTCCCAATCCCCATTCAAGACATTTGTTAACTTTTAAGTTTCTTTACGTTTCTGTTATCTTGCACATTATCTGAAACTACTTTTCTTTACTGTTTCTTCATTTCATGGGTTACGCTTTCAATTAAGGGTTTGTCCGGGCCTTCCAGATTATTATTTAGATATGCCTAAATATTAACTTGTGGGTTGGGACACTGTAAAATGAGCTTTACTATATGATGCTGTGTGATGTCATGTATTTTCTATTGGTTGAATTTTGGTGCAGGGGCGTGCATTTTAAATGTACCTTTTTGTGTATAAATAGGGATGTCTCGCCTTAGTAAAATTGAGCAGTTTCTTGAGTTGTACACCGTGTTGTATTGCTGGGATTTCTGCTACTAGCTGCAGCTAATAAATTTGATCTCTGACGCCACCTAGAAGTATTCCGTGTCTCTGTATACCAAGGCAAGGGAACCGAGAGGACTTTGGGCGTGTCCCTGGCGCCGCTGGGTACTTGAAATCCCAGTTCTTCAATGTCCCTAAATTTCACAATATGCCTTTATTCACATGAAAATCGCTGTGTGAATAAATCCTTTCACAAATGTTAAAGTGTATTTTTTTAATTAAAAATGCAGTTTTGCGTTTTAAGAAAGGCTACCTGTATGTGTAATGTGTGTGTAATTCTGGTAGTTTTCCCCGGGCCCAGACTGTTAATTCTGAAGAAAATGTTGTGAATGGTGGCTCTGCAGTGGGAAGGAAATGCATGGAATGTGTGCATAGGCAGGTGCAGCATGTGTAGCTGTAAACTGGCCCCACATCCTGAGGATGCCTTTCAGCAGGGTCTGGTTGCTAAGCAAGAAGCAGTGAGCATGCTGGGACTTGTAGACACAAAGGGGAAAACACAGAACATCCAATCATCATGTGAAAATGCTGCAAGTAATCTTCAGGTGAGCTGACTCAATAATAACTACAGATGGTGTCTGTTATACCACCACTGCTACAAATAAAACTGGATGCATGAGAGCAATTTAAGGCAATGATTTCGTTTGTAATGAAACCATGATCGAAACTGATCCAAATGTAAAACCTGCCAAACCTAACTCAATGTAATTAATGTCCTAGAAAAAAACAATTTTGAATTGCAAATCATACTAATTCAAAATGAGCGTTTTTCGATTTTAGTCATTTAAAATCACAAAGCATACAAATTCATAAAAACATTTGATAAATACTTTAAAATTAAAAAGTAAATTAAGTTCCACAAAGTGCATAAGTGCGTTCAAGAAAAGGCAGTTAACCTACAAGGTTAATACAGTCTAGTCAATGTTCAAAATAGGTTTATCCATTTACACTTTTCCTAACTCTCAATATATTCTTCAGAAATCCAGACATGGCACATACAGTTAAAATACTGTCTAAAAATTGTAGATATAAAAAGGCTGGTCTGCATTGCCTCCATCCCCCCCTGCTTTAACAATGGGAGGATCCATCTAACTCTTTCCTTTACTTAGAATTTACAAAACAGCGTCTCGTGGACAGTAGATTGTGGTGACACATTGTCACAAGGGCAGAGTTCTCTGGACCAATCGTTAATCCCCGGATAATTAACCAGTCGATGGAAGCTATTGAACCTAAATCGGGTTAAAAGGTATCTGTCATATCCCTCAGTACAACATAAAAGATAGTGGTTGGATAACATACGTGATCAAAGTCAATTGATGCTGGGCTACCATCCCTTTGTTCATCTCCAGGGCAGCTCTAACTGACTCTAAATGGGTCAAGCAGGTTAATTTAAACTCCTTCCTGGAGATAGAATTCAATTTCTCTGGGGAAGTATAATAATCTGGATGCCCTTTATCAATCATAAAGCATACAATATTTGCTTGATAATTTTATGCAAAATTTTATATTTGTAGAAACTTGGTGTGGCGTGTATGACCTAAATCACATCGTCATTAGAAAAGTGCAGGACTGATGCACCAATCGCCGTCTTACTTCCATTTACTTAACTGGGAGGTTGGGGGAAGAGTTGCTCCCTACAGAGTAACTGCATTTCCCCATGCCACAATTAGGCCTCCATTGAATAGTATTTGCATGGGGCTTCACCCGTATATTCAAAAGGAGTAAATTTGCTGTCTCCTCTATCAATGATTCTCTGTTATACCCGAGACGTTCCCGCGCCGCCTCCAGAGATGCCCACCCAGATATAAGATCATAGTGTGTGTGCAAACTTGGCCTGTTGATTGCATTCTCTAGTGCAGCGGTCATTATTGGTTTTCACAATTTGTATCAATCTCTCTCCAATATATTGGGATCTGGGCAGAATCTGTTGCTGTACTAGCTGGAACTCTGCACTGATTACTCATCAGGGCCCCAAGGAATCCTCCTCTTCGTCATATTCTAATAGGCCAGTCTCCTGCTCCCAATCACTTCTCAACTTCTCTAAGGGGTTTAAAGAAGTATTAACTCTTGTTTTCTAGATCTGGAAGATAATGTCTTTCGGAAGTGGTTCAGAGAGAACACTAGTCTCTATCTGAGAGTAGGGTTCTATGATTGAGCCCCCTGTTATGTAGGATGCAAGTATGAATATGTGTCTGCCAGCTCATATTTTTACTTGGGTAAAACTACGGGTATAGGTCCTCCTCCTTCCCAGACATCTCCTAATTTGGCAATACCTATGTAATCCCATTTCAGGAATACCATCAGATTTCCCACTTCATTTACCATGCCGCTATCATGTAGTGGTGTTTCTCTGGTCAGTATTTCCTCCAGTCACAGTTATTTATTCAGTTCTCTCCACACTTTCAAGACTGATGTTGTGTGCCCTGGAAGCATCTTAACTGTTTTGGCTCTTTAGAGGACGTGGGGGGACTCCTTAAGGCCCAAAGTATGCCTATCAATCCATAGGGCTGATTCCTCCTGAAGGTGGAACACCTGTTTGTTGACCACCTCTAACAGGGCCTCCCAATAGTATTTTTGTATATCTCAGCAATCCCTCCATTGTAGACTCTCTTGTCAGTTTATTGAATGCTATGCAGTGTGGTTTCCTAATGTCGTGCGTTTCCTACACAATCCATTGTAGTTCTACGTATGTTAGCCTAACTGTACACGTTGTAGGCCTCATTTTCCTTTGCACAAGTTAATATATAAACACACTTGCTTTTATGCCACATTGTACTTTCAGACGGAAACTGCATATGTTTTCGAGTTCTGTTCTTTTCCGGGGATTTAGTCTGGACACCATAGACAAGGTCAAATAACAATGTCCCTTGTTATTCTTTCTGGCCAGGCACTAGCACCTAGACATTACACAAGAATACAGCTGTTGTTTATGTGCACACATGTCCTATCATATAGATAAGTACATGAGCCAAAAACACACACATGGAACGAGACTTCTGGGATAAGAGCACAGCATCTGCTGAGATGTAGAACATCCATCTGTGAAAGCTAACGTACGAGGTCTGCCAGTAATCCCAGAGATATTTGATATATAATCATTTAGATTCAGTAGCAAGGGAGGGGGTGGTTAGGTTACTCTGTCCTTTAGAATGACAGGGCTTTTCATTTTATATGGATTATTAACCAAGCAAACAGTATTTTTACTATGCATTTGTTTTCTAATTGTGGCAAGTACACTGCATTTCAGAGCACAATAGTTTAAATAAATATTCTAAACTTTCTTTGTGTCTCGCAGTTATTTTATCATGGACAAGTATGAGTGAAAGAGCGAAAGGGTGTGCCCTGTTTCCACGATCCCTGAGTGTTTCAAGAATGTTGTTCTAGGAGGCCAATTCACTTACTTCTCTGGTAAGGTTAGCCATCATAGCTGCTATGATCCCAGAAAACACGATGCTCAACATCCGGTTCAACAAATTTGTCACAAGAGCGGCCCAAAAACTAGGAACGACACGTCTGCAAGCACTCCCGCCTCAACCTGCACTCCTGTGAAGTCGCTTGAGCCTCCAACGATCCTCTGAACACTGAGCCAATCCTCAAATGCTACTTTTGTTTCTACTGTTTCACTTCCTCTCATTTTATTTTTTAGAACGTTAATCTCTGTCTATTTTTAATGTGGACAATTATGAACATATAACCACCAGAGACATTTCGCTCAAGTGAACTTTTCACAACATCACCGCTTCTTTTTAAACCATTTTGTATCTACAATCTGCTTTTTAACTCTTGGTAATATCACCGCTTCTTTTTAAATCATTTATATCATTGACCTGCTTTTTAACTCTTTTGTCTATAAGAGGTACTCCTTTTAATTGTCATGATTTTAAGTAATCAAACAATAAAGTCAAATTGAATTGAACTGGTAAGGTTAACAGGTCAAATGAGGCACTGTGGCTAGTCAGACTCAGACTCATAGATACTGAGGTGGTATGGTGACTTAGTCTCTACCTACTAATGTTCTATGGTTCCAAGCATAATTGTGTTCCAGAGCAGAATCCCTGCAACAGACCCCTGTGTCAGTTTATTGAATGCTAAGCAGAGTGGTTTCCTAATGCATAGGAGATGCCTAACCTCCACTTCCAGCTTCCTAAAGAATGACAGACGGACCAAGTGTGAATTATTTCGGAAAATGCTTAAAAGTTTTGGTAGGGCTATAATTTTAACCATGGCTGTTCAGCCCACGAATGATCATGGTAGTGATCTCCGATCTCTCAAATCATTTTTAAATTTGTCTAGCGGATTATATAGGTTGTAGCGAAAGAACTCCTTGGGGATTTGGTTAGTGGGTACTCATGGGATTTTTGCAGCGACCATCCAGTCCGCTAAAATATAAGGGATTCCTCCCAATTTACCTGATATCCAAATATTTGCCAAATATCGTGACGACTTGCAATTCTCAACTCAGGCTGTGATAAGTAAAGGAGCAGAGTATTCACATATAACAATATTTTCTCTTCACATTAGCCTTACGATCATGGGCCCCTTACAAGTGGACCCTTTCGGATCCAGCATGCCAGAGGTTCCAGAGCCAGCACAAAGATCATGAAAGACCCCTGCTTTGTCCAACCTGTCCCAGTTGGAAAGAGGAACAACATGTCATTAACACTCCCTGACCACAATCTTTTGTAACAGCAAATGTACCCACTGCCTGTATGGTGGCCAAACCCTATCCGTGCTAGGAGTTCAAGCATTTAGGACCACTCCGTGTGTCAAAGGCCTTGGTGGCATCAAGTGACAGAACTACCAGCGGCTCTGCCAGTCTATTTGTGTTTTTCATGCATTCAGAAAGCCACCTTACTTTAAGTCTGGTTTACTTGTTTGGAATGAAGCCAAATTGGTCTGGGCATTTGAGGGGAGATCACCTTTGTTGATCGAGTAGATAAACCCTTGCCAGAATCTTGATCTCCATGTTAAGATTGGAGATGGCCTATATGAGGCACAGTCATCTGTGGTTTGTTATCTTGGAGTATTGCCATCATCATGGCAAGGCACTGATCCTTGGGTAGCAAGGCCTGCTAGTAGGCCTCTGTAAGAATGTGGAAAATGTGGGAGAAAGTTTCCTTGAGGCCAACTTATAGACCTCTACAGGAAGACCATTAGGCCCTGGTGCTTTACCTGACTGCAAGTCTCTGATTGACTCCGCAATTTCATCTGCCATTAAGTCAGCCTCCCGGGCCATCCTGTCCTTCTGTAAGAGTCTGGGTCTTTTAATGTGCCTTAGAAAGATCTCCATCTGTATCCTCTTACTTTGAGGCCTGTACGGGAGTGGGTAATAATTAGCAAATGTTTCCATGATCAGAGTGTTGCTTTGGGTCTTATTTCCTTCTTGGTCATCAGCTTGTGCACCCAATTTTTACTGCATTTTCTCTGGCCTAGCCATGCTGATAGTTTCCCCAATTTTACTTTGGGAGGAGATGAAACAGGTATGCACCTCGCTTGTTGCCAGGGCCTGATATTCCTGCTGCTTCAGACGAAGCTGGTGAACTATTGTGAACTATCAACTTAAAGTGTAAGGATATCTGTCACAAGTGGGGTTGCCTGTTTCTTTTTCTTTGCCCCTGCTATAAACAAGATGAAATGTCCAACTTTAGAAAAAAAAAGGAGCGTGTAAAAGTCCATAAATGCTTTTTCTCTCCAAAAATGTAAAGAATAGTATTCATTCCATAACTCTTTCCAGTTCACATTCAACAAATAATCACTTGTGAGTCTTGTGTTTCTGAGTACGAATCCAAATTGTATTCAATCAGTGCTTTCCATAAGAAGCAGTCCATGCAGCCCAGCCAACGCGTTTCGTCCCTACGGATATCATCAGGGCTCAAGATCCACATTAAATTCAAAGATTCGGTTCAAGACTCCCAAGTGATTATTTGTTGAATGTGGACTGGAAAGAGTAATGGAATTAATACTATTCTTTGAATTTTAAGAGAAAAAAAGCATTGATGGACTTTTACACGCTCCTTTTTCTTCTAAAGTTGGACTTTGCATTAACTTGGCCAAGGGGCAGTAGGACCACATAAAGTTGAGCATAAAAGTGTGCCTTGATATTACACCAGTGCACCCGTGTTTTTAGCCCTCTACTGCCAGTTGTATAGTTTAGGATTGTAAACAAGATGGCCTGACCCCTGATGACTGTCTTGTAGGCCTCCCATCCTTTTATATGCAACTGCACCTTGGGGACATTTTCAGTGTAAAAGTCAGTGGTTGTCTGGAGCTTAGGGATTTGCTCCAATTTATTTTTCTTATAGGTCTAAAGTTTTAATAAAGATCTAACATCCCACCAATTACCAGAAGAATAAGACTCTCACATAAGTTAAACTGCATGATTTTGAGTTAGCAGTCCATGGAATGTCCCCTTAATCTGGAAGGCCATCTACAGCTAGAGATATATCACTAGAAACATCCCATCCATCATAATATCCCTAAGATGGAAGGAATAGCCACTGATCTGACAGTTTTAGGTAAATCACTGTAAAAATCCTGTGCACCATACTATCGCTGGGATGGAAGAAATTCCTGCAGTAGAATCACCTTTAGTATTAGCATTAGATATATCACTGTAGAAGTCTCCTCTAACATACTGTCCCTAGGATGGATACAATTCCTCTTGTGGATTCCCTTCTGCCTTTAGCCTTACCAAACTCTAACTAGTATCCTGAGGGGGCACATCTTAGATTTGAAAGCCTTACCATCCAGCTGCTGGTGTAGCAGAGACCTTCATCAGCTACATCAGCAGCAGCTGGGCCACTTGTGGCAAAGTCTGCTACAAGTGTAGAAGGATTTTTGTTCTCTGAAGTGACCCACATCATGAGGAACAATGTCCATGGCAGTAGGCCCACCATGTCTATATGGCAAGGAAACATTTCCAGCTATTGAGATAGACACTCAAAAATGGAGTTCATTTCGAGAGCCCACATAGCAAATCTTCTGATATACAAGGAGCTCTCACCCAGAAAGTGGAGGTCCTAATCACACATTTCTGTGCAGACAGGGATGCTTTCATCTGTTTAAGGCCCAGATCTGTGAACACCATTTCCTCCAGTATCACCACACAGAGTGGATGGGCCTCATTGTAGAGTCAGAAGTGGGGGCAACCTAGAGAACTCTTCCTTCGACTGCACGGAGAATGCGGGGGTAAAAGAAGGAGGAAAGCAGAAACGACATCTTCCTCTCTTGTCAGATGTCCTGTTACTGCTCTGTTTTAAATCAGCCCTTAGGTCTTAATAAGTACTGTTGTGGAACAACACACAGATGAGAGGTGAGAATTTGCTAAAATCCTCAGAATTTCATTACAATGAACAGATAACAAGGCCACCTCATCCCAAGCCAAATATCACCAATGGTATGACTTGAACCTCATTCAATCCAACTGAAGCAAAACCATAACTATTGAAGGATCGTTTACCAGAAGCAGAGCCAGATTGATGCTGCTTTCCAAGTACACGTACGGGCCATATTTATCAAACTTTCATGCAGCACAACACATCACAGCAAGCCACCTCGCTGCACTGCGTGAAAGGGCAGGAATGTGCTGTATTTAACATTATACAGCGCATTCCTGTCCTTTCCTTGCACTGGCACACTTTCAGCTGCCTAGGGCCAGTGCAGTCACCCATGTGGGGAAACATCCTTTACAACACAACTTTTACCACGCAGTGCCTTTACGATGCAACTTTTACAACGCAAACCATTACAACGCATTGCGCTGGGGGGCGCTCTAGGATAGGGAATAGGTTTAATTTACTATCCAACACCTTCCCTACTATCCACGGGGACTGGAGTTGGAATAGTAAATTAAACTATTCAGTATCCAGCGCCCCAAAGCACTATGCGTTGTAAAGGCATACGTTGTAAAAACAGCGTTGTAAAGGCATGCGTGGTAAAAGCACGCGTTGTAATGTCATACATCCACCCATGTGTCATGGTGCAAGGGTGCCTACTTTGCATGCAGGATTGTTTTTGTGCAGGAATGGACACCTTCCTGCACAAAAAAACACCTTCCTGCACAAACAGCAATCCTCAGAGGCATTTTCCTCTTTCTATGTGTGCTGCAGAATGCATTTTGACACATTCTCAGGTTTTCCACTAATGCTAAATCTGGGAATGTCCCAAAATCCTTGGATGCACGCATGAAACGCCCCCGTGGGGCAGAGTAACCCAAGGCAGTGATTTGCGCTGCCTTATGTTACTCCAAATTTATCAAGCCAGCAGGGCCACGCAAGGTGGTTTTGCGTGGCTCGATAAATCTGACTTTAGTGTGGCATCGCCCTTGCGGGTCCTTGCGTGGCGCGAGGGTGATGCAACACTATAATAAATGTGGCCCTCAGTGCTTTAGAAAAGTGGTTCTTAGGGGCATATTATCAAGAATGGCATTACAAATTATCACCGGTTTAGCGGCAGAAAACCAGGGCCGGACTGGCTACCGGGCAGTTGTGTATGCTGCCGAGCTGGGGGCTGATTTCATTGATGGGGGCCTGCGTTTGCAAAACGAAATTCGTTTTGCTTTTTTTATTTCAGAGCGCACGCAGGTCCCCATCAACGAAATAGGCCCCCACCACAGAGAAATTAGCCCCCAGCTCGGCAGCACACAGAAACGCCCGGTAGCCAGTCCAGCCCTGCAGAAAACTGCCACTAAAACGGCGATAATGGGCTTGATAATATGCCCTTGAGAATTCCAATAGAAGTCCATGTTCTGGTGTGAACCTGGGCTTCTATTGGAATTCTCAAGGGCATATTATCAAGCACATTATCGCCCCTTTAGCAGAAGTTTTCTGCTGCTAAACCGGCGATAATTTTAACGCTGTTCTTGGTAATATGCCCCCTGATCTTTTGACTACTGTGGACCTCCACTGAATCATTAATGGGAGCTGGGGACGCCTACTATGCCATAATTGGAAGCCGGGGACCCCTGCCTAAGCAATTTGTATGATTTTAACCTCAAAGCAATACACAAAAGCAAGTATTCACCAAACAAATGATCACATATTGAAATATTTTGTTTAATTCACAATCAAATATAGAAAACGTTCTCAATGTTGCTTCTTTATATGTATGTGCTTTATTAATGTTAATATTATTCCATTTAGTAAAACAGTGGCGGACATCCTGAGTAGGCTTTGCATACCCTGAGGGGTCCTCGGACCACAAGTTAAGAACCACTGCTTAAGAATTTAAATTGCTAAATGTATTTAATGAAACTTGATCAAGCATTTAATTTCATTATGCTACAGCAAAAGAGCAGAAACACCTTAACAAACATCACTTGAAGATGAGAATTTCTATTCAGGAATACACGTCATCCTCTAATGTGCACACTTGTAATGTAAGTAGTGCCACCGACAACCATTCATCTCCTTAGCATTGCCCGCTGACATCATCCTATTTGCTACTCCAGCAGCATCCATCTTCCCAAGACAGAATTATGAAAAGGTCGACGAAGGACAAAATGCTGCACATTTTTAAGCGCGTGCAAATCAATATGACGTACCCTGCCTTCGTGTAGGTCGTCTTCCCACCTCCCTGTTCCTGCTGCCAACATGCAACTGCTCTTTTGTGTGGGCTTTCAGTAAATCCATTGTCCCTTAAAATATATTGGCACCGCGTCTGTAAAGTTTCAGGTTCCTCGGTGTTAATGGCTCCGCGCTGGGCTTCCTTTTATGCATGCATGCCATGGCAGGAATGTACATCATTCTTGAGCCAGGACAGGTTAGGATAACGTTCTGTATTACTCAGGGCAAACACGACTCTCTTAAATTGCCTGCGTGCACTCCTCCGAGCGCCTCTCCCCTGCCAACCTGCCGTGTCTGCTGCAGATGAAACATGGTGTACTTTTCATTAGCGTCCCGGATGGAATGTTGAGATCTGATCAGCCAATTAAAATGCATCGAATGCTGGCGCCAACCTGTGGGGAAGGAGCACTCCTGACGCTGGGTAGTTTTCTAAAGCAATCAGAGGTCACAATGATCCTCTTCGGCCAATGCCTAGCTACTAAAGGTCCCTAACAGACACATGAACTCTAACCCATCCACCACCCTAAACATTACCCTTCCTTTGAATATTTACCATTCCCTCCTTTTCACTAGCTCCCAAACTTGTTACTGGCAATCCAAATGACTGTTATTCCTCATGCCTAAATCCCAGTTGAGTTCCTGTCCAACCTGCCCGCACCATACCCGGACATTATCCATTTCCCCCTTGTTGATGTTTTTCCTCTACTTTTCAGGACCTAAATTTTCCCTTTTCTCTCCTTGCCTTCCCCTGAGCTCTCTTTTTTGTTTACTGGCAGTGACAACCAGAACGTTATTAAACACTCCCCCTGCCCAGCTTGCTTACAATACAGACCCTCCATTTTTTGGGGGGAAGGGTGCAATGTGGGCTTTCCACCAACCAAGAGACTGAAAAATGCCTTGCGCACATTGTGGGATGTATGCGATGATGCGGCTACCTGCATCTGTCCTGTCTTCCACCAAGGTCCCTGTGTGGTGATGATGTTCCTCCCTACCTCCCTAGACTCACCATGGCCCATGAGAAACAACACTTTAAACTCTGCTTATTTTTGTGGAAAACGCTACTTTATTCAAAAGCAAACAGAGCTTGTCGTACCATTCTTCGGCTAAGGTGTACACACAAAAGGTTGGTAGCATTGAACTACCACATGAGCTCTAACAAGATATAAAAAATGGCTTGAAGGGGACGTGGCTTCGTGCACGATGGAGCGAGATGTGCTTCCCTTCAGCTCCGGCTCCCCGCTTGCCGTCTAAGCCTAATACCAGTACTAGGGCAGAGCAACCACAGTAGTGTCGGGTGCTGCAACTCTCCGATATCTTCTAGTGCTGGAGAACTGAGCCCAAAGGCAGTCGGCACACCCCATACAATCGTGTTGAACCTAGTCAGGAGCACTACATAACCTGCCCGCCATCTTGGGGCCCGGTGGTCCGGCGGCGGATGGACGCGCTTGAGACCCGAGGGCCTCGCTATGGGGGCTGAAGAACCTGGCCACATCCCTGGTGGCTATCACCTGGCTCCCCCGGGAGAAGCTGAAATTGTGGCTCCCTAGCTGCTTACTAAGGGTGCTTCGGACGAACAAGGTAGAGTGATCATTACTGGCCTTAAAGCAGAAATACTATGAAGAAGGGACAAAGTAAGCTCTTTGCTCGTGCACAACCTACGTCAACAAACCGCACATGCACACATCTATAAAAGTAAGCTGGGCGATGGAACTTGGGCCACCAAGTAAAAGGCAAAACAACTAGCGTTCCGTAAATGTTACCAAACCCTTATGCAGGAAGTAATGCAACCCAAGAGAGCATAGACACCTACCTTAAAGACTGCCCTCGGAAACTCTAGACCCTCTCAATTCAGAACTTCTGGATGCCCGATCACCTTAACTGCAAATCAAATGGCCCTCAGGGAGCTATTAGTGGGAAAAACTCCAGGACCGATGGCTTTCCTGTTGCGTTCTACTGTAAATTTCTCCCCAACTCCAGGAACACTCGGTGGCCCTATTCAACTTATTTACAGCAGACACAGGCCTAACACCCATCATGGCCGTGGCAGAGATAGTACGTATACTCAAACCTGGTAAGGAACCCCACTCTGTGTGTATCTTATTGCCCGATTGTTCTTCTGAACACAGATGCTAAGATCTATACCAAGATTTTAGCAAACAGACTGGAGCCTTATCTCCCTGGATCAAGTGTGATTCATCCAGCAAAGGCAGAGAGCAGACACCATCCGCCACCTTGCACACTTAGTAGAAAAAGCCCACGGTCAAAACATCCCCGCTTGCCTTCTCTTGCTGGAAGAGCAGAGAAGGCCTTTGAGCGGGTTGGTTGGGCCTTTCTACGGGCGACCCTTAGTAAGATTGGATTGGGACCTGGCTTGCTATCTAAAATCATGGCTGCTAATGCCACACCCACAGCTACTGTCCGTGTTAATGGACAATCCTCACAGCCGATCCACCTGCCGAGCTGTATTAGAAAGGGTTAACCGCTATCACCCTTACTCTTTGCCCTAGCAGTAGAGACCCTCGCGATACATATTGGGCAGGCGAAGGACATTACGGGCATCTTCTTTGGCGGGAGTGAACACAAGATGGCCCTGTTTGCAGATGATCTTTTGCTAGCCCTTACCCAATCTGAGTCTTCCCTCCCCGCTCTAGTGACAGCGTTAACTGCCTCTGCAAAAGTATCCGGCTTTAAAATGAATGTGGCCAAATCACAGTCTCTCAATTTGGCAGTTCCAAAAACTGACCTCCCAATCCTACAGTCCCTTACCCCTTTCTAATGGGGTCAAAAATCTATAAAGTATTTTGAGCTAAACTTAACCCCCAACCTAGCCCTTTGGAGGCACGCCAATTGGCCAAAATATCGGCGCTCGGTCCCGATGACCTCTGCAGATAAAAACTGCTACAGGTATCTTGGCTGGGACACCTCAATGCTATTCGAATGTCCATCTTTTCAAAAATCCTTGACTTAATCCAGACGCTGCCCACTCCCATCCCACAGGATGCTATCGTCCATCTCCAACAGGACATATGCAATTTTATCTGGGTGGGGAAATTCCTGAGACTATCGAACTCCATATTGATTCTTCCCTGAGATCGGGGGATTGGTATACCCCAACCTCCTAGAATGTTACTGGATGGCCCACCTATGATAAATCTCAGGGTGGGCTGTCTGAGAGAGCGAAAAGCACTGGTTTCACATGGACCAGGCGGTATCCTGTAGACCCCATTGGGACTTGGCTTGGCTTCCCAAGCATACTCTACCACAGAGCGCCTACATAGTTGTCCCCCACCAAAACCATTCTTGAAATCTGGAACAAAATTGCACTTAGGAGAGGCTTCACCACCTTCCCCTCCCCAAATACCCCACCGTCTCACAGTCTGGAATTTACCCCGGCGTTGCAGGCTCACTCCTTCGCAGATTGGAGGGAGGGGGACTGTCGCACTCTCCATGACCTATTCGCGGGCAACAATATTGAGATAATTTATCAGTGTAAACTAGACTTCCAGGTTCATGATTCAGCTAGATGACAGTACTATCAAGTGCGGCACTGGACACTCCGCCCCTCCAACACCCAAGGATCCACACGCCCACTCACCTCCTTCGAGGCACTAGTCTGGTCCTTCAGCGGGACAAGAGGCTTGATCTCCCACACCTACAATGTACTTCAATGCTCAACCCCATGTAGAACACATCACTACCAATCCCAATGGCACTCTGGCACTACTGAGGGAATCTCCCAGAAACAGTGGGATCAGTTATGGTAAGACATCCCTAAGTTGTACAGAAGAATATCCCAACGCAAGACTGCATATAAATTGATGTTGAGGTGGTGTTATGCCTCGGCCCGCTTATGCACTTTATACCTTTCCACCTCTCTGTCAAGCTGGAGGTGCAGCTTGACAACAGGTAATTTTTTAGAGGTGGTCTCGCCCCCTTATAGCAACTTATTGGAAAGAGGTTCTGAGCAACATCAAAGGGGTTGTGGACCAGCCGTTTCTTGACTCTTAAAACACTGTGATACTAGGCATCCACCCTCTGACCCTAGAAGCCATGACACACGCTGACTGGCAACTCATAGCCCATATGCTCGGAGTGGCGAGGCATTTATTTGCCCTCCACTGGAAGAATGCTTCCACCCTGTCGATTGCCCAGTGGTTTCCGTGCCTTTGGCACATCATGGCCATGGAACTTCTATCACATATGGTGTCCCACTCAGATAAAAAATTCTCACACATATGGCAGCCACAATTAAACTATTTCACCCGATTGGAGCACTTATGTTTTACACCACCTAGGCTCAAAACCCTTAACCTGTTTGATTAATCTCCCCATTTGATAGGACTCCCACTTGAACACGAGGAGGCTGGCCTTGCCCTCCTGGTCCCTCCCTTCCCATCCTTACACACAATTCCCTCTATGTCCTGCCCCAGGAAGATCCTGCAAGCAAGCCTCCCAATATAGGCATTGCTTCCCATTTGCTCCACTATGACCTTTATAATGTTCTTGTTTGTTACATTCCTATCTTATTATTGTTGTTAGGATTTGGACATTCCTTCCTCTGTTGATGGGCGGTCTATCTGACTTTTGGGCTCTCTTGTTAGTCTGGCATCGAAGTAACCTCAAAGGGAGGCTTGCTTTTCGAACCTGAGTTAATCCGTATTGGTGTTTAAGCCCTGATGACTCTCTCTCTCTGACACAATCTTGGACCATTGATGTTGACAGTGTATGTATGCTTCTGACGGCTCTGTTATTCTTTTTTTTTGTCTTACAAAAAGTCAATAATCAAATTTGTAACAAAAAAATGGCTCAATATAATCTACCCTTCCGGGCGGACGCAAAGAGGGTTCTCACCAGCAGCATGATGTCCTTGAATATGTCCACCATTTTGGCCTTCCTTCCATCTTCCCTGCTCTATAGTCCAACCTTCAACAATGTGCCTCACCAATTTGCCACCATTTGGCTCGTAACCCCAGAAGCATTTCCAATAGAATACAATGCTTCCCAAATTTCCTGACATAGGCACTGGTGACCAACATTGCTCCATCATCATCATTACAAAGCTCAATGTGCAATTTTTCCTGCTTCATTATCTGTTTCATCCTTTCTTCTTCTCTTCACTCCACTGCTTATAAACTCCAATGCCTGTTGATACCTGTGTCTCATGGACTGGACCAACAATCTTTCAGCTATCTACATTTCCCTTACTGTCCTAGTCTCCACATCTCTTCTGGTGTTTCTTCCCTTTGTCTGACCTCTGCTGATGCCAGTCCATGGAGTCTTCAACACTAAAATCAAACTAATGCATCAGAAATACCATTGTTTAGCCATGGCAAATGCCTTGCGTAGAACACAACATTCCATCGCAGGCACTGCAACACTAGCTCTCTTAGCAGCCGCAGGATCCAGCGAACCTTGGTGGACTGCTTGTTGGTTTCTTTTACTATCGCTTTGTTCTCTACGGCAATAGTTACTTTCCTGTTCAAAAGCTCTTGTCCCACAAATTCACCACAAGCAACACAAGGAAGAACTCTAAAAAGGCAACGCTATGATTGCACCTTCCTCAATCTTCTGCCCATTTTCCTCACATCAATGTCTTTTCCAGTAAAGGTTGAAACTGCCCAACCCCATGCACCAGAAAAGTTCTTGACCATGAAGGAGGCTGAGTGCATCTGCAGTCACAGGCAGACGCATCCAAAAAACTGTACCATATTAAAATGTCCAGCCTCACCCAGTCCAGGTCCAAATCTTTTGGTGGGGTTTAGATGCCCTCCTCATGGCCAAGGCCATCCATCTGCAACATGCTCTACCTGGGGTCACAACCTAGCACTGCTACATTTTCCTGAGCTCAGACTTCTTTCTACCCACCGCTTCTATCAATAGGCCCCTTAATGTCTGACTGTGACCATGGTTACTGAATCTAATTCAGTGCACAAACATGATATCCTTATGGCTGGCCATTCCATTTTATCAGGAGCCAATGGTATGCTGAACATATTAGCCACTCCCTGAAATGTCCTCATTAAACAGCGGTATTCTCAGTGCCCTACTCTCATGTCCACCAGCAAAGCATTATTGAGCTAGTGCAGCGCTTACTCTGACAACACTTCAATTTTCACCTCCAAATCTAGAAAAGTACTGAAGGTCTTGAAACCTGTGCATGCATTAGAGTAGTGCATCATCATTACCTTGCCCACAAATATCTGGTTTCTGAACTGAATCATCATGGGGGGAGAATCTTCCCAGTTAGCCAGAAAGTCATGTCTGCTTTACCTATCTTGGCACCCACTCTTAATTTCCTCACTGGTACAACTGCATTGTCAATGGTAGATTAGGACACTGTATATTCATTTGAGTTAAGACAGTCATTTATGGGCTCCATGTCTGGTCAAAACTGTTGGCAAATAAGCCTGAATTCCCTTTTGGTTTCTTAAGGATTGCACCAATGGTGATATGATGAGGACCAATAGGCGTATCTACCGGAACAGGCCCACCATGTATCCAGACTGAACTTCCTTCATCAGCATGTCCTTTACTGAATGTACAGGCCTCATTTACAAACTTTTCATGCACAGAAGCACAGCAGGCCTTCCTGCTGTGCTGCCATTCGTCAAAAGAAAAGGGCAGGAAAGCGCCCTATCTACAAGATAGGACATATTCCGGTCCTTCTTCCCTGCGCCGGTACACAAACAGCAGCCGTGCCCGAGCGCAGACACACTTGCGTCATGTTGCAAGGGTGCCTACAATGCAGGGATGGTTGTTTATGTGCAAGAAGGGACACCTTCACGCACAAAAACAATAATTGATGACATTTTCCTCTTTCTATGCGTGTTGCAGAATGAGGAGAAATAAAAGTATTTCTCCTCGTAGCGCGACTCCTAAGCCTTCCCTGGGGAGCCGTAGGATTCTGACGCATTCCCAGGTTTATGATTCCTTGTAAATCTGATGGGTTCTGGTGCATTCCTCATAATTCTCGGAATGCTTCAGATTCCATGGGTGTTGCATAAGAACACCCACAGTAACACTCATGGAACACCCCTTTTACTCAGTGTTCTGCGGGAAAAGGGCACATATTTACAAGGCATGAAAAGCCACATAAAGTGGCTTTGCATGGCCTTGTAAATATGCTGCAGCACATTGCGCCACTGGAGCATCAAAGAAGTGACCCTCCTGCAGCACAAAAGCGCTGATAGGGCCTCGTAAATGAGGCCCTAAATTCTCAGTGCAGTGGCTTTGCCACAGCTCAATGTATGGTAGCCTAAACCAACTTATGAACCCTTCCCTCAAGTCCTGTGCTGCATACCTGTTTGGGTACCTATACAGTCAAGGTTCCATTGCTTTTTGATTAAATGCATTAATGTCTCTTTCTCACGACACTCTTTCTTTTGCCTACTCTCCTGGGGGCTCTCTGCTAATCCCCCTTCTGGGCAGGAGGGGACAGCATGCCATGCTGGCAACTAAGACCCACAAAATATGCCCTTTGTGGCCTACTTGCACACGCAGAAGCTTCAGGGATCTTTTCCATTGCTGCTGGCAACAGTCCTGCCACCCGCAGTAGCACAATGGCGACCGACCTCCACAGCGCTCTCATAACTGCCATCCTTTCTTCGCACGTATCGAGAAATTGATTAATGTCTGGCATGCATGCGCGAGGTATGTGATGACAATGTGGGTGCATATGTCATAGTGCAATGTCATGCACATCTGCCTTTGTCCCATCTTCCCTAAACGTCCCCGTGGAGCGAGGGTGTTCCCCCCTACCATGCACGGCCTACTTTGTACACCTATATTCTAAACTCAGTGAGAGTGCAATGCATGGAAATAGAGCAAAAATGGATAGATTACATTAACAACAGTTAATTACCTCATTCCCCCTCATGTGTCTCCTTTTTGATTTGAAGCCTATCACACAGCGCAGCTTCTGGTTGTGAAAAGACTTCTTGTGGACATTTTGAAAGCTACCATGGGAATGTCTCCCGCCCATTGGTTGCCATAGGTGTTGTAGTTTGTAACTCACAGTTACTTGCTTTCTATTTGCTGGCTTTATTTGTTTTAGGCTGTCCAGCTAAAGTTAGTCCATCTCTGGAGCATAGCCCGTTTACTGTATTCTCAGGGCTGGACTGGCAACCGTAACTGACCTTGGCAAACTGCTAGCCGGCCCCCCTGGGGGTGAGAAGGGGAGAGCGGCCGGTTTCGGCCGATTTTGTTACAGGGAGCTGATATTGTCGGCCCCGGTAACAAAAACAGCCCCATGGGCTTAAAACCAGTCCCCAACCTGGCGGCGCACCGGGGAAACGTCCTGTGCCCGCTACGGCTAGTCCGGCCCTGTGTATTCTTCCATGAGTGCTCGCTTTCTGTAAAAGACCTCTAATTTTTTTCCCTATTTTGTCACATTTCCTGTGCATTCAAAGACAGAGGTCAAATGTCAGGCTCTGTCTTTCATGAGAGCTTGGTGTTTACTTTTGTTTCTGTGCTTTCAAAGTGAGAGGCTTTATGCAACAATATTGCAAAGTACGGGAAAGAAAAAGCTTGTTTCTAGCACACAGCAAAATTCAAATGCCTGTAAATGAACAGAGCAAATATGTCAGAATATATCACAATTAGGAAAGTACAAACCAAGCAAATTTTTTGTAACTCTGAAGTAAGGAGGAAACAGATATCTTAATATGATCAAAACAAATCAATACACTAGTTGATGCCATTTCCAAACATTATTGTTTGTGTGCTGTATACAGTGCTTTAAATGTGCAGGTACAGACTGGTACTGAGTACCAGCACTTTTTTATTTTGAGAGGGAGAGTACCTGCACTTCTCATGAAAAACATAATGGGGCAGATCTACAAGAAACTAACGCAGCGCAGTGCCGCAAGTCATTTTGCTGCGCCGCGTTAGTTTCGAAGCACATGGATGTGACATATTTACAACAATATGTTGCATCTCTGTGCTTCTAAGCATGGGCGTAAAATCCGCTCCGCTCGCGGATTTTTCGGATTTTCGGCAAATTCGCAATCCGCGAACTCTCGCGAATTTGTCGAAAATCCGTGAATCCGCTCGCGGCGGATTTTTTGCTTGGTTGCGGCGCGCGGCGTGGTGCACGGTGTTCACTTTCCGTCATTAAGCGTTTGCCGAGTTGTTTTTCTCGATCATATTTTGCGAGTGCTGCGCCATTTTGGATCTTGCTGCGTGATCCCGCGGGAGTTTGGCGCCCGCGAATACGTAATCGCGGCTTGCCACCTTGCACAGCACACCTCGCGGGAGTTCGCAATTGCGAACACGTAGTTGCGGCTGAAAGGAACAATCTCGCACTCGCGAAATAGAGATTTTGCAATTCTGCACAAGAAATCCACCAGCAAACAGGATAAACCTTCAGAAAATGATGATTTTTATCAGAATCACTCCTCAGGTTGACATTTGCATGGGATTTTTTCTTTCAAGGACTCCATTTTTTTGGGGGGGGGGGAAGGAAGTGCCCCACAGTCTCCAACTTCCTGTTCCTGTCCAGCAGGCTTCTCCCAGTGCTTTGTCCATCTCCTGGTCACTTTCATTTGGATCTGGAGCTGGAAGGATTACTTTTTGTGGGTGCTGCTGGATATTTGGATTGGAGGCCTTTTTGACTTTCTTTGGATCACTTTTGGATTAGAAATCAACTTTCACAAGTAAGTTTGTTTGGGGCATTACAGTTGCTGCAACTACAATTTTGGAACTTTTTCAGAACATTAAATAAATTATATTGTGGGTAGCCACAGTATCCAGTAGGACCAGGGTTGGTTATGGGTGCATGATACAACTGTTTTGTTGAATTTAAACACCATTGAGGCCATGGATGGGCTGGGATTGTGCTTATTTTATTGTTTTTTGTCGTTTTTTGGGGGCTGCTGGTGTGGCCTTTTGCCCAGGGGTGGTGGTGCATGGACTGAGTGTGCCTGTGGTGTGGTCTCACTCTCTTTAATGTAAACATCATGGATGGCATTGGATTGTGGTGATTTTTGGCTGTTTTTCTGTTTTTATGGGGTGTACTGTTGATGTGGACTGGCCATGTGGGTGGTGGTGGTGGCCATCTTGAGTGCTGGCTGGTACAGGCAACATGTGCTTGGGGTGCAAGGGGCCATTTTGAAGAGAGGCAGTGTCTGAGGCCTGCACTTATTTTGCCTACTTTTCATCCATTATGCCCAGGGGTAGTGAGTGTTGCATGGGCCTAGTCTTTCTGAGGGGTGTCTTCTTGAATGTAAACACCATTGAGGCCATGGATGTGCTGGGATTGTGCTGAATTTTGTGGTTTTTGTCGTTTTTTGGGGCTGCTGGTGGGGCCCTTTGCCCAGGGGTGGTGAGTGTTGCATGGGCCTAGTCTTTCTGTGGGGTGTCTTCTTGAATGTAAACACCATTGAGGCCATGGATGTGCTGGGATTGTGCTATTTTTTGTGTATTTGGTCGTTTTTTTGGGGCTGCTGGTGTGGCCTTTTGCCAAGGGGTAGTGATGCATGGACTGAGTGAGCCTGTGGGGTCTCACTCTCTTTAATGTAAACATCCTGGATGGCATTGGATTGTGGTGATTTTTGGCTGTTTTTCTGTTTTTTTGGGGTGTACTGTTGATGTGGACTGGCCATGTGGGTGGTGGTGGTGGTGGCCATCTTGAGTGCTGGCTGGTACAGGCAACATGTGCTTGGGGTGCAAGGGGCCATTTTGAAGAGAGGCAGTGTCTGAGGCCTGCACTTATTTTGCCTACTTTTCATCCATTATGCCCAGGGGTGGTGAGTGTTGCATGGGCCTAGTCTTTCTGTGGGGTGTCTTCTTGAATTTAAACACCATTGAGGCCATGGATGGGCTGGGATGGTGCTGATTTTATTGTTTTTTGTCGTTTTTTTGGGGCTGCTGGTGGGGCCCTTTGCCCAGGGGTGGTGAGTGTTGCATGGGACTAGTCTTTCTGTGGGGTGTCCTCTTGAATTTACACACCATTGAGGCCATGGATGGGCTGGGATTGTGCTGTTTTTTGTGGTTTTTGTCGTTTCTTTGGGGCTGCTGGTGTGGCCTTTTGCCCAGGGGTAGTGGTGCATGGACTGAGTGTGCCTGTAGTGTGGTCTCACTCTCTTTAATGTAAACATCCTGGATGGCATTGGATTGTGGTGATTTGTGGGTGTTTTTCTGTTTTTTTGGGGTGTACTGTTGATGTGGACTGGCTTGGGGTGTAAGGGGCCATTTTGAAGAGAGGCAGTGTCTGAGGCCTGCACTTATTTTGCCTACTTTTCATCCATTATGCCTAGGGGTAGTGAGTGTTGCATACTTGCATGGCCCTAGTCTTTCTGTGGGGTGTCTTCAATGTAAACATCATGGATGGCATGGGATTGTGCTGATTTTTCTGTGCTTTGTCGATTTTTTGGGGTGTATAACTGAACTGATGTTCCTCTGTCTTCCATTGCTTTTAGGTGCACAAGTCTCAAGAGAACCACCAGTGCCAGGAAGAAGTCCTGCAGCGGTGTGTGTGTGCAGCATAACGTCACGCGACGTCACATCTGGACACAGACAACTCTGCAACTCGTGCAACTGCTGCCTGCTGTTCTGACCTGCTCTGAAGAAGATGGCCCCAAAAAAAGTTACCCGTAGCTCCTCTAGCAAGAAAGGTGCCAGTAAGGAGCAGAAGAAGCAAGTTACCAAGGATACTGGTGTGCCGGCCGCCCCTTTTTTTGGGAGTAAAAAAAAAGTATGCCTGCAGCAGCAGCGGGATCTGCTGGGGACCAAGCTGGGAGCAGCACCCCCGCTCCATTGGGCTCAGTGCCACCACCACCACCACGCCAACTTAAGTCCAAGCCCTTGAGTGCTGCAGAGGCAGCCAGTATAGTTGTTCAATCACCATCGACCAGTGATGTTGGCTCATCGCAAGAAAGCAGCAGCAATGTCCCTCAATCAACACAGGTTGTTGTAGCTCATCTGATGAGTGTTGAACAACCACAGACGCAACAACTATCACATGTGCAAGTACAAGCCCAAGTACATGTGGAAGGAGAGGCAGCGCAAGGAGATGCGCAAGCTGAGGTGCATGGAGGGTCACAAGTGCCCACAATAGTTGTTCCTCCCGAAGTAGGGGCACATCAGGAAATCGACAATCAAGGCGAGGTATCATTTGAGGAAGACACTCCTCCTGATGATCATTCATTGTCTTCCACACCCCTAGCAAGGAAGAGATCAAGGGTGGTGTCTACATCTTCTTCAAGCACACCTCCTTCTGATGATACGGATCAAAATTGGGAACCAGCACCACTGCCGTCTGAGAGTGAGGCACACCATGATCTGACAAAGGTAGTTAAGCGTAAAAGGAAGCTCGTCCAAAGTCTCAGAGTTATGGAGTGTGATGATGAGGCTCAGCAAGAAGTGGCGGATACTGCTGCTGATGAAGACTCTGACAACGACGACCCAGTCATCATAAAGGTAACTGCAGCCCCAGCGGGCATGCAGCAAACAGACATTTTGACCCTAGCCTGAAAAGCTGCTGAGCGTGATGATGATGATGTTGTCGACGAGGAGGCAGTGGAAACACCACCACAATCATTGGAGTTAAGTAGTACACCAACTCGTACCGCTTCCATATTTCTTTCTGGCAAGAAGGGACCTCCATCCACCTCGACCTTAATTAGTGGCGGTGAAAGTGCACAACGTACAAAAGTTGGGCAATCCAGATCCTCCACTTCATCTGGCATTAGCAGCATGACCACCACCACCAGTATCGCCGCCTCCTCCAGGCCCCACAGACACTTCAAGTCACCAGTTTGGGACTTCTTTACTGTTTGCCCAAAAAGGGAAAAGTTCGCCATTTGTACCCTTTGTAAGGTTGCAGTTAGTCGTGGTAAGTCAGGTACCAACTATGGTACCGGAGGCCAGAGAGGTCATCTTAAGAGACAGCACACTGTCCAATGGTTTGCGCACCTAAAGGCGATCAAGGAAGCCCGAATTGGAAGTCAAGAAAAAGTTGATGTTTCATCTGATGATGACGAGGAGGAAGAAGACGTGTCAAACACTTCACTTACACCCAGTACCCCTGTCAGCAGCACACCCCATGAGAGGCACACTAAGAGTGTTGGAGCGAGTGAGACACCAACGCGCAAAAGTTCACCAGCGAGCATAATTGCATCAACGAAGTCATTATCATCCCGTAAATGCTTGGTCCAGGGCAACATTAGAACCATGTTTTCTTCAGACGCGCCATATGAACGCAACCACCCACTGACGCGTCTGTATAACACTAAGCTGGCTAAAATGCTAGCTGTGGACCTTCTCCCTTTTTCTTTTGTAGAAGCGGTAGGGTTTCTAGAATTAGTGGCAACGCTCTGCCCTAAATGGAAGGTTCCTAGCCGGTTCTATTTTGCCAGAGTTGCGGTTCCAGCACTACATGAAGATGTGCTGGAGGCGATTGGGGCAGCTTTGCAGAAGAGTGCTGTTCACACTATACATCTGACAACAGACATGTGGACCAGTGGTGCAGGCGCTGATTACATGTGCATCACTGCACACTGGGTCTCTTTTTCAGGTGTTAAAGCAAAGCTAAACGCAGGTGTTGACCCGGACCAAGTTTTTAAAGCTGCTCGGAAACATGCAACACTAGCCATGTTTGGCTTGGAGAAAAGTCACACAGCACAAAACATTTTGGACGAGTTTAACAAAAAGGTCTTTCACTGGCTGTCCCCAAAAAAACGCCGGATTGGTTATGTTTCCACGGATAATGGCGCCAATGTAGTTAAGGCCATGGCGCTGGGTGACTATTTCAGAGTGCCGTGTTTGGCGCACTGTATCAACCTGGTAGTTCAAAAAATCTTGAGTGATAGAGACAGTACAGCGTTCGCGGTAATGGCCACCTGCCGCAAAATGTGCAACCATTTCAGCCATTCTTTTAAGGCCCGGAAGCATCTGAGGAGGCTGCTACTTGAACGTCGAATGCCAGTGAAAGCACTCATCCAGGAGGTGGCAACACGTTGGAACTCAACCTTCTACATGCTTGAGCGTCTGTATGAGCAGTATACGGTACTCGATCACTATTTCTTAACAGAGGGTACAGCTCAGATGAACCTGCGGATGGGTGCGGCGCAATGGGACATAGTTAAAAGCCTGACAGACATGCTTCGTCCTTTTGAGTTCTTCACGCGTGCAGTCAGCCAGGAGGACTGTAATTTGGGAAAAGCTATCCCATTGTTGTGCATGCTGGAGCACCAACTGAAGGCGGTGTCTTCTGAGTTTGAAAAAGATGCCAAAAAAAAAGACCCTTTTATTTTGTCGGAGAAATTATTAGAGCGCCTACGTGGTGATGAACGTCTTAAAAAGATCAACTCAGAACAGCATTACATTTGTGCTACTATTCTGGATCCACGCTACAAAAAGGCGCTGGCAGGCCAAGCATTCTTTCCTTTTGCTGATGAAGATGTTAAAAAGTCCAAACGTTGGCTAGCCTGGTCAGCCAAGAGGTTTGAAAAAGAACGGCAGGATATTGAAGGAGAAGAAGGCAGTACATCAGCATCAGCATCAGCAGGCCATCCCCAGTCAAAAAAATCCACTTCTGCACCTGTGGCTGTGACACAAGTGACCTCTCAGCCGTTACAGACACCGGCAACCGGATCATCTGCACCAGACACAACAGTAACAGTGGCTGCTGTAGAGGATTGGCTAACTTTGCTTGGGTATGGTTCTCGAAAAAATGTCACAGGCACAGCAAAAAGTAAGCAAAGTGGAGGAACCGCTGAGGACCTTGAGTCGATGGTGCAGGACTATCTGAATGACTCAACAGAGGTCTTTCTTAATGATGAGCCATTGCAGTATTGGCATGGGAAAAAACAATTGTGGCCACAGCTCTCCAACCTGGCTATAAACTATTTGTCTTGCCCACTCGAAAGTGTGTCTTCTGAACGGGTTTTCAGTGCTGCTGGTGGCATTGTAACTCCCAAACGGAGCCGCCTCTCGCCCAAAAATGTGGAGCGGCTGACAATGATCAAGATGAATCAGCACCTCATACCACCAGATTACAAAGTACGAGAAAGCACGCCGCATGAAGACCAGGAGGACGGCAACGTAGATGAGGGGATTTGTTCTCTGTTCGGTCACACTGACCTCATCCTGCCTGAATTCGCAGAGTATGATGACGAAATCTTCTTCTTATTCCCTGACACCGAGCCCTGAAAATGAGACAATGAATCAATAACTTTCTTTTTCGTCCTTATTCACTTTTATTCCTGTGTGTCTGTCTTTCTTTGTTTTGCACAGTTAATTTAATTCAAACTTTAATCACCTAATCCCAAAAACAAGCCCATCAGCAGAACTGTCTTCACTTGTTTGCTTATTGATTTGAAGGTGCCGCAGTCTACATTCCTCAGGTTCACAAGTTCTGAAGAACATGCTCCTCTATCCTCCTCCTCCAGACTCCTATTTCCCTCAAAGCAGAGGGCTGGATTACGCCCAATGAAGAAAGACTCAGCACTTTTGGAGGTGTTCTACTTCTTTGCGGGTGAGTTGACGGCTCTGGGCCCATTGCTGTGAAGCTCTAATAACGGATAAAAGTGTTTTGGACCAAATATGACGCGGAAATTTCTTGCCGTTTTTGCTGACTTGCTTGCCTTTGAGGTGCTCTTTGGCGGGGTTCCGGGTGTTTGTGGGTGAGTTTTGGGGTCTGGGAGCACTGCTGCGACAGTCTAATCTTGATTGCATTTGCTTTTCAGGAAATCCGTGGTGGAAAACAGGAGTTATGATGATGACCTAGCTGCACAGCGCGTTTGGACCGAAGGCCGAGAGATATTGTAAGTATGAGATTTTGCTTTTTGGCTGTTTGGGGGTGTTGTCGTGTGCTTTTTGGCGGGTGGGTTGGCGGGTCTCTTGGGGCATTCCTGTGAAGGTCTAATAACGGATAGAAGTGTCTAGGACAAAATCCATGCAGATTTTTTTTTTGCTATTTCTTCTGACATCTTGCTCAATGTAGCGTTTCCGGGGGCCTGTTTGAGGGGCTTCCTGGTGTTTGTTGGTGGGTTTTGGTGTCTCTGTCGGAGCACTGCTGCGACAGTCTAAACTTGATTGCATTTGCTTTTCAGGAAATCCGTGGTGGAAAACAGGAGTTATGATGATGACCTAGCTGCACAGCGCATTTGGACCGAAGGCCGAGAGATATTGTAAGTATGAGATTTTGCTTTTTGGCTGTTTGGGGGTGTTGTCGTGTGCTTTTTGGCGGGTGGGTTGGCGGGTCTCTTGGGGCATTCCTGTGAAGGTCTAATAACGGATAGAAGTGTCTAGGACAAAATCCATGCAGATTTTTTTTGTGCTATTTCTTCTGACATCTTGCTCAATGTAGCGTTTCCGGGGGCCTGTTTGAGGGGCTTCCTGGTGTTTGTTGGTGGGTTTTGGTGTCTCTGTCGGAGCACTGCTGCGACAGTCTAAACTTGATTGCATTTGCTTTTCAGGAAATCCGTGGTGGAAAACAGGAGTTATGATGATGACCTAGTTACACAGCGCGTTTGGACCGAAGGCCGAGAGATATTGTAAGTATGAGATTTTGCTTTTTGGCTGTTTGGGGGTGTTGTCGTGTGCTTTTTGGCGGGTGGGTTGGCGGGTCTCTTGGGCATTCCTGTGAAGGTCTAATAACGGATAGAAGTGTTTAGGACAAAATCCATAAGGAAAAACCTTTTGGCACTTTTTGTAACTTAGGGTTCGTTAGGGTTAGCTAACTATTATTTTGGCCATACTTATTTATCCTTAAAAAGGTGACTCAGACAGAGTACGCAATTTCAACAATATTGTACTGTCTTAGGGAAATCAAAGTGTGACTTTTTGCACCACACAGCGTACATACCTTATATTTATTTATCAGTGGTATTGTAATAGCACTTCCTGTTTTACGTTCAATAATTACAGGCCGGGTTTCAGTCAACATCCGCCAGGCAGGCAGTGGACAGGGTGTCTTCTGTCAGTGGTCACCAACATTGATGGACGAAGCATCAGCTGGAATGGAGGAGTGCCGCTAATAAGAGGAATTGTTTGCTGCATGCAACTTACTTACCAAATTCAACAGGACAACTCCAACAACATACAGAATACAGATACAGTATCCATTGTTTTCTTCTATGAGTGTGACTGCATGTGGTTAGCTTTAGTTTGTACCCAAAGATTTCTTTATCTTCAATTATTGTTTGTCCATGCTGTGCTTTTTTTTTCTTCTCTCAACAAAACCTACCCAAAAAGAAACCCCCATTCCCATCCATTTTCCAAACCCTAACCCTCTTCCCCCGGGCTGTGTGGTTTTGCTTGATGACTGACTAAATGACATCAATAATTCCACACACTTGCTGGGGAGGATAAGGTCATAGCAACAGGCTGGTGAAGGAATACGAGGATATATTCTAGCCTTACTCAGCTTCAGTACTATTTCTTGTAGTAGTAGGAGCCAATCTCAAATAAATTCAACGCAAGTACTAGTTATACTTGCAACACTTTACCATTTGTTAGGCTACATTGTGGCACTGTTCTAGTGTACTGTCACCTGCTATATTCTCGATCGTGCCGTAACCGTTGTAATGCTACAGTAAGGACAAACCAGGTTTCGTTTTATTTTTTTCCATAGGCATGCAACTGCCACTGTGTCACACCACTAGTACCACCGCAATGAGGAAATTTCATCCGCCCAGGATTGCCAACCTTAATCCCCATTTCACGTGGAGCCAGCCCTGGGCCTAGCCCTAATTTCTAACACAAATTACAGGTAAGATAAGCGTTTGGTGGGAGGTAGTATAATGGAGTATTAGGACTAGACGAGCGATTGACGGTAGTACTACTAAAGTCGTAGGACTCTTCAGGAAAACAAACTTACTGTTACACCCCCACCCACCAGACTGAAAAGCAGTAAAAAACAGGTATGGTCAGATAAAGTTTAAAAAAGTATATTTATGTAGCCCTAACAAAATAATCTCCCTCAAGACCCTCCCTAACCCCAACGATTGTCTTTGAAAAGTCCCAAAAAGCACCCAACTCCCAAATCCCACCCCCCAAAAGTCTCTAAAAAAAGGGCAAGGGACACTCCACTACTGGAGGGTGCTGGTGAATTTTGCGGCCAGGGCATCATACTCCTTGCGGAGGGTGGCATGCTCGAAGCGGAGGCCCTCCACCAAGTTCTTGTACCTACGGACCTCCTGCTCCAGGTAGGACATTCTCACTCCTAGGCGGCGCTGGCGTGCCTTGCAGCTCCTGTGGGGGGCAGCTGGTCTTTTTGCTGCTTGGCGGTGGCGGTTGGCTTTGTTAGCCCGGCTCCGTACCGCTGGAGCACTGCGCTGGCTAGCAGCCCGTGGGTTCACGGAGGAGGATGCAGCTGTCCCAGTCGAGGATGTTGTGGTTGCACCGGTCGACTGCGTGTCCTCCGACTCCTCCAGGGCCACCAGCCGCCGATATTCCGCGACAGTGGCATCCAGCCTCCGTTGCCGGGCCATTCGAGCCTGCTCCCTCCGTGATGTCGATTTGGAAGGAGCAACTATATGAAGAAAGAAAGACATAGTCTGTAACCATTGCTCCTTAACATTAATAACACAAAGTGATTGAGCCGAAAGTTGTGTCACAGTACAAGTAGCAAATTGAAAGCACAGTACATAACTATTGAGGACAGTATCTATCTAACCTCCCACTTCTGCATCCTTGCTCTAACATAAGTGGTAGTTTAATGAACAAATTCTACGACCACTATGGACTTCCATTACAGTCGACTATGACAGTACACCAGTCTTATTCTTCTTCTTCTCTCTTGTTTCGGAAAATTGGTACGTTATCTTATGCAAGCCGGCAGAATGCCAGCGCAGTGAACTTGCACCCGAGAAAACCAGACGCACACCATGATGAGTGAGACAGACTTGCGTTACTGTACCGGTCCAGTACATGCAGGTGGTGAAGCTATTACTTTTCTATTACGGGTGGCACTGAGAATACTCTGTTACAAGGGCTACTGCTTAATTAATTTACCTTTCACCCTACAGTGCAAATAAGTACTAGAAAAGGAAAATGAAGAAGCTAAATAATTAGATTATCTATCACTTCACATGGGATGTATTTGATGACATATGGGATGACTTTAGGTGCTTTGCTTATTATTGAGTGAACAGTGATACACCCACACATGAATGACGTACTACTACTAAACTAAAGTTATTAAGAGTGTCCACCGTAATAACCGGATATATGCTGTGCTTGCAGTTGCAATACAAACTATTGCTACTATTCATGGTAGTATTGGACAAATTTACAATTTCTTTTCCTTGCCTTCCCTACACTGGAACGGACGTGCGGGTGCGGTGTTACATGCTCTTCAAGGTAACACTTAGTTCATCCAGTGACCATCTACTCTCTCTAGATACACATGTGCTATCTAAGAGTCAGATAATACCATGCTCCAGGCATCCATCCATTCAAAGTATATGCACACATACAGTTTATGTTTCACCCACCCAGGCTGTTGTCCTTCCACCCATCCTTGCTTCATCATTGACCCAGCCATGCACCATACCATATTCTTTCCTTCCCAGCCACCTCGGGGGCCAAGCAAACACATATAATTCTTCTTTGCCAGCCATCATAAAATTTCTCGTCCTTCCACACTTACTTACACCCTTCTTTCGCTTTTCGAATATATAGCTTACCTGTGCCCGCCACCACCGTGTCAACCCTCACAGGCACATTGGTGTTGTCCAGCACTCGCACCGCCTCCTCCCCAGAAGAGTTGTCCTCCTCATCCACCACCTCCGCGCTGGCCCCGCCACCAGATGTTCCACCTACAAAGTAAATTTTTAGAATGTTAGAATACACCACTCACTACTGTATAATATTTGGTCGAGGAGGAATAAAGAAAGTTAAAAAAAACGAAATACAATGTAATAATTTGTAACTGTATACTCTACAGTAAAAATGTCCCTTTTTCCAGGGAAGGCTGTTGTCTTGCTGCACTTTTTGTCACAACTGATGAATGCTTGCTTTTTATTTTTAACACACAACACTTTTTCTCCTAACAGAAGCTTGACTTCTAAGAACACGATCAGGGTCAAGCTCAAGTTCAAACCAGGTGAGAGCTCAGCTCGACCACAAGAAATGTGTCCAATTAATCGTTAGCACTAAGCACTTTTCCATTTTCAGTTAAACGTTTACTTTTATGACAAAGTTGATTTTAATAAATGTGTTTAGTTTTAATAAAGCTTTTAAACTTAAATAGACTCTGTGGTTTTTGGTCCTCCAGACTAGAGTGGATGAGCGAAAGGTTTTGGAATTTTTGCAAGCATGAGTGCCTCTGACACTTCTTGACTGTGACTCCGTACTCTTGCCCTGCGTAGGATAATCTAATGATCATTGGGGATCAATCATCGGTGACTTAGGGAGCTAAATGACTCTGCCACACTATCTAGTCAGTAAGGAGATTGGGGGTTCTTCAAAGTCTGACATCACTGAGGTATGTGGAAAGAAAGTCTACCTGCGCCTATTATAATTGATAAACAATGCACTATTTAGTGTTCATAGTTCGGTTTGTGCAGATTTGTCCCTGCAACAGTGGTAGAATGGATTGTCCTTCTATCCAAAACAAAAGTAAAGTAGTATCTTATTCTTTCTTGGTGGTCATTCACCTTTTTATTGTTGGCAATTGTCAAAGCATAAACATTTAGAAGACTTGAAAAGACATTATGGACAATCCCAGAGGACTGCACTCAGTGCATAGAGCTATTGCTGACTAGAATGGGAGTCCAATGGAATTGCCAAATGTGCAATCTTAGTTAGCTACACAGACAGACTAATAAGAATAATCTAGTAATACCACAGGGAGTCATAGTCGAGGCAGGATAAGAATTTAGATCCAGTCTACAAGAAGATCAAAGACGATTTAGAAAAAATCGAATGAGGAACGCTAGGAAAAAATAGGTACTCTTTATTAAAATTAAAACTTACTGGGGCCACCAAAGGAGCCCTCGCCTGCCCGATCCTGGCCTGCATCCTCCTGAACAGCACCCTCCTCCTGTGTCCTCTTGCCCTTGGGGGGAGCTGATGTACAACATGAAAGAAAGAAAGACCAGAAAACATGGGTGAGATTTGTCAACCAAATCAAACATTTCAAAAGAACTATAACAAAATATTTTGGAGAAATAGCAAATAGATAGGTCAATATATCCCGTGGAATAGTTGTCTATCTCATGTGGTATACTACGTTATTCGTATTGCCTGATTTGCGGACCGTTGACTTTCAAAGTTCCTATGTAACTCAATAAACAGACTACTAAAAAGGTTTGCCTAGGCCTGGCAGGCAGAAGTCCGCAGCACGCCAAGTGACAGACAAAGTCCATCCTGCTTGCAAACTCAAACTATCAATCCACCGACCACCACCACTATTTCTTCTTATAGCCATGTGTCTAAAGGAAGGACTGGACTTCAGTCTGTTGGGGCTGATTTAGAAGTCCCTTGCGGCTCATTTTCCTCCATTGTTGCGTGACTTTTGTGACGCAGCGGCAGAACAAAAGAGTCGCCATGGTGCGACGTATATATTTTAAAAAAAAGGCATATGGGACATGCATCACGTTGTAAAGCCCAGCACCATCAGGGGGCGTTCCGGCGCAAGGGAGGGCGTTCCTGCGCAGGAACGAATCCTAAAAGTGGCTGAGGGAAATCTACAAGATGTCAATAAGTCAATTTTAGGACAATGATGCGTGACTCAAACCCTGCGCCTGCTTGAAGCCGACGTACTGCGTGATGCAGCATTGGGGAGATAGGGCACCCCAGAGCATTGCTGGAGCTGCGCCATCGTTGGCACGCAACTCCAGCAATGCGCCGCCTTTACGCCACAGATGCGTAAGGCTTCTGTGACGTTTTGGGCCAATGGGTGGTGGTGGCATGGTGCACAATTACTGCCGCATCCCTGCTACTTTGCAGGGATGCGCCGGTAATTGAAAATATGACCCTTAGTGTCTAGCATTACGCAGTTCTTTACACTACACTCATACATAATTTCTCAGGCCAATGAAATGAACACAAAATACAAAACAAATAGGCATAGTAGCAAGCAAGGCTACTGAGAAGGAGAGCAGTGCACCTGAAATGCATAGAAGATTTTGAAATATAATTTACCTAATGTAATCAGCAGCATTATTGCTCTTGGTAAAGAACAAAGATTTGCAAATAACAGAGCCGGATAAAACAGATTAGTGATGAAATAGCTAGAAATGGCTAGGCTACTACTACTCACCAAGCCCGGGGACCTCTACACCGAGCGCGTCCAGCAAGTCCCGTTCCCGGTCCATGACATCCGTCCAGCGGTGGGTGGCCTGGTTATAGGTGCGCCGGACCCCAGAGAGCTTAAACATGGCCCGGCACACCTTCTCCCACCGCTTCCGGCGCTCCCGGATGCCATAGCCGGTTGCGATCTTGCCGCCTCCCAGGATCGTCTTGGGGGGGCGGCGCTGGACGTGGAAGATGAGTGCGGCCACCTCCTCCGCGCTAAAGATCTCCCGTGGCATCACTTGCTCCCCCCTCAAACGCCCGCACGGGAGCCGGGCACGGGGTGCGGGACCCTTCCCCTTCTCAGGGTGCTTCCCGGCTCCCTTTACCATGGTCTGGGCAGAAATGAGTGAAATAATAAAGAAGAAATAGAATAGGGAAGAAGAAAAGAAAAGAGTTAAAAAAAGTAGTTTAAAATTAACAAAAAGTAGCAGAAAACACAAAAATATAGAGCTAGAAAAATAGAGGGATAGATAATAAGTAAAATAGATCAAATAAACTTCAAAAAAGCAAAGGATGGCAGAGATTCAGAGAGGATACAGAAAGCATGCCCAGAACCATAGCAATGAATGAGAAACAAGATGGCCGCGCCCATTCACGACCGAGTGGGTAAGTTCGCGCAAGATTTTCCTCGCGATCACGAGCGAAATTGTACTAGCGAGCAGCACACTTTGCGAGATTACACATAGCGGCCGGAAACGGAATTACGTCACGCAAACAAGATGGCCGCGCCCGTGTCCGACCGCTAGGGTAACTTCGCAAACGTATAGCTACAAGCGCCTTGCGAACATGCAAAAAATCACGCGAACATACACGCCGCAAAAAAAAATTGTATTCGCACGGATTCGCGCCCCGCAAATCGCGCGAAATTGCAGAAAAACGATTTTTGCTAAACTGAAAGCAATCAGCAGGTGCAAAAGTTCAAACTTAACATTAGTAACCATTCACTCTAGTGCTTCCTGAGGGGCCCCTCCAGAGTTCAGTTGCCTATTTGCAACTATTCCATGACCCTGCTATGACCCAAACAGCAGGCTCATAGAATAGCTACAAGTAGACCATAAAGGTCCTGTGACAAAAAAATTGCACTGCAACAGAAAGCAAATTACAGATAAGGAAGGAAGCAGGTGCCAGCCAGACTGGAAGTTTCAAAATTACTGACACATTAATCACCCCCAAATTAATTCATGGCAGTTGAAGAAGGGCAGGTGTGCTTGCTTTCACTGCAACAGAAAGCAAATTACAGATAAGGAAGGAAGCAGGTGCCAGCCAGACTGGAATTTTCAAAATCACTGACACATTAATCAAACCCAAATTAATTCATGGCAGTTGAAGCAGGGCAGGTGTGCTTGCTGTTTTTCACCCCCATAATCTACAGTGATAAACAAACCTAATGGGTGGCAGTGAGGATGCACCAGAGGGTGGCATGGGTGTACCAGAGGGTGGCAGTGGTGAAACAGAGGGTGCTGTGAACCTGTGATCATAAACCAGACGTAGAAACAACATAGTCGCGGCCGTTGCGAGCCGAAAAGTAAGTTCGCAATTGCGAAATGGTCCACAAATCCTCGCGAACGCTCGCCAACACAGAAAACGTAAAAATCCGCAAATCCGCGAGAGTTCGCGTATTTTTGCGGATTGCGAATCCGTAAATTTGCAAATTCGCGTACGCGAGATCCGCTAGATCCGCCCATACTTATGTGCTTCCCCTTGCCTTGCCTTGCGCCATGCGCCGGCACAGGCACCCTTGTGCCATGGTGCAAGGATGCCTGCGTCGTGGGAAGATTGTTTTTATGCAGGAAGGGGCACCTTCCTGCACAAAAACAATCAATTGAGGTGATTTCCTTTTCCAATGTTTTCTGTAGAATGCAGCACGCATTGAAAGAGGAAAAAACGAAGAGAAATTAAGAAATTTCTCCTCGTTGCACCTTAGGGTGGCGTAACATTCGGACGCATTTCCAGATTTACGATTTCTCGTAAATCTGGAAATGCATCAGTGGACATGAGTGTTGCGTGGGACCCCACAGCAACACCCATGTCAAGCTCCTAACACGCAAAGTGTTGCGTGAACAGGGGCGATATTTACAAACACAAGATAAGTCACGCAGGGTGACTTTGCCTGTTCTTGTAAATATCACTTAGCAGGCTGCGCCACTGGTGCGTATCGCAGCGTGATGCACCAGCTGGCCAAGGGGCTTGTAAATCGGCCCCAATGCTTTTAATTGGAGAGTACGTGCACTTCTCAGAAGCAAGCAGGTACTCTCGTACAGAGTACCTACACTTCTGTTTCTCCACTTCAAGCACTGGCTGTATAGTTTTATCAGTAAAACTGTATGTGCAAATGTAATGGTCATTTCAATTGAACATGTGTTGCTTGTGATGGCAGTGTGCTACCACACCATGCATACTCCACTCTACTCTACTCTACTCCACTTTACTCTACTCCACTACACTCAATGACACTCTACTCTAGGCTACGGCACTCCACTCTATGACACTCCACTCCAAGTTACTCCACTCTGTGACACTTTACTCCACTCTACACCACTCTATGACACTTAACTGTATGTCCCTCCACTCTATGACACTCTATGACACTCTATGCTACTTTACGACACTCTAGTCTATGCCACTCCACCCTACTTAACTCTACACTACTTCACCCTTCTTCTCTCTACTCCACTCTGCATCACTCCACTGTATGCCACTCTGTGCCACCACTCAATTCTACGACACCTTACTCCACTCTACACCGCTCCACTCTACTCCAATCTACACTACACTCCACACTCTATGACATTCGATTCTGACACTCCACTCCTCCACTCCACTCTAAGCAGCTCTACGCCACAACACTCTACTCCACTGTATACAACTCCCTCTATGCAACTTTATTCCATTCTACTCCACTCCACTTTAATCTAGAACACACTACTCCACTCTCTGCCACTCCAATCTACTCTACTCCACAACACTTCACTCCAGTCTACAACACTCTGCTCTACTCCGCACCCCTATCCTCTGTGCCATTAACTTTTAGCTATGCTGAACAGTCGCCATGCTAGTGAACAACATGGCTGAAACACCATAATAGCTCTTGCATATGGGAGACCTACTGGCTTTGTCAATGCTTGTCCAATCCTAGAGGATGCCCACTCCAATATCCTTGGCATTCTGCTCAGAAGGGCTGCCCTTTTTGGCCTACTTGCACTTGCAGGCGCTGCGGGGGTCCTTTCCATTCCTGCTGGTAACATGCCTGCCATCCACAGAAGCACAATGGCGTCCTCTTCCTCCACAGAGCTCCCATGACTGCCACCCTTTCTTCCTGCGCATCCAGGAATTGATTAATGTCTGGCATGCATGCGCGAGGTATTGATGACACTGCGGGTGCGTATGCCACGCTATGATGTCATACGCATCTGCCTGGCTGTGTCCCATCTTCCCTAAAAGTTACCGTGCAGTGATGGCGTTGCCCCCACCATGCCGGGCCTACCTTGTACGCCTCTATTCTAAACTCTGTGCAAGGCATGAAAGAGAATGGACATATGGCCTGTTTTTCTGCCTTTATTGGCTGAGCATTAGGCGGACAAGAGCTAATAGGTTGTTTCTTTTGGCCGCATGTTGTTGGCATTAACCCCTTCGATGCTGATGACGGAGCGGTTCCGTCATCAGCATCGGTTGGGCTGTGCTGATGACGGAACCGCTCCGTCATCAGTACAGCCCTCGGGGGGAGCGCTGTCGCTCCCCCCCTGGGGGTCCGATCGTGGTTGTTTTAGGGGGGGTGGCAGCGGAAGACTTCGCGCTGCTCCCCCCAGCCCCCCCCCCCGCACTTCCTGGTGACGTCAGCGCGCTGTCGCGCACGCCGACGTCATCAGGAAGTGCTGGACGCGCTGGAAGCCATTTCTTTCCAGCGTGTCCAGCTGCAAGGTAGGTTTTTTGGTCTCCAGTGGGGCGGGGGGGGCATTTCTCGGTGCCTTGATGTCCCAATGCAGGGCATTCCTGGTTCAGGATTGCGCACAGCGTCGCGATCCTGCACCAGTAATGCCCCCACTAGACACCAGGGATGTTTTTGTTTGGAAAGGAAGCGACCCCTTGGGCAAGGGTCGCTTCCAGGGGCGAATTTTATGTTTTCAGACTTTTCTGCCCCCCCTGGGTCGACATCGGTCGCTTTAGCGAGCGATCTCGACCCAGGGGGGGCAGAAAAGCCCACTAGACACCAGGGATTGTTTTTGTTTGAAAAGGAAGCGACCCCTTGGGCAAGGGTCGCTTCCAGGGGCACATTTTTTATAATTCAGACTTTTCTGCCCCCCCTGGGTCGACATCGCTCGTTTTAGCGAGCGATCTCGACCCAGGGGGGGCAGAAAAGCCCACTAGACACCAGGGATTTATTTATAATTGTAAAGGAAGTGACCCCTTGGGCAAGGTTCGCTTCCTAGGGCCATCATTTTTCAATCCAGACTTTTCTGCCCCATGTTAGCGCATGATCTGGACCCAGGGGGGGCAGAAAAGCCCACTAGACACCAGGGATTTTAGTATATTTATAAAGGAAGCGACCCCTTGGGCAAGGGTCGCTTCCAGGGGGCATTATAAATATTGTAGACTATTCTGCCCCCCCCCCCCTTTTACAGTTTCTGGTCCCAGGGGGGGGATAGAAAAGCCCACTGTACTCCAGGTTTTTGTTTTTTATAGGGAGCGACCCCTTGGCCAAGGGTTGCTTCCTTGGGCCCATTTGTTTTCAGTATGTTCTGCCGTGTCTTTATTTGGCCTCTCTGCCCTCCGTACGGTTGCTTCCAGGGGGCCCACGTTTATAATGATTTATAATCTTCCCCCCTTGGGGACAGACACCCCATTTGTGACATACCCTGTGACATAGCATGTTGTAATGTGTGTTGTTTTTGTTTCTTCTAATGTGTTTTGTTTTTTTTTCTCTTTAGATTGTTGCAGTGTGCGGTTCTGTTACTGGTGGTTCTGTTGTGCTGCTGTTTCTGTAGTTGCATGTGTTTGGTAAGAGACCTTTTTTTTGTTCAATTGTAATATAATTGTTTATTTTGCAACGTGTGTAGTAATACGAGTATGTGTTGTTGCTGTTTGTTGTGATTGTAAAACATGTTTTGCATTTGTTTTTGATGTGTCCTTCTGTAGATGTACGTTTTTTTTTTCTTCTTTCTACTGGGATATCGTTGCCCATTTGCTGTGTCTTTGCAGAGTAGGTGCTGGTGAGTGTAGTTGTGTCTTGTAAGTGAATTGTATATTTTTTCTAAATCTATTTTTTGGTGAAAAAGTCTTACATTTTTATCTTACTTTGCGCAGTGTTGGGGATGTTGAGTTGTTTGTGCAGACTCCTTTATTTGTAAGGATAATGGCTAGCCGCCGGATTACTGCTCAGCAAGTTGTTGGAATGCTTTTTGATTCTTCCTCTGACCATGGTCCAGAGTCTGACTCTGATTCTGAGCCAGAGGTGGGAGGTGAAGATTCAGGTAGTGAGTTTTCTCTACACGTGGCTTCATCTGATGATGAAGACACTTTGAGTGCTGATGAAGCTACTTTTGGTGTGGATGATGTGCCTGTGGTTGGGGAGGACATTGCTGTGTTTACGGTTTTGGAGGACATGGTTGTGCCTGTGGTTGCGGAGGACAGTGATGTGCCAATTGTGCGGCAAGAGACATCTGGGCTGCAGCCTGGGGCTGCTAGACTTCCAGTTGGTGTTGTGAGACAAGAGTTAGCTGGGCGGCGGCCTGCGGCTGCAAGACTTGATGATGAAAGTTCTGACCTCTGGGTTGCACCAGGCATGGTGCAGCCGGCATTGCCTGAATTTACTGGTGTTCCAGGGTGTAGGGTGAACACTGAAAACTTTTTGCCTATTGATTTTTTCAAGTTGTTTATGGATGATGTGTTTTTGGCAGAGATTGTAGAGCAGACTAATTTGTATGCTGAAAATTTTTTGAGGGTGAACAGTGCTAGCCTTAAGCCCCACGCTAGAGCTACCCGGTGGACTCCCACCAATATGGAGGAGATGAAAAAGTTTTTGGGTTTAACTCTTTTGATGGGCTTGCTTAGGAAACCATCAATGGCTTCATATTGGTCTACTAGTCCCTTGATGGCAACAGCTATATTTCCGGCAGTCATGAGTCGTGATAGGTATTTGCTTCTGCTGCGGATGATGCATTTTGTTGACAATAGTCTTGCTTTGCCACGAGATCACCCTGATTGTGACCGTCTTTTCAAGATTCGGCCTGTCATTGATCATTTGGTTGATCGATTTTCTGAGATCTTTTATCCTGGGAAAGAAATTGCAGTGGATGAGTCTTTGCTATTGTTCAAGGGCCGCTTGGTATTTCGGCAATACATTCCTAGTAAGAGGGCATGCTATGGAATCAAACTGTATATGCTGTGTGACAGTGAGACTGGATATGTCTCTAATTTCAGGGTGTACACTGGTAAGGAATCCAGGATTAACCCCCCTGGTTGTCCGTCGACTTTTGGAGTGACTGAGAAAATTGTGTGGGAACTTGGTCGTGGATTTTTTAACAAAGGCCATCATTTGTATGTCGATAACTTCTACACTGGTGTGCGGTTGTTCAGGGAATTGGCCAAAGTGGACACTGTTGCTTGTGGCACAATCCGCTCAAACCGTAAAGGTTTCCCAAAAGAACTTGTTTGTCGAAAGCTTGCTCGGGGACAGTGCAGTGCTTTGCGTTGTGAGGAGCTTCTAGCTGTGAAGTTTACAGACAGGAGAGATGTCTACATGTTGACTACAATACATGATGAAAGCACTGAACCGCAGAATGTTTGGGGTCAGGTTGCAGAAGTGCGCAAACCTGTGTGCATACTGGACTACAATAAGTACATGGGTGGTGTTGACAGAGTTGATCAGAGGTTGGAACCGTATGCTGCTCTTCGTAAGGCTTACATTTGGTACAAGAAGTTGGCTATCCATCTTTTCCACTTGGCAACCTTTAATGCTTTTATTGTGTTCCAGAAATCTTGTCCCCAGTCAAAGTTGACTTTTGTAAAGTTTCAGGAGTCTGTAATAGGCAGCCTTGTTTTAGTGGAACAGGCAAGTGTTCCTAGAGTTGGAGTGGTGGAGGATGTTGCCAGATTGAAAGATCGCCACTTTCCTGATACAATTCCTCCTACAACCTCAAAAGACTTTCCCAGTCGGAGATGTAGAGTCTGTTGGCGAAGAGGTTTGCGGAAGGAGGTTCGCATGTACTGCCCCGACTGCCCTTCAAACCCCGGGCTGTGTGTACCTGCTTGTTTTAGATTGTACCACACGCAAAAGAATTTTTGGGAGTATCAATGAGTGGTAAAGTGAACTGGTTGGTCTTTATTCTGTAATAGTTATTGTTCAGTTTCAAAGTTTGTATTTGTGTAGTCTTTTTAGATTTAGTTGTCGAGTTAGTAGATTTGTATCAATTTGCAATTTGTTTTTGTTTCTCTTTTATTTAAAAAAAAAAACTAAAGTATGATGTTGGTTTGTGTGTAGTGTCCATTGTCTGACTGTGTGCATGGTTTGGCGCTTGACTGCCGGTGTCTGTGGACTGGTGCTTGTCTGGCGGTGTCTGCGGACTGGTGCTTGACTGGCGGTGTGCGTGGTCTGGTGTTTGGTTGGCGGTGTGCGTGCTCTTGCGCTTGCCTGGTGTTGTGTTTGGATTTGTCTTTGGCTGGTGGTGTTCGTGGAGTGGTGCTTGACTGGTGGTGTGCATGGAGTGGTACTTGGCTGTCTGTGCACGGAGTGGTGCTTGGCTGGCGGTGTGTGTGGAGTGGTGCTTGGCTGGCTGTGTGTGTGGAGTGGCGCTTGGCTGGACGGTGTGCGTGGAGTGATACTTGGCTGTCTGTGCACGGAGTGGTGCTTGGCTGGTGTTGTGTTTGTGGAGTGGCGCTTGGCTGGTGGTGTGTGTGGAGGGGCGCTTGGCTGGTGGTGTGCATGGAGTGGTACTTGGCTGTCTGTGCACGGAGTGGTGCTTGGCTGGCGGTGTGTGTGGAGTGGCGCTTGGCTGGTGGTGTGCGTGGAGTGATGCTTGGCTGGTGGTGTGTGTGGAGTGGTACTTGGCTGTCTGTGTGCGCTGAGTGGTGTTTGGCTGGCGGTGTGCATGGTCTGGTGCTTGGATGGTGGTGTGGGTGGACTGGCGCTCGGCAGGCGGTGTGTGAGTAGTTACTTTCTGTTGGTCACTACACACACTGCTAGTTGAGTGACACTCCACACAGTCCATCATTTTGTGTAGTTGCAGTGTCCGAAATGTGGGCGTGTGAAAGTGATGGGCCCTTGAATGGCGCTGTTTGCTGGTGTGAGTGTTGGAATGTGATGGGTCCGCGGCTGGCGGTGTGAATGTTTTGTATGTGTCACGCGTACGAAAGGTGTATGAATGGCCTGTAAAGAGGTTGGTGCCTTGACGTGGCTTTACAGCTCACGAGCTGTGAGTCAGTGGTTCAGTTTATCATACTTTCAATTATACACAGTGTATTTCATTTTTGTGAAATTACTTGCGTATACAATTGTATGTACTGAATCATCACTCACCCTCGTGCCAAATCCAACCAGTATGTGTGTGTGCTTGCGGATTAGATGGGTGTGCAGTAATAATTGTTTTTTATTTCTTTCTGCAGTAGGGTGTACCTTGCCCCTTATTGTGATTGTTGTTATGTGTTGCTTTTCCATTCGGATGGTGTCAATGGTCTGGTTTGTATCAGGTATGAAAGGTGCGTGAATGGCCTGTAAAACGGTTGGTGCCTTGTCGTGGCTTTACAGCTCACGAGTTGCGAGTCACTGGTTCAGTTTTTATGCATTTATTTATTGACAGAGCATTTCATTTTTTTGAAATATCTTGTTAATAAAATTTTATGTACTGAACCGTCACTCGCCCTCGTGCCAAATCCAACCTGTATGTGTGTGTCTTTGAGGAATAGATAGCCGTGCTTGAATGTTTGACTTTTGAGTAACTCTGTTAAGGTGTGGTATCCTTTTACTCGGGAGAACAAGGGGAACGCAGGGTGGTAGGACTTTTTTGCCGGCACGGCGATCCCACGCCAAAAAGTTTGGAAAATTGCTATTTTTACCTATTTTTAAGGTTTGCAAGGTGTTCTGGGTAGGAAAACATTGGGGGACCCACACATGCCATACCTCCCTGGACTCTTCCGGGTGTCTAGTTTTCAGAACTGTTTCGGTTTGCTACTTTCCAAAGAATACCACCCAGCCCCGGGCCAAAAACTCAGGTGCACCCCCCCCCAAAATCAAAGTTATATTGCTTCAGGGTATTTTAAATTCACCACCGTACGATTTGGACCTTTTCCTATTGCAGCCACTATGGCTACCCACGCAAGTGAGGTACCGTTTTTATCAGGAGACCTGGGGGAACGCTGGGTGGGAGGTAATTTGTGTGAGCCCAGTGATGCCACGCTTTCCCAGACTACAACGTGTGAATAAATTGATTGTTTTCTGCTAAAATTGAGGTTTGCAAGGGATTCTGGGTAAAGGAACGTTGGAGGATCCACGCAAGCCATACCTCCTTGGAAGCCCCAGGGTGTCTACTTTTCAGAAATGTGTGGGTTTGGTAGGTTTCCATAGATGGCTGTCTCGCACGGGGCCAGAAACCCAGGTAACCCCTCTTGCAAAAGCTGGTGAATTTAACAATGGTGAAAATGTTAAGTCCACCAGCTTTTGCAAGAGGGGTTACCTGGGTTTTTGGCCCCGTGCGAGACAGCCATCTAGGGAAACCTACCAATCCCACACATTTCTGAAAAGTAGACACCCGGGGGCTTCCAAGGAGGTATGGCTTGCGTGGATCCTCCAACGTTCCTTTACCCAGAATCCCTTGCAAACCTCATTTTTTGTTTGGAAAAAATTTGTTTTTTCACACGTTTTAGTGTGGGAAAGCGTGGCATCACTGGGCTCACACAAATTACCTCCCACCCAGCGTTCCCCAAGGTCTCCCGATAAAAATTGGTACCTCACTTGCGTGGGTAGGCATAGCGGCTGCTTTAGGAAAAGGCCCAAATCATACTGTGGAGACCAAAACATTACCTTTAGCCAAATAATCTTATTTTTTGAGGGGGTCACCTGAGCTTTTGGCTCGGGGCTTGGCAGGCATCTTTGGAAACTACCAAACCCAAACAGTTCTGAGAACTAGACACCCGGGGGAGTCCAGGGAGGTATGGCATGCGTGGGTCCCCCAATGTTTTCCTACCCAGAAACCCCTGCAAACCTGACATTTTGGTCCAAAAACCCACTTTTCCATACTTTTTTGGGTGGGATCTCGCTGCCGGAACAAATGTCCTACCACCCAGCGTTTCCCTTGTTCTCCCGAGTGAAATGATACCTCACTTGTGTGGGTGGGCCAAAGGCATGTGACTCAGGCTGGGGTGCTTAATTTGTAAAACTTAAATATGACTAAAAACTACTTTTTTCAAAATTCATTTTTGGCGTGTTCTGCTTTGGGGCACCCACACAAGTGAGGTATCCTTTTACTCGGGAGAACAAGGGGAACGCAGGGTGGTAGGACATTTTTTCCGGCACGGCGATCCCACGCCAAAAAGTTTGGAAAAGTGCTATTTTTACCTAATTTTAAGGTTTGCAAGGAGTTCTGGGTAGGAAAACATTGGGGGACCCACGCATGCCATACCTCCCTGGACTCCCCCGGGTGTCTAGTTTTCAGAACTGTTTGGGTTTGCTACTTTCCAAAGAATACCACCCAGCCCCGGGCCAAAAACTCAGGTGCCCCCCCCCAAAATCAAAGTTATATTGCTTCAGGTTATTTTATATTCACCACCGTACGATTTGGACCTTTTCCTGTTGCAGCCACTATGGCTACCCACGCAAGTGGGGTACCGTTTTTATCGGGAGACCTGGGGGAACGCTGGGTGGGAGGTAATTTGTGTGAGCCCAGTGATGCCACGCTTTCCCAGACTACAACGTGTGAAAAAATTGATTTTTTTCTGCTAAAATTGAGGTTTGCAAGGGATTTTGGGTAAAGGAACGTTGGAGGATCCACGCAAGCCATACCTCCTTGGAAGCCCCCGGGTGTCTACTTTTCAGAAATGTGTGGGTTTGGTAGGTTTCCATAGATGGCTGTCTCGCATGGGGCCAGAAACCCAGGTAACCCCTCTTGCAAAAGCTGGTGAATTTAACAATGGTGAAAATGTTAAGTCCACCAGCTTTTGCAAGAGGGGTTACCTGGGTTTTTGGCCCCGTGCAAGACAGCCATCTAGGGAAACCTACCAATCCCACACATTTCTGAAAAGTAGACACCCGGGGGCTTCCAAGGAGGTATGGCTTGCGTGGATCCTCCAACGTTCCTTTACCCAGAATCCCTTGCAAACCTCATTTTTTGTTTGGAAAAAATCCGTTTTTTCACACGTTTTAGTGTGGGAAAGCGTGGCATCACTGGGATCACACAAATTACCTCCCACCCAGCGTTCCCCAAGGTCTCCCGATAAAAATGGTACCTCACTTGCGTGGGTAGGCATAGCGGCTGCTTTAGGAAAAGGCCCAAATCATACTGTGGAGACCAAAACATTACCTTTAGCCAAATAATCTTATTTTTTGAGGGGGTCACCTGAGCTTTTGGCCCGGGGCTTGGCAGGCATCTTTGGAAACTACCAAACCCAAACAGTTCTGAGAACTAGACACCCGGGGGAGTCCAGGGAGGTATGGCATGCGTGGGTCCCCCAATGTTTTCCTACCCAGAAACCCCTGCAAACCTGAAATTTTGGTCAAAAAACCCACTTTTCCATACTTTTTTGGGTGGGATCTCGCTGCCGGAACAAATGTCCTACCACCCAGCGTTTCCCTTGTTCTCCCGAGTAAAATGATACCTCACTTGTGTGGGTGGGCCAAAGGCATGTGATTCAGGCTGGGGTGCTTAATTTGTAAAACTTAAATATGACTAAAAACTACTTTTTTCAAAATTCATTTTTGGCGTGTTCTGCTTTGGGGCACCCACACAAGTGAGGTATCCTTTTACTCGGGAGAACAAGGGGAACGCAGGGTGGTAGGACATTTTTGCCGGCACGGCGATCCCACGCCAAAAAGTTTGGAAAAGTGCAAGTTGTACCTAATTTTAAGGTTTGCAAGGAGTTCTGGGTAGGAAAACATTGGGGGACCCATGCATGCCATACCTCCCTGGACTCCCCCGGGTGTCTAGTTTTCAGAACTGTTTGGGTTTGCTACTTTCCAAAGAATACCACCCAGCCCCGGGCCACAAACTCAGGTGCCCCCCCCCCCAAATCAAGGTAGTTTTGCAATGAGGTAATGTAAATTCACCACCGTACGATTTGAACCGTTTCCTGTTGCAGCCACTATGCCTACCCACGCAAGTGAGGTACCATTTTTTTTGGGAGACCTGGGGGCACGCTGGGTGGGTGGAAATTTGTTGATCCACGCAGATTCCAGAACTTTCCACCACAGAAATGTGAGGAAAATGTATTTTTTTGGTCAAATTTTTATGTTTGCAAGGGATTCTGGGTAACAAAACCTGGAGGTAGGCAGACGAGTCACCCCATCCTGAATTGCCCTGGGTGTCTAGGTTTCAAAAATGTATAGGGTTGCTAGATTTCCCTAGGTGCTGGCAGAGCTACGGCGCAAAAACAAAAGGTAGTCTTTTTGTCCGAATCGTGCTAAATTTCACTGGGAATTTGAGGTGCGACCATGCTGCGTTTTGTGCTGTTTCATGTCGCAGCCACTATGCCTACCCACGCAAGTGAGGTACCATTTTTTTTGGGAGACCTGGGGGCACGCTGGGTGGGTGGAAATTTGTTGATCCACGCAGATTCCAGAACTTTCCACCACAGAAATGTGAGGAAAATGTGTTTTTTGGTCAAATGTTTATGTTTGCAAGGGTTTCTGGGTAACAAAACCTGGGGGTAGGCAGACGAGTCACCCCTACCTGAATTGCCCTGGGTGTCTAGTTTTCAAAAATGTATAGGGTTGCTAGATTTCCCTAGGTGCTGGCAGAGCTACGGCGCAAAAACAAAAGGTAGTCTTTTTGTCCGAATCGTGCTAAATTTCACTGGGAATTTGAGGTGCGACCATGCTGCGTTTTGCGCTGTTTCATGTCGCAGCCACTATGCCTACCCACGCAAGTGAGGTACCATTTTTTTCGGGAGACCTGGGGGCACGCTGGGTAGGTGGAAATTTGTTGATCCACGCAGATTCCAGAACTTTCCACCACAGAAATGTGAGGAAAATGTGTTTTTTTGGTCAAATTTTTATGTTTGCAAGGGATTCTGGGTAACAAAACCTGGGGGTAGGCAGACGAGTCCCCCCATCCTGAATTGCCCTGGGTGTTTAGTTTTCAAAAATGTATAGGGTTGCTAGATTTCCCTAGGTGCTGGCAGAGCTACGGCGCAAAAACAAAAGGTAGTCTTTTTGTCCGAATCGTGCTAAATTTCACTGGGAATTTGAGGTGCGACCATGCTGCGTTTTGCGCTGTTTCATGTCGCAGCCACTATGCCTACCCACGCAAGTGAGGTACCATTTTTTTTGGGAAACCTGGGGGCACGCTGGGTGGGTGGAAATTTGTTGATCCACGCAGATTCCAGAACTTTCCACCACAGAAATGTGAGGAAAATGTGTTTTTTTGGTCAAATGTTTATGTTTGCAAGGGATTCTGGGTAACAAAACCTGGGGGTAGGCAGACGAGTCACCCCATCCTGAATTGCCCTGGGTGTCTAGTTTTCAAAAATGTATAGGGTTGCTAGATTTCCCTAGGTGCTGGCAGAGCTACGGCGCAAAAACAAAAGGTAGTCTTTTTGTCTGAATCGTGCTAAATTTCACTGGGAATTTGAGGTGCGACCATGCTGCGTTTTGCGCTGTTTCATGTCGCAGCCACTATGCCTACCCACGCAAGTGAGGTACCATTTTTTTCAGGAGACCTGGGGGCACGCTGGGTGGGTGGAAATTTGTTGATCCACGCAGATTCCAGAACTTTCCACCACAGAAATGTGAGGAAAATGTGTGTTTTTGGTCAAATTTTTATGTTTGCAAGGGATTCTGGGTAACAAAACCTGGGGCTAGGCAGACGAGTCACCCCATCCTGAATTGCCCTGGGTGTCTAGTTTTTAAAAATGTATAGGGTTGCTAGATTTCCCTAGGTGCTGGCAGAGCTACGGCGCAAAAACAAAAGGTAGTCTTTTTGTCCGAATCGTGCTAAATTTCACTGGAAATTTGAGGTGCGACCATGCTGCGTTTTGCGCTGTTTCATGTCGCAGCCACTATGCCTACCCACGAAAGTGAGGTACCATTTTTTTCGGGAGACCTGGGGGCACGCTGGGTGTGTGGAAATTTGTTGATCCACGCAGATTCCAGAACTTTCCACCACAGAAATGTGAGGAAAATGTGTTTTTTTGGTCAAATGTTTATGTTTGCAAGGGATTCTGGGTAACAAAACCTGGAGGTAGGCAGACGAGTCACCCCATCCTGAATTGCCCTGGGTGTCTAGTTTTCAAAAATGTATAGGGTTGCTAGATTTCCCTAGGTGCTGGCAGAGCTACGGCGCAAAAACAAAAGGTAGTCTTTTTGTCCGAATCGTGCTAAATTTCACTGGGAATTTGAGGTGCGACCATGCTGCGTTTTGCGCTGTTTCATGTCGCAGTCACTATGCCTACCCACGCAAGTGAGGTACCATTGTTTTTGGGAGACCTGGGGGCATGCTGGGTGGGTGGAAATTTGTTGATCCACGCAGATATGTGGAAAATTAGTGCGTTTTGGTGAACATTATCTGCGCCATCTTGCCTCTTCCCTGATGCCACACTTTTGTCGTGCGCGCCCGCCATTTTAAGATGCCCCGATCAGAACAAACCCTTTTGCATGCCGCTGGCCCCTGACATAGCCCTTTGCCTTCGCTAAGCCTGCACGCTGACCACCCCCTGCTTGCACCTGCCTTGAGTCATAAACCCCTCTTCGGCGCTGCTCTGCCCCAGGCCCTCATCCTGTTCCCAGCGCGACGCCTCCCTGCTTTCCTTTCATGATCTCCGGCCCTTAGATGCAAACCCCTTTTTCCCCGTGTGCCCGTTTTGTCCTCCCCGTTCCCAAGCCGACACCCAGCTCTGCCGATACCATCCTTGCCCCTCCCCGTACAATAGAAAGCTTCCCCCAACAAAGAATCCCCGGGTTGATCAAAGCCCCCACCCCATGAGATCCGATCAAACTCCCCACATTCCGTGAATCGGCGGATTATCCAGCTGCGCGATGCTCATCACCTGTTGTGACTAGGGTGGGGACTTCAACTGTAAATGTGTGTGGGAACGGGCCCAAAGGGGAGTTCCGAGAATGTCTTTTCCATACATCAAAGCTTTAAACATGTATGTGTAATCTGCAATAAAGTCATAAATGTGGGTATAAGAGGCCAGGCCTCAGAAATACAGTTAGAGCACCTCAGAACGATACCTTCTGTCCGTTTCGTTGTGTTCTCCTCCGGAGAGAATAAAAAACCTTGTTTCCTGCTCTTCAGTCTCCAGCGCCTGCCTCTTCATTGATTTAAATAACTAGAGGGTCACAGAGGCAATACCGCCGGGCAAATATCGATTGTCCCCGACCCGATTGAACTTTTTACAATTGGCGTCCCAAGCGTGGGGCCCATCAGCGACTCGTGGATCCAGTGGGAGAGGTCCCGACGACAGAGTGAACGACTGCAACGATCGGGAGAGCTCTTGCCCAATAGACCCTCGTCTGGCAGCCGATCATCCGAACTTCACTAGTTCCGAACAGACCTCTCTCGAGTGATCTACGGTCCTGACTGGGAACCATCAGGAGTGCCGTGAGAAATACGAGAAAAAGAGGACGATCGGGCGCTGGATTCGGAAGACAAGAAACTGTCCACATGGTCCGGGTAAGGTCGTGTTGCCACGACAAGTTGCGAAATTTGTTTTGATTGCTTGATTGTTCAAAATACTAGTATTGCTCTGTTTTTTTTTATTTAGAGATTCACTGTCTGCAAACGGAGAAACAACAGGCTCCCTCTCCCTTTGCAAGCAGTGGAGGATAGGTAGGGTAGCAGCCGTGCTTGTTCTTTTTCTCCCCCACTCAATAACTGCTTGAAACTGAACTGTTGTTCACAAACTATTGTTTCCTGGAGATTCCCTGTCTGCAAGCAGGGAAGAGACCACCCTTTTTGCAGATAGTGAAAAGGGTAGGTAACGCAGATCTTTGCGGACCTACTCATTCTCCCCATTGTTATTTATTGGTCGTTTGGTTTTATATATTTTTTTTGATCCATGAGGTATTCACTACCTGCAAACAACGTAGAATAGAAATATTCTGTCTAGTCTTTGCACCTAGTGATAAGATAGGCAGTGCTGACTTTTTAGTCCCTCGTTACGAGCCGTCATGTCTGTCTTCTCCCCACTGATAAATAGCCTGTTTAGCCCGGACCGGGTGTTAGAGGTGGACCATATAGCTCCACTAGAAGGCACCCCTAATAAGGACATGTTCATAAACTATGGGTTAGTCACCATAGCTTATAATAAATTATGGCACAGGTATACCGAAGATAGCCAAGACAAACAGTGGCCACTGGCAGGATCCTTTGACCTTGATAAAATAGAAACGTTAGAAATAGCCCTTCGAAATAATAAGACGACGCCAATTATGCTCGACAGTCTCGGTATGTGGCGCAGAGAGGCTACGAAACGACAGAGAAAAGACGAGGATAAACCAAGTAGGGAAATATACCGACAGGACAACCCCAGGACACCGCTACCCACAACTTATCCCCCGACACTATGCAAAGGACGACCAGACTTAGGGTCAGACCAATGCGCTTTTTGTAGGTATGTCGGACACTGGAAAGCCCAATGCCCGACTCTACTGAGCGTGAGTAAAGGCAAAGGGCCGACAAGAACGACAGACCGACAGTACGAGAAAAGGCGCGAGACAGAGAAGAACCCGACTTACATAGACAGACCAGACAGAACCACCACGTTTGATTATGCCCGATGGCACAGATTTCGCCAGGAAAATCTCAGCGGCATGCTCAAGTTCTCCTAGGTCGGGCAATGTCAAGACGGGAACCCAGCCTCGTTTAAAATTCACAGACGGAAAGAGATAATTATGACCAATAACTGTTTTTATATTTGTCTTGGGTCTTTGTATGTCGTACTTGTACTGTCCCCCGTCTGAGTTTGTGTGTATGTAATGTACAAATCTGCGTCATCCCTCTACACGTGTTTCCGTGTTACTCGACCTCTGTTAGCAGAAACCTAGCATCAAAGCAACCTGGAAAGAAAGAAATGGTAAAACAAAATCCGTAGACCATTAATAAACTTGAACTTTTAATTTAACACAACAAACAAGGAATAATAACGATAAACTGTAGAAAATGAAAGTCAAACAGAACATTCGCCCCCCCCCCCATTCTGGAACCTTCCAAAGTAGGGCAGGGTTACGGCTACGCCCAACCAACGGCAACCCATATAAGGCGAGCCCCGCCGCCAACTCTTGGTCAGGAAATCTTAACGTATGGGGGAGCCGGAGGAGAGGCAGGAGCCCGCAGCCTGGGCATTTGCAGGTAGTCCCGCCACATGTCTCCTTGGTCGGCCGCAACGGGCCTGGAAAGACTAAGGTAGTCCCGCCACATGTCAAGAGGAGAGCGAGGCACCTCTTCCTTTTCTCTTCCGTCACAGCCGCAGCAGTCCTGGACGGCGGGATGTCCTACACGTACCTCCACAACAATTTGTCCAAGTTGGGCTGGGAGGGAGAGGCGACGCGGACGAGCCTCTCCCACCTCCACCGGTAGGAGGTTTCCCAGCCCCCAGCCCGACGCCGAACACCCCCAGTCAGGCGATGGTGCCCATACTTCCACAGCACCGGACACACCATGGTGGCACCCCAGTACTTGCGCAGCACCGAACGTACAATGGTGGCACCCCAGTATTTGCGCAGCACCGAACGTACAATGGTGGCACTTGGGGAACACCGGATGTGGAGAGGCCTTCATGCGGGGCGATGAAAAGGAGCGGCATGGAGTGCACCGGGAGAAGGAGACGATGTGAACGAGTCTCCCTCGCCCCCCCAGGTGGGGGCATCACAGCTGCACCCCAGCTGGACGTCCCGCTCTCACAAAACAGGGACCTCTTCCTTTCACTCCGAAGGGTCTCTTCCATTCTTGCAAACTCGACGAGAGTGGCCCCTGTAGGGCCTCAAAATGGCGTCTGGATCCGCTGGAAGGCGGGCCCCGGCCACTAGAGTAACTTTGGCCAGCCATACAACTCGAACATTTGTCCCATGGAGCACGAGCCCCCATCTCCGACAGCATCTCCGCAGCCTTGAAGATCATACAAAGGTCCCCGGCGGAACCTTCGGCCTTTGCAGGTTTCCGGTAAGGGACGGCTGCCTTGATCGCCAACGAAACAAACATGACATAGCCACACCTTCTGTTAGCGTGAATTCTAGAACTGCCGAAAAGGACTCTGGTCCAAACTGCCAGTAATGGAAACATTTCCCCCTGATGCTGCTTCCGGACTGTGCCGGCCCCGCCCAAAATGGCGCTGGTATCAATCGGAACTTACGAACACCTCGTGGTGTTCCTTCGCACTAATATAAACTTGATGTTCCGAGATTTTATATGATCCTTTGTACACTTGGCTAGAAAAGACGAAGAGAACTCACTCGACGAATAGTGTGAAAAGATCCCCGTTACAAATGTTGATTACGAATGTACAATGTATTATATTTTTATAACTGATGTAAACCTCATTTACGACGCACACGTACGGTATGCATATAGGAAATCTGATTACAACTGTTATGATTATGCTTCTAAATTATGAAAATATATGCCCCCGAACCCCCAGCCAATTAATAGACGTTTTAGTCTCTTACAAATGAATGAGTAAAACTTTCCGATGTTTTTATTGTTGCAAACGACACCCCCCACTGTACGCACTTTAGCCATTGCCACGACCGACCAAATACGACCACACCCTCCTAATCCATATGCTGAAATGAATTTGCAAAATAAAGTCTTTGAAACTATGGACGGGTATTGCATGCTTTATTTTAAAACAATATGGGATGGGTAGGAAAGTTCTTTTTCTGTGCACCCTACTCTGCTCTCTCTTTAAGGTTAAAGGAAGATGGTTGCCCAGCCCTGGAGGACGGATCGGATCGACAACACGACACTCCGCCTTAAAAGTACGCGACTGACTCATGAACTCTCGCATAGAGGAAGACCGTGACTTCCAAGGATGGGTAAAACGAATGGTGTAAATGAGGGAATGTAAAAGGAGGGTGAAATGAAATAATGTAAATATTGTAAAGTACAACGTTCCAAAGTAGCAGGGACCCAAGAACCGAAGAACTTTAGAACGCCACGGCGTTGAAAGAGGTTTAAGGATCCCGATAGTGAGATATATCCTTTGACTAGATACCTCGCACTAGGCACCTCTGGTTTCCTTTTTATGTTTCCCCGCACACGCCCTACATGAACACACTACCCCCCCCTCGACTCCGAAAACCATATCCCCGGGGACCCTGCCCCAAGGAGGAAAGACGAGTAAGAGGTAAGTAAAGGACTTATGAATCCATGTATTTGAATGCGCGCGAATGCTGTCTCCCCCACCCCCCCCTTTTTTCCTTCCTCTGCAGGTTACATCAGAGATTACAGCCAAGGTGTGGCGAAGATCTGAGACCTTGCCATGTCTAAATACACGAAACGGACTAGCGCCGCAGGGTGGTGTCTAAGCACGCCTGCAAACTACTCACGTATCGAACAAACCCGAAAAATTAGCACAACCTGATAAAAAGTGATCACCCTTAAACCAGACCGGACGAATGAACCCATGTCACGTATGATGCGAAACTGTGAGGGAATGTGTGTGTGTGACTGAGGCGTTGACCCAACTGGTCAAAGGACCGAGAATGCGAGAAAGTGCGACAAAATGGTACCTCCTTTTTTCTTCTTTCCTTTTCTCAAAGCACGTCCCCTCTACCCTGTCTAATGCTCAAACTGCATGATTACAAGATTCTAACGCGGACTCGTGAATACCCTTTACTGTGTAATGCACTAAATAGCCTTTCTTGAATGCACTGCCGCCCTCTCTGTTGCACGTGTACTATTTAGCCTGCCGTTGCACTCTCTCTCTCTCTCTCTCTCTCTCTCTCTCTCTCTCTCTCTCTCTCTCTCTCTCTCTCTCTCTCTCTCTCTCTCTCTCTCTCTCTCACTCTCTCTCTCTCTCTCTCTCACTCTCTCTCTCTCTCTATTTTTGCACTACCACTCTTCCGAGTGGTTAGCCCCGAAATTGGCAGATTGCCACCCCTAGCACACCACCTAATTGGCTTCAAATACCGTCAGTATTTGCACAAACGCTTGTCTTTAATACAATCACCCTGAGGCCGCGTCATTACCTCTCCTTTTCCGCTAGAAGTCAATGAACCCAGGTTGGGCCGTAAGGGAAAGGACAGGTAAGACGACAGAGGTTCCCTAATCTGGCCCGAAATAAGGGAACTACATGTCAACGGCTCCTATAGTATAAAACAAGGACCTCAGAATACGCGACCCTCCCCTCCCCGAATCGTCGCAATACCCAAACCAGAAAAACGATCACCCCCGTTACCTCCCCTGTCTATGTCCCTGGTTGTTTCCCATAAAACCCCAGTCCTTCCTAGTTAAGTAACCGGGCTGTAAAAGGTTACGTAGGACCCAGAATGATGTTTTACAAGGTTAACAGACTAGACCAAGGTAAAGAAATCATCAAAATGAACCCCGCAGTAGTTGAAAAACAGGATGCACCGATAGAAAGGAAATGTTTAGCCATGTTCGTCTCTCAGCAAAATACCTGTGTAGTACCATGTTGACGACTCACTGTACCCTTTTGTAAATGTGAAACTCTAGAGAACGGCATATCTTTGCCAGATTTGTCTCCCGAAGGTGGGTTACCATCAGATGAACTGTCATGCCTGTAATAAATAATTATGAAGGAAAGTCATAGTAAATCCAACAGGTCCGCCACCGGTCATTCATATGCCAGTTGTGAACATTAAATATAACGGACATTTTCATTCTCTGCCTGGAGCTGGGAGAGAAATAGACTTTTTGATTATCTTCATCTGCAAATTTTCTAAAGACTGTCTTTTCAAACTTGTTTAAGGGTACTGCTGTTGGAGGAGAGAAGGACCGGATGTGGGAGCACGAGGCCCGACTGCAGACTAAGGGACACCTGCGACATTAGCCAAGGCGAGACCACGACTGAAAGGAGCTGCAGGACGAGGCACTGTTTTCGACAGCACGAAAAGAAAGGGTCGACCTGATGCCCCTGCTCGACGTCCAGTGCCTTTCGACAAGTCCCCGCTCTCTGAATTCCGTCGCACGCCCATTTGAAGTCTCTCGTTCCCCTAGTTTGTTCCCAATTTGGCCTTGCTCCATCCCCCTTTTTCCTCTGACCTACCCTATGGACTGTTTTGAACGCTCTTCTTCCATCGGAACTTTCTGACAATCACCTCAAAGGACACAGGGCGAAAAGGACCTTTCCGACCAGAAACGCGAGGAAAGGGTCGTGCCCTGCAACGCAGAACTTAGAACAGAGCTGGACTTGTAGCTCCATCGCCGGTGCTCAACAGCGCCAACGAAAGACCACAAAGAACAATGAGAACTCATAAAACTTCGAACATTCGACATCTTCAACCACCGTTTTGCTACGCCTCATTTCTCTCCCAGCCGCCATTGTATTGATCCTGCTCCAATCCGAATCTGAAACATGTATTAACCTGCCAGTTCACGTTATGATATGTACTTGCTGCTCGCCGTTTTTGTATTTCATTCCTATGACTTTCCTGCTTTATCAAATAGGTGCACCTCCTAAAAAAAACTAGAAACCTCAAAATGTATTGTTTACAACTCTTTTCCATCTAGGGTTCCTACCGTTTTCTTTCTCATGCTCACCACAGTAGAACCGAATAGAAAATGAACCAGCAAGATGTCTTGAATATGTTAAAGGGAGGACTGTGGAAAATTAGTGCGTTTTGGTGAACATTATCTGCGCCATCTTGCCTCTTCCCTGATGCCACACTTTTGTCGTGCGCGCCCGCCATTTTAAGATGCCCCGATCAGAACAAACCCTTTTGCATGCCGCTGGCCCCTGACATAGCCCTTTGCCTTCGCTAAGCCTGCACGCTGACCACCCCCTGCTTGCACCTGCCTTGAGTCATAAACCCCTCTTCGGCGCTGCTCTGCCCCAGGCCCTCATCCTGTTCCCAGCGCGACGCCTCCCTGCTTTCCTTTCATGATCTCCGGCCCTTAGATGCAAACCCCTTTTTCCCCGTGTGCCCGTTTTGTCCTCCCCGTTCCCAAGCCGACACCCAGCTCTGCCGATACCATCCTTGCCCCTCCCCGTACAATAGAAAGCTTCCCCCAACAAAGAATCCCCGGGTTGATCAAAGCCCCCACCCCATGAGATCCGATCAAACTCCCCACATTCCGTGAATCGGCGGATTATCCAGCTGCGCGATGCTCATCACCTGTTGTGACTAGGGTGGGGACTTCAACTGTAAATGTGTGTGGGAACGGGCCCAAAGGGGAGTTCCGAGAATGTCTTTTCCATACATCAAAGCTTTAAACATGTATGTGTAATCTGCAATAAAGTCATAAATGTGGGTATAAGAGGCCAGGCCTCAGAAATACAGTTAGAGCACCTCAGAACGATACCTTCTGTCCGTTTCGTTGTGTTCTCCTCCGGAGAGAATAAAAAACCTTGTTTCCTGCTCTTCAGTCTCCAGCGCCTGCCTCTTCATTGATTTAAATAACTAGAGGGTCACAGAGGCAATACCGCCGGGCAAATATCGATTGTCCCCGACCCGATTGAACTTTTTACAGATACCAGAATTTTTCACCACAGAAATGTGAGGAAAATGTGTTTTTTTGGTCAAATTTTTATGTTTGCAAGGGATTCTGGGTAACAAAACCTGGGGGTAGGCAGACGAGTCACCCCATCCTGAATTGCCCTGGGTGTCTAGTTTTCAAAAATGTATAGGGTTGCTAGATTTCCCTAGGTGCTGGCAGAGCTACAGCGCAAAAACAAAAGGTAGTCTTTTTGTCCGAATCGTGCTAAATTTCACTGGGAATTTGAGGTGCGACCATGCTGCGTTTTGCGCTGTTTCATGTCGCAGCCACTATGCCTACCCACGCAAGTGAGGTGCCATTTGTTTTGGGAGACCTGGGGGCACGCTGGGTGCGTGGAAATTTGTTGATCCACGCAGATTCTAGAACTTTCCACCACAGAAATGTGTGGAAAATGTGTTTTTGTTGTCAAATTTTTATGTTTGCAAGGGATTCTGGGTAACAAAACCTGGGGGTAGGCAGACGAGTCACCCCATCCTGAATTGCCCTGGGTGTCTAGTTTTCAAAAATGTATAGGGTTGCTAGATTTCCCTAGGTGCTGGCAGAGCTACGGCGCAAAAACAAAAGGTAGTCTTTTTGTCCGAAACGTGCTAAATTTCACTGGGAAATTGAGGTGCGACCATGCTGCGTTTTGCGCTGTTTCATGTCGCAGCCACTATGCCTACCCACGCAAGTGAGGTACCATTTTTTTTGGGAGACCTGGGGGCACGCTTAGTGGGTGGAAATTTGTTGATCCTCGCAGATTCCAGAACTTTCCACCACAGAAATGTAAGGAAAATGTGTTTTTTTGGTCAAATTTTTATGTTTGCAAGGGATTCTGGGTAACAAAACCTGGGGCCAGGCAGACGAGTCACCCCATCCTGAATTGCCCTGGGTGTCTACTTTTCAAAAATATATAGGGTTGCTAGATTTCCCTAGGTGCAGGCAGAGCTACGGCGCAAAAACAAAAGGTAGCCTTTTTGTCCGAATCGTGCTAAATTTCACTGGGAATTTGAGGTGCGACCATGCTGCGTTTTTGCGCTGTTTAATGTCGCAGCCACTATGCCTACCCACGCAAGTGAGGTACCATTTTTTTTGGAAGACCTGGGGGCACGCTGGGTGGGTGGAAATTTGTTGATCCACACAGATTCCAGAACTTTCCACCACAGAAATGTGATGAAAATGTGTTTTTTTGGTCAAATTTTTATGTTTGCAAGGGATTCTGGGTAACAAAACCTGGGGGTAGGCAGACGAGTCACCCCATCATGAATTCCCCTGGGTGTCTAGTTTTCAAAAATGTATAGGTTTGCTAGGTTTCCCTAGGTGCTGGCTGAGCTACGGCTCAAAAACAAAAGGTAGTCTCTTTGTCCAAAGAACGTAAAATTTCACTGGGAAATTGAGGTGCGACCACGTTGCATTTTGTGCCGTTTCCTGTCGTAGGCACAAGGCCGACCCACACAAGTGAGGTACCGTTTTTAACGGGAGACCTGGGGGAACGCTGGGTCAGTGGAAATTTGTTGATCCACGCAGATTCCAGAACTTTCCACCACAGAAATGTGAGGAAAATGTGTTTATTTTGTCAAAATCTTAGCTTTGCAAGGGATTCTGGGTAACAAAACCTGGTGGTAGGCAGTCGAGTCACCCCATCCTAAATTCCCCTGGGTGTCTACTTTTCAAAAATGTATAGGTTTGCTAGGTTTCCCTAGGTGCCGGCAGAGCTAGGGTGCAAAAACTACAGGTAGGCACTTTGCCAAATAAGGGTCAATTTGTAACTGCAAAATTTAGGTGTGACCACGTTGCATTTTGCGCCGTTTCCTGTCGCAGGCACAAGGCCGACCCACACAAGTGAGGTACCGTTTTTATCGGGACACTTGGGGTAATTCAGATTTGTAAATCAACTGTTATTACCAATTGACCTTTCATGCATTTCTCCCTTTCAATGAAAGACATTGTGTAAAAAAAAAAAATCTTTATGAAAAATGACCAATAATTCTCATGCTAGTATGAGTATTCCCAACTTTGAAAATGTGCAATTATATACTGTTTCTGAACTCTATAATTTGTACCCAATTCAGAAATACATAGGTGTCTTTCATACAGATTATTACATGTATACATTTTCCAAGACAAAGTGCACTATACCCAGTAAATGAAAAAATACCATTGCAAGTTGCTGCTCAGTTTTTGGATCTGGGTTCGTCGGGTTCTTGGTGAAACTACAAGTCCTATATATCCCCACAACCAGGAAGGTCTAACGAATGTAACGGTATATTGCTTTCCAAGAGCTGTCAAAATTAGAAAAAGTTATAGGTGAAAACGTTGAGACAAAAGGCTGTTGTTTTCAACAAAATTTCAAATATTCCAATATCTAACTGTTAGTTTCTATAACGAAACCTTCATGGATTTAGACAAATGACCCCTTTCTGAATTCAGAATTTTGTCTACTTTTCGAAAATGTAAACTTTTCCAGGATCCATTATTGCTTTCAAACTCATTTCTACCATTAACTGGAAGGAGGTGGAAAGCTCTAAAAATAGCAAAAATAGGCTATGTCCCAGAAAAATGCCAAAACTGAGTGAAAATTTTCGGTTCTCTGACAAAAGTCTGTCATTCCCTGAAAGCTGAGAAAATGGAGATTTCAGCCCCACAAACCCTTTTGTGATACCATTTTCAGGGAAAAACCCAGAGGCTTTCATTTGCAGCCCGTTTTTCCCATTTTTCTGAAAAAAACAAAAAAATCATTATATTTTGGTTAATTTCTGGGACCCCTCCAAGGGAATCCACAAACCCTGGGCGCCTTTAGAATCCACATGATGTTGGAAGAAAAGGACGCAAATTTGGCGCGGATACCTTATGTGGTCAAAAAGTTACAAGGGCCTAAGCGCGCACTACTCCAAAACGCCAAAAAAAGGCTTAGCACAGGAGGGGAAAAGGCCTAGCAGCGAAGGGGTTAATAACAGTTATTTGCCTCACGCCCCTTGTTTTTCACACTCACCTTCAGCTCCGAACCATAATTATGGGGTAGGCAATTAACATAGTTTAACAAAGGCTAATTGGAGAATCACAATGAATTTAATGTCATTGACTACAAGGCCCCTGCAGCCACTTTGGCTCGGTGGCCCCCACCCTTCAGGGGTGCCCCTTTCATCTCAAGACTCTGAGGGGCATATTTACAAGGGCTTTATCTCCGCTTTTTTGGTTTAAAAAGCCCCAAAAGTGGAGATAATAATATCGCCCTATTTACAAGAGGGTACTAACATGCATAATCATGTTAGCACCCTTTTTCCCAACGCCTCCCTTTGCATCTCTAGCGAGATGCAAAGTGGGCATCACTGGGCGTTCCCCGGATGGACTACCTTGCAAATATCGCTGATGTTCACATCGCGATATTTACAAGGCAGCCCACAGGATTTTAGCACGCGTTAGATTTTGGCGAAAACTGCGGTTTTCGCCAAAAAAGTCTGCTAAAATCCAGACTTACCTATGCTTTACATAGGGGGTGGATTATGCTGATACGACAACCGGGTCGTACCAGCAAGGTTATCGCCGTTTTGCAGGGAACATCGCTGGAAAACCAGCAATGTTCCATGGAAAACTGCGATAACCTCTCTATCTTTGGAATTTTTATCGCCCTGGAGAAACGCGTTGTTAGTAACGCACTACCAGGGCGATACATTCCAGAGATAGCCTGCGATAAAAAATGTATCGCTAAGCACGGCCAGCGATAGTTATCGCTTGCCGTTGATAATATGCCCCTGAGTATCTATGAGGCATGGGAACCTCAGAGCTCCTCTGCACAATCTTTGGGAGGGCCCCTATCGTATTTTGGTAGACCTCTGAATGAGTATGTTCAGAGGAGCACTGAGTGCTAATTAGCTATTGCTGAATATTGGATACTTAGCACTTGTTTCGCCGTTCTTTTTTAAATAAGCAACGTTCAAAAAGAGCTTTTAAATTCAATACAAAAAGCTCGGTGCCTTCCTATGTTTATTTTGTTCTTATGGCAAATTATTATGAAAATAAGTTTGAATTTGCATTTGTAAAAGACTGTTTTTGGACTCATATGAAGTTACGAATTTTCTAATGCACTACTCTCACAGGATGTGTCTCCCAAATGCTATAAAACTTGGAATGTTTTTACTTTTTCATTTTATATTAATTTTGTTTTCATATAGAAATATGAATGCCTCATCGAACTAAGAACATACACAGAGCCTAAGATACACAGGTATTCCAGTAGCTTACATCTTTTACTTTTTAATCATTTCTCCTTGCGAATCCTTTTGTGTTACTTTTTAGAAAGTGTTTTTCTAAAATCTTTTCATCTGTCTCTAAATCAGTTCTTGGAGGAGGCTCTCCTGCATTTTTCACTCACACAAGTAGGCGTGCATTTTTTTTTTTTTTTATTGTTTTATATAGCGCGAACAAGACCCGGAAGTATCAAAGCGTATTACATGAGCTCCAGTTATGTTACAGGCAGACATTCATTTTTGTTAGGCACGGGGAGATTAAGGGGCATATTACCAAGCAATAGCGATAATTATCGCTATTGCTTGGTTAGAGACAAAAATTTACCGCTGAGCTGCGGCGATTTTTATCGCAAATACACCTTGGTATTACCAAGGTTTATCGCAAATGCAATAAAAATCGTCCGCAATGCATGAATATCGCTGAAAAGTCAGCGATATTCATGCATTACCGAGCTAATGCTCTTAGCCATGTTATCCACCTCCCATTGGATAACATGGCTAAGAACTGCTCAGGGCAGGTGTTAGCTTTTGGAGATATTGGCGCTTAGCGCGAATATCTCCATGAGTTGGTAATAGGAGATAGTGATGTTAGCGACTTTTTCCAGTCGCTAACATCTTGGCACGCCCACTTTGCATGTCATTAGTGATAAATATCACTGACATGCAAAGTGGGGCCCAAGATGGTCGCTATCTCCTACTAGCTGTCGCTAACTGGTGTTAGCGACAGCTAGGTAATAGGCAGATAATTTTATCTCCGCTTTCTTGGCTTTTAAAGCCAAAAAAGCGGAGATAAACCCCCTTGATAATATGCCCCTAAGTGATTTGCCCAGAATCTCCGGATGTTAAGCCTCCCTGCCGAGACTCAAACCCGGTTCCCCAGTTCTGAGGTCGACTGCCTTAACCTTTAGGCTACATTCTTTTGTATTTACTTACCACCTTCTTCTCTAGTTTAAAGAACAGACAGAGGCATGACATTGGCAACTGCTTGGGCAAAAAATTATTTTCCATCAAGTATACTAAAATGAAACTTTCCAGCTAAATAAAAAAATATTTGTGTTTCAGCTGATCTTCAAAGCAGAAGTTCCGCAAGCTCCTAATTCTTTAATATTATGAACCCAAATAAGAGAAACTTAAATAGAACAGGTCTTTCCTGCATTCAATGATGTTTTCTAATGAATTAAGTGACAGAAAATATCCACATGAATGACTATGGCTGCTTTTCCTGGGATTGTTCTTTTCACTCAAGTTCAGCCAGCGAATCTATGTGAATAATAGCCAGAAACGTGCTTTTTTACAACTCTCTGGTAAGTCTGCTAAAAATCACCTTTTATGAATTGATGAATCTGTGTCCTTGCAACGAACTTCAGGGCCTATTTACAATGGTACTGTGGCACTTTTACGCCACCGGTGCGTCACTTTTGTGACGTTCCGGAGGAGCACTGTGCCGGCCCATATTTACAAGGCTACCTAAAGCCAACCTGCATGACTTTTCATGGACTTGTAAATATGGCACCCTTTAACGCATTACTCTGCAAAAAAGGGGCGTTCCATGGGTGTTGCTGTGGGTGTTCCACTCATCACACATGGAATGTTATGTATTCCCTGATTTTCAAGGTTTTGTAAACGTGGGAATGTGTCAGTTTCTACTGCTTCCCCGGGGGAGGCATTAAAGTGGCGCAACTAGGAGAAATACCTTTATTTCTCCTCATTTTATGCTCTTTCTATGTGTGCTGCATTCTAAAACGCCATCAATGGTTGTTTTTGTGCGGGAAGGTGTCCCTTCCTGCACAAAAAACAATCATCCCTGCGAGTCACCCATTTGATAAATAGGATCCCCAGGACCCTGAGCCATCATTCCGAATTTGTAGATTGAAAGTCAAATTTGATACCTAGGATGATATTGAAGATATAAATTAGATATTCATGCAGAAAATACAGTCCAATCTATAATAAATCACTGATGAAAATAGAACGTCTCTGTTTCTGTCTTGGCCTACATGTATTGACAGTCTGTAAGCACAGGAGAGGAATCTTCTAATCGGTCACTCTTTGATACTGCACTGTCTGACTACATGCATCAGGCACACCGGGATGCATCTGAAGCATGTAATCCTGATGTAAAGTTTAGGAGGATGTCTGCTCTTAAATCACTTTTTCTATCATCTCGAGGCAAAGCAAATACCTAACGGAAGGCTTCCAATTGTAATGGTTGTCGGTCTAGTGTCCACTGCTCATGCACCCCTACATTCGCAGGCCAGGCGTGGCCTGCGGGAAACTAATAAAAGGAAGGCAGCCACTCGTGGCACGTCACTTCCGACCGGACTTGTGGTGTGTGTTTCTACTGCATCTCGCTCAGCGCGCGCTAGGTTTTCAGCCCCCCCCCCTCCATGGGGCATACCGTATTCCACGTTCAAAGCATCACACTGGCGACGAGCGGAGGGGGCCCAACCCTCGCTCTCACCGTGCTACACTCGGCTGGACCGGCCGCCGCCTCCTGTGCACTCCGACGCAGCTGTGCGCACGTGTGTCTGAAGGCTGCCCGTCTTCGGCAGCGTGTGCGCGTCCGCCCCTGCCTCTGCGCTGTCCGCGTGTGGGAAGAGCCAGTATCGGTGTCTACGCGCGATCTCACCGGCTCCCCCACTGTGCCTCGCCCGGGTCGGGCTGATCACGCTGGCCACGCCCCCGCCGAGCTGCACCACGCTGGGCTCTGCCCGGGGTCTGTACGGCCTGGAACACTTCCTGCTGAATGACGATTGGCTGCATTTGACATTGCTGGCACTGAGACTCTTTGCTGCTGGTTCCTGTGCCAATAAGCATAGGCAAAAGCAAAGAGGAGGAAATAAAACAGACACAGAGACTCCTTGCTGCTAGCACCTGCACCAAATGAACTTTGGCAAAAGAAAAGGAGAAGGAAATAAATGAGGGGAGACACTCAAGTAAGGAGATTTTGGGAGGGAATCAGCACAGTTCAGAATAATAGGGCAAAGCTGAGACTGATATAGAGCGCCACGTAGGACATCCTGCACCACCCTACCCCAGGCCCTGCCGGAGCACGTGGCAAGCCACCGGCCCAAACACACCCTGAGGCTCACCGCCAGGCGTTATGGGGGACGACGACAAAGCTGCTGCACCAGTCCGCATCCCCTTCCAGCACGCCGCATCAGGGGTCCTGACTCCTGTCAGTGAGCTGGAAGATCCTGCGTCAGCCGCTCCCCGGTGGAGAATATGAATAGAACGCCTCAACAACTACTTGGTCACGACGAGAGAAACGGACGAGGAGGTAAAGAGATCCCTGCTGCTACACTATGCTGGAGACACAATTTTCAAGCGTTTCAAGCATCTGCCCAACACAGGGGCTGCGAATGACTACATTGCGGCAGTGACAGCTCTAAATGGCCATTTTGACCTGAAACTAAACCCGTATTTCGAGGTTTTCAAACTCGGACAAGCCTCCCAGAGGGAAGGAGAATCCATGGACATGGTCTATGCATGTCTCCGGGAGCTTGCCAGCACGTGTACTGATGAAGACTAGCCAAAAGAAATCAGGAGACAACTAATCCAGGGGTGCCGCGATAAGACCCTACGAGGGCTCATACTGCGCAAACCAAGGATCACACTGGAGGACATACTGATACTAGCCAGATCACACGACCTGTCCGCGGCCAGGGCACACGAGATGGATCAAGCCCTAACCAAGCCCCATGCAAAGCCAGACTCCATCAAGACGGAGCCAGCCGATGCTGTAAGGATAAGTGCTGAACTTCAAAGGGGTTAGATTTTCTATTCCTACCCCAGTCCCCAAAATATTAGGGAAAGTGCTGGACTTCAGAGGGGTCAGATTAACTATTACTACTCCAATCAGTGCAACAATAGGGAAAGCATTGGACTTCGGAGAGGTTACATTTACTATTGCCACTCCAGTCTAAACAACAGCAAGGAAAGTGTTGGACTTTGGAGGAGTAAATTGTACTATTCCCATTCCAGTCTGTGCAGCAGCAGGGAAAGTGTCATAATTCGGAGGGTTACTTTTACTATTCCCACTCCAAACAGCGCAACAGTAGGGAAAGTCTTGCACTTCGGAGGGATAACATTTGGTATTCCCATTCAAATCTATGCAACAGTATGGAAAGTGTTGGACTTCAGAGGGGTTAAAATTACTATTCCCCCTACAAACAACACAACAGTAGGGAAAGTGTTTAAATTTGTAGGGGTTATATTTACTATACCCATTTCAAACAGGACAAAGGAAGGGAACACAAAGAATTTCTATGGCGTCAATTTTACTATTCCCATTCCAAACAACACAACAGTAGGGAAAGTGTTGGACTTAAGATTGGTTACATTTACTGTTCTCACTCAAACAGGGCCACAGTAGGGGAAGCGTTGGATTTCAGAGGGGTAAAATATACGATTCTCACTCCAAACAGTGCAACACTAAAGAAAGTACTTCTCTTCAAACAAATTACATATATGAGTCACCCCATGAATGTAGGAAAAAATAATAAACTCTTAATGATAGTATTCTCTTAAAAATATTACATTACCATCACAAAAAATATATGTGTATACACACACACATATATAAATAACTAAAACAATCTCTTTACATAATTACTATTCAATAAAATAATATCAATTGGCAAATATTTGTTATTCAGTTATTAATTAGCTTCCCACCCCATACTCCTAAAACCTAGCAGCCCGCACCTAAAATATAGCTAAAAATAAATAAAGTATTCCATAATTTACATATTCAAAATCAATCAAATATTTAACAATAAATCATTCTCTGTTAATCAAAACCAAATTAATTCCCACCATAAACCACTAGAAACCTAGCAGTCCACAACTAAAATATGGATAAAATAATTAAGTATTCCATGTTTTATATAATAAAATTAAATGAAATGAGTATTGCACAATTAACAATAAATTGTTAATTCATTATTACTTAATTAACTTCCCACCCTAGACCCCTACACACCTAGCAACCTGCAACCAAACTATAAGTAAAATAAATAAGTATTCCATAAATTACAAAATTGAAAATCAATTACATAATTAATCAACAATTAATAATTGTTAATTATTATTTAATTCACTTCCCACACTATACCCATACAAACCCGACAACTCACGACGACAGTATAAAACAAATTCTAAAACACTTTAAATTACACTGCATTGGCTCCCCCTCCACAAAAAGATTATTTTTAAAATTATTTTAATCGCATTCAGAGCACTAAATAATATAGGCCCTAAATATCTTTCAAAAAAATTCACACTCTACCAGCCTAATATAATTTTAAGATCGGCTGGTAAAAACTTAATTAAAATACCAAAAATTAACTATAAGACCAGGGGTGGCAAATCACTCAGCTTCCTAGCATCCAAGGCCTGGAACGCCCTCCCCAAAACACTTCGACTACAAACCTCGAAAACACATTTCAGAAAGTCACTGAAAACGTGGATTTTTAATGCAACAGATGCAGTGGTACTAGCAGCAATCTAACACGTCATCTTCTCATCTACTCATTCTCCCTAGCGCCAGGATTCTCCTTTCGGAGCGACAGTTCGCGCTTTACAAATAAAAATAAATTAAAATTAAAATTACAAGTCCTTCCTGGTATATTTTCGGATGGTTTGGGTAATCGGTGGATAAGACAAGATATAAACACACTAGGAGACCTGTATGGCATCAATGGTTTGATGGATTTTGAGAATTTAAAAATCACAAACGGGCTCACGGATGATATGCATTTTAAATATAGACAACTGAGAGACTTTTTTTGTAATAAATTGAAAATAACGGAAGTCAAACAATCTGATATTCTTGAGGGTATTTACTCAGAAAAAACTAAATCACTAATTAAATGGGGATATCAATGGCTTATTAAGGAGAAGGGAGAAAACACAACTCAAATCGCAGCCAAATGGTCTCGCAGATTAAATCAAAATATCAATTCAGTACAGATAGGAAGTGCCTTAACCAATTTAAATGATTTGGTTCACTCTTCTAATCTGAAAATGCAACTATATAGGACAATCACGGAACTGTATTATACGCCACAAAGAATATCTAGCTGGGCACAAGGTAATTTTTTGTCAGATAAATCTAGGTGTGCTAAATGTAATACTGTCGCGGCTGGAATTGAACATATGTTATTCTCCTGTCCTACACTTTCCGATTTTTGGAATCGCATATCTTATCATCTTCAATTTAATCAAATAAATCCATCGGATCTTACAGCACAAATGGTTTTGTTAGATATTCAAGATAGGAACTGTCCCAATAAGGACCTTGTAACGATTTTATTAGCATGTGCTAGATTAACTATAGCTAGGGTCTGGATATCTAAAGAACCCCCTAAGGTTGCAGATTGGCTATCATTGGTATATGAAATTAGAATTATGGAGTTTTCTTTAGCTAAGCTTAGAGGTCCGAAAGCTCTTTTGAGAAAAGAAAAGATATGGAAGAACTTCTTTGAAGGCCAAGAAATGTGATTAGGCCTTGTCTGGTCTTTCTGCTATAGTAGTTTATTACTTCAATTGTAGAGCCAATGTGAAGTTTGATTTACAAATTATTCGATATTGTTTCCATTCCTCAATTTTATTTGCTGTTTATATCAATTTTATTTGTATGTTAAGTATGGAATTGAATTGTAATGAACTTTGTCACTTCTTGCAAACAATAAAAATGTTTAAAAAGAAAATTAAAATTACAAGCTATATTTTGAAAAAACATAATAACAATAGGAACATATAGAATTAATATAGCAACTAAAACACAATAAAATAGTTAAAAAACAATATTTTTAACAACTGTTTTACTGAAAATGATATTCTTGTCATCAATATTAGTGCATCACGACATTTCTGTGTCACTATATTTACTTTCCGATATATATGTCTCCCGATACTTTGAGCTCGATATTTTGTCTCAACACCGCACAGACAGAAGTGGAGGAGAGCTATTGCTGTATGTAAGAGGGACAGAGAGCTTGACTACAGAATTCAAAAAGGAACTCAGAGGGGGCAGTGGCCTTGACAATAGTTTTCACAAAGGGAGGCTGAGGAGGAATGAGCCCTGAGGGGGTGGAAACCCAGACAACATGATGCATAAAAGAAAACAGAGGAGAGCTAAGTATGAGGGGAGGTGGATCACCTGAAATTAGGATTCACAAAGGGAGGCTGAGGAGAGATGCGCATGAGGGGGGCAGAGAGCCCAGGGGTGGCTCTAGGCTCATGGTGGCCCTGGGCAGGGAGCGTAGGTAGGGGGCCCCGGAAGAGGGGGTCCAGGCGGGGCAGAGCACGGTGAAGAGGTGGGGGGGTCAGGGTGTTTGGAAGTGGAACAGAGCCGGAGGCTGCCAAATCCTTGCCAGGGGCCGCCACGCAAATATGTATCCATCCTCAGAGGATTATTATATTAAGGATATATATTGGGGTGGTGGCCCATGGGGTTTGGTGGCCCTGTGCAGGTGCTCAGCTTGCACATGCCTAAGGCCGCCCCTGGAGAGCCTGAGAACAGGATGCACAAACGGAGGGTGAGGAAAGATTTGAGTGAGAAGGGGGCAGAGAGCTTGACAACAGGATGCAAAAAGAGAGGCAAAAGAGAGATGCCAGTGGGGGAGGGGTCAGAGAGCTTGACAACAAGATGCGCAAAGGGAGGCAGAGGAGAGATGCATGTGTGGGGCAGAGAGCCTGAAATGCATAGGGAGCCTCAGGGCTGTAGCTTAGTCTGTATTGTTGAGTGGGGAGTGAGTCTGAGATTTCCTAGCAAGATACATGGTGTACCCAACTAAAATGGGTCGTGCTAGGGTCCCTGGCTAGGTTAAGGGACAGGGTTAAGAGCAGTTGGTTAGGGGTATTTAGAAGAGTAGGGTTAGTCAGCACAGGACCCCGGTGAGATAGTCTAGATGTCTTGGGGCCATATGTATCAAGGTCAAATGGGTTCGCAAACGCCGAAATTCGCAGAATTTCGGCGTTTGCGAACCCCTTTTCGCAAAATGGTATGTGTCAAACAATTTGGGTGCAAAATAAGGAATAGCAAAATTTGCCATTCCTTATTTTGCGATTGCATTTAAGGAATCGCAAAGTTTGCGATTCCTTAAATGCAATGTATCAAGGAAAAAAAATTCCAAAATGCCCTTAAGGAATCGCAAATTACCACCAACTTCTAGTTGGTGGTAAGTTGCGAATTCTTTTAAAAAAGCATTTTTTTTAAAAATCCAATGGTGCCATGTGACGCTCATACATGCCCTTAGGGCATGTATGTGCGCCATATGCGCACACATGTCATGTTCAGGGGTGCAGCAGGGTGTTCTTGAGACACCCTTGAAATTATTCTCAATTTGCGATTAGCAAATTGCGAATCGCAAATTGAGAATAATTTCCCATCCATTCCTATGGGTCTTTGGCCCATAGAAATGAATGGGAAATTGTTCCTTAATTGCGATTAGCAATTTGCTAATCGTCATTAAGGAATTTTAATTTTTGCGATTCCTTAAAGGGTATGTTGATACATATGGCCCTTGGTCTGGTCCAGTCCAGATCCTCTGCAGAGCTATGTAGGAGAGGGAGGCAAAGGAAAGCAGGCCTGGCGCCAGCACAGGCTTAACTTGAGCAGACTAGGCTTGCAGAGGGCAGCACCTTGTGGTAGCCCATGAGTCCAGTCCTGAAGATCTTCATTTAAGATGGGGACACACACTGTATACTCACAGTCCAGGTCACCTGCTTAGAACCCATCCCCAGATATACATCTTCAGCACCAACAGATGAGTACGCCACAGAATGTTGGCGTAATGCTCCTGGGACACTGGACACTGGAAGGGCAGGTGCAAGTTTCCCTACCTTGCATGATAGGTACAACACACCATCAGCGGTGTTAGCCTCCCTCATATAAGAGGCACAAAGGGCATAAACAGTGCAAGTTTCCCTCCCTCACAGAACAAGTACAACACAGCCGCTTGAGTGTAAGCTTCAGTCTCTCGGGTATAACACTCTATCCACATTTTTAACCATTTAATACCCACAAAATAGGCAATGCCCAGCAGCAATGCCTATTCTGCACCATCATCAGTACAAACAGCCATCACGGAATAGGTACGATTTGGCATCAGCAGTAAAAGCTTCCCTCTCTCTCTCCTTTACAAGTACCACATGATAACAGTAGTACAAGCTTTTCTCCCTGACACAAAGGTTTTAGCATTACATCAGCAAAACAAGATTCTTATATATAACTGATACAAAAGACTCTGCCTCAACAGTGCAAACACCGTTACCTATTTGCTGTGCATGTTGCAGTATGGCTGTGTGGATTGGTAAGTGTATAGATGGCTGAGTGGGTAAACAGTTAAATGTGGGTGGGTAAGTGGGCTTGTGAATGGCTGTATCGCTATGTGAGTGGATGGTAGGATGGAGGAGTGAGTCGGTAGGCAGCTGAGGCAGTCAGAGGTGGGATGTCTCATAAATGTATGATTGATGAATGTTGAATTTCAGTACATGGATAGATGGATGAGTAGCTGTTTGTAAATGAAAAATGCATGTTAAAAGATGATGTCTGTGGATTGATGTGTATTTGTGTAAAGGTGAACAATGGTCTCTCTTTATGTCTATGGATAGATTAATTGTCACTTTGTGTATGAGGTATTTAAGATTGTACATTCTGGGTTGTAAGACAGAACAACGCAGGGAAATACTCTGCATGCCTTACCACGCATTTTTTACCCCGCATTTCTTTAGATCGCATATGCTTTTACAACGTATGTCTTTACCACGCATTGATTTTATATATATATATATATATATATATATATATATATATATATATATATATATATATATAATAGCAGCCCGTCCCGACGTTGTCCGGGAGTAATTAGGCTTCAGGGCCCCCGCCCGCCCCGAAATTGTCCGTGGGTCCCCCGGAGCCTTCCTCCATATATTGCAGTATTATACCTCTATGTTTAGTTTGTACGCTTTTGTAACCTGCACACGTAACTTTTCCCTCCTGTAATGCCCAGCTTGGTTCACTTTTTTAATGCTCCGTTTGCTTCTTCTTGCTACCTGCACACGTCACTTTTTCCTCCTATACCTTTATGTTTACTTTCTACGCTTTTGTAACCTGCACACGTAACTTTTTCCTCCTGTAATGCACCGTTTGGCTCACTTTTGTAATGCTCCGTTTGCTTCCTCTTGCTCACGACGTACGCTTTTGTAACCTGCACACGTAACTTTTTCCTCCTGTAATGCACCGTTTGGCTCACTTTTGTAATGCTCCGTTTGCTTCCTCTTGCTCACGATTTTCATTTTTGCTTCATTTTTCCGCCGCTCACCGCTCCTAAATAAATAAATAAATAACCTACATCATCCGCCGCTCACCGCTCCTCCCCGCCTGTCTGCCGCTCCTCACCGCCTGTCCGCCGCTCCTCACCGCCTGTCCACCGCTCCTCACCGCTCCTCCCCTCGCCATGTCCGCCGGTCCTCCTCGCGCTCCTGGACACCGCTCCTCCCCGCGCTCCTCACGTCGGGCACGCGCGTCGCGGCTGGCGCTTCTTCCAAGGGACTACTTTTTTTCCGGTAAATTTTTTAAATAACGTATATTTATTACGTTTATATAGCCTATGTCCATCTGCACAACCTGACGATTACAACGATGTATCGGGTGTGTGGATTGGCGCTGTGGTTCCCGAGTTTACCCGCCTCAAAGGTTCAAAGTTCTTCCTTTATAATAGTAGTATAGATATATATATATATTTATTTATATAAACAATGTATTTGTGGGGGTAGACTCCCCACACCCGTGAACTTAGCTTAACTATTCCATGACCCGACTAAGTAAATATTCGGGGGGTGTTCCAGCCTATACAGCCCCCCTAAAGCTACACCTCTGGGAGGCTGAAGAGAATTAGTTTGCTTTCTAACAATGCTGAAATTCTGAAAATACATAAATATACTACGTGTAGTTTGATGTATTTAGCCATTAATTAGAAAAACGTGAATGTTCATTTTACTATCAATGCTCTAGATGTTACCTTATTTTCCTACAAAAAGGGACAATAGTTCCACACACCAAGAGCGATCCAACATGGTAGTGGCACTTTCCAGTCTCATTTATCTTGAGTCTGTTTACTATGTGTGCTGGCCTGCGCCCAATTCTAAAAATAATCAAGAATAAAAAGATGTCCATGGGCGCCAGATTCACTGCACTTTACATAAGTTATTCCTTCTGCAGAGATGGTTGGCAAAGTACAGCTTCCTTTCAGCATGTCCTGTGTGTGGTCTCAACTAAGAAGGCTCATTCATAAATACCCATGCGCCCTCTGCTGCTACAGGGCCCCACTGCGCATGCGCCAAGTTTAATGGCAGTTATATTCTGATCCAAAAAACGTGTTTATGGAATAGCAATGAATTCTCCTCATTTGGGAGCCAATGTTACAATTCTTCTATCTCGATGATGCATGGCTTGTACCTCCATATAATTAGAGGTGTGTGTGTGTGCGTGCGTGTGTGCGTGTTTGTGTGTCGGGCAGAGCCAGGAACGTTCAACGTATTCATGATCGGATGTTTTAACCATAACTTGCCTCTGTGCCCAGAGATGAAAATATTTCCAGCAGTGTTTTAATAAGGTGGTTCAGAACTGAAGTATTTTTTTCATGTGTATTGTGTAGTTACATGAATTTAGGCATTAACTTGAAATACGATTCTCCGTTTTATGGTCCAAGGAACATAATTAACTTCAATGGGGCATTCTCTGGCTCAAGCAAATTTTAGGTGACACTTTGGTTTGGTGCCTGGCCTTGTCAGGCTAGCACCAACCCTAGTGGGAGGAAAGCTACCCTCAGAACCTGTTTTGAGTGACCACAGATGAGGGGTCTGCTCATTACCCTGTCCACACCTCTGTGTCAGAACACAGACTCTGAACAAGAGTAAGGGGAAAAGGGTTCCCCATCTTGTATTTTGAGAGTGAGGGGCACTGTGGCATTCTTTGCAGTAGGACAAACAGGAATCCTGAAAAACGTGGTTAGGGTTGCCCCCAAGAACATTAGTCCATTGGTTAGGGAGTGTCCCGAAGTCACCCCATCCAGGAATAAATGTGGCACCCGAAGGCACCTCCACCCACAGAACACTTTCTAGACCTGGGGAGGATCAGAAGAGTACTGGACCTGCTGTCTGTGACACGAGAGGAGCCCTGAAAGACTGTACCTGCTCCCTCTTGAATACAGGACAAAGAAGTGGACTTCAAGGGTCAGTTGGCTGACCTCCTGTGTGGCTACAGGGACACAACAACCTGCAAGAGGCCTTTTCCTGAAAGTGCCCAGCTGACCAGTGGCAACTGGATCAGGACTAGAATTTGCTGTGGGCCACTGTTTGACTGACACCCAAAGAGTCTCTAAGTACTCTCCCCAGAAATCCTGGGGGCCCTAGAAGTGTACTTCTGCAGGTGTTAGGGCACCAGAAAAAAGTTTGCAAACATTGAAAAACGTTTGCTCCAGAGTTCCTAGATGTTCAGCAGGAAAAAGTATCTGACTGGCAGTTCTATGTCGTCAACTTGAATTTCAGCTTTTTCCTTGGCAAGGTGCAAAGCAGCTCTAAAACAAAGACAAAATCCCATTCTATGTTGGGACTAGGGAATTTTTCAGCAAGGAATCTCCAAAGCTCTGTAGCTCCAGCGGGACCAGTATGTTGGAAGGATCTGGCCTTCAAATGCATAGTAGCGGCAACAATTTCAACAGTGGCCCACTCAAGGAAGATTTTTCTTCTCAAAAAGTGACTGAGTTTCTTTCAGTGTTTGGAATTAGAACATTTTACAAATATTTTTGTCTTCCAGACTTTCACCGGGACCACTGGTTGCATCAGACCAGGGCTCATTTACAGTCTGTTTCAGAATATGCCTAAGTCCCAGACCACAGCTTCATTGAGGCTCTGAGCATTTTTGTGCTATATTCACATAAATCTTTAAACATAATATCTCTGGTTCCCCTTATTGGATTGTTGTAATTTTGGTCTTACATTTCTCATTACCCTTTTCAACATTTTACATATTGCCTTTGCGTATTTAACAGCTGTTACTATTATCCCAATGTTTTCTAACCTTGGAAGAATGAAAGCCACAGTTGTGCCTTTGTGTCAAGTTACCAGGGATAGAGCAAAGATGTATTTAATTTAATTTGTGTGATAGCTAACAAGTGGTGGCCTTATCCTTTTAGATGAACGTGTCCAATAATCCACTTTCCCAGACAGGCATAATTCGGTTGTATGTATGTATGTAGGTTTGGGTATTTGGAGAGCCTGAACCTAGTTTGAGACTAACAAAGTACTGAACCTGGCGCATGGCCCCTGGAAAGCTACAATTATTGGGTGAATGTCAAGGAAAGACTGATGGGTCAGGGGTAGTGCTCCTTGAAGAGGTGTGTCTTCATCTCTTTACTCAATTGTTGTAGAGCTGGTGCTGATCTAATATCAGTAGGGATGCTGTTCCAGATCCTGGAAGCTTGAACAGAGAATGATTGGCGTCTGATTGATTCCGTCTTGTAATGTTTTATCTCCATTCTGGGGCTATCCAGGCTCCAGGTCTGGGGTTGTCCTCCAGACATGGCATGTTTGTTTCCCATATAAGCTGGGGTCTTGTTTTTGATGGCTTTATAAATGATGCAGCTGCACCCAAAGATGGCCTGGACTAGAAGAGCAGGAATTGTAGGCATTTTAATGCATTTTAAATTTTAACCCCTACACCATCAAACACTTACCCTACTATTACACCCCCCTGGAGTTAGAATAGTAATTTTAACCCCTACACTATCCAATACTTACCCTACTAGTACACCCAACCCCTTGGAGTTAGAATAGTAATTTTAACCCCTACACTATCCAACACTTACACTACTATTACATTCCCATTAATTATATAAAATAAAAAATACTTACCCATACTTACGTTGTAATGGCATGCGTTGTAATAGCAGCTGCGTTGTAAAGGCATGCGTAGTAATGGTATGCGCTGTAATGGATCCTGCGTTGTAAAAGTTTCGCTGTATGCATTGTGAATGTGTGCGTTGTAATGTCATACATCCTTACCTCCTTCAGATAGGAGAGGAGTAAGGCGTGTACGATTGACCTGAAGTTATATTTCAGGAGAAATCGGTTGACTTTCATTCAGGAAGGAGTGTTGTAACCCATTTTAGGGTTTAACGACATCACTTGAAGTTGGATGGTAGCAGAAAGTCTTTCAGTTTCTCTGTAGTGTAGGAAATTCTACCAGTAGATTCTCCTCCTTCACAGTTTTCTTCAATTGAAAAACCTAATTTAAGAGTAGCCAGGGTCACCCTAACAGCTCTAACTCTTGCAACCATTCCCTGCCAACAGATTAGTCCTAACGAAACCTTGCGGGTGCCCAGTTGTATGATGAGATGAGATTCACCGCCATTGGACATGGGGGATGCTGACATTTTGGGACGGTAAGCACTGAGGTTAGCAAACTGCTCAAAATTGATGTCTTGTAGATGTGGAAATGTGGTAACTTTCCTTTAACTCATCCTCTGTATTCTACCCCATGCACCCTAGGCAGATGGGTATGCGTTCCGCGCAGTGTTAGTGACGGGCACGCTTTCTACAGCACGGCAACTGCGCGATGAGCAGTCATTCTAAGTGAGTAAAGGTTCACCGAGGTGGCTTCTAAACTCCACCAATCAATTTCAAATTGAATCGATGAGAATCATATAACTTTTCTAACTTTTCATGTTTACCTTCATGAGGTGCATGACCGAATGAATATATGCTGGATACTGATGAATTAATACATGAAATGTATATAATGCTACACTACATCGAACAGGCTTTTGGCACTTACTCCACATTTGGAGTCAGTGTGAATGATCATCTTTGAGCCTACACATTGAATCAGTTGGTAGTATTAGTTGGGTTCAGCGTGCAGCCACATTAGTCCATAATGTTACATGGCATGGCAGTGATGCTACACTGGTGACTGTGCTTAGGTGGAAGAAGACAGGGTGGATTTCACAAAGCACTTATATGACAATGCATCTGAGCTAATACTTAGAAGCCTGTTTGTTTAAATGAAGGCTTTTATTTACTAAATGTTGTGAGCCCAACAGCACAATTTAGTCCTGGAGGTCCATGCAGGCCTTTAAAATGCTTAACAAATTAACTCTACCTTTTGCATTACTGGAGCACCCTGTGCAAATTTGTAGTAAATATGGTCTAAATATTTTTTTTATTTCACAATAGACAGTCCTACACTCAGTAAATGATTCATTTTTCTCTACAATGTACAATGTGTGAAACAAACACCCTATTTGTGCATCATGAATACTGCACTATTTATAGAACATGGACATACCTTCTGGACAGTATGTCAACAATCACCACCACTGGCGATGGAGTAGCAATGTTTAAAATATGAATGATTAATACATTCTTATTAGTCCATCAACAGTAGAGAAGACCAACTTGATCCATTGCCAAGTCTCTGTCTAAGGATTGTACAACCAGAGGCAAAACATCATCTGTCTCTTTGTTATGGTACATAAACATTAGTGATGAACGAAACGTAGGGGAGAGAGGTTACAATAAGGGCCGCTATTTTTACTGCATAATTTGTATATGTAATATGCACATTTCGCTCATCTACTAAAATAGGTCGTTGCTGCTCTCTTCACAAGATCTGGAGCACTTTCTGGATGCCTACCACCACGTAATCACCTTTGCACCGTAGTGAGTGTGTGAGTATGTGTGAGTATGTGTGAGAGAGAGAGAGAGAGAGAGAGAGAGAGAGAGAGAGAGAGAGAGAGAGAGAGAGAGAGAGAGAGAGAGAGAGAGAGAGAGAGAGAGAGAGAGAGAGAGAGAGTGTGTGTGTGTGTGTGTGTGTGTGTGTGTGTGTGTGTGTGTGTGTGTGTGTGTGTGTGTGTGTGTGTGTGTGTGTGTGTGTGTGTGTGTGTGTGTGTGTGTGTGTGTGTGTGTGTGTGTGTGTGTGTGTGTGTGTGTGTGTGTGTGTGTGTGTGTGTGTGTGTGTGTGTGTGTGTGTGTGTGTGTGTGTGTGTGTGTGTGTGTGTGTGTGTGTGTGTGTGTGTGTGTGTGTGTGTGTGTGTGTGTGTGTGTGTGTGTGTGTGTGTGTGTGTGTGTGTGTGTGTGTGTGTGTGTGTGTGTGTGTGTGTGTGTGTGTACACACCTGTAGACATTTGCACCAGCTGCATCACTTTTGCAACTTTGCAGTTCGATTGGTAAATACACCTGGCCCTTACTATTTAAATTAATCTTTACCCATTTTCCTATGCAAAGTTTTGCAAATCAGCACTGTGGAGTATTTGTTTCATTCAGGTATCTATTCATGTATTTATTCTATAGTGCTCTAATGCCAAAGCATTATAACAATAATTTTTTTTTTATTATATAGAGATCTTCCTACTGCATGTCTAAATGCGGTAATTAACAGCTGTTACTATTCTCCTTATCAATGTTTACTAACCTTGAAAGAATGAAAGACGCAGTTGGGACTGACCACAGCTTTTGAGTGGAGTACGGCCAAATTTGCACTTTTCATATTTTGCGCCACTGCAGTTTTCTTCGTGATTCATCCATCCTGACACAGCGCCGGCTGAGCTCACAGTGTGCGCTGCATAACATGTATGATCCATTTCTTGTAATTTTCCTCTTTCGTGCTCCACAGCGCTGGGATATGACAAGTTGGCAAAGATGTGATAAATACATAAATAAATATCACTTTGTAAGGTGCCGTCTATTTTTCCACCATGGATTTAAAGTTCCCTCACACAGGGACAGTGTTCTCCTACCCTCACATCCTGTTTACAAGTTGTCAGGAAGGTACTGATCTCTTCATCCTGTCCTTTACCCAGCTATTGTTGGCAGATCCGCAGCAGCGTAGATGTCCCACAGGAATCTGTGGTGCTAGCCGACCTTTCGGTCCACACTGAATCCTTTTGTGGACTGCTGCAGGGCAGACTGAAAGATCTGATTCATAGGCATGCTCTGCAGTGCAGTCAGAGGAGCTTCAGTGGTAACATCCGCTTTTATTGCCAAAGTCAGTGTGTCTTCCCAATAGTTCTGTTAAAAAAAACTCAGTTCTACTCTTTTTTGGATGTAGAATTTCCTCATGTTCATGGATATCACATAGGAAGCTTAATCAATTACATTCCCGCTGCACTTAGGGGTTATTAGCACCATTTTTCTTTCCTTCATATGACTCAGGGATGGATATTTTTGCCTACTACCCCTCCCAGAGGTGCAACAGTGAGACCCTTGGGTCGTGTTCATATGCTAGTCGTTTTTCTTCGAGGTCACGTTGGCTCCGTTTCTCTTCTAGATCCCCCTCCAGCCGTAGTTGCTCGAGGGCTATCTTTTTCTCCGCTAGCTGGAGTTCTCCGTCTAGCCGGAGTCGTGCAAGCTCCACTTCGTGTAGCCGGTTGCGCTCTCGTTCTCGAGCGTCTTCATAGATGAGGTCCGCGTTTAGTGTTGCGGTTCTTTCCCCCGTCGGGGGTGCGCTGGTTTCCTGTTGCCCGTTCGGGCCATTCTCCTCTTGGGGTGGTCTGTCTCGGGTTTCCACTCAGGCTTGTAGGGCCGATTTGAAGTCCTCTTTTGTGCTCAGGCCAGTGGTAGCGATACCCATGTCTTTACAGAATTGTTTTAGTTCTTTGTGGCTGTATTCTTCTATCTTCTCTTTCTGGAATTCGGCAGGTAGGTTGGTTCCTTGGGTCGTCATGGTCTCGGTGTGTTTTTCCGTCGTAGCGGGTAGATCACTCTCTGTACGATTTTGCGTTGGCTCGGATCGCAGCGCCTGCCACCAATGTTAGAAAGGCGAACCCGGGGGAGGCAGAAGGTGTCTGACTGACAACCCTAGGTCTACCCCTCCTTCAGAGAAGGGACCGAGCGATGTCGAGAGGCCTCCGACGGGAGGGTCCTCTCCTAGAATCGTACAGCAGAGTAACCACACCACTACAAATATACACCACACGTAGATAGAGTTTTCAATCTTTATCGGGCAATAAGTATCGTTTCAATATATACAGCAGATCCCGAGATCTGGAAAGTCTCGTGGCAAGGGGCAAGGTAGCGGGACAGTCTTATAGATGGTCGGTTGCAAGGACACTCTACGCACAGCTCTCAATCGTCCGGGTTGGGGGGTTCCGGAAGGTTGGGCCGCGGCAGCGCCAGCAGGCTCCAAGATGGTTCAGCGAGTGTGGACCGCGGCAGCGCCGGCAGGTCCCAAGATGGTTCAGCGAGTGTGGACCGCGGCAGCGCCAGCAGGTTCCAAGATGGTTCAGCGAGTGTGGACCGCGGCAGCGCCAGCAGGTTCCAAGATGATTCAGCGAGTGTGGACCGCGGCAGCGCCAGCAGGTTCCGAGGTGGTTCAGCGAGTGTGGACCGCGGCAGCGCCAGCAGGTTCCGAGGTGGTTCAGCGAGTGTGGACCGCGGCAGCGCCAGCAGGTTCCAAGGTGGTTCAGCGAGTGTGGACCGCGGCAGCGCCAGCAGTCTACAAGATGGTTCAGCGAGTGTGGACCGCGGCAGCGCCAGCAGGCTCCAAGATGGTAACAGCAAAGATGGACCGCGGCAGCGCCAGCAGGCTCCAAGGTGGTTACAGCGAAGATGGACCGCGGCAGCGCCAGCAGGCTCCAAGGTGGTTACAGCGAAGATGGACCGCGGCAGCGCCAGCAGGTTCCAGGTAGAGCAGCAAGGGGAGTTTGTCTCAGGGTCAGCCGCGACAGCGTCAGCAGGGCTTCTCGACTCCGGGATACAACTGCCATCCTACTCGGGGCTGGCCCAGATATAGGTCTGGAGTCCTTTGATGTCCGGAACCTCTCGCCTGGGGGTCAGAGGGGCCGGGATTATGGTGTCCAGATACCCAGCAGGGGGTGGGGCCAGCGCTCAGGGAGGCCGGAGGTCGATCGAAACCAGGCATCCGGGGACGGTTGGAGAGCCATCGAAACTCCCCTCTCCTTGTCTCTGGTTGAGTGGCCACTCTACCACCCGGAGGGTTCTTGGTGCCTCGATGGCGGGCTCGCTGGGGCCGTGGCCGCGGCTGGTCCGGGACCACGTGTCTGTGACGTGATGGGCCCAAGATGGCGTCGGGCCTGGAATGAGGGTCCGGGGTGGGCACCGGACCGGTAATGCTGGGGCGGCCCGAGTGTGCCGTGTCAGTGGTTGTGGGCCGCCGGGTGGCGGATCTGGTGGTTTGGAGGGCGTGCAGAGGTGTGCCCGAGGCCGACCCGGGCTGGATGGAGGGCCGATGTCGTCCGGGGCCCGCCATGCGGGAGGGGTAGGACCACGCCACGAGGCCGGGTCCAACAGTCAAGGTCTGTCGAGAGGCTTCAGCCAGGTCATTTGTTGGTGGGACCCACTGATACTGTTGTGCCTCTTGCCTAGGAGGCTGAGCAGAAAGCTACCCCAGCGGGGTATCTAGACATCTAGGGGCATATTCACAAGGAGCTATCGCCGAATTAACGGCACTTTATTGCAGCCAAAGTCGTGATAAATGTACCCCACCATTCACAAGCAGGTGCTAACAGCCCACAGCACCAGTTTTCCAGTGATAGCAGCCGCAAAAAAAATCACCACAGAGGACCCCCGCAACTATCGCTAACGAGATGCAGAGTAGGCGTTCCCGTGCACAAAGCCGCGACAACACCACACCTCAACATTCACAACGACCAGACAGATCGGCGATAAGAACACAAAATACAAGATAAGGAGCGTTAGCAGCAGGAAATTTACACCTGCTCTGACCTGGTGTAAAGTCGGACGGCAGCCTGCACCACAGTAGGGAGCCCAGCCCGGGCGTCATCGGAAGAGCAACAGATGCCATAGAGCAACTGAACATGCAGCCCGGAGACACCCAAGAGGGACACAACACCCACCTGGCACCCCCTCCCTTCCCCGAACCAACACAGAGGCAGCGCAGAAAAAGACAGCGCCCCCCCAGGAAACGCACCTGGCTCACAGGCACAACATCTGACAATGTCACTGTCTACTACAGGCTGAAAGGGACAACCATCCTACGGACCCTGGCCGTCCACACCCAACAGGTCAACTGCACCAACACAGCGGACAACCAACATCCCACTCCACACCAAGCTGCTGGCTGTGCTGCACCTGTTGGCCCCTGGCACGCCCAAACCAACACCCGCCAGAGTCGGTGGGGTCTCACAGCCAGCCACATCCAAGTACCCCACACCTGTCCTGGACATCACCATCACCCTGGCACCTCAGGCTTCGTACGGCCAGCACAATGCGCAGGAACGCGGGAGACCAAGCAAGGACCATACGCCATAGTCAGATGAATGCACATGGTGGGGAAATCCACTGCACACATGTTCCACCTGTGCCCCCTGGTGACACCATCAGCGCAACAAGAAGCACGCATCACATATCAATGTGCAGGCAACATCAGAACACAGTGGGACCTACACCAATGTCGCCTCCAAATACACAGACAGTGTGCATGATCCTTTCACCCTCAGACAGTCCATCAGCAACAAGCCTTCCCAGGATGGAACCAAGGGAAATGCACAGCCCCTTGGCAAGTTCCCAATTAACACCCCACTCACCTCAGCTCCACAACCATGCAACCACCAACTCTGGCAATGCACACGTCATGAGTTCACAACTAACATGCACAACAACCTGCCCACCCACCAGACACGAAAGAACAACTTACAATGGTAACCTGGGAAAGCCGTGAACCTCAGCCACACAATAGACAAATGTGGGGAGAGGAGGCAACCAGGCATTTGTGAAGGATGCAGTAGAACCATGATTGGGAAAGTACACAATGCCAAGAGTGGCGGCGAAGTGCTGGATAGACCTCGGTATGCAGAACACACCCATATCCACAGCGACATACACCTCTGGTGTATGAAGTGTATTGGACAGTGGCTGCAACCATGTCACCCCAGCCAGTGGGGGTCGTTGCGGACATGTTGCCTGTTACGCCCCACGTAAGCGTGAGCAGAGTATGATGGCCCGGCGTACGCCAGGCCAGCGTAGGGGTGTGAATAAAAAGAATGTAGCCCTGGGCATGGTCATCTTCCGGAAAGCCCAACGTCTCTGCCAGGGCGGCGCCTCCCACCTCCGCCACGAGGCAGACACTCTCCTCATTAGCGGAGTTGCCTGAGATCCTGTGCGCCTGCTATACCCTGGCCCACTGGCCATGAACCCGTCAGGCCCGAGCCTAGGCTGCCAGGCCACACTGATCTGACTTCAACACCGGCGTGTGTCATGGAGGGCCCACCACATGCCTGTGTAAGCTTCAAGCCCGAGGCCCGTGACCCAGCTAGCCTTTCAGACCACCTCTGCCCCCCCCCCGACGTTGGCCCACATTACTCCTTCCTTGTTGACATATTCTACCGCGTCCTCTGCGGCCCAGTGGGTCTCATATGTGAAACTGTGTCCTGGCCGCTGAATGGCAGTGACCCCAAATCCGGGACAGCGGCCACAGCACCAGAGTGGAGGAAGAAGCGGCTCAGTCTGGACGAAAGCCGGGTCACAGTCACGGAGGTGACCAAATACGTAGTGCCACTGAACCTACGCAGGCCGGTGGGGCCACCAACCGATGCCAGTGAGACTCGGTGAATGGCCCATGCTGACCGCTGCCTCTGGTCTACACTGATCCCGGCCTAGGCTGTGCTCAAGTAGGTCACAGATTCGGAACTGAACATTGAGTATGCAAAGGCAGATTACATAACATTGCACACAAGGAGAGGCGTAAGAGGTTGACGCCTTGCATCTTTTAGGAGAGAAAAGGATCATCGTTACGGAGGTGTTCGTACACTACTTGATACGGAATTGGTGGTGGCAATGGGGCTGACGCATTCTACTCCTCCATTTGCAGCTTCCGGATTAAATCAAAACTTTCAGCATCTTGCCCTAGAGGACACCTTCCACTGTCCCCCGATACACTCCGAAACATACACCTCGGACAGTGATGGTGACCCGCTCCGGTCGCATGGCCCATCTGACTGCACCGCAAGTCACCGTCCCGTGGCTGGGTGCCTTTGCCGGCCGTAGTGCATCCAGGGCCACTAACTCAGTGCTGGTCCTGCCCGGGACCCCTTTTATGGAGACATTGGCTGGCCTCTGAGGCGTAGGCCTTGGGGTCATCAATACCATGACTCTGTGGTCTTGCACTGTACGCAGCCTCCTGGCCCAAATGCATCCCACCAGGGTTCACACACCAAAGCGAGTCCAGACCGGCCCGGCCACCACCGCAAGGACCAACTGCCATCTGCCTGAGTTGAAGCAGTGGTCCTGACAGACTTCGGAGTTGCTCGGGTCTGTCGTGGATGCCATCATTGGCCTGATACCCTGTTCAGCACTCCAGGTGCCAGTGACTCAGTGCACCGCAGGCCATTGTCCGTTGCTGATTGTGTTTTGTGCTGTGGAGGGTTGCGCAGGTATGTCACCTCAAACAGTGTGGGGGCCCGGAGACATTGACGGGGAAGATGATGCAGGTTTAACACACCCACTGCATCTGCATCAGGAATATATCGAAGGGACACAATTCGAGACTTTTTCTTCACATGAGCACGCTCAACTCTAGTGTCCAAAGCCCAGTGCACTGCAACTGGGACACTTCTGTTTGAATGTTGGCTTTGCTCTGGACTTTCTCCGGCTCACTCCATGCTACTCAGCAGTTAACTCTGTATTGCATGTGCTTTCTGTTTCCGTTGCACTGGTGTCCAATGTTCAAGTGGTTGCCAGCACCAGACATTCTGTGTGGAATGGCTCACACTCACCCCACACACATCCAGCACAGGCGTCACTGTACATGTGGCCCTGCCAATAAAGTGGCCGGCGCATGTGCCCATAGCCATTTCAACATGATATCTGTGTGTGTCCCTCTGGTCTTGTAGAATGCATGTGTGCCCTGGGCCCTACGACATTACATTGTGCTGTGTACATCGGATGCAGACATGTCACCACAGGCAGCGGGTTGGAGCTTGGACATGTAGCTTTGTAGTCACCCTCTCAAATCATAAAGTGAGTGGCCAGGGCCATCGTACGCACATCCAACATCGGTGTGTGACTGCTATTTGTGCGCCCCTGGGCGTGGTTCTGTGCTGTGAATGTGCATCTGCATGTGTCTCTATGGCAGTGTGGGTCTCCTTATTGGGGTGTGGGTGGGCTCTGAAGGGTGATAGACCCCTACGTATGTGTCCTGGTTCGCATTCCATGGGTTCGGCCCACACCTTTTGGGCCACCTCCTTTTGGAGTGCTGACACATGGCATTGGGGTGCTATGTGTGGGTGAGTGAAGTGTCGTGAGCCAGCTGTACTTGCGGGTGCTTCCTGCTGCGTGGTCTGTTGCAGGCGCGGTGTTCACCCCTGAGTTGCTTGGCTGGCCGGGTCCTGGTGGGGGGTTGCATGAGATTTCCATGGGCTGTTGTAGGGCGTTGGTGTTGCCGGTGTGGTGGTCCTTTCTGGCATCACTGATGTGTTGTGTTCTGTGCTTTGCTGGAGGTGTTCTGTGCCCCTCTGCAATGTGAAGGGGAGGTGCCTTTGGCATTTGTGTTGATGTGTTGACATATGTGCTGGCGCATTGTGCTGGTTTGCATGCAGACTGTACGGCAATGTACATTGCAACTGTTTGGGAGTGCTGGATTCTTCTGCAGGACAGTATACATTTGGACTACATGACGGATGTGAGGTCGTACACGTACATTTCCATTTCACTGTTTCCGGCACTGTCAGATGTAGTGGGCATGTTTCTGTGCATGTGCGGAGCCAGTTGTGTCCTGTGTTCTGCAGTGTCGGTTATGCGCATTGTTCCACGTTGTCGTCAATGTGGGTATGCTGTTCCTGCTATGTGTGTGTTCTGCAGTGTGCCAAGGGGATCTGAGACATGATCCTGGGTATTTGTGAGCACACCTCTTGTGCATGTATGCAATTGTGCCCATCTCCCCCCGTCCCCCCAGTCCCTGTTCGTGGCACTCCCTGTTGATGGTGTGTCAGGTCCTCTTGAACTGTGTCCGTACTCCCTACTCCTTGCACCGTCTCCACACTGATGACTGTGGCCTGGGTTTCCTCCAACTCCTCTTGGGGTGCTGGACTGCCACCTCCTGTCGCCTTTGCTGCCTTCCTGTTGGCAGCTGGTTGGTGCCTGGTTTAGGTAGTCACGTCATGCCGGTACCTATTGGCCTCCTGGATTGGCCTCCTCGGCACATCGACTGCAATCCAGGTGGTCTGCTAGTGGGTCAGTTGCTGGTAGTGTTCTGTCACCTCCATGACGCTGGTCTTGTTTTCCTACAGTCTGCACCCAGTCTTCATCTCCCTCTTCTCATTGGACTTCCCCGACGCCGTTGTTCCTTGCTGGTTGTCTGTGGGGGTTGTGGGGTTTGAGTTGGCCTCTGCGCTGGGATAGGGTGCATCCATGTTGCTACGTGCTTTGGCTTGTTTCTGGTGTATTTTTTCTGAGGTTTTTATGGTGCATTGTACCGCCAGACGCGTGGGTTTTGCAGGCCGGTGGCTGATTTTCGTAACTTTTTGTACCGCGTTTGGCCTCATCGCATGTTTTTTAGCGTTCGCGTAGCGCATTTTAGCGGCGTGGCGTTGATTTTCACGCGGACATTTGCCACGTTAGCTGGTCTCTATCGCATGCTACCACCTTGTTGTGAATTCCACGTTGACACGGGGTTATTTTCCCGCGATAGGCTGCGATGTTGAAAGTTGCGGTACGCTACTCTTGCAGTAGTTTTCACACGTTCTTGTGAATAAACCCCCTAGATTTATCATGCTCTATACTTTGCTACTAATAAAGAAGCTGCCTACATGAAAACCAGATTCCAGCTTCTTTGTACCTCTTTACATCTACCCAGCAGACCCCATCAGGACCAGGCAGCAGGTACCACTGCCCAGTTCCAACATGGAAGATCCTGGAGCTGTGGAAACTAAGGTGAATATTCTTTCAGTGAGAACCTGGAGGACTGTTCTTTTCCTGCATCCAAATCAAGCAGCCGGAGGTGGGGCAAATGGTTGTCAGGAGAAGTCCGGCCCCTTCTCCTGCCTTGCAAAAAATAGGGGCAACAGCCTCTCTAAACATAAGAAAATTTGTAACCAAAACGCATCAAAATACACTGTCCATCATAAACAAGCACTGGCGTTGCCAATAGGTCTCGCAGTATGAAAGTTTGAGCTATTGGTTTTCTAAATGACATTTTTTTTTTGTTTTGTGATTTACAATGCCCATACTTTTAACTTTTCCCATTCGGAAAGTTTGAGCGATTCGTATTGTATTGTATTGTATTGTAAATGACACTTTTTTAATTTATGTGTTGGTTTTGAAAATAGCAAAATTATTAGCTTTGTCAGTTACAATGTCAATAGTTTTAACTTTTCGCAAATGTGACACCTATTGTATTGTATTGTAAATGAGATGATCTTATTTCAATAACATTTAAATTTGTGTCTGCAATTACAATGTGATACAACCTATGTCCATCTAATTCTTTCAAAATGCCATGTGCCTCAAATATAAAAGACATGCACTGTTTATTCAGCACGTTTTATGCTTTTTTTTTGTCCCAGTGAACACTCCGAACTCTATCATTGGCTATTTAGTCACACAAAAAAACGAGCATGCATTCCATCTAGACATTATTGACACTATGCAGCTCTGGGGCCTAGCATTTGGGCTTAAACAGCCTCTGAAAACTGAATCCAAGGGACTGTTTCGTTTGGCAGGAGGGAAATATAGCGCCAGCTATGGGATTTATTACGCTGGCATTAACTTAGCCTAACAAGTCACTTGTGTAACATTAATATTTAAATGAGCCTGTGTTAAAGTTTACACCAGGGGATCCCCGCTTCAAAAGGCTCAATCGAGTATTACAGGCCATTGATTTGCTGGCACTGCAAGGACCAGCGAGCAGACCCCACTGCAACACACTGGGAAGAGAACTGAAAACAAATATCTGAACAGCGCACGATCAAGGCAGAGGCGTCGCGGCTGTTCGCTCAGAAGCAAACTGCGTTTTTAAAGGAGATTATGAATTTGGCAGCGTTCAGCCCTTCAAATCCTATAAGTAATTTTGACTACATCTATTGCCGTTTTTGCGGCTTTCTGCAGCCTTTGTAGTCCGGGAGTTAAACGCGTGTTTACTGCACACATTTATTATAGCAATATTCCACTTGGTAACAATACTTTTAAACCGTCTTAATATCAGGTAAACCACAGAACCAAATAAAGAATAAAAATAACGTGTGTGCTGTTGTTCAGTGGGTGTGCCGGTTTCTACTTAACCAAGCATTGAGTAGCCGGCTCCAGTGAAGGCACTCATTAGCCGGGAGCGCCTTCGGTTTCACTCGGTGTCAGACACATGTCACCCCTTGAATGGGCTGTTGTGGTGCACAAGATATGGAGCCGATCGATACGTGTGCAAGCTTGATTTAGAACAAGCTAAAAACGGGAAAGCAAGAAAAAATAAAGCAGAGGGGACAAGGAAAGCCGTAGGGGGGGGGAGGGGGAGGGGGGGGGAGGGAATGCGAACGAGGGGAGAAGTGTGGCAGGCAGATGGCTGCGCGGAGGGAAGCCGGATGGGGGCGGGAGAGCCTGGTGGGGGGGGGGCGGGAAGGTATAGAATGACGAGCAACTTGATGAGAAAGGGAGGGGGAAAACAAGAAAACAATGGGAATCGAAAACTAGAAACGAAAGAAAAAATGACAAGCTAAAACCGGGAAAGCAAGAAAAAACAAGGAGAAACACGAGAGACGGCCTGCGGCCGTCAAAGTGAAAGTACGAGGAGAAATGCGACACGGCGGGCAGGGGAGGGGGCGGAGCGGGGAGAGCGGCATGAGGGTGTGAAGCAGCAGGGGCCTGAGACGAGGCCGCCTTGCCTTTGATGTGGTAATGCGAGGCAAGCGGCTGGTGGCATTGTGCACGCGCTTTCACGTGCACTGGAAGAAATCGCCTGGGAATCGCCTGATCTCGGTAAGCTCTGTTTAAGCCACAATATATCGAGCTCCCGCTCAATGCGCATGCGCATTGAGATAGGTCGCTCGACCTAAAAAACGTAGGTGGCGAGCGGTGGAAACGTTTGCAGCAGTCAGCAGCAGAAGTCAATATCACACAACGCACAATTGAGGGCACATCATTATGTGAATAAAATAGAGCCAGATGGATTAGTGAAGGGACAATGTTAAAAATACGGGGCCCACGAAGTTTTGAAAAACGTTAATTGTTCTTCATTGCTATGAATCTGCAACATAAACACTCAACAATACCGCGGACTGACAGATGGAGTGCATTTGGGTTGCAATGTAACTGAGATATAAAAGTATGGTGCGGAACAAAACACTGATGTGTTAAGCAAAAAAACAATAAATAAATGTATACAAAATGGTTAAAAACAAAATCTGAAGATTCCATGTTATCTAAACATTGCAAAGAGCGTCTGTTAAAAAACTGCAGACAAAATATGATATTAAAATGCTTCAGTGAAATTCTACACACTGTCTAACATAGATTACAATTGTCCCCTTTTGTTGTGATTATAGACAACTAAACAGTATTTACAGTCTGCGATAAATATTTATCTTTTTCGTGTCAACTAAACCTAAACCAAACTTATTTAAAAAAAATCTTACATAAAAATTATTCTTTATTACAGTAGACTTGTGTCATTTCTAGTCCTATGTAATAAAAAATGGCACGGCTGCTCAGCTATAACAGCATTTTACAGTTGAGCTGTGATGTAACTGCTCGAGCCAGCAGCCCAGGTGAAAAGGAGATCACAGAGCATTATTGCATCTGCTGTTTAAACAATGAAAACGAGAACTGGCTTTTTGTTTTTCTGATCTGTTTTTCTAAAATGAACAGTAATCAGCAGGAAGGAGATATTTTGGCAATGTGTTTGCACACTGCAGATAATTACAGGAAAGATAGAATCTCTTGGCATGTCTGTACACATTCTCAGCTATATTAGTTTTTTAAATCTGACTTACTTTAAACTGAATCGGATATCTGTTTGCAAAAAATTACATGCTTCTTTTTAGTGTGTTGGATTTCACACTACAAATTCCAGTTTTATTCTTCATATCTGCAACCATGGTTGGGGTGAATCACTGACAGAATATCGAGGAGCTAAATATCGGCCTACAAAAATATCGATGACAAAAATATCGGAGCCAAAATACCGTTGTAAATGATAGAGTTTGTTAAAATATCAAATTTTTTAAATGTCTATAAAGTAATGTAAAATTAATGAAATAATAAATATAATTAAGTAAAACATACTTAAAAATACTTAAATAACCTTACAATACATGTTTTAATACATATATATATTAACCTAATAATATTAATAAATATTCAATATTTTTAGCGTAGGATAGCGGAAGGGTAAAATTTACTATTCCCACTCCAGTGAGTGCAACAGTAAGGAAAATGTTGGATAGCGGGAGGGTAAAAATTACTATTCCCACTCCAGTGAGTGCAACAGTAAGGAAAGCATTGGATAGGGGGAGGGTAAAATTTACTATTCCCACTCCAGTGAGTGCAACAGTAGGGAAAGTGTTGGATAGCGTAGGGGTAAAAATTACTATTCCCACTCCAGTGAGTGCAACAATAGGGAAAGCGCTGGATAGCGTAGGGGCACCCTATTCCTCTATAAACCCACACTATATTATGACTGTCGATATTACTAACTTCGATATTATGAAAATCGATATTTCTTACCTGAATTTCGATATTCTGCACCGCTATATTTTTGCAATTCGATATTCTGTCCATTCTATATAAAAAACTCAATATTTTGTCCAGTCGACATATTTTTTTTGATATTGTGACTAGTTACTGGTTGGGGTGTAATACCAGTAATGTGTAATTTTCATTATGGATTCTTTCCCGGGCACGCTAATGGAGACGCTCCGGGCTCCAGGCTCAAGGCGTTAATGTGCATTCTTATTCAGCCTCCCGCCTCTTCTGAGGTGGGGTCTTACTATTTTGTCAGTACATGACTTCACAAAGGTATAACTGTCTGAGAGTGTTTGTCATCTACTTTGATGAGTAACCATTTTTAAAAATTTAGTAAGTGGTCTACTAGCGTGTGGTTGGATAGATGGGTGCGAGACCCAATGCTAAACTGCTTCATAGTGCCAGAACTCCCTCTCAGGGAGGCCGTAGTTGTCTTGAGGCTGCAGAAAGTCTAGTGTCCCTATTTGGTCATACAGATTGGCAATTCATTTACAATTGGTTGTTTGCCACATATGATAATCTGGCTAGGAATAGGTGTCAAGGAGATGGGGCACGGCTCTCCAAATAACCCTCAAAGTTCTCCATTTGTGATAAAGGATCACACTCTGGATACTTTTAGGAGACCTGGTTGCCAATTATGAAATCATGTATTCGGGGGGGGAAACGACATTAACCACGCAGGCTAAGCTAGGCATGCTGTTTCCACGCAAGCGGAACACCACTTACCTTAACAACGCATATGCCTTAACCACGCATATGCGTAGCTAAGGCTATCAGCAGTCTAGTTCCAAAGACTGGATAGGTGGGGAGAATTACAGGAAGGATCATAAGGAATGGAAGGAACCAGATCTAGCTTGTTAAGTAGAGGTTGGGGGGGGGGGTAGTTTTCAGGGGAGAGCGGTCTTTTTCGGGGTGGATAGTTTTCAGGCGAATAGTTTTAGGACTCGGAGTGGGGGCATGGATCAGGGTAGCTTTTTGGACTCAGGGGCCATTTTAGGGCTCAGGACGGGGGCCGGGTATATATTACCTACTGGCAGTCGCCAGTAGGTAGTTATAGTTAGAACCTAGATTCCATAGGAAAAACATTTTTTGATTTGCTAATAACTTTGGCGTTGTTTGACGAATCATCGCAAAATTCTCCCAAAAAATGTTTCATTAAGGTCAGCTCCTATTCTGAAAGTTTGAGAGTGATTCGTCAAGCGGGGGCTGAGAAAAAAGGGGGATCGCAAAAAGTGTTTTCTCCAAGTTAATTTCCTTTGGAAATTTTAGCCAGGGCTACAGCCCAAACTGCTGAACGGAATTACACCAAATTTGGTCAAAAGGTACTGCTTGGCTCAGAAAGCGACCTTTTAAAAAATGGTGTATATCCGTTCAGTAGTAGCTGAGAAATTGTTTAAAAAAAATATCGATATCTATGGCCGCGGTGGAGTCGTGACCTACATTTTAATTGGCTGCCAACACTCCAAACCAGGAAGCGTTGGCAACCATCTTGTAACTCGGTAGAACCGAGACACAAGAAAAGAGAAAAACAAACGCGAAAAACAAGAAAAGGGTCAGGGTAGAAGCACCCTGACCCCTTAGGCCTGCTCAGGGGGCCCCACAAGGACTCTCAGGGCCCAGAAAAGCATTTTTTAAATATCAGCCGAATTCACGCTGGGTGTGCGAATCCGGCCCAGAAAAAAAAAAAAATGAAGCGCGGGCTCCTGCACTTCGTTGTATTGAAGCCCCCCGGTGGGCCAGCTCCCGGGGGCACTGAAAAAATGTGTGGGGGGCAGCCCTCCCGCAGCCCCAGGGACCGCCACCCCCTGGGGCTTGTTTTTAAAAACAAATAAACCTGAGTGGCGGGGCTCGAGTCCTCCTCACACACCCCGGGGACCGCCACCTCCCCGGGGCACTAAGATGCAAATGCGGGGATTCATTACGGACCCCCGAGCCCTGGGGACCACCACCTCCCTGGGGCTTTTTAATTGAAAGTAGGGGGCCACGCGGTCCCCTCCTGGAGCCCGTGATGGCCCTGGGGATCGCCACCCCCCAGGGCCAGCTCCTGCCGTGTCCCGGGGTGCCCACACCCAGGACACTGCTGTTTACTATGACAGGGTGGGAGCATGGCTCCCGCCTTGTCATAGCAAACTCTGCTTTGGATTTTGGAAGCAAGAGCAGGTTTCCTGGGTTCGCGATTCACGGGGCTCTATATGCAATACACAGGACTGGATAAGAACAGCCAGGCTTTCCGGGGCTCATGGAGAGCCTTGAATTTGTATGTAATTATGAGTGCATCCATCTGAGGAGATATCAGGGACTACACCTCCCAGCAAGCAACGTACTGCCAATTCATGGCGTACGATATCGCATAAATACAGAAGGTGACGCCCAGCCTGCACTTGGGACTGCTTCACCCTGTGATAAAGAGACTACCTCGAAATGCGTCAGGGCAGCGGCGCATCGTTATTGAACTGTAAAGAATGGTTGTTCATACCAAATAAAAGCTGATTTGGGGAAAAGCTGTTGTGTGTCAGAGTGCGGCTTACTAGTTAGACCTCCCCAGTGAGCATGATGTGTATATATATATATATATATATATATATATATATATATATATATATATGTATATATATTCACTGAAAAAACCATAGGTTTCACACCAGTTATAGGTAGGTGGAAATTTTACTCGCATAAAACCATTGAAATTCCCACGTTATAGTTAGTTGGACTCACTATAACTTGCGCGTGCAATGCACTGCTGATGATGTCACATATTACATCACTCATGACATGGTCAGTGATATCACTCACTCACTAGATGACTTCAGGCGTGCCATACTTTTGTCATAAGTAAGACTGTTAGCGTTCTAGTTGTTCTTTAGAACACTCTGGGACATTCTGTCATTGGGCTATAGTTGGGCTACATCTGGCTGATATTTGGGCTACATTTGGGCTCTTTTGTCTCTGGTGGCCATCTTGGTAGACTGCATATCAGAATTTTTTTAATGAAATATAAGAGGATTTGAGAAGTCACTCTGTGCCCTAATTTTTCTTTCTTCAGCACTAATCATAATTTCTATGGCAAAATGAACCCCCCCATTTTGTTCCTTTGCAAATTAAATGTTTTAAGTTTTAACACTTTATTCCAATCAAGATGACTTCAGGTGTGCCATACTTTTGTCATAAGTAAGACTGTTAGCGCTCTAGTTGTTCTTTAGAACACTCTGGGACATTCTGTCATTGGGCTATAGTTGGGCTACATCTGGCTGATATTTGGGCTACATTTGTTTTTTTTGTCTCTGATGGCCATCTTTGGGCTACATTGGGCTACATTGGGCTACATTTGAGCTCTAACATATATATAGCCCAATGTAGCCCAATATATATTTTTTCAAAGTTAATTTTCGTAAAAACCACTGGAGCATTTATCTTGAGACATAGCAAAGGCACATCGGGGTACCAGTCCCTACAATTTTGCCAAGTTTGGTGAAAATCCATTCAGCCGTTCGGGCTAAAAGTGAGTCCAACCGTCCTATGGAAATTAACATGGGGAAAACACGTTTTGGGACCCCCCTTTTATCTCGGCCCCCGCTTGACGGATCCCCCCGAAACTTTTAGGGAAGGAGCGGAGCGCAGCGAGGCAAAGTTAAGGAACATTACAGGCATATCCCTCATTCGGCGCAAAAGTTATTCCCAATAGAATGTTGCGGATTTCCTATGGAAAACGATCCTAACTATAACTACCTACTGGCGACCGCCAGTAGGTAATATATCAATTACCGGCCAGGTCGGGGAGAAGCACCATTGCACGACTGTGTAAGCAATTCCTGTGGCACGCTGACTGTTAAAGCGCCACATTGGAACGCAAGTTGGCTTTATTTGGGATTCATTTTTGGTGAATGCACTGATGGGTGTATAAAGAAACATATGCGGTCAAAATTTGGAGCATGTTTACTTTCCGACCCACATGGGTAGTATTGAGACTTCAACTCCCGAAATGCAAAGCTGTGAAGAGTCCCACATGGGCTTAATTGAATAAATGCGGTTTTCAGTTGAAGCCAGCACGGAAGTATCATTGCTCTGCATGCCGCCTCTGAAGAAAGATATGGCATCTGAAACGCGTCAGGCTTGGCATGCTGTTATTTTATTTTTCACCAAGACTGTTTTTAGCTAATTTCACTTGCGTGGAGTGCTCTCTGCAAAAGGCAACTTGTGAAACTGTATCTAGAGCGGCCGGCCAGGTCGGGGAGAAGCACCATTGCACGACTGTGTAAGCAAGTCCTGTGGCGCGCTGACTGTTAAAGCGCCACATTGGAACGCAAGTTGGCTTTATTTGGGATTCATTTTTGGTGAATGCACTGATGGGTGTATAAAGAAACATATGCGGTCAAAATTTGGAGCATGTTTACTTTCCGACCCACATGGGTAGTATTGAGACTTCAACTCCCGAAATGCAAAGCTGTGAAGAGTCCCACATGGGCTTAATTGAATAAATGGGGTTTTCAGTTGAAGCCAGCACGGAAGAATAATTGCTCTGCATGCCGCCTCTGAAGAAAGATATGGCATCTGAAACGCGTCAGGCTTGGCATGCGGTTAGTTTATTTTTCACCAAGACTGTTTTTAGCTAATTTCACTTGCGTGGAGTGCTCTCTGCAAAAGGCAACTTGTGAAACTGTATCTAGAGCGGCCGGCCAGGTCGGGGAGAAGCACCATTGCACGACTGTGTAAGCAAGTCCTGTGGCGCGCTGACTGTTAAAGCGCCACATTGGAACGCAAGTTGGCTTTATTTGGGATTCATTTTTGGTGAATGCACTGATGGGTGTATAAAGAAACATATGCGGTCAAAATTTGGAGCATGTTTACTTTCCGACCCACATGGGTAGTATTGAGACTTCAACTCCCGAAATGCAAAGCTGTGAAGAGTCCCACATGGGCTTAATTGAATAAATGGGGTTTTCAGTTGAAGCCAGCACAGAAGTATCATTGCTCTGCATGCCGCCTCTGAAGAAAGATATGGCATCTGAAACGCGTCAGGCTTGGCATGCTGTTATTTTATTTTTCACCAAGACTGTTTTTAGCTAATTTCACTTGCGTGGAGTGCTCTCTGCAAAAGGCAACTTGTGAAACTATATCTAGAGCGGCCGGCCAGGTCGGGGAGAAGCACCATTGCACGACTGTGTAAGCAAGTCCTGTGGCGCGCTGACTGTTAAAGCGCCACATTGGAACGCAAGTTGGCTTTATTTGGGATTCATTTTTGGTGAATGCACTGATGGGTGTATAAAGAAACATATGCGGTCAAAATTTGGAGCATGTTTACTTTCCGACCCACATGGGTAGTATTGAGACTTCAACTCCCGAAATGCAAAGCTGTGAAGAGTCCCACATGGGCTTAATTGAATAAATGGGGTTTTCAGTTGAAGCCAGCACGGAAGAATAATTGCTCTGCATGCCGCCTCTGAAGAAAGATATGGCATCTGAAACGCGTCAGGCTTGGCATGCTGTTAGTTTATTTTTCACCAAGACTGTTTTTAGCTAATTTCACTTGCGTGGAGTGCTCTCTGCAAAAGGCAACTTGTGAAACTGTATCTAGAGCGGCCGGCCAGGTCGGGGAGAAGCACCATTGCACGACTGTGTAAGCAAGTCCTGTGGCGCGCTGACTGTTAAAGCGCCACATTGGAACGCAAGTTGGCTTTATTTGGGATTCATTTTTGGTGAATGCACTGATGGGTGTATAAAGAAACATATGCGGTCAAAATTTGGAGCATGTTTACTTTCCGACCCACATGGGTAGTATTGAGACTTCAACTCCCGAAATGCAAAGCTGTGAGAGTCCCACATGGGCTTAATTGAATAAATGGGGTTTTCAGTTGAAGCCAGCACGGAAGTATCATTGCTCTGCATGCCGCCTCCGAAGAAAGATATGGCATCTGAAACGCGTCAGGCTTGGCATGCTGTTATTTTATTTTTCACCAAGACTGTTTTTAGCTAATTTCACCTGCGTGGAGTGCTCTCTACAAAAGGCAACCTGTGAAACTGTATCTAGAGCGGCCGGCCAGGTCAGGGAGAAGCACCATTGCACGACTGTGTAAGCAAGTCCTGTGGCGCGCTGACTGTTAAAGCGCCACATTGGAACGCAAGTTGGCTTTATTTGGGATTCATTTTTGGTGAATGCACTGATGGGTGTATAAAGAAACATATGTGGTCAAAATTTGGAGCATGTTTACTTTCCGACCCACATGGGTAGTATTGAGACTTCAAATCCCGAAATGCAAAGCTGTGAAGAGTCCCACATGGGCTTAATTGAATAAATGGGGTTTTCAGTTGAAGCCAGCACGGAAGTATCATTGCTCTGCATGCCGCCTCTGAAGAAAGATAAGGCATCTGAAACGCGTCAGGCTTGGCATGCTGTTATTTTATTTTTCACCAAGACTGTTTTTAGCTAATTTCACTTGCGTGGAGTGCTCTCTGCAAAAGGCAACTTGTGAAACTGTATATATCAATATATATATATATATATATATATACACACATCTATATATATATTGGGGTTACACGTACCTGGTAAGCTGTTACCACACATATGTCTTTGCCATATTAAGAACGCATTTTCATTGTAAAGGAATGCGCGGTAAAGGCATATGCATGGTTTAGACTTGCGTGGTTAAGACCGCATTGAACCGGCATGTATGGTTCCATCATACAACCTGTATTTGGTTGCATTTTACAAGGAATACCTATGTTTGTTGCATTAGATATGTTTAGAGCTGTCATTTTGGTAGAAATATTGTAAGGGTTCAGTGATTTTGTTTTTTACCTGAGAGGGGTGCTGCATTCAAATGTTTGAAGACAATTGCCCCAGGGGTACTGCTGGCCTGAGAGTACTTTGGATGGGGAACTTCCCAGACTGCATGACCAAGGACAATGCCCTGTGTAAAGTGTCTGGCCTACACCTGAAGGTTTTTAAGGAATGCTTAATATTTTTCACAACATAGGATAACGTGAGTTTGTATAGCATTGTAACATCCCTTGACATATGCATTTGTCAGTATATATGTGTAAAGGCATAATTGTTCCTCTTGTTTTGTTAACACATTTTCTGCTGTTTGCCTAATCTGCATTAAAGTTTCCAAAACAATTCTACCTCTCATTTCTTCAATCCTTTCATGCAGATTTGTGGCGGTTGTGGCGGTGAGGGCAGCAAATGTATTGGTGGGTCCCCAAAGGCTAATTTCTCCAGTTTCATTCATTCTGTGATTGTGGCCACACGTTACAAAAAAAACTGCTGGACTAAACAAAACAAACCTTGGCAGGCAGAGAGGGTCCTGTTTCTCTTTATGCTTTTCTATATTTGGTGTAAATATATGTTGTGGTTTTTATGTACTCTCAAATTAAAATGTGTATAGATAGCTGGGCAGGAAAATGTCAGTTCTGTGACTTTAGAAAATCTGAATGAATTCGGAATCTGACTGTTTGAAGCTGATCATTTGGCACCGTCCTCCATTGTCTGATCTCTGCAGATCTGGAAAGGTTTGCATTTATTGGTGTGAAAAAATAACTGCTGGACCCATTGGCAGGGCAAGGTGGGCACAGTCAACATCACTGAGGCCCCAAAAGCAGAAACAGTTGCCTTGAGCTGCAGGGTCAGCCTACTCTCCACTGAAAGGATTCTACTATTTTTAGTTCGAGCCTATCCCATTCCGCAGGAATGGATAGGGGAGAATTTTAGTGGCCAAAATAGGTGCTCAAACCAAGGTCCGGATTTTCAACAGTTCACGTGAAGACAAGCACGCGCATTTCCCCACATCAAAGCAATCAGCCTCCCTCCCACAGGCTTCCCCAGCGTGCGCATTGCGTGCTGACCTCAATTCTCCTCCCCCATAATTGCTTTCACGGCCACATTAAAGGGACCCTTTCCCGGCCGCTTTGCCTCAGGCATTTCTCCTACCCTAATTATTCACTGCCCACGGCCAGCTTCACTTTCACGGCCGCCAGGCCGTGTCTCGCATTTCTCCTCCCCCCTCCCCACAGCAATGCCAAGAGCTTGTTATGTTAGGAACAGGAGAATTTGTTGTATGTTTTTTATGCAGCCTACTGCCATTCAAAAGCACCACACACCGCGAAGTGTAAGTTAATGTTCTACATTATGTACATTTGAATTTTTTATTACGTAGTTATTTCTTCCTGGCCGTGGTGCGGTCTACTTAAATTAAAAGGGGAATTTTCCGGACCCATACCATTAAAGTGCAGTGCGTGGTGCCTTAATGGTGTGCTTTCGTGTTTCAAATTTGCGCCTACTGTACTAAACGTTTTTCACTGGCACACAGGGCGAACAGAGCACCGTAGACGTTAGGCGTATTTTAACATATGTTTCTACCAACCCAGCGCTTTCTACAATTCGACGTGCTTCCGCAGTCTGGGCTTTCTCACAAACTGCACAGGGTCAGACTGATTTGCATATGGCCATGTCTGAACTGGGGTGGCGGAGTGAGCTAAAGAACGGTGATGGATTAAACCCAGATCAGTTGACTGGGGGTGAGTGTTTGCATTGTCAACGCTCCGTCCATCACCACCTTTGGTTGTTCTTTGTTCGCCCTAAGTTGACAGGGTATGCTCAGACGTGAGTCCCTTGCTCACTTTGCCACTGGAGTCAAGCAAGCCCGGCCGAAGACGGCTGTAATGCCAGAAACCGGTCCTGGGAAGCTTGATTCCGGTTTAGGGAAGACATGGCTTGGCAGTTCGGGCTGGACTGTTCCCATGAGGCACAGGGTCAGACTGATTTGCATATGGCCATGTCTGAACTGGGGTGGCGGAGTGAGCTAAAGAACGGTGATGGATTAAACCCAGATCAGTTGACTGGGGGTGAGTGTTTTCATTGTCAACGCTCAGTCCATCACCACCTTTGGTTTTTCTTTGTTCGCCCTAAGTTGGCAGGGTATGCTCAGACGTGAGTCCCTTGCTCACTTTGCCACTGGAGTCAAGCAAGCCCGGCCGAAGACGGCTGTAATGCCAGAAACCGGTCCTGGGAAGCTTGATTCCGGTTTAGGGAAGACATGGCTTGGCAGTTCGGGCTGGACTGTTCCCATGAAGCACAGGGTCAGACTGATTTGCATATGGCCATGTCTGAACTGGGGTGGCGGAGTGAGCTAAAGAACGGTGATGGATTAAACCCAGATCAGTTGACTGGGGGTGAGTGTTTGCATTGTCAACGCTCCGTCCATCACCACCTTTGGTTTTTCTTCTCACAAACTGCAGCAGTAGTGATCCGGAGCCAGGACGAGGGCGGTGTATTATACGACCCTACTGGTCCGTGGTGCGTCCGACAACAGGGCCTATTCAGCCCAATAATTATTACTCTATTAATTAGCAGAAGTGGTCTGGAGCCAGTATGTGGGTGGTGTATTATAGTACACTACTACCCCGTGCGGCGTGCCAAACCAGGGCCTACTCAGCCCTTCATTTTTATAAGGTTGAGCACTTCTGCCAACATAGGAAGAGCCCAGTGCTGAGTTCAGTTCCCTCACCGCCCCCTCCCCCCTCACAATACTATCCAGAGGCGCTGCAGTCGGTTGCGATGGACAGCAAATACTTGACATCGGCATACAGCTATAATAAGGTGGTGATGTTGGTGACTGCGCACTGCTTCCAGGGGAGGAGCTGCTGCTATGTACTCACTCTGCACCCCCCCCCCCCTCTATCACTGGCTGGGGCCCTGCACAGCCGTACAGGCTGCTGTTTGCACTTCACTTAATGTGTGTTTCAAGTCTGCGCATCTGGAGGGGGAGTCGCCCAGTTCCCTACCCCTCACCTTACTGGAATTATCAAGGACGCATCCAGCCCCCTTGCTTTCCGTATTTACAATCGTAGTCTGGACAAGGGTCGGGTTGCAGATCGCCCTCCCACCCCACACAACCCCGCACGACCACGATGCTTAACATCCCTGCCTGCCTTTCCAGTACCTTAGCAATAGACATTTCAAAAGAGTGGTGAAACAGATGCATTTTCATAGCGACCAATTGACTTGTACGGCCTTATCACCCATGGGGCATTTTAAGAACTACAAAGAAAAACATCTTCCATAGTCCATTCATTTCTCCTTGTTAATGTATTTTAGTTTAGAGTGCTCCCTGAAACACTTCCTATTCAGTGTTTCCGGGCATATTGGGACCCCTGCAACAGATCACCACAACGGGATGCGTGAAGAGACGTACCGAATCTTATTGCCATGAGACATTACATTGCCTTGCTCACAAGATTTCTAAGAAGACCACACTTTGATTTTAAGGGTCGGCAAATCTCCCTTCCCCAAAGCACAACGCAGGCAGCTCAAGTAATCCCAAAGCCACAGCAATGATAAATCCTATGCCATGAAGTATTGTAAGAGGGATTTATTGGAATAAGAGTAATAATACAACCGGTACAAACAGGGGCACAGAAATAACTGCCACAGGGGTTCACGTGAACACAAGCACGCACTTTTCCCCCTACAGGCTTTTTATTACCATTTGCTCCTGCCTCCGAGAGCTTCAAAGTGATCCGCTCTTCCGCCCACTGCTTCACACTTTTCACCGCCGCCAGGCCGTGTCTCGCATTTCTCCTCCCCCGCCTCCTGCTTCACACTTTTCACGTCGCATTTTTCCTCCCCCCTCCCCACAGCAATGCCAAGAGCTTGTTATGTTAGGAACCGGAGAATTTGTTGTATGTTTTTTATGCAGCCTACCGCCATTCAAAAGTACCACACACCGCGAAGTGTAAGTTAATGTTCTACATTATGTACATTTGAATTTTTTATTACGTAGTTATTTCTTCCTGGCCGTGGTGCGGTTAACGTAAATTAAAAGGGGAATTTTCCGGACCCATACCATTAAAGTGCAGTGCGTGGTGCCTTAATGGTGTGCTTTCGTGTTTCAAATTTGCGCCTACTGTACTAAACGTTTTTCACTGGCACACAGGGCGAACAGAGCACCGTAGGCGTTAGGCGTATTTTAACATATGTTTCTACCAACCGAGCACTTTCTACAATTCGAAGTGCTTCCGCAGTCTGGGCTTTTTCACAAACTGCAGCAGTAGTGATCCGGAGCCAGGACGTGGGCGGTGTATTATACTACCCTACTGGTCCGTGGTGCGTCCGAAAACAGGGCCTATTCAGCCCAATAATTGTTGGTTTTTTTTTTTTTTTTTTTTTAAACCTTTTTTCGTACAGAAAGGATATACAAGGCTGGGCCTACAACCGATCTGGCCGGCCACAACATGTTAAAGCAGTCAAAAATTCCAAAATAGTAGTCACAGAATCAGAGTAAAATTGTACATTCAATATAGTCGCTAAAAGAGAGGGGGAAGTATGAGGATCTATACGGCCAGCAATCAGGAGTAATATAGGTTAATTTTATAATATAACGATAGGGCGTATGGCAGGCTCAGCGAGAACAAAACAAAATTATCCGGATACCCCGCACAAATCATTAACAGCCAAAGGATAAAGGGCAGCAATATAGAAATGGCAGTACTATACACATCGATAGAAGGACAGACGTAGGAAGCACAAATCAATATGCAATCAATAATAACTTGGCGTACCCACCACCCAATAGCACTTGGATATAGAACAGGGGGGCCGGAATAGTAATATCATTAAAACTAGCCCGCCATACTAACCTGGGGAAAAAAAGAAAAGGGGAGGGGAGGAAGAGGGAAAAGGAAAGAAAAGAAGGAAAAAAACACAGATTAAAAGAAGAGGAATGCCGCGTCGGAACAAGCTCCCCATAACAAGGACCACACATAGGAACAGGGGAATTGCAACGATGAGGGCATGGGAGTCGCATCGGAAGCAGCAGAACTTTAAGAAGAGGAACAGCGACGTCACATATCCCACCCAATCATACCACGGGGGGCAAAGGATAGACGCGGCACCCCCATAAAGAGATACAAAAGGGCCATAGAACTGAAGAAAATAAAACAACAAAAAAGACCCAACCCACCCATCCCACCCATCCCACCCAGCACCCCTGCAGAAGGCTACGGCCTATCCTCCAAACAGCGCGCCTGTCGCCCTAAACCAGAACCCGAAATATAGTGGAGATAAGAGAGAAAAGAAACAGAAGACAAAAAAAGATACGGAAACAAGATAGTAAATAGGAGGGAGGAGCATGAGATCAAAAATAAATATGGTCGGCTACAGCCCTCCACCCAACCATACACTACAGTACATGTGTACCAGAACGATATAGACTCTAACACGATAAAACTTTCAGAGAGGTTTCTCATAGCACTATGAATATGGGCAACTCCGCCATGAATTCGTATACCAATAATCTTTCGGGGGCCATGCATCTCACCCCAATCCCTTCTTCACTGCATTTACCACCCACCAAATAACAGCCGGAAGCGTGCAATACGATGCGAGGCAAGCACAGAAATGAAAAAGAATACGATACAGATGCTGGTCAGAAAGGTCAATGAAAAAGCAAGTGAATAAAAATTCAAGTAAGCAATCCAAATATATCAGCAACAGCAACAGGGGCAATAAAAAACAGGAGTGCAGTCTCGTCGTTCGAAAAGGCGGGAGTATACTGGCAAAATAGAAACAAGACCTCATCAAGGTAAAAACAAGCAGCAGTCCGCCATCTTTCTCAGGCACCCGGGGATGATAGGGCCCTCGCACAGTGTCTAAGTCTCCAGTTTCCAAACATCGAACAGGAGGTTCTGAAGCCGCCGATGTACAAATCCGTTGGTGGATAGCAGCACCATATTTCGGAGCCATCGAGGGGGGTGAGGCAATGGTATCACCGAGGCAAGAGGGGACCTTGAAGGAGCGTCCACCCAAGATGGCGGTGGATCGGGACAAGTCCCAAGGAGCACCGGGGGCCAAGGTCGCGTGTAAAGATCTCAAGGCAGCAAGAACGTCGCCGATCGTAGGCTCACGTCCACATGGCCATCCTTCCGCGCAATCTAGCAACCGGAGATCGCCATCAGGAGGAAATCCACAGCTCCAAACTGCGGCAGCCATTTTGTAAATTCAACCCCTTCTTCACTCTCCGCCACCCCCGGAGCAGTCCACAGATGTAGGCCTTTACAGATGTCTGGGGGGCCCCGGCAATGACCACCGCGGTGCAGAAAAGAGAGCCCCACCAAGCGGAAGGTCGCCTATGGTCGAGACGGCGCTCCTCAAAAGTATAGCTCGAGCGCGAGGGTCCAGGGTCGATGAACGGAGCGGCGGCGGGGAAACCCCTTTACACGGTTAGTCCATGGAGCACCACACCCCGCACCAGCCTCACGGCCGTCAAGGCAGGCCCGGTTCAGGATCACCGGGGATTTCTCACAGTGGCTCTCTCTCGTGGTGCAGTCTCTCGGCCGGGGCTAACAGTCGCCACAATGCCAGGCCGGATCCAATAGGCGAAGCCCCGGTCTCAGCTTCACAAAGGCCCCGGTTTCCGCGAGAGGGCACAACTCCGGATCCTCCGCAAGTCGGAGCCTCCAGGTCAGACGGTGAGTGGGAGAGAAGTGTTGCGTTTCTCTTTCTTCGAAAATGTATCGTCTCTGGGCAGGATATGTAGCAGGATATGTGAGTCAGGCCAGAGGGCTGACGGAGCCGAGCTACAAGGCGACCATTTCGCTCGCGAGCTTGGCTCCTCCCCAGCCCAATAATTGTTACTCTATTAATTAGCAGAAGTGGTCCGGAGCCAGTATGTGGGTGGTGTATTATAGTACACTACTAGTCCGTGGGGCGTCCCAAAACAGGGCCTACTTAGCCCTTCGTTTTTTTTATAAGGTTGAGCGCTTTCGCAGTCCGGCCATCCTCACAGAGTGAAGCAGTAGTGGTACGGAGCCAGTACGTGTGCGGTGTATTATAGTACACTACTACCCCGTGCGGCGTGCCAAACCAGGGCCTACTCAGCCCTTCATTTTTATAAGGTCGAGCGCTTCTGCCACCATAGGAAGAGCCCAGTGCTGAGTTCAGTTCCCTCACCGCCCCCTCCCCCCTCACAATACTATCCAGAGGCGCTGCAGTCGGTTGCGATGGACAGCAAATACTTGACATCGGGATACAGCTATAATAAGGTGGTGATGTAGGTGACTGTGCACTGCTTCCAGGGGAGGAGCTGCTGCTATGTACTCACTCTGCACCCCCCACACCCCCTCTATCACTGGCTGGGGCCCTGCACAGCCGTACAGGCTGCTGTTTGCACTTCACTTAATGTGTGTTTCAAGTCTGCGCATCTGGAGGGGGAGTCGCCCAGTTCCCTACCCCTCACCTTACTGGAATTATCAAGGACACATCCAGCCCCCTTGCATCACTTAGCACCACCACAGCACCACTCAGCACCACTCCAGCATCACTCAGCGCCACCCCAACATCACTCAGCGCCACCCCAGCATCACTCAGCGCCACCCCAGCATCACTCAGCGCCACTCCAGCATCACTCAGCGCCACCTCAGCATCACTCAGCACCACCACATTATCACTCAGCACCACCACATTATCACTCAGCACCACCACAGCAACACTCAGCACCACCACAGCAACACTCAGCACCACCACAGCAACACTCAGCACCACCACAGCACCACCACAGCATCACTCAGCCTCACCACAGCACCACTCAGCACCACCACAGCATCACTCAGCGCAACCCCAGGTTATAGGTGTCAATTTTGCAAAAGTTATAACTATTGGCATTGTAAATGACAAAGCTATTAATTTAGCTATTTTCAAAACCAACACATAAATAAAAGAATTGTCATTTACAAGACCAATAGCTCAAACTTTCCTAATGCGAGACCTATTGCATTGTAAATGCTTGTTCTTTTAAAGCAAACTCAGGGTCAGAGGGCATTAATGGAGCTCTACCTTATAATTGTAACCTAAACCCTACGCTGGTACCAGTATGTACTGTTTGCGTAGCCTTTGTGTGACCTCAGTACCAGTGGCTGCAATACATGCAGAGGCACATTTACTATTATGTCACGCGATATCTTACAGCAAGGGAGCGAGCATACCTCTCCATATTTATAAAGATATGGAGCATTTTGGCTCTCTCCTTGTGCTGCAGCACTGTGTGCTTCATAGCGCCGGCGCAGTTGCACCATAGTACAAGGGTGCCTGTGTTACAGGCAGGATTGTTTTGTACAGGAAGGGACAACTTGCTGCACAAAAATAATCCTTTAAGGCATATTCTACTTCTATGTTTACTACAGAATGCAGCACACTTAGAAAGAGGCAGTAACAAGGAGAAATAAAGATTGTTCTCCTCGTTGCGCCTCTGTTGGCTAGGCGCACCTTTTTGCACAAACCCAAGTTTACCAACTTTTTCTATATCTAGATTTGCTTTACAATAGATGGGTGGATGCATTGGAATGCCCATGCTTCACCCAAGTAACGCCTATTCCATGCAAAGTAATGCAAGGCAGTGCGTTGCATTACTTTGTATATACTAAATGACGTAGGGTAGCTTTGCGTAGCTTAGTAAATGTCCCAAAAAAAATTGCATCTGGGCTGCAACACAAAAGTGATTGCAACTCGGATGCAAAATCATAGTAATCTTGGACCAAAGCATCTTTCTACAGCTCTACAAAAAGCATGTTTTGGATTTAGACCTGTATGATATACGCGAACCTGTACATGCTCCTGGAAAGTTGCAATTATCTAGGCTAAGGGAAAAGGATGTTATAGGGAGATCCCAGAGGTTGCATTTTCCTCTGAAATTCTACAAAGTACTTCTTCATAAGCAAGAATGCATGAACCACTGCCAAGACAGGTCTAGGTGCCAGACACAGGGTACAAAGGATGGAAAAAAGCCCTACTGAGATCGAGGCAAAAGCACGTCACGTGGGTGTGTTATGGGAGCAGGGAACTTGGCTATTTGCCCATTGGGCATGGCTTGTGTGCCATAGACCGACTACCCACAGGGTATGCAAAGCAATCACTCACAGAAGTGGGGCTGGACTCATTGCATGGCCAAAGGGCAGGCTGCGCCCAGTACCAATTGAAAAGGCCAAATACCAGGATCATTTGCTACTGAAGGCAAGGCACTAGGCACCGTATGTGGCCAGACACAAATACTTGCACTCATACTCTTGCTCGGGGAGAGCTGGAAGTGGAAGACTGTGCATGATAAAGTACAGCTTGGAAAAAACTCATAAAACTTAAACTAAAGGCCTTTGTCGTTAGCTACAAAGCATTACTTCAATATTATAACAAATCATAACAAATCAGTTAAATATGCAAATGAGGTCTGCCATGCAATGGGGCTGGTAACAATGGGGTGACATGCACATCCCAAGAAGTAAGCCACCCCAGAATGAAGAATAACATATTATAGCACTGGTAAGAAAGGGGATGACATGCAGATTCTAAGAAGCGAGCCATCTCAGTATGAGGCATAACATGCGGTAGCAGTGGTAACAAAAGGGTTGACATGCACATTCCAAGAAGGGAGCCATCTCTGAATGAGATATAGCACGCGGTAGCACTGACATAATGTGGTAACATGCAGTTTCCAAGAAGTGAGCCATCTCAGAATGAGGTATAGCACGCGGTAGCACTGGTAACAAAGGGGGTGACATGCACATTCCAAGAAGCGAGCCATCTCTGAATGAGATATAGCACGCGGTAGCACTGACATAATGTGGTAACATGCAGTTTCCAAGAAGTGAGCCATCTCAGAATGAGGTATAGCACGCGGTAGCACTGGTAACAAAGGGGGTGACATGCACATTCCAAGAAGCGAGCCATCTCTGAATGAGATATAGCACGCGGTAGCACTGACATAATGTGGTAACATGCAGTTTCCAAGAAGTGAGCCATCTCAGAATGAGGTATAGCACGCGGTAGCACTGGTAACAAAGGGGGTGACATGCACATTCCAAGAAGCGAGCCATCTCTGAATGAGGTATAGCACGCGGTAGCACTGGTAACAAAGGGGGTGACATGCACATTCCAAGAAGGGAGCCATCTCTGAATGAGATATAGCACGCGGTAGCACTGACATAATGTGGTAACATGCAGTTTCCAAGAAGTGAGCCATCTCAGAATGAGGTATAGCACGCGGTAGCATTGGTAACAAAGGGGGTGACATGCACATTCCAAGAAGCGAGCCGTGTAAGTATGAGGCATATAGCATTGGTGAGAAAGGGGGTGACATGCACATTCCAGGAAGTTACCTGTCTCAGAATGATGTATAACATGTTACAGAACTGGTAACCAAGGGGGTGATACGCAGATTCCAAGAAGTGAGCTATCTCAGATTGAGGTACAGAATGCGGCAGCACTGGTAACAAGGGGGTGTTAAACACATTCCAAGAAGTGAGCCATCTCAAAATGAGGAGTAACACATTATAGCACTTTTAACAAAGTGGGCAACATGTACATTCCAAGAAGTGAGCCGTTTTGAAAAGAGGCATAACATGTTAAGGCTATGGTAACAAAGTGAATGACATGCACAGTCCAAGAAGTTAGCCATCACAGAATGAGGTATAACATGCGGTAGGACTGGTAACAAGCGGGTGATATGCACATGCCAAGAAGTGAGCCATTTCAGAATGAAGTATAACATGTTCTAACAATTGTAACAAAGGGGGTGATATGCACATTTCAAGAAGTGATCCATCTGAGAGCGAGGCATAAAATGTGGTAGCACAGCTAATAAAATGATTGGCATGCACATTCCAGGAAGTGAGCCATCTCAGAATGAGGTATAACATGTTAAACAACTGGTAACAAAGGGCGTGACCTGCACATTCCAAGAAGGGAGCCATCTCAGAATGAGGTATAACATGTGGTAGCAGTGGTAACAGAAGGGTTGACATGCACATTCCAAGAAGTAAGTCATCTTAGAATGAGGTATTACATGCTGTAGCACTGAAGACATAACAGAAAAAGCTATAATAACTAATCACCCGTATGCTAAGGAACTGTGAGTACCTGTACATGTTTGCCCTACTTTTCTCGGCATAGGGTCTCACAGTGCACATAACTGAAGACCCAATTTTAACTGCTAGGGCATTGTGACCCAGTGACCGAGCACCCGACCCAAGGCATGGCAGGGGCACAAATCTCATAGCTCTGTGAGTGAATCGGGTCATCATCCCAGGCAGCATACAGAAGTGGAGTGAGTGACAGGGAGGGCCCCTCTGCATCGGTTATGACAGGCATCAGGACCCGACTGGCACTGCCAGACCATGATCCGAATAAGGAAATATTTGGGTGATGTTCAACCCCATACCCTCCCCTCCCCACCCCCTGAAGCTACATGCTCCTGGGTTCGGCTTCTTTGAGCTCCTCACTGGCTACCTCTTCAGTGGCATTTCTTCCTCTCCAGCCACATGAGGGGACCTCAAGATACTTGTATCAGGTGTTGAGCAGAGGGATACAGTTGCCTCAGTGTGAAGACAGGCGAAGAGATACAAATGGTGCTGCAGCATGTGTCAGGCATAGGCGAGGGTACGTGACTGTGTTGCAGCTTCAAAAGAACACCCTCATGCTTTGAGGGATGTGAGTTTGAAACAAAAAAGATTTGCCTACCCTTCATGTACTTTCAAAGTTTTGCAGTTACTGAAGCAACAATGGTAAACACGTTTCTTCTGTTTATCATAGACATTTATTTGTCATTCCATTCATGCTTTTCATTTTTTTAAAACATATATGCATGTGGAAAAAGAGAGAGTTGCCTTTTCACCTTCCACTCACATACCACAAATAATAATTTGTGTCCATAAAAAACAACTGATTTTTTACAGTGAAAAAATTTTTTGTTAAACAATATGTGACTTATATACAGTGACAAAAAAAGTGTTGATACTTGTCAAAACAAATATGCAAGATGATGATTCCAATCGTGCATATAGCGCTTTTATAACATTAATACATTGTGAACAATAAAGTTTTTTTTAAACAAAATGAAAAGACCAGTTTGTCTATTTGAAACAAGCATAAATCTGTGCGCCTTGTTTTACTACTAGGCTTGTGCCGATGCGTTTCGAGTCCGGACAATGAATCGCCAAACTCTCATCAGGGCTTTATTGTTCTGATCTGAATGAGTGGTTTCGTCTTTCAATGTATCTCATAGATTTTTAGGAGCGTTGTGGCCATCCAACAAGAACCTACAGAGGGTGGGAGTCAGTTAATGCTCCTGAACCTTCGTGAAATCACGATGTAGGTCAAAAAATTGGGGACTTTCTTGAGTGTTTCTGAATGAGTCTTTAGTGCCTCATAGTATCGCTGGGGGTCGCATAAATACACCCTGCTGTGCAGATAGATTGTGCTTCAATTGCTGTCGCAATTATGCGCTCGTTTTCCTGATAATCAGTCTCTCCTGCCAAACGCCATTTCTCCTTCCTTGAGGGATGTGAGGGCATCTACCATGCACAGCCACCCCATCTGATTTGAAGGTGTCGTGATCGGGGACAGAGGACAGTCACAGAGCCGAGTGAGGATCCCAGGACGGGTAGTGCATGAATCATAGAACGAAGACTGGTGATCTTGGGACTAGGGTGTTTTCTTCCCATTGAGATGCCTGGTATGTAGCATGTATTACTTCCTATGTACCTGTTACTCCCTAGTATGTCCTACATAGACACTGCTTTCTATTAGGCCCCAGGAGTCAATAGCTGGTTTCTATAGCACTTGATACCTATAATCATTACAGACAGGAGCCCATTAGCTGTCAAGAGTAACTCTAGCAATGAGGGTCAGAGGCTTTTATACTATAAAGCAGGAGGCATAAATGAAATTTGATCCTATTTGTTTATTCCTTTTTCACAATAGTGGTGCTTGTGGAACCTTTGTGAGGCAAAGGTGATAGGTGAAGGGACTTCACACCCTGTATCTGTTACAGAACCTAAGCACTAGATCCCATGTCAAAATCAGCCGGCAACTTTTAGTTACAAAAGATGTAAAGGGGGAAAATCTCAATGACATGTATACAAACTGGGTACAATGGCACACAACACAGCCCTCGAGACGATTTTTAAAGAATTGTCGAATTTGATGTTAAAATTAATGGGATTTATAAAGTGCACGAATACCCGGGGGTGTCTTGGCGCTGAGAACACAGTAGGCCCGACCAAGCGTCTAATTCTGGAATAACCATTTTTTTGTCTTTTCCTAAAGAAGGTGAGGGAGCTAGCACTTCTGAGCTCACTCTGGAGTGTATTCCAGAGTTTAGAGGTGCCATAGAGAAAGCTGTGACGGCCCCATTGAGATGATGGAATTCTAGGTACTGTCAGGACGGGAGGGTATAAGGCTCTGAATGATACCCATCTATTGATACTGTTAATCTCCTATCCTTGAGAAAGGAGGAGAGAAGGGCTAATGCCCTTCACTTGACCCCCAAGCTCTCCAGCCGCTGTTGCAAGAGAGAGTGATCCACGTATCAATTGAGCTGACAGATCGAGGAGTACAAGGGCGGCTGTGCCTCCTCCATCCATCACCGCTCTGATCTCCTCTGTGGCCTTAATGAGTGTCGTTTCCGTACTAGGCTCGCGATGGAAGCCAAACTGGGAGTGATCGAGCAGATTATTATCACAAATCAATTAGGATCATTGAGTATTCATGATTTTTTCTATTATTTTGGCTGGCAGTGACAGCCGGGCTATAGGACGATAGCTGTTTGGGTTAGTCCTATCCAGATTAGGTTTTTTTTAGCAGTGGAAGGTTAGAGGAATCTTTCCATCTGTAAGGAAATTTGCCAGAGTTAAACATAGAATTGAAGATTTCTTTGAGCCCAGGGCTCACCACTTCCGCTATTTCTTTCAGAAACGCCGGCGGGCATGGGTCAAAAGGAGATCCCGACTTTGCTTCCTTATATATTTTTCCACTGCTTCTGATAATGTAGGGGAGAAGCTGAGAAGGGTGTTATTGTTAAACTCAGGTCTTGTTGGTCGAATGGTGGGAAGGTGGACTGATGTATCCTCAAAGACCTTAAAAATGTCCAGGACTTTGGCTTTAAAGGCTGCTGCAATATTGCACAAAACCTTTTGTTGCCCTTAATCCCTGTGTTCTTGGGTACGGCTAGCTTATTTACTACTGCAAATAATTCTTTAGAGGAATTTTTTGCTTTCTCAATCTGTTTAGTAAAGAAGTCCCTTTTTTCTGGTATCAGTAGGTTTTTATATTGTGTTAGGGCAGTTCTATACGCTTCTCTTTCGGGTGTGTGGTAATTTTCTCTCCAACACCTTTCTAGTCGACGACACTTTTGCTTTTCCTTCCGTAGTAGGCCAGAGAACCAGGTGGCAGAAAGGGTATTCCTATTCCCTGAGTTTTTTTTAAGGCACCGAGGCCTTAACTGCGTTGTTAAGCCATTCAGTTAGGTTCGGTGGCAGCTAACTCTGGGTGACCATTTAGTAGTAGTCGTGAGGCCTCTAAATGCGTTCGGAGGGTCATTTTATCTACTTTATTCCACTCTATGTAAGTACAGGGAGGGGGCTTAGTGGTCCCTCCGTGCCCAACAGTGGTGACTGGGGGGGTTGCACTTAACTAACGAATGATCTGACCATGTCAGAGGAAGGGTTTCTTTTAGTGTAAGTCCTTGGGCAGAGGTGAAGATGGCATCTAGCGTATGCCCAGCCTCATGGGTGTGGGTCCGTACTAGCTGAGCTAAGCCCATGGCTTCCAATTTGTCTAGTAGTGCACCCATCTCTCGGTTATTTTTATCTTCAAGGTAATTATTGACATCTCGGAGGATGGTGAATTCATTGTTTAAAAGAGTTGGTTCTAGAAGACTATCTTAATTCAGAGTAAAAGTGCTACTAGCACCTGGAGCACGGTACAATAAAATGCCTCCGAAGGTCGACCTAGGGCTGAGTTTGAAGGCAAAGTGAAGAGCCTCATGAGAGGCCGTGGAAGTAGGATATCTGTCTCATCGATTGAGGAGGACACCTCAAGGATGACATCTGAAGTCCTCTAGACATATTTAATTCAAGACTACAGACGATGAAGGACTGCCTTGCAGTAGTGGAACAGGAAACAGCGACAACAGCAGACTGGGACAACACTAGTAATATAATGGCTTTCATACTTTGGTTTATCCCGAAGCTTGCAGAACTGAATTTTGCTGGCGTTGCAATGGAATCATAAGATTAGGCCGCACAAAAAGAATGGTTGAAATACGCTAAGCCAAGTGATTATCTGAAACCATGCAGAAAAGGAAAAGATTCTTGTCACTATGACCACGATTGAAAAAATTGGTCATTGGCTATGGCTTGCTCATCCCTTGAATATTCTGGTCACAGAAAAGTATGTACCAAAAAATGTGCATAGTTGGGAATCAACAGACCTGGATACATGTATAACACTGGCTGATAGACAGCCACTTCTACTAATCTTAGGGAGCACATGGACAGATCCTCCTCAACCGAAAGAGAAAGGCTGGAAGAAGTAAAAAGGGATTGGGTGTTAGGGCATACACACAAAACAATGAACCACCACATGTCCATTAGAGATAAATCAAGATCACCACTGAAGACCATCTAGAAAGAGATGTACTTTATTGAGCGACACATAAGGCAATGGGTGCATGTGGGTGGAAGTAGGTGTGGGATGTGGAGAACAGCCCAGATGAGCAGACAGACGTTTAATCACATGTCTATAGGTATCTTAGATGCACCATGCCTGGTGAATATCTCTGTCCATCAATCAAAGTTAGTCAGCCTACCTTTTGTTCAGTGCCAAACATGGTTTGACAGATATTTGATTGAATGGGTACCTATGTCACTTGACATTTCTGTTATGTATACCTGTGGTGGAGACTTATACTTTTGACTTCTACGATTCAGTAGACTGCTACTGGTAGGGTAAGCAATATTCTTCAGCTGCCACTAACTCACCGGATACAGTGGAAGTTTTCCATTACCCACGAGAGAAGGAATGTAGCAGCTCTCCCACCAACAAAAGGGTCACAAACCTCACTGCCTACTTCTCTATCCATTAGTGGTTTCACATAAAAACCAATATCACTCAGAGGCTTGCTATTAATCTGCATGTTCCTACCTCACCTACCTAGATGTACCTTCCCAATCCTCTTCAGTAGATCGAGCTTGTACCAGACCGTCTCTATTTACTTGTCGATGTATTACTTACGAGTGAGGTCGGTGTCTATGGTAAATCTAAGTGGCTTGGTACTGGGTGAAAGCTGGGGTTTGACTCATGTGGTTGAATCAGGATTGAACAATCACACCTATTACATCATAACGTCTCCCATTACATCCCCATGGACATCATCAATCCTATCACTGAACCTGCTGTGGTATCCGGAGTCCTTGTACTGATTATCTGGTGGTACACCCATAGGATGAGTCAACTGTAAACTTAGCGTAGGGGTGCTTAGTGCAGGGACTTTTTGAAGGTCAGGTCTGGCACTTAGAGATTACAAGTTATGGCCAAATGCATTGATCAGCGAGTTGTGCCCAAAACCACTGCCACATCCGAATGTCTTGCCCAGTGTGCCCAACTAGGAGGGGTGCTGAGGGACAGCCTTGTGAGCAGAGCTTGCAACTGCACCCAATTGGCAATGTAAATTGACCTTCCCATTGGGTTCTTGCAATTGCTGTCTTAGTGAAGAACCTGAATCATGAGTCCACTGGGCCAACTGATGGTATTGTCCAGTGGGCCCTGAAATAACGTGCTGAGGTCATAAACTCCTCACATAGCCAGAGGCGGTAGGGCTGTTGAGTGTAGGCCATGTGCTCACAAGCCCACTGACCGCAGGTCACTAGCCATTTCAAGAATAAGCTGTGGCCTGGGCACCATTTTCTTTCAGAACATGGCCTGACCCTCTACAATCACTGTTCCCACCTACACCAGTAGACTCAAACACAGGCATTTTTCTGTGGCTACACTTTGTGGTAAGGATAACTGGTTGCTATTTTCAGACCTCTCTTCCACTGCGCACAGCAGGCTCTGGGTGAAGGACTTGACCTTTTACCAGGCCATACACTCCACAACCCTATCCCAAGAGCCCACTGGGCAGAGCCTTTGGAAGTATCCAGTGCATTTTTGTACAAGCCTGGTGCTCAGTGTCCCTACTCTATGGGTCCTGTGAACATGACATTGACCTCCATTCAGCGTGCTCTGCTCTTAAGATCTACACCCACTGTGCAAGTCATGTTACAAAGGTAAAATGTGCCTGCTCCACAGGATGGGATGCATAGTTTACATATGTGCCTCATGTTCTTGGTCAGGGATTGGCCTTTGGTCACGTCATTCTCCCAAAACCACACTGGTGGGGAAGAAATGGCAGTTGCCAGTGACATATTGTCTTTGTGTCCTGGCTGTGAGAATCAGGGGGAATGCGTATGGGATACATCTGGACACTCTATCAATGTGACTTCATTCTTGGGGGGTGTACCATCAAATAATGGGTGTATAGTTATTTTTTCTTAAATTGACAGAAATCAGTTTTCTCCCAGAAGCTAGAGTTATAGTAGGAGTATGCTGTATCAATCCCTTTCTCAATCATCAACATGATATCATGGGAATCATCCATTTGCTGTATAACCACTGCCCAAATCAATGGCACTCATGTTAAAAAGCCCAAAAGAATGAAAGTGTAAGTTAGTCCTGCAAAGACATCAAATTTCAGTACCTCATACCTTTACTAAAAAGGGAGCTTGACAGGGACATCTATCGATTGCTTGAGGGACTGCACCATTGCTGCTGGCTCCACGGGAGCACCTAGCAATGGACTGGTATACTGCACTCTTTTGCTACTGACTGCGGTGTCTCGGGCACTACTAGATATCTTCATGGGGTCAACAGCAAGGCTAAAGTAGCACTTATATCTTCTTCTGCCAGATTGTTAAACCTGTTGATCTCTATTGCATTCAAAGTCATTCTATCGTGTTGGAAAGATAACTCTAAGATTTCTGTTCACACTTGGTGGAATTTTGTATGCGATGAACATAGGATCTCTATTACTGCCTCTTCTTCTACTCCCCTAAAAATGAAATCTGATCTTCTTTGGCTTCCTTTCACCTCTTATCTCTCTTCTAATTTTCCTTCTTGAATGCTTTCTATTTACTCCCATATACATTTCCTCTTTTCCCTCTCCTCTTTTTTCCCTTCCTTTTTCCTTTTCCTCTCTATCTTCTTTCTTTCTTGTTTTCTTTCTGCTACTTTGCCTATTTCTTCCTCCCTCTTTCCTTTATATCCCTCTTACCATTCTCTTTAGTATTTTTGGCATATGTTATGTATTCCTTATATAGACATATTATTTGTCTGTTTTCTATAAATTCATAACATATGTACTGTTAATATCTTTATATCTTTATAATCTTTAATAAAAAAATTCTTAAACTGAAAAAAAAAGTAGCACACGCTGAAGAAGAGAAGAAGGAGGCGGCATAAACCTAATTAGGCCAATGCGCATGAACTGTTGCGACTAGTGAAGTTACAAAATAAATCATGGAAAAGGGTTGATGGCAAGGCCATGCTCCAGATGATACCACAGCCGTCACAGCTATAAATGATGTGTTCTTGAATGCTGTAATGGAGGTCTGTCCAGTGAAAACTGACTGGACCAAAAATTTCAAATTATAAGCAAAACAAAGGAGAATCCCCTACTTACTACTTATACTGACTAAAGGATGTGTTTGGGAGTTATTCTTGCACAACCACTGAAGATGTGCAAGACATTGTAGGTGCTGCTTTTGTTAGGGTGTGCCATCTAGTATTCAGGAGCAACTCCAAAGAAGCATCTGTATTGGATAACAAACAAAGGGATTAGCGGACTTTGTCACATATTTACTCCTTCTGCCCCGTGGTACTCCGATGAGCTTCGAAAAAGCAAATCGGCATGTAAACTCCTTGAGAGACGCTGGAGATTAACGTATTCCCCCGACGAGAAGCTCCTCTATAAATTTGCCCAAAAAGAATACAGGAAAAAAATAATTGAACACAAAAAAACTTTTCTGGAAGAAAAAATCAACCGTGCTCAGGGATCATCCAGGGAAATATTTAATACAGTCAGAACCTTCACCGACCCCCTGGCTCTAAAACGACCTCCTCTGGTATCTCAGACACTTTGCAACAGTCTATCTGATTTTTTCGAAAATAAAATTGCCACTATATGCGACTCGTTCCCCAGCAATACTGATCCAGTTTTTTGCGCAACTAATAATGTTTCTATTTGTTCAGATTGTACGTTTTCCAACTTTAAAGAGATTACCATGGATCAATCCTTTAAAGAACTCTTAAAATGTAAATCCGGCTCTCCTCTTGATCCCTGGCCTGCCAAGCAATACAAATCCTTGGCACCCATTCTTAACCCCATTTTGAATGGGATTTGGAATGATTCTCTGCAGACTGGTGTTTTCCCAGACTCATGGAAACAGGCTCGCCTGGTCCCCATATTAAAGAAAGCTAATGCCGACCCCAGTCAACCCTCCAATTACAGGCCTATTTCCCTCCTGCCCGCGCCTGCCAAAGTACTTGAAAAACTGGTCCAGCAACAACTGGCAGGTTTCTTAGAAACACACGGTGCCTTTCACGACTCTCAGCACGGCTTTCGACCAGGGTATAGTACTGAGTCAGCACTAATTGAGATGGCTGATGCCGTACGCTGGAGGATGGACGAGGGATCAAGAGCGGTGTTGGTGCTGCTTGACTTGTCGGCAGCATTCGACACCGTCTCCCACCCCCTCCTCCTGGACCGTTTACAATCTAAAGGTATCCAGGGTACGGCCTTAAAATGGTTGGCATCTTTCCTGTCCAACCGGACACAGGCAGTGTTCACTCCTCCCTATACCTCGGACAGTCGTCCTCTTCGGTGGGGTGTCCCCCAGGGCTCCTCACTGAGTCCCCTTCTATTTAACGTTTATTTTTCACCTCTTGCTGATATCATCGCCCAAACTGGAATAAAGGCCACTTCCTACGCAGATGATATTCAACTTTTATTCACGTTTAATAGCACCACCGATTCCACCTTTGACCCACTAAAAACCTGCCTGCGTACCATCGCCCGTTGGATGGATAACAATTTTCTCCAGCTTAACGCCGGGAAAACGGAGGTACTATTTTTTCATCAGCCATCCCCTTTGGATCCCAACATCTGGTGGCCTCTTGATTTGAGTGCTCCCCCCCAGCCCAAAGAATTGGTGAAAAATCTAGGGGTTAGATGGGACTCCAACATCTCTTTTCAACAACAAATAAACACGGTCTCTGCAGCATGCTTTACCAAAATAAGGATGGTGCGGAAATGTATCAATTTCCTACCTAACAACACCAGGAAGATCATAGTCCAAGCGTTGATCATCTCGCACCTGGACTACGCCAATGGCCTTTACACTGGACTGTCTGCTGGTCTTTGCCACCGACTCCAGACAGTCCAGAATGCTGCAGTACGGCTGGTTAGTGGTATTCCCCTTCGTGAGCACATCACACCCCACCGCCGTAGAGTACATTGGCTGCCAATACAACAGAGGACTGTATTCAAAGCATTAGTACTGGCACATCGTGCAATAAGGGGCAAGGGCTCAGCCTACCTCTCTACCTGCCTCTCCCCTTACAGTACTTCCAGGCCCCTTCGCTCCTCTTCAAAAAACCTGCTTACCACGCCCAGATTTAAAAAAAAAACGCTCAGGCGGGAAAACTTTTCAAGTATGTGCCTCTGCCCTTTGGAACAAGCTCCCACTCCCCATCCGGATGACCCAGGAAGAACTCCCCTTTCGGAAAGCCTTAAAAACTTTCCTGTTCTGTTAAATTATCCCAAAAAAACATTTAATTCAGCTTAAGATCGCACAGAAGCGCCGGGACACCCCGTTGGGGTAGCTGTTGCGCTATACAAGATACACTAAATAAATAAAAATAAATGGTTTTGCGCTGGGGTTGTCTCTCTGTGTTGCGTAGCCCTAATGCAAAATAATTTTTGGCATTTACTAAGCCACACAAAGCCATTTTATGTGATTTAGTAGATACAAAGTAACACAATGCAGTACATAGCGCTGCATTGCATTACTTTGCATTGGGAAGGCGTTACATGGGTGGAGCGTGTGTGGTCCTATGCACCAACCTGTGGATTTGGATGCAAACCCAGATTTTCAATGATTTGTAGACCTGAGTTTGCACCAAAACGGTACGCCTACCCCACAGAGGCATAACAAATAGAAGTATCTTTATTTCCCTGCCATCATGCATAACACATGGGTAAAGGGTTTAATCAACATGCTTATGTTGCCTCTCAAATATTCCTAAATGTGCTGCTTATCATTTTTGTCAGGATGAAGGCTCTGATTTACTAACATTTTGCACCGTTTTGTGTCACAAAAGCAAAGTAAACCAACGCAAGGTGCTGTTTCGTTATTTTTCTTCCACGCTAAACTTATATTGCACTGGAAAGTAGCCCAAAAGTAACTAAACTAGCACTATGTGCTACTTTTGCACACCACAGGCATCCAATGGATGGTACTTGGGTGTTCCCATACAACCAGCCATGGCTTTGACTCTTTGTGCTGAGGGAGTGCATATCATGACCTTTCACATAAAAACTAATTTATGGAAAATAATTAACCTGTTATGAAAATTAATCATAAAAAACAAAGAGGTATATTCTCAAGAAGTGTGCTAACCAATGCAAAAGTTACTTAATGCAACCCTCAAACCATCACGGGAAATGTACGCCATGTTAACCAGGTATTCACAATACAGCGGTACCATGCGATAGTCACCAGATAACGCGTCAAAAAATTAACTCCACCCCACAAAAATGAAAAACGCAAATGCAAAAAAGCTGCGATGAGGCCAAGCGTGATACAAAAGTCCGTGAAAACCAGCCACAGGCCTGCAATTCACACGTGTCAGGCGGGAACAATCACCATAAAAGTTGAAAAAGCAGACAAACAAATGCCAAACAACAGTGAAGAACGGATGTTGCCGGAGCAAGTACGGAGGAGAACCAGAACACCACAAGCCCCCCGAAGGACCTGCCTGGGACCTCGGGGTCAGGGAAGGCCAAGGAGAAGAAGAGTAGGAAGAAGCGCTTCAGTCCGCAGGAAAACAGGATCCTAAAAACGGAGGTGGTCGAACACCATCAACAACTGTTTGTCACCTCCACTGTGTCATTGGCGACGAAAAATTGACTATTTCAGGCCATCGTGGACAAGGTGAATGCAGTCGGAGTGCTGAAGAGGACAATGGACAAGGTCAAGAGGCGCTGGAATGATGTCAAGAGAAAAACCAAGCAGAAACTTGCAAAGAACCGCAAGGCAGCAATGCAGACTGGAGGTGTTAGTCCTGCGCCAACGGAGGAGCTGGACGACATGGAGGAAATGGTGTCCACAGTCATCAGTGGGGAGACAGTGCCAGGAGTCGGGGGCCTGGACACTGCTCAACAGGACCGACACAACAGCACCAGGGTGAGTGACGACCAGGGACTGGGTGGAAGAGGGGAGATGGGCACAATAGCACACATGCACAATTGAGCTGAGCACATCAGCAGACAAGCCATGTCCCAGACCCCAACTCCCACCAAGAGAACAATGTACCCAAGCATGCTACATGTCAGCACTGTATAAGCACAGAAGTCAGAGGCACACCGCATGTAAGGGATAAGGGGCAGCCAAGGCAGAGCTGCATGGGCGACTCCCCCAAAATGCGGCACATACACATCACCTGCAGAGCACATCAACATTGACAACGAAGTGGCACAAACTGCAACACATCCACAACAGAACAGAGAACAGAAGTGGTGCTGACTGGGTGTAGACACTGGCCAATCACAAGTGGCATTGCAGGGAAATGTGAGTTGATATTATACAGGTACAAACACACAGCCGTGATGGTGTCGAAATGTCCACTGTCGCGCAGCAAATGGGCAGCCCCTCCGAAACAGCCACGATGTACACATGTACAATGCGACAACACACATGTGGACACATTGTTAAACTGCATCTCCCCTTCACATTGCAGAGGGACAATCACCACCTCCAGCAGAGTAGTCCCAACCTCTCTTCTCTGATGATGAAGAGGACCACGACACCTTGACTCCAACGCCCTCCGAGAGTTCATTGACTGTCTCAGCAGCACACCTCCAGGAGCAGGGCAGCCCAGCTGCAATGAGGAGAACCCACCCGATGCACAGAGCACACAGCAGGCAGCACCCACCACCACGGTTGCTCCCAGGACCCCCACGAAGAACACATGGCCTTCTAACGCCGTGTGTTGGTATGACAGGAGCAGCTGGCTGAACAGATGCGGGTGGGCTTTGACCGCATGTGAGACAAAGTAGATGCCATACGTGGGTGTCTAAATCCCATCAGGGACCACTCACGGTCCCTAATGGACACCGACAGTCCACTCCATACCCTCCAACAAACCATGGCTGACATCGCCGGAGTCCTGACTCAGAGACAAGAACGACTGTCCAGTCAGGGTGGCTCCATCGAGCTCGCACACGAGTTGGCACTCATGCATAGGCTCATGGAGAACATGTTGCGGGCCAATGCAGAGAGAGCTACTGCCATGGCTGCACACCAGAGAGAGATAACTGGGTTCCACACTGACCTCAAAACAATCCTCATGGCATTGCTGCCACAAGGCCTGGCGCCGATGCATGCTGCTACTACCACTACATCAACATCTACACCCCCTGAAGTGTCAGTGCCACACAGTGCGGCAGACATTCCACCTCCGGCACCTGAGGTGTCACTGCCACACAGTGCAGGAGAAAGGCCAGCACCACCCACACATGAGGCACATGAAACAGCAGAGGACGAAGATGCGGATGAAATCTCCTTACTGGTACGGAGGAAACTGTAGCATTCACCTCCGCCAAATGGCCTGTTTTAGCTTGGTTCTGCCCTCTGCATCATCACCTTCCACTGTCCCCAATACACTCTGCGAAACTCACCTTGGACCTCGACATGGACTGCCATATTCTGTTTGTTTGCCAATGACACAGCAATCAGACTGTGGACTGAACTCTTCCTCTTCCTTTGGACTTCTCATTCACTGAAGGACTCTGTCTGGCCCTGCACGGGCCAATCTTTGAAAGTGAGCTTTTCATGGCCCTGTACTGCTCCAGATGAAACACTCCACTGAATGTGCATTAAACATACCGAATCACACAGATGTGTAGTCTCTATGGTCTCTCAAGTGTAGTAGTATGGATGAATGTCGGGTCAGTGAATTCCACTTACGTCCAGTGGCTCATATCGTTGGACTAAGGTCACAGGGTGGCACATTGCCGATTGTTGTCAGGGTTGCGCAGACGCAACAACAGTGACACACACATTTGTTTATTCCTTGTCCTGCCCCATACGGAACAATGCACAGAGCCCCGGGGTCATCGTTCAAACCCTAACGCTGGACTGGCATACGCCAGGCCAGCCCACTACGCTTACGCTCCGGGGGGGCAACAACGCCACATGTGCCAGGACTCCCCTGTAGTGATCTGCTGCTCACAGGTCTAGTTGTCAGCATGCCACGGCCATTCCCTCAAGGCTGGTTTACACCCACTCCACGCCCATCCAGCACAGCACATGTGACCCTGCCAATAAAAAGGGCTGGGCGCACGTGCACAACACCATTTCCAACCTCTCTAGGGGTGTATCCGTGTGGTGTGCATGTAGGGAGCCCAGGGGCTTGCGACATCACATTCCGCTGGCCCGGAAGGGACATGATGGGGTCCATACCACAATACCCAATCATAGAGGGTCCATGACTGTGGGGGCACAAACTTGATGGCACCGGATACACTGCGGCCGGCAGTGGCACACCGCCACGGTATGGTGACTTTGGGTGCACTGAGGTAGGGGCACCTTAAGTGCTGAGCGGGGGTGCAGCTTGCGATGATGCCCTGTCCCAGCGGTCCGGACGGCTCAGGTTTTGTGTGCCCTGCTGGACCGCAGTTTAGGCCTGAGTCAGCGGGCAGCGCGGTCCTACCGCCACGTGATGTCGCCACCAGGATCACAGAGTTAGTGGCACCTATGAGGCTGAGCGGGTGTGCCGCCTGCGATGAGGCCGGGTGCACTGGTATGTCTCTTCCATGGAGAAATCAAGACCCAGTACCAAATGTGAGACTAGGGGGCCGCGGAGCGGAGCTGGATGATGTGGAGGGTGACATGTCTGCGGGCCCCGAACTTGTGGCTTGCACCAGCACGTGGTGGACCCTCATTTCTTCACACCGGTGGAGGAAGGTGAGCAGTGAGGCCTGGGTGCGCAGGGGCAGGCATGCACCGCTGGGCGGCAGGAGGGGCTGGGTTGCAGCTGCCTGGGAGCGCAGGGGTGGGCATGCACCACTGGGCCGGGGGAGGGGCTGGGGTGCAGCTGCCTTGGTACGCAGGGGCGGTCAGGCGATGATGGCTTGTGCGATTGTATGTACTTTGCCATTCATGTATCTGGCCTCTGTTTCAGATGGTGGGGCTGTCTCAGATGTAGGACCTGGTGAACTGCACTACATACCGGCACGTGGTTGGAGACACACCAGTGGCAGCAGGTGAGCAGTGTGGCCTGGGTACGCAGTGTCAGTATTCTCTCTCCCTGTCCCTCTCTTCTTTTGTCTATCTCTCTCTCCCCCTCTCTGTCTGTCTTTCTCCCTCTCCCCTTTCTGTCCGTCTTTCTCACTCTCCCCCTCTCTGCCCGTCTTTCTCTCGCTCCTCCACTCTGTCCGTCTTTCTCTCACTCCCCCTCTCTGTCCGTCTTTCTCTCTCTCCCCCTCTCTGTCCGTCTTTCTCTCGCTCCCTCTCCTTCGCTCGCTCCTTCCTTCGCTCTCTCTCTGTCATTTGATGTGCGCAAGACACACCTTCTCATCATGATTTTTGTCTTGCAGGCGGTGACCTACGGATTGTCCTGAGGGGAGCTGCCATTTGTCTGCAATTCTGTTCTGTGTTTATTTCAATAAATTATCATTTGTTGCTTCGAAGGTGATTGTGTGTTGCTCATTTTTGTGACGACACATGCATGTCACCAGATGTGATTGTGCGACATCATGCGAGTTATTTGGTATATGTATCCGTGTGGTTCATGTGACATATCTTTGTCCGGGTTTGGGTGGGGGGTGCCCGGAGTGGGGTCAGGGGGGCGGGGTCCTGGGTGTGGTGGGGGTGGGTGTTGTGGCTCTCTTGGGTGTCCGGCCCGCATGCTCAGTGGCTCCATGGCATCTGTTGTTGTTCAGGTGTGGGTCTGGGCTGTGCTCCCTTTTGTGGTGCAGGCTGCCGTCTGCCTTTGCACCAGGTCAGAGCAGGTGTCAGTTTCCTGGTGCTAACGCGCCTTATTGCATGTTTTGTGTTCTTATCGCAGATCTGTCTGGTGGTTGAGAATGTTGTGGTGTGGTGTTGTCGCTGCTTTTTGCTCGGGAATGCCTACTCTGCAGTTCATTAGCGATCGTTGCCGGGGTCTTCCCTGGTGATGTTTTTTGCGGTTGCTATCGCCGGAAAACTGGTGATATTGGCTGTTTGCACCAGCTTGTAACTGGGGTGGTAAGTTTATTACAGATTTGGCTGCGTTAAGGTGCCGATAACTCGGTGATAGCTCCTAGAGAATATGGCCCATAGATCATGTTGTAGTCCTCGATCAAATGACACGACCTTTCACCAGTTTCACCTCTTAAACTGCAAGAGCTTTTCATGACTGTTTCAATGATACTACACCCATAACAACTCATTGAGTAGTTCCAGAATAAAGACTTAGAAAATGTGTCCCTGGATGTCAAATCACTCGGTCTTTGCACCAATGTGAATACAGAAAATACAAAGTACAATTACTTCTTATGACTAGTGCAGTGATACTACATTTATAAAACTAATCTTAGGATAACAACATAAGGACTACGAAACAATGTGAAGAAGTATATATAAAGGTCAAAGATCTAATGGCAAGACCAGGGCCGGACTGGGAACCACAACCGGCCCTGGCAAAGTGCTCGGCCGACCCCTCCCCCCCACTCGGGGGCTTGGAGTTGCCGCCATGCTCTTTGCCGGGGCTGGTTTTCGGCCGATTTTGGTACAGGGCCGATTTTGCAGCTATGCTGCAAAAACGGCCCTGTAACAAAAACGGCCCCCAGGGGCCCAAAACCGGTCCCCACCCGTGCGGCGCACCGGGGGATTGCCCGGTGCCCGCTATGGCCAGTCCGGCCCTGGGCAAGACCTTTCCATCGTTTACAAAATATATATTTCTCAATTTTTTTTCTATGAATATATATTTCTCTTTTTTGTTGTATTATTTACTTTATCAATGTTTGAAATAGTGATTATAGAACTAATTCTTACTTCATGCCATATGGTGCCTTATCTTCATCTTTTATTTTATTGCATATTTTATTTATGAACATAGGGGCATATAAGCAAGAACTTGTTCAAATTATCGCCGTTTTAGCGGCAGAAAACTGCAGCTAAAAAAGCGATAATGGGCTTACTAATATGCGTTATAGAATTCAATAGAAGCCCAGGTTAGATGTCCGGCACATCTAACCTGAGCTTCTACTGGAATTCTATAACGCATATTAGCAAGCCCATCATCGCCATTTTAGCAGCAGTTTTCTGCCCCTAAAACGGCGAAAATTGTAACGAGGTTCTTGCTAATATGCCCCATAATCTTTTGTGCTATTGGGCTAACTTTTTGTAGTTATTCAATGTTTATGTACTTCTGAAAAAAATGTAATAACGAAATGTGATACAAAAAAAAAGGAAGCACGCATTCTTATCATGACGATTCCAATAATAATACATTTATAAGTAACTGAACCTCACAATTACGGAGTAAAAACTTGAACCACATAAAAGTGGCCTATTTAGAGTCAAAGGTCAACTATTATGGTCTCCGACCAGGGGACTTGGAAATACACACTGTGACCTCTTCAGTGACAAATCACTCTAGAAAAACTATTTCACAGTTATGAAAATACAGCCATAACACACTATGAGGTCCTGGCATTGAGGTGCAAAGGTTAAATACCATGACCTCAAAGGGAAAATTAGTAAGAAGCTGATATCACGTTTCAAGAACGTGCTTCATTATTGCCCACAAATGTCACAGTGTTTTTAAGGCTCAGCATACTTCAATAACAACATTAAGATGTTAATGTAAAAGACAACAACAGACTAAATTACATATCTATCAGTTTGAATTACAGAGGGCTGAAAAAACCCAACATATACTTTTGTGTCAAACCAGCACTGTTCGAGAGATATGTTTTAGTTCGTGAATAAATTGTGCTTGACTGAAAACTTTCTTCCTGTATAAAACACATGAAAACAAAAAAATAAAAATCTTTATTTTACCTGTAAAGATAATATATTTACAAAGAGTTACATTATATTACTTTTGGACAACATTCATGCATAAAATGAATTATTTACTATGACTCCATGGTGTATAACAGCTCTGCATTTTATATATAAATTGATAGACGGAAAAGTACTGAGACCAAAAATATATGGTTTCCATATACTGTAATCCCAATTACATAAATTACACCCTTTTAAAGAAAACCACTTCAAGAATTCAGAAAAAGGCTTAGCATTGAAGGATTTCAATGCCCTGTAATAATGAGAATGTTTTTCACTGAGAGGTTCTCAGTAGCATGAAATAGACAACAGAGTGAGGCCTGAGATATATATGATGTCACTCACAGCTCCAAGGCCAAAAACATCTTCCTTAGTCATAGATACATATCAACAATGTTATGTTTTATGTAGTTAGCTTTGCTTGTCTACTGCTGTGCTACTATGAACAGTCTTTTCAAATTCTGCTATTTTAAAATAGAAATAACCACAGTGGAGTAGGCAGAGAGTGGAGTGGAGAGTCTTGCTTTTGGACCAGTTTGAGTGTGTACTGAGCACAAGGCTTCTGAAATGGTGTCCTGGAGGTGGGTTGCCTACAACAGTAGAGGTAAAGCTCCAATGTTGATGTTTGTACTGGTGCCTTTTTTCCATCTTCGATTAGATGAATGCGTCACTGCTATGCATTAATTGGAAACTGACTCCTACAATGCTGTCCTTTCTTTCAGTTGGCTAGAGTGCTGCAACGTGGCTAGGAAGGGAAACATCCTTTACAACGTAACTGGTACAACGCAGTACCGTTACGACGCAGCTTTAACAACGAAAGTCGTTACAATGACTTTTCGCTGGAGGGCGCTCTAGGATAGGGGATAGTTTAATTTACTATTCAACACCTTCCCTACTATCCACGGGGACTGGTGTTGGAATAGTAAATTAAACTATTCACTATCAGTGCCCCCCCAATGCAAGTCGTTGTAACGACTTGCGTTGTTAAAACTGCGTCGTAAAGGGACGCGTTGTAACGGTACGCGTTGTACCATCATACATCCGGCTAGGAAACATTTTAGGGATGTGCTGAGGTGTTTTTTTGGACAGCGATTGTTAGGCGACCATTTTAACATAATGACAAAAAGACTGTTGACAATAGTTGATGAGTATAGGACCAAATAAAAATATAGAGAATCACAGATGAGTAGCATGCTAGCAGGTGCCTAGTCCCAGCTCCAGATTTACCTGGACCGGTCCGCCAACCATTCAAGGCTCATTTGGACCTGACTACTTCGCCTTAGGCGTCCATGCCTCTCTGCTGCTGCTCTCTCTTCTCCTCGTTCACCTTTATCTCTGCTCTTTTTAAAATCTTTTCTCTCACTTGTATGCCTTCTGTCCTCCGATTTTCATCCTCTTGGTGCCACTTTTTCTCTTCTCCATCCCCAATTTTGTGCCTTTTCCCCCTTGTTTGTAGACTCACAGTGCCTCCATTTTCATCCTCTTAGTGACACTTTCATTCTTCTCTCTTGCACACTCTGTCTCCCCCCCTGTTTTTAGTCTCTTGTGCTACTTTCTTTCGATGCTCTCCCTCCTTCTTTGCGCTTAAGCTGGGCCATTTTTAGCTGCTTTGTGAAACTCTCTTTTCGCATTCCCTCTCACTCTCTGTGCCTTTCTCCTTAGTTCTCAGCCTCAATGTGCCACCTTTTGTGCCGTTTCTCACCCATTTTTTGCCACTCCTATCTGTCATACTCGTGTTCTGCTTGCCGACCTTCTCTCCCCACGTGCCCCCCTCCCTGGCACTCACTTCTCCTCCTTCCCGCATCTTCCCCCACTTCTTCCCTGCTCTCCATCCCGAGCTTCTAGCCCCACCTATCACCCCATTCCAGGACCTACTTAAAGGCAGCTGCAGTGAACCAAAGCGTGCCAAAACCAAGCCCGTCTGCACCTTGAACACACTCAGTGCCAGGACCCTCGGGCCAATCAGCCCCTACCACTACACCTAACAACCCTCCGCTCAATTGACCTTGGCCTTCGCTCCACCCGCTGCTGTCATGTTGCACCTCGAAGACCCACAGACTCATGGTCTGCAGCCCTGCTCAAACGCATGGACAATGTCAGACTCACCTAGTTCGTTACAGTCCCTATCGCACATCACAGGACACACCATTGATCCAATCTTCGCCGCCAGGATCAGGATCACTCCACCTAACCACTCACTTGGACCGACCATTCTATCATACACTTCCAAATCACCACACTACAAGTCAACACACCCACAATCACCAACCTACCCAGTTGGAACAAAGTGACAGAGACAGACTGGCTCAACGGTCTAAAAACCACCTCGACAAGGACATAACCAGCTTCAATGAATGGATCAAGAACTGCGAAGACTCCCTCACACCCACCAAAAGCAACAAACAAAAAGAACCAGCAAATAAGTGGACTGGTATTTAGATGACCTCATGGAATCTAAACGCTTCTGCAAGAAGAAAATGAGAAGAAAGAAAATGGAGAGTAATCCACAATGCCCACCCTGAAACCACCTATAAGGTCGCTTTCAGACAATACCACCAACTTCTGAGATACTCCAAAATAGGGCATTAACCAAACGCATAGAGGCAAACTCCAACAGCTACAAGGAGATCTTCTCAATCATCAAAGAATTCACTACCTCTGAGGCCGCAGCCAACACATTCATCCCATTCCAGGAGCTCTGCAACAACTTATCAAATTTCTTCCAGCAAAATGGAAAAGATCTACAGCAACTTCAAAAAAAATCAGACCTCAAAGAACTCATCACCAATCTGACCTCCACCAACTGAGACAGATTTCTGACTGAATGGAAAACTCGCCCGAAGAAAATACTGCAGCAATCATGAAGACAATACTCTCCAGGGCCCTCACACGCTCCTACATCCATTGCATCTACAACATGGGAGGAAAACCAATCAACAACACCCTCACCCATATCATCAACACCTCCATTAAATCAGCCCCCTTTCCAGAAGACTGGAAACATGCAGCAGTCAACACCCTCCTCAAAAAACCATTGGCCAACCCAAGCGAAACGAGCACATGCAGTTCTTTCTCTCTGCTTCCCTAGCCAGCCAAAGTGATAGAGAAAGCCATAAACAGACAACTCTACAGCCACCTTGAACACCACAACCTACTGGACCACACCCAATCAGGATTCCAGAGCAACCACAGCACAGAAACAGCACTCACTGCGGCTACAGATGACATCCACACTTTATTGGATTGTAAAGAAACCACAGCCCTCATCTTGCTCGACCTCTCCACAGTCTCCCACCACACCCTTGTCAGAGGACTACACGACATAGGAATCCAAAGACCCAACCTCAAATGGAAAGGCTCCTTCTTCGCAGGAAGAACACAGGGAGTCAGACTACCATTCTAAAAATCTGAATCCAAGAATCTGATCTGCGGAGTCCCTCAGGGTTCATTGCTCAGCCTAACCCTGTTCAACATGTACCTGACTGCAATCACCAAGTTCATCAGATCCCAAAGCATTACCATCATATCCTATGCTAATGATACCCAACACATCCTTTCTCTGACTGATAAGCCCAACCAGAACCAGAACCAAGTTCTCCAACTGCATGATCAGCGCAGCAGACTGGATGAGATCTAATTGCCTGTAAGTAAACTCTAAACAAGATGGAAGTGCTGATCTTAGGGAATGAGTACTCTCCAAGGGACTCCACCTGGTGGCCATCAAAGCTTGGACACACACCTCCACCGACTGACCACACCAGAAACTTGGGAATCATCCTGGATGATTGATAATCTCAACATGACATCACAGGTCAAGCGGCCAGCTCCTCCTGCTTCCACATTCTTCAGGGGATATTCAAATGGCTACCCTGAACACCAGACGTTCCATCAGGCAAGCCCTCATCACAAGCAGATTAGACTACAGCAATGCACTGTATGCTGGGCTCTCCAAACAACTCCTATATTGTCTCCAGACCATCCAGAATGCCGCAGCGAGACTCATCCTTAACCTCTCACAGCTCACCCACATCTCATCACACCTCAGAAAGCCCCACGGGCTCTGCATCCAAAAGCGCAGTCAATTCAAATACCTCACGTATGCTTTCCAGGCATGACACAACATCAAACCAGCATACCTGAACAACCGCCTGCACTTTCACCGACCAAACGGATATGTAGGTTCAGTTGGTCTGTCACTCACACACACACACACATCCCACAGCCATAAAAGCAGAACGGGAGGTCAAACATTCTCCTTCATCACACCCAAAACCTGAAACAACCTCCCCCAAAATATCAGGGCCTCCTCCTCACTTCTTGAATTCAGTAAGAAGCTAAAGACCTGGACCTTCGACTAACTCTGAGGAGTCCGACCCCCAACACCCACGCACCTATGCCTACATGCCAGCTCTAGTGCCTGGATACCCTTGCAGGTCATTAGTGCGCCACACAAATCCATATAGCACTACATAACAGTAAGCAATGGGTATAATCAAATAGACGAGACCAAAATCTGAGTCTGTGATGTCACTCAGAATCATGAGATGAAAAACTTTTTATTCACAGTTACCCAACTACAATATTACATTATACAAGGCCCATCCAAATCACACGCCCTTGCTTTTAACATCTATGCAGAGGTAAGGAGTCGGGGAGGCATACTCACTTGGCTCAGCCTTCTGCCCTTTTACACCTGGTGCCTTCCATCCACCTCCAATACTCTCTCACTATCACTCTCCCCCCGAATACAAAAAGAATATGTGGTATCCAGCCACCTTCCCAGACCTCATACAGCATTATCTTCTCATCCCAAAAAACTAATCTGGTGCCCTGCTACCTGCTCTCACCACTCACTACATTTACTATTTTTGTATTTCTTTATTTATTACATTTGTACAGCGCACAGCTACACGAAGGTTTCCCGGCGCTAGAGACCGCAGAAGGATGAGGTTTTAGGAAATAGCAAGGGGACTATTGATTGAAGAGCCAGGTTTTTAAAACTATCCCTCCCAAGCCCACATTAAAAAACGAAATTATTGGACATGTCCACATATACAGGACTACTGGCGGCGTGTCACACGCACGATCGGTCAGACCCTCCAGCACCCATTTGCACCGGACCCCAGGGTTTGTCTCCTGAATGTGTGGGGCCCAACGGATCTATCACTGCATGCGAAGAGGTGGGTGGTCATAGGTGTAATGCTGGCAAAGCGTGATATCGCGATGAAATGGGGGGCACAGGAAACACCGACACTGGCGCAATGGTGCAGAAATATGGATGTGATCATGCTGACTGAGCGGGCAGTATACCAGCAGAGACATAATCCTCGAAAATGGAACGGGACTTGGTCACCCTGGAACACTTATAGGGGAGACATCTGTGAGCCTCTGCCCGAGGAGGAGGATGGGGACAGCTCAGGGGATGACGACGATCTGGGTTGATGGATGGGAAGGGGGTATGGCATGTGGAGACAGTGAATGATACAGGGGCCTGGGAACCTACAGGTAGAGGAACATATTGAACTGTGTATTTGAACCACAACCTGATAGTTGCATTTGGACACACCGATGATGATGTAAACGATTGATATGAATAGTGGATCATAACCCTAATAAGTAGCAGGTTGAAGTTGGGGGGGTAAAATATGAAAAAGTTGCTCTACTGATTATGGCAGCTGAATGTTGACGCTGCACTAAAGGCCTACTGTCCGTTATTGTATACCATATGACGGCAACAACAAAAATAAAAATAATAAAAAAAAAAAAAACGAAATTATGTCCTGCCACTCACCCACACCACATTCTCTTCAATTCCTTCCCCAAATAGAAAAAATACCTGATCTCCTGACACCCTTCCACATTCTCCTCTGCCACTTTCCTCTCCCTCAGAGTCAAAGCTGTGCTCACTGCTCTCCATCAGAGCAGAGAGTCAGTGGCACATTCACAGGCTCTCTGAGAGCAACGTGGGGCCTAGGATTCCACTATGACAGGGGTATTCCAACTGTGGGATGGACCCCCTGAGGGGTCACTGGCATAATTCCATGGGGGGGGGGGGGGCGCATATGCTACTAAAAGTACTTGTAAATTAAGACTGCCTGGAAGAGCGTCCTTGTTTATATGGCGCATTTCCAGGCTGTCTTCATTTACATGAAGCCCTTGATGTGTATAAAAAAGTGTGGGATATTAAATACTGAGGGGGAGATTTACAAAAAATTCATGCAGCGCAGCCCCCAGGAGACTGCGCTGTGTTGCGTGACAGGGAGGGAACAGAAGAGCACCACATCTTCAGAGACATGGCTCTCTCCTCCCCTCTCCTTGCGCAGGGGCTGATTTCAGCTCCCTTACGCCAAGCACACACCTTAGCGCCATAGCGCTAGGGTGTGTGCATTAGTGTACCATAGGTACGATGCCCAAACACAATACAAAGATTTTCCCACTCTGTATGCGCGCTGCACAGTGCAGCACGCATACAAAGTCGTAAAAGGAAGGAGAAATGAAAGCATTTCTCCTTCCATGCACTCTCTTGAAAAGGGCTCGGTTTCCTACTCTAAACCTTATCTACTTTATTTAGTAAATTGGGTTTAGCGTGAGAAACCTTGGGTGGTTGCATGGTAATGCCCATGCTCCACCCTTGGTACGCCCCCATGGCGCAAAATAATGCGAAGCAGCGCATATGTTACTTTTCCGTTATTTCCAACGCTAAATGTTTAGCGCTGGAAAGTAAATAGGGAGAAAAAGAATTTGCGCCAATTTGCATCACTTTTTTGATGCAAACATGGCGCAAAATCTTAGTAAAACTCCCCCTGAGTGCCATGGGACAGGGTCAGTGAGTGAGGTGGCGGGGTCAAATATGTGGCTCAAAAAAACTACATATTACCTTAAGTATTTTGTTGAACTTTCACCTTCAAACAATTGCATAATAACTTGCACAAGTTAAACTAATCAGTCGGAAATTAACTCTTTTACATTCTGAAAACTCGACTGACTAATGCAATCAGAGAGAGAGAGAGAAGAGACGGAGAGAGGAAGAGAAGAGAGGGAGAGGGAGAGAGAGGGAGAGGGAGTGTACGTGTGTGTTTGTCAGTCACACCAAATAATTGAATCTTAGTTGGTGCAGTGGGGAATAGTGACTTGTGTATTTATAGTACTACGAGATCCCCTCTTGTGATAGAAAGCACTGTGAACATGTATGTCATTTTTTTCCAAAAAATATTCAACATATACTAAGCAGTAGAGCTTAAGATATAAAAAAATATATATTTTAGTAATGAGTAAATCAGACTGTACCTAGTGAAAACATTTTTATAAGTGTCCATTAAAAGGACGCGCTCCAGTACTTGATGTAAAACTAGATTGATTAGCATTTTGTGTAGTGGTTGTGTCACTTTTGAATGCAGCCCTAATGCTAAAATATTACTAGATTTACTAAGCCAATTTACAAGTCCAATTTGTGTGGCTTTCCATGGCATAGTAAAAAGAGCAACGCAGCTCAGTGCTGCCTTGTGTTACTTTACATTGGGGAGGGGTCCCAAGGGTGGAGCATGGCCATTCCCATGCACCCACCCATGTATTTTGACTCAAACCCAGATTTAGTAAAGGCTTTAAATCTGGGTTTGACCAAAATGGTGTGCCTACCAGAGGCTGGCATCACGAGGAGAAATATTTTCATTTTGCCTCGTCACTTCCTCTTTCTTTGTGTGATGCATTCTGCAGCACGCATAGAAAGAGGCATATGTATTGTTTTTGTGTGGGAAGGTATCCCTTCTTACACAATACAATCCTGCCCGTAACGCAGGTACCTTTGCGCTATGGTGCCTGAAGTGCGCCAGCGCTATGAAAGAGCAGAAATGCTCCCTATCCTTGTACGTATGGCAAATTTCTGCTGCCTCCCTTTCATGCAACGTAGAGCAGCAAGTTACCCCGCTGCGTTGTATTCCATGAAAGGTTGGTGCATCTGGCACAAAATCTTTGTTACCATGAAACTTTAAGTGACTTCAATAATTAAAGACTGGTGACGAGGCTCCTTTCTTCTTTTTATTATTATTATTATATAAAATTTGTAATGCGCTCAGTTACCCAGGGGCATCCCGGCGCAGAAAAGCAGGGCAGCAGGAGAGGCTCAGTTCAATCACTACAGTGGAAACAAATGAGTCTTCAGGAGTTTCCGAAAGAGTAAGATCTTAGGCTCTGAACGGATCTTGAGGGGCAGGGAGTTCCATAAAATCGCCACTTGCACTGAGAAACGCCTGCCCCCCGAGCGAACTCTCCTTACTCTAGCTGACTGCAGTAGATGTTTTTGATCTGAGCGCAAAGAACGTGAGGGCTTATAAGGGCATGCCATAGTAGAAAGAATCGGGGGGCCCTTACCATGCAGGATTTTATGGGCCGTGCATAGCGCTTTGAATTTTACCCGCTCCTTCACGGGGAGCCAATGAAGCGTTTTCAGGGCCGGGGCAGCAGACTGTCTTCTGGGAACATCCATTAACATTCTAGCGGCTGCATTCTGTACCTGTTGGAGGATTTTAAAAGTTGCTACGGGAGCACCGAGGAACAACGCGTTCCCGTAGTCGAGCCTCGACCGCAGCAGAAGCTTCCTTGCTTCCTTGCTGAGTTTTTCTCTCTGTCTCTCAACTACCCGCACGCCCTCTTCGCTTCAAGGTAGAGGTAGCTCAAGATCAACAATAACTATACAGGGACAGTTGTTTTTTGTATTTGCAAAAGGTGAGTCGAGGGGGATGATGCGAGGGATCAGCAGGGTTGTACTCAGATGCAGAGCTCTGCTCCTCTGGACCCCTGAGGTCTCAGAGTGATAGCCCAGGAAAAAGATGAAAGGAGTGAGATCCATGCATGGATAATGTCAAAGTGATAGCTCAGACGAAGAGGAGTTATGTGGGGGCTCATTCTTTTGTTTACAAATTAATAAACAGCTTCCTAGAGATATAGCTCCCGGGAAAGGGGGAACTTAAGGGGGCTTGATATATTTTTTTCCTCAAAAACTTCTATAGCTAGCAATAGTGCATTAGTGGTTCAGTTACTGGGCCAGAGGTGGGAGTAGCCAATGTACCTCACTTATGGGTGTATTATTATGAAAAAGCAGATTGGGGGGCATTTTTCTTGCTAGCATTAGAGCCCAGATCACCCTTACCCCAGGATTCTGCAGCTTTGGGTGGTTAATTTTGTGAACAAAGCAAACACAAGTAGATAATGGACAGAGCACTGAAGCTTTTCAGACACTCACCCCCAATCACAGATCTGGGTTGAATCCATCATCGATCTTTTGCTCACTTTGCCACCCCAGTTCAGATACAGCTATATGCAAATCAGTCTTGACCCTGTGCCTCATGGGAACAGTCCAGCCCGAACTGCCAAGCAATGTCTTTCCTGGACCGGAAACAAGAATCCTGGGACCGGCGGCTAAAAGCCGTCATCAGCCAGGCTAGCTTGAATCCAGTAGCAAGGTGAGCAAGGACCCACATCTGGGCATACCCTGCTAACTTAAGGCGAAGAAAGCAAACACAAGGAGATGATAGACGGAGCGCTGAAACTTTTCAGACACTCACCCCCAGTCACAGATCTGGGTTGAATCCATCATGAGCAAGGGACCCACGTCTGGGCAAAAATGGTTACCCTACCAACTTAGGGCGAACAAAGCAAACACAAGGAGATGATGGACGGAGCGCTGAAACTTTTCAGACACTCACCCCCAGTCACAGATCTGGGTTTAATCCATCATCATTCTTTAGCTCACTTTGCCACCCCAGTTCAGACACAGCTATATGCAAATCAGTCTTGACCCTTTGCCTCATGGGAACAGTCCAGCCTGAACTGCCAAGCCATGTCTTCCCTGGACTGGACCGGACGGAAACAAGCATCCTGGGACCGTTTTCTGGTTAATTTTGTGGCCAAAAAAATAAACATTTTCTCCCCAAAACCTCAAAATTTGCAGTATTTTTACGGTGACCAAAAATTGTGCCTGCTTCAAAAATATTGCAAGGCCTATGCTGTCACTGCTGGAGTCTGTGCTTTGTCACAATCTGTAACCTCACAGAGTCTCCAGCAGCGCCGCACCTCGACCTGAAGGGTGTCCGACGCCAAAGAGAGCAGGTTACAATGTGAAACCTGCTTCTTTCTGTCATCAGACAACCTGCGATCCTTGCCATGTGCAGGGCTGTGGGGGCTGGAGGATGGCAGCAGAGGGGAGAGCCTAATAAAACCATCTCAGGAGGCGTGCTAATTGCCTGGACAGGTTCCAGTTGTACACTATTTGAAGGTGTGGATCGAGGGGGAGGAGCACAATGGAGGGCAGGAGAGCCTTTCAATGGCCTGCATAGTCCGCAGGGGGCACACAACCATGTGAGGTGGGATGCAGGCTATTGCAACAGGAGGGGGCTTTGTGCAGTTGAAAGGGAGGCAACAGAGGAAGTTAACACCTCTGCTCCCTGCTAGCCTGTGGTTCACACTTCCTTTACTGGTGCAGCACAGAGCCAGTAAAGAGTGGGTCAATCCCATATTTTTTTGGGGACACATTTTGTGGGCGGGCACTTTTGTAAAAATCGCAGGAACTTTACAAAAGTGCCGATTTCGCAATTTTTTTCGCAAATTGCGATATCCCTGGGGGGTCTGCTTGTTGCTCTTTAGTTTTTTTGTCTTTTTTTACACAAAGGGGCAGAAAGTGTGCTCTGGGCCTCAGGCATAGGAGTGATGGCCCAGCGGAGTGGGCAGAGCATACAGCCTGCTTTGCAGGAGTATAGGTATAATTGGTGTTGCTGGGGCAGTGGCACCAGGGTACAGCGGTATGCATAGCCAACTAAAACCCAAGCATGGCTCTTCTACTGTCCTTCCTTTCTTGCATTACGGCCCAGTGCAGACGTGCAGTGCCAGTGTTGCTTTGGACCTCACATCAATGGCCTGAGGGAATTATAGATGTGCAAATGAATAGCAGGGTTGTTGTTTCGCCAGGCGCTTCCTAGTGACATCAAATACACAACAAAAATGAAGCTCAAGTTGTCTAATTTGTCACTTATAACCTTAAGTTGAAAAACATTTCTTTTATAGATAGTTGGCCATCTTTAATTATATTTTATGTATGGCACCTTCAATTCCTCTCCCAAATGGTGAGCTGTACATGACATGGCCTTAGCTGTGCCCAGGAATCACCCCATTACACCTGGGGGCATATTTACAAGCTCTCATCGCCATTGGAGCGTCACTTTTTTGACGCTCCGGTGGCGCAGCACCTTTTTCCATATTTACAAGGTGATGCTAAGCCGCTTTGCATGGATTAACATCACCTTGTAACTATGCCCCTTTCCGCCATCCTCCGCAGCAAAGGGGCGTGCAATGGGTGTTGCTGTGGGCGTTCCACCACAACAACAATTGCATTTTGACACTGCCCCAGATTTACAGGGCTGTGGCAGCGCCAAAAACTAACGCCATGGAATACCAGGTGTTAGTATGGCGTAACAAGGAGAAATGATTAATGTCTCCTCTTTTTTTGCTCTTTCCATGTGTGGTGCATTCTGCAGTACACATAGATGGTGCAAATCGCCATTATTCATTATCTATGTGCAGGAAGGTGTCCCTTTATGCACTTAAACAATCGTTCCTGCAGCGCAGGAATCCTTGCCACACAGTGGCAGGGTCCCTGCACTGGCACTTGGCAGCTTTTTTGCGCCAGTGCTCTAGAAAGCAGAGGGGTGCACCATATTCTTGTGAATACAGTGGCACATCCCTGAGTTTTGAAATTGTTGGAGCGCAGCGCTGCCAAATTTGGCATAGCTATGCTCTGACATTTTATTGTAAGAAAGCCCCCTGGTCAGGGGCAGCTCCTCTGCAATGGCCGAGGAGCGTCGCCCCACTGGCTCAAAGCCAGTAGGTGAAAAATAAAACAATGTTCTTTCATCGTTTTTTTGCCATTTGCCGCTCTGAGCCAGCATGTGTAGGAGGAGCCGGCCGGGCAATGGGAGGGGGAGGGGAAGTGCTATGTGCACTTCTAAGTGTGCATGTGTGTTTGGCCGGCCATCTCAGGCAGGCCAAATCCACGTCACTTAGTTTTATCCAACCCGTCTGTATTAAACAGCTGGGCTGGAGAAACAGCCCAGACTTCAGGCACTGATCCGAGCTTCTTTTCAGCCCGCTAAGGCCAATACCCGTGCTATTCTCATAGCATGAGAGCAGGGCTGTGATTGCACATGGAGTCTGTCACAGTGTCTGCTGGGACCAGGAAGAACACAGAGACACAACGCCTTAGGCGGCCGGCAGCCTAAGGTAGGTTCCTTTTTTTAAAATGATTATTGACTCCCCCGTGCTATCCCCTCCGCGTTACCCCTCCCAAGTTTCCTCCACCTACCCCCCACCCTTTGTTTGTGGTGGCCGCCACTGCCCCAGGTGTCTTGCCACCCAATGCTACCACCCTCCCCTCCACCATCCAATTAAAAAAAAATGGTACCTACCATCTTGCCACACTTCCAAATGACCCACAGCATTAGCCTCCAGTTCACTTTCAAAATACTAAAACACACACCAGGGCTGAGATTTACTAACCTTTTATGCAACGCAACAGAGCAAGGAAACTAGCTGTGCTGCATTGAAAGAAAGGGAGAGAGCACAAATGTGCCATATTTAATAACATATGGCACATTTTTGCTCTCTCCTTGCCCTGGCATACTTGTTGCAGCCTAGCGCCAGCCCACGCACCCTTGTGCCACGGTGCTTGGGGACCTAAATTGTGATCAGGATTGTTTTTGTGTGGGCGGGTTGAACCCTTATTGGGAAGCACTCGCTTCATTGACACCGCCCTCTAAAAAAATACTGAAAACAACATTTTGGGCATATGTACAAAACAGTTTCTCCCACAGTTCAGATATTGGTAGATTGACGTCTCAGTTCCTTTTTACAAAATCCCTCCCGTCCTTTGAACAATTTCTGGATGACATCCAACCTGAGTTGGCAAAATTACTGTACATGAAGTTTCGCTATAGTGTCCTTCAAATCAATTTCAATACAGTAAAATGGGGTCGGAAAAATGGTGATGATAATGACGATCACTGCCTTTTATGTCAATCCAGTGTAGAAGAAAACGATTACCATATACTATTCTTCTGCCCAGCATATGTTATCCCAAGGTGAAAATGGGTTAAACCCATCTGTTGAAACTTGGGAATTAGGTCTTATTCTGATGCGACAAGAATACTAACAAGCATTTACAATGCAATAGGTCTCGCATTTACACAAGTTTGAGCTATTGACATTGCAAATAAAAATGCCTTTTATTTTTACTTTCGTTTTAAAAACATAAATAAAAGGCATTGTCATTTACAATGCCAATAGCTTAAACTCGCGTAAATGCGAGACCTATTGCATTGCAAATGCTTGTTATAGTTACTATATCATTACATGAGACCCGAGACGGTGGGGTCAACTTTGAAGAAACCCAGAGCACTTTTATGAGCCGTGTCCCGATAAGGTGCTCCTTCAAGCCATCTCTATGCACGGGACCAAAGCCACGCCAGTCTGGCGGCACAATCTTGTCTACGCGGGCCACCGTACATGTCGGTCGCTGGTGCAAAATTAGCGACCGGCACTTTTCGGGCCAACGTAACGGATGGATCTTGTTCACCCAATTGTTTTATTTCAGTCCTTGAAACTTACGGTTATACTTCTGTTAATTTGTGAATAATGTAGGAATGGCATTTACAGAGTGCGCGATCAGCAGCTTCTAGGCACTTTGGGCGGGTACGGGTGGTGCATGCACTTAGAGCATGGGGGATAGGCAAAGGCAAGGGAGCAACGAATGTATAAGGTTGCCCTTAGGCCATCACCGGGCCACCGTCTCCCCGCAGACACCGTTTCATACATCGTCCCCGTCTTAAAGTTAGCAGGAGTTGCGCCTCATTGTGCGGCGCTGCCTGCAGGGGCTTGAGAGAGTGCGCGCACATTTATGCTAATCCGACGCTGCAGCCACGGACTCTTCTATCAATATGAAATGTTTTGTACCGGCTGTTTTTGTGCATCTTGTATTGTTATGTGCAATATACAAAATAATGGGTCTAAGTATGCCATTAATGCCTCTGAAAGAAAAAGCTAATTACCAACAGGATGGCATTTGCATGCACGTGTGTCAGCTTTCAAGCCTTTTTCAAATGCACCCATCTGTCATTAACAACTCACTGAAAGCACTTTATGAAGCTGCGAAGAAAATGTACTTATCTTCCCCTGCCAGTGTCCCAGCTGTTTCGAAATTGCTTTTGTCCTAATACTTACAAGGCAATTTTAGCATCAGTTAATAATTTTCTGGGATGGATAACTCCTAAAGCATTTTAAAATGTCAGACATTAAACAATGGCAACTTAGCATTTTTTGTAACAGTTCATGACAGCTTAAAAGCTAAAGTGATGTTAATGTATAGCCCGGGCAGTCTCGGCTTCTCCTTGAGAATTTCTTTAGAAGGAATAAAATACAGGGAAAAACCATTTTAAACCTTGGGAGAAAGAAAAAGCCGTCCCTTGTGCGGACCCGAGGGGAGCCACGGAGGGGGGTGTGAGGTGGGTGTGGCGGGGTGGGGGCTGGTGCGCTGGGCAGCGCGCGCTAGCAGCACCCTGGCTTTAGTTTAGCCATTTTCAGCGCCGCCACCCGTGAAAGAACGCGATGTGCACGTTGTAGGCATGCCGTGAGCGTGCACATCGGCGTGTCCTGCGGCTCGTGCTCAGTGCGGTGCCTGCGTCTTCACCGCTGTCTTTGAGGAGTGCTGCGCGGCCCTGGGAGGGGGTCGCCAAACCAACAAAAAGCAAGAGGCAGGCCTGGGCGCAGAGCATGGACTCCTGGCAGGCCTCCGAAGACCCGCCCGCCGCCTCGCTGCACCCGTGGGAGCTTGCGGGCCTGGGCACGTTCCCAACGAGAAGATCGCGACCTGGCTGGAAGACTGCAGGTAAGCCCCAACTTTGCAAACTTTCTGCTGCGCAACCCTTACGCGCCAGTGTATGGGGACAGACATCCTTCCATCAGCAAAAAAAATCAAGCAGGGAAGGGCGGGCTAGCAAGCATGCACCCTCAGCAGAGCAGCTACCCTTTGCTGTGCAGGCATCACTTTGCTTATGATATCGGATGAACGCACTGGCCCTGAATGAGTGAGATTGCTTTTGAGATTCTCTGCTCCCAGGAAGAACGAAACTGAAAGCTAAGTCTAAGCGCGCATTGTAAGCTAATGCTCAATGGAGCGCGTGTTCACGCGCGCGCGGCCCGCTCCGATCCGGTTTTTGAAGATGCGCGTGGCCAGCTCTTGTCTCCTGGGAAGCTGAACCAGTGACTATAGGTCTCGCAGCGAGACCGCGCTTTTCGCGCTGTTATCGCAGGCGAGACCTAAAAACTGATACTTCACAGAATATTGTTTTTAGTGTTAGTAGATAGCTGTCAATTTATTGAGGAAACAAAGGCATGACATTTTAAAATCGCTAATTTCTTATATGTGTTGCACTTGTACTTTACACGTGCTTAGAATTCAAGTAGAAAGCCTCTGATACTTATATGCAATTTTCTAGTACAAGCTACGTGCTGCCCCAAGTACCTATATGCACTACTATAGTACTTGCACTTTATTCTCAACTACAATCTATGAAGAATGTTCCAAAACATGTATAATTCCCTCTATGTTCTAAATGCACTGAACAGTAAGCTTAGCATTTTTTTCGTATTTTATCTGATTCATCTATTGGCTGGTATTTTTATCATTTTATCATAAATGTAAAATTTGGGGGAGGAGCCAAGATGGCGACCAGGACGGACGCGTAGGCTCCCGGCTCCGTGACCCTCCGAGCCCCGCACAACTATCCTGCATATCATCCTGTTATCGCGCTATATTCTGTATTGGGGAAGGAGCGCTGAAATTGATGGTGCGATCCCCGGCTCCCTGCCGGCCCCGAAATCGGAGAAATCCGCAGCGGTAGTTGGCGGCCCTAAAGTCTCTTGAGCCGGGACGTAGGTTGCAGAGCATGGCCGGGCGAAGAGGCAACAACAGCGGCCATATATACAGGGGCGGAGTCGGTCTCCTGGTGCGTAGTGGCCATCGGTCAGGTTGTTGCCGCGGACGCCTTAATTGACCGGCAACGTGGCGATGTAACACCCCCCGGAGCGCTGGCCTGTTGGATACATTCTATGTCTGCGAAGCGCATACTGTGACGACCCCGACGCTGTTTAGGATTCGGCCCGGTTTTCACGGGCCGCTCCCGAATTCTCGATTGGCGCCGCTCGGGGCGAGGACGATCGCTGCTCCCACAGGCGCACAGCCGGCTCCGCAGATCCTGCCGGAGATGAGACTGTTTCTGTGATACTGAGGTGCCCCCATTGCTGGCGCTACGTGGTGGGATCCGACGCTGAGCTGTGTGTTTATTACACGGGCAGAATTGACTTGGCAGTGTGGAGAGAGGCATTCCTCTGATGTGTGACTTGCCCTGTCTTTTGTGTGGTCCATTGGTCTCCGGGGGTAGTTACCTGCAGGCTGGGAATTAATGCTTGGAACACCCGACGACCCCCCCATCCCCAAGATGGCGGTTACGATGCAAGACATCATGGCGGCCCTAGCTGATGTCCGAGTCTCTCTGGATGAGCAGTTCGCAAAGCTGAACACTGCTCTGGATACAGGATTCATTGTGTTCCACCCGACAAGAGCTGTTCCCGCCGGGGCCGACGAGGGGGAAGAGCCCCAGCCAGTAATGCCCTGTGGGCTTGTTGACGCTGTGGTTCAGACGCAACTGGACATGTTCCCCCCTACATCTTCCCGCGGTCTTGTTCATCATGAGCACAGTAATTGTGTAAGCAGGGCTTGGCGATCTGAAGAAGGTCTCTTGGGGGTCCCCCGGGGTTCACAGTGGCCGATGTCAGACTTATTATTTTTGTACTTTGTGCAGGTGCTTTGGACATCTTGTCGAACAATCTCCGTTGGATGTTGTGAACTGCTGTTGCTTACGGTTGGCTTGGGGAGACAGCCCACCGATTTGTCCTGGTTGCCCTTGTTGCCCACATCGACTACCACGGCGGCTGGCCTGTTGATCTCTGCTGACGTTTTGGATCGAACGGGACAGGGTTGAGATCATGTCCTGGATTGTTAGCCATTGTGTCTTCTCCGGCGTCTATAGGATTAACCCTTTGTCTTTTTTCGTGAGTGCTCAAAACCGCTTTGCAGGTTTGTCGATGGTGGGCGGCGGACCTGCTTTGACTTTTTTGACTCTGTGTGCGTCTATCCTGTTTCCCCTTCTTTCGAATTGACTTTGACACTCTCACTGTTTTCGGTTATTATTGTGATGCTGGCGGTTCGGATGGATAGAACCCGTGTGAAAATCGCAACAACTCCTTTGTATTGGACTTTGATGCAATGTTTCTTTTGTCTTTGCTGGGTTATATTTGTGGGAGCGAGGGCCAGACGTGGTTCTGAGTGTTTGATATTTATGTGTCTGATGTGTTTGGGACGAGATCTGCTGCCTCTGTAGTGCCGGGGATCGGGCGTGATGGTCCTTTTTCTGCTTGCGACTCCCCTACGAAATGTCTCTTGCTTTGCTATAACTTGCTTAACATTACGGTACGGGGTGTCTGCTCTTGGCGGGGGGATGGAAGTCCGGGAGCTCTTATTGATTTGTTATATTCTCCTCCTCCAACTTTTTCCCTTCCTTGGGGTGTAGCTTAGGGGGCGACAGGCACGCTGCTAATGGGGTTAGGTCGTAGCCATCTGCAGGGGTGTAGGGTGGGGGGTTGTGGGTTTTTATTTTTATTTTTCCTTTGTTATTTTCTATGACCATTCTATTTCCCCTTTCCTTTCTTAACAAGAGATGTGGCGTATTCTCCTGATTCTTGCCTAACGTATCCGGGTGTCACATGTTTGCTCCTGTACGTCCTGTACTCCTGGTGGGCGGGTGCTTTGATGGTTGCCTGCGGTCATTGCTATCCAATTGTTTTGCTTCTATTCACGCTGCATTTGATTTTTCTGCTGCTTATGACTGTACATTATTTCGTCACTTCATTTGCCCGTCCACAGCTGTGCGGTATTTCGTTTAATGACACCCGATATGTATATTTTTCCTCTTGTGTTATAATAATAAAAAGATTTATAAAAAAATGTAAAATTTGTATATTTCTACAATTGTCCAAAGATGTAATCAGGGAGTGACTTCCATTCAAATTGTGCCTATTAATATGTATGAACTGCTTTTATTTCTTATCTTTTATGGTTTTTACACCGTATAAAGATTATTGAAGCGCATCATTTTGGTGAAAATCCAGGTTCACTGGCCCTAATAAATTTGAATTGGCTTCAAATACATAGGTGGATGCATATGAATGCCCATGCTACACCCATGCAACACCTCCCCAATGCAAGGTAACATAAGGTAACGCTATGAGCTTCCTTGCATTAGGTTTTTGGGGGAAATGTGACACAAAGCCATGCAAATAAAGATTTACATAGCTTTGTAAAATCCCAGCTAATATTTTGCTTTGTGGCCGCAACAGAAAAGTGGCACAACAAGGTCGCAAAATATTAGTAAATCTGAGCCTAGGTGCCCTGCCCCCACCTACACACCTTCTGAATATAACCTATCTGACCCGCCAATACTAAAAACTTGGGTCCAAATTTACTAATTTATCATGTGATGAAACAACTAAATGTGTTGCAAGAGGAAAAGTACAGCACAGAGCCATATCTACTGTACCTGGCCTGCTGCTGTTGTATCCCCGCGATGGTGCTCTATGAAGGCTCCCTTGTGTGATTCCATGTGCCTCATCGTATTGCTTTGCACAAGCCCAAAGCCATTTAAATATGGGCCTGGTGTCATACATCTCCATCACCTTCTTCATTTACCCTTCCCCCTGACAAAATTGGAGAAAAACCTGGTTCCTACCAGCCACTCAGACACAACACCCTCTCTTTACTTCAAAGCAGAAATGTGATATTGAAAAAACAAAAACAAATGGCCCTCACATGCTGGTAGACTTCTCCAGGGGGTACAAAAGGGGGTGGTGATGCACGGAGCATCTGAACCAATCAAACACTCAAACCCAGTCAAAAGATCTGGGTTTAATCCATCGCAGTTCTTTAGTAGCCCACTCTGCCACCCCAGTTCAGACATGGCCATATGCAATCAGTCTGACCCTGTGCCTCATGGGAACAGTCCAGCCCGAACTGCCAAGCCATGCCTTCCCTGGACCGGATTCAAGCTTCCTAGGACCGGTTTCTGGCATTACAGCCGTCTTCAGCCAGGATTGATTGAATCCAGTGGCAAAGTGAGCAAGGGACTCACGTCTGAGCATACCCTGCCAACTTATGGCGAACAAAGCGGTACAAAAGGGGGTGGCGATGGACGGAGCATCTGAACCAATCAAACACTCACACCCAGTCAAAAGATCTGGGTTTAATCCATCACAGTTCTTTAGCCCACTCTGCCACCCCAGTTCAGACATGGCCATATGCAATCAGTCTGACCCTGTGCCTCATGGGAACAGTCCAGCCCGAACTGCCAAGCCATGCCTTCCCTGGACCGGATTCAAGCTTCCTAGGACCGGTTTCTGGCATTACAGCCGTCTTCAGCCAGGATTGATTGAATCCAGTGGCAAAGTGAGCAAGGGACTCACGTCTGAGCATACCCTGCCAACTTATGGCGAACAAAGCGGTACAAAAGGGGGTGGCGATGGACGGAGCATCTGAACCAATCAAACACTCACACCCAGTCAAAAGATCTGGGTTTAATCCATCATCATTCTTTAGCCCACTCTGCCACCCCAGTTCAGACATGGCCATATGCAAATCAGTCTGACCCTGTGCCTCATGTGAACAGTCCAGCCCGAACTGCCAAGCCATGCCTTCCCTGGACTGGAATCAAGGGGGCTCATTTATGAGCCCTTGCGTCACTTTTACGCCGCTGGTGCGTCACTTTTTGTGACGCACCAGCGGAGTAAAAAATGTGCCTTCTTGCACCATATTTACAAAGTGACGCATCTAGGTAGATGCGTTACTTTTTAAACCCCTGCGCCACATTATACCTGCGCCAGGTATAATGTATGCAAGGGGGCGTTTTGACGCAAGAAAGCGTCATAAAAGTGACGCCGTGAAATCTATAAGATTTCACTGCGCCATTTGTTGGACGCTAATGCGTCAAAATCTTACGCCTGCCTCATGGCAGGCGTAAGACTGACGCAGGCACTAACAACATGAGACTTGCCCATGTGAAAGTACACATTGCTGGAGTTGCGTCACTTTTGTGACACACTCCAGCAATGCGTCACTTTTGCGCCTACAGATACATCAGATATACTGACGTATCTGTAACTCCTTGCGACATGATGCGTCATACTGTAAATATGACGCATCATTAGTGTCGCAGGGAGAGCGCAGTGAAAAGTGATGCATTGCTGTTTTCACGCAGCGATGCGCCACTTTTCATAAATGAGGCCCAAGCTTCCTAGGACCGGTTTCTGACATTACAGCCGTCTTCAGCCAGGCTTGTTTGAATCCAGTGTCAAAGTGAGCAAGGGACTCACGTCTGAGCATACCCTACCAACTTATAGCGAACAAAGCGGTACAAAAGGGGATGATGGACGGAGCATCTGAACCTGTAGCCTTCTCCAGAGCATGTGCGGGTTGTTTCTTTGTTGTCCTGTTCACTACTGCCAGACTTTCCCTCCAGGTCCCAAACAAAAAAAAAGTTCATTGGAATCGTCACCATCAATAGGTAGTAGTGTCTGAGCGCTTCCAGATTACCAGCTAGGCAAAGTAGGCACCAGCCTATGGCCCCACTCTTTTTAGGGTCCCCACGACAACGGATCATAATAATATTAATTTGATCTTGAAAGAAAAATAAAATCAAGTTTCTTAAATATTGTTTCCAAAAGATAGGAAAAAATGAATAAACTCAAAGAAACGAGAACTGTACATTAAAGACACTGTAGAGAAATACTGCATTAATGTAACGTACCCATAAACAACTTGAAGTACATAAACCAGAGACATCAGATTCACATGACAGTTTGTTGCTTAAAAGCTCATCTTATGTCAGCTGTCAATTTGTGCTGCCTAGGGCTCTCCACATGGTCTAATCCGGCACTGACTATGCTCTGAACTCGTGACCCTACTCCTTGCTGACGTAACTCCGAGCCCTGCATTGAGCGAAAGAGTTTAATGTAGAATGGAGACATAAAACCGCTCCAACACTTATAAATCACTATTCTTCGTAAGTGTAAACACTCCTCAAAATCGTTTCCTCTAAAAATAATCAATAATTATAATTCATGTCGCGTGTTATATATAAAGATGATGGTTTTGATTAGCACCGTTCTTATGTTATTAGTTAAGTAAATACAGCTTTGCCAGACAGAATAATTGGGTTTCCTTCCAGTTTAAACGGCAGTAGACCTGAATGGCACTTTATTGCCAACCACTTCCCCTCCCTCCCCAAGCACTACTAATGAACCAATATTTCATAGTAATTGGCATCAAAATAGTTATGCATCAACCCGTTCAGCGAGCAGGGCGTGCTCGGGGCATAACTCACGTTTAATGACGCCGCGGGTGCATAGATGGACTGGGGCTGTTTTCTAGTGTGAGTGAGCTTCTCTGCTTCCCCAGAGGGCTTCTCCGACGCCCTAATAAATTCAGGAAACTGGGCTCGGCAGAGTTTTAGGCTCGCTTCGAGAAGTCATATATTATTTTTTAAAAGCGCTGCACTTTGATAATAGTAATTGGTAATAATGTGCACGTGCTGCTAACGACAGTGGGCTCGATTCTCCAAGCTTCCAAAGCCGTAAATCACTTCTGTGTCGTAAGTTTATAGGAGTAGCCGAATCAATGCAGCGGAAATTTGCATTTATTCACCTGTATTGTTTATTCATTAGAGCCAATATGTTTCCGTATATCATACATGCCAATAGACCCGATTCAGGTGGGTATTATGAGCTGGGTACAGGTCGGGGAGAGGTAAGTAGTTGCTTTGGAAATTGGATGGGGCTTGGCCAAAGTCCCACTCCTCCCAGCCGGACCAATCGACTATTTGATTTTTCATGCTGCCAGTGTGGTGAGACCCACATTGGAGGAGCTTGCTAGTGGTTGCCCCTTCTGTTACTTGGCTCCCAAAATTTGGAATTCACTCTCTGTGGAGCTTCAACTGGCTCCCGCTGAACTGATATCAGCAAAAAACCTGAAAACCTGTCTTTTTGGTTCCAGTTAGGCTCCGCCTGCTGTGCTCAATTCTTTTCTGTACTCAGCTTCCTAGCGCTGGGACACTTCACGTGAAGTAAACAGGCGCTTTTTAAATGACATCATTATTATTTGTGTTCGAGCTGTGACGGTGCACCAGGTCGCCTCGAGCTGTCTGGGTAAGTGAAGGTTGTGTGTGGGTGCTCATGGCAGAGCACAACTGAGAGATTTGGAGCAGAAGAATAGGGCAGTGAGAGTTGCTCACAGGGACTGTTGATGGCTCATAAAGGTGTTTGGAGCACAGGCACATCCAATCATTGGCCTCTCTACAGAGCACACAGCATGAAAGTCACATATGCATGCATGCGTGATGAGCTCAGTTTGTGTACAGCCTCTCAGTCTCATCTGAGGCAACAGAAGAGACCTGTTCTGGAGGGTCCGGGGTGAGGATGCAGGGAGGTTTGGGGCTGGCTGTGGGATTGGGCATTACAATTTACTAGCAAACAGACACCATATGAAGCATAACCTCCTTTTGCTAGATAGAGCCAGGAGCGCAGACAGCACCTCTCTTTCTTATTACTAGCGCAGTGATGTCTGAACCTTATGCTCTCTGCACTATAGTCTGCAGGAATTCTGGGGCAGAGAGGAGGAGTCGGCCCTAAATCTTCCTCAGTAGATAGCCCACAGTGTTTATGCACCGTCTGCAGAGGGTTGCATAAACTGCTGACCACGGGTTCGAATCCCTGCACTATTGTATGCAGGGATACTGGGAAAGAGGGGAGGAGATCGACTATAAGTCTCCTCTGCAGATAGCCCAGTGGGTTTATGCACCTATTGCATAGGTGTGTAAACTGTTGACCATGGGTTCAAATCCCTGCAGGACTCTGCCAACCATTAATTATCCTTGTATCTACTTACTTATCTAGCTATTTAAAATACTGTTAATACCCACATATTTAATTTACTTTGGTATCAGTCTATTTAGGCAATATAAAGGGAGACCACCTTCCACAGAACTAGTGAAGTTAAGTTCACAGATTGTTAATTACGGAATTGAAATATTTTCAATTCTAATTATTCACAATAAGAAGATTGCAATTACTCAATGATCTGATACTGCTAACAAATATTGGCAACATCAGTAGACCTGGCTTGTTTTTTTTTGTTTCCAACTCAACACCTCATAACATGTTATAATAAAGCCAGTGCCACATTACATGGAGTACAGAACAGATTACTTATTCACGCTGGCGGTTCTGAAGGTCTAACCAAATATTTAAAGGGGGGATGTGTGAGATCACATATAGGCAGTAATTACTCTGCATAGTGAATATTCCATATCCTGGATCGGGAGTACTGTCCAATCACAATTAGGGGGCGGGCCCCACAGACTATGTACCTCTCTGGAGTGTGTTCTAGGGGTCGGAGGACTTTGTCCAAGCCCATGGGTCCATCAAGGGGCAAACACTTCCTGTGAGTGGAGCCTCCGATATCCTCTCATCCTGACCACCAGGAAGAGAGGAGTAGTTCTGCATGTAGTTCTAACTGTTCAGTGCAATAGACCAAGTCCCCGAGCCATTCCTTAAATGTGGGGGCTCTTCCTATACCCCATTTACTGGCCACCAATCTCTTAGCCATCAACAGGGACAGGGCTATGAATGTCCGGTGTGAGGCTTTAATTTCTTTCACGCACCCCAAAAGGGCAACCTTAGCATCCAGCGGGCACACGCCAACCACTATAGTAGCCAGCATTGTCTCCACATCCATCAAAAAGTGTGGTACCCTATTTCAGGTCCACGCCAAGAGCTGGCTTGTTTAGGCATCAGTTCATTGTTGTGTGATATCTATAGATAGTGTAACAGAAAACTCACAGAAAACCACTTAAATACTGGCCCTAGCTTTGATTTTATCCAAGTGTCACACAGTTGACAACAGAATGTCAATCATATGCTTATTGAAACCATAGAAATGTCACACATAAGCACGCTGAAAACATAGCTTCTGTGAATGTGCCCCTTGGACTTGAAGATCAGAAGACACAATGGCAGCCGTGAGTTAGAGGAGCCCCATGTCGTCTCCACCCAGGCTACAAAATCTTCTTATTCAGTCCTTATTTGAGTGCTTCTAGCACTACCCTACACTACACAATTAGCGGCCTGGAGCTGGACGGATCTGTGGTTGCCCATAAGACACTCTCGGAGGTTTCTGCCATTCGTGCTAAGAAGAGAGGCCGATACTGAGAGGAGGCTGCAGGTGAACCAGGCCACATTACCTGGGCCAATGACAGGTTGGGACTTCGGTATCGGGAGGGAACCTACCTTGGACTAGCCTGGCAACGCATCAGCTCCTGTGTTAACCTGAACATAAGAGCATACCCCCCCTGTTATGCTTGACCCAAGGGCAGCAAGTGGAGACAGGCCGGCTGGTGGCTGAGGCCCATGAAGTGGCCGTTCAGGCACTTACCCTGGGCAGGCTGAACTGGGGGGTGTTGTGAAGTTAGCAGGCTAGTGGTTGTGGGTGGAGCTTAGGGGGTGGACAGGAAGAGGAGGAGATCGGCGAGGGAGAGGCAGTTAGAGTAGGGACAGGAGACAGTCTGGATGCATGATAATAAAGCTCCAGTATTGATAAGTAATAGTGTCTGTGGTTATTGTAGCAAGATGCTACAATTGGCGACGAGGGTGGGATGACCAAGCCCACTGCCTGCAGAACCAGACTGAGACACCCTGTCCCCGGCGGTGCAGAAGAAAAAAAAAACGCTGCCGAGAATTGCGAGCTGCTGCTGCCCCAGGAGAAGAAGCCAGCAGCAGGTAACCCTGCCCCCCCCCTTGAGGGAGCTGAGAGGGGCTGTGAATTCGAGCGCTGAACGGCTCGAACAGGAAGAAGCGGAGCGCGCCGATACGCGACCCCGCCAGAAGCGTGAGTTTTGGCAGTGCAGAGATCGGGAGCCTACTCCGACCTTGCTGCGCACCCCCAGAGTGAGGGAGAAGTACCCCAGCGTCGAGGACGACGTCCGCCACGACCGCCCAGCGAGAGCGACTGAGCGCCGGGAGGTCCGGGCCTGAAACCCCGCCGACGGTGAAAACCTCACGCTTGATGCGTGTGAATTGGCAGGTCGCCGCGAAAAGTGCGGGAACGTGCAGAGCAAGGCGGGAGCCCACCCCAACCTCACCTGGTTGCCAAGGAAGAGTGATTCCTGGAGCGCGCTGCCCCTGTGCTGCCCTGAAGCTGCTGGCCGGTGAGTCTGGAGTGATTGAATCCAGAGAGAGAAAGCCTCGTGTGACTGCATTGACGGCGGCCATCTTAGAGTCAGGCGTTCGTCAGGACAGACCCCTTAGCTTTCAAAGAGTGGCCATTTTGAAGTCAGGCATTAGGGAAAAGAAACAAGCATTGGCGAAGAAACAAGCATTGGTACCCGGAAACAAACAAACATTGGCAAGGAAACAAGCATTGGCGCCTGGAAATAAACAAGCATTGGCAAAGAAACAAGCATTGGTACCCAGAAATCAACAAGCAGTGGTGAAGAAACAAGCATTGGTACCCGGAAACAAACAAGCATTGGCAAACAAACAAGCAGTGGTACCCGAAAATAATCAAGCAGTGGCAAAGAAACAAGCATTGATATCTGTAAATAACAAAAACTGCAAAGATGTCCGACGATGATAGAAATCCGCCGCCACTGGCTGATGTCAAGCCCAAGGTTCCAAGTGGGTCGCACCTGCGAGCGCCCGAGCCCCTCAAAGTGACCACTGGGGGAACCATGGGTCCCAAATGGCAAGAATGGTTCGAAGAATTTGAAGATTACATCGAAGGATCAGAAGTGATCGAAGATAAGAAGAAGTTGATTGCCCTGCGCAACTTGGCGGGGCGGGAGATAGTCAAAATAATCAAAGACCTTCCTGCCGCAGAGGCGGACACCTATGACAAGGTGCGTGACGCACTAAACAAAAGGTTTCTTCATAAAAAGAACGTCGACTATGAACGCCATACATTCCACTCGGCTCGTCAAGGGAAGGAGGAACCAATGAGCGCTTTCATGATGCGCCTGAGGAGACTAGCCAAGCATTGTACATTTGATAATTTCTCAACAGATGCTGCAATTAAGTCACAAATAATTGATGGGTGTCACTCCGACCAATTGAGGAGACGTTTATTGAGAAAGGAACATAGCTTTGACGATATAGAGGAGATGACACGAATATTTGATCAAGCAGAAGAGTATGCAGCAGACATCGAAACGGGACACAAAGGGAGCCGCGAACAAATACGACGCGTGCACGCCAAGAACGAGTATCGAAGGAGCTCGAAAGACAAACACTGGAGGTCACGCCCATCATCACATCGAGAACAATCAAGACATCAGCGGCGAGAGCTGTGGAAGAAGGAAAGGAGATCAGAAAACGTGAGGAAATGTTACCGTTGTGGGTATGACTACCCCCATGTAGACAGCTGCCCTGCCATGGGTCAAAGATGTCGGAAGTGTGGTCGAACGAATCATTTTGAAGTGATGTGTGGGGAATACAATAAGGAGAGACGAAGTGGTGCCACAAAGACAGCTCTGCCTGACTCACGAAGAGGTACCCCGAGAACGTCCCGATCCGGCACCCGAAGACACCATGCACGAGCTGTCCAAGACCAAACTGAACAGTCTTCTGGGTCATCACACTCCAGCCGAGAGTCACGTCGGTCCAGGTGGGAAAGGAGGTCACCATCCCAGGAATCTAAACCGTCATCCAGAGACTCAACATATACCATTGAATATCTGAACTTAGCCGCAGATCCAGATCAGCTTAAGACATATCCCCGGCTGGACATCAAAGTTGGCAATCATGACACTCAATTTGTACTAGACTCAGGTGCATCCCTGAACTATATTCCAGTCACCGAATATGAAAGAATGAGGCCGCGTCCTCCGCTGACCTTTGCACCAGTCAGAGTCTTCACATGGATGGCCAAGAAGCCACTTCCTTGCCTCGGGAAGTTCTCGACGACCCTCCAACATGAGGACACAACCATCCCAGCGGTCATCCATGTCATTAAAGGCCCGGAAGCGGACTGTCTGCTGAGCCTCCCGACAGCTGAACGTCTTCACCTAGTGGAAATCCTTTTCAAAGTCAGCGGAAACCAAGATGTGACCCGACAGTTTCCCAGACTATTTCAAGGACTAGGCAAACTAAAAGACTGCCAAGTACGATTGCATATTAATGAACAAATCAGACCCGTTGCTCAACACCCTCGACGGGTACCATTTCATCTCCAAACCGCTGTGGAGGAAGAACTCCAGGACTTGCTAGCTGCTGATATCATCGAGCGCACTGAGGGTCCAACGCCGTGGGTGTCCCCAGTAGTTATCGTTCCCAAAAAGGGCACGGCCAACAACGTCAGACTCTGTGTGGACATGCGCCTGCCCAACACCACAATTGAAAGAGAGCGACATCCGTGGCCACATTTGAGTGATATGATCTCGGCTCTAAATGGAGCAAAGATATTTTCCAAGTTGGACTTAAATAAGGGGTACCACCAGTTGGAATTAGAGGCAAGATACATCACCACGTTCACAACCCATCTGGGGTTGTTCAGATATAAGAGACTCAGTTTTGGGGTTTCCTCAGCAGCTGAAATTTTCCAAGAAGCCATTCGGCAGGTCATTCAGAACATTCCCAACACCTTCAACTATAGTGATGACATCCTTGTCTATGGTTCTGATCTATGAGAGCATGATATCGCACTCAATCGTGTTTGCCACGCACTACTAGAAGCAAACCTGACTCTTAACAAAGAGAAGTGCGAATTCCATCAAGACACACTAAAATTCTTTGGTCATATCTTCTCAGGCGCTGGCATGAAACCTGACCCCGACAAGATTGGGACTCTGAACAACACCAAGAGTCCCCAGGACGTCAGTGAGCTCAGGTCATTTCTCGGAATGGCCAGTTATTGCGCTCGCTATATCAGGGACTACGCAACAATCAGCCATCCCCTTCGTTTACTGACCAAACAAGGTCAGCCGTTTGAGTGGACTCCCCAATGTGAGAAATCCTTCAAGGAGATCAAAAAGGCGGTAGCATCTGCGGATCACCTGTCATATTTCAACCCACAAAGAAAGACTGAAATAACTGTGGATGCCAGCCCTGTTGGACTTGGTGCCATCTTGGCACAATATGACAACGACTCAGATCCACGTCGAATAATTGCATATGCGAGTCGTAGCTTGACCGACCCGGAGCGGGCATACTCTCAGCCCGAAAAAGAAAGTCTTGCCATAGTGTGGGCATGTGAACATTTTCATGTCTTCATATATGGAAAACACTTCACTTTAATCACAGACCACCAAGCTCTTGTCACCATTTATGGAAACCCACGATCCAAGATGCCCCCAAGAATTGAAAGATGGGGCCTAAGGCTACAGGAGTACACGTTCACCATCATCCACAAGCCGGGAAAGTCAGAAAACCCGGCTGACTATATGTCCAGACACCCAGCTACATCGTCAGTCTCTAAATCGTCCATTGCGGAAGAGTACATACATTTCGTGACTGATCAAGCTCTTCCTCCCGCTATCCCAATGGACGCCATCCGAGAAAGCACAGCACAAGATATTATCCTGCAGAAGGTCCTGCGCAGGATTCGACACAACAGGTGGAGGCATGATCCTCAGGATGAAGAGACTGATCCTGTCCTTAAACAAGAAATGCAGGCCTTTCGGCATGTGTGCAGTGAGCTGTCAGCCACCACTGATGGCATAATACTGAGAGACCAGAGAATCGTGATTCCCACTCAACTGAGACAAGGTGTGGTTGCCCTTGCCCATGAAGGACATCGGGGTATTGTGTCAACCAAACGCGCATTAAGAGAGCGAGTGTGGTTTCCGTATCTCGACCAAATGGTAGAAGCTACCTTGAAGGACTGTCATCTTTGTCAACTTACGAGCAAAAGTGACCCTCCAGCACCACTGGCCATGACTCCTCTACCACCTGGAGTGTGGCAAGAAATTGCTATTGATTTCTATGGACCCCTGGCATCGGGCAAGTACGTGCTGGCCATCATTGATGAACACTCTCGATACCCCATTGCACGCTTTGTGCCGTCTACAAATGCTGCAAGCACCCTCAAGGTACTGGACGAAGTCTTTGCGGCCTGGGGGGTTCCCTCAAAGGTAAAAACGGACAACGGACCCCCATTTAATGGAAAAGACTTTGCAGCATTTGCGAAACACCTAGATTTCCATCATCGTAAGATTACACTCCTCTGGCCACAGGCTAATGGAACAATTGAAAGGTTCATGGCCACGCTCAAAAAGACTTTTCAACATGCAACAACGGAAGGAAAAGATCTACAAGTCGCCCTCAACGAGGTCCTCCGAGCTTACCGGACAACTCCTCACGCAACCACAGGGAAATGCCCGGCAACACTCATGCTGGGGCGTCCCATGAGGAATCGTATCCCGATGTGGGAAGGGGCCTTACGACCATCATTGACACCCACTCAAGATCATCAAGAAATGATGACGACAGACCAGCGCAGAAAAGACAAAATGAAGTCATATGCAGATCACAGGAGAAGAGCGAGGTCACTCTCGTTACATGAAGGAGACCGGGTGCTTGTCAAGCAAGAACAGCAGAAAAAGACCGACTGCCTGTTCAAGGATGAACCGTTACTGGTCACGAAAAGGAAAGGAACTATGTTGACTGCTGAATCAGAGCAGAGACGAATCACGAGAAATATCTCGCACTTCAAGAAATTGCCACGCGATACCACCAAAATCTCACTGAGTGAAATGGACACTCCCGGTTCAGAAGAACCACCTTCAGTCAGTTGTGAGAACACTGGTCCAATCAATGAAGCACGGAGTGACACTACTCTGAGCACCAGATCACCGCGACCTCATCGTGACATACGTCCACCCAAAAGACTTATTGAAGAAATGGACTAAGAAGTCAGTGTGTTTATTTGTTTTGTTACAAAGGGGGGAGATGTTGTGAAGTTAGCAGGCTAGTGGTTGTGGGTGGAGCTTAGGGAGTGGACAGGAAGAGGAGGAGATCGGCGAGGGAGAGGCAGTTAGAGTAGGGACAGGAGACAGTCTGGATGCATGATGATAAAGCTCCAGTATTGATAAGTAATAGTGTCTGTGGTTATTGTAGCAAGATGCTACAGGGGGTGAGGACAGTGAATAGGCCTCAACATGAGTAGAGAGTGGCTTGAGAAGGGAGAACACAGGAAGATCCAGCCACTATGCATTGCGGTCTGCTCCTGGCAAACACATGAGAGGGCTGTGGCTGATCCAGGCCTGGCTCTTCCGTTTGAGATAGGAAGGAGCACCTCCCCCCTCCTGTTGGGGGCTACACTTGACTACTGACCCACCAGAGGAAGACAAAGATCAGGCTTGGTCCCAACCGTTGCCTCTGCTTTTGACACACAGCCAACCGGGGGTACCAGCATAACCTCTTCCTTCTCCTGCTCCCTCATCTCCCCTTCCTGTTGACCGGCCGTGAATATTTGTCACTCTACACTGGCAAGTGGCGCACATGAAGGGAGCCGAAATGAATGAACCGTAAACCGGAACCCACAACTGGGCTGCAGCCTTGACTTTCCAGAGGGCAGACGGGGCCCCAATATGGTCAAGGATGGGGATTGGGTTAACAGGGCCAAATTGATAAATTCACCAGGTCCTTGCAGGGTGGTTTCCTCAGTGGAACGAGTGCCCTCAAGATGATCCTGAAGGTAATCCAGAAAAAGCTAAGAATACTACAGGATGAAATAGGGGGAGTTAATGTGGAGGTCTCCCTGCTGCACTACGATCTTCTAAATCCGGTCAGTCAAACCAAGGAGGCAGAGAATCGAATAACCACAATGGAGAACCGCCTTCAAGCCCTAACTGTAGATTTACACAAACTCAAAAACACCACACTGCAACTTGATTGCCGTGTGGAGGATGCAGAGACCAGGTCCAAATGGGACAACGTCAGGTTGGTGGGGATTCCTGAGGGCCAAGAGGGCCCCCGCCCTATGTAATTTCTCTTGGACTGGGTCAAATCATGGGTCCTGGGCAAGGACCTGTCCCCTTATTTTAACCTCAAGCAAGTTCACGATGCACTGGTGTCCAAACCACCACATAGGGCTCGCCTTGTCCCCTTGATAGTAAGGCTCACCAACTTTTCAGATAGGGATGCAATACTTAGTGCACATAAAGATGTGTATTGCAATTCCTCCAAAATCCTATGCTTCCCAGACTATTCAACCAAGGCACAGCAACACAATAAATCCTTCACAGAAATGAAGCAAAAGCTGCAAGCACTACATCTCAAATATATGTTGCTCTACCCTGAAAAACTAAAGGTGATCCATCACGTCAAGGGAAGTAACATTTTCTTGAAACCCCTATGAGAGTGCCTGGGAATGGGCAGAGGAATGCGTAAACACTTAAAATATCCACAACATGAGTGGAGAGGTTGGGAGAGCTGGTGTGGTGGGGAATACAGAGGACGCTAAGCCAAAAAGTCAAATACAACGTCAATTAGGTTTGAAACACCACAGGTTCAGTTGGAGTGAGGGATTCAACTTATTCTAGTGGGGATGAGGAAGAGGACATGGAGGAGAGGTAGGTCAGTCTCCCTGAAAAGTGCTTAGAGGCGAAGGAGAGGAATCTAATCAACTGGTGTTATTGCTAATCATTAAACTCTACTGAAAGATAGGAAGATTTGAGCAACTGTGTTCATCAATGTTCTCCGATCCAGATAGAAGTTACCAGGTTAGTATTCAAGAGCCGAGCCAATGACATTCACACATATGACGTGGGGCCGCCCTTGTACCCAGTCTTACCTGTTGGTAGTGTTGGAGACGCTTCGGGAAGCCTCGGGATCCCAGATTGAGGCTATGATCAAGTGTTGTCTCCTCGAGGTCTCACCAGCCCCTAAGGTCGGGACCAAGATGCAGCATAAGTTTGCCAGCCTGGGATTGGTGTTGGCTAGGTGCCACATTGCGATACATTGGACCCACCCTGCTCCCCTCGACTCTCCAAATGGAGGGCTGACGTGCTGGAATGGGGAGTAGCAGAAGAGAGATGCCTACAAATAGTTTGCATGGACAAGAATTGGGGGATGCTACTGGATGAAACGTAGGTTATTACGCAGAGGGGAGAGGATCCGTATGCTCATACACAGACAGGGACCCCTGCTCCCCGAGGTGTTGGGGGAAATGACGGACACTTTGATCATGCATACTCCGACAGCTGGCACGACCGGGTAGGATCAGGAAACAGAGATGCCGTACTAACCTCAACAGAGGGACACAGGTTACAGTAAATAATCTGCTAACCACAATGATACCCTTCCCATCTAGGTCATTACTTGATCCCACCCTGCGAGCGGATCTTTACCACACAGCCCCATACACTTGCTTGTTACGGTACATACTGTAGTTCGATCCGGGGGTAGGACAGGGATGAACGTAGTGGTTGGAATATGTCAATTCAAGTAATCTGTGAATATATATAATGCACTGCTCTGTCAATTGCTGCCTAGTTCTTAACAGTTATGCTCGACCTTGTATATTATTGTCACCTGATCGGGGATGTACAGCTTCTATTTTGTTTTCTCTTTTTTGGTAGCTCACTATGGAGGGAGTTTTCTGCCCCTTGACTTGATTTGTCATCCGCTATGCACCACTTGTCCCTTCCAGGGATTGTACTAGATATGCTGTGAAACTTACCCTGAAATAAAAACAAGTTAAAAAAAAGTTAGCATTCAAGGGCAACAGATGCTTCATGTTAGGAAGTATGGGGCTGAGGGAGTTTACTTTGTTAGTCTGAAGATGGCTGTACATGGCTCTTCAGTTAGGTAAGTTAAGTCACTTACACAGAGTTGCTTTAACCATAGAATATGCAAAGGTAGATTAGTTTAAAATCATATCATGGAAAGTTAATGGCTTGAACAAAGAAATCGAAAGAGGGCCTATTCTGCATTACCTCAGAAACCACGTCCTAAAACTGATCCCATTTGACAGGAACTTCACATTCTATTACGGCGCACCTGTGTCATCCTCCAGAATAGATTGATTCTTTACTGTTGTTGTGGAGATTCTTGGGGTGTTGAGCTTCCCCTACTCTCTAGATGACTCTCCGATCACTCCCTAGTTGAAATGTCAATAAAGTGTCTTCCAAAGTTATGAGATGGCCACTGGCACTTAAGCTCTTTGAGGTTGTTGACGGGCACGTCTTTTAGAAGGTCCAAGAGGGAATTGAAGATTACTTAAATTTAAACCACTCCTATGTCCACTTGGCCACTTTTCTATGGAAAGCTTTGAAGGCAACGATAACTGGGAACATAATTTCAAATGGAGTCGGTCAGCGTAAGGATGCAGAGAGGGCTATTTCAAACCTCAAATGCATGCTCATTACACTAGAGAAACAGTATGTACTTAATTAGGGAGTGGAAACTCTCTCACTGCAAGGTGACAACATTACCTCTAAAAGAAAAACGATTGGAAAAGGCTAAACAGGCAAGGGTGTCATTGTAACATAGAATGAATGAGATGGGGACAAAATGGGCAAGTTGATTAATTGGTTGGCCAAACAAGAAACCGAGCTTAGAATAGTTGCTGGAATACGGGACCCCTCGGGGGCAATGGTCACCACTTCTGAAGAGATCATAGAGGTGTTTGCAGATTACTATTGAAGGCTGCATCAGAGTTCCAGATACAGAAAAAGATAATCCATTAAGGCAGGACCTCGTGGTGGCCACACTGTAGAGGGAGATAAAGAGGCACTAGATCTACCAGTATCAGCAGAGGAATTATTGGAAGCAATCAAATGTATGCCATCGTTGAAAACACCCGGCCCAAATGGTTTCCTTTCGGAATTTCTTTGAAAAATACACCAGTAGTCTGGTGAATCCTTTGGAGACTATGTTGCGGAGTCCCTACATACTAGAGAGTGGACGCACCATCTCAGGTCATTCCAAAGCCCAGAAATGAAGCTACTGAATGTGCTTCCTCCATACCTAGTTCTCTCATCAACACTGCGACCAAAATATTGGCAACAGTCATGGCCAACAGACTGTCCAGAACAATATGATCCCTGGTGAGTCTGGACCAGAAGGGCTTTATGCCATCTCAGAGAACCCGGCTTTGTCTCTGGCGCCTCCAGATTCATGGTATACATCCTCTTGCTCTATTCCTCTCCTTGAGTGAGAGTCTGTATGAATGGAGCTTTGTCTAAACCCTTGCCACGAGAGAGGGGAATGAGGCTCCACTTTGCTCTAATCATGGAGCCTATGGTGACATGGGCTGGGAGAGATGGTCAATTATGGTGGCATTGATTACGGGCAAAGGTCTCAAAGACTGTATAGCCTTATATGCAGATAATGCTCTTTTATACTTGAACTATCCAGATCCTTAATATTTATGGAGATGCCTCTGGTCTCAATGTCATGGATACAAGTCAATGTTAGTCCCACTGACAAAACCCGAAGAGATCAGGGTATTTACTATCCCAATCCTATAAGTCACAAGTGGTCCTTTTAAATAACTGGTTATGTATATTACACTAAATATAATGTGATTACTGCTTAAACTTAAACACCAAATGACGGTGTTGGGCAGACTGCTGATCACAATTATGGGAAGGACAGCTTTCCATAAAATTATATCACTGCCCCAACTGCTATTAACATTACAGAAATATCCATTTCCTTTGCCTCCTTTCTTCTTTAAAGGTCTACAGTCTAATTTGACTTCTTACTTCCAGCATGGTGGCTCCCTACATGTTGCTTTCAATAAATGCATCTAGTCAACATATGATGGAGTTGGGGGTACCAGATATACAACTTTATTAATGGTCAGCACAGATGATCCCCATTACTGACTGGTTGTTTGAGGAGAGAGACCACCCAGCAATTTGACTTTAATTGTCATATGTGAAAGAACAAGGAGTGCTGGCACTCCTCTAGATTAAAAAACCCTCAGAGTGTATCCTACTGGTCTTGGACTGCATCTTTAGTTGGGTTCAAAGCTCTGAAATAGACTGCATGGAGGAAGACGTTAACCAAACTGATACCATTATGGGTGGATGGGTCGTTGCCCTTACCTTGGGGCAGGATTGGTATTACCATATTATTCTGGGAGGCATTCAATGGGTGGAACATGGGTGTTCCCATGTATGCACTCATGGATTTCTCGCAATCCGGGATTTACAAACATTTGTAAACCTGGGATTGCATGAAATCGATTTGTCTTCCACACACTCTCCTTGTTATTTCCTCTTTCTATGTGTGCTGCAATCTGCCGTGCACATAGAAAGAGGAAAATGCCTCTGGAGATTGTTTTTGTGCAGGAAGGTATCGCTTCCTACAGAGAAACAATTCTACTTGTAACGCGGGCACCCTTGCACCGTGGTGGTGCTAGGCTGCCTCAATTGCGCCAGTGCAAGGAAAGGACAGGAATGCACTGTTAAATACTGCACATTCCTGCTGTTTCCCTTTCACACAGCGCAGAAAGGTGGCTTGCTGCTCTGTGTGAAAGTGTGCTAAATATGTCCCTAAGTGTTGAATTTGAAATGCATAAATCTCAATGTTTTTGTTTCCCGCAGATACATCATATTGTTGACATCTACAAAAAGACCCTAGGCCGTAGCCCTGAGGTTAATCTGGTAGAACCTAATACTGTCCGAGGGTCTTGGGAAAAAGGGGATTTGACAACTCTTTAGAGCATTAGTGGTTAATACAGACAGAAGGTCTGTTGACTTAGCTATTTTGGAGGATGATGACTGGCTTGAAGCAAGATGGTGGCCAGAATATCGGCAATCTCGGCCAGGCTGGATTTAGTGCAATGCAAATATTTCCATAGGATACCCTAGAAAGATTATATAGAATTAAGACATCATCTTGTGCAGTGGCTCCTAACCTTTGACTTAAGTGGACCCTCACTTAAGCATTACTGAAATCCAGCGGCTCCCACTGGATCATTAATGAAATCCGGGATCCCCCACTGTGTCATTTGTGGAATCTAGGGACCCAGGCCTAACAAATTTTGATGATTTGAACCACGATACATAAAAATACTAAAACATGTTACCATCAAATAAATACCCAAATTATTACATATTTAATTAAATTCATAAACAAATATAAAAATTACATTTTTTTAATTTAAATGGAAGGTTGCAGTTTGCCTAAATTCAATTGAAGCTACCCATCGCCCTTACCGTAGTCTATTTGATTAGCTTGCACTGCTCCCACAAATCAACAGGGAATACCAAGTTAAATTGTAGTCTCAAATTCCTTCAAATTTACAGAACATTTAAAATTTTCAATTTTAAATCTTTCTCCTTTATTTTTATGCACTTTATTAATCAGTTAGTGTTCTTTAATTTTCTAAGCAATCGCAAAGCCCCTGAATAGGTGTTGCGGACCCCCAGGGATCCCTGGACCTGAGGTTAAGAAGCACTGATCTGGTGCCATCTGTACAAGATAACAATGACTGGAACATTGTAACACCAGATCTAAGATTCCATTATGATTCTGGTTTTCTGATTGCAAGTTTATGCCTTTCTACAAAGAATAATAGGCATTCTAATAAAACTGGACCCCAATGTAGGACTCATGGAACATGCTGAGCGAAGATAAACAGCTGCTTTAAACCGCCCATTTAGTGTCTGAAAGAGACATCACTATGCACTGCATTGCACTGCGCTGCACTGCCTGCCCCTGTGATTGTGGAATGGCTTTGAGGCATGGATCACTCTGCCTTAGCAGAGGAATCCATTTACAAAAGCCAGCGCTGCCCCAGAAAACATAACAAAATATGGGGTACATGGTTAGAACACTTCCATGGTTTTTGGCCTCCACTTTTACATTCGCTGTAAACTATGATATGATTTATATTGAAACACTGCAAATGCACCTAGAAGTAAGGTTCTGATATGTTGTCAATACTTTATGATGATCTTTTATACTGAAAACTCTGCGTTTTTGCCTTTGGTTTCACAGAATAATAAAGAAATAACTTTCAAATTATGCCCCTGAACAACAACGCATCTGTTTCAACCAGTTCATTTCTTACCGTCCAGAATGGTTTAGCTTCACAAACCACATTCCTCTTCTCACCCTAACCATCATTTATTTTATTTAATTTCTTAATAAATATGTCTTCCTTCTACTCCATCTCTAAAATGGCTCCTTCGGTAACTAAGCAGATGCTCTCCATTTCACACACTTCCTCATCTTCTATACTTATCCCTTCGTCATTACTGAGTTAGGCAGGTAATCATCTGCCTTACTTTGTTCTCCTGGAATGTATTCAACACAAAATGTGTATTCTTGGAAACTTACAACCCATTTTCTAATTGTAATAGATACTGGATCAAGACCTTTGCCCATCTCATGAAAATTACATTAGGGGCTTATGATCAGTTCTGATGTCAGACACTACACACACACAAAAAATTACAAACCATACTGGTTGTCCATTTAACAATTAAAGCCTCTTTTCATATTAAGGAATAGTTCTTTTCTGCATTTTCGAACAATCTTGAAGAAAACACTATATTTTTCAGTCTCCATAGATTTATTTAAGAGACACCTAGCCCCTCTGAACTCACACCAGTAAACTATAATGTCTTCCCTACCTGGTTTGAGTGCTTGTAAGTCTGGGGTATCCTCCAAATCGTTCTTTATTCTCTTAAAGTATTTCCACAATAAGGAAACTCCATACTCCTCCTTAATAAAATCATCACGGTATTAGTTTTGTCTGCTATTTCCTTAATAATTATGTTGTAGAATTCAATCATACAGAGGAAATGTATTGCCTCTTCCTTATTCATCATAGCAGACACATTCTTTACTTTAAATAAGATCTATAGATGCAGACATGTGATGTCTGAGATTACATATTTCAATCTAGCTAGATTTGCATGTATCAGTCCTCAGAGTTGAACGATACCCCCTGAATCGTTCCAGAACAGTCCTTATTCACTCATTGTGCTCACTCGACAACTCAATGTATAATAGCGCACCCTCCTGAAAATATCTGAAGTCAAGTCAAGTCAAGTCAGGAGCATTTATAGCGTGCACATATCACATCCAAAGGAGTCTCATGGCGCTTGCAGACGACACTGACCAGAAGAATGGCTAAAATCAGCAGAACAGCCAGGTTTTGAGTTTCTTGCGAAACCTGAGATGTTCAGTGGTGGTTCGCAAATCCAACGGCATCTTATTCCAAAGAGAGGGTGCCAGGAAAGAAAAAGCTCGACCCCCATTTCTGGCCATTTGGATTGGCCGCGGGGTAAGCAGTGATTTGTTACTTGATCTAAGTTGTCTACTTGGCTCATACCAGGTGAGTTTGTGGGACCAATATTTTGGGCCTTTTCCGTACATTTGTTTATGTGTCAGACACAAGATTTTAAACGTGATTTGCTTCTTTACCGGGAGCCAATGTAGCTCCTTAAGGCAGGGGGCAGAGGAGGACATTCGTGGTAGGTTCAGCACTAGCCGTGCTGCAGTATTTTGCAAGACCTGCAACTTTTTCAAGAGATTTTCATTCATTGCCAATAATAGGGCGTTACCATAATCTAATCTATTTATAATTAGGCCTTAAACCAGGGGTTTTCTGCCTCGTCAGGTATCCATTTGAAAACTTTTCGAAGATTGCGCATAATTCCGAAACACGTTCCCACAATATGGTCAATTTGGCATTTCATAGAGAGTTTATTATCCATATGGATGCCCAAGCAAAGCCAGTATCGGTAAATATCTTAGACTCCCCGAACATTAACGACATTTCACAAATGAAGGGTAGAATGTGTCCACTGCTACATCTTTATTCAGTGCTCGAAGGTCTACGCATAATCTTGTTTCACCACTCAGCTTTCTAATCATAACTATAAGAGCCAACTATTCTGTTGCCTCCATTGATACCATTAGCCCATCTTGCACAGTCTCTCCAGTTCCCATTTGACTGCTTCCAACATACTCACCAATAATCTTCTCATCTTAGACATCACAGGGATAGCATTATTTTCAATTGGACTCTGATTTCAAACGCCCCAGCTCCTCTTTAAAAACGTCTGTAAACATTTCTCCAAATCCAAGCAACTATCTTGAACCTGAACTTTTAGGATACATTTGGCTATAAAGAAACACCTAGTTCTTTCTGATGAGAATAGTTGTCACCTTTTTAATATATATATATATATCGCGGTAAGGAGGCGGTGGCAGTGTCTCCTAGACCCGCTGTGTACTCGACGGTAGTGTAAGACCTCAGTCTGTCTATCTGGCCTGAATGCGAGGGCTGCGAGGAGCTAGGGAATAATTGTAAAAATTTGGTATTTTAAACTTGCGATTGATTTTAAAAATTGTTTTGTACCTTGAGATTGATTTACTAATCTATATTGATTCATTGCACCACATTCCCTAACACTCTCCCCCGCACTGCCTGGGCTCGATATTGCAGCCTGCCCGCCCCGGTCCGACTCGGCAATTATTGCCGTAGAGCGGAGGGCGGACAGGCAAGAGCAAGGCACACGAAGATTCCACTTCCGCCAGAGCGGAGGTCAGCGCTCTAGTTGCCAACGCCCTCAGGGCTATTTAGACTGGACCAAACGCCGAGCGGTTGCGGTAAGGAGGCGGTGGCAGTGTCTCCTAGACCCGCTGTGTACTCGACGGTAGTGTAAGACCTCAGTCTGTCTATCTGGCCTGAATGCGAGGGCTGCGAGGAGCTAGGGAATAATTGTAAAAATTTGGTATTTTAAACTTGCGATTGATTTTAAAAATCGTTTTGTACCTTGAGATTGATTTACTAATCTATATTGATTCATTGCACCACATTCCCTAACACTCTCCCCCGCACTGCCTGGGCTCGATATTGCAGCCTGCCCGCCCCGGTCCGACTCGGCAATTATTGCCGTAGAGCGGAGGGCGGACAGGCAAGAGCAAGGCACACGAAGATTCCACTTCCGCCAGAGCGGAGGTCAGCGCTCTAGTTGCCAACGCCCTCAGGGCTATTTAGACTGGACCAAACGCCGAGCGGTTGCGGTAAGGAGGCGGTGGCAGTGTCTCCTAGACCCGCTGTGTACTCGACGGTAGTGTAAGACCTCAGTCTGTCTATCTGGCCTGAATGCGAGGGCTGCGAGGAGCTAGGGAATAATTGTAAAAATTTGGTATTTTAAACTTGCGATTGATTTTAAAAATCGTTTTGTACCTTGAGATTGATTTACTAATCTATATTGATTCATTGCACCACATTCCCTAACACTCTCCCCCGCACTGCCTGGGCTCGATATTGCAGCCTGCCCGCCCCGGTCCGACTCGGCAATTATTGCCGTAGAGCGGAGGGCGGACAGGCAAGAGCAAGGCACACGAAGATTCCACTTCCGCCAGAGCGGAGGTCAGCGCTCTAGTTGCCAACGCCCTCAGGGCTATTTAGCCACGCCTCCCCTTTAAGCGCGCAGCGGTTGCGCGCAGGGTGGCGCCTTTCGAGCGCGCCTAAGAAGCGCCGAAGAAAAGCCCGTCTGCGCCCGTCCGCGACAGGACGGGGCGAGAGGGGCTAGGTCCCTGGGGCATGGCTAACGCATCGGTGGGTACACATTTTATTTCGTATTCTGCTAGATCTCTGCGCCAGTATCAACCCATCAGTTCCTGTGCTATACGTGTACCGGGTGAGCAACTTGAAGGCTGTTTCTCTTGCCGGCAATGTCGCTATCAATTAATGGTGCTAACTGGCGGCTCTCATGTTAAAGCTACCAGATCCACTTCCCCCATAGAACTGAAGTGTTTCCTCCTTAATGTCCGGTCCCTTCCCAAACACCAAGTCCAGATTTGGGACTTGATTCATTCTAAGCAACCTGACATATGTTTCCTCACGGAAACATGGATGAAACCCCATACTACCACCGCAATAACATTAGGGGTTCCAGTGGGCTATAAAATTATACACGTAGATAGGCCTATTAAAACTGGCGGAGGATTAGCTATTATTTTTAAAGATACGGTCAAGATAGTAATGATAGAACAAAGCTTTTCCCCTCTTTTGGAAATCATGATATTCAAAATTAATCTCACTAGTAATGTCTCATGGAAGGGTGCACTAGTATATCGCCCACCGGGACAGAATCAAGACTTTGCACTGTCTCTTCTAGAATTACTGGCCCCCCATGTAAGAGCTAAGGAGGACTTTCTTCTCCTTGGAGATTTTAATATACATATGGATAATCCTGAAGATCATGAATCCATACAGTTAACAGCAGACTTGTCTAATCTTGGATTAGAGATAAAAAATAGGGGAGCAACGCATACAGCTGGTCATACCCTTGACTGTATTTTTTCCAATTGCACCAAAATAAGGTGCCTCCCTGCTACAGAAATTTTCTGGACCGATCACTCCTTGATTGAGTTTTACTTGGCAAGACCCAGTAAACAACAATCTAGAATACCACCTCCCCCTATGTTACGACGCCAATGGTATAAAATATCAGCTGAAAATCTGCGCCAACATTGGCAACAACCCCAATTTTCCGAAGGTGATTCTGCTGAAGAAGCACTAGGAAAATACAATGAATCCCTTAAATCTGCTATTGACTCTCTTGCCCCGCTAAAACTTCATAGACAGTTTCCTCCCACTAAACAAGAAAAGTGGTATACTCTTGACCTCAGGAAGGAAAAACAAAAATGTAGGAGGCTAGAAAAAACTTGGAGGAAATCAAAAAATGAGCAGGAAAGGAAAATGTTTTTAGAGGCCCAGGCAAATTATTATAAAAATATAAAGCTTGCAAGAAAAAATAATCTATCCTTACAGTTGGAAGAGGCAGGTAATTGCCCTAGGGAATTATTTAAAATCTTGCTAAGCTTTGTAAAGCCATCAGCTAGTGAGAGCCCTGATGAAGCCTCACAGACATTGTGTGAGGAGATCTCCAAGTTCTTTGAGGACAAAATAAACCTGATTTATGATAAAATCTTGGCCTCACAAGGTGCAGTAACAGTGCCCCCCCCCATGTACATCTCCGGCACTGTCCAAAAACACCTTTCTTGCTATTCCACCAGTGAGTGATTTGGATCTTCCCCTCCTCATTAACCATATGAAAACTGGCTCCCCAAGCGATCACCTTCCTGCTAAAATGGTGGCCCCTCTTATTTCCATCTTGGGGCCTTCCATTCAGTCAGTTATGAACACCTCGCTGACGAAAGGACAAGTTCCGAGAGAATGGAAGATAGCGGTGGTAAACCCTATCAGGAAGAAGGCCGCCTCCCCCTGGACAGATCTGTCCAACCTTCGGCCTATTTCCCTCCTACCCTACATCGGAAAGATGACGGAGAAGCACGTAAACACCCACCTATCGAGCCATCTTGAAGCAGTAGAAGGCCTGGACCCCTCCCAATCTGGGTTCAGGCCAAATCACAGCACCGAATCAGCCCTACTGGAGGTCACCAATAACATCAGGTTGACACTAGATAGTGGGGGCTCTATGATTCTGGTGCTGTTGGATTTGTCTGCTGCTTTCGATACGGTGTCCCATGAAGTGCTTCTCGGTCGTCTGAGGGGTGTAGGGTTGGGAGGGACGGCCCTGTCTTGGGTGGAAAGCTTTCTTTCCTGCCGATCTCAAGAAGTCAGGCTGGGCTCCCACAAATCCATCTCCAGGGAGCTCACCAGGGGTGTGCCACAGGGCTCATGTCTTAGCCCCACATTATTTAATGTGTATGTGGCCCCCCTGGCCGACTTAGTGAGGCCATATGGGTTTACCCCGATATCCTACGCTGATGACACCCAGCTGATGTTCCCCTTCAAAATCTTCTCACCTGCCCTGCAAAAATCCTTCGCGGAGGGCATGAGGGCTGTGTCATGCTGGATGGCTGAGAATTGCCTGCAATGCAATGTGGGCAAAACAGAGGTGTTACTGTTTGGGGAGGCAGCAACACTCTGGTCTGGGGATTGGTGGCCCACAGAATTGGGTCCTGTTCCGGTCCCAAAGCAGACTGTCAAAAACTTGGGGGTGTTATTCGATCAAGCCTTGACTTTCAAACATCATGTCGACCTAGTTGCTGGCACCTGCTTTGGAGCCATTGGACTTCTGAAAAGGGTGTTTCCTCTTATACCGGATGGTCACAGGAAAACCCTTGTGCAGGCACTGGTGATCAGTAGATTGGACTACTGTAATGGCCTTCTTTTGTCAACCAATGAAGGCCAATTAAAAAAACTACAAGTAGTCCAAAATACGGCGGCGAGGCTTGTTCTCAGCCTTCCATCCAGAACTCCCTCCCGCCCTTTACTAGCTAAACTTCACTGGCTACCAGTGCGGCAACGCACAAGGTTCAAAATTCTGTGCACCATTCATAGGTCTCTGATAGGAAAGGGTCCTAAATACTTGACAAAAGCTTTTTCACCTTACGTCCCAGCCCGATCACTTCGATCGAGTAATTTGTACCTTTTACAGGTCCCTAAAATAAAAAAATCCCGTCAGGGAGGCCGTGCTCTGGCATACGCAGGTCCCACCCTTTGGAATTCCCTTCCCCTCCAACTCAGACTCATCACTAATCATCTATCATTTCGTAAAAACCTCAAAACCCATCTTTTCACCACCATTTAATCAGCTTGTGTCTTACCTTTATGTTTATGATTGGCCCGGGGTTAAGCACGCTTGTTCCATCCTAAGCGCAGAGATATCCCTTCGGGGATCTATTCAGGCGCTATAGAAGCACATAAATAATAATAATAATATATATATATATTTTTTTTTTTTTCAAGAAAAACACCTCCACTTTGTTGGGCCCCCCGGTCCTGCAGGGCGGGCTCATTACCAGGAATGGAGATCCTGGATCTATGCGGGTTCGCCACAGGAAAAAAGAGCCCAACATCGGCTTAAGGAGCAGCTGACTTTATTTGCCACATCACTGGCAGTCCACGCTCAAACTCCTTACGCGTTTCGGCGTCATCTACGCCTTGATCACAGGTGAGCGCTTTATTTCAAACCTAGTGGTCACGTGCCTGCAGAAATATCCTACAGGCCCCAAAATGCACCAACCCAGTCATTGAGAACGTGCATTGAAAATTCTATCTTTGCTCAATAGCGTGATTTATTTCAAACTTGCAGTAATGTTCGTAAACGGTGCATTCACTTTGTAAAAGCTGCGATTTGCAGACTACTGTCCCGCGATGCTTTCATTAGTGCTGCTTCTGCGATGTTGCCAAAGAGAGGAATCTCCCTCTCTCATCTCCCTTTCTCTCCGTAGTCACCATATTGCAGCGGTTGTCCCTTTGAGCTGGTGAACAACGGAGAGCGGTCCATGCCCCCTCACTAAACATTCAAGAAAAACACCTCCACTTTTCTGGGGGCCCCCGGTCCTGCAGGGAGGGCTCATTACCAGGAATGGAGATCCTGGATCTATGCGGGTTTGCCACTGGAAAAAAGAGCCCAACATCGGCTTAAAGAGCAACTGACTTTATTTGTCTCATCACTGGCAGTCCACACTCAAACTCCTTACGCGTTTCGGCGTCATCTACGCCTTGATCACAGGTGAGCGCTTTATTTCAAACCAAGTGGTCACGTGCCTGCAGAAATATCCTACAGGCCCCAGAATGCACCAACACAGTCATTGAGAACGTGCATTGAAAATTCCATCTTTGCTCAATAGCGTGATTTATTTCAAACTTACAGTAATGTTCGTAGACAGTGCATCCACTTTGTAAAAGCTGCGATTTGCAGACTACTGTCCCGCCATGCTTTCATTAGTGCTGCTTCTGCGATGTTGCCTAAGAGAGAAATCTCCCTCTCTCATCTCTCTTTCTCTCCGTAGTCACCATACTGCAGCGGTTGTCCCTTTGAGCTGGTGAACAACGGAGAGCGGTCCATGCCCCCTCACTAAACATTCAGGAAAAACACCTCCACTTTGCTGGGGGCCCCCGGTCCTGCAGGGCGGGCTCATTACCAGGAATGGAGATCCTGGATCTATGCGGGTTTGCCACTGGAAAAAAGAGACCAACATCGGCTTAAGGAGCAGCTGACTTTATTTGTCACATCACTGGCAGTCCACGCTCAAACTCCTTACGCGTTTCGGCATCATCTACGCCTTGCTGGGGGCCCCCGGTCCTGCATATATATATTTTCCCTATCGTTAGTCTGTTCTTGAATTGCAACAAACCTTCAAAGCATCTATTCATCTCAATCTCTTGCCTCCATAACCTAAAAATCCTCTATTCATTTCATTTACTGCAATAGCATCTGTGCACCAAAAAGATGCTTATATGTGTCATCAGACATTTCCGTGAGGCATAATTACAAACTGAACATCAGCTCAGTTCTCCTTCCGTCCACATTCATAACTTTGTTGGATAAACCCCATTTTCACTACCTAACTGCAAAATAATCTCATCACACACCATCCTCACTTCTCAGAGATTTCTATTATTTCCTGCAACGTTTCATGTTACATTTGTTGCATGTTTCGTTAAATGCTAGACAATCCTTGCTGCAGGCAAAGGAGCCTAAAATGCCACATCCGTAACATGGTCCTTCTAATGACAACAACAGCAACTTAAATATTTATTGAACAATCATTTGAAATCATTATAATGGTCCTTTGGAATTCCTAACTGTTTCATTCTAATCCTAATTTTTCTTGGTTTTCAATGCATTCAGCTCCATATTTTTCCTTAATTATTTATCCTTATCTGATCCACAAATACCATCACATGTTCAGCTTGTTTTACTAATAAGAACACCTCACTCATAGAAAGCTTGCCCTTCATCAACAACCTTTCTATCAATTTGTTACTATTACAAAGTAACACAAAATGGTCTCTAATATATTTCTTAGTTAAACTTCAACATTGCAAGCGGTTCACAGTTTACTAAAACGTGTTACTTACTCCTCCACTGTCTACCTCTCTGTCTGCACTCTTTTCCCAAAATGGAATTTCTTTAATATTGTGCTGACACTAGGTGAGTAGTGCAAATTAAATTTTTATGCTACATAAACCTCATTAAGGGCCATGTGTATCAAGCAAATTCGCATTCGCAAAGGCCGAAATTCGCAGAATGCGAATTTGCTAAATGGTATGTATAAAGCAAAATCTGGTGCAAAACAAGGAATCGCAAAATTTGCAATTCCTTATTTTGCAATTGCATTTAAGTAATCACAAATTTTGCGATTCCTTAAATGCAATGTATGAAGCATAAAAAAAATTGCAAAATGTCCTTAAGGAATCGCAAATTACCACCAACTTCTAGTTGGTGGTAAGTTGCGAATTTCTTGAAAAATGCACATTTTTGCATTTTTTAAAGTGCCATGTGACGCACCTACATGCCCTTAGGGCATGTATGTGCACCACATGTGCACCCATGCATATTCCAGGGGTGCAATAGGGTGTCCTTTGGACACCCCTGCACTCTTGAAATTATTCTCAATTTGCGATTAGCAAATTGCGAATAGCAAATTGAGAATAACTTCCCATTCATTTCTATGGGCCTCCTGGCCCATAGAAATGAATGGGAAAGTATTCCTTAATTGCGATTCGCAATTAAGGAATTTTAAGAAATCGCAAACAAAATGCGATTTTGTACATACATACCTATTTGCGATTCTCAAATAGCGATTTCTTAAAAATCCCTATTTGAGAATCGCAGATCAGGTTGATGATACATATGGCCCTAAGTCCTTTGGCACATTGTCTCAAACTTCCTGGCCCTTAGCTCCCAGGCAACATAATATAATGCCACTTTGCGCTCTGTTGCAAAATTTGACTCATGTACTCTTGCATAATTCTGGAATACCTTGTTCCATTTACTCCATCTCATTGGTGGTTCACCTGGATGAGTAAGAAAGATAGTGGGGTTACATGTTACACTATTGGTTTCTGAATGAAGACATTGCTAATGCTTTAAAGTGCACAAAATAGGTGGGCCCTTTTGGACTCTTACAGAGTTCTATGGAAAATAAATTTAACGTATGAACACATATGGCCACCAACTAGTATTTAAATGCTGTTGTTAAAACATTTCAAAGTCAGTATGTACTTTGTGATACTGCTGTTCATGTATCAGGTGTGCTTGTCACTGCATACTGTTTCTGTAAGCACAATGTTCTGCCTTTCCTTCTAGCTGTTCAAATGAGTGTCCCCCGCAGGTCTCTCATTTCCTCAGCATGCAAAACCCTTACAGTTTTAGTGTCAGACGATTTTTCAGCATCAACTCAAAAGATCACAGATGGTTGCAAGCATTTACCTCATGTGTGAAACACAATTAGGTGCTTGGTTGCACTGAATCAAAATAATGGCAACAAAACAACTACAAAAAAACATAGAAATTCACCAGTTATAGTTATCTCAAGTAACTATAACTCGTGCCATAAAATAACTTTAACGTGCGCCTCCGCCATGCAGTATTCTCAGCAATAATTTCATTGAAATGTTGCAATGATATTATCAATGATGTCATAGGAAATGTCATGAGCGATATAATATGTAGGATAATAAGCAGTACATGGCGAGGGCGCAAGTTATAGTTGCTTTAGCGCACAAATTATGGTTACTTGAGATAACTAAATTCAAATTTTTTAATCGGCAAATAAAAATAGACCATAACAGCACATGAAATTTGATACAAATCCATAGTGTAACAATAATATAAATACAAATGTACATTAATGTAATAACAATTAGAAGTGTGATTACATCAGTGTGCTTTAAGTCTCCAAATTCACCATATAACCAGATTAAAAAACACAAACACAGTTTTCAATTCAGAAAGGAGAACAAAAACCTCAAGTGGGGTCCGCCATGTGCTCCTAACCAATACTGAAAATAAAGAAGAAGACACCTCAAGCTTACGCGGGCTAACAGAGGGAGGTTCGGTGCAAGAAAGTTAGCCATCCATAATTTTCTGACCCGAATGGCTGCTTTCAGGAAGGCACACACAAAGTATGAAGTTTCATATGAGCTCAAAAACAGTAAGTGGAGCAGAGCTACTCTACACCATCGAGATAACTATAATTGGTGGATTTGTATGTGTTTTACAATTTAAAACATTATGTTGTTACTGAACATTTCACCTAACTATAACATTACATTAACCTTTGATTTTTTTCAGTGAGTTTCTAGTTTTGTTTTTATATTTTATTACCATAGGTAAGGCCAAGGTCAGTCCCAGCAGCCAACCTCCCACCCCCACTATCACCCAACCCCAAGCTGTGCATGGCCGTGTGGTGGGGGTTGGCAAGAGAGCCTGGTCAGGCCCTGCAGCCAACCCCCTTTTCCCCTACCCTACCCAACCCCCTATATTTATATATAAAGCAAATCTATCATCTTTCTCCCTAAAATTACCAATAATTTTAATCAAATGTATGTTTCAATAATACACACAATATAATGTACACAGCTTGGCTCTCATTGGGGCAGGGAGAGGCCTAGGGCTCTCGCAAACCTGTCGGCTACCCTGCTTGCACCCATAGCGAGTGTAGCAGAAGCCGGCATTGCTCCAAACCCGCCGGAGCAGTTTTCTTATGCTATTGTGAGGTAGAAGCAATTCAAAGCATTTTCCTGCCCAAGAGCGTTGGCAGGGAAATGTTTTATTCCCCCACTGGGCAGGAAAAGCTTTATGCTCCGGCCCAGTGTGAGAACAGTAGAGGCAGACATATAGGTTCGCACGCCAGACTCAAATGTGGGCGGACCTTTGGTGTAATGACAGCAGAGACTACTGCCATAGTTACACCCATCCAATAGCCTGATGGAGTAAGAGTCGTTGGAGGTTGACCTCTACGTATTCCCACCTAATTTAGATGTGTGGACATGCAAGTCAGTTTTTACTGTTCGTCACTGCCAGGAAAACCTTGGCAGTAAGAGGCAGTGAAAACTGCAAAATGTCCTCCACGCCATGGAAGATAACTCCCATAGCAAGAGAGGATTGCTTTCTTTATTTCAAAAATTCTCACTTTAAGGTTGTGTTTTTAAAAATAAAAATTTGAACTGTGCCGTACCGCTCCATCATGTTTGACAGAGCTGTAGAGGTGTATCTATAGCAGAGACAGGGTAGTCTCTACTGTCTTTACACCAAAAGTCCGCCCACATTTATATCGGGTGGGCATACCATTATGTTGGCAGAAAAGGTAATTTGTTGCGGCAAAGTACCTTTTCTGCAAATGTATGAATTAGGCCCTTCATCTGGCCCTGGCCCTCAGATCTCACTGCCCTTGTTTTGTAGATCAGTATATGACTTTGGCTGTTTGTATCCCACTTGCAGGCCTATTACTGGGTATATGAAATTGCCATGGCAAATAAAAGCTTGCATGGCTTTGCTGCAAACACCTGCTACATCTCAGAACAGGAGTTAGAGAGGAACCCGCCAATTGCGGTGTGTTCCTTTGGCCTTGCCTTGTGACTACAGCAGTGAGTGGCTTTTTTTCACTTCACATTGCAGGCCATAGTGTCTGTTACCAGGCAGGTCACCCCCCTAGCCACCGCGTGGTCCTCCCTGTGCCGTGTGCTGCCCGCTGTTGATTCCGTCAGGTTTTGCCGTCGGGACCGTTTTTCAGCTGGAAGTACTCGAGTCGACTGGGGCCACCGGTGTAATATTGAGGAGCTTTACCGACCCCGTTGTGGAGGATTGTAATTGTGTGGTATTATCCACCAGCTTGCCAAAGACTACGGGGGAGTGAAATTGCACATATAATGTGGAGCAAACGAAGTGAGCCTCCGCACTAAAGGAAAACAAAAAGAAAAAACCCCCACCCCTCCTTTTCTTTCGACCAGGTACCGAATGTGTACCACTCCGGACATAATTCAACATTGAGGAATTTGTCACCTGGCTAGCGACATTAATCAATCAACAGGGTATCATCTATGTGATACTGTGCTACCAATCAACAGTAAGGATTGCATTAGCCAATTTTTGAAATTGAGACCATCACCTATCCGTATTCCCAACCAGTAGGGGTTATACTTATCCCTTGGTTGCCTGTGTATTCTTCGTCCTGATGAAGACTCGCACTCCCCAGGTTCAAATCTCCGTATGGGCATAAGACGAGTCGAAACGTCGACGTCATTTGTAGTAAACCTTGGACCAACCAATACTGTATATAGTGCTAAATAACTCTAGGACTGATATGCCTAGTTGCAATAACATGTTTCTTTGACCGTATTATTTGGCCAGGTTTCAAAATACAATATACATGTTGGATATTGTTGTGTTTAATATTATGACTTTTTGAGCACCTCTATGATCTCGTCTTTCGGATCACTCACCTTACTTTCTTGAGCACGGCCTTTTTTTGCACGCTTTTTCTTTGTTTAGGCAACCACTCTGTTTTTATTGATTCAATTTTTTGATGATGTATATAAAAATATTTTCTATAAAAAAGTTTTGTTGAAGGAAATGGAGAACGAAATTAAAATGTTTTCCCCTAACCGTGGCTTTATGTTAATCTTGTGGTACTAAAAATTTTTGGTACAGAGCATACTGTATTGTGGGTGCTCCTTGGAAGTAAATGAAAAGTTACTAAAATATTTAAGGTTTCAAATTCATAGGTTGAGGACCATTGTCTTTTGATAACGTTGCTTCCTAGCGTTTCTGCCGCCCCCGATAACTTGTGTCTTGCCTCTGTATTCTCCATTTTGCCTTGTGCCTGTGATTCTGTGACATTGCTTTTCCTCCGTATTTCACTGTCTTGCCTCCGTATTTCTCCGTTTTGCCTTGTGTATTTTGTATTGTGGTTAAGCTGTTTCCCCTCACTCCCCCCACTACCCCTTGCCTTCTGTGCCCCCCCCGCTGCCCGCCTCGCCCGCTACTTTCCGCCGCTGCTCCCTGTGGCCCCGCCCCCCCGCCGTTCCCATTCGCCACCCCACTCCCGCCTCCCAGCTGCTCCTCCCTCCCTCAGCCCCTTATATGGAGGCCGCATGGCGTACGCGCAGCGAACGCGCGCAGCGGACGCGCCGATTGTGAGCCGAAGGCGCGCCAAAGGCAAGCCCGTCTGCGCCCGTCCGAGCCTGGACCGCGCTCAGCGACAGACCCCCTGGCCCCTGCAGAAGTCAGCCCACCCGCCGGACGTACAACGCTGCCACCCTCAACGCACTCAACACCGGCCGGATCCCCGGCTGCTACCGTGCCACCTCAAGACGCACCCACGGACCCTTCACCTGCCTATCCTGAAACTCTTCCTGCATCCGGACCTGTACCGCACCCACCAAGCCGAGCTCCAGCAGCAACCACCTGAAGTGCATCCCGCTCCGTCCACAGACACGCCATGGAACTCTGGAACCTGCTCGACACCACATCTCCAGACGTCGCCTTCCTCACGGAGACATGGATGAACGCCTCCTCAGCGCCCGACATCGCCATCGCCATCCCGGATGGATACAAGATCACCCGGAGGGACCGCGTCAACTAGACAGGAGGAGGCATCGCCATCGTCCACAAGAACACCATCCGCATCACGACCAACTCCGACGACACCCTCAGAGCCGCCGAACATCTTCACTTCCACACCGACCCCAAGACCACTCTCAGAGGCACCCTCATCTACAGACCCCCAGGACCCTGCACACAATTCAGCGAAGACATGGCAGATTTCATCAGCCCACACGCCCTCCCCTCCACTGACTACATCCTCCTAGGGGACCTCAACTTCCACCTGGAGAACAACAACGACAACAACACCACCACCCTGATGGACAACCTCGCCAACCTCGGACTCAAGCAACTGGTGAACACCCCCACCCACTACGCCGGACACACGCTTGACCCAGTCTTCTCCTCCAGCAAGTACATCTCCTTCAGACACTCCACCGGACTCCACTGGACAGACCACAGCTGCGTCCACTTCAGCTTCAGAAAAACCACGACCCACCACCACCTGCAACAGGTTCCCCGCAGGAGCTGGAACAAGATCACCACCGACCAGCTCACCACATCACTGAGCCAGAACCCGCCCGCCAGCTCAACGGACCCCAACCAAGCAGCCATCAACCTCACACAGTAGATCACCAACTGCGCTGATGACCTCGCACCTCTGAAAAACCATCCCAGCAGGCCCGGCAGCAAGAAAGCCTCCTGGTTCAACGACAACCTCAAGAACTCCAAGAAGAACTGCTGCACCCTCGAGAAAGCCTGGCGAAAAAACCCGACTACAAACAACATGACCGCCCTCAAGCACGCCACCCACAAACACCACCAGCTGATCCACACCAACAAGAAGACAGCATTCAAGGAACGACTCGACAACAACGCACACAACAGCAAGGAACTCTTCAGCATCGTCAAAGAGCTCTCCAACCCCAGCGCCGGTAACAACGACATCACTCCCTCACAAGACCTCTGCGACTCACTCGCCTCGTTCTTCCACAGCAAGATCGCCGACATACACAACAACTTCGGCGCACAGACCACGCACCCAACCACCGAACCGACGCCCCCCACCACCACCCTCCGCACCTGGACCCCGGTCAGCACCGAAGACACCATCCACACGATGAACACCATCCACTCCGGATCACCAACCGACCCATGCCCCCACCACATCTTCAACAAGGCCGACTCCGTCGTCGCACCCCAACTCCGGGACATGATCAACCGCTCCTTCAGCACCGCCACCTTCCCGGAGAGCTGGAAGCATGCCGAACTCAGCGCCCTCATGAAGAAACCATCAGCAGACCCCACCGACCTCAAGAACTACCGCCCCATCTCGCTCCTCCCTTTTCCTGCCAAAGTCATCGAGAAGACCGTCAACAGACAGCTTGCCGCCTTCCTCGAGACGAACGGATCCCTCAACCACTCACAGTCCAGCTTCCGGGCCAACCACAGCACCGTGACCGCCCTCATCGCAGCCACTGATGACATCCGAGCCCTGCTCGACAACGGGGAAACAGCGGCCCTCATCCTCCTGGACCTCTCCGCGGCGTTCGATACTGTCTGCCACCGCACCCTAGTGCAGCGCTTCAGCAACATCGGAATCCAAGAGAAGGCACTAGAGTGGATCATCTCGTTCCTCACCGGAAGAACCCAGAGAGTCCGCCTCCCCCCGTTCAGATCCAAGGCCAAGATCCAAGGCCACCGAAGTCATCTGCGGCGTACCACAAGGATCATCACTCAGCCCCACCCTCTTCAACGTCTACATGAGCCCCCTCGCAGCCATCGCATGCCAACACAACCTCAACATCATCTCCTACGCCGACGACACCCAGCTGATCCTCACCAACGACCCAGCCACCGCCAGAACCAACCTACACGAAGGGATGAAAGACGTAGCCGAGTGGATGATGAACAGCCGCCTGAAACTGAACTCAGACAAGATGGAAGTCCTCATCCTCGGATCATCACCCTCTGCCTGGGATGACTCCTGGTAGCCCCCTGCCCTGGGCAGCGCACCCAAACCAACGGACCACGCACGCAACCTGGGCTTCATCCTGGACTCCTCCCTCTCGATGACCAGACAAGTCAACGCCGTCTCATCATCATGTTTCAACATCCCACGCATGCTCCGAAAGATCTTCCGATGGATCCCCACCGAAACCAGGAAGACGGTCACACAAGCACTCGTCACAAGCCGACTGGACTACGGAAACACCCTCTACACCGGAACCACAGCCAAACTCCAGAAAAGACTTCAACGCATCCAGAACGCCTCCGCAAGACTCATCCTGGACATCCCCTGACACAGCCACATCTCCGGACACCTGAGAGACCTGCACTGGCTCCCCGTCAGCAAGAGAATCACGTTCCGACTCCTCACCCACGCACACAAGGCCCTCCACGACCTGGGCCCCAGATACCTCAACAACCGCCTGACCTTCTACACTCCCACCCGACAGCTGCGATCGACCAGCCACGCCCTCGCCGCCGTTCCACGCATTCGAAGAGCCACCATGGGAGGAAGATCCTTCTCCTACCTGGCAGCCAAGACGTGGACCTCCCTCCCCATCCACCTCCGTCTGACCCAAGACCACCTCTCCTTCAGGAAGCAACTCAAGACCTGGCTGTTCGAGCAGTAGCGGACCCCCCCTCCCCCAAGCGCCTTGAGACCCCCCGGGTGAGTAGCGCGCTATACAAATTTCTTGATTGATTGATTGATTATGTGGTCGCAGCTGTTTCTCAGGTCTTGCAGAGCACTGAGTGCAGGAAACAGACAATAAGGTGCAGAGGCAGGAAAAATATCAAACTTTGGGTGTTTCTCCCTCCGCAAGCATTATTTAGAAATGTGAGTTCCTGAAAGAGAGTGCAGATCTAACATTATATCTATCGCTAAATATACTTTAGTAAAAGTAACTTTTCTTGTTCCTTGATGAATGGGATTGGGTGCTGCTGGACTTGTTAGGTCCTTTGGTGATGATCAGCATCCCAGACCACGACACTCTCTTGCATCCTCAAAGCGCAGTGGCAAGGCCGACGAAAGAGTCCCTTGGATATTCTAAGCCAATACTTATGGAAAAGAACTTAGAGCAGGTTAGGGAGAAGCCATTCTGTCTCTCTGCCCATCATCTGAGCGCCACTGAACCTTTGCATAGCCTTATAATTTATTGAATTCCTGTATCTTCTCTGTGCAGTTCTGGTAAGCAATTATAGATTTGGCCTTCAGCACAAAAGGGATGCAGACACCTTGCAGGTAATGCATGGCTGATTGATAGGGTGAGGCTGGTCCCTGTCTGTAGTGGCACACAATCAATCAACACAGTCTTCACCGGTGGCCATAATTCATTCATCACCTTTAGTTTGTTTCCGCCACATGGGTGGTATAAAAGGATGCAGAGCCATAATAGCAGGCATCCTTCTTCTTCCCAAGGACTAACAAGTGTTCATTTATAGTTCAGACTTGATTAATCATTGGTACATACTGTGAAAGGCACGGCAAACTGAATTAAAAACCTGCGGTCCACTTGTAAACACAGAAACGGGTACTTCAGTGTTTAGCAAACCTGTAAATATCTTTCCATGGTTCGATTTACAAATAGTTTTAAAACATTTACTCAAAGCATTAAAAATAGTTTGCAAAATTGCACAGTTGGCTGTTGACGTTCCACAAACAAAGATGGTATTCTGTGCCGGCGTGCAGACATCACCGACTCCCAGGACCACAGATGACGTGTCTAAGGCGATATTTGAGCTGCAGTAAATAAATATGGCACCAGAATGTATCCCCTCCCCACCCTCTCTTTCTCAACTAACTATATAAGGCTATCATTCATTTTTTAGCAGTGAACATCACCAGGACTGCATTAAACATTCGAGTTAGCCAGAGCTCGTATATTCCGAAGTATTTTATGGACAACAAAACTATGGTTGGTGTCCTTTCCCTACAGCCAGCCCACATGACTCTTATATTATTTCGGTTAAAAAAATGGTAAATAAAGATTTTGTCATAAGAACTGTGCAGAGCCACCCAGTGACGTTTAGAAGTGCCCAGCCTATTCTGAAATATTTCTCTGGCTGTTTGGCCGCTGGTTAATATGTCTGGAGGCTGGACAGGGTAGCTGGAAAGCAACACCATCAGATCAGGACCTCAGTTTCAGCTTCACATAAAACGCAGAACACAACCCCAAAATCATGACTCTGCTAAACAGCCAATAAACTATTTATATGCAATGGTCTGATGGGATAAATGAGGCTAGGCAATAAGTACATAGAGTGGAATATACATTATGACAGGAAGTTAATGGGCCTCGCTGTACGATTCTTGCAGTCGGATCCACAATTCCTAACCCCGGGGGTTCTCAATGGATCTGCTCTGCCCACTCTGCTCTTCTACATGTACCTCAGTGTCGTGACCACAAGCATCCAACTTTTGGGGTTCCCGTTTTATTAGTAAATAGGTGCAACGCTGTTGGGCTTAGTCTGCAGATACGTAGAAACACATGACTTACCCCCTTCCCTTATGGTTCAAGCCATGAACCAATGGTTGTGCAGGACTGCTTCACATTTAGGGGCATACTATCAAGGGGCGTCGATAATATTATCGCCGCTTTAAATCCCGTTTTCGGGCGAAAAGCAGCGATAATATTATCGCATTATCAGCAAGGACACGCTAGCGCGTGTTTCCTTGCTTTAGCGCCCGTTGACAGCACGCCTCGCATTACATCGTTAATGAGATGCAAAGGAGGCGTGCCTGACAAAACCCCATGGGAAAATATCGCGAACCTAGCTTCGAGTGGTAGAGATATTTTAAATTGCCTTAGGTATACCTTAACGTAGGAATTTAACGTCTGTTAAATTCCTGACTAAGGCATACCTGACATGGGGGGTGGATTGTGTGGCTGAGACCACAGGCCCTATCAACAATGATATCGCCGTTTTCCATGGAATATCGCTGGAAAACAAGCAATGTTCCATGGAAAACATTGCTATCGCTGGAATAATTATCGCCATTGCGCTAAGCATTGTTAATACAGCGCTAGCATGGCGATAATTATCTGCGATAGCCGGCGATAAACATTTTGACGCTGAGGGCGGCCAGGGATAATTATCACTGCCGCTTGGTAATATGCCCCTGAATCCTTCCAATACCGAGAAGTTTGTGTTCAACTCCACCAAGAGAAGAAGACAGTAGGCATGTGCTCTCCTCTTCGGTGTATGTACCACAAGGACTTGGAGGCCCTTCGATTAAGAATTCCCACTGCCAAGTCCTTGCTGCTGCCTTCTATGCTAGTAACTCATAGCATACATTCCGCTCTTATAGGTTAAAGTCCAGAACCCAGCATTTACTCTCACCTACACCTATCGTCCTCAGACAATGTCACCATGGCCTTAACTCATTACATCCGTTTCTTATATTCCAACAATCCAAATACAAAATCATTTGCTAAGTGCAGTTATCCTACCATAGCCATGGTGCAGGACTCCTGGTAAAGGAGAGCCAGCATGACAGCTGGAGTCCAGCGTACACGCACTTGACAACCACCTGCTTCAGATACCTCGCGTCTAGAAAGTGGAAAAGAGTTATGTTCAAGACGTTACTTACCTGTCATCGCATTTCTCAGAATGTCGGCCCAGCTTATCTGAAAGACTTGGTCACCAGGTATGTTCCAAGAAGGTCTCTTAGATCCAGTGGGACTGGGCAGCTGGTGATCCCTAAGGTAAAGAAGGCTAAAATGGGAGGTCGTTCTTTCCGGGTCATGGCTGCTCAGAACTGGAATAAGCTCCCTCTAAAACTAAGGCTAGAAAGCTCGGAAGCTAAGTTTAGAAAGCTGCTGAAAACTTACTTGTTCAATGCTTAGCACGTTATGGCCCACTGTTGCGGTAATGCCACCTCCCTCTCACATAGCGCGGGGACACGCCGAGATGGCGTAACCATGCGCTTTACAAATGTCTTTATTATATTATTATTATTATTATTATTATTATTATTAATGTGGCCATGCCTCCTCAAATGCATTCACCCATCTCTGACCAAATTCCGCATGTCCTGGGAGTAACTCAGGATCCACTCCATTTCACAGAATCCCATACAACCTGTCTTTTCCAACAACCCGGACAATAACTGTAGTGCATGCACTTCGCTCAATGCCGCTTCCCTCTCTGCTCTCACCAATGCTGAGAGGCCACACCAGTAACCAAAGAGAGCTAAACATATTGGTCTAACATAAGATAATAAAACATTACAAAAGGACCCCCTTCTGACAAGCTGCCTGCTGTGGCATGCTGCTAAGGTGCAAAACACAAAAACACCAAGGGGCATAGTTACAAGCCTGTTGTGGCACTATTGCGCCTCCAGAGCATAATTTTTGTGATGCTCCGGAGGTGTAGGGTGTAGACCCAGATCTACGAGGTCAAGCAAAGCCACACTGCGTGGCTTTGAATGGCCTTGTAGATATGGAGTAAGGCAAACCAGCGCAAGTCGTTGCTTTGCCTTGCTGTGAGTCAAAAAGGCGTTCCATGAGCGTTGCTCTTGGTGTTCTCATGCAACGCCCATGGGTTTTGACACATTTCCAGATTTACAACATGGCATAAATCTGGGAATGCATCAAAACCTTAAACCCCCCCAGAGCAGGCGTAATGAGGAGAAATGTTTTAATTTCTCCACGTTTTTTCCTTTTCTATGTGTGCTGCATCTTGCAGCACATATAGAAAGAGGAAAACTCCTCTTAGGATTGTTTTTGTGCAGGAAAGTGCCTCTTCCTGCATAAAAACAAACTTTCCAACAACAGAGATAACCCTTGTGCTATGGTGCAAGGGTGCCTATGTTGACGCACTGCTGCAAAATGTGCGCCAGTGCTGGCTGTAAGGACATGAATGCACCGTATCTTGTAAATAAAGAGCATTCCTGCCCTTATGAACTGGCGTAGGGCAGCCCAGCAAGAAGCCTTGCGGCGCTGCACTATGCTAATTTCTTGTAAATATGCCCCACAGTTCCCCTATTTGAACTCAAAATGTAGGGCCTGATTTAGATATTGGCGGTACTACAGCTGTCCCGCCACAGCAGCGGTCCCAAGTACTCTGACAAGCTGACAGCGGCCTGCCCTCCGTATTGATATGTTGCGGCAATAGACAGGAGACCTACTCTGCAGTCTTCTCTGCTGCCTAACAGTACACCGTCACCATCATGCTGGCGGGATTACGCTGAGCAGATTTAGATGTTCACGTTGAGCTGGCAGCGGAGTCCAGACGGAGTGAGGCTATGGGTTCGGTGGTATGGAGACAGGTAAGTGCTACTTAGTTCATCTCAATGCACATATCTGTTATGAATTTGACAACATGTATATGTAGGTAATGAGTAGTGCCCAATTGTTTTTTGTATATAGCATTGCACACCAACAACATACACATACTAATGAATGTACAACCACTGCCATCACAAAAGCCTACCTTAGATTCCGGCGACAACGGGGTGGCTGAGCGTTGTGGTCAAGTAGCAGCAGCACAGAAAGGACCTGGACAATGGCACTCACGATGGAATCAGTGGTGGGACCCCAAGAAAGGTGGGTTTTACCTCTTTTTCTTCCATTCCGCCAACTCGAGCATGGAGGATTCCCCACCACAGTTGCCTCAACAGAAATGCACATCGTAATCTGGATGGCGTGAAGCTTGGCGAGACTTCCTTTGACAGTAGCTTCTGCCTCTGACACCGTCGACGCACGAGAAAGATTCTGACAGAGGCAGTGGGACTGCGGCGGTCTTCCCTCCAGTGTCCAGCCAACATCTAAATTAAGCGGGCGGACCGCCAAGGTGGCGGGTGGGAAGACTGCAGAAAAAGTGACGGCCGGACCAGTTTCGCCATGGTCTAAATCAGGCCTTAATGTGATGGAGAAGATTGTCTCTGCTGCGGTAAGTGTACTACCACACCCTCCAAGACGACTGGGGATGAGGCAAAGAAGTATATGACTGAAAGCTGGAAAGCCAGGAAGGAAAGCAGTAGAAAGGCTGCTATTTACCTGGGAACAGTGGCAGTGAAGAGCTGGCAGGGTTTTGCATGAGTTAGGTAGTGCCACAATCAACTGGCTCCACATGGCAGGGATACAGAGAAAAAAGTCTGTAGATGAGTGCCACTATGACCAGGAAAATAACTATGTGAGATGGTTGGATCTTCAACTCTGTGGATAGTGCGGAAATTTACTCTGTTAATCTTACTCCCACAGCTTGCAATGTCTCCGAAAACTAACTCCTACTGGAAGAAACTACATATGTATTTGCCAAGTCAGGGCAGCAAATATGTTTTTCTCTGGCATGAGGTAAGAGAGAAAATAGCATTTTCTAGGCAAAATGGCAAACAGATAAATACTTATCATTCCTTAACATACTCTGTCAGAATGCTGCAAGTGAGCTGATCTGTAGATCAGTGGAAATCCAGGGTCTCTCTTCCTATCTCTTCCTTACTCTGGTACCGATAGACCAATAGAGCTTGCTTCCAAAGGCATTCTCGAACCTGGATATCAAGTTGTAAATATTGTGGTGGAATACCACAGTGGGAACATAGCAGAGTTAAAAATATTGTGGATAAGTATATATTTTTTTTTACTTTTGGCCAATAATATTGTTGTTCCAAATTAACCCTGTATCAGATGGGAGACTAAGAGAAAGTGGAAGTGGTACTAGGGAAATGTATGGTGGAGACCATACATGGGAATCGAGGTCACTGCTAATAGAGATACATTTTGGGGAAGAATCCTGACATGGTCCTGGAGGTGTTCCAATCAGACGTGAGCTGATGGCACACACTACTCTTAAAGATTATGGGACGGGCCGTGCTTTATAAGATGATTTCCCTGCACAAGTTCCTGTACATACTACAAGCCTCACACTTTGAGGTGCCGGAGGTCTATTTTGGAAAAGTAGATCAAATTCTATGGAGGCTGCTTTGGAAAAGGATAGCATTGCAAACCTTGTATAGGTCGAGCTGCAACTGAGGCACTGGCCCCTTGGATTGCAGGGCATATTATTGGATCACACAACTTCAAGTCATTAATGAATAGCGGTTCCCTCTGCGCAGCGTACCAGCAACCCGACTAGAAAGAGTCAGGATGGCGCCAGGGACGTACCTACATTATATACTTGAGAGACCAGACAGGAAACACTTGCTTAACCCAACCAAGCGCACACTGACAGAATTAGAGATAAAGCTACAAAGACCCTTGGATAGCATGCACGATAACACTGGCAACGCCACTGTTGAAATGACAGGTCTTAGAAGTCGATAAATTATTGGGTTTCACTCAATCGGACTATGTGGGAATAGAAGTACTGGGAGATGTGTTTGAAGGGGGTGAGCTATAGACATTCAAAGTTTAATAGAGCTCCAATTAGCATCCACCCAGAGGTATAAGTACATCCAACTGATGTACATCCAACTGACTCATGCACTATGTCTGAAAAGATGTACTGCACAGGAATCCAGGAATACAGTTCCCTAGAAAAGTTAGTAATGAGAACCAAGATTACTCAGAGGCCGGACTTGCAACTTTACTGTGTCATTATTAATAATATGCCCGATCACCTCCAGCCCTTGCGGTCTAGATGGGAGAGTGAGATAGGGACCCTGGAAGATATCGATTGAGAGGCAGCCCTGATGCATCAAAGGGAAATTAAAGCACAGCTGAGGTGAATACTGCAGGAAATGCTACACCAAATGAATTTTATTAAAGGCAAACTTTTCAAAATGGGAAGGCCTGCCAGCCCCTAACAGCTTACCATGTATTACTGAGGAAGGGACGTTCCTTCACATACTCTGGGGATGTCCCAAGATTAACATCTACTAGGGGGAAATGATTCCAGAACTGGAGGCAGTTTGGGAACTTGATATTCCCAAGGCAGCCCAATATGTGATACTTGGACTCCCAAACGATGTTTTTGATCCCAGGTTTTTAGCACTGGGTTTCTGTATTTTGGGCGTCATTATTGCAAAACGGAATGTGGCACAAATGTGGGGCAAACAACAGGCCCATCAGTGAATACGCGGAAGGAAGGAGTGAACGTGTGCATGGAAGCAGACTATGCCTTCCGTAATGGCAATGCGTAAATGATAGCTTAAAAGCAGGAACCGGACCTGCCCTCACCACTATGCGGTCCGGAGGCAGTAGTGGAGGTGACTAAGCCAGAGCATCTTATGCGCAAGTAAGTGCCCGTTTTCACTCCCATAGGTGCAGAGAGACTGCAGGCATAACCGGCAAAAATCTGATTTGAGTTTCTACCTAAATAACCACTAACACAGCAATATTTTCCCCGACATTTTCTCCCTCACAACTTGATTCAAGATATACCAACAACTCTCAGCGACCATGGGGCAAAGCTAGGTCCCCAATAATGTATGTAATTGTCTGTTCTTTGCATTGTGTGTGTGTTGTGTCACGGAGTGCCAGTTTCACGGTTCTTAACCAAAGACACTTTTTCCTAAAACATGCCAATTGGCTTCCTTTATTATGGACTAAGGCACAGGGTGTTTTTAAAAAAACTCACATTCTGTGTCTTTCGTGTGCAGAGATTAAGATTACAGAAATTACAATGTAAATGCGAAGAGGCCCTTGGAACCCCTTAACCATATTCTGTGTGTTTTCTACCCTACAGATACTACTTGACTATCAATATACGTATGTACTAACGCATGCTTTACTGTTGCAGCATTTAATTATTAAGAATTTACCTCACTTGAGCACAACTAGGAGTGGCGAACAAAGGGCTGGTCCCTGTGTAGTCCTAACGAAGAGTTTGGGGAACGCTCAAAACATGTTGACTCGAATTACTAGGTACACTTAACTCATTGCAATTAGGACCCCTAGTGTTCTACCCTGTTGTTAATCATACCTTCTAGGAGCAAGAATAAATCATCGTTGCCCACTAGATAGGTAGTTTTAACTCACTTCTAATCCCACTCCACTTCACTACACTGACTGCACTACACATAGTCCATCACGTCAGTGCTCCTACGTAATTCCGCAAGTCGTAGCACGCCTCAGTCCGTAGAGGACTGGGATAGCCCCAATGATGAAGCATGTCACCGTGGGGAAACCCTGGTGAGTGAGGGGACTCAAGAAAGAAAACATTTTCCTTCTGACACTTAAGTATTCCAACTCCAACGAGTGTTGTGAATACCAGTCATCCAAGGGCTAGGTTCTTGATCCCTAGATTCAGAGATTTGCAGGTCTTTGTTCCCAGGTTAGCATTGGGTTTCTGTATTTTGGGCTTCATTATTGCAAAACGGAATGTGGCACAAATGATGGTGTTATGTTCCCCAACCTAGGCCCAAGTACCAACATGACCTTTCACCTACATTTATCCTACCTTGCTCTGCATAATGGTTCTAGCACTGCCCTTTTACGCAGTTATATGCTGGATAAATGTTGATTGGTTTCCTTGAAACTAGCCCTATTTATTATGCATGAGAAAAGTCTCCTGCACATGACGTACATAACAGGATTAATATAATCTGTATAACAGTCATGGTCCTCTTCATCCTAGGGTGACAGATCTACTTTGTATAATTGCAGGTATTTATTTAGGCTCATTTACATAATCGTACTTACAACATATTGATTGTGGTAGGAACCCCGATGCTATCTTTATAGTATAAAAGAACCATACCTTCTCTAGATAGACAGAGGAGATGCTTCCACACTGACACAAGACACTGGGGTCCTGGCCTGCTGAAGCTTCAACACTCAGGGGTCTGACATCCTTTGCGGGGTGTCCAACTCATGACCAAGACGGGATCCTTCATTCTCTACCATCAGGTGATGGAGTTGGCTCTCTCCTAGGGGTTTCTTGGCTTTACACCCACATACATGCTAGGAACACTTAGGTACACTTAAGTAGGGTCCGCAACATAGGGGTACTCTTGATTACTGCCATGTTTATATGCCTGCATATATTTACTGTTTTAGCACCATGATAGAATTCTACCTTCTATTTACTCAGTTGGTGCGTGTAATCGTATATATTTGCTTCCGTCTAATGATTGTCAGAGCAAACATGTTTTATACTAGAGTGATGCTGGTTCAATAAATGCTTATTGAAAATGACCCCACCATTTACTCTGTATATCTCTCCGAGACTAACTGCGCACGATAGACTGAGCGAAAAGAACTGTACAGTTTCTACGATCCTTGAAGGGTCAAGGGTTGTCATGTTCGATGGTTGCCAGAAACTATTCGCTCCTTGGTAAGGTTAGGGGGCTTAAGGTGGCACTGTGAGCTAGATGGTATATAGGCTGACATATCCTTTGGGGGTGTCCGGAATCAGTCTAGACACCAATCCCTTCGTTTATGTTATCTACAAACACGCAGATCCTATGTATTTTTAGGAACTACATGACAATGGGGGATAGATAGCTACAGAAGGGGAGGGAGGTCCACAACAGACGAGATTGTTTGCTTATCTAAAGGTATTGTATGCATGGTTTTGTGCCAGGCAAAATCTATTTTAAAAAATTATTTAAAAAAATAATATTGTTCAAAATATAGTTTACAAAATGTTGAGAGGTTAAATATAGTTTACAATAATATCTCAGTTTATGTTTATTGATAAAAAATTTTGTTAACATGAATTTTCTGAAGTGTCGTTTAGGAATATTTAATTTGTTTCACATGTCTGGGTGTCAGATATCAAGACCAGATCCACAGGAGTCGCTGATGGTCCCACTGTCCCACCATCTCAACTGCCACCCGAAATTTATTCTTTCAGGGTCGCTGTTAAAGCGGGGGGAGGGGTGGAGTGGAAAAGAGAGAGAGACAGCCTTCACGTGGAGAACTGGAGTCCTCCCAAGCTTCTGAGTCTGAAGGATTGGCGTGTGCTCTAAAACTGCAGTGGAGACAAAAATCATCAACACACAATCCCTTCCTGTGTCTACTAATAATAATAACAAGCCTCACTAGTAATTACCCATTTGACCCTAGGCTATTGCTTCTCTCTCACAGTTATTGGAATGCCTGGTGAATTTTCTTTTATACAGCATCTGCAATATATAAGAACATGAATCAAAAAACAGTCATGACATGGGAACCTGGAATTATATTCAGTAATTTTACCAATAATTTACCCTTCTTTTAGTAGTTCAATGTTCCTCTTTTTTCAACCTTTATATTTCAACATTCCAAGCTCATAAGAACTCTGGCGTTTTACTTTCTTATGGTTGCGATCTCTTTATCCTCTTTTTAAGACTTCAAAAGTCCTTCTGTCTCAGTAATTAACTGGTAAAGTTTGTCTGTACCTTAATGTTTCGTGGACGAAGGTTCTCAATGCTGCTTACAGCCTGTCAGAAGCACAAACCTCCACAAACTGAAGAAAATTCATTAAAGACTAAATCACGCTGTGAAGCACTGCACACCAAAAATTCTTCAGGCTACAACCACAGTGTTTATGGCTTCGTTGACAAATGCTCCCTCATTGCGCATGCCTTCTCAGAAAATCTCTCGTAATGTTACTGACTTTTGCTATGTTTGAGCTACAAACGGTACTCGCGTCTCACCAACACTAATCCCCTCACAGATTTTAACATGAGCGATGAGGAGGCGCTACGTCTACCTCACAGCTTCAATTGAAGTGCGCAGTTCCTTCTTGGAACATGCGCACTGGGCTCTCTCTGGGTCACGAGTCTCCAAACACTAGACCGCAAACCTCGGTTAGTAAAGCTTTTACTGTTGGCAGCCATGTCCTTGTATGAGTTCTTTAAATTTCGCAAACACTGTCTTATATTACCTTAGAGAATATATGGGGGGTTTTTCCGTCGTAGGTGCCTGATCATGTTCCTAAAATGTAGACTCCTTTTCCTTGTCTTATCCATTAAGCGTGCTACCGCTACAGTGGTCCTGACACTGGGTTATATTGGGGAATAGTGTAGGAAATATATTAATAAGAGGTATTTGAAACAAGTTTATGGAATACAAATGTTCGTTTGTTTTGTGGTTGTTAACATTTTTTACGGGTATTTTATTATGGGGTGTAAATAATAATTTTCCGTGTTGTGTGTTAATTTAAGAAATAGGATGGGCGGTGTTTTATTATAATTAATTAGTTTTTTATTGTTATAATATTTTGGGACTGAAATGATTTTTTTCTGGAGTATTATTTATGTCTATTGAAGCATAATTTTGGGTTACATATATTTGGCTGCATGTGTTCTATGTTTCAAGTTGGTCTTGGGTTGTTATGGGGATTGTGCGGATAGTGTTTTTAATTAATATATATGTATTATATATATTTCCTGATTTTTTTAATAATGGGGTTTGTTAATATTTGTTGGTGCTTATGTTATGAAGTGCATCCTAAGATATATCATTTTAATGATATTTGGTGTTTCTACGGACTAGGGTGCATAGTGATTACATTTAAATTATTTTCATATTATTTTCATTAAAGGGTAAAAATGTAAGTGTGATTTACCATTTTAGTGTACATACATTTTTGGAATATTATTATATTTACATTTGTTAGTACTTAATAGGGGTTTTTCGGGAGTGGTTTGCTTACGTTTTGGATGTGAGGCTTAGTACTTCATGCACTCCTGAAATGAGTATTTTGCGTTTTCTACTACATTTGTAACACTAAATGTGAAACACTTCCTTTTGCATTTTATTCGAAGTGTGTTGTTTTTCGGGTGGTAATACTAAAGCGTCACCCCTTCATTTATGCATGGACACCATTGTCTGTCAGATTGGAGTTTGAATAGTAAATCCCACACCTTGCACACACAGTTTATGTACATAGCCTAATATGTGTTAGACTGGAGTTAGAATAGTAACTCTGCCCCCCTCAATTTATTCACTTAAACCAAGGTTTGTAGGATTCACGATTAACAAATCCCCAATTCCTCACCTCAGTTTATGCACTTACCACAATGTTTGTTGAATTGGAGATGGAATATTACATTTGCCCCTCTACAATTTATGCATTTACCATGTTGTTTGTTGGAATGGAGGTAAAATAGTAAATCTCAAGCCTTAGTCAGTCAGTCAGTCAGTCAAATAACTTTATTTCGGTTCCACAGAGGAATCATAAAAGTATACATCAATATAAAAAACACAATACAAAACCACAATACATTTTACATATTTCTGGATTCCAATACATTCAGTATCGATTTCTAATAACAAGTGCTGATCTAATAAAACTAAGTACAGCATTACAAATGTTTGGGGTTGACAAAGATAATAGGTATTCATATCCCTCTTTGTAATAACATGATCCAAAGGATAATAGTAAAGGTCTAATAAAAGTGTTTCTTGGGACCTTATACAGAGCACAAAAAAGAATAAGGTGCAAAGTATTTTGCGATACCTTATTATTACAGGGGCAGAAAGGTAGTTTCTCACACCACCCCCTTGCTTTGGATAAGCAAAAAGGAAGTGTTGAGTGTTAAGGCGAAACCTTGTTAGATAGAAACGCCATTGTGTATTAGTAATATATGACAGATAAAAGGGTCGCACCAGTTTGCCCCTGACACATAAAGCATGTTCACTGTTCCTTAAGGTACCCAATTTAGAACCGTAAACATTTTTTATAATTAACTTAGCATCCTTTTTGATCACATCAGGGTTTTCAAACATGTTTCCTAACCCAATCTTATAAAGGGTATCCCCAACATATCGAAGCCATGGAATCTCCCTATAGTGATCAAGTTTAAGGCAATCTTGGAGGATCTCTTTTGTCAGTTTCAATTCCTCCGATTGCCAAACTTTAGCCCATAATAATAATGGAACTACATGTATGGTGTCGGTCACAAACTCCATTCCAACCTCCTCATGGCAAAAACTGTTTGAGGAACCCGATGGGACTGATAGGAGACGTTTTATAAATTTATTCTCCATAATCTGGAGCTTTTCACAATTTTGTGACCCCCAAACTCCAGCATCAAAAGTTATAACAGAAACACACTTAGCTTTATACAAGGATATTATTTCTGCTATTCGCCGCTGTCCTAATTTACTGGCAAAATGAAAAAGAGCTTCAATTGACTGTGTAACCTTTTGGACCCGAACTAATATCAAGGGTTCCCAATTCAATTTTTTGTTAAAAAGGTTACCCAAATAATTAAAGTTATCAACTTTTTCTATAATTGAATCCCTCACTATATACTTGCGGGTTTTAACACTTCTTGAACCGCAAGTCATGGCAAATGATTTAGTGAAATTGACCCGAGATCTAAATTTCCCATAAAATTATCAAAAGCATTTAAGCAAATCTGCATGCTATTGGGGGTGAGGGTCATTAAAACAGTATCATCTGCATATGACAAGCCTTAGTCTGTCCATTTACTATGTATGCACTTACATTACTGTATGTAGACTGGAGTTAGAATAGTAAATATGAATGTCATCCTTATCCCAATGATTGTTTTGATAGAATAATAATAGTACATCTGACCCAACCCCACAATTTCTGCATTTTCTGCAAGGTTTGTGGGATTAGACCCAGAATATTGAGTTTAGTTATGCCCAGTATTTGGTGTTTAAATAAGGCTTGTGTGTGAGTTTATTTAATGTGTATCAATTCTGCATGTCTGTTTTGCATTTCTTTAAAACATTTAAGTTACCAAAATAGTTATTTGATTTTTTTTTTTTTAAAGACAGACATAATGTTTTTATTTGTTTTTCCTTTACACATTCCATCACCTACAACCTTCCTGCCAGCGAGCATATTGATAGGTGACTGAAAAAGGAATTAAGCCCTTCAACTTTGTAATGAGCCAGCTTCCCATTTGCTTCCCCTTTCCTACCCCAGGGAGGCCAGCTTAGTAAAATTGTAACAGACATCATCGACACTATTGTTGCTGTGGGTTGGCATAGAGTGTTGCTCCAATGGAGTCAGGGAACGTTCTTGTTATGTTTCTAAGTGATGTGAGAGGGTTTCTTGGATGAAGTGTAACACTTTAAGATATCTTGGGCACATGCGTTCGTTCATTGAATTCTTCTTCATTGGGAAACATCCTTTACAACGCAACCATTACATCGCACTACACTTACAACGCAGTCATTACATCGCAACGTCCATTGCAACACATATTACTACAATGCAGGCATTACAACGCATTACACTACAACACATGACACTACATCGCATCTCACTACAACGCAGGCATTACAACGCATACCATTACAACGCATAGTACCCCTACACTAACCAAAACTTACCCTACTGTTGCATCCCCTGGAGTTAGAATAGTAATTTTAACCCCTACACTATCCAACACTTACCCTACTGTTGGACCCCCTGGAGTTAGAATAGTAATTGTTATCCCTACACTAACCAATACTTACCTTAAATGCAATGTAATGGTATGCGTTGTAAAGGTATACTGCGATGTAATGGAATGCGTTGTAAAGGTAGTTACTAAAAATGCGATGTAGTGTCATGCGATGTAATGGAGTGCGTTGTAAAGGATGTTGCTATGTAAAAACTGCCTTGTAAAGGCATGCGTTGTAAATGTATGCGTTGTAACGTCATACATTCGCGAGAGCTGTAAGTAAAGCTGACCAGTGAACCTCAAAGGACTTAAGTCTGTGCTTAACCCCTTCGACGCTCATGACGAGCTGGGCTCGTCATGAGGTAGCCTCCTCGCACGCTCATGACGAGCCCAGCTCGTCATGTAAAGTGCGTTTTTTAAAACATGAGCACAGGAGCGGAATTTCGCTAGCGCTCATGTGGTTAAGCGAGGAAATGATTTTTTCTATGGCCAGCATGTCCCACAATTGGGTCTGCCAATCCCTCATCATTGGTAATGTTTGATTCCCCATTAGTGCTAGCTTAGATTAGGTGCTTACGACTAAGGTCAATACAGCTTTTTTACTCGCTTAACTCATTTAAAGTCATTACCCTGTGAATGTCATGCCTAGCAAGACTGATCCTGGGTCCCGCAGGATCTCTACTTTGAACACCCCTTCCACCTCCCAAAGGACCTCCTACCAGGAACTGTTTAGTTTAGGTCAGTGCCAGAGTAGGTGTGGAAGGATACATATTGCCCTGCACCCCTTACAGCAGGAGTTCACTGTTGTCTTGTTCTATGCTGCTATTTTTTCTGGGGTGTGGTACCAGTGTGCCAACAGCCTGTATAGTGTTTCTCTTCTTTAGACATTGCCTATGGATGTTCACGCCTAGTCATAGAGCCTTTCCTACTCTTTGTTGTTCAGCTCCCTTGCCAGATAACCCTCCCATTGTCTCATGACCAGACTCCTGCCTGCAGGATTTGACCCTTTAATTACTTTATAAAGAGCTGGTGTCACATGCTCGACATGGCGTCCTTTCTTTAGCCACTTCAAACTTGGTGAGCATCCGTGAAGCTCCACCCCAAATTGATGGTTGCAATACCAAGTGTCGCACTCTGAAATATTAAAAGCACTCCTTTTTCCAGAAGGCCATACTGCCACTGGACCTCCTCAAATCAATTAATATGACTATTCTGTAAACCCACGTAGTCTCTCCTCCAACATCTACGTTTATTTTGTCAAGTGTCAGGGTCAATTCTAGATTGAATTAAAGCATTTAGGTGAAACTAGAGAGGTGAAGAAGGGGAACCTGAGGTGAGCCCCACTATGCGAGCGTTGTTCTAGTAATGGACAGGGGTTATAGCCCTAGCTCCTCTGTGTCTCTGAAGTTCAGAAGGGCTAGTCCTTCTTGTGAAGTGAGCCAATGTAATGTAATGTAATGTAACCAGATTTATAAAGCGCATGGTTACCCAGAGGCATCCCAGCGCTAACAATGAGCCACGCTCACAAGAGGGAGTGGGAGGCAAAGGATCACTGGGGGAAAAGGAAAGTTTTCAAGAGCTTCCGTAACCGCAAATGACAAGGTTCGGCCTGCAGCTTCTGGGGAAGAGCATTCCACAGAGTAGCTGCGTTCACTGAAAATCGTCGGCCTCCTGTGCGTGCCTTCTTTACTCTCGGAATTCTGGCCAGAAACTCGTGATCAGAACGCAGGGACCTATTGGCCTTGTAAGGCAAGACTAAACTCTTCAAAATAGAAGGTCCCTTACCTTGTAGAGGTTTGTGGGCGATGCACAGGGATTTAAACTTCATCCTTTCACGGATAGGAAGCCAGTGGAGCGATTTGAGTGCCGGTTTAGCTGAAGCCCTAGCCAAGGTGCCCGTGAGCAACCTGGCTGCGGCATTCTGAATCTGTTGCAATTTATTGACTGTGGCTTTGGGGGCACCCAAGAAGAGGGCGTTGCTGTAATCCAATCTGGACAAAATAAGTCCTTGGATTAACAGCTTCCTTGAGGGCAGAGGGAGGAGAGTAAGGACTTTACGAGCCGAACGGAGTAGGCCGAAACAGACTCCCGCCGTTTTTGTTGCTTGAGTTCTGAATGAGAGATCCTGTTCCAGCCAAACCCCTAAACTTTTGATCTCGTTTTTTGGGCGAGGAAGAGCACCCAGACAGGTAGGCAAAATGGCGACAGGTATAGAAGTGACTTTGTGCCCTAATAGCATTTATTTTATTTATTTTGAAGGTTTTATATAGCGCGAACAAGACTCTTGCGAGTATCAGAGCGCTTTACAAGTCATAAGTAGAATGCAGGATATAATATACAGAGATCTGTGTGAGTATGTAAAACATGGAGCATAATCAAAAGAAAAACAGTACTAAGCTAGCACAAAAACAAGCATTGGAAATGCAATAGGTCTCGCAGCATTAGAGTTAGTGCTTTTAGAATTGTTTATGGGTTTTTTGTTGTAAATCTTTAGCATTTTTATTTCTTGTAGCCAATGCTAAAGAATTACAAATCAAAAAAGCCATAAACAATTGTAAAAGCTTTAACTAAAAATCCTCTGAGACCTATTGCACTGTGTGAGGGTGAGGTGTTGAGGGTGAGTGAGGGTGAGGGTGAGTGAGGGGTTGAGGGTGAGTGAGGGGTTGAGGGTGAGTGAGAGTGAGAGTGAGTGAGGGTGAGGGTGAGTGAGGGTGATTGTGAGTTAGGGTGAGGTGTTGAGGGTGGGTGAGGGTGAGGGTGAGGGGTTGAGGGTGAGTGATGATGAGTGAGGGTGAGTGAGGGGTTGAGGGTGAGTGAGGGTGAGTGAGGGTGAGTGAGGGTGAGTGAGGGTGAGTGAGGGTGAGTGAGGGTGAGTGAGGGTGAGTGAGGGTGAGTGAGAGTGAGTGAGGGTGAGGTGTTGAGGGTGAGGGGTTGAGGGTGAGGTGTTGAGCGTGAGGTGTTGAGGGTGAGGTGTTGAGGGTGAGGTGTTGAGGGTGAGGGGTTGAGGGTGAGTGAGTGTGAGTGAGGGTGAGGTGTTGAGGGTGAGTGAGTGAGGTTGAGGGGTTGAGAGTGAGTGAGGGTGAGGTGTTGAGGGTGAGGAGTTGAGGGTGAGGGGGTGAGGGGTTGAGGGTGAGGGGTTGAGGGTGAGGGCGAGTGAGGGTGAGGGGGTGAGGGGTTGAGGGGGTGAGGGTGAGGTGTTGAGGGTGAGTGAGTGAGGGTGAGGCTGAGGTGTAGAGTGTGAGTGAGAGTAAGAGTGAGGGTGATTGAGGGTTTCAGTGTTAGTGAGGGTGAGGGGTTGAGGGTGAGTGAGGGTGAGGGTGAGTGAGGGTGAGGGTGAGTGAGGGTGAGGGGTTGAGGGTGAGTGAGGGTGAGGGGTTGAGGGTGGGTGAGGGTGAGTGAGGGTGAGGGGTTGAGGGTGAGTGAGGGTGAGGGTGAGTGAGGGTGAGGGTGAGTGAGGGTGAGGGTGAGTGAGGGTGAGTGAGGGTGAGGGGGTGAGGGTGAGTGAGGGTGAGTGAGGGAGGGTGAGGGGTTGAGGGGGAGGGGTCGAGGGGGAGGGGTCGAGGGTGAGTGAGGGTGAGGGGTTGAGGGTGAGGGGTTGAGGGTGAGTGAGGGTGAGGGGTTGAGGGTGAGTGAGGGTGAGGGGTTGAGGGTGAGTGAGGGTGAGGGGTTGAGGGTGAGTGAGGGGTTGAGGGTGAGGGGTTGAGGGTGAGTGAGGGTGAGGTGTTGAGGGTGAGTGAGGGTGAGGGTGAGTGAGGGTGAGGGGTTGAGGGTGAGTGAGGGTGAGGGTGAGTGAGGGTGAGGGGTTGAGGATGAGGGGTTGAGGATGAGGGGTTGAGGGTGAGGGGTTGAGGGTGAGTGAGGGGTTGAGGGTCGCTGCATCCCATCTTCCGTATTGGGGAACAAAGGAACGATCCGAGCAAGCTCCCTGTCGGGTCATTCTTAAACGCCCCTTTGAAAGCACGTCAGCGGCAGTGTTGAGCGCCAGAAGGATTCGCTTCAGGGAAGAAGAGCTGGCCGCTTTGTTTCGGCGACTGCAATCCAGGAATGTGAAGTCAGGCGAACTTGAAAAATAAAAGTCTGGAAAAATGAAATCTTTCTGCCCTAATTTCCCCCAAAAGAGCCTCCATTCGCCTTGGTCAGGTTTTACGTTGCACATCTGATAGAAATGCTGGATCGCCGTTTACAGGGGCACGTCCTGCCTCTCCGCAGAAAGTACGTTTCTATTTCCAGGAAATAAGTGAGCGGCGCCAGACAGTGATGTCATCCAAGAAGTGCAACAGAGAAGCCACCACCACTGGATGCAGGACGCGTGCCTCGTAAAAGAAGCAACCTAACCCAAATCTGAGAGATCTAATACCGCATTAAAAAACAATGGCAAGTAAAAAAAACAAGCCATAATTGCTGCAAAATACATGTTGGGCGGAACACTATGCTAAGCACAGATTTTTAGCTTAGGTGTGTTTAAGCAACGCACTTAATTACTTTGGCCATGGCCCTCTGTGAGACCACCACCCCTGTGTTTTCATCTCACTTAAAGCCCTGCTGGGGAAACACTTTGAACCTAGCCTGCCTCAGCTTTTAGCGTGTGCTCTGTGGCTGTTTTTCATAAACAATTTCATGTGTCACATCTTTATTGGCGTGTTAATTAAAAAGCATTGCAATTATAGAATAAAAGCAAAAGGGCACTGGCAGTTCAACAGAGCTTTCAGACATATGTATAACCATAGAAGGACATTAAAACGTTTGAGATGAAAAGTGACCATCATCTGCAAGGCTATTTTAGTGCAACTGAGAATGAAAGTGGAATTCGGCACCAGTTTTCAAAGCACCAAACCTTATGGAGATTGCATGCGCCGTGCGACATTCCCAAGAATAAGCATCAGCAGTCCGAAGTAGTAAAACATAAGAGTTCGCTGCACACAGATTCCTACCTTGAGTCGCAACAGCTCCGGCTCAACTAACAATGTAGAGGGGACACTTTGCCAATCAGCGCAGCTCTTCTCATCGGGCCGACCCACAGCGGGAGGCAGACTTGTGCAAACTAGGCACCGTCGAGCCCCTATTTCTCTTGTGAATCACACGTACATGCAAAGCACGCAAAAACTTCTTTGAAGGAACATGGTAGCGACCTATCGACTTTGTCAGTGACTAATTCAAGTTGTTCCGCTGTCTGGCACTTCAGAGCCATTTGGATAGGGCAAGTAGCATAGCGACGGACTTTAACAAAACGGAGGGAAGAGAGGGGAGGGGGGAGGAGAAATGCGACACGGCGGGAAGGGGAGGGGGCGGAGCGGGTCAAATAAACAAACAAGCCGGAGGGAAGAGAGGGGAGGGGGAGGAGAAATGCGACACGGCGGGAAGGGGAGGGGGCGGAGCGGGTCAAATAAACAAACAAGCCGGAGGGAAGAGAGGGGAGGGGGGAGGAGAAATGCGACACGGCGGGAAGGGGAGGGGGCGGAGCGGGTAAACAAAGACGGACGTGCACGCGCTTTTAAGCTCAATGCGCATGCGCATTGAGCTTAAAAGTCACGGGCACTGCAAGGAATCGCCACGATTCCTTGCAGTGTGGATAAAGAGTAGATAAGTCGCAATACTCTCGCCTTGCTCGATGCGCATGCGCATCGACAGGCGAGACCTAAAAAGGACGAATATGATGCGCAGGAACACTCCAACTAATAAAATCCGGAAAATAGTCATAGTGTTCACGTGAATTTAGCCATGGGGATCGCTTTCACTTCTCTTTTGAAGGAGGCAGTGGAAGGGATCATTCTTGTTTCACTGGGCAAAGCGTTCCATATCCTCGGTGCCATACCGGAAAAGGACCGGTTATACGTTATTTTCTTGGCAAAACGTGGAGGTTGTAGGAGAAGAGTCTTGGCACTCCTGGAGGCTCTGCTGCTCGCAGAGAGCACCAGTTTCTGAGCTAGGTAGTGTGGGGAGTTGTTGTAGAGGGCTTTGTGCGTCATACAAGCAATTTGTAGATGGATTCTGGCTTCAAACGGTAGCTAGTTGAGGGCTCTCAAGTCTGGGGATGTATGGGAGTTTCTCTTAGAACCTGTGATGAGTCTTGGAGCTGAGTTGATCGTGGCTCTTAGAGGGGCTGTCGAAAACCTTGGGAGGCCGCATAAGGTTAATGCCCCATATTCCACATGGGGGATTACAAGGGCTTGAACTGCTTGTTTGAAATCGTAAGCGGGAAGGAAGGGTTTCAGTTTTCGCAGGGTCCTTAGGTGGAAGTTGGTTCCTTTTGTTGAGGTGCTGATGTGTTTCTGCATCTTTAGGTTGCTGTCCAGCGTTACCCCTAGAGATTTCGCAGAGTCGACTACGAGTGGTTGGCCATTAAGAGCTTACTTTCAGGCTTGCTAATAACCAATTCTCACAAAGCCGAACCCTTCTGTTCTAAGGCCAAGGGGATAGATCTCAAACAAACAAAAAAAAAAGTTAATCACTGAGAAGCAGCAGCATAATACTGCAGTAGAGGCGAAACTAGCTTCAAAGTGGAATTTCAGTTTTGGACCCGTTTAATTTGAGGGAGGACTCGCTCATCCAGGCATGTATTCTCGTCAGGCAAGAGTGAAGCCTGTCAGGACATTGATCTAGTTGGGAGAGTGAGATGACAAGTTGAGTGTCGTCTGCATAACTCACTATTTTAATCCCAAACGGGGCCACCACATCCTCCAGGGGGGACATGTACACATTGAACAATGTGGGGCTTAGGGACGAGCCCTGCGGTACGCCACACTGGAGGGGGATTAAGGCAGATCATGAGTTGCCTTCCCAGACTTGGAAGGTGCGATTATTCAGGAATGATGTTAGCCAGGCCAAGGCAGACCCTGCAACTCCCACGTTGGATAAGTGCTGAATTAAGACACGGTGATTAATCGTGTCGAAGGCTGCACTTAGATCCAGGAGGATCACTGCCACCGATCCTCCCGAATCCAGGATGCACCTCGCCTCCTCGACGACTGAGAGGAGGGCAGTGTCAGTGCCCTGGCCTGGACGGAACCCTGTTTGAGAACTCCGCAGTAGCTCATTAGACTCCAGAAAGTGGGAAAGTTGATGATTCACCATTTTTTCTGTGATCTTACTGAGTCCTGGAAGTAGTGAGATCGGCCGAAAATTGGCCATTTCCAACGGTTCGAGCTGCGTTTTTTTCAGAAGGGCCTTTACAATGGCCCCCTTCCAACTGAGCGGGACAATGCCTTGAGAAAGAGAAGCATTGATTAGCTCAGTTGCCGGGGTGGCAATGGTGGTGGCAATCCGTTTAAGGAAATCTTCCACTGAGACTGGGTCAAACGCCAGGGCCAGGAACCAGGGACCGGCTACAGGCACCTGCTGCGCAGTCAGATTGAGGCAGAGTAATTAAAATGTTTTGAATTTTAGAATCAAAGTAATTCGCCAACTCATTACATTTAGCTCCTGAAATATCTGGAGCCAGGGGAGGGTCAGGCACCTTCAGTAATTCTTTAACAATCTGAAAGGTTTCTCTGGTGGAATTAGAGGAACTTCTGATCTTTTCTTCAAAGAATACTGTCTTGGCGTTTCGGAGAGCGACTTTGTATGGTCTAATAGCTGCACAATATGCTTCTTTGTTGGCCCTGTCCCAGTCTTTCCTCCAGCTCGAGCTTTTTGCAACTTTTCCTTAGGACTCTAAGCTCGGGCGTATACCAGGAGGGAGAGTATACTCTCCCCTTCTTTTTCTCCATTCTTTTCTTAGGCAGAACAAGATCAAGTGAGCTAACAAGCCAATTCTTGCAATTTTTGTCTGCTACCACAGGATCCGGGTTATATGGGGGGATGGATTGTTCAAGTTTATGGGTCCAATTTTCAACAGAGAGCTTGGACCAGGCCCTCTCTAAAATACGTATACTGGGGATTTGCGGCGTTTCGGTCCCGACTCGCCAAGTGAAGGGGACCAAAAAGTGATCGGACCAGGGTAGAGGAAGGGGGGGGGCTGGGTTCAAATGACAAGATATTAGAAAAGACCGGGTCGAGGAGATGGCCTTTGTTATGCGTGGCGCCCGTGTTAACTAGTCCCAGATCGTAAGATCTAAAATCGGGCTGGAGATCCGCCGCTACTTTATCCTGGGGATCGTTAAAGTGCAAGTTAAGGTCTCCCAATATGGTAAAGTTAGGAGCGGAGGAGGCCAGGACAGCCACTGTTTCCAAGAGAGAACTCACAAAGTAGCTCGGGCAACCCGGGAAGCGATACACGAGCAGGCCTACGAAGGAGATGGTAGGTGATACTAGTAGGGAGAAGTGGCAGCTTTCGCAATGAGAGATGCCGCTATCCTTCGCACTGCAGACAAATTGATCTCTATATAGTATAGCCAGGCCGTCCCCTCTGCCAGTGGGCCTGTTCTGAAAGTGGATCAGGAACCACGGGGGGAGCGCACGTACGATATCTGCTTCAGAGTTTGATGTTAACCACGTTTCCGTAAGGAACAGGATGTCTAAATTGTGGTCCTGTAACATAAAATTAATCCCAAGAGAGTGTTTGGGGAGGGACCTACAGTTCAAGAGAGCCAAGCGCAAATGGGCAATAGCTGGAGTTTCATATTTCTTTCCCTGCAGAGTAGGACTGCAGAGACTACAATGGGTATATAAGTCTCCCGGCTTATGCACGTAGTGACAATCCAGGTTCTTTATAAGTCTAACTGAAAGAAGATCCCTCCGTGAGTAACTAATACGGCCACTTGCAGAAACAGGCATGGATTCTGGCCCTGAGAGTTATGTTGTAGCCTGTTTCAGACTCTTACACTGCTATGCAAAGTTTCTGATTAACGATTGAAACTGGATGATCAATGTTGGTGGTAGAGATAGGGGGATTGCCTCTAACAAGCACAACAGCATGGGTAAAACTCTTATCTTAATGATGGCTGTCTGTCACAGCAAGGAGAAGAGGTTTACAATCCATTTACAGAGGTCCTATCTCAGTTCTTCCAACAATGGGAAGTATTTTACCATTATGGTCTGAGACAAGGAGGACACCGGTCAAATGCCCAAGAAGGGGAGCATCTTAGTGTCTTATTGTCATCACCAACCACCATCAGCTTAAAAAGGCACCTGCCTATCTGTACCCCTGTAATGCTTTCTCTAGATCTGGCAGCAGTTGCTAGTGGTCAAAGAGTTCCTGGCAATGAGTGGGGGCTGAGTTGGGGCAGCCTTGATATTTTCTACACTTTTTGTTAATTTGTGATGAGTGTTTGCCATTAACTCTAATGTGGGCTCTTGGGTATTAGTAGTTTGCCAGTAGACATTTAGTAGATCATACTCCAGACACCAGGATGTGTATTACTTGGGTCATCAATGTCTAATTGACTCTGTCAAACACCTTGTTGGTGTCCAACGAGAGTCATAGGACAACATTTTCTCAGGTTGTGCACCAGGACAAGGAGTATTTGCTTCTGATCTGGGTCCACTATGACTAGCAAAACTGACCCATGTCACGCTACTAGTATGCTGTTGAAGATCTTGATCTAAATGTTGGGGAATAATATAGGCTTGTTTTGTGGGTCAGAGAGTTGGATCAGTGAAAGGATAAGGCCTTTGATCTGAAAAACATCTTATAGAAAATGGTAGAGAAGCCATAATGATCCAGCAACTTCCCTGATTTAACTCTGCTTATAAATGTAAATGTATTGCGACTTATATAGCGCACGTATCACCCGAAGGCATCAAGGCGCTTGCTTAGGGAACCCGTCCTGGTATTCCCCTGTGAGATACCCCGGCAGGGTATCCACAAGGTGAAAGCCAGGCATCCCGCCGCGAGGGGCCGTAGTGGAGATTAAGCAAGCTATTGCCCAGAGTCGCAGAGTGTGACCCCGTGAGTCGAGTAGGCACCGGAGCGAGAATTGTCGAGTCCGTGGAATTTTTGAGCCCAAGTCCCGCCGAGGCGGGGAATTGAACCCTGGTCCACGGCCGATCTCAGCTTCCGGGTCTGCCGCCTCTAACCACTGAGCCACGCTTCTCCACTAATGAAGCGCTTATTAATTTCTCCTCTCTGGTTGGGCTATCGAGGGACTCTGCTGGGTATGTGAGTATCATCAAGTCTAATTGGGTGCACAGGTACTCCTCCATGTCATGGGAGGAAGCTGGTTCTTCGCTGTAGAGATGCTAGTAGAAGTCCCCAAATGCACACACAATTGCCCTTTCATCTTTTGATGTTTCCCCAAGGCCATCTTTGATTTCTCTCCCCTGACTCTTACCTTCTGTTGGGATGCTAAGAGTTTGCCAGCCTTATTGCCAGAGGATTAGTATTTATGTTCAATCCTAAGGAGAGTGTACTCTACTTTAAGTCTAGTGCACGTACCTGGGAATTTAGCATCAGCACCTTCTTTCAGTGTGCTGGAAGTAGTCCATTTGATCTCGTCCTCCAGTGTGACCAGTTGGCGTTCTATGTTGGACCTGTTCTCCACTCTGGCCTTTTTTTATCTGAGTTGCCACTGAGTTATATATGTCCTAAGAGACTGTTTTGAGTGAGCCTTGTGAGTGGTGGTTGAGACTGTGCCTACATTATTGTTGATGTCCAACTAGATTTCCACTTGTATATCTAAGATGCGCAAGAGATATGCAATCTCAAAAGGAGAGGAAGAGGATGAAAACACAGGCACATCTTAATTAAACAATGAATTCACACAGGGTGCTTGAGTATCAGAGGAACTTGGTGAAATGTTTTCTCTCCAAGTGGAATAACTCCTGACATATGGGATCAAAAGAGATATTTCAGAGGCCGCCTCACCCACAACTTATCGTGGCATGCTTCATCCACGGCTGCCCCCCACACCAGAGTAAGATGATATTACTAAAGCGGACTCGACCAAACTTGGGAGTTCTTAGATATCCTTTTTTTCAGGACAGTCAGAGGGGGGCCAGAACTTATGTTAAAAATACCTAAGGGTATACCCAAACAATTTCTCTTTATTTATAGGTACCCTTGGTATGTATTAATACAAAAATGTGTGGTGGATAATGATTCCCCAAATCACATATGACTGCCAATGTGTTTCGACTCAATTATGTACTAATACCGGTCAATGGTCTTCTTCAGGGCTTAAGAACTCCCTACATAAATCATGAATCATGAATGAATGAAACTCTGGGATTCTTCTCCACCTCTACCACGACAACTGCGAAATATTTATGAAAATCTCATCCCAAGAAGATGTTGCCCTGCTCTCAAATACACTCTCACAGATTCAAAACTGGATATCCAACTACCATTTAAAACTCAACCCAACAAAAACAGAATTTCTTTTGATCTCACCTCGGAAATGTAAAACCCCAGTATAAGAATGGATAGCTAACCTTCACGCTCTGAATGGTTGCCCTGCCACTGTCCAGAGTGCCAGATGACTCGGCATCACCCTTGATAATGATCTCAACCTTCACAGATACATTACAGCCATGGCCACCAGCACATGATACCAACTTAGGCAGCTTTGGAGCATCTGACAATTCATTCTGGAACAAGACCTTAAAACAGTAGTGCAGTCTCTTGTTCTCTCCAGACTTGACTATGGAATTTCCCTTCTCTCAGGCATTCCCAAAGTTCACCTAGGCCCACTGAGAGCAACAATACGTGCTACAGCATGCTTCGTTTTAGGTCTCAAGAAATTTGGCCACATTAACCCTGCCCTGCTAACCCTCCAATTACTTCCTATTGAACCCAATTCAAAACCGTTTACATTACCCACAGGGCGCTACACTCATCTTCACCCTCCTATCTAAACAAGAAACTGAAAATCTCTGGAGCCAAAAGGGGTTCCAGGAATGCACAATCCCTGCTCCTGGAACCCCTCACCTTCAATCGAGAGCAATACATGAACCAGTCTTTCTCTGGTAGTGCTACTAGAATCTGGAACTCTCTGCCTCCCTCCCTCAGCCTAACCACCTGCCTAGCCAACTTCAACAAGCATTTACAATGCAATAGGTCTTGCAACTGCGAGTTTTGGAGCTATTGGCATTCTAAATGGCAATAACTTTTGCCATTGTTATTTAGAATACCAAAAGCAACACCTATTGCTTTGCATAGCGCAGTGTCCATGAAGGTGGCGCTGCGCTCATTAAAGTAAAAAAAAAGAAAGAAAAACATGTATTGCTTCATGCAAAGGTATTTGCTGTAACACTATTTATATAAGAGCAACTCCTCCATTAACTTGCAAAGCTATTTGCTGTAACACTGTTTACGGCTTGGCCAAAAGTGGCCTTTCAGTTATTTATTACACAGCTGCAACGGCTCCCCATTTACTGCGGGAGTATTTTTGAGACCACAGTGATAGTTCAGAGAGCAATCAATCTCTCAAAGAGTTCTTATACTGATGGCTGCCAAATGTACATGACATCCTGGCAGAGCCCTTTGCAAGTTGAATCAATGATTTCATGCTGTTACCTGTGCTTGCTTGGTGACCTATTGTGAAAAATACAGTCTATTAAAATATTGAATATTTTACGCATGATTCGCTGGGTTGAACAATCGCTGTCTAAATTCAGGAAATGTATTAAAACTTTTTGTTTAAACAACTCCCTCCTTTCTTAGTCTCAAATCTCGAGATAGGCATTTTCCTTATCGACATTAAGTTTTTTCGTAATGTTGTTCTAAAAGCAGCACATAATATTTCATAAAATGCCTCTTGCGAGACCGAATGGCCTATCCAGAAACGCGTCCATTTGCTACCTCTAAAAGGCTGGGCTAGTGTTGGACCCATAAGAGGCATCGCCTAACACAAAATACAACCAGCTCTGGCCCAGCCCTTCCAGCCTTTCAGAGATTATCTGACTGAATATCCCAGCGTTCCAAATATGCCTGTTTGCCGTCTGTCTCTCACGCAGGAGGCTGGGTATTTTTGTCACCCACGTGCAGTGATGGTGGCAAGCTAGAAGAGGGCTATACAGGAAGTGAGGTGAAAACTCGCGAGGATGTGATGCAACGAAAGCAGGTGCTCTCATGGAGCATTGGGGGCAACCAGCCCTGCGGGTGTGGGGCAAGGACACAGGCCTAGAAACACTGCTCCCGCACACCGGGCACCAGCGTACGGCCCGCAGGAGGCATGAAGACAAAACTACCTCCAACCGCCCGGAAGTAGAACATCTGGGGTGTGAAGCGCTATACAAACGTTTCCATACAATACCAGGCTTCCATAAATAGATAGGGGAGGCCGACAGGGCTGGTGTACTGACAGTCAAGAATCAGGCACCCTTATGACTTACTCTTCCCAACACTGCCAGCTTTTCAGGCGGCCTGGCCTCTGAGGAAACTCCTCACATTCTCAATGCCTGCAATTTGCGTTACATTATAGCAAATGTTATGATGTGTCCTGGATGAGATCGATTGTCAACTGTTATGTATGTTGTGGTGTTATATGTTATGTGATGCCCCCATTGTAATATCGTATACTACGGCATGGGCCATTGTATGACCTTTTTCCGCGAACAAGGTCGAAACACAGAGCACCACTGCAGGGGTGGAAGTATCATCTTTTTTCACCCGGCGGTGAGCGCAAAATATGATGTTGGTACAGCTGGGGCCCCCTTCCTTCAGCTGTGCAGTAGACATGGAAACTTCCGGCTGCAGGGCTCGTGCGGATGGGAAGCCAGGACAGCCCCAGTGGCTCACGTCCAGCTCCTCCCCAATGCGTTCAATGCCTAATCAGTGTTGTGCAAACATAGCCCTTATTGAGTGTAAACCCGCCTTTAATCACAGCCCTGGGTGCTGACACCAGATTACACTGTTTATGAGTCTCACCCCTCCTGACATACAACAGGGCACCCAGGAGGAGGGACAGTGATATCTTGATGGAGAGAATGCGGCGTGAAGGCAGCGTGATTTGTAATACATGCCCAATCACAGAGCCGGACTGGGGCGTGCAGGCAGCGTGACGGAGAGCTGGGGTGAAGACTTTTCTTATCTGCTTGTTAAATAAACAAGCAGATAAGAAAAGTCTTCACGACAGCCGCAAAACAGGCAATGGTGTCCGGAGGGGCCGTCCAAAAAACTGACAGGGCGGCAACAAAAAACACTCCTTTCCAATGGGAAGCCCGTGTTTACTATGAACGCTGATGCTACCCAATGGAAATGAGGGGCGGGGCTAGAGTCCCTTTTAGAAATCTTGTATATACAGTATCTCTGTCAAGAAAGGAGTGCATGCGCGCTCAAACGCCAGGTGAGCCCTAAAAAGGACCTCAAGCTCCTCCTATTTGACAGACATCTTGGTTAATCAGCCTTGACCAGACGTAAATACTCTCGCCACTGTGATCTGAGCTACCTTTGTTATATGACCCCCACCATCTAGACTGACGCCTTAACTGAGTATGTCCTCTGCTCAACTGCTGTAACTGTCTCTTGTGGTAACTCCTGCACACATCTATTGATGTAAACGTCCGAGTTTATTAACTGTAACCAATGTAGCCCGCTTCTTGTAAAGTGCTCTGATGCCTTTGGGCCATGCCCATGCTATATAAAATTGCAAAAATAAACAAATAAGCAAAGAGCATGCAAATATATGAGGCATATGGCTCTCAGACATGTCTTCTGTCACTCAGTAGTCAACCCTGTAGATAGACACAAAAATATACAATAACATATATAAAAACCAACCTCACTAGAAACATACATTCCAAGTCATAGTATATTATATGTGACATGTTTCCCAACACACACATATATATATATATATATATATATATATATATATCCTCATACTCAACCCACTCGTGGACACTGCAATACTCAAAAAAAGGTGCATGGTTCTGCTGTGTGAACATATACTGTAAGACAAAAACAGTGTATACACATGCAGGTGGAAATATTGCTGTCATACATATACAATGGGGACTTACACTATTCTGGGATACATCTGCGCTTCATGGTACACAGTGAGGGGGATCTCCCCTTTAGTCACACACTGGGTGTATGGTAAAGAAATCATGTAAAAGAATTAAAGAGCCAAACAAATGATAGCATAACTGTTGAAAATCAGTTAGGAAGGGGCCGGTGACTGAATAAGCACACGAGTACCAGTCATACAGATATTTGCCGCCACCTAGAATAAACACCACGGGTAAAATACCCCCAAACAAATTAATGTCGCGAGATCCTTATGTGCAGTTAGACTTAAAAGAGTACTTGTTGCATAATTCAAGGTCAAAGTAATAATCTCTCAAAATGTCTAGCATATGTTGACATCTATACTAATATAATAAAGAGAGAGCCCAAACCTTTAAGGCGGGTAATCTCAGGAACCACAGCACCAATCACAACACCCAATACAGCATTGGAAAGGACAGTTGCAGCAGATGGACAAAGGCTATACAAGTGGCCACCATATACATTACAAAGGTAAAACAACCTTAGGGGTAAAGTAGTCCCTTGTGGGCGTGGGCGTTGTGCTGTCAGCGTTGGGTGTGGCAAAAAAACCTTCACAGGACTCCCTTGTGGGTGTGGGCATTGTGAGAGGGGCGTGGGCAAACAGCAAACACCAATAGGCGTGGCATTCATGGGGCGCGGGGCGCGCCATTCCCCGTCATTACTGGTAAAAGCGAAAACGGTATTGTAAACAAAACCTTCGCATTACTCCGTTGTGGGCCTGGCCATTGTCAGAGGTGCGTGGCAAAACCTGAATGGGCGCTGCATTCATGGGGCGCGCCTCCTGGACGTTGTCAAAGGGGCGTGGCCAAACACCAATGGGCAAGGCTTCACGGGCCGCGGCATAGCTACGGTGCTCACGCGGGGGCTCAAGCCACTCAGCCTAACAGCAGGGATCACAAAGCTTTGCATACTGCTCCGGTGCTCAGGCGGGGGCTCAAGCACCAACTTCAGTAAACAGGTACATAACGACGTGTAAACTCAATGATACATAACGCTCCGAAATAATCTTACATTTTGTGATACTTACCTAATGCTGCTAACCTCACGGTTTACTTTTTTCCAATTACTAAAATGAAAAGGCTTTCAGAGGTACCGTTGCTCACACTTTCATTATAAATCACGTATGTCACAGGGAGCGGATTGTAAGTGATGTGCCACACATTCTATTTCTGCCCCGGACAACGTCGGGACGGGCTGCTAGTACACAAATATTTTGCTTCGTGTACAAGCATCACAATGGGCAAACAGAAAAATCAGACAAATAGACAGACGCCATACATATTAGGGGGCAGATTTACAAGAAAGTGACGCATCTGTAGAGACACGTCACTTTCCCTGCGCCACCCTGAGAAACCCATGCACCTCCATCAATGTGCTGTATTTACAATACAGCGCACCATGGTGCAAGGATTGACAGATTCATCAGAAATTCTGACACAACTGTTTGCGCAAAAGTCACGCATTTCTGGAGTCATGTCGCAAACACAACTCAACTCCAGCAATGCATGGTGAGGCCTATTGTCATTGTGCTGCGTCACTCCTTACGCCTGCTCCAAGCAGGCGTAAGGTTTTGATGCAGCGGCTTTCTAGAAGTAGCACAGTGAAATCTAGTAGATTCCACTGCGTCACTTCTACAAGGCTTTTTTGCGTGGGAACGCCCACCCTGCATACATTATACCTGACGTAGGTATAATGTGACGCAGAGCTTTACAACGTGACACATCACCCTAGATGCACCACATTGTAAATGGGCCACATTTTTACATGCCAATGCATCACAAAAACTGATGCAACGGCTTTGCAAAAATTGAAAATCTACCCGTAGGTGTTTGATGAGTATAGTGACCTCTTGTCCAAAGGGCTGTAGTTGGATCCACGCCACTCCACTCCACTCCACTCTACTCTATTCTCCTCTATGCCACAAACGTTTAGCCATGCTGAACAGCAGCCACGCTGCTGTGCAACAAGGATAGTAGACATTGGCAAAACCAATAGCTCCCACATAAGCAAGGCCCATGCTTGGTTCTTGTGCTTCACTGGAAAATGCAGTGAATCTAACAAAATTGATACTAGGCACTGATTAAATTAGAGGTGACCGGCCCCCCATACCATATTCCTCATACCAAACTTTCACTTACATTGGCTGAATTGGAAATAACGCGCAGTAACCTTTTTGTAGCAACATTTAATGTACAGCATTTATTTCCAGCAACAAAAAGATGCAAACAGAGGCCCTCATTTATGAAAACTGTTGCATCACTGCCTGAAAACAGCGATGCAACAGTTTTCACTGCGCCCTCCTTGCGACACCATGGATGCGCCGTATTTAATTTACGATGCTCCTTGTCGCAAGGATTGACAGATACGTCAGGAATCTTGACGTATCTGTCGGGGTAAAACTGACGCATTGCTGGAGTTCTGTCTGAAGCGTGACGCACCTCCAGCAATGCAGGGGGGAGAGCTATGATTATAGCACTGCGTCACCGTTACACCTGCCATGAGGCAGGCATAGGGATTTGATGCAGTGGCGTCCTAGAAGTAGTGCAGGGAAATCTGATAGATTTCACGGAACCACTTCTATGAGGCTTTCTTGCGTCAGAACGCCCACCCTGCATACATTATACCTGATGCAGGAATAATGTGGCGCAGGGGTTTACAAAGTGACACATCTACCTAGATGCGCCACTTTGTAAATATGGCGCAACATGGCGCATTCTTTAACCTGCCGCTGAATCACAAAAAGTGGCGCAACGGCGGTGCAAAAGTGTCGCAAGGCCTCATAAATAAAGCCCAGAGTTTCCAAACCTCACAGCACGATTTGTTGATGTATTGGACATTCAAGTTTAATATAATAAGGAACGAAGTAGCCCAGTCAAAGTGCAAGGTACAACCCGTGCAGGTGCCTAATTCACTTTTTATACCCGCAAATCGTGGAAACTCACAATCATTCAATAAATAAATACATTTAGACTTACAAAAAGCCATTTGCGCCCCTGTATCTAAACCAGAATCGCAGATGGCATACCCACCCCCACGGGACAGTGCAATCACCGGAGTGATGTTATTGCACTGACTCAGCCACACAAACTGAATCAGCGCCTATTTCTGCAATTTCCTTTTCTTTTTAATTGACTAATGGAAGACTCGGAGACATTCATCGGCGCTGTGCGCGCGCCCAACAATTAGCACTGCAGCCTGCAATTACATAAATACCAATATTGACATGGTGTCAGAAAATAGCTTTTCTGCCAAAATCAAATGTTCTGCCCTAATAAAAACGCAGTTTCTAAAAACCATGTTTTTATGAAGCAAGACCTGTGTCGGAAAATATGAATGTTTTCTGAGCATTTATGGTGAATGTGATGGCATTTCACACTGCCAAGAAATACATCATTTTAGGAGGTGCTTGAGAACATGCAGCAGCTGTTCCATTAGATGCAATCACCCCCCTCTCATCACTCAAGAATTCTGTAACGCCTTGCCCTCCCTCTGGAAGTGAGACCTCCACCAGTGTGCCCATATAGGCACTCTCGAGCTCTGTCGCTGAACTTGAGACATTTCAAATTAAACTGTTTCTTCATTTTTTTCACCCACTTAACCATTGACCACATGAACCTAAAAAAAAAACAAAAAAACTTTGTACTTATATAGTGCACACCTACCCAGACGTTTCTCAGCGCTGTACTCATACCGCTGTAGGAACCCTTCCTGGTTTTCCCCTGTGAAATGTCCACTCCTGAGCACCCCCATGGTGAAACCAGGCATCCCAGCGCTGTTGGGGCCGTTGTGGAGATTAAGCAAGCTATTGCCCAGAGTTGCAGCGTGGGACCCATGATTAGAATAGGCACTGAGGCGAGAATGTAAACTCCAAGGAAATTTGAGCCCGAGACCCGCCGAGGCTGGAATCGAACTCTGGTCCCAGGCCAGAGTTCTGCATCAAGGTCTGCCGCTCTAAACATTGAGCCACACTTCTCCACTCCAGTCCTTAATTTGAACAGGTGCTGGATAGGTATTTATTTCAACTCACTGGCACTTATTTATGACAGTACCTCGCATGGTGGCCTGTCTGACTTTTTTTAGCAGAGATCATCAACAAAGTGTTCAATATACTTTAAAAACACATTATACAACCCGTGGGTTCAGGTTTATTTGTACAGATTAAGGTGACCTGGGTTACTCCATAATGCCACACTTTATTTGTGTGATAATATTTGGCATTGCTGGCGGCACAGTGGGTAGTGTGGACCGCTGTGGCCTCCTCAGAAATACATTGGGCCTTGGCATTTACATTCTTACAAATGAAGTACTGTTAACTTCAGAGGCTATCTATCTCCAGGACAATCTTAGCTGAGTGGTACTGAATTCCACTCCATGTTCTGCAACAAGCTATGGGTTTTGAGGCAGGCTTAAAATGGAGGTTCTGAAATATTAGACCTTTTTCAGTCTTTGGGTCGCAAGCCTATTTTTGATAGGTCACGAAAGTCCAAACAATAAACTAAGATGCCGTTAAAGTCTGCATTTATCTTATCGCATTTGCTGTAGGTTTAACGACAGAGGTCAAATGTCAGTCGACGCCTTCTATGAAATGGTTTTGCTTGTTGTTTTAAATGGGGATTGGTGTTCACAAGCTTCTCTCACTTTGCAGTTGATAGAGCGTGCAGGTCACCCGACTACAAATTTACCAATACTCACCTGGGCCCATATTTTAATTTTCCACATTTACTTAATCAGGTAACCCACACTCTACTACCAGTCTATTTTATTTTCACTAATTCCTATACCATTGACTTACCAATCATTGTCACTGGTACCTATGACCACATGGATCAGGGAGTTAGTTGTAAAGAAGGCAGTTAAAATACAATAATATTTGCACTTATATAATAACCACAGACTCGGGGAAGGTTTAAACTCGTTATCTAATCATCATCAAAAGTCATAATCCATAGATTGAAAGTAATTAGACTATCAATAACCAAGATTAGAAACAGTGTGTAACTATGCAAAAGATATATTATGCCAACCATTTAGCAATTTTGAAATAAAAGGAAGGAAAACAAGGAACATGCTATTTTTTAACACAAACTTTCACCACTTGACTAAAGGAGGGTAAAGAAAAGGAACATACTAAACCAACAGCTTTCGCAATTCTCAACGGTTGGGAAAAGAACACAATATGCAATATCGAAACTCAATTTTTGCACATAACTATAGGGATGGTAAAAATGGAACACGCTATAAATTCAGATAATCAAGCTTAACTCCTTAAAGGGAGGGTAAAGAGAAGGAACAATTATGCAATCATAATAATAACGTTACAGCATTCAACTAAAAGGTGGGTAAGAAAATGGAACACGCTAATAAGCAGCAAAACATGAATTTATCATTTACTAAGGAAAGGGTAAGAAAAGAAACATATGCGATCAAAGCATTAGCAATTTAGGGAGGGTAGAGAAAAGGACGCAAATTATATTGACAATTTCCCCACAGATTTATATTTACCTAGAATGGTATGAAGACCAACCCTGGCCACGGGTCAGTTTGAAAAAGACAGAAAAACCCCAAAGATTTCAGTTGCCAGTAGGCCAGCAGGTGCAGATTGGAAAATCAGGACAGGATAAACCCAGATTTTGGATCAGGACCGGACCACCAAAAGTTAAGACCAGCACCCGCAGTTCGGTTGCCACGCCTGCGCTACTCCCTCTCTGCAAGGAATCAGCCAAAACCCTGAATGGGGTACAGCTTTCACCAGCAAAGTGCTTCGCCAGCACTTCAGCTTCCCAGAACCCCGATCCTGATTGGGTCAGTGAACCTCCCGACAGAGTGCTCTTAGTCACCTATTGATTGCGTTGGGTCAGTGACAGGTCAGCTATTCGGACAAGTCGGACAAATTAACTAACTAAGCCTACTCTAGTTATACTGTTTTTCAGGTCAGTGTACCACCCACAAATGTTGCAAGTGTAAGGATCCACAATTTTGATTGGACAAAGGAGGAGGAGAGGTCATCACATCACCAAAAAATTTAGACTTCAGTTTTGAATATTAATTTCTCCCGTTCCCGCCCTCATCAATTTCTTTCACATGACATCTGCATTTTCACCTAACAATGGTTGTTCTATTGACAAATACATTGTATGCAATTTAGCTTCTTCTAGAAGGGTCAGACGTGAGTTTCCCAGGCACATCTTGGCTGTGACTGCCTTCTGGCTCTGTTTCAATGATGCCAAAGGGTTCATCTTCTCGTTGCAGACTGTCATGCGCGGAAAGGACTTCCAAGATGGAGTAAAATGCACCTCCCAGGCCCAAAGATGGCGATACATAAAAAGTAAAGGAAACAATTTTAGAACACAGAATAAAATGAATACACTGTATACCATGAATCTCTACACTATACCCATTACTTTCTAATAAACTATAGCCTTAGGATTAGGCAGAACGAAATTTGGCAGAAAGCTATAACTTTACTCTGAAAGCATGTCTTTTGTGATTTAGTGTAAATCTATTCATTAGGGTTTGAGGAATAAGGGTGCAAAATATATGTATATTTCAGGCCACGGAGGTTCTGTGAACCCAAAAGATTAAATATGATTGGCTGTTATCAGCATCAACAAAGATGTTGTGGTAGCCATTTTAAGATTGTGGGACTTAGTCCCAGTGTCCTAAAAAAAATATTATAAAAAACACATATAGAGGGTAGGATAATCAACCTTGACCTCTCCCACCAAGTCCTGTTGGGACCCCGTGGGGCCCAAAAATGCATTTTATGTTTAATGGTACAGCAGATCTGCTACATGGTTTAAATGTTTTCATTTTGAAGGCCCTCGTGGTGGGCGAGGACATGGAGAGTAAGCGTCTTTACAAAAAATAAAAAAAGGGAGGGGTGCATGAGGCCCCCTACCTGAGCACTTCAATGGCCCCGGGGACCCAATCACCTGGAGCCCCCATCATCGTTTTTAAAGGAGGAGTGAGCCCTCCCTTCCAAAGCTAGTTAATGGTCCCAGGACCCCATCTCCCAGGGCCTCTGTAATTTTATATTTATTTTAAGGGATGCAGCCGAGCAATTGAATAGGCCTAGGGACCCTATCCCTCCGGCCTGCCACAGATTTATTTGGGATGGGGTACGTGGCGACCCCATCCCCAAACCATCTAAAGGCCTTGGGGACCCCATCCTTCGCATCCCACAGCAAGTGTTCTGGGGACCCTGGTCCCCAGGGCACTGTTGCTCCTCGCCTTCGGGAGAGGAGGCAGGGAGCACTTCAACTCTGCTGGGTGGGATCAATCTAGTCAAACTAGCGATGGGTGCTGGCAGGGGAGCGGGCAGTGGGGCCTGTGCCTCACCTGCAGCCCTCAATGGAAGAAAATGTTGTGGGAGCCCCCGGTGGGAGCGGGGCATTCATCAAAAAAAGGAAGGACAGCTCCCGCCACACCTGTGATGGGTGCTGGCAGCGGAGCCGGTGGGGCCACGGGCATCTCCCCACGACTCCCACACCTTGAACAGCTGTGAATGCTCAGCATCCAATCCCAAAAACATTTAAGGAAATGTGGCCAGCTCCTGTGTGGCTCTATACAATAGGGACTGCGTGCAGGAAGCAGACGGGGCCACAAGGACCCTGGGTGCCTCCCACAGCCCCCACCAAACAAAAACATGCTGTAGGTGTCCCAGGTAGGACCGCGACACCCACATAACAACATGAAAAACAGAAACAATACGGGAAAGGATAATAAATAAATGGCTGGAGCTGCTCATTTATTATTCACTTTTCCTGGTGAGGAGCGCCCCATAGTGCCCTTCATGGGCGAATTAAAATGTATTGGGGTTATTAGTGGTGCCCCAATCAGGGCAGGGGCACCACAAGTTTATATTAGTGCCTTGTAGAGTGTAAAAGAAAGAGTCTAACACATGTTTATTATTAATTAATATTGTTTTGATTCCAAATGGTTTCTAACATGTCAATGTTGTTTTATTAAGGTGGTGATCTTTTGATAAAACCAATAGGTCCACTCTATATATATCGATGTCCCGACTCCTTGACAAAGCCAATAGGCCTGCTTTTATATATTGATGATCTGACTCTGACAATACCAATAGGTTAGCTTTTATAAATTAAGGTGCCTTTACATAAAAAATTAAAACAATAGACATTCATTTAAAAACAAAAAACAAGTTGACAGGTATAGTTAGGTATTATAAATAGAAAACCTTAGAAAGTCATTGGAAAAAACAAAGGTTAAAGTGACTGTATAGTTAGGTGGAAATGTCCTTTACAACTAAACATTTTAAACTAAAAAAAAAACACTGATATTTACCAGTTATAGTTAACTGAAGTAACAATAACTCACACCATGAAGCAGTTATAACTCGCACCCTCGCCATGCACTGCTTATACCCTTGCATATTATATTACTCAAAAAGCGTTTGATGACAGCGTTGATAACATCACTCATGACATCTGAAATTATATTATTTATGATAACATTGTGCATAGCAGGTGTGTGAGATAGTTACTTCATGTCTCGAGTTATCATGCATCTGACTATATGGCAGGCCAAACAGAGGTCTTGCAAACAGTCCTATGATGCCTATCCCCCTCCCCCCACGGCTGCCGGATTATTTCATCCCCCCCCCGTCCTCTCCCCCTTTGTTCTGTGGTGGGTCCTGCTTTGTGTGGGTATGTTTAAAAGTTCTACAATTCCATGTGGAATCAACATGAGCCTGAATGTTGAGTAAGAAAGATTCCTGTGTTGGTGTTTGCTGTCGGTTAGGTTGGTGTTTGCTGCCTGTTAGGGTGGTGTTTGCTGCCGGTTTGGTGTTGTCTATAGACAGGGTTGGATTGGGATTAAAAATCGGCCCGGGCACGATAAAAAAAAGTGGCCCTCATTTGCATATTGCCTTTGCAAAACACTGCTTGGGGGCAGTTTTATTACAAAAAGGGGGGTAAAAAAAATGCACGAATTAACTTGCACTGGTGTAACACCTGAATACAACTGAGGCCACTTTTGCTCCGGCCCCCTGACCCCGCTCAAAATGGGCCAGCCCCAGCGGGAGAAAGGGAATGACATCTCTGCCCTTTGACAAAAGGGAAGTAATTGAGGCCCATCTGCCTTCAGGAAGGCCACTCAGCCCCCACTGGGCCGCTGGCGGCATCAAACACACCAGATTCCGCCAAAATCAGCCCCCAGGCTGCCCAAAATAGCAGCCCACAGCTGGAACTGGACACTGGCCCCTCGGGCATTGCCCGAGTGCCCGCGTTACCAATCCGACGCTGTCTATAGACCTACCTATTTTCTATGGAATAATGCACCATGTTATACTAGATGTGCTTGCAGTGCTTCCTTTCTTCCTCTTAATGTGTTAGCACTCTAAAGTGTTATGAGAGCTGTAAAAATAATAATAAGTCCCACCCACTCCTCTTGTCATTGTGATTGTTAACGTAGACACACACACACACATCCTCCTTGAAGCGAACAGGAAACATTCCCTCGCCACACAGCCGCCTGGCAACCCTTTTATCACAGGGACATCTTCCCAGAACTAAGAACAAGCAGGGTCTGTGGGTGAGGCTTTTTTTGTTTGCGGATTGATATAGTGCGAACTTGACCCGTAGGTATTGGAGCTCTTTACATGAGCACCGGTTACGTTACACAAGGACACATTCAATTTTTTGGTAGGCACAGGAAGATTAGGTGATTTGCCCAGAATCACAGGATGTGGAGTCGACCCCAAGGCTCCAACCTTGGTTTACCAGCTCCAAAGTTGTCAATCTAGCCGTCAGACCACATCCTCTCCCAAAAGCTTGCAAAGAATGACTCGGGCGCGGTGTAGTGCCTACTTACTATTAGATTGCTGCCAGGGTTGGAGTGGTAATTTGACCACTCTGGTATTTCCAAGGTTGGTTGCGGGCTTTGAGGGGTCCTTTCAGAGCTGGATGTGTGTCAATCAGCCGCGGTCGGTAGTGGGTGTACCTGCAGGGCGGTGGCGTGGGGAGGGGCAGGATGGGGGTAGTAATCTATGGATTACGGAGCTTTACAGGTAAGTAAACATATAAATAAATAAAAAGAATTTTGTTGCGTGCACTGCATCCCTAAATGCGATGCAGTGCACGCAACGAAATTCGTTTTATTTATTTATGTTTACTTACCTGTAAAGCTCCTAATCCATAGATTACTAACCCCCACCCCCTCCCTGCCCCTCCCACTCCCCGCGTCACTGCCCTGCAGGTACACACTACCGACCGTGGCTGGTATGCTCATATATATACTGGCAAGTATGCCTCCTTGTCCTATTGTACAGACAGCTTCATTCAGTGTTGGTTTGAATCTTTTGCCAGGGCTTATTTTTTGGTTCCAGTCAGTCCACCCTGATGGCTGCTGCGTCACAAACTAAGCACGTGGCTGTGTTGCTTACTTACTTCCCGCGCCGGTGAACAGGGGCCTCGGTGTTGCCTCAGGGGGCAGCTCCTGCCACCATCCTTCAGAACTATTTCTCCGGAAAAAGAGACAAAACGAAGGAAGATGTGTCAACCCTGGCGCGGGTGAGTCAAACAGAAATAAACTGTCCATAGCAAATTATCAATCGGATCCCCAGCCAGCCTGGAGGCTGTGGTGTTTGTTTTTGGTCTGGCTTGGCAGGCCTCACAGGGCTCATTTCCTGCCCGGGTCCTCCAATAAAGAGCGCGTCATAGTGCGCTCTTAAAGGGCTCAGCGGGAAAGCCACAAACTGCAAATAAGGGGCTTCAAAAGGCGCTTTATGGTTTCTTATAAAATGAGATCTGTCCTTGATGGACTTAATGCTTCAACGTCTGCCCCCGGCCCTAAGTCGGACAACCCATTTTCGCAGAAAAATAGTCTCAAAGAAGTTCTCTTAGGTGGGAATGTCACTTGTATATCGTCATACTGTGTCTTTCTTCCTGGCCTGTGGAAGCTCTGTAGAAGCAAAGACCCCGTGAGCAAGGCTGGTCGGCGATCTACAGGATAAACTGTACGCTTTTTGCAATATATACTGACTGGCTCTATCTGTTTTATTCCCAGAATACCTGAAAAGAAAGGAGCGCATCTTGGACACACACACCACCGCCGCGTGCATCTCGTGTGCCCTTTCACCTGCCTGCAGCAAACACGCTGACCTTGACCTTACCTGTGCACGCTTCAAGGTTTAAAACGTCTAGGATTTAAGACTCAGAAAACTGAAGAGACACAAAAAGCAGAGGAAAGAAAGATCTGGTTCATCAAAGGGTATTGCAGTCTGAGGGGCAGATTTACAAACTGGCGCACTTGTGCGCCGCAGCTCCTCCACCATGGGGCAAAAACAGCACAGATGTGTCACGCATCGGTGCCGTAAAAGCAGCGCATTGCTGGAGTTGCGACGCAGCTCCAGCAATGCTCTGGGGGTCTCTATCTCCACAATGCTGTGTCAATCCTTACGCCTGCTTCAAGCAGGCGCAGTGGGGTTTTGACGCAGCAAGGGCCCAAAAGTGACTGTGTGAAATCTTGTATATTTCACTCAGCCACTTTTGGGAGGCGTTCCTGTGCCGGTACAAGCCTCCCCACCCCCAGTGATGTATCGCCTCCTTCTGGCGCAGGGCTTTACAACGTGACGCATCTGGGAGATGCGTCACGTTGTAAATACCCCGCACCATGGCGCATCTTTTGCGCCGCCGCTGCATCACAAAAGTGACACAAAGGCCGCGTAAAAGAGGCGCAAGGGGCTTGTAAATCTGCCCCTTAATCTTTAAACTGTTCTACAATGAGTTATAATTTCAAACAGTGGTGAGATAGGCTCCAATGCGCAACACCACCAAAAACAATGCAGATGTAACATTATTATTCAAGGTCGGCCCTTAGGGCCATGTGTACAAAGCATTTTTAGGGTCTGAAACGGCCCCTTTCGTGACCACGAAAATGCTTTTCTAAGTTAACAAAAGCACAAATTTAACAGGATGAGGCATTTTAAAGACCTCACTTCCAAATACAGAATTGCAGTGGTATGTACGACAGTCGCAGCAGGGTGTAAACAAAGAAGGTGGGCGGGGGTTAAAAAATAAATAGCACTTACCTTACAAAGCCGCCGACTCTCCTTCATCATCATCTTCTGCTTGGTGCGGCCAGAACACAAAGCACAAACAGGCTCCCCTAAGCCAATCACAATGCGCGTTGTGATTGGTCTGAGCGCCGTGGTCCAGCGCTCAGACAGGCAGTGGGTGCCTGCGCATTTTCCCAACCAGGCTGTGCATTACAGCCTCGTGGGGTACATGTTATGTGCGCATGCCAGTCCGGCCGGCCCAATAGACGCAAACCATTATGCGCATTTAGTGCAATATTTCCTCCACCCCCTTCTGGCTGCGTAGACAGCCAAGCCCCACCCTGCCCCAAAACCTGCTAGCCTGAAAAATAAAATGATAACAACATCCTGTTATTTTTTCTTCTTTGCTCCGCTAAAAGCTTTCGGGTGACGCTCATCCGCCTTAGCGGTGGAGCCGGCACTGATAGACTAATGTTTTGCAACCGAATTACAATTATATTTACCACTCGCAAATGGGAAAGGGGTCCCCCAAGAGACCCCTTCATCTTTGTTTTTTTTTTATATATATATTTTTATTATTTTAAACACAAGAGATGTAATACACATATCGGGTGCCAGTAAACGAAACACATTACAGCTGGGGATGGGCGAGTGAAGTAAAGAAACACCATACAGTCATGAGTGGCAGAATGATCGATACCAGCGGATGGCTGGAGCAAAACAAGTAAACGTCAATGACCGCAGGCCTCCCCCCACCCCATCCACCAAAAATACAGGATTTACGAAGCATACAAGTGACACCCAGATACGATAAAAACAGGAGAATATGCCACAGTTCTTGTGAGAGAAGGGAAAAGGGAATAGAAAGGTCATAGAAAATAACAAAGGAAAAATAATAAACCCCCCCACAACCCCCCACCCTACACCCCTGCCGATGGCTACGACCTAACCCCACTAGCAGTGTGCCTGTCGCCCCCTAAACTACACCCCAAGGATGGGGAAAAAGGTGGGGGAAGAGAATGTACAACACGATACGAGCTCCCGGACTCTCATCCCCCCGCCAAAAGCAGACACCCCCTACCGTCAGAAAAGCAAAGCAGAGCAAATCAAGAAATAGCCTGTAGGGGAGCCGCAAACAGAGGGAAGAGAACATCCCGTCCGACCCCAATCAACAGAGATAGCAGACCCCGTCCAGATACATTAGAAGACAATAACCAGACTATTCAGATACACAGCCGGCCCCGCTCCCATAGATACAACCCAGCCAAAAACTAAAGAAAACATTGCATCGAAGTTCAATCAAGTTCAGCCCAAACCCTCACGGTCAAAAACAAAAATTCCCCCCAGCACAAACAAGTCGCCATGATTCTCCACGTTGGATACACCCAATCGGACCGCCATCACAACAAGAATGCCAAAAAACAGGAGAATGTCAAAGTTAATGCGAGGAGAGGGAAAGCAGGATAAACGTACACAGAGATCAAAAGTCAGAGCAAGTCCACTGCCCATCAGCGAAAAAGTGTCCAAGCGGTGTCGATCGCTCACAGAGAGAGGCGAGGGTCGAATTTGACAGTCGTGGGAGGAGGCATACTTTCTCAGAGGGGTAGTCACAGCCATCTCGGGTGGTATCGATTCAGGGCTGAACACACATCCAGTCGTTTCGGCCTCGATCGCCGCCATCTTAGGGTTGCTGGGAGATTCCAAATGAATAACCCGCTCGGGGTCCTCGGCGCCAATCAAGACGGTATCCGCGGGTGGAGTAGCTCGACTTTCTAACAACAAAGGGTCGGAATACGGTCTAGGACTAACACAGTCAACAGTGACAATCATCCCCTGGATGGCGGCGGCGACCCGTTCGTGAAGCGGCAAAATGGCGGCCATTACAGTGCGTAGCGACGGTGTAGTTTCAGACCGCTCCATAGCCCCTCAATGAGCGACCGGGCGGGTATCCAAACCCCAGAGGTCGACTTCTCCGGGGCACAGGGCAGAAGCAATGTAAAGTCCACTGTAAAACACTTCCACAGCACGAGAGGCACACAGTCGCCGCCCACGAGGAATCTAGCCCAGAGAACCACCGGGAGCTCAACGGGGTCTCCGGGAAAAGAATCCTCGAACAAATACTCGATAATAACGGGCCACCGTAGTTGCAGGGTAGTGCCGTCACCGGAGCGCCATCCAAGAAGGGAAAAGAAACAAAGCCACTTCGGGAGACCGGATCAACCCACTTTCCACAGCCGATGTTGTTCGACTCCAACCCGGCCAAGTTGAAACTCGAGGCCCCGGCGTCAAGCCTGGGGCAGGCCAAAAATGACGCACAGCATATCTCCGCCTTCCGAGCCGCCAGAAATTTCGGGGTTGCACCTTTCGAATCAGGCGCAATTCACCAGCACGGGAGTCCGGCGGGAAGTCAGAATAGTGCACAGGATTTATGAGCTTCTGGCGGAGGTCGACGGAGCCGGGAGCTTATGCGGCCATCTTGGTTACGAGCGTAGCTCCTCCCCCTTCTCCTTTGTTAATGTTTAAAAAAAATATTTTTTAAGAGCAGGCAGTGATCCCACTGCCTACTCTTAAGAAATGTTACTTAAACTTTTCAATGTATTTTTTTGAAACTGCATAGTGTTTTCCTTTAAGGAAAACGGGCGTATTAAAAAAAAGAATTTGCTTTATCAAAAAGCAATCACAGACATAGTGGTCTGCTGATGCCAGCAGGCCACCATCCCTGTGATGGCTGCAATTCCTAATTTGTTACAAACTGCGACCTACTTTGTTAATATTTATGTGGTAGGTCGATTTAAGAGCCACTATGAATCGCTATTTAAAACTTGTACGTTAGGAATCGCAATTTCCTAATAGCAATTCGATAAGAATTGCAATTAGGAAATCGCAATCCTTAAATTCTGTACATATGGCCCATTCTGATAGAGACACTTCATGAATGGAACATGAGGCCATATGTACAAAGCATTTTCGTTATTGGAAATGACCTAATTTGGCCGTTTCCAATTGCAAAAATGTTTTCACATATGTTCAAAGTGAAAATTGCGATTCACTAACATGTTAGTGAATCACAAATTGTGTTTGCGATTTGGTCTTTGGAAGGGGCGTGTTTAGGGCATCCCTTCCAAATATCGAATCTGCACAGGATGTATTGATGTTTTGCGACCGAATTCCGATCCAAAACTTTAATACTTTACCAACTCTTTGACGGAAGTGGTAGCCCATTCACAAATGGGAAAAGGTGCCAATGGGACTCCTTCCCCTTTGAAAATGGAAAAAAAAAAATGTTTTAAGAGCAGGCAGTTATCCCAAGGACCACTGCCTTCTCATAAAAGATGAAACTTCAAAGTTTCATTTTCTTTTAAAGGAAAACAGGCTGCATTTAAAAAAATAGCTTTATTAACAAGCATTATCAAAGTCAATAGGTTTTGCCTATGCAAGATCTATTGGTCTTGTCAATTTTTTTAAAATGTTGCACACAGCAGTATGAGCTGCTGTGCAACATGGCTTAAAGGAAAAAAAGCACTATGGCATGGTCAATGCTTGCCATGTCATAGAGCTTTTTTTTTCTTTAAGATACCTAATTGCACAAGAGCACACAGTACATTTACAGGGCGGGTGGGAGTGCATATGTGGAAAAGAAACCAATGAGGGCGGCTGGGTGTAACAGAGAGAACATACGGACAGGGGGTGGGTTATTGGGTTATGGAAAGCAAGCAGTGAAGGGAAAAGCAGTGACGAGGGAGATCTGTGGACCCGTGCATTTAGGTAATCTGTATAATCCGTAACAAACCCTACCCTTTACATTCATGCTTGTAAAAAACTGTTTAACCCCTTTGCTGTGGGGGTAATTCCCCCGCTGTGCTGGGGGGGAGGGGGACGCGCACAGCGCCCGCATTCTCATGACAAGCTCAGCTCGTCACAGGTGCACCGGCTCCGTGGAACGCTCAGCACAGCAGGGGAATTCTCCCCGCACCTGAGCGTTCCACGGCTCATGACGAGCTGAGCTCGTCATGAGCATGGAAAAGATTAATAATAAAAGCTGTGACTGAAAACAAACAAAAAGCTGCATAACTAAATACGTAATTTTGTTTACGTTAACCAGCGCCGCCATCTTTGCTAGGCCCCGAAAACTACTGCATGAAAACGCAGCTTGTGATTCATTGGACGCCGGCGCGATGAGAAAGGACGCGATATGAAACGCTGCCAAAGCGAAGACATGATGCCAGGCTAAGTGGGTCAGGACGTGGCATGGCATACAAAAGGAATATTTTCCAATTTGCAAATAAGCATATCACATACTGTGCTTCAATATGGTGCCATGGAGACTTCGACAACGATGAGCTTAGATAACGTCCAACCCAGTGCTTGAAATGGAAAAATGGAAGTGCAGGTACTCTGTGCCAGAGTACCTGCTTGCTTCTTAGAAGTTCCAGAACTCTTCAATCAAAGGTATTGCATTTCTCTTGAGAAGTGCCTGTACTCTCTTCCTCCAAATAAAAAAGTGCTGGTACTACCGGACAGTGCCGGCCCATTTAAAGCGCTAGTCCAACCCATAACTAAACAATGGCAATCACTGAATTACTTTTGGCTACATACATACTTTGAAAGGGGTTGATCTAAAAATGTTGTGCCGGGATGCCTTTGATCGAAAGAGTTACATTGTGCAATAGTGTCAGCATTTCACGTCACCTAAACAAAAAACTAAATGAAGTACTTACTAATTATGAGGGAGAAAACGCTTTTGTTGATGGCGAAGCAGGCCATAGATGTTTTCCAAGTAAATAATGGTCTAATGCATGAAGTCATTTTTTTAGTTATATATTTATAATGATGCAAAAGGTGCGCTCTTTAAAACCACATAAAAAGCTTTTCTGAGAGAAACGGCCTGCAGAGGCACTCGTAAGGACTGCTCGTTCGGAAATGCAAAAATAAGTACCTTCACAGTGAAATAGCCTGTGGAAGGACCCTGGCCAATAACTAGTGGCCCATGACCAGAAGCTGTACTTGGTCCAAGCTCTACGCCAGGCAAGGACAACAAAGCAAGAACGGAAGTGAAAGTGGATGATGAGGAGACGACGTGTTGGCTAATCAGAAGCATGCAAATTAGAGCGACATTGGAATAAACCAATAGTAAATTCCGGTAAGGAAGGGGCAGGTTCTAAGTCCCTTATAAGATTTTTCTATTTTTACTTACAAAAGACTTTGCAAGCACAGCGCAATGCTCTGCAGGCAAAACCTATAAAGCAATCCCAGACATGGCGGTCTGCTGAACCCAGCAGGCCACCATTCTTGTGATGCCTTTAATTCCTAATGGGTTACAAACTCCAACCAACCTCATTAATATTTATAAGGTAGGTGGATTTGCGACCCACTAGGAATCGCTATTTAAAGTTTTCTTACATCTGGAATTGTGAATTCCTAATTGCGTTTCAGATAGAATGGCAATTAGGAAACAACATTTGTAACTTTTGATAAATGTGGCTCCATAATCTTTTCAGGTCACAGTTGAGGCACTTAGAGTTGACACCAGAGAAAAAGCAAATCCCAAAGTGTTTTTGACATTTGAATGAGGAAACCGTGAGGATCCCACTAGTAATCTGAGAAATACTTGTATGCATAGCAGACCAAAGGAAGGCTTGGGGTGGGGGAATAATTGTGCACACTGTGAAGCTCTGAAGCCCATGATAAAGGCCAACTTGTTGCATTTCTTTGTAAATTTGAGACTGGCTGTGGCAAGAGCACATTTGCAGTGAGAGGTTTTACTTTTTTGGATTAACTCATCTGGCACTGCCGGGAAGGTCATAGAACATATCTGTTCTCAAGCTATATCTATATTTTGGAAAGTCTTTTTTTAGGCAATGAGGCAGAAATTGCAGACATTGCCTCTGAGCGTGAGTGGACCCACCGTCTTCCAGTGCTCCGTTCTCGCAGGCCAGCTGGAAAGCGTTTTGTGGGGATATGAACACAAAAGCTGTGTTGATTGAAATGGCCATAACAGTTTCATGAGGTCACCCAGGGAGGAACCTTTAATTACTTGGAGTGCAATGCAAATGGATGTGAAGCTGACAGGTGGCACTCGAACACTGATGGACAGTGGGTGTGGTGGGCAGTGTTTAATTTGAGCCTGTGGTCGGCACCGGCACTTAATTGTCAACACCTGCGAATATGATGGGTAGCCACATGGTGGCACTGTTTATTTAATTTAGAGACAAGCACAGGGACATTTATTTGTCACTCAATATATCTTCATAATAACCAATTCCTGCCCCCAAGCCATTCTTATAACTACGGGGACTTGGAATACTCTGAATTGTCACACTTGAAGGAGTGGAATAGTTAGTGACTGTGTTGGTACTGTCATTGGAAGTGCTGATAGGGGCAATGGGTGGTGCAAGCTGCAGTGGCCTCCTGATAAGCGCCTGGAACTTATTTTTTCCAGAAATTAAGCACTTGTGGTGGGAGGGGGGAATAAAGGTGGCTGAGGGTAGGACCAATGAATATCTGCTAGTCCAGATTTCTTCCTGCCTGTGCCTATCGGAAATCTTTCTAGTCAAGATTGTCGGCTAACACAACCACGAAACCTTTAAATTGGTTCCTCAACATCCGTTGACAAAATATGTCAATAGTGAAAAAAAATTCAGGATGAGATCTTGCCCCCCCAAAATTGACTTCAATACCCTATTAAGACCCTGGGGGAAGGGGTGTTGGAGTGAATAAATGCTTTAAAACCCAAGGAGAGTGCCACGTACTTTCATTTTTGATGACAAGTACTTCGCAAGACTAGTCCTGTCTCGCCATGAGCACCAGCTGATTTGAGCGTCTCGCGAAGGACTGTTTTGTTGAACTATATATATATATATATATATATATATATATATATATATATATATATATATATATATATATATATTCCTGCCTTCGGTTCTCCGTGCCTGGGAAATGCAGCGCTCGACGCTTGGTTCGTAATCCCTGCAGCGGAACCACGCTGCTTAAAATTATACACACAATCCTCCCTTTGCGGCGAGGAAAAATGGGACGAACTCCCGTACTCAATTACTTTTGCTGTTTTTTATTTATTTTTAAAGCCTTCAATTAGCATTATGCAGACAAGCACTGACCAACGCGTTTCGGGAGCACCTCTCCCTTGCTCACGATCACCTGATCACAGGAAGTTAGTCCTTTTTAAAGCCACATCATTTCATTTCCTGTTTCGTGTGTCCATTGTCTCTAGGCATTCTAATAAATTAATAAATGAGACTTTTGGAAGTGGATAAATCATAAAAAGAAAATGAATTGTTATAAAAAAGAAAATCCATTGAACTATGTCAAATAATAGGATCAATGTCGAAACTGGGACTAGTTTACATTAATATTATGAATTAAAGTAAGAGGTAACACCCAATTTTTTAATGAAAACTACAGCCTCCAGAATGCCTAGAGACAATGGACACACAAAACAGGAAATGAAATGATGTGGCTTTAAAAAGGACTAACTTCCTGTGATCAGGTGATCGTGAGCAAGGGAGAGGTGCTCCCGAAACGCGTTGGTCAGTGCTTGTCTGCATAATGCTAATTGAAGGCTTTAAAAATAAATAAAAAACAGCAAAAGTAATTGAGTACGGGAGTTCGTCCCATTTTTCCTTGCCGCAAAGGGAGGATTGTGTGTATAATATATATATATATATATATATATATAACGCTCAATTCTCCTGTAACTCCCCAGGAAAGACAGCACTCTAGAGCAGAGGTCTTCAAACTTTTTTGCTCATAGCCCCCCCTAGACAAAATGTTTTGAGGTCGGGCCCCCCTCCAAAATTTATTGCAAGGATTGGGGAGCAGGAGGGCATGGCTGTGCGCAGGGGGCAGGGCTTACAAGATGATTTCAGGAGAACTTTTTCTATAGCTTATAAACCGCACTAGCTATGAGATTTATAAAACAGCAAATACATCAAACAAACACATGTATTATCCCAAACATACTTATTCCCATAATTGGGGTGTTGTGAGCCCCTCACACTCTTGGACCCCAATGCAACTACACCTGCTGCACTAATAACTGCAGTCCTGAGTAGCAGGCTATCTCCTCTGCATCCTTTACCTCTTGCCCACCATGACGGACCATCACCTCGGTCCTATTGCTAGAAAGGAAATTAAGCTGCCAGGCCCTTTTTTTTTAAGGTACAAAGCCATAATTGTGATGCAGCAGGCCCCTTAAACCCCTGGGCCCCAGTCCTGCTTCATTTGCTTCCTTAATGATAACCAGCAGTGGCCACTTACACACCTGGCATCAGTTCCAGCTCCACTAGTCAATGGGCCTTTTATAAAAAAAAAGAGAGACCACGTATATTGTCCCCTTCTTTGGAGTATCTCTTTGAAGAAGATGTCTCTAGCCATTTGTAAACATAAAAATAAGTTCCCATACAGTGCTCCCTTCTTCTGGGCCTTCTCTTTGACAATACCTACGAATCTCAATCCTTTCCTCTGTCTCCTAGACCATTACTGATTAAAGTGAGGCCCCAGGGGTCGAAAGGATTAGGGATCTGCATCTGAATGCAACCGTGCTGGCCTTCTACCGGCCACCCCATGGACTCAGATTTAACACAAAAACTGCCCCTGAATGGTTAATGCTGACTTTGAGGAGCCTCTGCCTGAAAGTGAAAGGTGTGGTGGTAGTGCAGAAAGTTAAAGAAGAAACCCCCGTTAATTGATTAAGTCCCTTAAAGTCAGGGCCACTGGATTTATGGGTTTTTGCAGCAGCAGCGTTTTCCACATAATTATGAGTTGGCTACATAATCCATACTCTGCAGAATCCAACCAAAAAACTTGATTCTAGCTCAAACGGAACAAAAGTTACTTAAAACGTGGCAAAGTGTTCGGGAGCAGTGGAAGGACCTTTGCAAAGATTGACCGGTAATCTTGTAGTTGCTTATTGCTGTATTTGGGTGTTAAACTGGAACTAATGAGGTGAAATATTTCCCTTGACAGTGTTGCCATGAGTCAAAATGACAAAATAATGAAGTAATGCTAACCACATAACGTGCTGCATTGTTCTGTATAATTTACCTGTTCCTGCTGCATAATTTAGTCAAACCTGCGGCATAATGTGGTCCTCTCCTGATGAGTTATTGCAGCAGCTCTGCTCAAAAATTCTTGTTTGAAAAGATTTGAATTTCACACATTTCTAAACCCACCAATTCTCTCACCCCAATCCCTTGCTACCTTACTCTCAGCAGGAAACAAGCAGAAGTTACCCTGGTGTGCACCCAATATCAGTTGCAATGAAATACACTGGAGAGTGTGGTAAAACCAAGTACAATTCACACTTGCTGAGATTGCATTCAGGTGTGGCGCACTGTGAAAGGCCTAGTGTTATTAACAGTTGTAGAAGAGCACCCAGAAAAGGCAGTATTTAATTTTACAGAACACTGAATATAATATTGCTCTGTTTTGGTCATAAACGTAAAAAAAGAACGAAAAAAATTGACATAGTATAGACATGGATGATACAAGCAGCAAGAACATGGAAGTTTTGGCGTTTGAAGAAAGAAGAAAGCCGGTAAATATGTGATATTAGTTTTCTACCAACAAATTAGTATGGTGGATGCAGCTCAATTTACTCAAGTCAGTCGTTTTCCAGGTTAGTTTAATCACACTCCAATTATTCCACTGGTCAAATGTTTTCTGTCACGAATGGAAAACCTCTGGCACACGTTTCATTATTTTTGCCAATAATCAGAAAATAATATTTCTTTTATTTTGAAGAGCCCAAACAATGCTCACAAATGAGGGCAATGGGCTCCCAAACGAAGCGCAATGGCTAGAATATTCTTATGGAGTAACAATCTTCCAGACTGTCGCCAAATAACCATAGACACATTTGTTGAAAGTAAAACACTGTTTTTTGGTAGTTTTCAAAATGTGTTATTCACATACAACAACTGACTGTGGGCCTGCTCGTGCCCTCCAGTGCTGGCCCTCTGGAGTGAGACAGGACATGCAGACGAGGCCTCACAGTGGCCCTGGGACTCGATCTCACCGAGCTGCTAACTCGCAGAGCCTTTAAAACAATCGCTGATGACGTGCACTGGCAAGGCAGCTTGGACTTGCTGGTGAGTGCTCCTCTCACAACATGCAGAGAATAAATCTTCTCTAAACAGCTGCACCACATTTTGGGGGACCTATAAAGACTATTCGGCACTAAATAGCTGGTTTGGGAAGCACCCACAGAACAGACTTCGCCTCTGTGGCACCTTGTAATCTCAGACCCCTTTTAACTGCTACTACATACAGTCAATGAAAAAACATAGAACACACCGAGCGAACATTCTTTTACAGAGCGTGTTAACAAGTAGCAACACAAAAATGGCCTACACTGCAACAACTTGGAGGCTAGATCGGGCTTTTTAAAAAAATTTTAGGCACATTCTTTGACCCTGCCAGCACACTCCCTGACCCCCACCCCCACGCCACTGATCACAGTTCACACTTCTCGCCGAGTAAATGAAGACAGCCTGGAAATGCAGCAAATTAACATCGCTGCACTTCCAGACCATCTTCATTTACATGTACTTTCAGAGGCATTTGCGCCCCCCTGGGAACCCATCGGCGCCCCCCCCCCCAGGGGGGCGCGCCCCACAGTTTAAAGACATCTGCTCTAGAGGGTAGCAGGTTTCAACGGAGTATTTTAATCGATAAACAACAAACATGTTTTGGCGTTTAGCCTTCATCAGTGTCAATGACACTAGACTCATGCATACTAATAAAGCATTGACAATTTCATAAACACAAACAAGGGACTATACCCTCAGTAGTAAATAAGGCGCCATCTTGGAGTGTATTATTTATTTGGAAATTTTTAAAGCGCCTGGTGACGCCAGAAGGCGTGTCCCCGCGCTATGGTAAGTGAGCAGTTGCCATCCCCCCCTACCCAGGTGCTATCTGCTAAAAAGGTGAGTTTTTAATTTTTTCCTGAACAGGGCCTCAGATGGCTCAAGACGGAGGTCTAGGGGCAGGGCATTCCAGCACTTGGGCGCAAGGTACCTGAAGGACCTCCCTCCCATCCGTGCCTTCCTAACTCTGGGCACCACAAGTAGTCCCGTCCGAGAGGACCGTAGATCACGGGTGGGCTCATAGTGAGACACCAGACTCTGAAGTGGCCCAGGGGCTTTGCCACTCAAAATGCGATGGCACGTGGAGAGGGCCTTAAACTCAACTCTCTTCTCCATTGGAAGCCAGTGGAGAACTTGGAGAGCGGGCCTAGAGGGAGACCTTCTCGGGAGTCTTAGCACGAGCCTGGCTGCAGCATTTTGGAGCACCTGAAGGCACCCCATGACCTTGCCTGAAGCCCCCAGATAGAGCAGGTTACCATAGTCCAGGCGCGAGGTGACCAGGGCGTGCACCAGCGTCCTACGAGCCGAGAGGGGGAGCAGATCTAAAACCTTCCTCAGAGTTCTCAAGACACCGAAACACACCCCCGTCACCCGGCCAACCTGCGGGCCAAAGGCAAGGTCATTATCAAGCCACATGCCAAGATTCTTGGCCTCCAGGCTAGGTGTGGGGGCCTCACCCAGACAGGATGGCCACCACGCAGGCGACCACGCAGAAGGCCCGCCCCCCACCACGATCACCTCGGTCTTGCTGCCGTTTAGTTTTAAACAGTGTGCGGACATCCAGGCTGCAAGATCTTGCATGCAGTTCCTGAAGATGTCCGCCGCAAGGCCAGGGGAGCGAGATAGGGAGACGACCAACTGCGTGTCGTCGGCGTAGGACACAAGGTGTATTCCGTGGTCTTCCGCGATGGTTGCTAACGGGGAGACATAGATATTGAATAAAGTCGGGCTCAGGGACGAACCCTGTGGTACGCCCTGGCCCAACTCGATCTCCCTCGAATAGCACTCACCCATCCGGACTTGGAAGCACCTATCAGACAGGAAGGACTTAATCCAACCAAGTGCAGCACCTGTGACCCCTCCTTCACTCAGACACTGTAGCAAGATGGTATGTGCTACAGTGTCGAATGCTGCACTCAGGTCGAGTAGGATCAGGGCCATAGTCTGGCCCTCATCCACGCCCTGGCGGAGTGCCTCCACTGCCGCCAAAAGTGCAGATTCCGTTGAGTGGCGGGGACGGAAGCCAAATTGTGAATCGTGGAGTAGCGATGCCTCCTCCACGAACTGCATCAGTTGCATATTGGCAACTTTCTCCGCTATTTTGGCCATGTAAGGCAGAAGAGAAATGGGGCGGAGATTGTCGAATTTCTCAAAATTCACATTGGCCTTTTTTTGCAGGGGGAGGACAACCGCCCGTTTCCAGGCCTTGGGGACATTCTGGGACAGAAAAGAGGAATCAAGCAGGTTACGAACATAAGGTTCGAGAACCTGCAGGCTGCCCTTAAGCCGACTGGGGGTCGTTGGGTCTCTTGGGGAGCCAGATTTAATTGACCCGCAGATGCGAATCAGCTCTTCTGTGGGCGGGGTAAGGAAGGAGGTAAACTGTTGAGCTCCCATCTTTTCCACACCCTTCCCCCATATGGGAACGTTAGAAGCCTGTCGGGGAAAGGAATTGTAGAGGTGAGTGACTTTGTTAGTGAAAAACTCTGCGACACGGTTGCAGCCCTCCACCGTGCAGAGTTTCGGGGGGCATACAGCAGACTTGCCTATGGTGATGGATTTATAAATTAGAAAGAGTTCTTTGGTAGACTGCTCAGCTCCTTCAATCCTAGTGCAAAAGTACGCCGATTTGCCCTTCCGTAGTAATTTATGATAACTACGCCTTCGGCTAGTATACTCTGCTTTAGCGGAGGCATCATATGCCACTCTCCATAGCCTTTCCGCCCTTTTGCACGCAGCTTTTGCCACCCGCATTTCAGCATTAAACCAGAGGGCAGATCTCTTTGCTCGGCCCCCCGATATGGCCGCTCCAAGTGGAGCAACCAGATCCAAGGCCTCTGTAATGCGCTGGTCTAGGTTGGAATTGATCTCCGCCACACCTATTCCGCCAGGATGACCTTTGGCCGTGAGAGCCAAATTGAATGCGGATTGGGAAAATGCTGCCCATCTCCGTCTAGGATGATTATCAGCTGGATGGTCAATTGGAGCAGGTTCTTGATTCCCTATGGTAAAGGGAACAAGATGGTGGTCAGTCCATGGAATGGGGACCGGTGTGCATGCTTCCACTTGACTCCAATTAGCAAAAATTGGGTCAAGAAGATGACCCAGGTTATGGGTAGGATGCTGCACCTTCTGCTCAAATTGTAGATTTGCCATTGTAAGACAGAGGTCGATAGCTATTTTATCTGACAGAGTATCCAGGTGTATGTTCAAGTCACCTAAAACTAGAAACCTGTCAGTGTTCAGGGCAGCTTCGGTAACAGCTTCCACAAGTTTCTCAATGAAAGCCGTGGGGGAGCCCGGCGGGCGGTAAATCAGAAAACCCTTTAAGGTGGACTTGCCATTCAGAGAGATGGAAAAGACACCCGCCTCACTACCTTCAATAGTGGTGCGTTCAAGCTGGCATTGGTATTCCTGTTTCGCCACTATGGCGATGCCCCCACCTCTCCCTCTAAGTCTGTCTAGTCTTTGAAAGCAATAACCCTCTGGGATGGCCTCGATAATTTCCGGCATGGAATCCGAGTCCAGCCAGGTCTCTGTGAGGAAGAGTAGGTCCCATCGCTTTTCAGCAAGGAGATCATGGATATCAAGACAATGCTTTCGCAGGGAGCGGACATTTAGTAGACCACACATCAAAGGATGGCGGGCACTGATTGTAATTTGCCCTGTGCAAAAGGTGTAGCCGCAGTATTTGCAGTCCACACTCTTGTCCGCCTCCATGCCATGTGAGCAGGGTGCCAGATGACCATGGCGGAGGAGAAGTAGTTCCTCTCGACTCCAGCGAATATCTGCTGCAGGAGGACCAGGGATTCTGGCCCTGGGCCGCAATCGGCCGCGGACGGGCGCAGACGGGCTTAACTCAGGCGCAACTCCGGCGCGCCTTCGTCGCGCCCGCTGCGCTCGTCCGCTGCGCTGCCTGCAACACATCCGCTTTATATCCCCCCCAGCGCCCAACAGCTAGAGCGCTGCAGGCAGCTTCCGGAAGTGCTGGCTCGGACCCTCCACGCCCTCTGCTCGAACGGTGCTAGTCACCGGCGTCAGAACGAGGCGGGAGGGAGGGGCGAGTCCAGCACTCCGTTGCTGAGTGATGGTAAAATGTCTCCCGGCTATTGAAGCTCAGCCGAGCAGATTACAATGGTGGGATCAGCCGAAGCGCTGCGAGGCTTGTGCGCGCTGTCACACCACTATGCCAGGTCAGAACAGATGCACTTTTACAATTAAGTGTTTAACATATCACCCGCCCAGCAGAGCGCGCAGCGCACAGGCAACAGTCACCCACACACTGACGAACGCTGCAATAGGCGATCAAAACACTGCCAGGTCAGGACAATGTGAATTTAAAAACAAAGTTTAAAATTAACACACCAGAGTAAAGCGCACAGCGCACAGGTAGCAGTCACCCACGCGCTGACGAGCGCTATAGCAAAGAAGTGGTAGGGACACTGCCACTGCCCACTTACCACGCGAGGGAGCAGGCTCCAGTGCCTTATATCCCCCCCAGCGCCCAACAGCTAGAGCGCTGCAGGCAGCTTCCGGAAGTGCTGGCTCGGACCCTCCACGCCCTCTGCTCGAACGGTGCTAGTCACCGGCGTCAGAACGAGGCGGGAGGGAGGGGCGAGTCCAGCACTCCGTTGCTGAGTGATGGTAAAATGTCTCCCGGCTATTGAAGCTCAGCCGAGCAGATTACAATGGTGGGATCAGCCGAAGCGCTGCGAGGCTTGTGCGCGCTGTCACACCACTATGCCAGGTCAGAACAGATGCACTTTTACAATTAAGTGTTTAACATATCACCCGCCCAGCAGAGCGCGCAGCGCACAGGCAACAGTCACCCACACACTGACGAACGCTGCAATAGGCGATCAAAACACTGCCAGGTCAGGACAATGTGAATTTAAAAACAAAGTTTAAAATTAACACACCAGAGTAAAGCGCACAGCGCACAGGTAGCAGTCACCCACGCGCTGACGAGCGCTATAGCAAATAAGTGGTAGGGACACTGCCACTGCCCACTTACCACGCGAGGGAGCAGGCTCCAGTGCCTTATATCCCCCCCAGCGCCCAACAGCTAGAGCGCTGCAGGCAGCTTCCGGAAGTGCTGGCTCGGACCCTCCACGCCCTCTGCTCGAACGGTGCTAGTCACCGGCGTCAGAACGAGGCGGGAGGGAGGGGCGAGTCCAGCACTCCGTTGCTGAGTGATGGTAAAATGTCTCCCGGCTATTGAAGCTCAGCCGAGCAGATTACAATGGTGGGATCAGCCGAAGCGCTGCGAGGCTTGTGCGCGCTGTCACACCACTATGCCAGGTCAGAACAGATGCACTTTTACAATTAAGTGTTTAACATATCACCCGCCCAGCAGAGCGCGCAGCGCACAGGCAACAGTCACCCACACACTGACGAACGCTGCAATAGGCGATCAAAACACTGCCAGGTCAGGACAATGTGAATTTAAAAACAAAGTTTAAAATTAACACACCAGAGTAAAGCGCACAGCGCACAGGTAGCAGTCACCCACGCGCTGACGAGCGCTATAGCAAAGAAGTGGTAGGGACACTGCCACTGCCCACTTACCACGCGAGGGAGCAGGCTCCAGTGCCTTATATCCCCCCCAGCGCCCAACAGCTAGAGCGCGTATTACAGATGCATACATAAGCATATTATACCTGCCGCAAGTCGGTTCATTACGCTACAGAAGTATCTCATAGTGCAAATTATACACCACACAGTTATCTAGCCTTGGATCGGCTATTGTCCCCTGAAGGTTAATGTATGAAATTCAAGCTTTATAATTCTAAATGAAACCAATGATAGTTCATACAATTGATATCAATATGTCCGAATCAACAATACTCAAGTAGTCAACCAACTAGTATATATACACAATATTCAAATCAGTAATCCAATGCATTGAATCATCCCCATTGTCAAAATCCATTAAACAAGAGGAAACTTATTGCACAGAAATCCTTGAAAAAATCCATATAATATATGGAAAAGTCACATAGCTTAGACCCAGACATGTTTACAGTTTGAATTTTCAGTTCATTTCCCTAGGGGCACTGCCATCTCCTCCCCACTATTCAAACCACTGGGATATTTGGTCACCAAATCGATAATGTATCTCGATTCGCACCTCCTCAGTCTTCTCAAATGGTCCCCTCCCCTGACATTCAGGGGTACAGTATCTAAACCAAAGAATTGCAGTTTGTTTCTATCTTTCCCATGTTGGTCTGCAAAGTGTCAGGCCACCGGGTATGCCGGATCGGCTTTGTCAATGGACCGAAGATGCTCCAATATACGCATCGTAAGTGGATTAATCGTGCTACCCACGTAGCGTAAGCCACACGGGCAGACCAAGCAGTAAACAGCATAGGAGGTACTGCAGGTGATGAATTTCAGTATCTGCACAGATTTCCCTGTTTCCTGTATAACATAGGTAAGGACCCTCCTACTTGCTGCACAGGCCTTGCAGCGGCCACAAGGATAAAAACCCCTCATAGCCTTCAGAGTGTTCGTCTTAGTTATGGGTTTTTCTAAGTGGCTTCTGACCAACTTATCCCTTAACGACCTTGCTCTGTTAAAGGTCACAAGGGGGTATGGTGGTAAATCGTCCTTCAGTGCATTATCTGTAAGGAGGATATGCCCGTTTTTTCTCAGCATAGCTTTTAGGTGGTTCGCCCCAGAAGAATATGGAGTCACCAGTCTAAATTTCCCTTCTTTACTGGTCTCTCTATGCAAAGATTTTTTCTTCCTCAAAAGCTCTTCTCTCGGTATCCGTCTCACTTTTTTGAGGGTGTCTTGTAACAAACCATCATCATACCCTCTAAGACTAAAGCGCGAGAGGCAGTCCGAGGCAGCCGCCTCGAAATCCTGATCCCTCGAGCTGTTTCTGCGTAGTCTTAGTAGTTCCCCATAGGGTATGCTTTTGACCAACGGGAGTGGGTGGCTACTGCTGGCGAACAAGATGGAATTGCCAGCAGTTTCTTTTCTGAAGAGTGCAGTCTGGATTTTACCATCATCAATGAACACCCTCAGGTCCAAATAGTCCGCTGCCACCGGACTAATGGAACCTGAAAGGTGCAGATTGTATTCATTGTCATTCAAGATCTCCACATATCTTTCTGCCTTATTCATTGCCCCTTGCCACACAATGAATAGGTCATCTATATAACGGTACCAGTGCAGCACCTTCCCACACTCCTGCCCCACACTACAGCTCCTGGGCACCTGCTCCTTCCACCAGCCAACGAACAAGTTCGCATAGCTGGGGGCAAAGCAGGTGCCCATTGCCGTCCAAGATACCTGTTTGAACAGTTGTTGTTCAAACAAAAAGATGTTATGTGTGAGACAGAATTCCACAAATTCTAGTATCATCATATTGTGCTGCGCAAAGCGCAGCTAATGTTGGTCAAGGTAGTGCCGGACCGCATTTAGACCATGTTGGTGCTCTATACTCGTATATAGGCTGGTGATGTCCAGCACCATCAGCATATAATCAGAATTCCAGGTCATTCCATAATTTTGTTAAAAAAACCTTTGGTGTCCTGAACATAGGACTTAAGGTTAACCAAAAAGGGAAACAATACATTGTCCACAAATCTAGACATGTTTTCAGTGAGACCATTTATCGAGGAAACATTAGGACGCCCCGGTGGATGTATACTGTTCTTATGCAATTTTGGGAGATGGTAGAATGTAGGAGTCATAGGGTTATTACTACGCAGGAAAAGATGTTCCTGCTATATAGATATTTTCGCTACTCCGCACCATTGTAAAACGGATCACTCGTAGGCGGGTGCCACTAACACGGTGGTGCTCTGTGTCAATATGTCGCTCCAAAACCCTCTCTCCCAGCCGGGAAAAAAGTAGCAGTACTCGCGGGATTCTTTCCTGCTCAGTTTATTCGCGCTTCACAAACATTAGAGGGGGGACAGAGTGCTCAAATTAAGAAGATTGGAATCGAGACTTATAATTGACTTACAGACCAAAACTCCTAATGGTCTGAACAGCAGTGAGGAACTAACAGTACACCTAGGGACCTAGGTCATTTAGCCATTCTACATGAAATGATTGTAAAATCTTGATAAATTCTGAACTATCTATGACAGGCAAGGGATATCAAGCTGATACACGGCAAGATCAAGAAATTTGAAGTGGGACAGGGCGGTTCCATATATATGAACCGCCAAACAGCCGTTCCACGGCTAAATTGAGATAAAGTAATGTGTTCTAAAACTGCTTTGATATTCAATCATGTAAATATATGAAATTGCATAGGATGTTGTAAATATTTTTATATCAATATTGTATATATCAATGTATATAAGGATTTTTACAGAGTTTGATAACTATATACTTTTTAATAGAGTATTATCGAACATTGCGGATTTTGCACATTACAAGATGGCGCCCAGAAACTCATGTGGCGTGTAGTCCTACATCGTTTGCATTGCCTGTCAATCTTGTTTAAAAAATGGCGCCTCGGTTTGCACAATGTAAACACACTGATGAAGGGAAACCCCGAAACGCTTTTGTGAAGCGCGAATAAAACTGAGCTAGAAAGAATCCCGAGAGTGCTGCTACTTTTTTCCCGGCTGGGAAAGAGGGTTTTGGAGCGATATATATATATATATATATATATTGAGAAAGAGAGAGAGAGAGAGCAAATATACAAAGCTCTAGAACTTCCATTTAATGGGGAAAAAAGCCTTCCGTCAAATAGAAGGTGTAGAACCGTCCCTGGCATATGTGGCATCAGTCATGCTTGCTAGTGAACGGCCATTTTAATAACCATCTTCCATGCTGCACTGCTGACATGGCTGCAGGCGTAGTAGAGGGTACACATGGCCATGCCATGACACCTGCAGTAGTAGTGTGAGAGCTGTTTCCAGATTTACTGATAGAGGATCAATGCAATTATTCAACATATCGACATTTATAGGTTATATAGCAGTGCCTAATTTGTAAAAATATAAGGGACAGGGCCCTTGTCAGGAGGACAGAGCAGTCTGCATCACCATTTCCCCCTGCCAGTGATGCAAATGACAGTACTAGCACAACTACTAACCATCACACTCATTCAAATGTGACAGTTTAGGCTATTCCAGTCTCCAAAGCTATAAGAATGGCTTCAGCAGCAGAGATTAATAAACAACTGTTGTCCTCATCTGTAAATTAGACAAGCAGCGCCATCATGTGGCACTCTGTCATCAGTTCCGCTGTTGACAATTAGGTGCCGGTGCCGAACACCGGAAACCACCGGCTGAACTTAAACACTGCTAATTAGTCTGGTTTGGCAAACACACGGATTGTTATGATATCTTTTAGCATTGGGTTTGCTGGGGCACCTAATATTAAATCCAGTAATGGCTGTCCAGAAGGTCTGAAGAAATTGTGCATATAATGAATTTCAGTGCAATTTATTTGTAAACCTCACAGAGGTTCTCCTTTGGTAGACATGTCATAGGTGCTTAGAAAAGGGTGCTCAAGGAATGCCTTGGTGAATTGGGGAAACCCATAAGCAAACCTTCATCGCCAAACGGAAGCCACAAGAGCCCGGGGTATCTATGGGGGCAAACAGAAGCCATGTTGGTGTGTGAAATTGTAAACATAGCCTTAGCGTGCCTGAAACAGCAGCAGCAATCTTTCAATTCCATGCTCTCCTGTGCTTCCAATGTGTGCTTCTCAATATTGAAATGTTTTCAAAATCTTGCTCAGCCCTGGAAGGTTATATTTCTGTATCAGTTTAAAGGCTGTTTGTGTACCCTCCTATGAGTTCAGATTCTGCCCACGTGTAACGTCTTGTTTAGGTCTCATCACATGATCTTCACTGGAGCCCTATGTAGGAAAGCATATATATTTGTGTCTTCTCCCTGCTTGGATAGCTTGTATGCTCTTTGAGCTGCTGGGGTATCCTCCAGGGTCGGATTGGTAAGGCAGGCACTTGGGAAATGGCCGAAGGGCCGGTAGCCGAGTTCTAGCTGTGGGCTTCTTTTTGGGGCAGCCTGGGGGCTGTGTGTGCTGTTAGGATGCCACCAGCAGCCAAGTGGGTGCCTGAGTGGCCTTTCTAGAGGCAGATGGGCAGAGGTGTCACTCGCTTTCTCTCTCTGGGTTGGCCCATTAATGTATGCTGATTGAGCGGGAGCAGGGGGCCTGAGCAGAAGTGGTCTCACTTGCATTTATGTGTGGCTCAGCAGTGTGAACTAATCTGTGCATTTTTTATGTAAGTGAAGTTAATAAAACATGCCCCACACCCACTTTCTTTTCATACAACTTCGCTGAGTCAGTGTTTTGCAGAAAGGCAATATACAAATGTGGGCCACTTTTCTTTGGTGTGCCCGGGCCGATTTTTTATCCCAATCCAACCCTGGTATCCCCTTGTTGCCCTACTCCCTGCTTCACATACTAATTCTTTCTTTTGTTAATAAACACTTGTAGACTTCAAACTGAGGTGTGCACTGATTTTGCTTAACAGCTGCAATGATGCACTGTTTGAGTCCGGCTTGTGGGGGTGTGAAAAAATACAAACTCCACGGTTACAGTCATGATTATTTCACATTTAACATACCTTTACTTTCCCGCTGAGAACTTAATTGACGTCTTATGTAAGACTAGCTTTTCTTGTAGCGACTAATGTTTTAATTAATTTTTCAGGCTCTTTTCTTCCCTTTTTCTGCTTCAAAAGTATCACCACGATGTACAGATTTAGCTATGCCAATGTGGCATTGCTGATCAATCAATCATCAATCAGGAGTTTGTTAAAGCGCGACTACTCACCCGTAAGGGTCTCAAGACGCTAGGGTTGGGGGATGAGGGTGCAGGTTCCATTCCATCAAGAAGGGGGTCTGTCGAAGAGCCAGGTTTTGAGGTTTCTTGCGAAGATGGGAGCGAAGTTGTCTGTCTGAGGTGGAGCGGAAGGGCGTTCCATGCTTTGGCCGCGAGGAAGGAGAAGGAGCGGCCTCCCGATCTGGTCTTTCTGGTGCGGGGGACCACGGCATAGGAGAGCTGGGCTGATCGTAGGGTCCTTTGGGGTGCGTGGAATTTGAGCCGGCTGTTCAGGTATGCTGGTCCGGTGCCGTGGAGGGCCTTGTGTGCGTGGGTGAGCATCTTATAGGTGATTCTCGCCTCGACGGGGAGCCAGTGGAGGGTGCGCAGGTGCTGGGAGATGTGGCAGTGTTTTGGCAGGTTGAGGACCAGTCTTGCGGCGGCGTTCTGGATGTTCTGTAGCTTTCGGATGAGGTTTTTGTTTATTCCGGCGTAGAGTGCGTTGCCGTAGTCGAGTCTGCTGGTGACCAGGGCGTGAGTGACTGTCTTTCGGTGTTCGAGGGGGATCCATTTGAAGGTCTTACGAAGGAGGCGGAGGGTGTGGAAGCAGGAAGATGAGACAGAGTTGATCTGGCGGTCCATTTTGAGCTCAGAGTCCAGGATGATTCCCAGGTTGCATGCGTGGTCTGTGGGGGTTGGCGGGTTTCCGAGGGCGGTGGGCCACCAGGTGTCGCTCCAGGCATCGGGGTTTGGGCCCATGATGAGTACTTCTGTTTTGTTGGTGTTTAGTTGTAGGCAGCTGTTTTTCATCCATTTGGCGACGGCTTCCATGCCTTCTCCAAAGTTGCGTCTGGCGTTGTTAGGCTCGTTGGATAGGGAGAGGATGAGCTGGGTGTCGTCTGCGTATGACACGATGTTGAGTCCGTAGGTTCTGACGATGGGGGCAAGTGGAGCCATGTAGACGTTGAAGAGCTTCGGGCTGAGGGAGGAGCCCTGGGGGACTCCGCAGGTAGTAGGTGTGGGGTCTGAGAGGAAAGGGGGGAGTCTGACCCGTTGCGTCCTGCCGGAGAGGAAAGAGCAGATCCAGTTGAGGGCCTTTTCCTGGATTCCTGCGTCGTAGAGTCTGCGTATTAGGGTGCGGTGGGAGACTGTGTCGAACGCCGCTGATAGGTCTAGGAGGATGAGGGCTACTGTTTCTCCTTTGTCCAGTAGGGTGCGGATGTCGTCTGTTGCGGCGAGGAGGGCGGTTTCCGTACTGTGGTTTTTTCTGAAGCCGGATTGGGAGGAGTCGAGGATGTTGTGTTCTTCAATGAATGTGGTGAGTTCGCTGTTGATGGCTTTCTCGATGACTTTCGCTGGGAAAGGGAGCAGGGAGATGGGTCTGTAGTTTTTGAGGTCGGTGGGGTCCGCTGAAGGTTTCTTTAGGAGGTAGTTGACCTCGGCGTGTTTCCAGTCATCGGGGAACGAGGCGGTCGCCAGGGAGCGGTTGATGGTGTGGCGGAGCATGGGTGCGATGGTGTTGGCGGCTCTGTTGAAGATGTGGTGGGGACAGGGGTCAGTGGGGGGCCCTGATTGGATTGACTTCATTGTCTTCAGTGTGTCTTCGGTGGTGAGGGCTGTCCAGTCATCAATCGCTGATTTCCGGGTGTCGGGAGTGGTTGGTGAGGCTTCAGTGTGTTGGTTGTCTTCGTCGAAGTTGTCGTAGATGCTCTTGATTTTGTGGTGGAAAAAGGTGCTGAGTTTGTCGCAGAGGTCTTGTGAGGGAGGGATGTCGGTAGACTCGCTGGTGGGTTGGGCGAACTCCTTGATGATGCTGAAGAGTTCCTTGCTGTTGTGTGCGTGGGTGGAGATTCTGTCTTCAATCGCTTTTTTGGTGGGCGTTGGTGGCGGCTCTGAAGTTGTTGTGGGCTTCTGTGGATTTGGTGTTTCTCCAGGCCTTTTCGAGGCGGCAGCATGTGCGCCTGGACTCTCGAAGTTCGGTGGTAAACCATCTGGCTTTCTTGGCACGGGTATTGTTGTTTTTCTTGAGGGGGGCTATGGTGTTGGTGCTGTCCGAGATCCATCTATGCAGGGTTCGGGCTGCGGTGTTGGGGTCGTCGTTTTACGCGATGGTTGGGGTGGAGTTGTTGGGTGAGGAGTTGAGCTGGTCGTCGGTGATTTTGGTCCAGTTTCTTTGTGGAAGCAGGTGCTGGTGTCTGTGGATGGTGGGTGTTCTGAAGGTGAAGTGGACGCAACGATGGTCGGTCCATGGGAGTTCGGTGGTGTGGCTGAAGGTGATGGAGTTTCCTGTAGTGAAGAGGGGGTCGAGGGTGTGTCCTGCTGAGTGCGTGGGCTCGGTCACGATCTGGCAGAGTCCAATGTTGTGGATGTTGTCCAGGAGGCATGTGGTGTTGGGGTCCAGTTGATTGTCGAGGTGGAAGTTGAGGTCTCCCAGCAGGGTGTAGTTGGTGGATGCGATGGCCTGCGGGGAGATAATGTCCGTGATGGAGTTGGCGAAGGGTCCGCGGGGTCCAGGGGGTCGGTAGATGAGGGTTCCTCGGAGGGCGGCGGTGAGGCTGGCCAGTATCTTGAAGTGAAGGTGTTCCATCAGTTCTGTGGACTCGTCAGGGAGTGTGCTCAGGCGGAGGCTGGATTTGTGGACGATGGCGATTCCTCCACCTGGGTGGGTGGGGCGGTCCTTCCTGGAGATCTTGTATCCTTGGGCGATGGCGATGGCGATGTCCGTTCCCGAGGTGGTGTTGGTCCAGGTTTCGGTGAAGAATGCTACGTCCGGGGTGGTGCTGTCGAGGAGGTCCCAGATTTCTGTGGCGTGTTTGTGGAGGGATCGGACGTTGAGGAGAATGCATTGCAGGGTCTTCGGTTCGGTTGTGTTCTTGTGGGCGGGTTGTGCTGGATCCGTGTTCTTGGCGGTGCTGCAGGTGTGCCGGCAGCGGTGACAGCTGAAGGGTCCATGGGTGTCGGCTGGTGATGCTAGCTTGCAGTTGTTGTTGCAGCCTGGGTTGAGTGCGTGGAGTGCTGCTGGGTCATAGCGTTGGCGGGGCGGAGGTCCAGGGTTCCTGGTGCTGGTCACGGACGGGTCGCGGACGGGCGCAGACGTGCTTGCCTTTGAAGCGCCTTCGGTGCACCAGCGGCGCGGCCGCGCAGTGGCCTCCATTAAGTAGGGGTCGGGGAGGGCTGGACAGCTGGGAGGCGGGAGTGGGGAGGGGAGCTGGATTGGGCCGGTCGCGCTGGGGGGGAGGGGCTGCGGGGGCAGCAGCGGCGGGGAAAGGTAAAGGGAGGAAAGAAGGGATAAAGAAAAAAGGGAAAATAAGCAGAAATAAGGTACAAAAGAGCAGAGATGCAGAAAAGAGCAAAAAAGTGAAAGATAGAAAGGGTAGAAAAACGAGTGAAAAAGAGTGAAGAAGCAGAGGGAGAGAAAGGGAAAATGGGCAGAAATAAGGCACAAAAGAGCAGAGATGCAGAAAGGTGAAAGATAGAAAGGGTAGAAAAACGAGTGAAAACGAGTGAAGGAGCAGAGGGAGAGAAAGGGAAAATGGGCAGAAATAAGGCACAAAAGGGCAGAGATGCAGAAAGGTGCAGAAAGGTGAAAGATAGAAAGGGTCGAAAAACGAGTAAAGGAGCAGAGTGAGAGAAAGGAGACAGAGGTCCACTGGACCACCAGGGATGAGGCACAGGGAAACCTGCGGGTGGAGGAGGGCCTCGATCACCAACACTCAAGAGTGCAGGGGCAGGGGCACCTCACTTAATGGTGCAGCTGCGAGGGTGGGAGAGCAATTTCACTGACAGTGTAAAGGCGTGCCTTTACACTGGAACAGCCTTCCAGACTTCTTGCAATCATGAAGGAAAAAGTTAAACATGGAGTATAGAGAGAGGGGTTTCAGGTGTGCCCAGTTGATAATCTTCTTTACGCAGTTGTGTTAGTCTGCCTAAGGACCATTGACATTGCTGTTTGGGGAATGGATCATGTACTGTACTGCACTGGTTGTCCTTTGTGTTTTCTAGTGATCCTTACTAACCCTGGGTGGGTAACTCCACTCCGCCAGCGGAGTTTGCGGAGATATGCCTACTCTGCTCTCCTTTGGGACCGCGGAGGTAGGCAAAACTCTGCCTCTGCTGCACAAGACGTACAACGTAGGAGTTTTTTCATTGAAGAAGAACGCGAAGAGAAGGAAGGAAAGCGGCCATGCCAGGGAGGAGGCAGAAATGAAGGTAAGTGCCTTCTTTTTTCATTCTTAAATAATTTGGGAGGGGGATGGAGCAGAACAGAGCAAAGCGGAGCACCACTGAGTTTTTTTCAAACTCGGTGGAGCTCCGGGCAGAGACACTACGCCAGCTCCGCCCACCCTTAATCCTTATTCTTGCACGTGTGTCGCAGACAGACCTGGGGGCAGTTTTACTATGATTTTGCGTCGAGGTTACTCAACTTTTGTGGCACAGACCTGACGCAAACATCATTTTCGGTGTATACTAAACCATGCCAAGCCACTTTGCGTGTTTTATAAAGAAACGCAAGGCAGCACATAGTACTGAGATGCATTGCCTTGTGTGTGTTGGTAAGACGCTCCAGGAGTGGAGAGTGGGCATTCCCATTCATCCATCCAAGGATTTTGTTGTATTCCCAAAGACTTGTAAACCTGGGAATGCGTCAAAATGCTAGGCCTTCCCCAGTGAGGCGTAATGAGGAGAAATATATTTATTTTGTCTTGCTATTTTCTCTTCCCACGTGTGCTGCCTTCTGCAGAACACAGAAAGAGGAAAACACCACGCCCTGTCTGTTGTCCCACACCTCCACCCTCTTCCCATATATTGTTTGCTATCCTCCCAACTCCCCGCGCAGTTTTTAGTTTTTTTTTTTTTACATGTGCTGCTGTGCAACATGACTTAAATGGGAAAAAAGCGCCATGACATAGTCAATGTTGGCTGCCTCATAGTGTTTTTATTTTTTTACTGAAAGGCATGTTGCACCGCAGCTCACGCTGCAGTGCAACATGTAAAAAAAAAATACATTGACAAAGCTGATATATCTTGCACAGGCAAACAATACAATGAATGGCTGGAAATTTAACACATGAATAGTAAAGACTTGGCATCTGTTTTTATCTAGAAGTTGTATTTACTTTTTCTCTATTGGTCATATCATTAAGATAATAGATTTACTGTTTTATTTTTCCTATTGTACTGTCTGCTGATACCTACATTTGGTTGATTATCCTGCTGCATGTTAGAAGGATGTCAAGGTGTCCGGTTTTCAAGAGATAGCATTGTCACCTCGCTACATTGCATCCGATCACTATTTTCCCCTTTTCTGGGCTTTTCCAAAACAAATCATCATGATCATGAAACCAAGATTACAACTCCCAGAATGGATGAGGTTGTTAAGTGAAAGTGTAGGTCTGGGAACCTGGCATTCTAATGATATGGAACAGGATGTCAACCCTTCCAAGGGTGAACATCCCAATGGGTGTATCACAGATGTTCAATTAGAATCCAGCAGGCTTTATCTGTGGACCAATACTCTAGAGCCACCCATTTCTGCATCTCACACTTGGTATTCAGGGTTACAGACCAGGAAAGGTCTAAAAATCCCCTCTTCACAATCTTCTTACTGTCCCAGAGTGTCCAACCTTCCACACTCTCCTCTGTGCTGCTGTTTTTGACTCCTTTGGTATTTTACACAGTCAGTGCCCACGCTTCCCATTGAAAGCGTAGCTGGGTATCCTCAGATGCTGGCTAGATACGCTGTCAGTAGGTACGCTGGTTCACTGCCTCCTGGTGTTAGGTTAACACTTTATAACTACCCCCAATAAAATAAAACTGCATCTCCAATGGATGGCTCCGCTAGGAGAGCTTAAATACCTCTGGGAATGGTGTCTTGGAGAGTAAACGTCAGGGTGTAATCTCAGTTCTATCTAGGTGCAAATGTAAGTGGCTGACTCACCATCCTTTTCATGTGCCAAAGTAGGCTTAGGCTTGCATACCTTACATGTGAATCACAAGAGTATAGATGTATAGGGTAGATGCACGAGCTGTCCTCCCGCTATAAGTATTCACAAATTACTCACATACATTTAGAGTACAATCCAAAAAGCATACTCAGCGGAGTATCAGGGTAACTCTGTGCTAAAATTACTGCATAAACAGCTGTCACCTGCTATTTGCTCAATTCTCAATCTTTCCTTGAGCAAGGGCCATATACCCCCCCAAATGGAAGGCCGTCCAAATAATCTATCTAACTATCGCCCTATCTCTCTGCTACCGTTTCTGTGTAAACTCTTGGAAGAACACATTAATAAACATCTTTCCGAGTACATTGAAGCACAGAGATACCTTGACTCCTCTCAGTCTGGGTTTCAGCCTAGGTTTAGTACAGAGTCAGCACTGATTGCCGTCACTGACAGCCTAAGACACTCCCTGGACAACGGATAAGCAGGACTATTGGTGCTGCTGGACTTGTCAGGGGCATTTGACACAATATCCTATTCCATCCTACCTAACAGACCGAGAGATATCGGAATCCACGGCCTAGCCTTTGAGTGGCTAACATGTTTTTTTTATCTCACCTTACCCGAACCATCAACCTCGGCGCCTTTCGTTCTCCAACTACGTAGTTGACCAAAGGAGTAAGTACCACAGGGATCCAGTCTCAGTCCCACACTGTTTAACATTTATGTGTCGCCTTTAGCACATTTACTCGGGGAACGGGCTTCATTCCAATCTCATACCCTGATGACAGCCAGCTTTTAATGGCTTTTGATCAAAACTCCCCCAACACCCAGTTGACCTTTTCCGAAGGCATGACAGCCATAGCTGCCTGGATGAGGAACAATTTCCTGCAGTTAAATGCAGGGAAAAAGAGCTCATGTTATTTGGAGAGGCTCCTCTGCTCTTGTCCCAGAAAGGTGGTCTACTGAACTGGGTGCTGCCCCTGTCCCTAAAGCCGTGGAAATAAACCTAGAAGTACATCTGGATCAAAAACTCACGATGAAGGAGCACGTCACCACCACCGTAGGCTCATGCTTCCATACGCTAACCTTTTACGGAGGGTTTTCCCTTATCTCCCTCTGACAGTACATAAATCACTCCTCCAAGCATTAGTAATAAGTCGCCTAGATCATTGCAATGCTCTTTTAGTTTCAGCTAACGAGTCTTCCCTCGATAGACTGCAGGTGGTTCAAAACACAGCAGCTCGTCTTGTCTCCAACTCTCCTGCCAGGAGCGCCTTTTCTCCGCTACTTCAAGGATTACACTGGTTATCAATCCGCAAGCGGATCAGATTTAAGATCTTCTGCATTGTGCAAAAGGCACTAAATGGCAATGGCCTTAGCTGCTTAGCAGATAGACTCACCCGTTTTCAGCCTTCAAGAACACTCCGTTCAGGCTTTAAGTCGCTTCTTCTGGTACCTCGTGTTAAGAAATCCTGCTTAGGCGTGAAAGCCTTCTTCTACCTAGCCCCCTTCTATTGGAACCAACTTCCCAGCCATCTTTGGACATATTCATATTACCTACTTTTCTGTAAGCTCCTTAAAACTGAGCTTTTTTGAAAATCTGTTTCCTTCCTAACTGTTGCACCTCTGTAGTGCGGAAATACCCATCTAGGGGTGATTTGGGCGCTTAATAAGTCACAAAAATAAACCAAGCAATATTCTGGTGCACTCACAAACCTTTAGGAACTCTTTCCTTCATAGAGTTTTTATATCGCTCCAAGTCAGGATGACATGAAGGACTCTGTCCAGTTTGTGCTTTCATTCCTCAGATCATTCGTATGCAGTGTATTCGCTCAGCGGATGAATCGCAGCAAGCAAAAACTACAGGTCCCATAATGCACTTATTTGTAAATGAAATGATTGAGTAAATGATGTTCTAACAAAGTTATATAGCAACCCTATCTGTACACTAATTTGAGCTCCTGACGCACACTCATGGTCTGGGCAAGAAGTAAAGAGGTGCACTAGTTATTCCTATATTTTATGGCTAAAAAAGCACTGTCTGTGATGTCAATGCTGGCTGCGTCATAGCATTTTTTTTCTTTGACTTTAAGCCATGTTGCAGAGCAGGTTTTGCTGCTGTGCAACATGTGTAAAAAAATTGACAAAACCAATGTCAATTAGAACAGAAAGAGTTGTAACAAAGCCAACACTTGTCACTGCCTCACCATTCTACTGAATTCTGTGTCCAGTGAACTTTTGTCCTACGGCATGAACCAAGGGTCTCTAGTCTGTCTCACAACAACTGCAATTTTTAAGCACAAATCCAGCTGTCCGTTGTGAGGCTTGTCAGTGATTTCCCTTCTGGCTGAGCTCTACTCATTGGCAGTGCACGAAACGAACAAATGTGAAAAAGTGCCTTCATTAAGGAGCCAATATGATGACCTGTCTGTTGGGGAGAGGATCTCCCACTGTCGGAGACATAGAGGCAGATTTACAACAAACAAACATGTTAGTTTGGAAGCACAGGAATGCTACATATTTACAATATGTCGCCTCCCCGTGCTTCACCCTGCTCAGGCACACAACCTGCTGCCACGCACCATGGTGCAAGGATGCCTGCCACACGGGGTGATTATTTATGTGCAGGAAGTGTTCCCTTTCTGCACATAAACAATCAGAAATGGCGTTTTACAACTTCTATGTCTGCTGCATTAGCACACATAGAACTTGCAAAACGTCATTGGTTAAAGGATTGTTTATGTGCAGGAAGGGACACCTTCTGCTGCAGAATGTAGCACGCATAGAAAGAGGAAAAAAAACTAGGAGAAATTAATACATTTCTCCTCGTTGCGCCTCCCTACGCCTCCGAGGTATAGCATTCACACCGGTTTCCAAATTTACTATTTTTTGTAAATCTGTCTGGTTCCATGCGTTTTGCGTGGGAACACCAATGGAATGCCCCCTTCACGCAAAGTGCTGTGTGTAAAGGGGCTGTATTTACAAGGACAGGAAAAGCCACGCAGGGTGGCTTTTCCTGTCCTTATAAATATGGGGCAAAAAAATGTGATGCCGGTGCGTCACAAAAAGTGACGCACTGACGGCGCAAGGGGCTTATAAATCTGCCCCAGAATACATAGGAAATGTGACATACCCAACACTCCAGGTGTGAGGCTCGCACCACCAAAACAGCAGAATGCAATGTATTCCAAAGTGACAGCAGGCTGCCACGCCTGCATGACATGCCTTGGGCCTGGCATGCTCACGTCCTAGCTTGGCAGTTCAGATTTACTGGGTCTTTGGTGATCTCAAAACATCTATTAATAATTGGGACAACAAGTTTGCTGTACTACGCTATGCCTGAGTGCATCATGCATTGGGCCATTTATACAAGACAAATTTGCTTTGCTAGTGTTGTTTTTTTTTCTCAATGCAAAACTCAGCCAGCACCACCAGTCCTCATGCAGTCGAGCAGCAAATTAATGAATCTACAGTAAACAAGCCCAAGCCTGCCACCGAAACAGCTCAGAGTGGACCCAGAATAAGGTCTTCATTTATATTGTTTTCGTTCTAAGTTGCATCTGCACAAAATTGTCATTTCAGTGCATTTTAGAAAGATTGCTTTCTTTCCTCTCACTATATCGCCTGTGGTAACCAGCGTCTGCGCCCTTCAGACATCACAGGGAACACGTAACTCAAGGAGGCCACTGGTCTTCGAAGAGTAATGGTAAACCTATTAAAATAAATATTTCCCTATGATGGCCCCCACTTCCAAACTGCGCATGCTCAGATCACATTGCGGGCCATCCGAACTTCCTTCTGCCAACCTAACCTGCTGGAGGGGGTTCTGTCAAACAACGCGCGCACAAGTTTCTGGGCCTCTGAGGATATTATTAGATTTTAGAGGCAGGAAGGTGAATGCAGCTCGAACCCATTAACATGATGTAGCTTCCTTGATCTGTGGCCTTCCTCAGGGCGGGCTTCTCTCCAAATCCCGGGGAAGCGCCAGTCTGGAGAGGAGCACGCGGGAGAGAGTTCGACACCAGCGGCGACATCTGCCATTCATCAGCGCGCCTTTATTCTGCTGCTGGCCGTGTGAAACTGGAGCCTAGGCCAGGGTTTAGAAATGCACCACAACCTACTGTAGCTGCTGTACCCATCAGCTGCACAGGCATTCGAGCTGTAAATGCTAAGCGTTTAGCTGAAAAATAATCCTTCCTTAAACCCATGTGGTAAAAAAAAAGTGTTGCACTTAAATCTCCTTAAGCTCTTTAAAATTCGCTTAAATGTCTAAGTAATTCGCCATCCAGGTCTTGAAGCGAGGAATCTCCTGGTAAAATATGCGCTGAAAGTTGAAAATGTAGGCACAGCTGTAGAAAGAGTTTCTTTGGGGTTGCGTCATTAGGTCGAGCTGGTACAGCTGGAGACCTAATGTTGCCTGTCACGAGGGAAGGAGGACAAGAGGGTGTTACGAGCTTGAAAGCGGCCGGATTTGGGTGCGCGAACGCGCACGTCGCATCCCGCGCCGTACACATGCGCGCGCATACAGACAGACACTCGCTCACACACACACCCCTCCCCCACAGTCATACACACGCACTCCAAGACACATACACACACGCACGCACACACACACACATACACATACCCAGCCCCCCCCCGCGCGCGCGCGCACACACACACACATGCCCCGCCCTCGCAGCTCAGCAACCCACTCACCGGCTTCCTTGGTGCGGCGGCTCTCCTCAGCTGCAGGGCCCGGCAGCAGGACTCTTCTTCCCTCCTTCGGCACCGGGGCGCAGGGTAGGCTCCTGCCTGCTCCGGTGCTCCAAACAATCGCAGCTCTTCCGTGGGAGGCGGGGTAGGCTCCCGCCCTCCTACTTCCTGTTTCCGGTTGTGGCGCCGGCCTGCCTGACTTCCTGGTCGCAGGCCGGCTGAGTGCCAGTAAACACGAGACCGCTGGACGCGGACATGCCTGCTCGAGTTTGCATGTAGTGCATGAGGGAAAGGCGACATTCTGCACCGGATGGAGTGAAGCAAAAGAGCTTAGGGGTGACTTCAGCAAATAATTCGGGGGTGGCGGCTGGTTCTAAACCTGCTAGTAAGCGAGGGTAAGGCTGCAGCACAGCTCTGTTGGTGGTCTCGGGTTGAAGGTCTCTGCTCAGTCTTCCCTTTCTGGCTCCAGGGTGGGCTGTAGGCCCGGTCCCTGCCCGGGTGATGGTTCTCTCCGCGCCTGTGTGGGTTTGTGAAATCCCGTCTGTCCCCTGTGTCGGGTTGTCGCTGGTGCGTGGAGAGGTACAGGCAGCACCGTGGAGAGGCAGTGACTACACCCCTGCTGCGGGGTGGCAAGTGAGCCGTGCTGCCCGGAAGCCTCGTTGTCCTCCGCCCAGGGCCGTCCGCCCAGCACAGCCTCTGATAACCTGGCTCGGCCGGCTGCCTCGCTCGAAAGCCAAATACTAATTACTCCAGTTTTGGGGCGTGAAGCTCGGCGGCTCCCAGAGGGGTGTGCCTCTCACAACATCCCTGTGTCTGATGCCCGGCCCGGCTCCTCACGGCGCTCCACTGCTCCCCGCGGCTTATCGGGGACTGAGGGTAAATACAAACGCGTCCGGAGCCTTCATATCTTATCAGGTATATTTATATAGCACAGCGTTCGCCAGTTATTGGCCTTCTTGGCGCTTTGCGCAGGTTGTATTCTGGAGCTGTGACTCTTTCTAGCACAGATTCTCTGTGTGACGGGTTCTGTTCATTATCCAGGTTGTCGTGGGCGGGAGGATTGGGAGGGATGCGTGTGACACTGTCGTGGTGTTGGGTGGGGGCACTGGTCCGCCCTAACCCGTGCCAGTGTGCGCTGGGTTGGCTGTGCAGCGGCTCCCAGCACGTGTCAGCTGCTGAGGCCTCATGCTAGTTGGCTACTTGTCTGTTTGATTCTTTCCCGATGCGACTCAAGTGAGGTCCAGCTAGATATTCAATCCCGGGAGGATGCGCCGCTGCTGTCCTTTATCCTGCTGTTATCGGGTCCTAGTGCTTGTTTGATCGCTCGTCACAGCGCTTTAGCGAGAGGACAAGGCCGCAGTATTGAGTCTCCATCGAGGCCTTAAAGAGAAGACTTGCAACGCCGGAGAGGCCGCTGTCCATAGAGCAAGGCCACCTTCATGCCATCAGCATTGAAGCCCCCACAGCCATGGTTTCCCCACTAAGACGGCATGACGTAGGCCCTCACACCCCGCACTCCTGTCCAAGAGGTCGGCTAGCACCGGAGGGTCCTCCTACCCCCTTGTTTGGCTGCCCCCACTTCAGACTGTTAATGCCTCGCCGTGGACTCGGCAGTGGTCGCTAGATGGACCAGTCTCATTGGCTCTTGGACAGCCGATATCAATTGAGGGGTGCAAAAACACCCCAAGACATCGGCACCAGTCTCACTCAACAACCATTTTTTAGAGGGGGGCTTAGGGGCAGGGTGGGGTTCAAAAGTGCCTTTAGGTAATTCTCGACCCACTACCCCCCCCCCCCTCCCCATCTCTCACGTGAGTGTTGTTTGGGTTGGCAGGTTGCAAATGTCACAAAAAGATGTTAATATTTCACTTCTGTTCTTGGATTTTCGTCACAATAAAATACACTGAACATAATTTCACAAAAGTTCTTTAGAAAAGTTTAAGCTATTTCCATTATAAATTACAATAACTTTTATTTAAGTATTAGTTATTTAAAAAAATTAAACGCCATTGTTATTTGTAATATCAATACATCGAAGTCATGTAAATACAAAACATATTGCATTACAAATGCTATAGGTATCACATTTGCGAAAGTTATAACTATTGGCATTGTAAATGACAAAGCTATTAATTTAGCTATTTAAAAAAAAAAAAACATAAATAAAAACTTTGCCATTTACAATACCAATAGCTCAAACTTTCCTAATGCGAGACCTATTGCATTGCAAATGCTTGTTTTTTTGTTGCAGCCCAATGCAAGATCCTTTTGGGTCTTTACAAAGTTACTCATATTTCAATTTGCGTGAATTTGTAAAAAATAGTCACATAACGCATTGTGCTGCCTCCTTGCGTTACTTGGCGCTAGGTATTGTATTGTAGTTGCATTTATATATCGCGTGTTCGGCGAGTAGCACGCTACTTCCGAACACAGAAAGGATTAGCGGTGAATTAGTATAGTAAAATATTGAAGTAATTTGAGTGGTAGATATGTTAGTCAGTTATTTAGATTGAGAAGGATATCGGCGGGAGAGAAGCGGGGAAAAAGGTTTGCATTTATATAGCACTTGCTACCCTTGATAGGAGGGTTGAAGTGTTTTCTTCGGTGTTTAGCATGCTACTTCGTAACCCATAAGGGATTAGGGGTGATTTAGTATAGTGAAAAATATGAAAGTAATTTGAGTGGTGGATATGTTAGTCAGATTATTTGGATAGAGAAGATTAGTGGAGGGATAGAGAAAGGAAAAAAATTGCATTTATATAGCTGTGGGAAGGCAGGTTTGATAAACAGGCGTGGAGGCTTAAGTATGGGTTTGACAAAAAGCGGTTTATTGATAATAAGAGTATTGGTAGGCTGATGGGATGGGTGTTCTTGGCGGTCTTCTTCTTCTTCCCCTGATGATTCTGGTGAGCTGGAGGGGTTTGATGTGAGCAAAGGTGTTGTCCTGCTCTCGGGTTCCCCTTGACTGAGGCGGTCTCCCCGGAGGCTCATAGGAGGATAAAGAAAATAAAGGAGCCGTCAGAATAAGGTTTGATATTATGGGGTTTTAGCTCCCTTCACCATACCTTTGTGCTCTATTGTTTTTGTTTGTGCCCAGTCGGGTAAAAGATTGCGAGCAAAGCCAAGGAAAAGCGATATTTAGGAAGAGGGAAATAGGGGGGGGCTACGGAAAGACCTTTGTAGGGATATTTAAGTGCCTAGGATAATGAAAAGAAAAGAAAGGTGCCCAATCCTATAGCAGTCATTCAGTGTCCTGGGTTATGGGATGGCATGTATCTCCACAGAAGGGGAGGGTCGCAAATAGCCAGTAGTACCCTCCTGTTCACCTTCCTCACCTGTATTCCCACCCTCTTCTTCTCCCTCCCCACTCCCTGAAAAACCCAGAGCCGTTAACACTCACCGGCTCCGCCGTAACTCTCCTGAGTTACGGCCACCCCCCAGCATCCTCCGGACACCACCAGTCCTCGTACCAGCTCTCCTCGCCGTCCTCGAGGTTCCCTGATGTCCTGGCGTCCGGTAAGTCGGATCCCGCGTCTTCTCAGCTTCTCTCGGGTCCCGCGTCTTCTCTCTCGGGTCCCGCGTCTTCTCTCTCGAACTCTCCACTTCGGCGTTCTCCCTCTTCTTCTGCGCACCTCCTTTTTGAACCCGCTCGCCTGTCATTGGCTCATGACTTCCTCTTCCGGTTTGCGGGGGTGGTGCTTCTGGGCTATGCCTGTTGTCGTGTCCCTGTGGAAATAGAGTAGAGGAGTCTGGATGGCGTAGTTCTGCCGGTTGTCGTGGAGTCAGCACCCGTGATTGTAGGTCCCCCCTTGGCGTTAAACCGGTAAGTGGCTCTCTCCTCAATGTATCTTCCTCACAATAGCGTTTGCTACCCCTGATGGGGGGTTGAAGTGTTATTTTCGGAGAGTAGCACGCTACTCTGGAACCCATACATTGTTAGTGGTGAATTTATATTGTGAAATATAAAAAAATATTTGAGTGGTAGAGAAAATGTTAGTCTGTTATTTGGATTGAAAAGGATAGTGACGGGATAGAAGGGAAGGATTTCGGTTTTCTTTTTGTTTTCGAGCTCATAGCAGTAGGAGGAGGCTTGGGACGAGTAAAAGGGAGGTGGAGGGGGATGAGTAAAAGGGAGGTGGAGGGGGATGAGTAAAAGGGAGGTGGAGTAGGAGGAAACAGAGGGCAGTTTAGAAAGGCTTGTTTTGGGGGATCGGAATAGTAAAATAAGGTATGAGATGATGCAAGGAGAGTGGAGTAGGGAAGACTCTCGCAAAGGTTATTTTGAGGATCATAGTAGTGGTATGTGGTTTAAAATGAGGCGTTCCATGGGTCGTGCATGGGCGTTCCTGTGCATCAACCAATGGGTTTTGACACAAACCCATATTTACAAAGAGCTGTAGAAATGGGGTTTGTCCAAAATCGTGTGCTTGCATGAGTCTGGCATATCGGGGAGAAATATATTTATCCGTGGTTTTTCCTCTTTGCATGGGTGTAGCTTGGTTTGTAAGACTGAGAGAGGGGAGTGAGCTTCAGAGTTTTCGACAATTACACTGGCATATCATGTTAATTATTATATGAGTAGGAGTGCATGAGAGGTGCTTAAGGGCCAATCAAAAAGAAAAGGAGTACAGATTGTGAGGGGTACACAGTATTTTGTAAAATAACCATGTTTTAAGACCTTCAAAACAGAGGCAGGACAGTTTGTGTTTGTTTCTGTCTGGGTTGGTATTTAAAAATCCCAGGTGAAATCCAACAGACGCCGAACCATACCCAACTGAAAGCTCCTGTACTCAACTATTTACTAAATAATACATTTTTATTAGGGGGGTTTAACATCCTAAACAACCCCCCCCCTCCCACAAAGCTAAGCCTTGCATGTGTGCTGCATTCTGCAAAGGATAGAATTTGTGCAGGAAGGCAGACATCCTTGAAAACATTTGCAAAAAATGTAATGCCAGGGCCATTCTCAGAAGGCCATTGTACTCCTATTAGTGTGACAATTCAAACTATTTTAGGCCACACAAGGCAATAATAATGGAATGAGCAACAGCATTTTCAATGTTTATTTATTTATTTATTTATTTATAGGCTTATATAGCGCAGGATTCGACCCACGAAGGGGTATCTCCGTGCTTGGTTCACCCTATGTGCTAAGGACCGCGCTCTCATGGGTATGCAAAGAATCATGCTGTCTGAAACAAAAACGTCTTCAGAGCTTTCCTGAAGGCAAGATAGTTAGTGTTTTGTCTCAGATTAAGAGGAAGTTTGTTCCAGAGACTGGGGCCCAAGAACGAAAGCGCTCGGCCTACCAGTCGCGCCTTTCTGATTGGCGGAACCTGTAGCAGAGATTGATTACTGGAATGGAGGGTACGTCCAGGTTTATAAGGGGTGAACTTTTCAGCCAGGTACTGGGGGCCTGAGCCAAAAATGCTTTTATGGATGACGCAGCAGGTTTTAAACTTGACCCGTTGAATGTTTTTCAACGGGTCAAGTTTTTGAATGAAGTTTTTCCAGGAGGGGGCGGGATGGAGTTCTTGTTGACTTAATAAACACTGTTGTTGACTTAATAAACACTGTTGTTGTACTCATCTCAAAATTAAACAGACAGTACCACCATGTGGTGGACTGTCACTAGAGCCAGTGCTGACATTAAGTGCAGATGCTGAGCACCGGAAACCACCAGTTCAAATTAAGCACTGACTGTGGGCCAATGTGCGCCAGCTCATGGAGAGAGCAGAACTGCACCATTTCTTTTAAGCTAATGAGCAGTTCTGCTCTCTCCAGGTGATTCAGCACAGCAATTTTTGCTTTCTGTGCTGCGCTACTTTGTAAATATGCCCCTCATTTTTGAGCAAAGGTGACATTGAACCAGTGCGGCGGCAAAAGTCAACTAAACTAATTACGAATAAAAATCATACAGCGCCTGTTAACCACAGGGCAGGCATGAACTAATCATCAGTTCTTTATCACTGTTGACTTATAGGGGTTACTTACAGTTATCATCATGTTATCTATTTATTTCTTAGCATATTTATTATGTTTATTGTAACATTGTTTGCATGGGAGCATGTCTCATGAAAACCAGAGAATGCCATCTGTGCATGCTCTAATTGTGGAAGCACATAAAGGAGAAAAGAAGCCCCTGGCAAACACAATGTATGTAGGTCTATCACAGATGGGGGGGGGAATTTAATTCCCCTACTCTGCCCACCTGTAGAGGCGTGGGGAGTTCCATGCAAACCCTCTGCCATGCATTTGAAGGACACGCGGCACTGGATCGCAGTGCTGGTACTTCAGAGCCACTAAAGCAAGTCAAATTGGCATAATTCAAGACCAATAACCTGAAAACAGTAGACTGCACCGATTTTGAGTCTTTTTTATTGCCAATCTAACATGAGCCTACTGGGGTGAAGAGGTGACCATAACACAAACGAAATGAGATAAAATGAGAGGTATTCTCTTGCCTTTGGTTTAATGTTCAGGTTTCAACCCACTTCCTGGTACTCGTGCCTAGGAGCGATCCAGGACCTGCTCGTGGTCTTTGCACTGTTCTGAAGGAATTTGGAGAAGTTGCATTTTTTTTTAGCCAGAACCAGTAAAGTGGCAGGAAAGAGACCTACACTTCCGGTACAGGCCTCAGCTTACCTGACTCCAAGCGGAACCTCCCCCCCCACCAGGCTCCCCTGAACTGGAATGGTGTAGTGGCCACTCTCTAGTCCCCCTGTAATTAGGTCTACCCTGTTGTAAGAGAGGCATACTGTCATAGGAAGAAAAACACTTAGTTCATGTCAACACTACTGTCATTTTAAGTGCAATGTGCACAGAATATTAAATTGTCTGTCTCAAAATAAGAGGGTAGTGTCTGTCCCTCCCCACTTTCAAATCAAAGTACTCTAAAAACACCCAGGTGTTTTTTAGGTCTCGTCCTTTACCATTCCGAAGGAATGGGAAATGGCGAGAATTCAAGTGCTCGAACTGATTGTCAAACCAACGCATTTTTTCGTGGCGTTTTCTTCGAGTGCACGTGGCCACAGGCACGCGCTTTTGGCCCATACACTTTCATGGCCATCTGTTCCTCAATGTCCCTCCCACCCTTCGTTTGATCTTGCCGCGAGTTCAGGCTAATGGCCCTCCCCCAGCACAGAGCGCGCATCGCGGCCGCACAGCACATCAAAGGGCTTCACCCAGCGTGTGCTGTGCGGCTTCTCCTCCCCTAATTATGTGGCCGGCCGTACTTGTGTTTCCCGGCCGCTTCCCGGCCGCTCTTGTATTTAATTAGCAGCAGCAGCATTTCTCCTGCGCCAGGCCACATCAAAGGCTCTGTGCCACTTTCACCCACACAGCAACACTTACAGACACGCAACGCCACTCACACCCACGCAAGCCCACTATCATCCACGCAACACCACACTCACCCACGCAACGCCACTCACCCAAGCAACACCACTCACACACGCAACGCAACTCATCCACGCAACGCAACTCATCCACGCAACCCCACTCATCCACGCAACCCCACTCATCCACGCAACCCCACTCATCCACGCAACGCCACTCACACACGCAACGCCACTCACACACGCAACACAACTCACCCACGCAACGCCACTCACCCACGCAACGCCACTCACACACGCAACGCCACTCACACACGCAACGCCACTCACACACGCAACGCCACTCACACACGCAACGCCACTCACACACGCAACGCCACTCACACACGCAACGCCACTCACACACACAATGCCACTCACACATGCAACGCCACTCACACACGCAACGCCACTCAACACATCATAAATAACAATCATTTGCAATGCTATAGGTCTCCCATTTACTTAAATTGAACATAATGGCATTGTAAATGACAATAACTTTCAAAAATGTTTACTTTTACAATAAATTGAAAAGGCATTGTCATTTACTATGCCAACAGCTTAAAGTTGCCTAAATGCAAGACTTATTGCATTGCAAATAGCCAATAGGGCTCGCTTTTGGGACCATCTAAGTGTTTATGCATGCGACATTTTATGTTGTTGCAACAAGGAAATTATGCTGCATAACTACTTATAAGGGCCCAAAAGCGAGACCTATTGGCAATGCCAATGCTTGTTAACTTTAATTCTGTGTCAGCCACCAATTCAATGTCAGCAACCCAATTTCAGAAGTAGAAGAGAAAGATCTGGATAGCTATTGATTATAACTGGGTACAAGTCAAGACAAGAGGTGCCAGAGGTCAAGGAACAGAGGACTCGGCCTCCTGTATTTACTCAGGATTATCTTTCCACTCTTACATTAGAAAACAGAAAGTTTTCTTAAAATAACCCGCACCCACCAAGATTTCTCTTGGGGGCATGCTTCATCATCAGGTTCTTCCTGTCCCGCTACAGAACTGGGCATGCTGCGACCAAAGGAAGACGTGGGAGCCCTTAGTTATTCAAATACTAAGAAAAGGTGGTAGGTTTAAAAGTGGGAGGGTCTTATCTAGAGTTAAAAATACCTGGCTAAATAGGAACAAACGTTTTAGTTGGACCTCTTGCTGGTATGGTTAAAATGGGGGAATTTGAGAGGTATACGTTCATGTATATCAAGGTTTACATGTTTCAAACCGTTACCCCAAGGCTTTTCATCAGGACCACAAAATGATCCCTTTTACCACTCCTTATTCAGAAGCGACTCGAAATTTGGTCTCCTTAATAGATATCAAGACAGAATGTATAATACAATACCCAATCTGTAGTGTTTTTTCTTTTAGATCTTGAAAGATACGAGACAAAGGTTATTCTGACCAGGAACACTGCTATTAATTTTATAAAAAAACTCAATAAACACATCGCCTTTAGTGGAAAAACTTGATATTTTTTTCTCTTACAATATTGGTATTCTCGTTTAGCTCTGTCTTAGGGTGCAAGATGTTTTCCGAACTCATTATTAACCATGGAAAACTCTAATCTTTAAAAGGGCACATTCCTGCTGACATATTGATATTGGATGCAATTGAGTGTGTTTTATGTTAAGTGTTCTGTATTATACACTCAGCCGGAAGAAGGTCAGTCAGCTACTGCACCGCCACAACAGGAATCCAGTAGTTGGACAAACACGTGGCAACAGCAACAAAAGACAAGAATCCCAGCTAAACAGGCATGGGGCTGCAACTGCGGCAGGGAGGGGTAACTGTCTGGGGAAATAATGCCTTTACACAGATGCAGACCCCAAATGTGCAGTAAGTTAAGACCCTCAATGCATAACACCCATTTCACCCACACCTCAAAGTTCTCTGTACCAAAAATCAAAAGAAGGAACATAGAGACAATATTAGCAATTGAAGTCTACTTGCATTCTGGAATTCAGGTGTACTGTATGTGCTTTGTTGAACAAGTATCCTCACTAGAGTCCACCATTCAGGGCACCTGCAGGAGCCTAGGGCCCACTCTGCTGCTGATCCCCCAAGTCGTGGTTGCTTGGCCATCCTTAAGGGGAGGGCAGTCTGATGAGAGGTGCATGGTGGCTCCCCGACAAGTGCTTAAAAGCATGTACCCAGGGGGGGCGTGGCCAACAGCATGGCCGGTTAAGACGTGCCTTGCTGGAGCTCCAGCCGAGCTGCACCTACATCCGTCATAATACTTTACCCCAAGCAGCACAAACGATCCTCCGCGGAGATCACGGCGCCCTGAAAGCTGGGGAGAGTGCCGCAACGGCGACCACACGTTGGGGCTTGCTGGAAACCGAGATTAAAGTCCGACCTAGCGGAACCCTGAGAAGCCAAGATGGCGGCGGCGACGCCCGACTGTCATCGGAGCGCCTAGGAGCTCATCCGCAGCCCTACGAGGACGGAGCCCGCAAGCGGAGGCGCCGCGACGTGCAAGCCTGTCCAGCGGTACAGTACCGCATCTACCGGGTGCCCGGAGGAGCGACAGGGGACCTGCCGAGGACCGGCCGCCTTTACCAAGATGGCGGCCGGCGAGATCGGTAAATGGTGACGAGGACCTGAGACCCTTCGCAGCCGTCCCCGCTTTGAGGTGAGGCTGGGGGACGGCGAAATCAGAGACCGGAGGAGCTGCGGAGTGGCTCATGGGCCGAGGCATTTCCTGACCGAGACCGCGAGGCGCGGGAGACAAGGGCGCACTCGGCAGCCGTGGACAACTGCATCAAGATGTCGGCGGCAGTCGGAGGACGCCCGGGGGGGCGATCAACAGCGGAGGCGGCCAGACGGTGAGGGCCTTGAATACGCCCGCCTGCATCACCCGCCCCTTTTTTGAGGGGAAATTGGCACCAACAGCGGAAAGACCTGGTTTGGAGGTCCGGGGCGTCCGGTGGCACAATCCTACGGTCCCCTGCGGTGCGCAGAGGCTCCCCCAGCACACCATAACCGGTGAAGAGACCCAGGACCGAGAACGGAGTCTGGAGAGGAGTCACGGAGCGCAGGCTACACCGGGGGGAGGCGCCGAGGGGCACCATACTGCACTACTCCGACACCTAAGGGGCTAAAAACCAGACAGTCGCCACCTCCTGATCGGCCCTAACCACTTCCTAGATACGCCAGACTTCGGTGGCCTGCATCCTGCGGCGGGAGCCCTTACCCGCGGAATGGGCAGTCATGGGGAAAAGGGACCTGGCCCCTAAATCCACGAAGCAGGGCCCCATGGATAACTTTGTGGCACCACGTCATGCTGCGGAGCAACAGTCTGTGATGTCTGGAGCGCGGACAGATACGGCGATGTTGATGGAGGCCATCCAGGCGTCCAGAACCGACATCCAGGAATCTCGGGCGGCCCTGGAGGTGAAGATTGGGGAAGTGGGCGCCGAGGTTACGTTGCTGCGACAAGATTTTCGGAATCTGTCAGACAGGGTGGAGGCGACGGAAACTAGAATCAGCGAACACGATGTATCGATATCTGCCCTGAAGAAGGATATGGCGGAGCTACAGGCCTCACACCGTCAGTTACAGTGGAAGGTGGACGATGCGGAAAATAGATCGAGACGCAACAACCTTCACTTTGTGGGTTTTAGGGAAGGAATTGAAGGGAAAAACATGTCCTCCTTCCTCCACGATTGGTTGAAAACCACCTTCCCAACAGCACAGTTCTCCACGTGCTTCATCATTGAGAGGGCACACAGGGCCCTTCTGGCCAAACCTCCGGAGGGGCCGAGACCGAGACCAGTCATAGCGCGCTTCTTGAACTATGCGGACAGAGATTTGTTCTTAAGAGAAGCCAGGAAGCTGTGGGAGATCCGTCTGGAGAATACGACTATAATGATTTTCCCGGACTACAGCCAGGAAGTCTCGAAACAGAGCCGCTCATTTGACTCTGTGAAGGCAAAACTGAGGACCTTGAACATAACGTATATGCTCCTCTTCCCCGCGAAGCTCAAGGTGCTCTACAAAGACAACACCATTTTCTTCTCACATCCGGAGGACGCGTGGCAGTGGCTTGAGGAACGCCCTATCCTGAATGGCAGAGAGGCTGCTGGACGGGAAGCACTGAACAGATCGCTGCGGGAAAGGTCGCGCTGGGAGCTTCCGAAACCACAGTGACGGAGGGCACGAAGGGTACAGAAGAAGACACCGGCGACACCATATCAAACCCGTGGCACTGGTGACAGGAGAGGAGGCAGATCTACATCGCCGGGAAATGACTCAGTGGCAGGCTCTAGGTTCAGTTGCCTGCGGAATGGAATCCGCTCGGAAGGAGAAGAGGGAGACGAGTCGGAAGGCCGCACATCCGGAAGAGAGGAGGAAGATGTAATGGGAGATTCAGTGCGCCCGCTAGTCGCAGAAATACAGTATTTGGAACAGGACTCGTCGGGGCAGGCGCCCACTATGGACACACAGGACTCGCACTCATGAACGATGGTGCTCGGGGATCAGGGAGATTGCAGCTCGACAAAGGGGAGCACGCAAGTTGACACGCCCTTCACTGTTTATTGAGTTTCTTATACTGTTTTTTGGTTTGTGATGGGAGGGATGTGTGGGAGGGCGACAGGCCTTCTCCCGTGGATAGTTTGGTCCCATGTTGGGACGCGACTGAAAGGGGAGGGAGGTGGGGAGGGGGGCGGGAGGGGGGTAAGGTTTTTGACATCTCTCAAGTTGGGGTCAGAGAGGGACAAGGGGGGGAGAGGAGGGACAGTTAGCGGGCAGCAGCAGCACACCTTGATACACCACACCACTCTTCCCCCACAGGGACGCACCAGGGAAGAGAGTCGCCTTACACCATGGCAGGTACATTAGACACTCCGCAGTTTGGTGACAAGGGGGTCACCATCTTAAAGTGGAATGTGAATGGCTTAGGGTCAAAGATCAAGAGGGGGCTGGTGAATGCCTACATTAAGCGGGTAGCGCAAGATATCGTCCTACTACAGGAGACTCACCTCAGAGGCAACAAGTGTGCGTTTATAGCGAGAGGACGCCACGTGGTCCTGGCACATGCAGGGTACACATCGGACTCCAGGGGGGTTGCGATTCTAATAAAAAAAACGGCCCCATTCAGTGTCACCCGCACCTGGCTGGATCCTCAGGGGACTTATGTGGGCGTGCAAGGGACATGGAAGAGGAGCAGGTACACTATCATTTCGGTGTATGCACCTCCGAAACTCCAGGCGCGCACCCTCAAAGCAATCACCTCCATTCTCATTGATACAGCGGACACCATACAAATAGTGGGTGGCGATTTTAATGATGTTATGTGTGAAGCGCAGGATCGTACAGGGAATGCACGTAAAGGGGGGACACGTTCGGCTCTAGCACGACAGATGCAGGTCATAGGACTCACTGATGTCTGGAGGTGGCTCCACCCTACACAAGCGGCATACTCTTTCTACTCGGGGGCGCACAGGGTCTTTTCAAGATTAGACTACATATTCACATCCAGGCAGAACCTCACCTCGAGCGACACGGCAGAATATAAAGCGAGGGGAATATCAGACCACTCTCCACTGTATGCACAGTTGGGACAGGAGAGGGGAAGGGGGGGGGGCTGAATGGCGCCTAGCGGCATGGGACCTCCAAACACCGGAAATACTACGTGGCATCAGGGCTGACATTAGGGTGTACGTGGTGGAAAACGAGGGAACGGTCGACTCAGGGGTCACCTTCTGGGAGGCAATGAAGCCGGTACTGAGGGATCGAATACAGGGCAGGCTGAGGGAGGTACGGCGGGCACAACAAGCCGAGGTAACTAGCCTGGAAACGTCCATATTGGCCCTAGAGGCAGAGTACCAACTGCGGAAGGAGGCAGGGACACCCAGGCACCTGCTAGATGCACAAAGAAACTATAGGGAGACGGTCTCCAATGAGGCCCGAACCCAATCATTGGCAACCCTCCACCGATTGTACGATGTGGGGGACAAGTCCGGCAAACTCCTGGCGTGACTTAGCAGAAAGGAGAGGGCGGCGAGGTGGGTGGAACAAATCACATCGGCAGACAGTAGACAGGTGCATCACTGAGCCGGAAACTACGATCCCGGAACTGTTCGGGGAGCTGGACGGCTTCGGTGCTAGGGCGGGTCATACCATAAACTGGCACAAATCGACCCTCTATGACCCACAGGGCCTGGAGCGAGGGGAGTGCCTCCCGGAGCGGCTAGTACATACCCCAGAAGGCTTCCAGTACCTGGGTGTATACATTACCCTGGATAGGGAACTTTCATTTAGTAAAAATATGCAACGAACCATGGACAGCGCGACGGCAGAGATATCCAGATGGCGGCAGTTGCCGCTCACCCTATTGGGTCGAGCAGCGATGTACAAAATGATTATCCTCCCGAAGTTTCTGTATGCGCTCCAGAACGAGTATTACCAGTTGCCAGCTAAAACAATAACCAAAATTCATGCAGACCTTCGGGCCTTCCTGTGGTTGGGGAAACAGACGAGAGTGGCCCTGTCGACTCTACAGCGCCATCAGTACAGCGGAGGGATCTCCCTTCCCAACCTAGAGGCATACTACTGGGCGGAACACCTCACTCCGATCAATGATTGGTTACACGCGTCAGCGGACCACCCGACCTATGCGTTGGAAAGGTTTAAAATGTCCAACAAAAACCTATTGTACTATCTCTACGGAGGTACGGTACGGGCATCGCTCCTACCGGCCACGGTGATCACGCTGCACGCTTGGACCAAGGCCACTAGACGTATGGGGTGGGACAAGAGGCCTACCCGACAGACGCCGTTGTGGCACTGCCAATGGCTGAGAGAACTCGGTAAGCTGCGCGGCTCCCGGAGGTGGGATGTTATAGGAATCTCCACAATAGGGGATGTGATTGCAAAGGGTGAGCTAAAGTCCTTTCAGGTCCTTAGAGACTTTCATTTAGTAAAAATATGCAACGAACCATGGACAGCGCGACGGCAGAGATATCCAGATGGCGGCAGTTGCCGCTCACCCTATTGGGTCGAGCAGCGATGTACAAAATGATTATCCTCCCGAAGTTTCTGTATGCGCTCCAGAACGAGTATTACCAGTTGCCAGCTAAAACAATAACCAAAATTCATGCAGACCTTCGGGCCTTCCTGTGGTTGGGGAAACAGACGAGAGTGGCCCTGTCGACTCTACAGCGCCATCAGTACAGCGGAGGGATCTCCCTTCCCAACCTAGAGGCATACTACTGGGCGGAACACCTCACTCCGATCAATGATTGGTTACACGCGTCAGCGGACCACCCGACCTATGCGTTGGAAAGGTTTAAAATGTCCAACAAAAACCTATTGTACTATCTCTACGGAGGTACGGTACGGGCATCGCTCCTACCGGCCACGGTGATCACGCTGCACGCTTGGACCAAGGCCACTAGACGTATGGGGTGGGACAAGAGGCCTACCCGACAGACGCCGTTGTGGCACTGCCAATGGCTGAGAGAACTCGGTAAGCTGCGCGGCTCCCGGAGGTGGGATGTTATAGGAATCTCCACAATAGGGGATGTGATTGCAAAGGGTGAGCTAAAGTCCTTTCAGGTCCTTAGAGACGAATTTGGGCTGCACAACACTCAGTTCTACAAATATACACAGCTGAAACATGCATGGAGGGCACAAAACATCACACTTGCAGATATTCTGGAATATGCACCGTTGGAGGGTAGGTTGCTTCAGGAGCAGGTCAAGGGCCGGGCGGTATCCCTCACATACAAAACCCTGACAAACCACATGCTAGGCGACCTGGCAGGGTTAAGGAGAGTGTGGGAGGCAGACGTGGGAGCTATGGAAGATCTGGACTGGGAGATGGTCCTCATGCACCCCCGTGAGGTGGTGATTAAATCAAGACTACGCCTCATCCAACTGAATGTGCTCCACAGAACTTATTTTGACAGGGTACGCCTCCTTAAAATAGGGAGAATAACAGACCCGACATGCCTTAGGTGCCGCCACCAACGGGGTGATTTTTTCCACACGATTTGGGCATGCGACACCACACAAACGTATTGGGGACACATATTCACGGAGCTAGATGAGGTCCTGGGAGTGGCTCTGACGCGCGACCCTAAAGTAGCGCTACTGGGCTTGACAACCGAGGTAGACCTGCCATGCCCCCTGCTTATCTTCTTGGTACTTGCATTGGTGGTGGCAAAAAGGGACATTGCAAAATACTGGGGGGCGGCGGATATACCAGACATAGAGGAATGGAGGAGGGGCCTGGACTTGTATATGGCCGCTGAAAGAGTGACTTATAAAGCCAGAGGCTGCCCAAAAAAGTTCCGGAGAGTGTGGGCAAAATGGAGGCATTATCATGGACTGGAAGGGGGCCAATAAGGGAGAGTTGGGGAGTGGGGGGGCACGGATACACTGTAGAGCAGTCGGAAATGCCAGCGTGGGACATGTGCAGATTGACCAATTATGCTATGTGAGGGAGATGGCAGGACTCCATGTTCGAAAGGATGTAGGGCTTGTCCGGGGGTGTGGGGGGGGGGGAAAGGGGGTCTATGCTGCTTTTGCTGGGTTGTTTATTTGTTTATGTTGTGGATATGCTTGACACACTGAGAAATTGTGGAACCAAAAAGTTGCGCACACAGCGAACAGAGGCGGAATGTTGACGCCCTGCCGGCTGTTGAATGCCTCGTTGATTATACTTACTGATGCAACAGTAAAAATAAATTTACAAAAAAAAAAAAAAGCATGTACCCAGGTCCCCGTAGCCAAATCCAGTTGGGACAGGTTCCAATCACCAAATCGAAATGCCCCCATTCTCGGGCATCCAGCTCGGGTCCAAACTTTCTTCATGAGACGTGATCCCAAGAGTCCCCAAAAATCCTGGAGCCTCCAGCCAAATGGAGGAACCCTTTTTAGTTCTAAAACGAGGCGGTCCTCAAATGTTGAGAGCCAGGTTTCCATATGCTGGGATAGTGAAGATCCCACAAACTCTGCAGCACATGCTCAAAAACCAATACGTTGGAAGGCACCTGGATTGGCGTCAAGTCAGTAGGGAGGTTCAGCAGAGTAGCCAGGTGTCCCAAAGCCGGGTGCAGTCCAGGATCAACATCAGGCCGGACTTCGGCAGGAGTGCGTGGCCGTAGCCACGGACTCTCTGAATCCTTGTGATCCTAGTAATGCTTTCTATCCTCTTTCCCCTTCAATTTTTCACAGTCTGGTCACCACGCCATATCCCTCCAAAATAGACACAGGAGCATATCCACTAGTCCGAGTTCCCTAGCCACAAGCCAGGAACCACAGATTCAAACACACTAGGAAGACGTGGTCCAAGGTAGAGGGGGTGCCTGGAGGAGGGGGTCCACCAAGTCCATCCCAACTCCGAGCGAGTGTAGAAGGCAGAATGTGCTCACCCTACATCAGGCCAAGAAATCAGCTAACACACAAGGCATTACATACACAATCTGGAGAAAGAGGTAAGCCCAAACAGCAAAACAACACGAGCAGAGGTACACAGGGGCTACAGAACAGCTTTCAAACCACCTCTGTTTCAACAACAATAAAATACCAGATCATGTGAGATCTAGGAAGGCGCCCAAAAGCCAAAAAAATTCAAAAAAGAGCACCACGGGGGTCAAGTTGTACGCCACATGTCAGGGACTAGAGGGGTACATACGTGACCTCAGGGCACACTGCAACCACCAACAGCACTCAAATAGCGACACGCCCCCTCATTACACATCGTCCCGCACACATGTAGGTCAAAAGACACCTCCCTCACCGATAGCACCCCCCAAGCACAACTCGAAGAGAACCCTAGCTAAATTGATAATATACTAATGGTCATAAGATCACCCCATAAAAATCCTTCACCAGTCTAACATCCAGTTAGGTACAGAAAGGGGGAGGCCTGACAAATCATAAATAGCTGATACGCTACCCACTCTTTGACGTAAACCATAAAAAATAGACCGGGCCCACCTTCCAGCACCTCACTAAAATTGTGTGAATTGAGTGTAGGAACACCCCCTAAAGAAGAGCACAGGAACCCTGAACAAAATGATTGATGACGGCACATGCAATAATGCACTGTATTCTCAACTAACCAATAAACGTAGCTCTTATCCAACAGGTCAGCAATTGAATATCAAAGTGCACCGCTTCCTTCAGCTGCCACATCAGTACCCCGACAGGATTTATAGTGAGCGAATTGAGAACTTCGAACTATACTGTGAACTTTTTGTCTCACAGTTTTTAAACAAAAGGAACTCTCAATTACCAGACTACAGGCACCTCCCCTGGATTCATCCCACGACCTGCAATGTTCAATAAATTATGTATTGTTGCGCTTCTATGTACCCTCTATTTACTATGGGTGTTCCATTCATCACCAAAGACCTGCCTAGTCAAATTTAGTCCACCCAGGAACTATTACAGCACTTACGAAGGGACCGCTCCTATATCACTTACAATTACACCAAACCCAACATTAGTATCCCACATGCACCATACAGAGCCTTCTTACACAACACATGGTATCAGCACTTGACCACCAGGACTTTCAAGACATCAGCCAGGTCATGTTCGCTGATACCGCATGCAGTAGACACAGATAGGCTTTACATGTCCCAAGAGGTAGCCCACAAAAAAGCATAATGCCTTCTCCACCTATACCTATGTAGAATTAGTGCCAAAATACAACCCAACAGGGAAGAACACCGCGAGGTGGTGAATCTGACCAAATACAAGACCAATCCGACAACACTGTACCTTTTCACCGAGCCTAGTGACATTGAAATTGAGCTAAATAGGATGCACAAGAGGGACACCATAGGGGAGGATGCTGTTTGGCCCCGAGACTTCAAAGAAAACAGATTTTTGGAAGTAGCAAAATCACTGAACCAGTGCTTGAACACGTCCACCATTGCTTCCATCTGTGGTCCCAGGGTGGACCTTAGCATATCTGGAGCAGTCTTCTTTAATAACAAATGGACGCCAGACAGTGAATTCCAGTGTAAGGCCATCCATCTCGATAACACAAAGGGAAAGGAGTCTTGTAGAGCACAGCATAGTGTTGGCTGCAGCCCAGGCTACCTGCACCCAACCCCCGCTGGTACCCAACCCCCCCCGCTGCGCAAAAGCCATGCACAGATGGTCGTTGGGCATAGGGCCTGGTGCCCAAATTCCAGCGGGCGCACGTAGCTGAATATACAGGCTTTCATTTAAGTAAGGCAGAGCTACTGACTTTGTCAATGGGTCAGAACATAACATCAAAATATAAAAAAGGTGCTTTTGGCTTAATGGTGGGTTCAGAATATTAACACATATTAAGCACATGTATTGTCTTTGATAGAAAATGACATAATTATAATGAAATGTAATTTCATTAATTCAGACTGTTCAATGTTTAATAAAAGTGTTTGTCCTACAGCAATGTAATAACGCTTTATTAAAAAAAGAAACCAGCATGTTTTTTTTTTTATAATTCTTTTTATTGGTTTAAAGCAAATAAATAAACAGACATATCCGGTGCAATATATACATCCAATGATTACAGGGTGAATCGGTACAAAAACAGGATATACGTAGAGCAGTAAAGAATTCTTCGAGAGGTCCGTACTATTAAGCACAAAATTAAAATTGACATCAGTATATTCGCTAAACAGTTTAGAAGCGGATCCTCGAAATCCTCCCACTGTGGTAAATTAAATTTACTTATTACCTCATTTCTGAATGTCTGTGCTTAATAAATCATAATTTCTTGTCAATGCAAAGCGAGGAGTCCGTGGTGCTCAAATGAAGGAGGAGGAGACCAATAACTCGAGTTAAGGGGAGCGCTTCCAGCACCAAGCGGGCACAGGAGCAATCTCTCAAGTCCCTCTCTTGAAGTGGGGGTCTTTATTTTCAACAGCAGGACATTTATACAGTCTTGGTCATGAGGCAAAATAGAGGAACAAACAGGTCATGGCAGATAGAGGAACAAAAATTAGCAAGAGGAGCAGATTGTGAAGAAATGGGGGCGTGTCTTAGGCTTCGTGAGGGGACTTGCGATGTGAAATAGTCTAACAGTTGGAAGGGGGAGGCTTCCTCATTTGGGGTTTGTGCTCGTGCTTCATGTCAAAAAGAGGAACTATCTTGTGTAAAACAGAGACCATCTGCTCTCTGGCTTGCAGTAACTATTTCTTAAAACAGGAACTATCTGCTGGTTCTGGGAATTGGCTGAAACACAGGAAGGGGTGGTCAATGAACTAAGATGCCAGGTGCAGGGTGTCTTACAGTTAAGAACAGGAACTATCTGCTGCTGGTTCCCAGAATTGGCAGAACCACAGAAATGTGTGTGTTCACAGTGTACAACCTTGTGCTTCCTCTATTAGTTGGTGTGGTTTCAGGGCCTAACCTCGTGCTTCCTCTTTCAGTTGGGGGTGGTCACAGGGCAGTTGGTGTGACAGGCTGAGTTACCAACAATGGACAGGATGTGGCTGAGTCTCTGGCACAACTGGGGGAGGGCACACAGACAGGCTTCTTGGAATTGGCTCGACCACAAGGAGCAGGGGGTTGTGCAAGATTCAATGGGGATGTGAAGGACAGTTTTCAGACAAATTGCTGAGAGCATGTCACACACAAAATGGGTGTTTGTCTGAGAAAAATGGCTGTCAGGCAGAAACAGGGAAATGATGGGGCACAATTGTCAATTTTATTTCCACATTCCCTCCTTGCACCAGAGTGTACCTACATTATATCTCAATTTGCATGAGATCATTTATACATTCTTGTAACATGATTCTTTCCCTTTCTCTCTGCTGGACAAGTGGTTTAGGAATGGATTTTGCAGCGCATAGACCGCACAGGGCAGGACCACATTGGATGCAAAGGCAGCATCCAGTTATTATCAGGAATATTATACCTGCTGCTGACAGCAGTTGCCATCCCCAGGACGATCTGACATGGGGCACTAGGAGGTCTCGGTGGTAAGTGGATGGGGCCAACAAAGACAGGGGGTAACAGGAATGCTATATAGAAAGTTCCCCCCCAGTTCAAGGGCAGCTGCACATAGGCCGTTTGGCCACAGATGAAATAAGTATGGCGAGATGCTAGGAATGAGGACTTTCCTCTGTCTTCAAAACTTATAGTGGTATGACAGTCACTGTGTCCTAATGGAACAGAGCCATTTTTCTGGATGCACAGGTGTCCTTTTACTGGTGAGACCGAGATGGAAGGGGGACCAGCATTCTTTTTAGGTTTGGTATTTAACATCTTGTAGGACATGGTCATGTTCCCTTGCTTGTATTCTTCACTTTCTAGGACTGTACCGGTCGCCTGAGGATCTCCCTCCTTATTAGGGTAACAGGCAGTATTGAATACCTTGTTTAAATTCCCCCAAGGCCACCCATTCTTGCATGAATTATTTCCGTCAGGGCAGGAGGGTGGGGTAGTATCGTCAGCTGTTATTAGGGCGCACCAGGCTTCACAAGTTCCATTATAGGAGAATGGGAAAGGAAAAAGAGGCATCCCTCCCTTTTTCTGATGAGGTGGGATGCGGCCACATATCCAACAATTGGTGCTATTACTGGCCTGCTGAGTGTGGTGTAGCATCTGTATGAAGGTATTGTTTCGCAAGGCTAGTCTATGGGCTTGGCTTGTTCATGAGGGGGTAGGTCGTGATAGGTGTGTTCCTGAGTGCTGTTGGGTGTATGAGAGGTGTGTTGTGTTGGAGGAAAAACAGTGTGGAGAATCCAACCAAGACACGTCATAACTGCCATGAGGAAAAATAATACTGTCAAACATATAATAGGACCATTATGTCTTTTTTTAGAGTTCATTTTTTCTTTTTCTACCACATAGTCAAGGTGTTAAAATCCATTCCCATGCTCCAACCGCTTCACCACTGGACCGACGCCCAATGGACTTAATTAGCCAGAGTCCGAATGGCAGACCTTAACTTTGATTTGTAATCCTGTTGTGGGGTTAGTTCCAAAGGCAATAAAGATTGTTCAGTCACAATGTCAGTGGGATTGGCAGGGCCATCAGCAACAGTGTCTTTTTGTCCAAAATGTTTCCGGCAGTGGCTTGCGTGGAGCCAGCCCTTCCTGCCCTCGACCTTAACTGCTGTCCGTGTTGTTAGTAGTACGAGTCTTGGCTTCTTCCACCTGGGCTGGAGGGGGCTGGTCCGGTCGAAGTTCCTCACGAGGACCCAGTCCCCGGGTCGGATGGCGTGTTCTTCCGGGTTGGTTTTGTCAGGGAAGGTGGCAGCAACCTGAGAACGACAAGATTGGAGTGCAGACATCAAGGAAGCCAGGTAGTCAGTCAGCATAGTACTGTCAACATCAGTTATTCTTTTAGGCCTTGGCGTACCCCACATATTTGGTGGTCTGCCAAAGACCACTTCATATGGAGATAAGCCAGTTCTGGAATGGGCTACCATACGCATGTAAAAGAGGGCAACCGGTAAGGCTACCATCCAGTCCACGCCTTTGTCAGTGCATATCTTGGCCAATTTTGTCTTCAAAGTTTGGTTGTGTCTTTCTACTAGACCTGCTGCCTGAGGATGTCTTACACAGTGAAACTTCCAAGTGTACCCTAACAGAAGAGACACTTGCTTCATGAGTTCAGAGGAAAAAAGGTTGGCCGTTATCTGAGTAGATGACACGGGGCAACCCATACCTCGGGAAAAACTCTCTAACTAATTGTTTAGCAGTTGTCGTTGCAGTGTAATCTGGGACGGGATAGGCTTCTGTCCATCTGGTCAGAGCACACACTACAACTAGTACATACTTGTGACCTCTACATCTCTCCATCTGGATATAGTCCATCTGGAGAACTTCAAATGGATGGTCAGGGGGTTGGAATCCTCCCTGTTCCACCTTTGTGCCTTTTCCTGGGTTGAACTGATTACAAATCATGCACGTTTTAACTTTTTGTTTGGCTGCAGTTCTCAAATGTTTGTTGTGCCATATATTCTGTATGCTGTCTAACATTGCTTTTTCTCCCAGATGCGCTGGTCCATGTATGGTGTTTACCATAACCTGTACCATGGCATCCGGTAGAAACCATACTGCTCTTTCAGGTGTCATCCAGCCTTGATCTGTAAGGACCCCTCCTTTTTCCTTCCATTCTAGCAGTTCCTGTGGTGTGGCGTGACTTTGGACATCCTGGATGTCAGAAAAGGGGTCTCGTATTGTATATTGGCAGTGTGGTATACTTAATTCTGTGTTTGCTGCTAACTTGGCTGCACTGTCTGCAGAATCATTTCCTTTTGATATTTCATCTGTTCCTTTTGTGTGCACTTTACATTTTAGCACTGCGATTTTCTCTGGTAACTGACTGGCCTCTAAGAGGGCAGTGATGAGTGTAGCATGCTGTATTCTGGATCCATGTGATGTGAGAAATCCTCTCTCTCTCCACAATGTACCGAAGTTGTGTACAACTCCAAAGGCATATTATGAATCAGTGTAGATGTTAACTGACTTTCCTTTTGCTAAGTGACATGCTCGTGTTAGGGCTATGAGTTCTGCTGCCTGTGCCGACAGTATCTCTATCTTGTGTGCTTCTAAAGTGTCTGTACCATTTGTGACAGCATAGGCTGCTGCTAATTCTCCTGTGGTGAGTCTCATACATGAACCATCAACAAAGAGTGTCATTTCTGCCTTAGCAAGGGGAGTATCTTGTAAATCTGGTCTTGGTTTGGTCACTAAATCAATTATGTCTATACAATCGTGAATTTCTTCAGTAGGAGAGGTCAGTGGCAACAGTGTTGCTGGGTTTAAAATGTTGCAGCGTCTAATCTCAATGTGTGGTTGAAAAAGTGTCATCTCATATCCGGTGAGTCTGGCTATTGTCAGATGCTGTGTTTGTGTTCTGTTTAACAGAAGTTCTACAGCGTGTGGGACCTGAACTATCAGATGATGTCCCAATACAATAGAATCGCTTTGTCTAATAGCTTGTGCAGTAGCTGCTACTGATTTTAGACATGCAGGCAATGCTTGTGCTACTGGATCTAATGTGCTTGAAAAATAACCACATGGTTTATGTTTGTCTGCTTGAAGTTGGGTCACAACTGATAGTGCTGTACCTGAGTTTTCTGTTACAAATAATGTAAAATCTTTGGTGTAATTAGGTGTTGCCAGCACTGGGGCTTGACACATAGCTTTTTTAAGAGACTGAAAGGCTTGCGTGTGTTCATCTGTCCAGGGTAATTGTGGAGTAGCGCCAGCTTCGAGTATTGTCAGCTGCACTAACGGTTTGGAAATGAGTGCAAATTGTGGGATCCACTGTCTACAATATGAGGTGAGACCAACAAAGGCTCGAACTTGTTTCTGTGTTGTTGGTTGTGGTATTTGTAGTATGAGCTGGATGCGTTCCTGTGTAAGCTGCCTACCCTCCTTTGACAGCAAGTGCCCTAAGTATGCCACTTGCTGTAAACAAAATTGGAGCTTACCAGGGGAAACTTTATGGCCATTTGCAGCTAGGAATTCTAGTACTAGTAGTGATGCTTCAGCACATGCTGCGTCAGATCTGGCCGTAATGAGGATATCATCAACATATTGTAGTATGGCTGTATCCGTGGGCATTTGAACAGTATCTAGTTGTCTTTTTAATGCTTGGCTATATACGCTTGGACTCTCTGTGAAACCTTGAGGAGCTCTTGTGAATTGGAAACTTCGTCCTTGTAAGGAGAAGCCAAAAAGGTATTGACTGTCCGGGTGAATAGGTATGCTAAAGAATGCGTTTTTCCAGTCAATGACTGAAAAATGCGTTGCTTCCGCATCTATGGCTGTGAGTAGGGTGTAGATGTCTGGAACCTCAGGGTGTTGTGGAACGACACATTTATTGAGCTCTCTCAAATCCACCACTAGTCTGTAGACAGGTGGTGTTCCTGGTTCCACTTTTTTATGGACTGGTAAAACAGGGGAATTGCAAATGTTAGAAGTTGTTTCCTTAATCACACCTGACTGTATTAGGTCCTGAATAATTAACATTAATGCTTGTTCAGCCTGAGGTGGAATTTTGTATTGCCTTATGCGTGGTAGTTGGGCTCCCTCTTTCAGTGTAACCTTGTGAGGTGTTATTTCCATACATCCTACTGCGGTGGAATCAGTGGCCCACAGGGTGTGTGGCAAATCTTTCAAACGCTCATCTAATTCTCTACTTGTGTAGTGGCCCTTGAAATCTCGCAGAAATAGTCTGACATCTGTAGGTGAGCAAACAATGACAGCTCCTAATTCTTTCAATGTTTTTATACCAAGCAAGTTTTCTGGACATGATTTTGTCAATATAAGATCTGTAGTTGTCATGAGGGGACCAACCTGCAAGGGCAGTGGTTTTGACGTGGCGTTTGTCACAGGTTGTCCCGAGAAACCCAGAGAAATACTTTTTGAACCCGAGAGAGGAGCCTCTGGGACCTCTTGATGGCTTATTGTTGTTTTACTGGCCCCAGTGTCTAGTAGAAACTTCCTATCCTCCCCAAGAAGTCGGACCTCTATAAATGGACCTGTCTGATCTACTGGAATGGGGATTAGGGGCAGTTTGTCATCTTCTCTCTCTGGGCAACATCATGAGAAATCTGGGTAATATTCAGTGTAGGCGCTGTCTATAATATTCATTTGGGCCATTTGTGTTGAACTGTCTAGGGAACCATTCTGTTTTGGCTGATATGGGCGTGGCTGTGTCTTACCAGTAGTCAAATTGTGCTTTAAGACAGGGCAGTCTTTAACGAAGTGTCCCATCTTCTTGCAATAATTACAAGTGCTTTTTATATTTGTCTGGCTACTTGGTGTCTGTTGACGCTGGGGTGCAGTTTGGGCTACTAATGCTTTAATCTTTGTGTCTTTCATGCGTTTCTTATCATTTTCTTCTTCATCCCTAATGCGATTCTGGTGATATTGTAGCATTTGTAACACCTGTGGAGGTGTATGTGCTTGCCAGGTACTTTCTACTTTTAGTACTCTGTCCTTAATGGCTGGCAAGGCGTTATCTACTAATTTGGAAACAAACAGATGCGGGTAAGCTTCACTTGTCGGCGTAAGGCCGCTATTTACCGCAAAACACTTTTCAAGTCTGGTGTAATAATCTCCAATGTCTTCACCATGTTTCTGTTTGCAGGAGGAAATGGCATCCCAGTCCTCCTTTTTCACTGTTAGTAACTGTGGTAGCACCTTTAAAATAGTGCCAGGAAGTGCTTTTAGTCTGTCTCCTATACCTTGTCCTGCTACTCTGGTATTTTCGTCATTCTGAAGTTCAGTCCATCTAATGTGTTCACCTGCTACTTCCCAATCTTTTTCTCTTAGTTTGTCATATATACCTGATGGCAACAATAATTTCAGAATTGCTGTGATATCAGAAAGAGTATATGTTCCCATCATTAATACATCTCCTAATTCCTTAAAGAATCCAGCAGGATCCTTTGAGTGGGAGGGAACCATCTCTTTCATCCTTAGTAACTCAAGTTTTGTCAAGGGTACATAAATGAAGACGCGTTGTAGCGCTCCATTTGTGTCAGCTCTGGGGTGGACCTCTCTCATGGGGAACTGGTGTGTTTGAGGGAGTCTATTAGTTGATCCACACGTTTTATTGAAAGATTTATATTCAGTCTTTTTCTGGTATTTCTGTCTAAAATCTATAAATGTGTTGAGAAAAACTGAACTATTGTGGAGGAACATGTTATCAGCGCAGTCAGACAGAAAATCTTCGAGTCTTGGATCATGTTTAAAATGAGTGTCATTGAGTGTGATGAGATGTTAATGTTTTCAGGTGCAGATGGCAATACAGGATAAAAACCAGTAGAAATGGCTGATTGTTCCCTTTTATTCCTTTCACTAACTACTTCTTTCCTATTTCTTGTAACTGTTCTTTCTTGGCCTGCTCTGACATTCTCTTACCCTTTTCAACTTTATGCAATTCCTTCTGTTGCCTCCTATGGGCTTCTTTTCTCCATAAATCTACTGAGTCACTCTGTGACTGGCGAACTCTCTTTTTCTTCCATAACTGTTCCTCTAATTTTATAATACATTCCATGTCAAAAGTACCATTTTCAGGCCATCTATATCTGTGTTCTAGGTCTTTAGTATAATCCACCCATAAATCCCAATAAATAAGTGCACCAACACCATGTTTTGCATACATGAAGTGTCCTGGAGTATCCCGAGGAGGAAGGGGAATTTCCTTCTCAAGAATACTCCTTTTGGTTGCCATCTTACGTATTTTCGAGAAAATAGGCATGATGGCAAGACTTTCAAAGATTTTAGAAGTGAGAAAAACAGAAACAGAACAAATATCTTTACCGTACCCACGAAAGAGGTGAGTCCGTCTTTTATACTAGTTTAGTAGTCCTCACAAAATAAGTGAGAAACACACAAAAACATGTATCTTTACCGTGCCCACAAGGTAGCGAGTCCGTCTTTTATACTAGTTTTAGTAGTCCTCACCAAAGATAGGTGAGAAACCAACAAAACGCGTATCTTTACCGCCCCCACAAAAGCTGTGGGTTCGTCTTTATACTTTTCAGCAGTACTCACCGAAAAATAACTGGAAGGCCTCTTGAAGATTTTGGAAAAACGTGGCGTGCAGTTTCAAGGTGGGATTTGTAGAACCTCGGACTCGTCTGCTTCGCAGGTTGGGCTTTGGTTCAGGACGTTCCGCTATTTCCTCACCGCCTCGTGTGGATGCTGGGCCGCAGTCGGTCCCCCTCTTCGCCTCGAGGGAGTTAGCGGGAATTCCCCGCGTTGTGCACTTTTGAAGTCCGTCAACGGTCAGGAGGGGACAGTGCCGCGTCCAATATCGCCGGTGCGTGGGGGAAAGGGAATTTCCCTGTTCCGGGCGCCAATTAATGTGGTAAATTAAATTTACTTATTACCTCATTTCTGAATTTCTATGCTTAATAAATCATAATTTCTTGTCAATGCAAAGCGAGGAGTCCGTGGTGCTCAAATGAAGGAGGAGGAGACCAATAACTCGAGTTAAGGGGAGCGCTTCCAGTGCCAAGCGGGCACAGGAGCAATCTCTCAAGTCCCTCTCTTGAAGTGGGGGTCTTTATTTTCATCAGCAGGACATTTATACAGTCTTGGTCATGAGGCAAAATAGAGGAACAAACAGGTCATGGCAGATAGAGGAACAAAAATTAGCAAGAGGAGCAGATTGTGAAGAAATGGGGGCGTGTCTTAGGCTTCGTGAGGGGACTTGCGATGTGAAATAGTCTGACAGTTGGAAGGGGGAGGCTTCCTCATTTGGGGTTTGTGCTCGTGCTTCATGTCAAAAAGAGGAACTATCTTGTGTAAAACAGAGACCATCTGCTCTCTGGCTTGCAGTAACTATTTCTTAAAACAGGAACTATCTGCTGGTTCTGGGAATTGGCTGAAACACAGGAAGGGGTGGTCAATGAACTAAGATGCCAGGTGCAGGGTGTCTTACAGTTAAGAACAGGAACTATCTGCTGCTGGTTCCCAGAATTGGCAGAACCACAGAAATGTGTGTGTTCACAGTGTACAACCTTGTGCTTCCTCTATTAGTTGGTGTGGTTTCAGGGCCTAACCTCGTGCTTCCTCTTTCAGTTGGGGGTGGTCACAGGGCAGTTGGTGTGACAGGCTGAGTTACCAACAATGGACAGGATGTGGCTGAGTCTCTGGCACAACTGTGGGAGGGCACACAGACAGGCTTCTTGGAATTGGCTCGACCACAAGGAGCAGGGGGTTGTGCAAGATTCAATGGGGATGTGAAGGACAGTTTTCAGACAAATTGCTGAGAGCATGTCACACACAAAATGGGTGTTTGTCTGAGAAAAATGTCTGTCAGGCAGAAACAGGGAAATGATGGGGCACAATTGTCAATTTTATTTCCACACCACCCATAAATCAAAACAACAGGAGAGTCATGGCAACCTGACATTAGAAGTTAAGGATTAGAGTCCGGATATTTCGACAATATTACGAGTAAAGGAAAGACTAAGAAAAATTGAAAAAAAGAGAAAAATGATATGGGCGATAACAAAATGAAAACAATAAACCCATCTCCCCACCGTGCACCCCTGCAAACGGCTATCGCCTAACCCCCAGTAGCAGCGTGCCTGTCGCCCCAACTAACTAGGTTCTAAAAGAAGAACTCTACCGAAGTAGAGAAGAGAAGTGGAGGAGGGCATATTCGTACGGGCTCCCGGTCGCCCCTCCCCCCGCCAGAACCATGAATCCCCAGATTGAAGTCAAGAAATCTATCGGACAACAAATATGTCTCTACAAGGGAAACTTCAATCACTGCCCAGCCTTCCTAAAGCATAAGTTTAACAGATCCCGTGTCCATCATATGTAAGTCAAACCCAGTCTTTCAAACTCATCCTTGCCCCTTCCAATCAAACACATGAGTCCCCTCCGGACAAGCCACCTCTTCCACAGGACAGTCCGAGTCCGAAGAAAATGTAATAGAACTCAATTCAGGACAAAGCTGAAGAACGAAAGTGCTGTGAACACCGTCAGGTCCAGAGACTCCCTTCCCCGTTATGAACTCCCAGCGTTGGTTCGTCCGCCATCTTAGCGGCTCCGATGTATAGGGGAGTGACGCAGTTTCATTCTGATCACAGTTCTCATCAGAAGTCTCTGGAGCGGAAACATCAATTAGTCCTTCCATAGTCAGCCACAATCGTAGGCTTAAAAATCCATTGGTGGCATCGAGTTTGTTCTCACCGTCTAAAACACTGATCAAAGGCTCCGACACATCACACAGTACGGGGTCTACATCCTCCGTCAGAGCGGGGATCGTGGGTGTCTCGGTCGTCACCGTTTCTTTTAGTGGAGTAGGGTCCGGTCCAATTCGTACCATCTCAGACAAGCGCGCCACCATCGTCTGAATGCGGTCTTCGACGTACACAGGAATTGACTCAATGGCTGCCAACACAGTTCGTAGCGACGGGTCATTTCCGGTCCGTTCCACTACGCTTTGATCGGTGCCAGTCATGATTGCTTCCACCATCGAGTTCGATCTCTCAGAGGGGGACAGGCGAGTCGGAAACGGTCGACTGCAGAGGGAGACTATCAGTTGGTCCGATGATATCCTAGGTCCGCCACTGCAGGCGGAGACCCCGACCCAGCGAACACCAGTGGGCCCTTTACCGGGTCACCGGGCAGGACCCCCGTCCACAGCTGCAACCGTTGGGCTGTCACCCCTCCTCCGACTTTCACCAAGGCAGCCAAACGTCATCCACCTCAATCCGAGAAAGCGAGAAAAAAAAAATGTTCCCACTCCGGTAGACCGGACCCAATCACACCACCACAGCCGATGTTGTTGAACTGAAACCCGGATGGGCCAGTACTCGAGACCCCGGCTTCTGGGCAGATCTAGGCAGCAAACTTCCACTCGGCATATCTTCGTCAGCCGAACAGGTAGAAATCTCGGGATAGTACCATTAATCTCACAGCAGGGTCATACACACGGTGGCTGGGCATAAGAACAGGATAAATGACAGGATATTCCAGCGGGAGTCGGAGGTCGGTGGAGCCGGGAGCCTACGCGGCCATCTTGGTTGCTAGCGTGGCTCCTCTCGAAACCAGCATGTTTTTGAGTCTTTTTATTTAACACTCTTTATGCTACAAAGTACAGCCATAGAACAAACCATAAAGGGGCTTAGCACTCCAGCTGAAGAGCATAGAGCTCCAGCTAGGAGTGGTTAAAAAAATAGGATTAGCTCTCCTGGTGTCATGGATTCATGGAGCCAGAACACTTACGTCTCCCCCAACCACACTAACCACTCCACTAAAAAATGTTCGGTGGTGCCTCTTCTAGGGGCACCGCAAGCATGAAAATATATGATATTGAAATGCTTTAGGGCATTATGGGGGCGCTTTTGCTAGTTACAGTGAAACATGAGTAACCCCAGCTGCTCATTTATTATTACTATTTTCTATAAATATTTTTGGGGTGTCCCTGTGCCTATCCAGGATATTTAGATGCTTATTTATTGGTAGGATCCACGCAGCACACATCATGGGTGACAGAGGGAGCTGACAATTCTTTAAAAAAAAAAATATATATATATATATTGGGGAGGGGGCGTGCTGCCCCTCTCCCGTGACTTTACAATTTCAGGGGCCTCATCCACCTGGGGCTAGATTAATATTTATGGAGAAAAAGGGCATGCGGCCCCCACTACTGTACTGGCCCCAAGGGCCCATACCCTGAGGCCGTAGTCTTTTTGTAAGGGGAGGGGGTATGTGGCCCCCTCCCTGAGCATTTACGGGCCCCCAGAGACCCCATCTCCTGGACCTAACGTGGGAGAAGGTATTGCTCCTGTCCAGCGGGATCAAGCATTTTCCTACACTCCAGCCAGGCAGGAGCAATCTCTGTTTCCCTGCTGGCTGGAGCCCAGGGCAGGAGAAAATATGTGTGCTGCCACATGGTGGGAACATTATTGCAACTACCGCGGGAGGGAGTGAACATTTTCTTTCCCTGCCTGCACTCTTGCGGGTAGGGAAAGGAAAGACTGCTCCCACCCAGTACAAGGATTTTTTAAGCTTTTGTCAGGTGAGAGCAGATATATCTTTTCAGCTTCCACTCCTGCAGGCCGGGAAGGCATGTTTGCTACCCCCTGGTGGGAGATTTAAAAATGGTTGCACCAAGTGGGAGAAAACATGTGTTTCCCTGCTTGTGTTCCTGTGGGTAGGGTTGACTTCTGTGTCCTGGGGTTTGGCTCTCCGGGACACAGTCTGAGAGCCCCCCCCATAGGTCTTGTAAGTCTAGGGATGGGGGGTCATGTGCCTCCCCCCTTAGCTTATTGTTTGAAGGGGACCCTGGGGCCCGTTTGGGCTCAGGAGAATCGGCCCTGGGGTCCAAAATGGGCTCAGTAAGAGGGGCCCCACTCGACCCCTCCCCATATATATATTTTTCAAAATGGCACGCTACTAATTTCTATTTTTTTTTTGCCTCAATCCCGCACGAGTCTCCAAGGAGCATGGCAAAAACGCAAACATTATTTCTATTTTGGGGCTGGCTGGGTCCCTCCAGAACCCCTACACAACAGCTAGGGACATGGGTATCTCTACCCTGCCCCTTATATATATTTTCTCAAACATTTTCAGAACAGGGTGACAAGGTCCCGGAGTTCTGTAATGGCTGCAAGCAACATTTTTCTTCATGTTACTGGCAGCCAATCAGAGCGCTCACTTCCACTGTAGCATCTCCCTCATGGGAGTGAATTGGCCAAAGGTTAAAAAAGCTCCCTTGGCTAATCAGAACTCTATTTTTGGAAACTGGGTTCAAGGGACTCTTGCGTCCAGATATACAACTATTTTTGCACCTTAATTTCTCAAAAACTACTGAACGGATAACACCAAATCACGAAAAAGCACTCTTTCCGGCGCCGCGGCCAGGGCGACTGGAGCTGGAATCTGGGGACCACGGTTCGATCCCCGGCTCCGGCGGCAGGTTAGCCCAGCACCATGTGACTCTGGGCAATAGCTCGCTTAATCTTCCCGACGCCCCCCCAGCGCCTAGAGACCCTTACGGGTGATTGTGCGCTTTACAAATGTGGACTTTACTTTACTTTTTTCCTTACCAAGATCTAGCTTCCTGCCAAATTTGGTGTAATTACATTCAGTAGTTTTTGCGGTAGCGCTGCCTAAAAAAGTCTATGAAAAATGCATGGGGAAAAGCTGTCCTAGCTTACATATACATATATCTATATATATATATTTTTTTCATTTAAAAAAAATAAAAAAATAAAAAAGGTAATGTTATGGTTATGTGAATATGACAGTGATAACAATGTTTTAAACTAAAAAAATAGAAATTTGCAGCAGTGTGCGGTCCCTGCAGCTCACAGCTTATGACTATGGGTGGGCAGTAAACTCTGATCCGCTAGTAGTATTTGCTGAGTTTTTCCCACTTCGCTTAGAGCATGGAGTTCGGCAACAACTCAGTCACCACCTCGTAGTGGAGTTTACTGCCCGGCGCCCACTCCTGAGTGAGCAGTCATATGCTCTGTTTGCTGAACAGTCCTCTTTTTATTATAGCCTTATAGCCCGCCGTAGCGGGCTATACCGGCTATTAAAGGCCTGCTGAATCGTTAAAGGCCCGAGCCGAAGGCGAGGGACTTTAACGAAACAGCGGGACTTTAATAGCCGGTATAGCCCTGCTACGAAGGGCTATAAGGCTATTAGAACATTCTGCCACTAGAGGGCAGAATGTTCTAACAAATTAAACAAAGGGTTCTCGAAGCTCGAGGGGATATAAATCCCCTCGAACTTCGAGAAGCCTTTGTATAACATTGGAATGTTGCTCTGCGGGCCTTTACCGGCCCGTAGAAGCAAGGAGCACTCCATTGTCTGCAATGGAGCTCCCAACATTCCAATGTTCTAATATGTATAGGGGCATGTCTGTTCCAGAAACACTGACTACAAGATTTGACAAATACTACAAAGCGCTCTGCTTCAGTTGTGATGAGGGGAAGCGCGCTCAGGAAAACAGCAATGAAGAGCGGAGGTCTATACTCCTCAGCACAGGAACGGCAGGAAGATCACAGAGTTCAGTGCTCAAGGTCTCCTCAACACAGGAGCAGTAAGGAGTGTGGCGCTCGAAGTTCCCTGTGCAGGATCGACAAAGAGACTAGCATAGTGCGGCAAGATCCTCTCCAATGCGGTAAGTAGAGAACATTTGCTCAGTGCCTAAGTTCCAAATGTTGAGAGGAATGACAAGGTAACTGTCCTCTGTAGAGCACTGAGCACAAGGGGAATAACCTGATGTCTCTTCAGGCAGTAGGTACAGTTTAGCGCTGAGTCTTCTTTAGCCCAGTGCTCCGGCACAATGTGAGACCCACACTTGACTCCCGTAGCACAGACGCAGGGGAGGCATTAAAGCAGGACTTAGGAGCACGTGTACGTTTTTGTACAGGATTCATTACCTCATCTATTAACCCGTTTGCCGCGGTTTCGCGGCAGTGCGGCACTTCCGCAAAACGGGCGGGGCTGCGTCGGCCGTTGGATGTGTGCAGCACTACGAAGGTAGTGCTCGCGACGTCCAACGGCAGCACTTAAGGGGTTAAAAAGCCGCTGAGATATCAACCTTTCCTAAATTCAGCATTTAGAGTTCAGGAGATTTACTAGTGCTCTGTGAAACTGTTTTAGAAGGGCTAACTACGCAACCAGAATACAGGAAATGACCCAGAGGCAAATGGACATTGGAACCAGCTTTTTGTGCCCGCAGAGTACTTCCGCTTTGTGGAATGAACATGGCAGGCTTGCTCTTCCCCTTCTGAAATATTGATTATGTGCAATTTTGTACCACTCGCAGTCATGTTGGTGTTCCTGCATTTGAGTAGGATCTTTGTTCTATGCAAAAGAGGGCCCATCTTTCTATCTGCACCACCTCATGTGATGCAGATGTGGGCACAGGTTTAAACGAATTATTGTGGTCCTTTATTGTTCCTAAAGGCATCTTCGCACAGTTGGTATAATGATTGGACTCTGCGCCTGATGGCTCTCACTCTGATGCTGACTTTAAATCCTGTGATGCCCACAGTCCCGCACAAGCTTAGACCTGCATGGAGCATAGCAATTTTTTATTTTTTTTAGAGGTGGGCGGAACTCAACAGTTATGTATAACTCAGTGAGTTCCACCCACCCCTATTTATGACCTCAAATATTAGATCACTCATGACATGTCCTATGATATCATTTATGACATCACAGATGACCACAATGTTGTCACTGACATATTCACCTAACTATAACATTATTTTAACCTTTGGGTTTTTCTGGGAATTTCTAAGTTATTAAAAAGAATGAAAACAGAGATCTTTTTATTATACCTATTTATAACATTACTATAACCCTTGATTTTTCAGTATTTATCTTGTGGTTTTTTTTACGTAAAGTAATATTTTATTACCATACTTAAAGCCAACACCCTGCCGTGCACGGCTGCCTGCGGACAGGTCCTGCAGCAAATTCCCCCACATGCAGTCAAACCCACGCTGCGCATGACTTTCAGCCATGCACAGCAGGGCCAGGCCCTGTGGCCAACCTACCCAGAGGTAGCAAACACTCCACTGGCAGTCAACCCCACACTTCACATGGCCTTTCATTGTGCGCGGGGTGGGGTTGGCTGCCGGGCCAAGCTTGCAGCTAAGCCCTGCGTCCAATTCCCTGCAGGCAGCCACTGGGAGGCAGCCAACACCATGCTATGCCAGGCATGCCTGTTGGTCATGCGTGGCGTTGGGTTAGCTGCAGAGCCTGGCTTGCAGCCAGGCCCTGCATCCAACTCCCTGCAGGCAGCCAACCCCACACTGCGCACAGCCTTTGGCCATGTACAATGGGGGGTTGGTCACAGAGCTTGGCCTGCTGCCAGGTCCTGTGGCCAAACCCCCAGAAGGCTGCCAACCCCACACAGCCTGTGGCATGCTCAGTGTAGGGTTGGCCTTTGGGCCCTGGGGACCTCATCCCTTGGGTCAATACATATATATTATGGGGGGGGGGACGTGCAACCCTTTTCCCTGACCCTTAATCGACCCCAGGGACCTCATCCTCCACGGCCAGGTCCAATAGAAAGGAAAGAAGGGGCCAAATGGTACTCCTCCCAAAGCCTTTGAAGGCCCGGATCCCCCACTTTCCCTCCCTGGCCCAAATACAATTAAACAGGGGAGGAGGGCCGGGTGGCACCCCTCCACCAAGCCACCTTGGGTTCCAGAGGCCCCATCCCTGGGGCCAACATCTAAAACGAGGCGGGGTGTGCAGCCCTTCTCCACAAGCATTATTAGGCTTCGGGAAACCCATACCCCAGGGCCAAACATGACAAAAAAGGGGAGGGGGCAGCACAGCCACTGTTTTACTGTTGTATCATTGACCTGTTGCCAGAGTGATCCTCATAATTGTCCGCTGACGGGAAAAATCACCATAAAAGTAGAAAAATACCAGACAAATGCCAAAAATGGATGTTGCCGGAGCAAGTATGGAGGAGAACCAGAACCCCACAAGCACCCCGGAGGACCTGCCTGGGACCTCGGGGTCAGGGAAGGCCAAGGAGAAGAAGAGTAGGAAGAAGAGGTTCAGTCTGCAGGAAAACAGGATCCTGATAACGGAGGTGGTAGAACAGCATCAACAACTGGTCGTCATCTCCACTGTGTGATTGGCAACCAAAAATGGACTATGGCAGTCCATCGTGGACTAGGTGAATGCAGTGGGAGTGCTGAAGAGGACAATGAAAGAGGTCAAGAGGTGCTGGAATGATGTCGAGCGCAAAACCAAGCTGAAACTCGCCAACAACCGAATGGCAGCAATGCAGACTGGAGGTGGAAGTCCAGCGCCACAGGAGGAGCTGGACGAAATGGAGGAAATGGTGTCCACAGTCATCAGTGGGGAGACAGTGGCAGGAGTTGGGGGACCGGATACTGCTCAATATGACCGGACACAACAGCACCAGGGTGATTAACTACCAGGGACTGGGGGGACGGAGGGGAGATGGGCACAATGGCACACATGCACAATTAAGTAGAGCACATCTGCGAACAAACCATGCCCCAGACCCCCAAGTCCCACCAAGAGACCAATGTACCCAAGTATGCAACATCTCAGCACTGTACAAGCACAGAAGTCAAAGGCACACCGCATGAAAGGGATAAGGGGCAGCAAAATCAGAGCTGCAAGGGCACCTCCACCAAAATGCAGCACACACACATAACATGCAGAGCACACCAACACTGACAACAATGTGGTACAAGCCGCAACCCATCCACAACAGAACACAGGACACAACTGGTGCCGCTTGGGTGTAGACACTGGCAAATCACATTTGGTATTGCAGGGAAATGTGAGTTGATAATGTACAAGTACAAACACCCACACGTCTGTTGACGAAATGTCCACTGTCCCCCATCAAATAGACAGCGCCTCCCAAACAGCCACTGTTACAGGGATTCTGCTCCTACACAGAACTGTGCACATAGACCCCGGACCTCAGTGAATTGTGGTGTACCAAAAAACTCACCTCAGTACCTAGAAACCCCAACCAGCTAGCATCAGTATCACATTAGCTCTTCGTCCTATAGCAAAGGAACCAATGATTAGATAACCCAGAACATGCGACTTAGGTTATACTCAGGAATGGTGGGAAGCAAGAACACCATTTCGTTATACTCTCATACCAGTCCATAAGAGAAGTAAAAAGAGACGGGAAAGGTTAAAATATTTATTTTAACAACGTGCTCTAAGATGCAGTATCTTTGCTAACACAAGCAGACATATGATTAGAAATAATATGATCAGCATTGTTACAATTCCATAAAACACAAAAGGAGAAATCATATTACAATGATGGTGAAAACAGGTCCTATAGCACCTAGTATATCACTCTCCCTAGGTAGGAACTATGATTTATAAAATATTGAAGGTCTCTTAGGCTTGTGTTGGGGGCCCCATACCTCTTAAAATCAGCAGGAGTGAATCACAACAGGATCTGCAAAAGCTCTCTGTCTCTCTGGAAAAACTGGATACTTCCAAGTACCCGAAATCATGCCTACAGTGCAATATTAAAGGCACCAGAATCTCCGTTGGCTCACAGCTGCATGTATGTTATGTCTAAAACGTGAGCCGATCTGCCCGAACAACAGCTACCTAGTTATGATAACCTTGGAGGCTTTAGCACTCACTGTGCAGACTAGGGTCGCAATGTAAGTTTAGGGATGCGAAAACAAGCCTTTCTCATGTGAAGTAATTCATGCAGCCTAACTTACAAAAGCTGCTATATGCAGTGTCATGTGCACAAGCAGCAAAAGGTAAAATGGCACTTAAACTTCTAATAAGCTTATGCTAACATAGCAATGTGTGCAACAAGACCCAGCCCTCACTACACCCTCCCTTGATCGGAGAACGCACAAGAAGTGGGGCAATTTTGGAACGCAGAGTTCAAGTTCGAATGAGACAGAACCAAGTTCAAAATTTCGCCAAACTGGATAATTGGGAGTAAAATCTGTATTAGGAACCACAAAAAATTCTAAACCCAACAGGGGTGTATAGTGTCAAACACATGTAATGCGTAGAGAACAAAAAATGAAGGAAAAAAAATGTAATGAGCCCAGTACGTGTCTATGAAGCAGAAAAAAATTGTCACTTCAACCCACCAGTGTATAGGCACAGTACGTTGCAACCGCCTCCAATAGGAAGTCGTTGTTCTTACCAGTGAACATTTCAGCCATCCTATTTAGTAATGGAAAAGAACACACGTGATCTTCAACAGCCAGAGCCTTTAGCACCATCAGAGGACAACTCAGGTGTTCTTCAAGAAAACTGCGGGCCAGAAAGTCATGGGCTGCAGTCCATATATTCCAATTACCTAGGACTCCATGCGCTGCTGTGCAGGCCATAATCCCGACACCAGAACAGTCTAGTTCATGAGCAACTAAGGGACTCATTAGTAGATCATAATCCAGGTTAGAAGACACCGTAATGCAGAGACACAAATCCAGAGCCACTTCAAAAATGCAATCTAGGCAGTGGAAAACTGGCTGCATGCACGTAAAGTACGAAAACCGGATAGATATACCATACGCCACACTCAAAGTAGCCCTGAGGCAGCGATCCATAGTATTCAAGCATCCGGTCACGAATTTGGAGCAGCCGGGGCAGGTCATCATGGGGCACGGAATGTGCAACCATTTTGGAGCAAGCAAATTAACAGCAGTACACCGGCAGCCAAGACGAGAATTAACGGGAAACCGCCAAAGAGGCTGGAAAAAATGTTGGTATCACACCAAATATAGGGGCCGATTAGGATCGCGGTTTTCCCGCATCCTCCGGGCCGGCGGAAGCCACCGCCGGCCCGGAGGATGCGGGAAAACCGCTGGGGAGGCACAAAAGACCCACCGCCAAATTAGGATGGCGGTGGGTCTCAAAATCGGTCCGCAGCTTTTCCGCCGCGGTCGCCTTCCGACCGCGGCGGAAAAGCTCTAACATGGCTGGCGATGTCTATCAGACACCGCCAGCCATATTAGGATGGCGGAAAACAGATGCCTTTCCGCGGCGGATTCTCCGCCGTGGAAAGGCATACGGTGAATTCTTTGGGGGCCCGTTGCGGGACCCCAGGGTGAGTGGGGGGTGCACATGGGGGGTACCTATGGTACCCCACTGCATATGCGTGCATGAAGCAGCAGGCACCGCGCGGTACCTGCCGCTTTGTGCATTCAAATGCTAAGCATGCATATTTAACCTTGCGGCGGGTGCTTCTTCAAGCAGCACCCTCCGCAATGTTAAATATTGAGGATGTGACCGCCAGGCTGGCGGTCACATCCTAATTGCACTGGAGGGACCGCCGCTGCCCCTGTGGACGGTCCCTCCTCCTATAGGGTGGCAGACGGACGCAGGTCCGTCCGCATCCTAATGAGCCCCATAGTTTGGAATGAAGTCACAAGGCCAGAACTTACTACTTTAAAGAAGTTCGCCAAGCCCGAGGTCGACGAGGCATTGAATATAGTGTGAATCAATGCCCCAAAATGCAGGGGGAGATCAGTATTTAGTCAAGCATGTACCTCGGTACGAGTATTAGCCACATGAAGTACGAATGTTTCACGTGCAGATGTGAGGGCGACTTCTTTTTGAGACAAAAGAGCCCTTATTCGACTCATCTTGTTGAACTCTGCTTTCAAGGTCAGAATGCAAGGCCAGATGGATATATCGAGCTTCCCAAGCGGAGGAGGAAACGGCTCATTCTTACAACAGACAACACGTTGGGAGACAGTCACTATGTACGGTATCCCTGCCAGCATACCACAGCAATCTTCATTATTTAATAATAAATAACTACTGTTCGCTAACAACGTGAAAGTAGGTGTAATAGCCGGGGCGGGTGTACCTTTTAAAATACAGGCCAAATTTGGGGCTTCTGAATTACACAAGCCGTGCAATTGTATATTCCTACAGACCAATGAGTGATCAGGTGTGGAAGTGCAATCTTCACATTTCAAATAAACTTCTTTACCCTCCCTCAAGCACCTATAGGTGAACAGAAGAGACCCAACCTCATGGAGATATGCGCTACCCAATGGTTCACATCGACATATGGCATAGTGCTTCATACACGCTTCGAATTTAAACAGTGGAAAAGGCAGCGTTATCAACCCATAAATAAGCCAAACTGCAGAATTTGTTGCGGCCACAGAAAATGGTAAATGTTCTAACTTCTCAATATGCAATAGAGAAAATGTAGCATCTTTCATTGACATAAATTGTTGTTTAACAGTCAAATTAAAAGGCAGAAATAGCGAAGAAGTGTTCATATAGTCCCAAGGCACCTTCCCAGCCTTTAACGTTTGTTAAGTCCATGCAAACTGCATAATAGAACGCAATTGATTTTGACCATGGTACAAAGCTGAGACATCATCTTGCACAATATCAACAACAGAAGAACCAATATTATCTAATGTGTAAATTCTGGAAGAAAGTGTGTTAATGCTATTATCTACAACTGCAAGCACTTTTTCTAAATTAGCTCGATCAATATCCCTTAACCTAGAAGCAGCTTCAATTTGGGATAGTTTCCAAACTTCGTTGTAAACAGCTTAAATCCATCTTTTGGACCTGCCTGCTGCAGGACCTTTCACAAAGTCATTCAAATCAACATAGTCAGACAATTTAGACAAATGTAGTTTAACTGACGCTAAGGCGGAGTGTTTGAGCCAGTTCTGACATAGCTTGCCTACAGAATAGGTAGTGACAGAATGGTCACTCTCAAAATGGGGATCCACCCTAACTCGTGTATAGCCAGAGGCCAAACCCAGAAAACAATGCTGGCATGAATCTGCACTTTTTTGCCATAATAACCAGCCTTGGGGATTCAAACTGGAAACTTTAAAGGATGAAGTTTGTAACATAGTCTGTACATCACTAAGGGACCTACTGGTGTGATTATTCCATCTGGAGTATTCTCCCAAATCAGGAATAGAAGGAGCATTTAATTTTTTAGATGTTGCCAATCCAAAGCAGGTGGTTTGTGAAATAGTCGAGTTCAGAAACAACATATGGTTCGGGATGAGACATGCACGATGCAAAGCCTCAGTGCCTTGCCCTTGCCAACTTTTAGAACCCCAAACAGATTTAAGATCACTCGTATCTTTCCACAGCTCATAGCCTCCTATAGCCAATTGGTCGACAAAGGACTTCGAATATAATAATTTAGTGTGGGTAAGTCTAACTTTGGAAGAGGTCTTCTCAGTCATCTTAAAATAAAATGCATCTGGGTTGGATTGATTAAAATCAGTAAAGTAAGAAAACCTTTTAAAAAGAGTTTTGGAGCTGCCTTCAACAGGAGCGGGACAATGTTCCCATTGTGTGTAATTAACCACATTCCTAAATGTGTTTGCTTTGTGCAGAAAATTATTGCCATAGTGTTGGTAACAAAACAAGTCAGCATAATTGGCAGATTCCAAATATAAATCTTCAGCATCAAAGGCAGCTTAATATTTCAAATAAGAAAACAGAACCTCTGTGGCTTGGACAACCCAATCATCAGAGCGTATATTCTGTTTAACCACATCCCCCATCGAACCACGTAGTACATTGGGGACATTAATAATCTCTGTGGGACCATGTATCTGAATGTGAGGAGGGACTCACCGGAGTAGAGCCATGGGCGGATCCTTCCCTTCTGACACTTGTGCCCTTCTCCCGACTGCACCCACAGGATCCTGCAGGAACACGAAATCCATACCGTTGTCCTGTATCCCCACAGAGAGAAGCTATGGAAACCCAGAAGGGGGGCGAATACCCCGGAAGTTCTTCTCCTCCACCAATGAATAGAGGAGGCGACGGGAAAGAAGGCGGTCAGACCTGTGGCGTGGAACCAGGAGCAAGGATGTCGGAGGCACGAAGTGGAGAAGACGGACCCTGTAGCGGTGCACCCGAAGAAGACCCAAGGAGCGGAGACGTGGCGGACGCAGAATCGGACGAGCGTTGGTGTGAGGAGTGGTGAAGTCCTCCAGAGGATGTTGTAGAGCGGCCGCAAATCTGGAGAGTTGCGGCAAAGCCGGTGAGTACCAGTGTCCCACGGGAAGAAAGGGGAGGAACGAAGGGGGTGGGTGGAGAACCAGCTGTTCTTTAATTGGGGTTTTTGTTTGTTGTTGTTCATTTCATTTAAAAGAGCCGGGGACCTTGTTGTTTTCTGCTGCAAGTAGCGATCCCCCCCCCTGTAAAAACCCACAGAAGCTAAACCTTTGAGCTTAAATCCGAGCCTTGTGTAGAACGCTCTGTTGTTTTGCCGGTTTCTAAAATAAGGGCCCTAGACCGGATAAAAATATTACCGTGTGGCACTAATACACTGCGTGTGTAACGTCTGCTTTCGATTGTATAGAAATTAAGAAAGGAACCCTTTTAAATTCTCAAAACCCTCTCTCCCTTACACCTTGACCCTTTTCTAGGCACTTCTTATCACTCACTGCTCATACATATAGTATTCTGACGGCTCTTCTTTTCCTCCTTATGAGCCTCCGGGGAGACCCCCGTGATTCAGAAGACGAGGAGCATGTGACATCACCCTCTATCTCTACATCCAGCTCAATGAGGACACCATCAGAAGGAGAACCTGAAGAAAACCCTCTTGAATCCCAAGGAGTAGTTTCTTACCAGTAACTCCAGTTCTGTAGTAGGGTATCTCTGTTATAGTCATAATCTAGTGAATAGCAACCAAAAATAATCTCTTAAGCTGTCTTCTTTGTAGTCCTGCATAGACACTTAAGAGAAAATCAAAGACAAATAATGCAGCCTATAATCACAAGGCTACACTGGCCAATACTTCAACTTAAAGTGAAAAGGATAACCAAATAAAATCAACATATTGCCAAGTTTCACCCATAGAGAAACTTCCCTTCACCAAAATCCTTGAAATGATAGAGAGAAAGGGTTGGACAGGCAAGCCCCCATAGGCTGCCATTATGTGTCTGGAAAAGGGATACGTGCCTTTAAGGAACTCTCCAGAGACCCTCGGTATCCCAGGATGCACAACCAAAGTCCTTTTACTTTCAGTTATTTTTGAAGGTGTATAAAGCAAGGCCTGTAGCATACAGTACATTATCATTTTCTCCACCGGGGAGGAGGGCGGGCGCTTATGACCATAACAGAGATACCCCTACTACAGAACTGGAGTTACAGGTAAGAAACTACTCCTTCTGTAGTAGGGGATCTCTGTGTATAGTCATAATCTAGTGAATAGAATGGCAAGCCCATCCCAACAACAATCCGGCGGTGGAGGAAAAAGACAACACCACTACTGTGCGACCTTTCGGGAAAACATGGCGGCAGCAGGCTAGTGCGGTACGCACGTCTCATCCGGAGCTCCCACTCTACTGCTCTACTGCTCCTGCGGGTGTGATGGGCCGGGGAAAACTCGATCAGAACACGGCTGAGTACGGCCGAGCATGACCGTACGAGTTAGATTTCGGACCTCCGGCGCTCTGAAATCCCAACGAATTTAAAAAACTAACTAATTTAGATGACCCGCGTTTCACGCTTTTACAGGAGAGTGATACCTTTTTAAAGCGGAGCGGAGCAACAGCGTCCAGCAGCCCGGCATTGGGACTCGGATTTCGGTCGACTCAGATCCTGCTTCACCCGGGCCGTGTGGAGGTTCCTTCACCAGCGGGTCTCAGGAAGAGAGCCGATGTGCTGGGCTTTGACTGAGAGACTCCACCCCCCGCCTGCCTGCAGAAGTGGAGACAAGCAGCCGTGGAGCTAAGGAGAGGTCGCAGGGCGGCGGCTCGCGGGCTCCTGCAGAGAGGTTTGACGGGAGGTGCGGGAGGGGGGGGCGAAGACTGCAACGGTGGACGTCCAAAGCAACGTAGACCCCACAGTACCTGTCATCAACAAAGGGCTGAGTGATACAGAAGGGAACAGTGAGGTTGGGGGAGAGCCGGAGGAGGGGAGAGTAGGCGCAAAATCTATTAAAAAGCGACTAGTATTCGGGGACATACCCGCAAAAATAAAGGGAAAAGACAGGGAAGAGGAAAGGGCGTACGTGGCACAAAAACAGGCGCAAAAATCAGTCAAAGAGATATCGAGGCGTTGAATCCTCCCAAGATATCCAGTTCAGCTAAAGATAAGGCTGAGGGTGGATCTGACTCAGATAATTTCAGCGATAAGGGTAAGGGAGGACATGTGAATAAGGAGATTGGAAAAAAAAGAAAGGGCAAGGATAAGAGTACATTAAATAGCGCAGTGCGTGTTACCCCATCACTTCGCTCCTTTTTCAAAGTCTTACCCCAGGTCCTGGCTATCAACCCCGAGAAAACTGGTAACCCAATAAATCGGGCAAGTATGGCTGAACTCAGTCAGCCTGATCTATCTGCAGGATCAAATAATGGGGGACCTATAAGTAAGCCTCTTACCCCAGTGCTGCCCTCGCCTCTACAGGCTCTTGCTCTAGGGGCACCGGATCCCCAGCCCCCCTCCGCTCTCACCTCTCACTCTACTTCTCTTATTTCTACCCCTACTTTAATCCCAATCCCCAACTATACCTCTACCTCGGCCCCTCCCAGTGTCATTAATGGCAATATCGAAGTAAACCATGTACAGGATAAGGGGGGTATAAACTCTATGCCAGATATCCGCATGGGGGATGGGGCTGGGGGGGGGGGGGGAGTCAAATAACTCTATTGAAACTATCTTGATTGCTATGTCCGCCATGAGGAGGAGATTAGGAGTGATTTCGCAATATCTAAGGCAAACCAAACCGAAATAAGAGCCTCTGGCGAAATATTGGAAAGAAAAGTGGATGGACTGTTCGAGAGAACAGAGAGTTTGGAGGGAGAGGTTGGGTCCATAAAAGCGAATTTGGAGGCGGCTCAGTGTAAGATCCAAACATTGCGGAGGGAAGGAGAAGCTATGAAGGAGAGGGTCGAGTCGCTTGAGAACTTCTCAAGAAGGAAACATTTGCGAATATTGAAAATCCCAGAGGGAAGAGAGGGGGGTGACTTAAAAGCGTTTGTGGTCTCGCTACTGAAGGATTCTTTAAAATTAGATGAAACAGTCGAACTACTGGAAAGAGATATCCAACGGATCCATCGAGATCCTTTTCGCCTCAATCCTGGGAGAACTAAACCACGAAAGATCCTGGTAAATTTTCAAACTTATACTTTAAAAGAAAAAATCTTGAGTCTTGCTCTAAAGGCAAAGACACTTAAGGGACCCGACTTTCTGTGCGAAATCAGGTCAGATCTCTCTAAAGTCACATTAGACCGGCAATGGGAGCTGGGTCTAAGGATGGAAAATCTCAGGGCAGCTGAGGCCACGGTCCAGATGCGATTCCCCGCCTTTTTGCGGGTAATGTACAATAATAAGATGCACAATATTCGATCCCCCCTTGAAGCGGATGAATTTCTAGGGAAAATGGGGGAGAGTTCAAGGGGGGGAGCTAACAGCCTGGGTCAGCTGGATGTTTTTGCATCTTTTCTTTTTCCACAGATATTAGGTAAAGCACCGGGTGGGTTAAAGGGTTTCTGGAGTTTAAGCATCACTTAGGAAAGAGGGGGAGGGAGGAGGGGAAGAAGGGAGAGGGGAGAAGGGGAGAAGGAGAAAGGGAAAAAAAACGGAAAAAAAATGAAATAACATAAAATGAAATAAAAGAAGAAAGAAAATTAAAAAAAAAAGAAAGAAGAAAGGGGATTTTTAAAAAAAAATACATATATATACATACATATTTAGATCACTATCAGAATTTTAGTTTGAGTTCTAAATAAAGTTTATAACACATAATAGAGAGAGATGAGACAGTAAGAGAAACTGTATTTATCTATACGCAATCAGCTTAATGCATTTTTTTTTCGCAGGAGTAGCTCTCCCTGTTTCCTACTTCTCTTTTTGTTTAACCAGCATTTATTATTGACCATAACTTACTACTACTAAATACTTTAAACCGTGAGGAAAACAGGGTGCAGTAGGGTAGGAGGGAGCGGGATGGGGGAGACGTAAACCTTTCCATATATTCAGCAAGAGTAAGGAAGGAGGGGTTTTCCAGGGGTGGGGGGAAGTAGGGGAGGAGGAAAGCAATAAAATTCCTCAGGAGCCAGACCTCATAAAGGCTAGAAAGTTAGTCTGTTCTATAATTTCTCCACCAATAGATAACTGGTATATCCTAGCTCTTGGCAAAGTTGTTCCTATGACAGGGAAAAAAAGTGAAGGGAGATGGCCAAAAGGGAGAAGGAAGAAAGGGAAGAAAAAAGATGATCTCTATTAATTTTTTATCCTGGAATGTCAATGGCCTGCGTGTAAGGAGCCGAAGGCATAAAATCTTACAATATTTGAGAGACTCCCCTGCGCAGGTCATTGTCATTCAGGAGACACATTTACTTAAAAGTAGAGGTTGGTGAGATCTTAAGGAAACAAAGATGGGTAGAAAAGTTTCTATGTACGGACCAAACAGCTAATATCAGAGGGATACTAATAATTTTCAAAAAACCGGTAAAAGTCCAAATTCTGGACTGTAAGGAAGATCATAGCGGGAGATGGCTAATTTCGAGAATAGTAGTGGAGGGTACACTCTTGACGCTGGTGGGATACTATGGGCCGAATCAAGATGACCCCTCCCACTTGAAAGCAATTCAGAACCATCTTATACTTTCTCAGGATCCAGTTATCTGGGTCGGTGATTTTAACATCGTGCTTAACCCTCTATTAGATAAGTCCTCTAAGTCAAGAGCTGTTGTTTCATCTAAATCAAGGTTGGCTCTGTTGGATATGATGGAAAACTTAGGTCTAGCTGACGTATGGAGGGAAAGGGCAGGAAATAAATTGGGGGTTTCCTTTCAAAATTTGAAGTATAAACATAAATCAAGAATTGATTATGCTCTTTTTAGCTATATTTTAAAAGACTCCCTAAAGAGGTTGGTTTACCTCCCCTCACATATGTCAGATCATATGGCTATTACATTCGATCTCCAAAGGGTTAACTATAAGAAAGAATCCTCCTGGTCATTTGACCGTACGATCCTATTAGAAGAGGAGGAGATAAATTTTTTGTTATTGGAGGCAAAGTTCTTTCTGGAATTAAATTTGTACTCGGCAGACATTAACATAGTCTGGGATGCTATGAAGGCTTATATGAGGGGATGCGTAACAAACAGAGCCACTCATAGAAGGAATTTATATCGGGAGAAAATTCAAAACATCGAGCAGGAGCTGGCCAAAATAGACCAGCAGTTGGGTTCCGCTATGGCATCTCCGGGTGTGGCAAAAAAACAGACCAACCTAAGAGGTCAGCTAGAAAACATACTACAAGAACGCTTAACTAAGAGATGGGAGGCCAGCAAAATCTCGCATTTTGAATTTGGGGAAGCAGCGGGAAAGGTCCTCGCATGGAAAGTTAAAGCAGAACAGGCAAGAAAGTACATTAAAGAGATAAAACGAGAAGGAGAGACCATTATTAGGAGCTCGGATCGAGAGATAGGGACCGCTTTTCAAGAGTTTTTTCAAGAGATTTATAAGGAAGAGGTCAGGGACGACCCGGAGGCCAGGGGTAGGTGGCTAGATAATATTGCCTTACCGTCCTTGCAAACATCACAAAGGGTCTATCTAGAGAGTGAGATCTCAGAGGAAGAGGTGGGAAAAGCGATCGGTCATCCGAAGAAGGGGAAAGCGGCGGGTCCTGATGAGCTATCCGGGGAACTATATCGGGGGTTATGCTCTGCCATAGTTCCAGCATTGACAACTCTCCTTAATGGCATTCTTCTGAGAGGGGAAAATCCCCCTAATTCCTGGAATGAAGCCACAATCATTCTCATCCCAAAGCCAGGTAAAAATCCTTTGGAGTGTGGATCCTATCGACCAATTTCCCTCCTAAACAATGATTACAAGATCTTTACATCTATCTTGGCTTCTAGATTGGGGGAGGTAATTGGTTCAATAATCCACCCAGACCAAAGGGGCTTCATAAGGAGGCGCCAGCTGGCTGATCATACTCGAGATATGGTGGGGGCGATTTGCAACCACATTTTCTCTTCCACTGGCCACTTTGACATTAGATGCCACCAAAGCTTTCGATAGGGTCAACTGGCCCTATCTGGTAGAGGTGATGAAAAGGTTTGGGTTGGGGGAGGCCTTTTGTCGGACCATTGAGAAATTGTATAGGGCTCCTACTGCTAGATTGCTGGTTAATGGCGCTCTAACAGACCCGATAAAAATTACCAGAGGCACCAGACAGGGCTGCCCGCTCTCCCCCCTCTTGTTTAATCTTTACATTGAGACGTTTGCCCAAGTTTTGAGAGAGGAAGCAGATATTTCCCCTTTCGTATTTGGGGAGTGGGAGAAACGGATAGCTCTTTATGCAGATGATATTTTGGTTTACACATCAGACCCGCAGAGAGCTTTCCCGATTGTAATTAAAAAGGCAGAGGAGTTTGGGCAAATCTCTGGCTATGACATCAATGCCAGCAAAACAGAGATTATGTGTTGGAATGTCCCTAATGTACAACTATTAGTCGCAACATCTATGAGATACCTGGGAATACGTATCACTCAAGAAATAGGTAATTTGGCACAGACCAATTTAGATCAGGTTGCCACGGACTGCAGGAAACTTTTAAAACCTTGGTCGTTTTTGCCACTCTCCATCTTCGGGAGAACAAACCTAGTTAAAATGTCCATCCTTCCAAAGTTTACTTTTATTTTTAATTCTATTCCTTTGACGTTTGAACGAAAAACATTGGAAAAAAGCCAATGAGAGATAAATTTATTTGGAACTATAAAACAGTTAGGTTGACATGGAAGAAGTTGAGAAGGAGGAGGAAAAAGGGAGTGCTAGCATTGCCAGACCCGATATATTACGCATGGGCATTTCAGTTGACCTACTCTAGGATGCTTCTTAAAACTCCAGTAACATCACCTATGGGGGCTATGTTCAGGGCTATGTTAGGGAGGTGGATATCCCATTGGATGGATTTTATTTACATTTGGAGAAATTAAATACTTCAAGAAAGTCAGATTAAAGACTTTACAGTCCGCCATAATAAACTGGGTGCAGATCAAAAAGAAAGTCGGGTTACACTACTACTCCAACTTTGCCCCGGTGTGGGATTCTCCAGGGCTGCCACCATGTATGCAGGACAGTTTGGCAACCCCGTTAAAGGAGGCAGGGATAATTAGATGGGGCGAGCTATTGGTGGAAGGGAGGATACAAGACTGGGAGTTGTTGAGGGATAAGGTGGGCTTGGCCCTTTCTAGGTATAAATATATATAGTTAGACAGTTGGGCTCGAGCAGTAAACAGGAGGGGCCCCCAACTGGGGAAACACAGCCAGCTCGAACAACAACTAGTAGAAAAGCGAGAAGGGGTAAAGAGGTGGCAATTTGGTATTGGAAAATGGTGGAGGAGGCGGATGGGGATTTCACTTTGCCTGATAAACTATGGGGAAATGAGATGGCCCTCCAGTGCGAGGATTTATGGATGAGATCTTTTTCTTTTCTCTATAAAACAGTGACACCAGCCTGGTTAAGACGTAATCATTTGTTTACTTTGCACCGTGCTTATTTCTCACCCTTAAGGCTTTCAAAATTTCTCCCAGGGAAGAAATGTAATAAATGTAGTTTGACGGCTGCCTCAGACATACACATGTTTATGGAGTGTCCCGCCATTAAACTGTTTTGGGAAGAAGTAAAGGTCACTATGGATTCGATCTTATGTATATCTTATATATTTTTGGATTGGAGGAAAATGTAACCGGGCATGCAAAGTGCCTTCTTTTTTATTCTATTATCTTGGCCAGGCGACAAATATGTAAATTTTGGGTCGAGGCTAAAGCTCCATCGCACGCAGCCTGGTTAACATCGTTGTACGAAACCTCAAAGACTGACTTGGCTAGATCGTGTAGCAACAGAAATCTGTTCTTTTGGAATTTGTTAATCAACTGGAGATAGGATTACCGGGGTGTTTTTTTTTTCCCCCGGGTCCTATGATTATGCCGATAAGTCTCCAGAGTCCTTGGGAATTGGCCCCTCTTGCGTAGCAAAGCCATTGTCGCTGCTTTGCCCCTGGTAGAATGAGCCTTAGGTTTACCCCCTAAGGTCTTGTTAGCTTTCTGATAACATAACTGGATACAGGACACAATCCACCTCGAGGTGGACTGTTTTGAGGTGGCAAGACCAGTCCTGACGGACCCATGATTGACAAACAATTAGTCTGACCTACGAATGTCCTTGGTCTTATCCAAGTAGAATTTCAACACCCTTCTGACATCCAGGGAATGCAGAGATCTTACCGCTGGAGTGGAAGGATTCTGAAAAAACGTAGGTAAAGTTATAGTCTGGTTGACATGGAAATCTGAAATCACCTTAGGAAGGAACTTAGGGTGAGTACGCATCACAACCTTAGCAGCATGAAATACAGTATAAGGTTCTTGGCAACTATCGTATAGATGTTTTGCTGCTATTAGTGTTTGTCTTTGTTTTGACTGTTTATGTTATGATGTGGTATGTATAAATAATGAGGCTCTGTAAAAAAAAAAAAAATTACTCATAATAGTGTATTGTGAAACATTAACAGGTGCTGACTGTATATAATTTCTAATTGCAGATTTTATGGGATGGTTAAATTAATTTCCTGAAGAAGGTGTTGGCTATATTATAAGTGCCCACCGAAACGCGTCGATGCTCAGAAAAAGGAGAAATGAGAGACATTAATTCTGATGCAAAAACTGAATTGATCTTATCATTGTGTATCTCCTTGTTGTGAGAAGTTGGCCTGATATGCAGTGCTCACTATTCTAGTGAACACTATGTATCAGTCCAAACAACCCTTATTGATGTTTGGTTGTAAGTCAACCTGATAGACCAGCTATCCTAGTAGCATGGACACGTGCAGTCTTTAGGCTAAACTCTAGAGGGCGTGTTAAGCCAGCTGTTTTACCATCACATATACCCCTTGAACACCAAGTGAAAGGACACCACACAAGTTGTTATGAAAAATAAAGTATATTTATTTATAACAAGACTACCCTGGCTCTTTATGAGACAGGGAGCTAAGCACACAACAAAACTCTTAAAGAAATACTTAAAGTCGCACAATTTACACAAATGCCCGAGGGGCACGAAAAACCATATACTAGACAAGTGGAATGCGAAATACTAGCAGGTAAGTAACTATTCTCATAGGCTTTAGAATCGCTAGGACTGGACTACTGAACCTTTAGATTGCAAGCAGGAGGCCTAGGGACGTCGTGTGCAGAGTGGGAACTCTCACGCGTAAGGCGGGAAAAAGTCTATGGAGGCTAGTAAAAGCAAAGTTAGTGTTTTCGGGGGAACCCGACTAGGTAGGTCAAAAACGAAAGTGGATCTAGACACTTAGAGAGTTGGTCTACGCTGGAGCACCGGAGTACTCGGTTTACCTAGCCCAGGGGCTGCGGCTGCATAGGGTTCAAATGTCGTCGGGTTTCTTCGTTGATGAACCAGGAGCCTGAAGAAAGAAGTTGCTGGCAGGCGACCAGTGAAGAAGTTCTTGGGGATCCAAGCCTGGATCGGGAAGAGGAAGACCTGTAAGCAGAGGGGACCAAGTTCTGAATCTCTAGCCAGTGATTTAGGTGGGCACCAGAGTGGCACCGGGCGAAGTCACCTCAACCAGGTGAGTGGGCGCTGCTGGGCTCTGCAGTCTCTCGGACCAGGAGGCGTTGTCGGCGACCAGGATGGAGGTGCGGGCTGTCCCACGAAGATATCTGCTGTCGACGTCGCTGGACCCAGGATTGGGGCAACTAGTCTTGGCAAATGCGAGCCCACGCGGTGGACTTAAAATGGCGTTTGGAGTGGACCAGGAGGGTCCAGGGTGCTCCTCTGTTGGAGGGGAGCAAGGGCCAGTCTGGAGCAACCAGACCAGCGGTGTTTGTCGTCGAAGTTCGTCGTCAGAGGGCCACTAGCCAACGGGCAAGCGACCTGGACAACGCGGTGAGCAGCAAAGAGCAGAAGGGCCCCACGCAGATCTCGTGGATGCAGGGGAGCTGAACTTCGGTGCTGGAGCTGCTTAGGGTTGGGGCTTCTCTTACCCCAAAGCACTCGGTCGAGGGTCACTCAGGAGTCGTGCTGGTCAAGCGTCGTGCAGTCTTGGAAGATGGCCGGTCCCTCGAGGTCTCGTCACACCCACGAATCACAGCTGGGCTGATGATGCAGGTAGAGGTCAGAGGTGCCAGGGAAGCCGGTTCTCGTTGAGCTGGGCAGTCTTGATCCGGTGAGGAGACTTACAGCAGACCGCGATGCTTGATTGGTGCCTGCTGCTGCAGGGTGACTACTCCTTAGTCACAAGGGAGAAATCTTGAGAAGAGTCTTGAGTTCCTTTCGTGGAAAGTCGGTTCAGGATTCAAAGATGATCTAATTTGGAAGGGGGCCTGCTCCTACCTTTATCCTGCAAAAGGGGGCTAGCACGCGACTAAGTCCTGCCCTATGGGTGGGACTAGGAGGGGGGTGGTTACACCCCTCTCCTTTGGCGGGCTTTCCCCAGATCAGGGGCTGGAGTGCCCCTGAAACTGGTTCAAGCCGGCCTATGCACAGTGAGCACCGGGGTGCCACTTGCAGTCACCTTCCTCTAAAGCCCTGCCTACCTAGGATACACAAAATCCTGTCTGGGACGGTGCTGGCACCGCCCCTGGCAGGAAACCCTTTGTCCTTGCCTCCTGGGCTGGGAGGACTCCCAGCAGCAGGAGGGCAGACTTGTGTCTCGGTGGCAGCATCCATCTTGTGGAGCTGAGGCTATGTCTGACTTTAACCGGGGTTACAGGTTACATACATGTCGTGTCCCTCTAGAAGGGTGGAATGCTAACCCCGTCGCCAGAATTGGCGAGGGGTTAGTATTCCAATTCGTATGACACCTTACTCGACATGTTTTGATAAAGCGATACCAGAGTTGGCATATAACCGCGAGGATTATAATGCACTTAAGAGTATATGGTATGCGTTATCATGGAACAGCTATTAGGACTTGGTTCCGCAAGCTGCAAACGGGCTCAGCTCATGCCAGAGCACCATTTCACCTTATTCCACGCACTCTGCCTTCAGGATTGTTAAGGCCTGCCATAGGAGTGACTGATAGGAATATAGGTGTCCATTGTAGGTTTAGATATAGGAATACTATATCTAAAGCAAAGGGTGTTTACACCACCTTGCCCCAGCTGCCAAGCAGCCAGTTGTGTCTGATTTAGTTAGTCAACCCAGGGGTGGCATAATACATGCTGCAGCCCCTGGGAGACTTCTGGGTGCACCTCAGCCCTGGGTACAGGGACTTGGAGAGGGCCCAGTGCCAATTCAGTACCTGGGTACAATTTGGAGTAGAGAGAACAGCTAGGCTGTGGGTCTGATTAGCAGGCCCACAGCCAGGGAAAGTCGTAAACCAGTGAAGCAAAAAGCAAAAATCTGGGTGATCATAGGATTGCAGACCCTACTCTCCTACACTTGTTTTATGAATAGGAATCAATTTTTCCTTTCTGTATTCTGTTCCTTTTGTGTGCTATTGGATTAGTTTTTATTGTTTTTAATATTATGTTTTGTGGAAAGATATTAGTACTGTGAAGCACATTGGTTTAACTGTACCTAATTTGAATAAACTGTGAAGTATATTTTTTATACGTGTTTTTTACATTGCCTCTTTGTTTGCTGCATGCGAGCCTATGTTGTTGTATTTTGTTATTTATCTGTGAGTGATCGCATTATAGTGAATATGCCCAAGGGGAATTTCATTTGCTGACATTCGTCTTGGCAACACAATGCCTGAATTTCACTCACCCTGCGGGCCGATGTAATGGCCGCGAGGAAAGCCGCCTTCCACAATAAGTGCTGCAGTGAAGCCTTATGAATAGGTTCAAAAGGTTCCTTCATCAACCTGCACAGCACCACATTCAGCTCCCATGAAGGCGTAGGACGCCGAAAAGGAGGAAACACTTTCTTCAATCCTTCCAAAAAATCTTTAATCACAGGAATCTGGAAGAAGAATGTCTGTGAAGGGAATTTCCTATACGCAGTTAATGCTGCGAGGTGAATCTTAATAGAATGAAAATTAAGGCCAGACTGAGCCAAATGCAAAAGGTATGGAAGAATGACATCTTCCTTGCAGGTCGTCGGATCATAGTTCTTGGAAGTGCACCAGATGCAGAACCTCTTCCACTTGTAGGCATAGGAAGTCCTAGTGGAAGATCTCTTAGCCTCCTTGAGTATATTCATGCAATCATCAGAGAGATTCAGGTGTCCATATTGCACTATCTCAGGAGCCATGCCGCCAAACTCAACGATGAGAGGTTGGGGTGCACCATCTGCCCCCCGAACTTCGTGAGAAGGTCCGGCCGACACGGCAGCCGCAGGTGGGGTAGGAGAGACCGGTGAAGCAGGTCCGTGAACTACCACTGTCGGGGCCACTCCAGAGCAATGAGGATCATCCATGCTCTGGACTGAGACAGCTTGATGAGTACCGCCGGAGTCAGGGGAATGGGTGGAAAAGCGTACAGAAAGCTGTTCGACCATCTGATCCATAGCGCGTTCCCCAGAGTCCCCGGTTGGTAATACCTGGAGGCGAAGTCTCTGCATTTTCTGTTTTCGGCAGTGGCGAACAGATCTACGTCCGGAAGGCACCACCTGTCGAAGATGTTTCCTAGCACTTCGTCGTTTAGAACCCATTCGTGGTTTTCATGCACCAGCCTGCTGAGTGCGTCCGCCTGAGCATTCTGCACCCCTGGCAGATGGGTAGCTGTTATCGTCAGTCCTCTGGCTAGCAGCCAGTGCCAGATCGCCTGAGCTTCTTGTGACAGTGTGCACGATCTCAAGCCCCCTACTTGTTGAGGTAATACATTGTGGTCGTATTGTCCGTCTGTACGAGCAAGGAGTGGAAGGACGGATGAAAGGCCTTCAGTGCCAAGTAACCAGGTCTGAGTTGCAGGAAATTGATGTGATACGTGGATTCCGCCGGGGACCACGTTCCCTGGATCTGTAGATAGTCTGAATGCGCTCCCCAGCCGTGGAGAAAAGCATCCGTGATGATTGTCCGAATGAGAATGTCCTTGTGGAATGGAACCCCTTTGAGGAGATTCTCTGCTGAGCACCACCATCTCAGGGACTGTTGAGCATTAAGGGACAGCCGGATCCTGTCGTCCCAGCTCCCCCGTTTCTGGTCCCACTGATCCTCCAGACATTCCTGCAGCGGCCTCATGTGGAGGCGTGCGTGTGGCGTGAGGAAGATGCAAGAGGCCATCGACCCCAGTAGAGAAGACACCGTCCTCACTGTCGTAGATGGAACAGCTATGAGAGCCTGAGCCTTCCGACGGATCGATAAGCGGCGCTCCTCCGAAGGAGACACGCTTGCTGAAAGAGTATCGATGGAGGCTCCCAAGTACTGTAGGCACTGGACAGGAGTCGGAACAGACTTGGACATGTTTATGTGCAACCCCAGTTGGTTCAACAGAACGGCCGTCCTGTTGCAGTGCAATTGCACTTCCTGGAAGGTGGAGACTTTGAGCAACCAGTCGTCCAGGTACGGGTAGACAAACACCTTGTTCTTTCTCAGGTGCGCTGCCATCACCGCCATGCTCTTTGAAAAAGTCCTGGGTGCAGACTTCAGTCCAAACGGTAGTACGGTGTACTGATAGTGATTGGCGCCGACTAGAAAGCGCAGGAACTTCCGGTGTTTCCGTGCAATGGGCACATGGAAGTACGCATCCTGTAGATCTATTGCGCAAAGCCAGTCTCCTCTCTGTAGCTGAGGATAGATCTGGTGCAAAGACATCATGCGAAATTTCTACCTGCGAATCCATTTGTTTGCTTGTTGCAAATCCAGAATGGGCCTGAACTCGTTCTTGTCCTTCTTGCGCACCAGGAAGAACCGTGAGTAAATACCCTTTCCCCTTTGAGACAGAGGGACGTCTTCTATCGCCCTTTTTCTTAACAGGGTATCGGGCTCCGCTTGGAGCTCGCGCAGCTGGAACTGCAAGCGAACCGGTGGAATTGCTGGAGGAGGGCTGACAAAACGAAGACTGTATCCATTGCAAACAATATTCAGCACTCACTTGTCCTGAGTAGTTTTTCTCCACTTTGCCAGGTAATTTTGTATGCTTCCCCCCACCGGAGCGGGTAACGGACGAGGGGGAAGTAGCACCTCAGGGCTTAGACCCAGTCGGGCCCTTGTTCGCTGAGGAGGACTGCTGGCCGCCTCTGCCCCTCTGACGCTTCTGGAAAGGCTGCCGCTGGTACTGCTGCTGCTGTTGTTGCTGCTGGCCAGCCTGATGACCTTGTCCTCGCTTCTGGGAACCATATCTCCTCTGGAACGGACAGAAGGACTTCTGTTGTTCCTTTGGTTTCTCCAAACCAACGGCCTTCAATGTCTCTACTTCCGCCTTCATGCGGGCCATCTCCTCATCCGCATGTGCCCTGAAGAGCGTCGATCCAGAGAACGGCAAATTTGCGACTCTCTGCTGCGCCTCCGGTTTGAGAGAGGTAAGGCGCAACCAGGAATGACGTCTTAAATTAATGCCATGGCAATAACCATGAGCCGCCATAGAAGAGGCGTCCGCCGCAGAGCTGATGACTTGATTGGAGACCATCATGCCCTCGTTCAATATCTCCTGGAAGTCTACCCTCCTATCCCTCGGGAGGAGCTCAATAAACTGTTGCAGAGGCTCCCACAAAGCGCGGTCATAGCAACCCAAGAGCGCCAAGGCACTCGCCGCATTCATAGATGTGGCAGCCGTACCTAAACCTTCCGTCTGGCTGAATCCATCTGACGGCTCTCCTTGTCTGGAGGCACCGTAGAAGACGGAGCAGTAGCAAGCTGTTTTTTGGCTGCTGTCACGATGATGGAATCCGGTACAGGATCTGACCTCAAGAACGCCGGATCAGAATCCGGGGGCCTGTAGTTCTTTTGCAGCCGAGATGGAGCCGACTTTATCGACGCCGGGGTCAGAAACAGCTCCATGGCCGGTTCCTCCAGTCCTGGCACCAAGGGCAACAACGGGCGAGAAAGATGCCGTTTGTGCAAATTCTCAAAGATCACAGAGGTAGATGGCGTGGGTACTGTCAATGTGATCCCTAACTTCGCTGCCCCTCTCAGCAGCACCTCCTGAAATGTCACAATGTCGTCCACAGGTGGAGGGGAATCCGATAATGTTGGAGAATACCTCCGGTCACTCGAAAAGCCCATGTACCGGGACCACGACCTGTCCCTCCTATGGCTGTAATGGGACCTCGTGGAGGAGCGGTGCCTACTGCGAGTGCGATCCCTTCCTCTAGACCTTGATCTAGATCTCCTGGGCCTCGCCGGAGCCGCCGGTCTTAGAGGAGGTGGAAGAGGAGGAGGCGGAGCCAGAACCTCAGGCCGAGGTTGTGAAGATCGGGGAGGCGGCGGAAGAAGAGGCAGGGGCAGTGTAAGAGGCGGTGGAAGTGGAGGAGGAGGGGGAATCTTTGCTGGAGGAGGAGGAAGCTGCGGAGGAGGCATCCTCGGAGGCAGCGGTGGAGGTGTAGGCGTCCTGGGCCTAGAAGGTGAGTCGGTCCATGAATACTCCGATTCTGATGACCTCACCACTCTCCTCTTCTTCTGAGCAGGCCTCAAAGAAGATGTTCTGGAGGCAGACCTCTTTTTGGCCAAGCGCCGGCGCGACCGGGAGCTCGCCGATGAAGACGACAGACTGACCACTGAGGCCTGGGACACTGTCCTGGTCCTTGAACGTCTTCTCGACGTCGATTTTTCCTTCCTCGACGTCGACCTCTTAGACTTTCTACTCCTCGACGTCGATCTTCTAGACGTCGACGCACTCCTCGACGTCGAATGTCTTCTCTTCGACGTCGACTTGCCTCTTCTCGACGTCGACCGTCGTGTCGACGTTGACGGCGAGCGGCGGTACAGCCTCGACGGCGACCGCCGTCGCCTCCTGGCTCATCTCGACGTCGATGGTGTGTCGACGCCGGTGAAGTCCTCGACGTCGACCTCGTTCGAGGTCTCGACGTGCTGCCCCTCGACGTCGAGCGGTGACGCCGCTTGGACCCAGAGTCCTGGGTCGACGGGGAGCAGATGGTAGTCATACCTCTCAACGCTGACGTCTTAGCTATCAACGTCGACCGGGATCTGTGCCTTTTCTGGGCCTTTTCTTGACTGGGGAGCCCCCCAGAGGCCGGAGCACGGGCAGAAGACGATGACTGAGTCCCTCCATGCCCAGAAGTCCCACCTGGCTCCTCATGTCTCCTCTGCTTCCAGCCTTGGAGACGAATCTTCTCACTGTCATGCAGGGTCCTCCTGGAGAAAGAGTGACAGATATCACAGGAGTCAGGGACATGGGTGGAAGGAGACAGAGTATGCATACTCTGTGTGGGTCAGATTTAGCCTTCTTCCTACCACACTCAGGGCACTTGTCAAATAAAGCTGGCATTTTCGACAAAAAGAGGTGGTAAAACTGGTTAAAAAACACAGCAAATGGAAGAGGAAGACCCTAGACGTCGAGTGAAACACTCAAAACACTGGAAAAGTGCCAAATATGGAAGAAATACCCAAAAAGGGAGAGCTCAATGCTCCAGGGTCCTGCTAGCAGGAGCTGGAAAAAAAACTGAAAGTAAAAGGACTTTGGCTGTGCATCCTGGGATACCGAGGGTCTCTGGAGAGTTCCTTAAAGGCACAGTATCCCTTTTCCGGACACATAATGGCAGCCTATGGGGGTTGTCTATCCAACCCTTCCTCTCTATCATTTCAAGGATTTTGGTGAAGGGAAGTTTCTCTATAGGTTAAATTTGGCAATATGTGTAAAATGTGATTTTATTTGGCTATCCTTTTCACTTTAAGTTGAAGTATTGGCCAGTGTAGCCTTGTGATTATAGTCAAACAGCAAGAGAGAAAGGGTCAGATAGTCACTCTTACACCCCTTAAGTAAACTTTAACAAACAACAAAAAAGTGACACACCAGGTGCAATATAACCCAAGGCCAAGTATTTAGCCTTGGAGCTCCAGACAGAAGTGATAGGTGAATGAACTACAGTTCAAAAATAACCCTCATGCACCAAACAAGTTGGTGACTGGCTTCATCATTGGGTTCATTTTTGAGGGCTTGTGAATTCGTGCCCTGTGCCATGTGGCTCATGTCGTTGGACTTGTGTCACAGGGTGATACATTGCCGAATGCGGTCCGGATGGCGCAGACACAACAATAGACACACACATTAGTTACTTCCTTGTCCAGCCCCGTACGGAACCATGTCCAGAGCCCCGAGGAAATTGTTCACACCCTTAGGCTGGACTGACATACGCAAGGCCAGCCCACTCAGCTTATGCTCAAAGGGGGGACGGCAATGCTACATGTCCCAAGTCTAACCTGTAGTGATCTGCTGATCACAGTTCTAGTTGTCAGCATGCTACCGCCCCTCTCTCACGGCTGGTGTACACCCACACCACACCCATCCAGCACACGAGTCACGGGACATGTGACCCTGCCAATAAAAAGGGCTGGGCGCACATGCTCAACACCATTTCCAACCTCTCTCTGGGTGTATCTGTGTGGCGTTGATGCCGGCCTGAGGGCCCAGGATCCTGCAACATCACATTCCCCCAGCACTCCACAGCAGATCTAGTAAAAGCAAAAGGCATTTTTAATTCAGAGTTCTTTGTTTGCTTTGCGCGTTTCGGAGCACAGCCCCTTGATCACAGGCTGCCAGGGTGCACAAAGACCTACCCAAAGGCAAAACTACTCAGCACCTTTCAATTGACCTTTAGTAGGTTTCACAGGTGAGTTAACTTGTGTTTGTGCTGGGATATGTGGTCAATTTCAGACAGTGTTCTATCTCTGGTAGACTCTGCGCTGCAAACAAAGAACTCTGAATTAAAATGTAATTGTGTATGTCTGCGTGCATCCCGGCAACCTGTGATCAAGGAGCTGTGCTCCAAAACGCAGACAAAGAACTCTGAATTAAAAATGCCTTTTGCTTTTACTAGATCTGCTGTGGAGTGCGTCTTTGAAGTGGGGACACATGGATGGACATGTAACAAAGCGCCAGTCCGGCCGTGAAGACTGCACCACCCCAAGTTGGGGCCATGAAAGCCTGGAAATCCGGAGCTGGTAGGGACAGTAGATCAGCACAAATTATGGAGCATTTAAAATTTGGAGGCCCACTGGAGGGTAATTTTAAAATGCATATTCAGTGTTGCAGCGCAGAGTCTACAAGAGATATAACACTGAATGAAATGGACCACATATCCCAGCACGAACTTGAACAGTTTTCTTAAAGTGCATGGTGCCATAAGGTAAGAACAAGAAAATAGAAACATTAATTAATAAAAGTATGAATACTCTCATGTTAAAACTTATACACCAATATCATAAAAAGCAACCATAAAATCAATACAGTACTGATAAAAGAGTACTTATTTTTAAGACCCCTCCAGTTTTTGGTGTGTGTGTTTGCACATGTCATAACCAATATTGTTAAATATGGACGTCCAGGTATAAATACCAATATGTGCTTATGCAATTTTACCTGTTTGTATATTCTTGACTCTACAACCAATAAATATACAAGATACAGTACAACATGATATGAACAATTAACATGTAAACCTTAAAGTGACTTGAGCTAGCGCAAAATTCAAGAGTGCTAAGCGCTAATAAAATTCTTGTTGTGAAATGTGTAAAAAACCTATCTATCCCGAGTGAATTAAATTTTGAGGATTTATAGTGCGACGGTTGTTATGGACCTACAAGCATGTATGTAATTCCTCTGTAGCATTCAATCCTTTGGGAAATTTGGAATCAAGGTTAAGAATATACCACTTTTCTAACCGTCTGAGGGTTTTCTACCTGTCACCACCTCTTTTCTGTGGAGGGACAGAGTCAATCAGAAAATATTTCAGGTCTTTGGAGTCTGCATTATGCGATTCACCAAAATGTCTGGCCACTGGGTATGCTGGATCCCTGTTTTTTATTGCCCTTATGTGCTGGAGTACCCTCTTGTGTCCTTGTAGTAAGGTACTACCTATGTAACGTAGGCCACAAGGGCACTCCAGCACATAAACAAAGTTGGATTTACAATTAAGGCCTTTTTTGATGGGTCTTCCTTTGTCTTCAAAGGGTGTGTCATAGGTTGTTCGATAGGTTCCGAACGGACATGCCTTGCATGTCTTACATTTAAAGAACCCTTTCCTTTGAATAAGACATGTCCCACTGGGTTGGCCACCAGGGTCATTTTGAACCAGAGCAACCCTCATTGAAGGTGCCCTGCTGCATGTAATGGTCGGTCTTTTGGGAAGCAGATGATCTATCGTGGGATCTCTAAATATCAAGTGCCAATGTTTTTTGATACTGCTAATCTGTTTTTATCTGCTGGACCCCAAAATGAACCTGAACGTGTCGGCATCTTGTTTTTTGTCTTTTACTCCCTCTAGATTTTTTCCAAGGAGAGTTTCCCTCGGGACAGCGTTGATGGCATCATCAATGCAGCAGGCTGTATAGCCCCTGTCTAAAAATCTGATTCTGCTATTTGTTTGTGCTTGTCTGAGATCTTCCTCACAACTGCAGATTTGTTTCAGATGGAGCATTTCTCTGTATGGAATGCTACGAATCAGATGTTGAGGGTGGGCACTCAGCATGTAATATTGCATTGCCAGCCGTAGGCTTTCTGTGAACTTTTGTTTCCAATGTTCCTCCTTTAATGACAGCCTGAACATCTAAAAAGTTAACACTTTCCTTGCCGATTGTTCCTGTAAATTGCAAGTTTAGTTGATTAGTATTAGGACTCGCAATGAATTCTTCAGGATCCTCTTTACTGCTCATCAATCATCAATGAATCTCTACCAGACTTTGATGTTATTTCTCATAATTGAGGCGTATTCTTTTAGTAGGACCAGCTCATCCCATGTGCAGACAGGCATAACTGGGGGAGAAGCTGGCCCCCATTGCCACGCCTCGTAGATGTTGGTACAAGTTGTTTTAAAACAAAAATATATTATTGCACAAACAGTATTCCACCATATCAGCTAACATTGTATTATGTTGTGCAAATTCGGTACCTCTACGCGCTAAGTAATACTTCATAGCTCTTAGTCCTTCACGATGATTTATAGAAGCGACGTTACATCAAGTGTAATGAGATAAAAGTCATTCTGCCAGGCAAAGGTCAACATCTTAAATACAAAGTCCCACGTATCTTTGATATACGATGTGAGCTGTTGTACATGCTCCGGTAGATAATAATCTTCATATCTTGGTGTATATATATATATATATATATATATATATATATATATATATATATATATATATATATATCCAACCAAAGAGTTGCCTGCAGTGAGGGAGCCCACACAAGTATTTTCCTTCAGCAAACATCTTTAATGAAGGACAGCGTGAGAAGCAGCATGGTACCTTCGCACAAATCAAATGTCCAGCCCGACGCGTTTCGTGCCTGACAGCACTTCCTCATGGGCTCTGGGCTCAGGTAAGGACTCCGGCAGTTTGTAACAGCACCTGTTAAATCTCTTGACACCCCGCCCGGATGGGCGTAGCCACCCGCGTGGCCTCCTGGTAGTCGTAGTGCCGTTAGTCTTACTCATGTGAGTTGTCGTGCCTTCCTGATAATTAAAAACTGTATTAATCCAAGTGGATTGCGATGAGCACTTCAGCAGCTTCTAACGCCCACTTGCACCTTCATTAGCTGGTACTTGTTCCTTAAGCTGCCGCGGCATGTGGCGCTAGAGCGGGTCTTCACAAAAATGAAGCAGGGCTCTCCTCGCGGCTCAGGCGGTGCCGCAATACATCCAACCAAAGAGTTGCCTGCAGTGAGGGAGCCCACACAAGTATTTTCCTTCAGCAAACATCTTTAATGAAGGACAGCGTGAGAAGCAGCATGGTACCTTCGCACAAATCAAATGTCCAGCCCGACGCGTTTCGTGCCTGACAGCACTTCCTCATGGGCTCTGGGCTCAGGTAAGGACTCCGGCAGTTTGTAACAGCACCTGTTAAATCTCTTGACACCCCGCCCGGATGGGCGTAGCCACCCGCGTGGCCTCCTGGTAGTCGTAGTGCCGTTAGTCTTACTCATGTGAGTTGTCGTGCCTTCCTGATAATTAAAAACTGTATTAATCCAAGTGGATTGCGATGAGCACTTCAGCAGCTTCTAACGCCCACTTGCACCTTCATTAGCTGGTACTTGTTCCTTAAGCTGCCGCGGCATGTGGCGCTACAGCGGGTCTTCACAAAAATGAAGCAGGGCTCTCCTCGCGGCTCAGGCGGTGCCGCAATACATCCAACCAAAGAGTTGCCTGCAGTGAGGGAGCCCACACAAGTATTTTCCTTCAGCAAACATCTTTAATGAAGGACAGCGTGAGAAGCAGCATGGTACCTTCGCACAAATCAAATGTCCAGCCCGACGCGTTTCGTGCCTGACAGCACTTCCTCATGGGCTCTGGGCTCAGGTAAGGACTCCGGCAGTTTGTAACAGCACCTGTTAAATCTCTTGACACCCCGCCCGGATGGGCGTAGCCACCCGCGTGGCCTCCTGGTAGTCGTAGTGCCGTTAGTCTTACTCATGTGAGTTGTCGTGCCTTCCTGATAATTAAAAACTGTATTAATCCAAGTGGATTGCGATGAGCACTTCAGCAGCTTCTAACGCCCACTTGCACCTTCATTAGCTGGTACTTGTTCCTTAAGCTGCCGCGGCATGTGGCGCTACAGCGGGTCTTCACAAAAATGAAGCAGGGCTCTCCTCGCGGCTCAGGCGGTGCCGCAATACATCCAACCAAAGAGTTGCCTACAGTGAGGGAGCCCACACAAGTATTTTCCTTCAGCAAACATCTTTAATGAAGGACAGCGTGAGAAGCAGCATGGTACCTTCGCACAAATCAAATGTCCAGCCGACGCGTTTCGTGCCTGACAGCACTTCCTCATGGGCTCTGGGCTCAGGTAAGGACTCCGGCAGTTTGAAACAGCACCTGTTAAATCTCTTGACACCCCGCCCGGATGGGCGTAGCCACCCGCGTGGCCTCCTGGTAGTCGTAGTGCCGTTAGTCTTACTCATGTGAGTTGTCGTGCCTTCCTGATAATTAAAAACTGTATTAATCCAAGTGGATTGCGATGAGCACTTCAGCAGCTTCTAACGCCCACTTGCACCTTCATTAGCTGGTACTTGTTCCTTAAGCTGCCGCGGCATGTGGCGCTACAGCGGGTCTTCACAAAAATGAAGCAGGGCTCTCCTCGCGGCTCAGGCGGTGCCGCAATACATCCAACCAAAGAGTTGCCTGCAGTGAGGGAGCCCACACAAGTATTTTCCTTCAGCAAACATCTTTAATGAAGGACAGCGTGAGAAGCAGCATGGTACCTTCGCACAAATCAAATGTCCAGCCCGACGCGTTTCGTGCCTGACAGCACTTCCTCATGGGCTCTGGGCTCAGGTAAGGACTCCGGCAGTTTGTAACAGCACCTGTTAAATCTCTTGACACCCCGCCCGGATGGGCGTAGCCACCCGCGTGGCCTCCTGGTAGTCGTAGTGCCGTTAGTCTTACTCATGTGAGTTGTCGTGCCTTCCTGATAATTAAAAACTGTATTAATCCAAGTGGATTGCGATGAGCACTTCAGCAGCTTCTAACGCCCACTTGCACCTTCATTAGCTGGTACTTGTTCCTTAAGCTGCCGCGGCATGTGGCGCTACAGCGGGTCTTCACAAAAATGAAGCAGGGCTCTCCTCGCGGCTCAGGCGGTGCCGCAATACATCCAACCAAAGAGTTGCCTGCAGTGAGGGAGCCCACACAAGTATTTTCCTTCAGCAAACATCTTTAATGAAGGACAGCGTGAGAAGCAGCATGGTACCTTCGCACAAATCAAATGTCCAGCCCGACGCATTTCGTGCCTGACAGCACTTCCTCATGGGCTCTGGGCTCAGGTAAGGACAGTTTTTAATTATCAGGAAGGCACGACAACTCACATGAGTAAGACTAACGGCACTACGACTACCAGGAGGCCACGCGGGTGGCTACGCCCATCCGGGCGGGGTGTCAAGAGATTTAACAGGTGCTGTTACAAACTGCCGGAGTCCTTACCTGAGCCCAGAGCCCATGAGGAAGTGCTGTCAGGCACGAAACGCGTCGGGCTGGACATTTGATTTGTGCAAAGGTACCATGCTGCTTCTCACGCTGTCCTTCATTAAAGATGTTTGCTGAAGGAAAATACTTGTGTGGGCTCCCTCACTGCAGGCAACTCTTTGGTTGGATGTATTGCGGCACCGCCTGAGCCGCGAGGAGAGCCCTGCTTCATTTTTGTGAAGACCCGCTGTAGCGCCACATGCCGCGGCAGCTTAAGGAACAAGTACCAGCTAATGAAGGTGCAAGTGGGCGTTAGAAGCTGCTGAAGTGCTCATCGCAATCCACTTGGATTAATACAGTTTTTAATTATCAGGAAGGCACGACAACTCACATGAGTAAGACTAACGGCACTACGACTACCAGGAGGCCACGCGGGTGGCTACGCCCATCCGGGCGGGGTGTCAAGAGATTTAACAGGTGCTGTTACAAACTGCCGGAGTCCTTACCTGAGCCCAGAGCCCATGAGGAAGTGCTGTCAGGCACGAAACGCGTCGGGCTGGACATTTGATTTGTGCGAAGGTACCATGCTGCTTCTCACGCTGTCCTTCATTAAAGATGTTTGCTGAAGGAAAATACTTGTGTGGGCTCCCTCACTGCAGGCAACTCTTTGGTTGGATGTATTGCGGCACCGCCTGAGCCGCGAGGAGAGCCCTGCTTCATTTTTGTGAAGACCCGCTGTAGCGCCACATGCCGCGGCAGCTTAAGGAACAAGTACCAGCTAATGAAGGTGCAAGTGGGCGTTAGAAGCTGCTGAAGTGCTCATCGCAATCCACTTGGATTAATACAGTTTTTAATTATCAGGAAGGCACGACAACTCACATGAGTAAGACTAACGGCACTACGACTACCAGGAGGCCACGCGGGTGGCTACGCCCATCCGGGCGGGGTGTCAAGAGATTTAACAGGTGCTGTTACAAACTGCCGGAGTCCTTACCTGAGCCCAGAGCCCATGAGGAAGTGCTGTCAGGCACGAAACGCGTCGGGCTGGACATTTGATTTGTGCGATGGTACCATGCTGCTTCTCACGCTGTCCTTCATTAAAGATGTTTGCTGAAGGAAAATACTTGTGTGGGCTCCCTCACTGCAGGCAACTCTTTGGTTGGATGTATTGCGGCACCGCCTGAGCCGCGAGGAGAGCCCTGCTTCATTTTTGTGAAGACCCGCTGTAGCGCCACATGCCGCGGCAGCTTAAGGAACAAGTACCAGCTAATGAAGGTGCAAGTGGGCGGTAGAAGCTGCTGAAGTGCTCATCGCAATCCACTTGGATTAATACAGTTTTTAATTATCAGGAAGGCACGACAACTCACATGAGTAAGACTAACGGCACTACGACTACCAGGAGGCCACGCGGGTGGCTACGCCCATCCGGGCGGGGTGTCAAGAGATTTAACAGGTGCTGTTACAAATTGCCGGAGTCCTTACCTGAGCCCAGAGCCCATGAGGAAGTGCTGTCAGGCACGAAACGCGTCGGGCTGGACATTTGATTTGTGCGAAGGTACCATGCTGCTTCTCACGCTGTCCTTCATTAAAGATGTTTGCTGAAGGAAAATACTTGTGTGGGCTCCCTCACTGCAGGCAACTCTTTGGTTGGATGTATTGCGGCACCGCCTGAGCCGCGAGGAGAGCCCTGCTTCATTTTTGTGAAGACCCGCTGTAGCGCCACATGCCGCGGCAGCTTAAGGAACAAGTACCAGCTAATGAAGGTGCAAGTGGGCGTTAGAAGCTGCTGAAGTGCTCATCGCAATCCACTTGGATTAATACAGTTTTTAATTATCAGGAAGGCACGACAACTCACATGAGTAAGACTAACGGCACTACGACTACCAGGAGGCCACGCGGGTGGCTACGCCCATCCGGGCGGGGTGTCAAGAGATTTAACAGGTGCTGTTACAAACTGCCGGAGTCCTTACCTGAGCCCAGAGCCCATGAGGAAGTGCTGTCAGGCACGAAACGCGTCGGGCTGGACATTTGATTTGTGCGAAGGTACCATGCTGCTTCTCACGCTGTCCTTCATTAAAGATGTTTGCTGAAGGAAAATACTTGTGTGGGCTCCCTCACTGCAGGCAACTCTTTGGTTGGATGTATTGCGGCACCGCCTGAGCCGCGAGGAGAGCCCTGCTTCATTTTTGTGAAGACCCGCTGTAGCGCCACATGCCGCGGCAGCTTAAGGAACAAGTACCAGCTAATGAAGGTGCAAGTGGGCGTTAGAAGCTGCTGAAGTGCTCATCGCAATCCACTTGGATTAATACAGTTTTTAATTATCAGGAAGGCACGACAACTCACATGAGTAAGACTAACGGCACTACGACTACCAGGAGGCCACGCGGGTGGCTACGCCCATCCGGGCGGGGTGTCAAGAGATTTAACAGGTGCTGTTACAAACTGCCGGAGTCCTTACCTGAGCCCAGAGCCCATGAGGAAGTGCTGTCAGGCACGAAACGCGTCGGGCTGGACATTTGATTTGTGCGAAGGTACCATGCTGCTTCACACGCTGTCCTTCATTAAAGATGTTTGCTGAAGGAAAATACTTGTGTGGGCTCCCTCACTGCAGGCAACTCTTTGGTTGGATGTATTGCGGCACCGCCTGAGCCGCGAGGAGAGCCCTGCTTCATTTTTGTGAAGACCCGCTGTAGCGCCACATGCCGCGGCAGCTTAAGGAACAAGTACCAGCTAATGAAGGTGCAAGTGGGCGTTAGAAGCTGCTGAAGTGCTCATCGCAATCCACTTGGATTAATACAGTTTTTAATTATCAGGAAGGCACGACAACTCACATGAGTAAGACTAACGGCACTACGACTACCAGGAGGCCACGCGGGTGGCTACGCCCATCCGGGCGGGGTGTCAAGAGATTTAACAGGTGCTGTTACAAATTGCCGGAGTCCTTACCTGAGCCCAGAGCCCATGAGGAAGTGCTGTCAGGCACGAAACGCGTCGGGCTGGACATTTGATTTGTGCGAAGGTACCATGCTGCTTCTCACGCTGTCCTTCATTAAAGATGTTTGCTGAAGGAAAATACTTGTGTGGGCTCCCTCACTGCAGGCAACTCTTTGGTTGGATGTATTGCGGCACCGCCTGAGCCGCGAGGAGAGCCCTGCTTCATTTTTGTGAAGACCCGCTGTAGCGCCACATGCCGCGGCAGCTTAAGGAACAAGTACCAGCTAATGAAGGTGCAAGTGGGCGTTAGAAGCTGCTGAAGTGCTCATCGCAATCCACTTGGATTAATACAGTTTTTAATTATCAGGAAGGCACGACAACTCACATGAGTAAGACTAACGGCACTACGACTACCAGGAGGCCACGCGGGTGGCTACGCCCATCCGGGCGGGGTGTCAAGAGATTTAACAGGTGCTGTTACAAACTGCCGGAGTCCTTACCTGAGCCCAGAGCCCATGAGGAAGTGCTGTCAGGCACGAAACGCGTCGGGCTGGACATTTGATTTGTGCGAAGGTACCATGCTGCTTCTCACGCTGTCCTTCATTAAAGATGTTTGCTGAAGGAAAATACTTGTGTGGGCTCCCTCACTGCAGGCAACTCTTTGGTTGGATGTATTGCGGCACCGCCTGAGCCGCGAGGAGAGCCCTGCTTCATTTTTGTGAAGACCCGCTGTAGCGCCACATGCCGCGGCAGCTTAAGGAACAAGTACCAGCTAATGAAGGTGCAAGTGGGCGTTAGAAGCTGCTGAAGTGCTCATCGCAATCCACTTGGATTAATACAGTTTTTAATTATCAGGAAGGCACGACAACTCACATGAGTAAGACTAACGGCACTACGACTACCAGGAGGCCACGCGGGTGGCTACGCCCATCCGGGCAGGGTGTCAAGAGATTTAACAGGTGCTGTTACAAACTGCCGGAGTCCTTACCTGAGCCCAGAGCCCATGAGGAAGTGCTGTCAGGCACGAAACGCGTCGGGCTGGACATTTGATTTGTGCGAAGGTACCATGCTGCTTCTCACGCTGTCCTTCATTAAAGATGTTTGCTGAAGGAAAATACTTGTGTGGGCTCCCTCACTGCAGGCAACTCTTTGGTTGGATGTATTGCGGCACCGCCTGAGCCGCGAGGAGAGCCCTGCTTCATTTTTGTGAAGACCCGCTGTAGCGCCACATGCCGCGGCAGCTTAAGGAACAAGTACCAGCTAATGAAGGTGCAAGTGGGCGTTAGAAGCTGCTGAAGTGCTCATCGCAATCCACTTGGATTAATACAGTTTTTAATTATCAGGAAGGCACGACAACTCACATGAGTAAGACTAACGGCACTACGACTACCAGGAGGCCACGCGGGTGGCTACGCCCATCCGGGCGGGGTGTCAAGAGATTTAACAGGTGCTGTTACAAACTGCCGGAGTCCTTACCTGAGCCCAGAGCCCATGAGGAAGTGCTGTCAGGCACGAAACGCGTCGGGCTGGACATTTGATTTGTGCGAAGGTACCATGCTGCTTCTCACGCTGTCCTTCATTAAAGATGTTTGCTGAAGGAAAATACTTGTGTGGGCTCCCTCACTGCAGGCAACTCTTTGGTTGGATGTATTGCGGCACCGCCTGAGCCGCGAGGAGAGCCCTGCTTCATTTTTGTGAAGACCCGCTGTAGCGCCACATGCCGCGGCAGCTTAAGGAACAAGTACCAGCTAATGAAGGTGCAAGTGGGCGTTAGAAGCTGCTGAAGTGCTCATCGCAATCCACTTGGATTAATACAGTTTTTAATTATCAGGAAGGCACGACAACTCACATGAGTAAGACTAACGGCACTACGACTACCAGGAGGCCACGCGGGTGGCTACGCCCATCCGGGCGGGGTGTCAAGAGATTTAACAGGTGCTGTTACAAATTGCCGGAGTCCTTACCTGAGCCCAGAGCCCATGAGGAAGTGCTGTCAGGCACGAAACGCGTCGGGCTGGACATTTGATTTGTGCGAAGGTACCATGCTGCTTCTCACGCTGTCCTTCATTAAAGATGTTTGCTGAAGGAAAATACTTGTGTGGGCTCCCTCACTGCAGGCAACTCTTTGGTTGGATGTATTGCGGCACCGCCTGAGCCGCGAGGAGAGCCCTGCTTCATTTTTGTGAAGACCCGCTGTAGCGCCACATGCCGCGGCAGCTTAAGGAACAAGTACCAGCTAATGAAGGTGCAAGTGGGCGTTAGAAGCTGCTGAAGTGCTCATCGCAATCCACTTGGATTAATACAGTTTTTAATTATCAGGAAGGCACGACAACTCACATGAGTAAGACTAACGGCACTACGACTACCAGGAGGCCACGCGGGTGGCTACGCCCATCCGGGCGGGGTGTCAAGAGATTTAACAGGTGCTGTTACAAACTGCCGGAGTCCTTACCTGAGCCCAGAGCCCATGAGGAAGTGCTGTCAGGCACGAAACGCGTCGGGCTGGACATTTGATTTGTGCGAAGGTACCATGCTGCTTCTCACGCTGTCCTTCATTAAAGATGTTTGCTGAAGGAAAATACTTGTGTGGGCTCCCTCACTGCAGGCAACTCTTTGGTTGGATGTATTGCGGCACCGCCTGAGCCGCGAGGAGAGCCCTGCTTCATTTTTGTGAAGACGCGCTGTAGCGCCACATGCCGCGGCAGCTTAAGGAACAAGTACCAGCTAATGAAGGTGCAAGTGGGCGTTAGAAGCTGCTGAAGTGCTCATCGCAATCCACTTGGATTAATACAGTTTTTAATTATCAGGAAGGCACGACAACTCACATGAGTAAGACTAACGGCACTACGACTACCAGGAGGCCACGCGGGTGGCTACGCCCATCCGGGCGGGGTGTCAAGAGATTTAACAGGTGCTGTTACAAACTGCCGGAGTCCTTACCTGAGCCCAGAGCCCATGAGGAAGTGCTGTCAGGCACGAAACGCGTCGGGCTGGACATTTGATTTGTGCGAAGGTACCATGCTGCTTCTCACGCTGTCCTTCATTAAAGATGTTTGCTGAAGGAAAATACTTGTGTGGGCTCCCTCACTGCAGGCAACTCTTTGGTTGGATGTATTGCGGCACCGCCTGAGCCGCGAGGAGAGCCCTGCTTCATTTTTGTGAAGACCCGCTGTAGCGCCACATGCCGCGGCAGCTTAAGGAACAAGTACCAGCTAATGAAGGTGCAAGTGGGCGTTAGAAGCTGCTGAAGTGCTCATCGCAATCCACTTGGATTAATACAGTTTTTAATTATCAGGAAGGCACGACAACTCACATGAGTAAGACTAACGGCACTACGACTACCAGGAGGCCACGCGGGTGGCTACGCCCATCCGGGCGGGGTGTCAAGAGATTTAACAGGTGCTGTTACAAATTGCCGGAGTCCTTACCTGAGCCCAGAGCCCATGAGGAAGTGCTGTCAGGCACGAAACGCGTCGGGCTGGACATTTGATTTGTGCGAAGGTACCATGCTGCTTCTCACGCTGTCCTTCATTAAAGATGTTTGCTGAAGGAAAATACTTGTGTGGGCTCCCTCACTGCAGGCAACTCTTTGGTTGGATGTATTGCGGCACCGCCTGAGCCGCGAGGAGAGCCCTGCTTCATTTTTGTGAAGACCCGCTGTAGCGCCACATGCCGCGGCAGCTTAAGGAACAAGTACCAGCTAATGAAGGTGCAAGTGGGCGTTAGAAGCTGCTGAAGTGCTCATCGCAATCCACTTGGATTAATACAGTTTTTAATTATCAGGAAGGCACGACAACTCACATGAGTAAGACTAACGGCACTACGACTACCAGGAGGCCACGCGGGTGGCTACGCCCATCCGGGCGGGGTGTCAAGAGATTTAACAGGTGCTGTTACAAACTGCCGGAGTCCTTACCTGAGCCCAGAGCCCATGAGGAAGTGCTGTCAGGCACGAAACGCGTCGGGCTGGACATTTGATTTGTGCGAAGGTACCATGCTGCTTCTCACGCTGTCCTTCATTAAAGATGTTTGCTGAAGGAAAATACTTGTGTGGGCTCCCTCACTGCAGGCAACTCTTTGGTTGGATATATATATATATATATATATATATATATATATATATATATATATATATATATATTTCACAAACCTCCCCAAACAGGAGAGAATGAGCCGCACACATCGCGGTGTCAGGTTTTATTTTCACACGCTCCGTGATCCTAATGCATTTCGGACAGCCTTTGGCCCTCTTCAGAGGAGGAGCTTACAGGTGTCTGGGGGCCATGTTTGCAGGAACCAGGTAATCGCTTTCTTTTATTCACAGTGATTACACCCTCTAGTGGGCGCCGCGGTGGATTAAAGTATTATGGTCCCTGTAGTTAGCCTCTTACTTATTTCCCTTCGGTGGTTGACACTTGTGTTCTCAGTTCATGGTGGCTTCCGCGATCCCCTTGCCTTCCATTTTAAATTTTGCTTGGGACTTTACCAGTTTTGGTGGCAGCCGCTACCCTGTTGCCTTCACCAGTTCACATCAATGGTTCCTTTTTCGGGTAGTTGTGGCGCACTTCTGAAGTGGTGCGTTGCTCCACGGACGAAACCATGCCGCCTTTATATTTATATTTTCAGCAATGTGGTTTATTCGCCGGATGCAGGTGCAGGCATTGCGCCAAACCAATAGCCAGGATCAATTTTTGAACAAAGGATCCCACACTCTGGAACTTTGTCTTTAAGTTTTATTATACAGAGCCCAGTCTGACACACCAACGCGTTTCAGCCTAACAGCCTTGATCACGGTAGGTGGCACTACTTTTTGCAACTGTTATTATTTCATTTCCTTTTCGTGCTTTGGGTATAGCGCTCACAGTGCGCTGGGAGGATTGCTTTTTATGTGTACCTGAGCCATTTTGAAATGTATCACTATCGTTTTTAAAACATTGCGGAATGTAAAACCTGTTGGTTCAGGCTCACCTTACAATTGTTGCAATGTTGATCGCAGTGCACGCTTGTAAGAGCGGACCCGCACAGAGGTCAGGGCTCTAGGTCTCTGCTCGGTCCAGCACTTTCTATTTAAATCCGGATGCTGCGAACAGGCAGCAGGTGCGCCACTGGCATGCCAAAGGCAACCCGTCTGCGGCCAGCACCAGGCCCCCCCCCCCCCCGTTTTTCAAGGCATGCTTACTCATGTAGCAAACTTATGAGTTACAATCCTCGTAAATGCGTGCTCCATAAAATACAGTTGGATACTCTACCTCCCTGCCATAGTCGTTGTAACATTTGTGGCTGGATGGCCCTAAATCCGTCTACAATTTATATGACCAAGGACTTGGGTGGACACAAGCCGGTCAACAACAGGGTCATTAACTCCTCACGAGATAGCAAGGGCTCTCAATTAGCCGCTCAGACTTCTGATCTTATTAACAAGAACCCTTGAGCCATTAGCTGCATTTTACTCAACACAAGGTCAATGATCAAGCACAAGCTTCACTTAGAGTGCCTGATCCAAGTAGAAAATCCAGACCTCGTTTTTCTCACAGAAACATAGGGCAAATGAAACAAATGAGCTGGTGTGGAATGCTGCAATCCCAGCTGGCTACTTTGTTGCTAATTATGATAGAATTGGGGCAAATCACTATAATTTCTCAATCCCACTACACGGTGAGAATTACACCAGAGGCAATGTCTTTAAGTATAAAATATAATAATCGAGAATTGTTCCCGGGTCTTCTTGTCTATAGGCCTCCAGGCCCTAGATCCTCTTTCATTACCTCCCTCCAGACTTACTTGGAAACATGCCTAGATACCGAATCTTTCACTGTACTAGGCGATTTTAATTTTCACTTGGAAGCCAATCTCCGTTCATCATCTTCTGCCCTCCTCACTGTTCCCCGCTTTCACAAATCTCGCACTGGTGGAACCCGTTTCTCTGTTCTTGCCCCCCGGTTCTGGAACTCCCTTCCTCTTTCTATGCGCTCGATCCCTATTTTTTCTCATTTCCGTAAAGCGCTGAAAACTTTTCTGTTTGCCCTGGCCTACCCCTGCTAAACCTCCTGGCCCTGTCTGTTTGGTTCTTCAGAGCTCCCAGCGCCAGGAAGCCGTTTGGCCATCGTGCGCTCTATAAATATTTTTCATTCATTCATTCATTCAATAACAATTCTGATACGTACTGCCTAATAGATAAGCTAGCTGGTTTTGAGCTGAATCAGATTGTTAGTGAGCAAAAGCACCAAGCAGGCCATACACTAGATGGCATTTTCACTAATAACGCTCTTATAGAAGTTAAGACTGTGTCCATTTCCCTGGTCTGACCACTCGGCGGTACACTGCACAATCAATCTTGCGACAACCAATGGGTGTCGCAAGAACAGACCTTCTGTGGTCAAGTCTCTCGCTTGGAAATCGGTCTGCAAAAATGTCCTGTCATTAGCACATGAGTAAAAAGCCTTTAATTCCAACTGGCCCTAACCAGGCTGCAATTATTTTCGGCAGCTGGCTCAACAGGGCAGGGAATAAAGTGGCACCGGAAGTGACGAAGCACTCTCGAAGAAAGCTAGCCTCGCCCCCCTGGTATTCGGTAGAACTTAAACAAGTTCAAATCAAATGCAGGCAAAAGGAACTCATTTGGAGATCTGAATACAGCGTGGCACACAGGTAAGACTACTGTGTAGCCTTAGAAGAATATAAAATTGCTATAACCCAGGCCAAAACAGATTATTGTACCTCCAAACCTTTGACGAGGTGTCCACGTGACACCACGTTCATTCCAGATCAAAAGTTTGTGGACAAAGTGTCCGGATTTTTTCAAAATAAGGTTGAGTCCGTATATAATGAACTTTTGAAAACAGCAGAGGTGGCTGGGAGTAATCATCTAGTGAAGCATGAGGACAAGGTCTCTCACTGCAGCCTAATGTAATTTCCACTGTTGGGAGAGGAAAAAGGGGCTGATCTCTTGCTGAAAACCAAACCAGGGTCCCCCTTAGATCCCTGCCTGCCGCATATCCTACAACTGGTCCCAGAGGAGATTAGCGCTTCGCTGCCTCCAATATTAAACCAAATTGTAACCTCAGGGATCTTTCCGCTGAAAAAAGGCCTGTATTCCTCCTCTCAAAAAAGACAACCTACGTTGGATCCCTTAGAGGAGAAAAACTACTGTCATATCTCCTGCCTGCCTCTACCTGCCAAAATTCTGGAGAAGGCTATGAACTCAGAATTGACAACATATCTGGAGCTAAATAACATCCTTGACTCTACCCGACACGGTTTTAGATCGCTGCATCTACTGAGTCGGCCTTGATTATGGCAACAGAGGAAACTTGGAAGGTGATGGATGGTGGAGGAAAGGCTGCTTTAATCTTGCTTGATCTGACAGCAGCGTTCGACACCGTAAACCATGCGGTACTAGTTCGAAGGCTGCAGGATGTCGGTATCAGTGGTGAAGCACTAGCCCTTCTTACCTCTTTGCTATCATCCAGGGAACAACTGATCCTCTGGGACAGCTTTCAGTCTGAAGAGTACACTCTCCCTGGTGGAGTTCCACAGGGCTCGGCCTTATCCCCGACGCTGTTTAACATATGAAATTGAAAGTTCTTGATAAAGCGCACTGCGACCTAGCGGCTTCCTGGCGCTTAAGTAGACAGCTGAAAGAGATGGAATTCTACTGAGGAAGTCAGCAGGAGTACGCTTGAGAAAATAGGAAGGTATTGAGGGCCTTACGGAAGTGAAGGTAGACTGGGATTGATCTGATGGGCAGTGGGAGACTGTTCCAGAAACAGGGGGCTAGTACGAGAAGCGAGTGCCACCAGTCTTGGATCTGCGGAAGCGCGGAACACTGAGGAGGGCTTGGTTAGAAGAGCGGAGGGTGCGGTTGGGGGTGTAGGGGCTGATGAGAGAATTGATGAAGACCGGGGCAGTGCAAGCACGGGCCATGAAGGCCAGGCAGCCAATTTTGAAAAGTGCTCTCTGACAGATGGGAAGCCAATAGAGGGATTTCAGCACAGGAGTGATGTGAAGGGACTTGGGGAGGTGAAAAATAAGACGGGCGGCCTGATTCTGAATAGCCTGAAGACGGCGAAGTTCGTAGGTTGGAATGCCTACGAAGAGGCTGTTCCCGTAATCGAGACGGGACAGAATCAGAGCCGAAATAATAAGTTTGAGGGCATCAGAAGAAAAAAACGGGACACTTTCCGGATGATCCGGAGGGAGAGGAAGCAAGAGGATACAACTGAACTAATCTGGGCCTGCATGGAGAGGTCCCGACTGACTTTAATACCCAAGGTCTTAGCAGAGGCCGCTGGCGTGGGCGAGGGGCCAAAGGTGGAGGGCCAAAAAGCAGCAGACCAGGGAGAGATGGTATGGACAGTCAGGACCAACACCGTCTTGTCCAGATTAAGTTTGAGTTGGTTGGAGTTCATCCACCCAGAGATGAAGGCTAGGGTGGAATGAAATTTAGGTAGGGAATCAGAGGGGGAAGAGAGATCGAATACCAGCTGGAGGTCATCCGCATAGTTATATACGGAGACCCCCATTTCAAGGAGAGAAAGGATGAGGGGGTGAATGTAAAGATTAAAAAGGAGGGGGGACAGGGAAGAGCCTTGGGGGGACGCCACAAGGGACCAGGCGGGAAGGGGCAGAAAAGCCAGAAAGCTGGACCGCCTGGGTCCGTTCGGTGAGAAAAGAGGTGAGCCAGGAGAGGGCAGTGCCTCGAATGCCCGCTGCGCGGACACGGTCAAGTAGAATGGAATGGTCAACCGTGTCAAACGCAGCGGACAGATGGAGGAGTACCAAGGCTTGGGGTAGATTAGAGTCAGCCTTGCTCTTGAGTTCATCTATAACGGCCAAGACCACTGATTCAGTTGAGTGGACTGGACGGAATCCCGCTTGGTGTGAGGCCAGAAGATGGTTTCCCTCGACGAAGGTGGAGAGACATGTGGTGATATAGCTCTCTAAAATCTTCCCGAGGTATGGAAGGAGGGAGATGGGTCTGAAGTTGGATGGGAGAGAGGGGTCTAGGCCGGGTTTTTTTAGAATAGGAAAAACTATAGCAGATTTGAAAGATTTTGGTACTAGACCGGATGAGATAGAAGCGTTGAGAAGGGAAAGAGGGGGAGCGGGACAGTGGGTAAGGAGCTCTCTCAGGATACGAGCTGGGACACAGTCAGTCGGGGAGCCCGACTTGACTTTCTGAAGGAGTTCGAGAAAAGAATCCTGAAAGATATGAGGAAATTGATGAAGAAAGGCGGAGGGTAAGGGAGGAACGAGGGAAGGGAGTGACATAGAGGTTGGAGGGATGTTGGATTTGATTTTTTCAATTTTCTCTAGGAAAAAGTTGTTTAAGGAAGTGCAAAGAGCTTGAGAAGGGATGAGGTTAGGGTTGGCCCTCTCAGAAGCAACTAGATTACGAATTGTGGAGAAGATCTCCTTAGGCTTGTTGGCTGAGGAGGTAATTATCTCCGAAAAGTAGATTGTTTTGGCAGAGAGGATGGCCTTCTTGTAGTTGACTAATAGAGACTTATACTTTGCACGTAGAAGAGGGCAATAATTGCACCTCCAATGGCGTTCAGAACGCCGAAGGTCCAGTTTGAGAATTTTAAGTTCGTCCGTGAACCACTTTTGGGCATCATGGGGACGGCAAGCCTTAACTTTCTTTAGGGAGGCAACCAAGTCACAGGAAGAAGATAACCAATGATTCAAGGCACTTACTTGAGAATCAAGGCAAAGGTCGCAAGATCAGGAGGGGAGAGAGCGAGAGAGGCCCCAAGGGAGCCAAGATCAACTCGATTTCAATTGCGGGCCGAGATGTTCTTAGGTATGAGGGGTCTCTCTGGAGGTTCAAGCTTGATGGAGAAGGAAATCAGGAAGTGGTCGGACCATATGCAGGGAAGAGCAGTGGGGCAGGGTATGGTACATCTAGCCGACCAGATTTGGTCCAATATGTGGCCCTGGACATGAGTGGGGGAATGAACGTGAGGAAGGAAATTAAGACACTCAAGGGTAGCCGAGAAGTCTTTGGAGAACTGGTCTTCCCTGGGATCGCCCGGCCAATAATTGAAGTCACCTAAGAGGATCACAGATGAATTGTTGACCACGAGCGTAGCTAGGATTTCTTGTAAAGTAGGTACAAAGGAAGGCATATTCTGTGGGGGTCGGTACATAAGAACTATTGTGAGGGGGGCCGGAAGGTTAACTGAGCGGGCGACTAGGAAATCGACACCAGGTATGGGAGGGTGGGGAAGAAGCGAGAATTGAAAAATGGAGCGAGTTATCATTGCCACCCCCCCCACCGGATTTACCTGCTGGGCGGTCCGCCCAAAGAGCGTAATAGGAGTCAAGTAAGGTGGACAATAAGTCAGGAAGAGAGTCGGCCAAAAACCAAGTTTCTGTTAAAAACAGAAAATCGGGGGTCTCGGTGTCCAGTAGATTGAAAAGTTCGAGCTGGTGCTTGCCGGCCGATCTGGTGTTTAGCAGGTAGGCAGAAGCCGTAAAGGACGGCAGGGGAGAGAAAAGGGCAGAAGAGGAAAGGGTGATAGGCCGGGGGGTGAGCGGCATAGGGCTGGACAGGAGAGGTGAAGGGACAGAAATACCCAGAGAAATAATACGCTGGAGAAGGGGCGGGGGGGCGATGGGATGCGATTTGTCATATGAAAGTAACTGGGCTGAGGTATAGGTTAGAGCAGGGGCAAGGTGCATGGCCCCTGGTCTGGGCGGTCGCAGACGGGCTTACCTTTGGCACGCCTTCGGCGCGCTGACGGCGCGCCCGCTGCGCCCGTCCGCTGCGCGTCCCCGGAAAGCACATCGTTATATGGATAGGGGAAGGGGGCGTGGCCTAAGATTGTGGCCGTGGCCTACGCTCCGGGGATGACGGGGAGCCTCCTGCGACCCGCTGCAGCGCCTTACTCGGCTGCGCGGGGAGAAGGATCAGGGGATGTCGGTGCCTCAAGAGGGAATGAGAACAAGGAATAAAATGCCACAGTACGTTTCGAAAATAGAGAATAACACAAATTATAAGTTTTAAAATAAGCGTTTGTTGCTCCCGGCTTCTGCCTCAGGAGTTCGTTACTTCAGCCTACAGCGCGCGTCAGCGAATCCGCGGCTTATGTAGGGGAAGGGGGCGTGGCCTAAGATTGTGGGCGTGGCCTACGCTCCGGGGATGACGGGGGCCTCCTGCGACCAGCGCCTTACTCAGCTGCGCGGGGAGAAGGATCAGGAGATGTCGGTGCCTCAAGAGGGAATGAGAACAAGGAATAAAATGCCACAGTACGTTTCAAAAACTGAGAATAACACAAATTATAAGTTTTAAAATAAGCGTTTGTTGCTCCCGGCTTCCGCCTCAGGAGTTCGTTACTTCAGCCTACAGCGCGCGTCAGCGAATCCGCGGCTTATGTAGGGGAATGGGGCGTGGCCTAAGATTGTGGGCGTGGCCTACGCTCCGGGGATGACGGGGGGCCTCCTGCGACCAGCGCCTTACTCGGCTGCGCGGGGAGAAGGATCAGGGGATGTCGGTGCCTCAAGAGGGAATGAGAACAAGGAATAAAATGCCACAGTACGTTTCAAAAACAGAGAATAACACAAATTATAAGTTTTAAAATAAGCGTTTGTTGCTCCCGGCTTCCGCCTCAGGAGTTCGTTACATGAGCCTACAGCGCGCGTCAGCGGCTTATGATGGGGAAGGGGGCGTGGCCTAAGATTGTGGGCGTGGCCTACGCTCCGGGGATGACGGGGAGCCTCCTGCGACCCGCTGCAGCGCCTTACTCGGCTGCGCAGGGAGAAGGATCAGGGGATGTCGGTGCCTCAAGAGGGAATGAGAACAAGGAATAAAATGGCACAGTACGTTTCAAAAACAGAGAGTAACACAAATTATAAGTTTTAAAATAAGCGTTTGTTGCTCCCGGCTTCCGCCTCAGGAGTTTGTTACATCAGCCTACATATACGTTGCCCCCTTGGCTCAAATCATAACAAGCTATGGTTTTACGCTGATGCCATACGCTGATGACACACAGCTTGTAGTGTATGTAGCACAATCGTGGATATACCGGCTGCCCAGTTTTGCAAATGTCTTTCAGCATTGATGTCCCGGATGAATCCCAACTTCTTAAAACTGAATGCAAGAAAAACTGAGGTGGTGGAGTTTGGACAGAAATCATCGGTTTGGAGCCAATTATGGTGGCCATCTGCAGCCGGTACCTGTTCGGTACTGGTAAACAAGGCAAGGAACCTCGGCTTTCTGATCGACAAAGACCTCACCTTGGCACCACAGATTAACCAAGTCTCATAAGCCTGCTTTTTTACGCTAAAAGGCTTAAGGAAGATCCTCCCGTTTATCCCTTTTTCTTTGCGGAAAACTGTGGTAGGAGCCATGGTCTTATTGAGAATAGATTATTGTAATGCTCTTTATTTGGGAGCAGGTGCAGCCCAATTCTCTAAACTCCAATCAATTCAAAATGCGGCAGCACGAGTATTGCTCAAACTACCCAAACACCATCCCACATCCACTAGCATAAAGCAACTTCACTGGCTCCCAGTGAGACGACGAATTGACTTTAAGGCACTCTGCCTAATACACAAAGCCCTATTTGGAGGTGGGGCTAAGGATGTGCAATCCATGTTTCTTCCATATGTGCCATCGCGTCTTTTAAGACCTTCTTCTCTTGGACTGGTATAGCTTCCAATGATCAGAAAAGCAAGATGTGGAGGTAAACGCTTCTCTTTTTTAGCGGCTAAATTATGGAACTCCCTTCCTCTACATTTGAGACTTCAGTCCAGTAGATCGGTGTTTAGGAAGGAAATAAAAACCTGGCTCTTTATCCATCCCTGAACCAGTTTGTTGCCGTCCCTGCACACCACTTAGCGGCAAGACGCCTCGGCAATAGTGAGCTCTACAAATAAATCAGTCATTCATATATATACACACACACGTGTATATATATATATATATATATATATATATATATATATATATATACATACACACACACACACACATATATACACACACATACACACACAGTGTTAAACGTATACAGACATCTTTTATTTTAAGTTTGACTCTAGCTGTTTATAAGATATTGATTTAACTTCCCCTTTCGTATACATTTGTCAAAAGAAATACATCTAAAATGTATTTTACTTCTTCACTGCGACACAGGAAGTCACGAGGACATCAGTGGCCGCGATATACCGCTTGTTTTCAGTGAAGTTTAAAACACTTATATAAATATATTTACATACGTTTGAGTGTACCTGCTTAGTAACATATTGGTTAAAGTTTATTTTCGCTACGCATTGGTTAAAAAGAGTAGCTCACAAAAATAACATTTTTGCGACAACGCCGTTACTCGCGAATTGCACTTGACAACCAAATAAAGACATTTTAATAGCTTACACAGTTTCCTTCATGAACGGAAGTAAAGAAAACAAGTTACTTACCTGTAACTTCAGTTATCCAGTATTGGTATCTTTCATAGATTCACATGCTTAGAATCATCACCGCTGACGAGGTGGGAGTCTCGCGGTATAATAAAACATATACATTATAGTCATAACACTATTACACAATAGGCTACTATGGACAGCAAAGTCACTACATTAGCCTATCTTAGTCCTTTTGTAAAACGAACCAAACTTGGAACCCAGCCAATCAGGCTGCAGCACCCTCTTAGAACCCTCCACAGAGAGGCAAACCCTCAGATTTTCTACCGCACCTTGTGTGACAGGGAGTCTCCCTGAGCTCTGCTCAGTTTTCTTTACCTTTGCTACCTTTGTGAGTAGATATGTCTGACTCTTCAAAGAAAAGCTTATTTTTCCCTTGCTCTTCATGTGGGGAGAAAAGATTACACTTTGAGGATCCACATAAAGAATGTATATATTGTCTTTATTCAGCACACAAAGTTAAAGACTGCAGGATTTGTAGAACCTTCCCTGCAAAGACTCTGAAAGACAGAGAAGGAAGACTTTTGGTTTGGCTGGAAAAATTGAAAGCTACATCGGATGTTGTTTCTGGAGATGATGGCAGTGTAAGTCCTCAGGCGTCCACCCTTCAGGCCAAAAAGAGGGATAGATCTGGAGATCCCCCTGAGCGACAGGGTAAGACCCTGAAGAAATCTCACTCCTAGACTTGTCACTCTTCCTTTAAAAAAGAGAAGCTCCCATTCTCTTCAGAGGTGAAAACTGGAGCAAAATCGAAGATTTCACTAAAAACTGCCTCATAACAACAGAAATCCCTTTCTGAGACCCCGTCGAAAAGAGCTCCGTTGACAAAGTCTCCTCAGAAGGTGAGTGATTCCTCGACGTCGCCAAAGAAAATACCGCCGTCGACGGCGCAGTCGATGATGATTTCATTGCCGTCGATGATGCCAATCTCGTGGACGCCTACTTCGTTGTTGATTACATCCATGCCGTTGACGATACCACCGTCGACGACGACACAGCTCCCGTCGACGAGCCCACCGTCGAAGACGATGCAACTTCCGTCGACGAGTCCTCCGTCGACGGCGATACTACTTTGGTTGACGAGCCCACTGTGGACGACGGCAGTGACGTCGACGACAACATAGTCGACGATGGTTTTTCCGTCGACGACCTCAATGATTACAGCGTCAACGGTTTCTTCTGTGATGGCTATTTCCACTGATACTGGCTCAAAGTCTTTGTACATTTTGTCGACGCTGAAGGGTAAAAGACCTACATCTTTGCAGATTACACCAATTTTAACATCAAAATTGTCATCATTCCCATCTTCCAGGCATTTTTACCAGGACGTTTCTCATATCTCGCCATTACCTCCTAGCCACTATCTGGAGGAGTCCGATGATGAAGGACCTTTGGCCCGGCACATAATTCTTCTCAACTCCGGATTAAATATCAAGAGGATGACGATGATGAGGAATACTATGAGCCTTGTGAATCTCTACGAGGCCCTCAGAAGTCATTTCAACAGGAACCTATGGTACAAATGCCTATGGCTTTGATGCAAGATTTGACTGCTATGTTGAGATTATAATACACGCTTTCCACCAGCGCCGGTTCTAGACCAACCTACTACGCCTACGGTTTTGCAGGGTGCTGGTCCTTCTGCCCCTATCACGGTGCCTCAGGAGGTAGTGCCTACTCATTTCACTCAAGATGATGATGATGGCGACACTGTGGCCGAAGATGGAGAGATACCAAACTCACCCACAACTGTGGATGAATGGGATGAGTACTTAATTCCTATGCCATCCTCGCCAGTCCCTCAGGCGGTTGATTCCCCTCCTGAGGATATTGGAGGTTTTCACGCAATTATGGAAAGGGCAGCAACCAGGTTTCATCTTCCTGTATTTCTGAAGAAAATAGAGTGTTTTCTTTATGATTTTAAGGACCAAAGTAGGAAATCGGTTTGTTCAATCCCTATAATCGATCATATTTGGGAAGAAGGAACGAAAATAATGAAAACTCCATTTTCGATACCTGCGATTCCCCCTAGAATCGATAAAAAGTATAAAGCACCGGATGCTGCTCCTGCTTGCCTATCTAGACACCCAATACCAGATTCTGTTATTTCACAGGCAGCCCAACGGAAGTTGCGAAATCCATCCATTCCTGTAAAGCGCCACCAGATAAGGATGGGAGACACCTGGATAACATTGGTAAGCGCTTTACCACCATGGCTGGTGCGTCAGTTCGTGCCACAAACTCTTTGGCGAATCTAGGCAGGTATGATCGGCAATTATGGTGAGACATTTCCCCTTATCTCGAATACCTACCGGATGACAAGAAACAGGAAGCAAAGAAAATTATTTTTGAAAGTGCAAGGGTTGCTTCAGAGATTATTGACATCCCTATGGATCTAGCTTCCTTGGGCTTTCGTCAACTTGCCGGAGCAGCAACCCTTAGACGACAGGGTTGGTTGAAATCCACCACCTTTCGCCCGGAGGTCCAAACGTAGATTTTGGACATGCCATTTGATGGTGATTTGTTATTCGGAAAACATATTGATGAGGCGTTACAAGAAATCAAGAAGGATACTGACACTGCCAGAGCTCTTGGCACTTTACAATATAGAAAGACTACTTTTCGAGGAGCTAGAGGCAGAGGATCATATTCCTTTCGTGGTGGATATCAAAGATACCAAAACCAGGGCAATCAAGGACGATCCGGTTACCAACAGCAGCAGTCGTATAGAAATCCCCCAGCTGCCGCTTATAGGCAACAGAACAGAAGACGCCAACCTCAGGACAGGGACTCTGCTAGAAAACAGTGACAATCTTTTAGCACCTGCAGCAGATCTGCCACACATGGTTTACAGGATTCAGAATGTATCCCGACATCTCAAAAAGTGGAAAAGAATAACCATAGACAAGTGGGTTTTGGATATTCTCAACTTTGGGCACACCCTGGAATTTGTCAATCCGCCCTCCCCCTCCTCATCCACATTTGAAGAAGCATCCTCCGCATCTTGCTCTTCTCAGAAAGGAAGTAAAAACCATGCTTTCAAAAGGAGTGATAGAAAGAGTGCCTTGCTCTCACGTGGGGAAAGGATTTTATTCCCGTTTTTTTCTAATAAAGAAGAAGTCCGGGGAATGGAGACCTATCCTGGATTTAAGAAAGCTGAACAAATATCTCCAAAATAAATCTTTTCGCATGGTCGCACTTCAAGAAATCCTTCAGCTTCTGGACCATGCGGATTTCATGACCACATTGGATCTCCAGGATGCATACTTCCACATCCCAATTCATTCCAAGCATCGGAAATTCCTTTGATTCACTGTGGCAGGTGTACATTTTCAATTCAAAGTCTTTCCGTTCGGCTTACGCTCATCCCCGAGAGTCTTTACAAAATTCCTAGCTCCAGTGGCAGCTCATCCCAGACTTCAGGGCATACAAGTATTCCCTTACCTGGACGATTGGCTAATAAAGGCTCCTTCCTTTCGACAGGCTTCTCACGCAACGTCCACATGCCTATAGGTTTTTCAATCCCTAGGACGGTCACTGAACATTCAAAAATCAGTCCTTTGTCCTTCTCAAAGAATTCAATTTCTAGGGGCAATGTTGGATACTATCCGAGACAAAGCATTCTTGTCCAAAGAAGGACAATCTTGCCTCACTTCTCTGGCGTCAGATCTAAAAAGAAAGTTCACTTCTGTGAGGATTATCAAATCTTTTCTGGGAATACTATCATCAGCAATTCTGCTAGTACCTCATACCCGTCTAAGGATGCGGCTGATTCAGGAGGAACTGGACAGTCAGTGGCTGCAAATCTCAGGGTCATTCGACGACCTAGTGCAAATAACTCCAGTTATGATAGAAGCACTTACCTGGTGGATGCGCTCCAAGAATGCCTCAGTCTGGCTCACTTTTCAGCCTTCTGTGCCGGACTTCATCCTCACAACAGATGCCTCACTTGAAGGGTGGGGTGCTCACCTTCAAGATCTTTGCATAAGAGGGAGATAGTCCGCTGCTATGGCGCAGATGCATATCAACTTTCTGGAGCTTCTTGCCATTTTACTAGCGTTGCAGTCTTTTCTCCCAAGGCTTCAAGGGTCAACTGTTCTGATCAGAACCGACAACACCACTTGCATGCATTATCTAAACAAGCAATGAGGTACCTGGTCTCACATTCTATCTCAGGAAGCTCAAAGCATTTGGGAATGGCTCCTTCCTCACAATATCAAAATCAAGGTGGAACATCTACCAGGGATCCACAGCACTTTAGCAGACAATCTGAGCAGGACCTCAAAGTCCTGTCACAAATGGGAACTGGATCAAGCAGTTGTGGAGAATATATTTCAGAAGTGGGGCAATCCAAATCTGGATCTCTTTGCCTCCAGGAACAATCAAAGTGCCCATTCTTTGCAAGTTGGGAACCGGAGAAGGGCTCGTGGGGGAACGCCCTCATGATGGGATGGACGGGGATCTTTGCGTACGCATTTCCCCCTTTTCCGTTGATCTCAAGACTTCTACGCAAACTCAAGATGGAACCATGCTACATGATTCTCATTGCACCGAGATGGCCGCGTCAACATTGGTTCACAGAGCTTGTATTGTCCAAACGAAGACAGTACCGTCTTCCAGCAGTTCCGACCCTATTATCAATGAGCAAGGGCCAGATTCTTCATCCTCGTCCAGTCCAATTGCATCTTCATGCATGGTTTCTGGATTCAAGGAATTTAAGGAGATACATTTACCACAAGACTGCCGAGACATTCTTGCTAGAGCAAGAGCTCTTCTACCTTAAAAACGTATGCTCTAAAATGGAAACAATTCTGTTCTTGGTGTACTAACAAGAATATACATCCTTTAAGATGTTCTCCAGACAAGATTCTGCCTTATCTTCTATTGTTATCTAAATCTGGTCTCATGTTTGCTTCGGTTAAGTTGCATCTAGCGGCCATCTCTACCTACAGGCGCTCTACAGGAGCGGAATCCCTTTGCTCTAAACGTTTGATTAAACAGTTTCTAAAGGGGCTTTTCAGAACTTTTCCACCTATCAGAGCTCCTCCTCCAGAATGGAGGCTTAATTTGGTGCTGCAACAGCTCATGTAGCATCCATTTGAGCCTGTACACAAAGCTGACTTAAAGTACCTCTCCTGGAAAACAGCGCTTCTAGTAGCACTCACCTCTGCTCGGAGAGTCAGTGAAATCCAGGATTTCACTATCAAGCAACCTTATTTGAAATTCACCAGTGTATGTCCTTCTCAGAACTAATCCTACGTTTATTCCTAAAGTTCCCTTTACATTCCATCTTAACGAGCCTGTTCTATTGCGCTCTTTCTTTCCCAATCAGTCTTCTTCTGCTAAGAAATCTTTGCATACCTTGGATGACAAAAGGTGTCTAAAATTCTACATTTCACGTACTGTGTCCATCAGAAAATCCGATCAATTATTTATTTCCTATGGTGGTCAAAAGCCAGGAACAGCTGTGACAAAGTCCACTATCGCAAGGTGGATTGCATCTGCTATCCAATTCTGCAATTTTAAAGCTGGATATCCTTTATCAATGAAACCTAAGGCTCACTCTACAAGGGCAATGTCCTCATCTACTGCTCTTTTTGCTGGAGTACCTTTGGAGAAGATTTGCCATGCTGCAACCTGGAAGAATGTTCACACATTTACATGGCATTACTGCCTTCGTCTGGCAGCAGAGGCTGAATCAGCAGTGGGTCAAGCAGTGTTACGAAACCTTTTTAAGTAAGGTAAGCCTCTGTAAGAAAGTGGTTATATCTTTACAGAAAAGTGTTTAATATATAGATATGTTATTTTGGTGCATATGTACATAATATTTCTCTTATTAGGGTTCAAATATGTACTGCATTACAATATTGGTTTTACGAGGTATCTATTGTTTTTTCTTATGATACCCACCATCCACTATACGGCTAAGTATTATTTACTGCTAGCTCTTCTGATTCTAAGCAAGTGAATCTATGAAAGAAACCCCAATACTGGATAAGAAAACGAGTTACTTACCTGTAACTTCAGTTATCCAGTATTGGTATCTTTCATAGATTCACATGCGACCCACCCTCCTCCCCGGAGAGGCTTACCTTCTCTCTAAGACATACTTACTGTCACTTGCGCTACGAAAATCTGAAAATCAAAGGTAGCTAAGGTAAAGAAAACTGAGCAGAGCTCAGGGAGACTCCCTGTCACACAAGGTGCGGTAGAAAATCTGAGGGTTTGCCTCTCTGTGGAAGGTTCTAAGAGGGTGCTGCAGCCTGATTGGCTGGGTTCCAAGTTTGGTTCGTTTTACAAAAGGACTAAGATAGGCTAATGTAGTGACTAGCTGTCCATAGTAGCCTATTGTGTAATAGTGTTATGACTATAATGTATATGTTTTATTATTCCGCGAGACTCCCACCTCGTCGGCGGGGATTCTAAGCATGTGAATCTATGAAAGATACCCCAATACTGGATAACACCCATTTCTCCCTTCTTGAACTTTCCAAGTACCGGTTAGTTTATTATATGAGCGGTCCTAAACTGATTTTCTACATTGTACTGTTTTTGAAAATTGTTTTGCAAAAATAAAATGGCATCACAACCACCACAGGAAGACCTACAACTGGTTGAAGTTGCTCAGGAGCAGGAGGTCCCAGCTGCACAAGAAGTGTCTTCAGATGAAGACCAACTAATGAAGAAACTAAGCATAGCGTGGGATTTATTTCACTATTCCATCTGGTGAATCAAAGACCACAGCTAAATTGGTGAGGTTCAGCTTTTATGAGAAGACATTATCTGGAGGCACAGCAAAAAAACTATTTATGTGGTACAAGTGTGTTGTACCACTTAAAAAACATACCAAAGGAAGCAACTTAAAATTGCAGAGAAGAGAGGGATCATCAGCCTCCAGAGTTTCAGTCCCTCCTCTTGGTGACTAAGTTCCAGCTGAAGTGGAGAGAAGATGCAGTGAAAAGTCACCAGAACTAACACATGTTGCTACCTTCAGCATGGACTAACACCATCGAAGAGCTGGGGAGCAGTCTCTAGATGTAATTTACCGAATGTAAAAAGCCATAATTGTTAATTATTTTTTGCTTTTTTATTGGAGGACTTCAAGGACAATTGTTTAGTTAGTGCTTACAATTACGTTATTTTTGTTGCCACTTTATTTTTGAAAAAATACAAAAAAACTTTCAGAACCGCCTTTTCTGGTTAAAAAAAAGATACGTTAAATGAATAAATGAGTGCATGAGCGGTGCATGGATGTTAGAATGAGTACATGAGTGATGCACTGAATGATTGAATGAGTGCATAAGTGGTGCGCGGATGTTAGAATGAGAGCAAGAGTGGTCCCTGCGTGATTCTACAAGTGCATGGATAGTGCCTGGGTAATTGTATGACTGCATGGGTTGTGCCTGGATGATTGAATTAGTGCATAGGAACTGCCTACGTAATTAGAGGAGTGGATGAGTAGTGTCTGGGTGACTGGATGAATGCATGGGTAGTGCCTGGGTGACAGGATGTGTGCCTGAGTAGTGCCTGGGTGATTGGATGTGTGCATGGATAATGCCTAGGTAATAATATGACTGCGTGGGTAGTGCCTGGATAATTGGATGACTGCATGGGTGGTGTGTGGATAAGTGGATGGGTAGTGCCGAAATGATTGTGTGAGTGCATGAGTAGTGCCTGGGTGATTGCCTGAGTGAACGGGCACTGCCTGGGTGACTGCATGAGTGAATGGGTAGTGTGATGATGATTGAATGAGCCACTGAGTAGTACCTGGATTATTAGATGTCTGCATAGGTAATATCTGGGTAATTACCTAAGTGCATGAGTAGTGCCTGCGTGATTGTATGAGTGCATATGTAGTGCCTGGGTGATTCTTTAAGTGTATCAGTACTGCCTGGGTAATTGTAGGTCTACATGAGTTGTACTTGGGTGTGTAAATCTCTAACTGGGTCTGTATCTGGGTGCGTGACTGAGTGAGCCTGTAAGTGGATGCATGAGTATCTAAGTGGATCTGTGAGTGGGTGTAAGAGTCTCTAAGTGGATATGAGACTGCGCATGAGTCTATGAGCAGATCTCGAACTAGGTGCGTGAGTCTTTGAGTAGGTCTGTACGTGGGTGTGTCGCTCTACGAGTGAGACTAAGTGGGTGCATGAGTACCTGAATGGGTGCATGAGTATGAGTGGGTATGACTGGATTTATAAGTATGTGAGTAGGTATGTTAATGGGTGTGTTTTTGTCTGAGTGAGTTTGTGTGTGTGTACATGAGTGTGACAGCGACCGGCAAGTGTGTACAAATATGTATATATATTTTTGTTATATACATATTTGTACACACTTGTTTATTTTTAGGTCGAGCGTCAGTGAAAGACCTATTGTCAGCCGTATTTGGGAATGTGGACATGAGAGGTGCACGAGCGCAGATTTGACCTCGTGGGCGCGCACGGCACCGTGCCCCTCTCGTGCCTCACATTCCCGTGCGCACACAGCCAGCCCCCACACCCCTGCACACACACACACAGGCACACGTACACACGCTGCCGCCCCCCACCACACACACACACACACACATACAGACAGGCACGCATACACATGCCGCCGCCCCCTAACCCCCCCTGCACGCACACACAGACCCCCCCCCCCGCCCCATGCATCGGGAGATCCGCCATACAATCGGTACTTACGCCAGCCTCCGCCAACATCGCAGGGAGCGGTGGTTGCAGGCCCCCAGCGTAGGAAACAGGCCCCCGCGGTGCACACACTGGGAAGAGGAAAAGGGGACGAGACCCACGGTGCGCGCCACGGCACAGGGAGGCGGTGCGTGCCAGGCCTCCGTCGCTGCCTGGAACATGTGCGCGCGCTCCCCAGCTGTAGTTGGAAGGCTCTCTGAAAGGATTGTCCTGATATGTTCCGCCCACTGCAACTTCTGTAGCGCGATCAGCATCCGCGAGCCACGCGGGTAGTGTCACGTCACGAGCGCTCCACCTTCTACGTCACCAGCGTGTCGCCGCCTGCCGCCCCCCTCTGTTTCTCTACAGGCTGTTGAGTCCCGGGCCCCGTGGCTTCCCCTAGTAGCGCCGTCGTAAAGTCCTCCTCTTGTGTAACACATGTGTTGCAGATCACAAGAGTCAGCAACTGAGCCAGGCACCGATAAGAGACAGCCCGCTCCGAAGGACGTCTCCAAACTCTGCACAGTAGGATATATTGTAAATTTATGATACCTCTACAAAATACTAGTAAAACTCTGTGTGTTGATGGATTGATGGACAGGCAGCCAGAAAGAAGAACAACTTGTTTTTATTTCCCGTTGTAGTTCGGTGGTTGTGTAGTCGTCACCAGAGTCCTTTACTTGTTTTTACTTCCCGTTGTAGTTCGGTGGTTGTGTAGTCGTCACCAGAGTCCTTTAGGTATATGAGTGCACTTCACTCACAGTTGCCACTTTACTGCTTCGTAGCGGTGAAACATAGATTGCACTGAGCATTGCCTGTATAAATCTATTCCCTACGGTAAGAGTGATGGACAGACATCAGTCAAAATATCACACAAAATGGCGTGATAAGTTAATTTGATTGAAAGATTAAAAGGAGGTCCTCTAAGAGATCGTAGTGACGGCGACAGAGCTTTAGTATCTTTGCATAGGTGCGGCCAACGTTTTAGCTGTGCTCAAGCGCGAAATGTATAGCGCTTAATTTGTGCAAGAAAGAGTGCCGGTGCCCGCAACTATTCTCCTAAACCTGTGGCTGTGCATAATTTGTAAATGAAAGGACACCGGTGCCCGAAGCTATGCTCAGAAGCACATGGCAGTGCTTAATTTGTACAAGAAAGAGTGCCGGTGCCCGATGCTATTCTCAGAAGTCTTGAGCTCTTGAGCAGTGCTTAATTTGTACAAGAAAGAGTGCCGATGCCCGAAGCTATTCTGAGAAAACAAGTTACAGTCCTTAATTTTTACAAGAACGAGAGCCAGTGCTGAAACTATACTCAGAAACACGCGGCCAGTGCAATTAAATATTAGGGCACCGAATACGAAGGCCGAGTAGTCTTCTATTCACCTCAGAGCTCTTTAATCCAGTACACACACTGCTCCTTTATCACTATTTCCAGTCACTGCTTTCCCCCTTTGTGACGGTTTTGCCTTCTTTGTTTTCTTGCGCTCAATAAAAATATGATGTGGAAAAATAAGTCCCAGTTCCCAACAAAGAGCGCCGGTGCCCCCTCACCCAAACCCCCCATCCCCCCCTCCCAAGCAGGCACCAGCTCAAATTAAGCCCTGGAATGACCCAAAGATATACCAGTGGGGTGGAGGCGATAATGTGTACACTCAAAAAAAATTCTCACCACGTTTACCCTGTTAGGGGATTGCATAATCTATTAGGAACAGGAGTAAGGTTCGGTAATGTGGTCAGGGGCCATATACAGCAGCCCTGGTCCTGACGGTAAACTAAGCGGACACCAGTCACTCTTGGGTCTAGGCGTGGCCATGTGTAGGCCTGTTTATTTATGCCTGGTTATATTAAGTCTGCACACAGTCTTCGATTTAGATTTTAAGTATGGCATTTTAAAACCTGCCTTTTAAATGCAAGTTTATATTAATGTCATGTTGTTTAAGTGGATTTTTTGGATTTCCTTTGGATGTTTTTCACATTTTCAACCACAATTTCAGGGTTTAGTACCCAATGTAATGCTGCACAGTTTACCACCCTTTGTAGGATGGACAGCTGGCTTGTTTCAGGGAGGTAAGGGAACCCTATTTTCACCCAGCAAGCATTACCCCACGAATTGGAGTTTGGATTTTTTATCTCGGATTGAAAAACGGAAAAAACGATTTACATGTATCTACTTTTTTAGGTCTCGCTGAGCCAACGCGCACACACAACACCCCACACACACAACCCCACCCCCACCCCCACACAACTCCCCCACACACACACAACCCCACACAATCACTCAACCCCACACACATACAACCCCACACACACCCACCACACACACACAACCACACAATCACACACACAACCCCACAACCACACACAACCCCAAACACAACCACACACAACCCAAACACAGCACACACAACTACACACACAACTACACACACACAAAACCACACACTCACACAATCCCACAACCACACACACAACCCCAAACACAACACACACAACCCCACAACCACACACAACCCCAAACACAACACACACAACCCCAAACACAACACACACACACAACCCCACACAAACACACAACCACACACACAACCACAACCGCACACACAACTACAACCGCACACAGAACCACACAACTGAGACCTATTTTTTAGGAGCAGAAAAGAATGTTCTTTATCCTCTAAAAGGCAACGAATGAATAGCCCCTGACAACTATCCAACACTGCCTGAACATTCTAGCCATCCTAGCTGCAGAATCGGCTCTTCCCTGTATACCCGACCATATTGTATAATGCTATTAAAACAGAGACTTTTTAGGTTGATCCTGAGCAGCGCATGTGCTGCTCTTCGAAGCACGCTGTATTCAGGTATGGACTTGTTAAGATAAGCTTGCAGTTTTGTCCTATCGCTGAAGGTTGGTAGGTTGGGGAAGTAGTGTCTAGGGCGTCCTTTAAACAAGCATTTGCAATGCAATAGGTCTCACTTTTGCGAGAGTTTAAGCTATTAGCATTGTAAATGACAATGCCTTTTATTTATGTTTTAAATACAAAAACATAAATAAAAGGCTTGCCATTTACAATGCCAATAGCTCTAACTTTAATAATGCGAGACCTATTGCATTGCAAATGCTTGTTTTATATTTCCACCCATATTCACAATGTCGCCGATATTCGCTACATCCCTGTGACGGTACAAGGGGGGCGCGCTGGCGATCGTGTTGTCGTCGCAAATATCGCACACGATCAGAAAAATCAATTTTGGACACAACTTGTGTCACTAATACCCGAATTTCTCAAACATGGGGTCACAGTATCTGCACCCTGACCCCTGGTCCTAACTACAACTGCCTACTGGCAACCACCAGTAGGTAATAAAATAAAATAAATAAATATAGGTATATATATTTATATATATATATATCCACCTCTATTTCTCCAACCTTGAGCCCAGACCTCAACAGGGTGGCATCGGCGCGCGGGGACCGGAGTACCTCGCTTAACATCCAGAAAAATCCTCCCTTGAAGAACAAAAGAAGAGCGCCGTGCACCAGACTTTGAAAACAGGAGCTTTTATTCCAAATACAACAGCATGGCAGCAGGTAGGTCCTAACGCGTTTCAGCTTAATGAAGCCTTGGTCACAGGTGAGCCACTGGATAGTTTGAGGGCGTGACCTTGATACTGCCCCAGAATGCAGTGCATACATTAAACTGGTTAAAAACCTGTGCCCATATGCTGCTCCCGACATGATTGGGGCACTATTTTATTTTCTTGGTGCTTGCCCATCTTCGCTGGTTTTAAAAAAAAAAAAAGTTTTTTGCCGACTGTCATGCTGCAAACTTGCCCGCAGGTATTGTAGCTTTACTTGTGAACTGGTCAAGAGGTTATGCAAGCCCTGATTGTGCAACTGAGTATTGCACATTAAAAAAATAAAATGTACAGTCTTGTATAGCGAGCACTCGACTGGCAGGTATTGCAGCTCTTTACATGAGCACCAGTTACATTGCAGAAGGTCACATTCATGTTTATGTTTGCATAGGCACATGAAGTGATTAGCCCAGAATCACAAGATGTTGAGCCGACGCAGAGACTTGAACCTGGTTCCCCAGCTTCCCAAGTCAGTAGCCCTGGTAATAACGTCACAGCCTCTCCCAATCTATATATCTGCTATCTCGATGGCTATCCATGCCCTGACATTACAAACGGGCCCTGGTTGATGTGTTCCCAGCAATAAATGCAGATTAGGCAAATAATTTAGCATCCCCTATTCCCATTTTCCTGTTTCCAATGCTCTGAGGAGCGGAGGAGGAAGAGCAGAGGGAGGAGGAGACAGCAGCCCACAGGCTGCACTGCTCTTAGCCCCACCATTAAAAACAAGCACTGGCAAAGCCAATACACCACGCCTATAGAAGATCTATTGGCTTTGCAAAAACAAAAAAAAATCTGTGTTGCACAGCGACCGCACTGCTGTGCAAAGTGTGAAAAAATATATAGACAAAGCCAACAGATCTTGTATAGGCGAGGCTTACTGGATTTTCCAATGCTTGAGATTCTCTTTTTCATTGCTTTCTATTCAGGTTATGAGAGGTAAGAGATGGATAGAGCACTTTACCTGAAAACATCGGAGTTCATCAGGACAAGTGTCTCCCTTTCCTCCGCAGAACAAGAGGGGCGGGGATTGTAATCAGCTGCATTAATTTAATTGGTATCCTCATTAGATAACTGTCCAGATATTTAAAAAACTGGAGGCAAGTTAAGTTTGGTGCCTTCTGTTAACTAAACTATTCCATCCAGCTAAAACCATTAAATCTCTATCACTTTAAAAAACAGTGAAAGTATTGGGTTCGACCTACTTTTTCACCACAATTACACAGATGACATCCATCCCAAGACCTTCATCCAGATGCAGAGACCACACTACCTGCACTAGGGTTTAAGTTAGGGTCTACAGTGGAAGCCACTAAGAAAGCTGGCCCAGTCTCAAACTGCCTTTCACAGCCCCCATACAAATAATAGATTTATACAGCACTTCCACCAAAGTGCTTTACAGGCATATTACAAAACTGGAATAAACCATGAAGAGAACCACTTAAAAATGAGTGTAATAAACAGATGAATGCTAGGGAACAAAGGCAAAAAAGGGAATTAGGACAGTCATTTGAGCCTTTAGCACTTCTAGTTCAGTGAATAAATAAAGTCGTAGCTATGAATACAAGTTTGAATATATATTTTATTAACATAAACTTTCACTGGAAAGCTCTGAATGCGTTAACACAGCAGGCACATTGGCTTCAATGTTTGGCATTTGACAGTCAGCAGAATTGCACTTAACTGTTACACGTCTGTCACAGCATTGTGAACTTTCATGACAAGGCTCAAAGCCAGGCTTTCTGGCAGTAAAGTTCAGAGTTAGTTTCTGGTCATTTTGGTTTATGTACTTGGCAATCACAAGGGAGTCCGTCTGTGTTGCGCACTGGTCAGTCATACCCTTCTGCTTGATTTTAGATCCACTTGTGTCTATGGAGTCATTCACATTTTCCAGTTTATCACTGAACTCACACTTTGATCCATTTTTATAGAGTCCCCTTTGGTTTGCCAGCTGCAGAGTGCGCTCTGAACCAATTAGAAAAGAGCAAGGTGTTATGAATGAACCATCGCTTCTGCATATAAAAGGCGAAGAGTGTGTTGCATTTGTTAAAGTTCTAACGTTCTCCTCTGCACAGTGAAGGGACTGTCCATCCATCTTGTTTAAACTTTCATTGGTCTGAAGCTGATGCACTGAATGGAGAAAGAAATTTCTGGGAAGAGAATTCGGCATGATGGGCCTTTTGATTAGCCCTGCTGGACAGCTACAATGCTGAACTGGGTGCACAAGGAGCTCAGGGAGGTCTTGTAAAACAGGACTCCTAGAATGTTTAATTTGCAGAAGACTTCCAGATGACGGCACACATTGATAGCAAAAACCATCACCCAACAGCTGACATGAATGGGGGTTCCACTTCATTCGCCTTTCAGCGTATTCACCTGGGCAACTGCACTCTCTGTTTTGTGGTAAGAGTTGGCACATGGTGTGCTCATCAACAGATGTCTGCAACATAGCTGAACAAGACTCTGCTTTGTGGTCTGAATTTACTTCTACTTTCTTATACTGTGCCTGCACGGGAATGCTCGCATTCTGGGGTCTGCCATTGGGTATCTCTGAACATGGATGTGAATCTTCATATGTTGTCTTCTCCAAAGTAGTGCAATTATGAGTTGCCAAAGGCTCGAGCTCATAATGCTCATGGTCGACTTCTGATTTCGGCACTCTTGCATCCAGCTGATATTTGTGCCCAGAATGCAATTTGCTTTGAATCTGTTCTTCAGTGCCCGAAGCCAGAGCCTGGGAAAAGGCTTTAAACTGTAATTTTTTGGGGAGAGGAATTTGCCCGCAGGTTCCCTGGGGCCCCAGACAACGGCACATGCACTGGAAAAAGAAGGTTGCAAATGCCCAGCTGATGCACATTATTAGCATCATGAAGGTACCTAGCTGGGTGTATGCTAATACTGTGGAAGGCATCATCATAGCTCCAGCAACAAAAGTGGTCAATGCAGCCATTGCAATAGCAGATCCCATTCGGCTCAGAGAGAAGACCACTTTTCCCTCTCTGTCCGGGTCAGGAGCTAAGCGATAAGCAACCCCATAATGGACAGCAAAATCCACGGATAAGCCAACAGCTACAGAAATGGTCACAGATTCTAACACATTTAGCTCCCAACCGAGCAGTACCAAGGAACCTACTGTAACAAATATGGTTCCAGCGATGGAAATGATTGCATACAAACTTATAATGACATTCCATGTCGTAACTAACATTACGCTGAAAGCAACGGCCACTGATAGCCCCATTGCAATTAAAGTACCATCGGAAAGGCTGTCCTGCAGATCGTAGAATTCTAGGTTGCTCACAAACCAACCATGACTGAGGCCTGCAGGAGCAGTTGCTAGCTCAGTTGAAATCCACAAATCCACTTCTTTGTAAAATCGATGCATTTTCTCATAGGCCAGTGTGAAAAGATAGGTACTTTGAAACTCCAAAACAACAGCTCTGATGGTATCGTTTGTATCAAACCTAGGACCTGGAGTCTTGCTGTCTAAATGGTATCCGGTACTTCTTTCAATTTCCATTATTGCCCTCTTAATGCAAAGCTCAAACACTTCTTGTTTAAAGGGAAATTTTGGCTGGCTGCAGCAGGGGTAATGAGAAGGCTCATCACAGTCATTTTCCATCCACTGTTTAAATGTCTCGATGAAGCAGCTGGTGAAGTCTTGCTCATCTGGTTGGTGAAAAAAGGTTTGGTTCCTCAACTTTTGGCAAAAATTATAAATCCAGACCTGTGATTCTTGGCTTGCGATATTAAAGCTACTGTCCAATTTCAGCTTTCCTTTGCTTTTGGGGTTCAAGGGATCTCCGTTGTCTTCTGGAGACACACCCCAAATTATGGTGATGGGCATATGAAGTTCTTCTCCATGGTGGACACGTTCAAACATGAAAAGTTTTTTGTATTCTGCATCATAACGTTCAAAAGGATGAGATGACCTAAAAACTTGAAACTCTGAAAGCTCTAGTGAAGGCAGCTTCATCTTTGGATTAATACACACAATATATGCACCACCAACAGTTAAGGCAAGAAACCAAAATAACCAGACGTAGCGAAATTTGATAACAATGCATGGTAGAACTTTTTCAAAAAATATCCGAGATGCTTCTGAGACTGCAAAGAGGAGGTCTTGGAACTTTTGGCACAAAAGTGTCCAACAATTATTGTGGTTGTATACATGCTGCTGAGGTTTTTTTCGAAAGCAGTCAAATACATTGAGAAGATACCGTTCATGGAGCACGACTACTGCAGGTAGCCATGTTACCATTAACACATAATTCACCAATATGGCCGTGCCAGCATAAATACCAAAACACCTAATCGCAGTGATATTGCTCACGTAGTTGGCATAAAAGGCAGCTGCGGTTGTAAAACTGGTAACAAACATAGAAAGAGCAGCATGTTGCAGGGTGATGCTAACCGTTTCAGATGTTTCAGCATGGGGCTTGTCAAATTTTGTGTAGTTCCACACATCGCACAGGACAAAAGCATCATCTGCTCCTATTCCAACAAGAATAATTAGTGCAGTAAGGTTCATGAAAGGAAAAAACTCAAAGTTAAATACTACACGATACAGAAAGTAAGACACAATTAGAGAGCTAATTATTGCAAACATGGTCATTAGCGTGATAAACATAGACCTAGTATATACACACATGACTATAAGAACAATTGCAATGGCGATAGCAGGATACACAGTATCCATTAAAAGATAGTCCTGAAATAAACTATGTTTGATCCCAAATTCAATTCCTGTGATGGTGGTAATCCCATCTGAACAATTCCAGTTCTCGAAATTGTCCAAATAAATGTTCATCATGCTCTCCCCCTTTTCCGTTGGTGAGAAAAGCATGCTGTACTTTAAAGCTGGTACAACATAGTCTGCTGTCTTTGGGCTTAGGAAGTCTTTGTCCACCAAATAGTGAAGAACCTGGTAAACAGCGTTGTACTTAGTACATTTACGAGGCACGTTTGTACACTTCAGCTGGTCTTTTCGCTTGGCTGCCATATCCCAGCAGTCTGACCCCAAGGTTCCATTGTAGTAGTATTTGGCACATGTACGAAGTAGCTTCACAGTATGGGAAACATCACGTTCTACAATATTCTCACAGGATGATCTGTTATTTAGAATGGCAATATAGTTTCCGAGCGTCCAGCTCGGGCAGCACGAATCAGGAGTCGCTCGCTGGCACAGATCACCAAACTGAGGATGGGATCTTATCTGTGAGAAGAGAAAAATATATTTAATTTCAGTTAAACGTTTAAAGTATGTGTTGATTTACAAATCTACTGACAAAACTTAGTGACACATAAAATGTTAAGTAAAAACTCTACATCATTTAAAAACAATTTTAAAATACAAGCAACTACAAACAAGGACAATATCTGAGGCTGTATTACAGAACATGCCTCAGGGGCGCAACATGCATATGCGCCTGCTTTGTGCATCCACAGGGCACGTTGGTATTAGAAAAGGGCCGCAGATCCCCTTGCAGGCACTAGTCCCTCACAGCACCCACCTGCAAAGGGATCTCAAATCCCTCTTTAAAGTGTAGGTGGAATGCCGCCTGCACAGAGAAACATGTAGCAGCTTTCAAATAGCTGCTCCATATTTCACTTGAATGCGCCGCTCTGGCGGTAGCGCGAGTTTGCGGCTGCCCTGCTTAAAGGTGCGCTGTGGAGCAAACCGGAAAGGTGCGCTATATCTATAATAAGGCCCCTGGTGATTTTTATTTATGTATTTAGTTTCTGTGAAGTGCTATAAACATTCTAAGGGACTGAGTAGCCTGGATAGGGAAACACACCCCAAAACAAAGTACTAAAAACTTCAAAGGATAATGACAGTATGGGAAACTAGAAAGTACACTGACATGTAAGTATGGTGTATGTGTGCATCTGTTCTGGGTAAGGCACTCCTTACCAGTGGGTTCAAAGTTTACAGTAATGAGATATTAACCAAATAAACAAAGACAAAATAACTGTCACAAATATACTTAAAATGCTATTCTTTAATTTACAGGAAGTCATGAGAGAAAAAGCATACAATTGAACCTAGGCAATAGGTTACTATATATCTAGTCATACTGTTAAAATATTAGTTCGAAGACTAGCAGTCCCGTTGTTTTTCAGCCAACACGTGTTTTACCCCATCCTGGGGCTTTTCCAAGACTGTGGACTGTAAATCAGAGACAAAAACATAGTTGCGGGTACTGTTCATCCCTATTTGTTTAAACATCGTTCAAAACTATCAGACCTTCAGTCTTTTCATAAACCTCTACAGAAAGGGTTCCTTTCTCTGCTGTGGAGGCATCTCATTCCAAAGTTTTGGCGCTGAAAACTCTGGATGCTCAACCTCCCAGGGGAGTTTGCTTAAATCTCGGAATGTTAAGCGCATACTGATTTTCTGATCTCAGTGCCCAATATTGTTTGCAAAAAACAAAAATCTACCTGACAAAAGATTAGGCAAAGATCATAAAAGTGATCTATGCATAAGACACGAAGATTTAAGAAGCATAGGGACCAACCTTAAACTGTATGGATCGTTCCAACTGAAAATATATCAAATAGCGCAGAGAGGGTTAAAACAGACTTGCCCCATTAGAGTAGAAATACCATTGGTCTAGATTACCGGCTAGTTGCACCTTTGTACTTTGATCTGCGGTATGACATTATCATCGATCTAGCGGAACAGACAGCAGCTACTAACAATATAGTTGGTGAAACACATTTCTACAAACTCAACATAACCTCAAGTGAAACAAGGTTCCCTGGCATGAAAGGTGCACACCTAACTTGGTTTGGGACCACATGTAACATAGCAGGTTGAAGCAGCAGTAGCGAATTAGGACTTTGGCATCTATTAGAACCATCACAGAGCTGGTCTCATTTCTATGTTATTTATTTCCCCATTTGAACTGCGTTTGTCTGTGTAGTGAATTATTGATAATACATTTACCCATATGACAGATTTACTACCAGCAGAGTGGCACAACTCAATGTGTGGTATTTTACCAAACTATCAATCGGTGGTACACATAAGGACCTTTCCTAGCGCATATGTATGTGTGTGTGTATAAACTCACATACTGAATACTATAATCTACATAAAAGCTTAGGTGCTGCATGAAGGATTAGATGGTCAACTCATGCATAGGAGACTGATCTGGGACGACGACCAATATTCCAACAATTTGTCTCGCATTCCTTTTGTAATGGGATTGGGTAAGTGGGAAGGCTCATAGGTATTTAGGTCTCGCCTGGCGAAAGCAGCGCATGCGCTGCTCTCATCAGGGAGGACCTTTTGCAATCGATTTTCCCCATGGGCTCATGCACGTGTCTGCATGGACAAAGATGGCTGCTCTCGCCATCTGTCCAATGCAGACAGCATGCGCGTGTCCGTGGGACAGTGGACAGTCCCACGCCATCTTGTTGTAGCTCGGGTCTTCCCGTCGCACACACAGGTGCGCGCATGGCAGCGTGCTGTTAAATAGCACGGCCGTGCTGGTTTTATCTGCACATACTTCCGGATATCGAGCAGAGAGAAGTAGAGTGGGGAGAGATAGTAGCGGCGCTTCGTTTTTAGATACAGCGAGCCCCTTTGGATGTATTCAAAGGCGTTTCGAGGTGGCTGCAGTTCGCTAGGGATGTTAACAGGGGTTTTACTCAAAGCATTCAAAAGCATTAATTAGCCGGATTTCCTTTATAATCGTGCCAGGCTGGTCCAAAGGACACACAGCTTCCAGGCTGAAGAATGTATCATTTCTACTAATACCCTCAGGACGGAAAGTCAGGTAAAGAGCAAAACTTAAACCCAGATCTCACTTTGATGTTGCTGTTAAACCCCTCTCTGCTGTCACTCACGGGCGAGAGGGCATTGAGGAGATATTTCATCCACGTAACTGAAAATGCCCCGGTGCAGCTGGCAAGTTTTCAGGGTCATCGCCAGGAGGTACATGAATTACTGGTGAGCTTTGCGCGTGTTGTTTGGACCCGACGTCGGGAGAAGAAGGGAGGCTGGTTTTAAGGATCTTTTGAGCAGTTCACTTCAGTCCCCACATACATAATAAATTCCATTTTTTGAGGAGAAGGCGACGCAGCACAACATATAACTTGTTGTTTATTCACTTGGCCAAATCTCACTTTTTCCATAGATGGTGCTACATCGCATCCACTCTCCCAGAACAAACATTTTCAGGTGAAATACGTTTGTTTTTGTCTGCATTGTTTACATTTTTCTGTAAATGTTTCGCACCCAAAATATATTCCAATTGCAACCTGTTACTGTGCCGTTTTCGCAAGTGCTGATGGAATATAAACAGCCGGTGGGCGGGTAAATAAAGGCGCCCACCTTGTATCAGTGCACCGGCCATTGTGCGCGTGTTTATTTATTTTAACCGCACGCTTCCAGGTTGCTAAATACAACAAGCATTGAAAATGCAATAGGTCTCGCCTTTGATTAAGTTAAAGCCATTTGCTCTGCTAATGGTATTGTATATCAAAGCAACTGGCTTTAACTTAATAAAAGGCGAGACCTGTTGCATTTTCAATGCTTGTTTTTATATGTATACGTACAAACTGTGATTGTTAAAATGTATCCAGGTATTTGTGGACATTGGATGTCTTACTGTTACTGTTACACACAACACAAAAACCTAACAAAGATTTGGTGACATAAAAACTCAGGTGCTGAGGTTTTCCCTCTCGTGCGGAGCTTTTTTTTTTTTTATATTTGGGGTAGTTTGCGCTTAAGACTTTAATCCCCCCCACCCTCCACCCAAAGATTTCCAGGCGGAATTTGTCTCCTTTTAACGCACATGCCGGGATTCTAATGGTACCCAGTGTTTTTTGCTACCACTGGGGGGAGCAATAAAATTTTTAAACTGTAGAAACATGTGGGATTTGTTTGGAAAACTGTATGAGATACTATGGAATACGTGTAATATTTTACTTAATGATGACATCAAGAAAATGTTGGCTGTTAAGATCCCATTGTCCTAGCTCTCAGGTACAGACAGAGAAATAAAAACTTTTTTTTCCTTTCTAATTGGTAGTTGATCTTTCATTTTTTTTGTCATCTCTACATGAAGTTTGTGATGACAACAGGTTTAAAAATCATGGGTGGACAGGGAAAGCTATACATTTCTGAAAAGTAGACAAAACTTCTGGAATCGCAATTAAGGACTCGTAAAAGCCTATGCATGTAGGAATCGCTGTAAAAATTGCGATTCCTACACATTCCTTATTTGCGGGTCGCAAATTGCGAGTCGCAAATAAGGAATGGCTTCCCATTCATGCCTATGGGCCTGCAGGCCCATAGGAATGAATGGGAAATTGCATACGCAATTTGCGAGTACCAATAGGTCCTCGCAAATTGCGCATGCAATTTCAGGGTGCAAGGGTGCCAAAAGGACACACTGTTGCACCCCTAAAATTGATCTGTGCACACATGTGGCGCACACACATGCCCTAAGGGCATGTGTGTGCGCAACATGAAACTTTGAAAAATGCACAAAAGTGCATTTTTCAAAGTTTTTGCAAATTACCATGAAGTTGAACAACATGGTAATTTGCGCCCCCTATTAGCGAAATCGCTACGTTTTTTTACTTTAATGCATTGCGTTTAAGGAATCTCAATTTGTGATTCCTTAAATGCAATCGCAATTTAAGTAATCGCAATTTAGGGAATACTTAAAATGCGATTTTTGCATTTGGGATGATGCATCCCAAATGCAAAAATACCGGTCGCGAAGGAGCAGATTCTGAGAATCTGCCCGTTTGCGACCGGTTTTTCTTTTGATGCATGTGCCCGATTGTCATTTGTGTAGATTGCTCTTGGTGTTGTTCTCAAATAAACTAATTATTGAAATTAAAACTAATGAAAATACGTAGGAAAAAAGAATAGGTGACAACTTTTCTATTTGCAGTGGTTTGCTTCACTGGCTAATTTACAAAAATGCTCAGTGAAACAAGAATGATCCCTTCCACTGCCTTCTTCAAAAGAGAAGTGAAAGCGATCCCCATGGCTACATTCATGTGAACACTATGACTGTTTTCCGTATTTTATTAGTTTGTGTTCCTGCGCATCATATTCGTCCTTTTTTTGCGCTAGCTTAGTACTGTTTTTCTTTTGATTATGCTCCATGTATTACATACTCACACAGATCTCTGTATATTATATCCTGCATTCTACATATGACTTGTAAAGCGCTCTGATACTCGCATGAGTCTTGTTCGCGCTATATAAAACCTTCAAAATAAAATAATAGTGTTCATCAGATTCTTCTGGTGGCAGGGATATAAAGTGTTTATAGGTTGTCCAAAAACATGTAATAACCAGAGCCATCATCTGGGCGGCAGCTTACACTTATTTTTCACTAAGTGCAGATGATGCATTAAATCATATGGTTAAATCTAGTGATGAAGAATGGGTATGACTGAAACCTGTTCATTTAAAAAACGTAATTGCCTAAGAATGAAATCCGGAATGGTGATTATTTGCACAGCTCTGATTTTGGGGTTACCCATGATATCATGAAATTTAGAGGGAATTTCACAATATGATTGATAATAACAAAAATTCTACTAATCCCTACGTCTGTGAGGAAGAGCCTATTGCCTGGGTGAGGAGGGGCTCTCCAAAGTGCAACAAGGGAATATCAAAATGTTGATCTTCAAATGGAACCATTATGGAGATGTGGGTGGTTGCAGTAGTTGGGGCTGAGCTCGCATGGCACATAAGAAAGCCTATCAAACCCAGACATTTCTAAAAACTAGACACCCAAGGAAGTATAAGGTGAAGTGATTTGCATTGATCCTGCTATTGAGGGGAGCAGCAAGACTATTAATGCATTAGGGATCAAGGGCAAGCCCCTATTTCGGGATGGGTCGACCCTCACCCAAATCATTTTTGTTTTTACACAGCTATCCCTGGCATCCATTGGGCTGGAGCTAAATCACCCCATCTTACCACCCCCTTCCCGAGCTAGAAAGACTGTTGATCCAGTGAGCTCGCAGACACGGCATACCCAGGAGAGAAGGGGGGTAGATGGGGATAGATGTACCCCTGGGTGCAGAAAGACTGTTGCTATTTTAAGGGTTGGAGGTATGGCCAACTACTTTCCCTTTCAGCTTGTGTGACATCAGGACAAGGTGTCTGCTGATCGCCGCAGAGGCAGAAAACACAATCTCGAGCTGCACATGAAGCTCTTCCCTCACAATTCAAGCTTTTCCTCAAACAGAAAATCGTTTTGTGCACCACCACAAGGGGTTTATACCCTCGGTGGGAGGACAAGGCATTAATGTACTTCATGTTGGTGAGGTAGTGCAGAGAATGTTAATGTCTTACCGCACAGAAGGGTTCAAGTGTTTCAATAATACAGGTTTTTGTAGGGTTTCCTAAATGTTTGGCAATCACGTTGGCTAAACTTAAAGGTTTCATGGTTACATAGATATTATGATTGCTCTAGCAGATGGTGGTGATGAGGCAAGAAGAGGAGTCAATACTGTCTTTGTTTTCGCATCAATACATTTAAAAGTTTAGAAACAGTTATAGTTTTCTCTTAGTAGATGCCACATAAGATAAAGAGAAGCCCAACAGTGATTTAGTACCTAGTGCAGTTTTGAGAGATTGAAATCTCATTCAGTTCTAGGAGTTAAAACAAAGTCACTCATTATTACACCACCAATTACCTGAAACAGTAGCAGCTATTAGAGTTTCTTCACCAGTTACCCAGTGCACAACAAAATGAGAAGTTGTGGGTGAATGTGTTAATTGGGATTAAACATTAAAGGAGGGAGGATGAGGAAATTATCCACTTGGACTTTATCCCAATATTCATTTATTAAGTACCAATAGGTACCAAAGTGTGGGACAGACATTTGGTCAACTTTGATCACCAGTCAATCAGGTTATGAGGGTAGTAAGGAATCAATTCTGTTCCACCACAGGTTCAAATAATACCCGACATGAAGCCCCTCACCGACGAAACTACCCTAGAAATTAAGAAACCCCCCCCCATATCACAATGGAAGCTGCAGCTCATATATTCAGGCCACCTTCTCAAGGACCATCACACAGTTAATCCTATGGTGCTCGAAGCATTTATGGAAGATTATCTAAACTCTTAACGTATCATGTTGGCTATGCACGTCCCAGTAACGGTTGAAGAACTGAGACACAGAGGTCTATAGTCTTATTCATCCGCCCCGTAAATGGAAGCTGTTAAAGTCTGGAAGATTCTGCCTGAAATCCCATCAAGAATCGGTAATATAAGGATTGTCTGCTGAATAGTTGACTAACTCTTCTGCTGAACCAGTGTGGAGACAATTTCTGCGTGCCCATCGTTGGGTCTTCCTTTAAAACAGCATGTCTTGGATGTGGTCCTTAGAGAATGGAAGGTTCCAGACTGGATTAATGTGCAAAGGTTTATGTAAAGACTGTATCCTACAGCAAAATGGATATGACACAGCCAATCTCGGTGAACTTTCTAGTGGCTAGCTTGGTTGGCCGTACTTCATTGCCAGAGGGGACGATTTTAAATAACGTACGAGTTACTTACCTTCGGTAACGATGTATCTGGTAGAAACGATTCTAGCCGCAGATTCCTTAATGTAGAATTATCCCCAGGCGTGATCCGGAAAAAATGTTGCCACAGCATCCCGGCGCGTTGGGGGGTGGGGGGGCGGCATCACGCGACTCCGCCCAGGCGTTGTCCGCGTAGTCAGCGAGGTCACATAAGTCCCACGCCGGTGAGCCTACGTCAGTTTTCTTCGGTGAACTTTTCCGTGCCACCACGCGGAGCCATCAGACAAAACTGTGGGAGTATGGGAACAGTGTGCGAAAGAGCAGAAAAATTGGAAAAAAGGAATGGTGACAAACACCACGAGAAGCAGTGTCAACACTGCAGTACCCAAAGGCAGGGAAAGAAGAAAGAACAGAGCACAGCCCTGAGCAGCCACCCTGCCAGCATGTAGACAGCCCCCCCCCCCCGCCCTGGAGACAAGGGACATATGCAAAATGTCATGACAACATGTAGCAGGACTTCAACCCCAACCAAGAACAACGAAGGGAAACCAGTTCCAAGACAAACAGGAACAACAAACCTCCAAGGCAACCCCAGCACAGAGTGCGACAACCCCCCCAAAGGAACAAATGGCAAAGGCACGGCCAGATGACCCCAACCCAGAGGTTAGCAGAGGGGCCAGGACCCTTAGTAACAAAAGGGGAGAGGGAAGAGAGTGAAAGCAAGCCCCAATCCTGGAGCAACCAGAGCAGAGGGGCACAGGAGTACCTACAAACCCATCCTCCAATGCGCCATAGAGGAGCAAGACGGATCATCCCGGCAAAAAGAGCGAAATAATTCTCTCACAGAAGACATAGCCACACACCGGGAGGAGAGTGCAGAAGACCAAGCCAAAGGTCCTCACAGAACGGGGAGGAAGGGCGGGCTGTGAAGAAATCTGCGTCTAGAATCGTCTCTACCAGATGCATGGTTACCGAAGGTAAGTAACTCATACATCTGATAGAGACTACTTGCCGCAGATTCCTTAATGTAGAATAGATAACCTAGACATTCCCACAGGGAAGGAGGGTCTGTGAAAGGACCCCACCAGCCTGGACATAACAGAGTCCCACAGGGGACTAGTCCAACGGACAGGGTGAGGTACCTCGCACCCCTAGGCAAGGGTAACCCCTACAAGCAGAACACCACCAACCCCAAGAGGGGTGTGGGAAGAAAAAAAGAAGAAGAAAGAGGAAGCGCATTCACACTCAACAGAGGAAACAAGGGCAAGGCAAGGGGAGGCCGAAGCACCTCACGCCCCTACAAGGCAACAGAACCTCCATCCAAGGCCAAGGAAGAGGAAGAAGATCAACCCAGAGGCTCCAAGGAGACTAGGGAAAAAGAAGGCAAGCCCCCCCATCCCCCACACCGGGAACACACCCCGCGAAAAGGGCAGGTGAGCCCACCAGAGCCGGAAGTCGACAGATCAGACAGAATGGCGCCAACAGCAACAAGCAGTCGGAAGCAGGAAGAGTGGCCCGAGGCACTCAGGAAGACCTGGCAGGCTGCGCCTGAAAGAGGGAACACCAAAACCATCTCAGCCCCAGGACAGAGGACATAAGGGCGAAGAAGGGCCTGGACACACCTCAAAGAGGGGTCCGTACACACAACTCAAAAAGAAGCAGAACCAGAGCTACAACGCCAGGCCGCAGACAGCAGGTCAGACCTGGCGAACAGCGTAGCAACCCCAGAGAAGGACACCCCGGGGCGCCACCAAGGCATTCCAATCCAGCAATAAGGGAATTGCATCTGCAAAGTACATAAACGCAATGGAGAGCAGAGGCCCGAAGGCAACCACAACTCCCCAGCACAGAACAAGCTATAAACAGCTACCACTACCCCACATAGGGTATGTTAAGTCCCAAGACATGGGAACCCTCTTAGGAAGAAACTTCCACAGCAGAGAACAACAGAAAGAGCCGTGGTGAAACCCCCCCGCAGAAGGCTTGTCAAGCAGCCAAATAGAAAAAACAGAAGGCCTAATCTCAGGGCCAACCTGATGTAGATAACCCAAAACAAAAACACACAGTCAAGAAGGGCCGACCAGCAGCCAACAGAACCACAGTCCCAACAAAGAGGACTCGAATGCACATGAAGCAAACAGATCGCCCAACTGGGGCGACCCGCCACCATGAAAGAACAGCACCGAAAGACCAGATCAACTCACAGGTCACTGAGGGGGGAGAAGGAGGAGGAGGAGGCCGAAGCCCCGCAAAGAACCTCCGGATGGCCGAGTCTGCCGGGGCGTGGAACAAAAGAGTGCCATCAAAAGGAAGATCTGCCAGCCAATCCCAAACATTTTCCGGGAACACATTGTCCCGAAGCCAAGCTTGGCGGCGAAGGGCAACCGAAGAAGCCACGGCATGACCAAGCACCTCCGAGATGTCCAGAGCGGAGCGAAGAATAAACGCCGCCAGCTCCCGGCCAGCCAACGCATGGTGCCGCAAATCAACCCCAGCATCCTCTCTATCCGTCTCTATCAGATACTATAAATAGGATGATTGACTTCGCAGAAGGTGGCTTACGCTGGGTCTCATCAAGCCATGAGTGCATGCAACTATGGAGTCCATGCTAGTGAATCTCTTATCTCTGACATCAAAGACATTTTAAAGCCTGTTCAGGAAGGCGGAGAGCACTGTGTATTATTGGAGGCTATTCTCAGACTGCTAGAATTTAGGAGATTTCTGGCATCTCAGATGTAGTACATGCTTCAGCTTTGGCAGAAGGGAAAACTACTGCAGCATGTAGGAAGGTCTTTTTGAAGGATTGGCATACAGATTCAGCACAGAAATCTGCTTCTTCCTTGAATTCAATTGGTTACCTTTGTAAGCTGATAGGTCGCAGATTGTGGATCTGGATGGCAATACATCTAAACCTTTGTCACTCCCTTGCGGGGTACCACAGGGCTCATCACTTAGCCCAACGTTTTTAACATATATGTGGCACCACTGGCAGGAGTTATTAGGTCCTTTGGCTTCCAGCTCACCTCCTACGCAGACGACATGGAAATAGTGTTGTGGTTGACTGAGGGAGGTGAGAAGGAAACAGGGGAATGTTTCCATAGCTGTATGAGCACAATTTCTGGCTGGATGTCGTCTAATTGTTTAAAACTTAACTCCAGCAAGACCAACGTCTTAAAGTTCGGAAACAATCCACAGGTGTGGGCACCGGAGGGGTGGCCGGAAGATCTTGGTTCTTGCCCTATATCCACCAGAAAAGCTAAAAACCTAGGGGTATTAGTAGACAACAAACTTAACATGGGTGATCAAGAAAGCATGGTGATTTCAGCCTGCTTTATGGTGCTTACAATTATAAGGAAAATTAAGATCTTTCTGACCAAGAACAATCTCAAGACAGTGGTGATGGCCCTTATAATGTCATATTTGGATTATTGTAATAGCCTATATCTTAATGTTCAAAAACAACATACAAACAGGCTCCAACTAGTCCAAAACGCAGCGGCCAAACTGCTGTCTGGAACGCCATAAATTTGTTTCTGTGAAAGAAGAGCTAAAGAAATTGCACTGGGTCCCTGTAAAACAAAGAACCCGCTTAAAGGCACTATGTACCGTCTTTAAGTCCATCAATGGAACTAGTCCTGAGTTTCTTAGGCATAAACTTCATTGGTATGTCCCGGGCCGAATGCTACGGTCTACGAATGCCAAACAAGTGCAAGTCCCCACTTTTAAAAAGGTGAACTGGGGAGGTAGGAACTTCATTCTCTGTGCCTCCAGAGCTTAGAATGAGCTTCTTTCTTAGGAATGTCCCGGATCTCCTTTCCTTTCGGAAGGGCCTGAAGACATGGCTCTTCTCCCAACAGTATACACTCAATTTCTCCAGGTTACCAGTACTTCGCGCCAGGACAGCCCAGGGTAATCGCGCACTCTGTAAGTGCAAATAACAAACATAAGGAATTCAATATTTGGATCAAAGTTGGAAGATGAACTTTGTTGACTCAAAGAAAACACTCATTCTTTTTGCCAACAGCCTTATTTATTTCATTAGTCCAGATGTCTGCTTTCTCTTCTGTCAACCTTCCATGAGATCTTACCCGCGCCAGTCTTTCAATACAAGGAGACAGTGTAAAAGACCCTCACAGGAGCAGAAAGGGAAGATTTGTTCACCTACCATGTCTTGTTACCGATTATGCCAAAGATAGCCTCATGTGGCCGGCTGGAGTACAGATAAAATACTTCAAAGAGTGGCTAAGGAAGGGTATCAAGTAGAGTTCTCTTCTGTTCTTCCAGATCCTAGGACAATGCACACACTTGCTCTTGCAATTCCATCAAGTATTCTGCAATGACGTTAGAGGTCCAGTCTCTGCTTCAGAAGAAATGCAGTAGCATACAGGGTTGCTTTTCTTTCGTATTAAAGAACAAGTTACTTACCTTCGGTAACGATACATCTGTAAGAAACAGTAGTTAGTATTAGATTCCTTACCTTAGAATATCCCCAGGCGTCAGTCTGGATCCGGAAACTTTTGCGTAGCAGTACCCCTGCGCGTCGGTAGGCGTCGTCTGCAGGCGTCCCCTGCGGCTCCGCGTCGTCGGCGTCGTGCGCCGTGATGACGTCGCTGGAGTATATAGACGCCGCCTCCGCGCGCCGACGTCAGTTCTTTGCACACAGCTTTTCCGCGCCAGAACACGCAGAGCCATGTGAGAACCAACACTGGTGCCATTTGAAACTAGGGCCCTGAAAGGGATGTCCTTAACCCTAGGTATCAGTTCGCAGAACGGGGAGGACGGGCGGGGCGGTAAGGAATCTAATACTAACTACTGTTTCTTACAGATGTATCGTTACCGAAGGTAAGTAACTTGTTCATCTGAAAGAAACAGGTTAGTATTAGATTCCTTACCTTAGAATAGATACCCCAGCAATACCAACCCCGGTGGTGGGTCTGCGAACCAATACAACCTACACCAGAAAGTCCTGGAGGACCGAACGGCCAAAGAAGCCATCCCTCCGGACTTGACTGTCCAGGCAGTAGTGCCTCGCAAAGGTGTGCAGCGAGGCCCACGTGGCCGCCTGGCAAATGTCCTGCAAAGGGACTCCCCGGCCCAGGGCAGTAGTAGCCGCCGTGGCCCGAGTGGAATGGGCCCGCAGCCCAACAGGAGGCTCCTTCCGAGCCAAAGAGTAGCATGCTTTGATGCACAGGACGACCCACCGAGAGATGGTCCGTTTCTGTACCGCCCTTCCCTTCTTCTCACCCACGTAGCCAACAAACAGTTGGTCATCCACCCGGAACTGGCGTGTGCGATCCATATAGAATGAAAGCGCACGTTTTGGGTCCAGACGATGGAGCCGCTCTTCATCCTTTGAAGGATGCGGAGGCGGGAAGAAGGAGGGCAAGGTGATGGACTGCCCAATGTGAAAAGCAGAGACTACCTTGGGCAGGAAAGAAGGTCTAGTCCGAAGAACCACCTTATCAGGATGAACAGACAAGAAAGGAGGTTGAATAGAAAGAGCCTGGAGCTCACTCACTCTCCTGGCAGAGGTGATGGCTACCAGGAAGGCCGTCTTTAAGGTGAGAAGACGGAGAGGACAGGAATGAAGGGGCTCAAAGGGAGCGCACATCAGGAAAGTCAAAACCAGGTTCAAGTCCCACTGAGGCATCACGAACGGAGTTGGAGGATACATGTGCGTGATGCCCTTTAAGAGTCTTAACACAATAGGGGACTTGAACAAAGATGGCTGATCAGGTAGCCTCAAGAAGGCGGAAAGGGCAGAAAGATAGCCCTTGATAGTGCCCAGAGCAGAGCCCTGCTGGGCAAGGGAAAGGAGGAAGAGGAGAACCTCAGACAGAGGGGCAGAAAGGGGATCCACAGCCTTTGCTGTGCACCATGCCACAAATCTGTTCCACCGGCAGGCGTATACCGACTTTGTGGAGGGACGCCTGGCTGCCAGAATGACATCACAGACTTCAGGAGGCAAGTCAAATGGCCTCAACTGTCGCCGCTCAATCTCCACGCATGGAGGTGGAGACTGGACAGGTTCGGGTGGAGGACCGTCCCCTGCTGCTGCGACAGAAGGTCCTCCTGAAGGGGCAGGCGGATCGAGGGACCGACTGTCATGCTGAGTAGCTCGGGATACCAGTACCTTCGAGCCCAGTCCGGAGCCACAAGGATAACTTGGGCCCGGTCGCGCCTGATCTTCTTCAGCACTCTGGGCAGAAGTGGTATAGGCGGAAAGGCGTACAACAGACCGCAACTCCACTCGCGCCGAAAGGCGTCGCCGAGCGAGTGCCGTCTTGGAAACTCCAACGCGCAGAACTGATGACATTGCGCGTTCTCTTCTGTGGCGAATAGATCTAACCAAGGCTCTCCCCATTGCTGAAAGAGGCCTCTCGCCACATCCGAGTTCAGACGCCATTCGTGATCCACCGAGCACCGACGGCTGAGTTCGTCCGCCCTGGCGTTCAGAGAACCTGCCAGGTGTTGAACCGTCAGAGTCACGCCCTGACGTTCCAGCCATTGCCAGAGGCGCAGAGCCTCTTGGCAAAGGGTCCACGACCCCACACCGCCCTGTTTGTTGCAGTACCACATGGCGGTGGTGTTGTCCGTGAACACCTGCACTACACTCCCGATGACAAAGGGGAGGAATGCCTTCAGTGCCAGGCGAATCGCCCGCAGCTCCAACATGTTGATATGGAGCCGGGACTCCGCCGGAGACCAGAGGCCTCTGATCTCCGCCTCTCCCAAGTGGCCACCCCAGCCTTGGAGGGACGCGTCCGTCACAACCACGTGCTCCGGCTGGGGAAGGGAGAGGGATCTGCCCCTGACCCAATCGCGGTCTGTAAGCCACCACTGCAACTGTCTCGCAGTGCCCTCCGAGATCAGGACATGGTCGGATAGGTTGCCCTGATGCTGGGCCCACTGAAACTTCAGGTCCCACTGCAGAGCCCGCATCCGCCATCTGGCGTGATGCACCAGAAGGATGCAGGAGGCCATCAGCCCCAGAAGCCGCAGCGTCAACCTGACCGAAACCCGGGATAACGGCTGAAAGATGGGAATCAGAGCCTGAATATCCCGGACCCGCCGTTCCGGGGGATAAACCCGAAACTGCGCCGAGTCGAGAACCGCTCCGATGAAAAGGAGCTTTTGAGAGGGACACAGGTGTGATTTCGGCACATTGATGGAAAACCCCAACTCGTGCAGGAGGTCTGCCGTCATCTGAAGGTGGTGGACGACTGTCTGGGGCGAGCCCGCCTTCAACAGCCAGTCGTCGAGGTAGGGGAAGACTGAAACCCCTAACCGGCGCAGATGAGCTGCGACCACCGCCATCACTTTCGTGAACACCCGTGGGGCGCTGGTAAGGCCGAAAGGGAGCACGATAAACTGAAAATGCTCGTGGCCTACCGTGAACCGCAGGTAACGCCGGTGGGCCGGCAGGACGGGGATGTGAAAGTACGCATCCTGCAAGTCCAACGCTACCATCCAGTCTTGTGGGTCTAGAGCAGCCAAGACCTGAGCCAAAGTCAACATCTTGAACTTCTCCTTCCGGAGGAAGCCGTTGACGTTCCGTAGATCCAAGATAGGACGCAGGCCTCCCTTGTCCTTCTTGGGTACCAGAAAGTAGTGGGAGTAGCAACCACACCCTACTTCTGGCCCAGGAACGCGCTCGATGGCCCCCTTGGCCAAGAGGGCCGTAACTTCTTCCTGCAGAAGTGTCAAGTGGTCCCCCGACACACGGTGGTTCTGCGGTGGCATGGCTGGAGGAGTGGACTCGAAGGGGAGGGCATAGCCCCTTCGGACAAGCTGCAGCACCCACCTGTCCGATGTTATCGCGCGCCAGCGGGAGTGGTGATGGCGAACCCTGCCACCCACTGGCGTCACGTGAGCCCGAAAGCTCGGACTAGGAAGGCTTGGATGCCGCAGCGGAGGGAGGCGTGGACTGACCACGACGCTGGCCTCTACCGCCACCACGGCGGAAACCACGGGCGCCACCGCGCTGGGGAGCGCTCTGCGCCGCGTGGCTGGCAGCACGTGTGGGACCTCCTCTCCCTTGGCCACGAAAGGGCCGAAACGAACCCGTCTGCTGGCGCTGGGTCTGGGTCGAGAGACCCAAGGACTTGGCCGTGACCCTGGAGTCCTTGAAGCGCTCCAGCGCGTGGTCCGCTTTGTCACCAAACAGGCGACTGCCATCAAATGGCATGTCCATAAGCGTATTTTGGACGTCTGGTGAGAAGTTGGCAGATCTCAGCCAGGCATGGCGACGAATCGCCACCGTAGTGGACATGGCCCGTCCCAGTGAGTCCGTGGTGTCCAGACCACAACGGATCGAGTACCGCGCCGCATCCCGGCCTTCAACAAAGGCCCGGGTGAGCTTGTCCCGCACTTCCTGGGGGCATTGCGGCAAACACTCCTCGACCGTATCCCACAGGGAGTGGGTGTAGCGGCCCAAGAGGCACGCGGTGTTACAAGACCGCAGCCCAGCACTCAAAGAGGAAAACACTTTCTTTCCAAATTGGTCGTACCTCTTTGATTCCCGGTCGGGCGGAGCCGACGGAAATGCGGACTGCGAAGTGGAGGCCTGGATCACCAGACTCTCCGGGGAGGGATGGGTGGACAGGAAGGCAGGGTCGTCCGCGCAGGGACGGTGACGCCTGGCAACGTTCCGGTCAACCGGCGCACCAGAGGCGGGCCTGGACCAGGTGCCCAGAAGGACATCCGTCAGGGCCTCATTAAACGGCAGCAGAGGCTCCTGGGGGCATGACTGCGGTTTAAAAACTTCCGTCAGGATATTCGGTTTGACCTTCGCGACGGGGAGCTCAAGGTGTAAGGCCTTGGCAGCCCTCATCAGGACCACCGAATAGGCAGCACCCGCCTCGGACGCCACAGGGGACGGAGAGACAAACCCAGGGTTGGGCGACTCGTCCAGGCCACTGGCATCACCCAGATCACCTACCCAGTCCACATCGTACTGGCAGGCACGGGATAGAGGGTCCTCAGACCCCTCCCAACCCTCTCCATACTCCTCCTCGTCATACCCATATTCTGGGTCGACGATATAGACATCGGGGTCAACGGGCCCCATCGGCGTCGGGTCCGGCGTCGGCCGACGCCGGTCCGGCTCCGAGTCCGGAGTCGGGGAGGAAAGGGGGGTGGCGCCGCGCGGCGTCGGTGCCGGGGACCCGACGCCGGCCGGAGCCGACGGCGGAGTCGCTGCACCACGCGGGGGCGGTACCACGGGCTGGCCCACAGGAACCGACGCCGGAGAGGCCGGGAGACCAGCCGGCGACGAACCAGAGGGAACCAGCGGCGCCGGGGCCGGAGCCACCGGCGGCGCCGGGGCAGGAGCACCCGAACCGCTCGGGCCCCCAGACGGAACCGACGGGCCCGCAGGCGCCGAAGGCCCCGCCGGAGAAGACCTCGCCCTCATAGCAATGAGGAAGGCCTCGATCTCCTCACGCGACGCGCCTTCCCCAGGGACCGACAGGTGTGGGGTAGACGGCGTCGGCGACCCATGCGGGACCGCGGGGGTGGGGTCACCCGAGCCCCCGGCCGCAGCACGCGGGCGTCGGGGGGAGTCGGGGGTGCGATGGCGACGCCCCGACTTCTTGTGCTTACCTGACGAGCCGGAGGAATGGTGGCGACTCCCGGAGCGCCCATGGCGGCTCCGCGACCGCTCCCTCGACCGCTCCCTCGACCTCCGACCGGACCGGGACCGCTCTCGACGCGGGGCCGACAACCGGAGTTCGAGAAGCTTGCGGGACCGCTCCCGCCTAGCTTTTCCAGTCAAGGCCCGACAGTCGACGCAGGACTCCACGTCGTGGTCCGCGCCCAGACACCGGAGGCAGAGTCGATGGTGGTCGGTGACCGACATCATGCGGTCGCACTCGTCACAACTCTTGAAACCGGGCATCCTACCGGCACCGTAAAGATCAATCAGTTAACAAAAAACTTGGTCAAAAGACCGGAGTACTGCTCTTCGGATCTGCGCTAACTGGCGCGGAAAAAAGAAGAACTGACGTCAGCGCGCGGAGGCGGCGTCTATATACTCCAGCGACGTCATCACGGCGCACGACGCCGACGACGCGGAGCCGCAGGGGACGCCTGCAGACGACGCCTACCGACGCGCAGGGGTACTGCTACGCAAAAGTTTCCGGATCCAGACTGACGCCTGGGGATATTCTAAGGTAAGGAATCTAATACTAACCTGTTTCTTTCAGATGTGGGAAACCTCAAAAGTAGCAGGGGTGACGAGGACGAATAGGACCATAGTTAACGACTATTCCCGGTAATTAATTAGGACCTTCATCAGCACTCGAATACAAGTGAAGAAATATACTCAACCTATATTGGAAAAGTAACTGGCCTCAGCAAAACTGTTTAATTTGATGTTTAGTGCCTGAATGACGAAACTTTGAATCATTTGACATGCTCGAGTGAGACAAATACGATCAAAGTTACCTTCTTAGATTGGTCAAAACAATTGCCTGGGATTCATTTATTTTTGCTCATTAGAGGATACTGGTCTTATGCAAGACATTGTATCAGCTTTAGTGGTAAGAAAAAAAGCACACAGTGGTTGTCGCTCCAACTCTTCCCTTAACACGGATGTGTTCCCAGTAATTTGAAAAAACACACTGTCCCCTTTGTTTAAACGCCGGTTCTTGACCCTGCTATCCTTAACAGCTTGTCCTATGCCAGCCTTCCACTGCCATAAAACAAAAGGGAAACGTTACTGGTTGCTCAATTGCAGTCATTTCTTAGCGATACAATAAATAAGGAATACCTTTGAAAATGCAAATCAGTGCATTTTCAAAGGTGCCATGTGGCAGACATACATGCCCTTAGGGCATGTATGTCTGCCACATGTGCACCCATACCCAATTGAGGGGTGCAACAGGGTGTCAAAGTGACACCCTGCCACCCTTCAATGTTTTCCCCCTTTTACCGAATCGGTATTTACCGATTCGGTAATTGCCATTCATTCCTATGGGTCTCCAGGCCCATAGGAATGAATGGCAATTACCGAATCGGTAAATACCGATTCGGTAATTTTTAACGAAAAATTACCTACATCCCATTTACCTATTCTTAAATACCGAATCAGTAAAATTCTGTATTTAAGATTATCTACATCTGGCCCTCACTCTTCTAAGTGAAGTCACAGCTACTAAAAAAGCAACTTTACATGTAAAGAATTTTAATTCACACTTATGTAATGGTTCGAAAGGAGGACCCATAAGTCTTGTGAGGACAACATTTAAGTTCCACACTGGAGAGGGTGGAATTCTAGGAGGAATTATTCTTTTAAGTCCCTCCATAAACGCTTTGATTGCAGGTACTCTAAACAATGACAAATGTTGTGTGTTTTGAAGATATGCTGCTATAGCAGCAAGATGTAACCTGAGTGAGGAATACGCTAAGTTAGATCTTTACAGACATGAAAGATAGCATATCATGTTTTGTATGGAAACATCTAAGGTATTGATGTTGTTATCTGTACAATATACAACAAACCTTTTCTACTTTGCTGCATAACATGCTCTAGTGGTAGGGCGTCTTGCTTCTTTTATGGCGTTCATACAATCAGGTAGTAAATTTAGATATCCAAATTCTAAGACCTCAGGAGCCAAATCGCTAGATTGAGCTGCATTGGGTCTGGATGCATTATCTCTCCATGGTTCTGTGTTAGTAGATGTGGAGAGAGTTTTAGTTTGCGATGCGGTACCACTGACATCTCTAGTAGCATGGTGTACCAAGGTTGTCTTGCCCACGTTGGTGCTATGAGAATCAATGTGAGAGAATGTTGCTGTAGCTTGCGAACCACTAATGGAATTAATGGGAGAGGTGGAAAAGCGTACGCAATTTTTTTGACCAGTTCATCTATACCGCATTGCCTTTGGATAATGGGTGTGGGTATCTGGCGGCAAAGCTTGGGCATTTGGAGTTGTGGTTTGTAGCAAATAGATCTATCTCTGGTTGACCCCACTCTTGAAAAAATGGCTGAAGAACTTGATGATGAAGTTTCGATTTGTGTATCTGTTGTCTTTGACGACTTAACAGATCTGCAACTTGATTGTGAACTCCTGGTAGATGTTCTGCTAATAGAAAAATGTTTTGAGGAATAGCCCATCTCCATATGCTCTGTGCCAGCCGGGAGAGCTGTAGGGAGTGTGTTCCTCGTTTTTAAATGTAATGCATTGCTGTCATATTGTCCGTCTGGACTAGTACAGCTTTGTTTGACAGGTAATGCTGAAACGATTTTAGAGCTAGTAAAATCGCTAGTAACTCCAGATAATTTATGTGGAGTAGTTTTTGTTGCATTGACTATGTACCCTGTACTGTGTGATTTTGTAAATCCGCTCCCCATCCTGTGAGAGATGCATCTGTGGTTAGTATTATCTGTGGAACAGGTTCTATAAACGGCCGGCCCTTAGAAAGGTTCTTGGTGTTCCACCATTGCAGAGAGCGATATGTCCGGTCGTCTACCACCACCAGATCTGTTATTTGTTGCTGAGCCTGATTCCACTGACTTGCCAAGCACTCTTGAATGGGGCCCATTTGTAATCTTGCATACGGCACTATGAAAATGCAAGATGCCATCATTCCTATTAATTGCATAAACACTCGAGCTGGTAGTGAGTGTTGTGGCTGGAATCTTATGATAAGATCCTGCATAGTTTGCATTCTTGCTGGGTTGGGTACGCTATTGCTTTGGAGGTATCTATTGTAGCACCCAGATACTGCTGAGACAAGGATGGTTGGAGATGGGATTTCTTTTGATTTACTGTGAACCCTAGTTTGTGTAGCAGACATATTGTTTGATGTGTGTGCTGTACACATTGGTTGTATGACTTTGATTTTATTAACCAATCGTCCAGATATGGGAAAACATGAATGTTGTCCCTTCTTAAATGTGCTGCTACTACTACTGCTAGACACTTTGTGAACACTCGAGGTGCTGTAGTTACTCCGAACGGGAGTACGTTGAATTGGTAGTGTTGACCTTCTAGAATGAACCTTAGGTACGTTCTGTGCGATTGATGTACGGGAATGTGGAAGTAGGCGTCCTTGAGATCTAATGTGGCAAGGAAGTCTCTTCTTTAGCAACGGTAGAACATGTTGTAGTGTGACCATATGAAAGTGGTCTGCTTGTATGTACAGGTTTAGGGGCCTTAGATCTAAAATAGGTCTGAGGGACCCGTCCTTTTTAGGTATGAGAAAGTATAGAGAATAAACTCCTGTGTTTTGATGTTCATTTGGGACTGGTTCTATTGCGTTCTTTTGCAGTAGAGATTCCACCTCTTGTCTTAGCAGTATGAGGTGTTCCTGTGACATAGGACGCTGCCTGGGTGGTATTGTTGGAGGAGTGGAAGTGAGCTCCAGACAATAACCTGACTGAATTATTTGTCTTACCCATCTGTCTGTGGTGATGGAGTTCCAGACAGGTAGGAACTGTTGTAACCTCCCTCCGACAGGAGTGGAACGGTCTGGGGGGATGGAAGGGAAGTCACTGTTTGGGAGTAGAGGTGTTGCGATTGTGGTTTCCTCTACCTCTGCCCTTATTGTTGTTTCCTCTATAACCTCCTCTATAATATCCTTTGTTAGGCGAGGTTTGATTGGATGTTTTAAAAGAAGAGGAGGCATTGTCAGTTTGGAAACCCTTAGAGGCGCCCCTGTATGAGGAGCGACAAAAGGAAGATCTACGGGCTTGTGTTTGTAAAGCTCCCATGGATTTTGCCGTGTCTGTATCTTTTTTCATCTTTTCTAGTGCACTATCAACTGATGGACCGAAAAGATGTTCTTGGTCACATGGCTGGTTTAAGATACTGGCTTGTACTTCTGGTTTAAACCCAGAGATGCGTAAGCATGCATGTCTACGCAACCATACCCCTGTGTTTTTTGCTCTAGAAGCTGTGTCAGTTGTGTCTAGTGCACATCTTATAGAGGTATTTGTAATAACTTTGCCTTCCTGTATTAGGTCAGAAGCCCTGGTCTTGTATTGCTCTGGCAAGTGGTGCATCATAATGAGCTCTATCATATCTTGCTAACAAAGCTTGAGTGTTGGCAATCCTCCAGACATTAGCAGCTTGTGAAATAGTGTTTTCCCAAAGCATCTAAAAGCTTAGAATCTTTGTCAGGAGGTGGAGCATCTCCTGTTGTATGCGAATTAGCTCTTTTTCTCGCATTTTACACTACTAGCGAGTCCAATGGCAACTGTCCTTTAATGTATGCTTGATCAGTTGGAGCTGCCTTGTACTTCTTTTCTAGTCTGGGATTCATTACCCTTGCTCTGTCTGGGTCCTTAAATATTTCAGGTGCATGTCTTACCACTCCACTAAGTATTGGAAGTGTGGTTGTGGTCTTATGTGATGACATTAAAGTGTCCATTGGGAGTCTTCTTCCATTGTATCTGTGTGTAGGTCTACCCCATGGAAAGTGGCTGCTCTATGAATGAGCTGCGTAAACCCAATAGTGTCATCTGGGGAAGATGGTCTAGATGGGTATATATCATCTTGAGGTAGATCTGGTGCATTATAATCTTCCCATGGGTCCCCTGATGGCCCAGGAACATCATCTGGATCATTAATGTCTTCTATGTGATGTTCACTCTCTAAGTCCTGTAAGTAACTATCCCCATCATCCTCATCTTGTGGTATGAGACTATGTGTACTAGATGGTGAATGTACAGGAGAAATATCTACTGGTACTTCTCTTTCTGGTGAAGGGATCCTCATTGGTGAAGTTTGAGCATGCTTTTTTAGAGGAAATGGCGGTGTTTTAGGATAGTCCATTTTCCTCTTTTCAGGCACTGAAGTTATATGTCCAGTCTATGGATTAATATGAAGAGTTTTTTGCTTTGGATCAGGTTTAAAAAGCTCTTCTACTGGCAAATCTTTTTTCGGTGACGATTTAGATGGTATGGTGCCGAACTGCTTAGGTTTAACAGTGTCCATTGTCTTTGGAGCAGGTTTTGGTTTCGGTTCCGAAGACTTTTTACTAGGATCCATGCTCTTTGGATCTGGAGTTGTTGTTCCCGGAGTACGTTTCGACTCATCTACCTTCGGAGCCGAAGTATGTTTCGGTACCGGAACCTTCTTCGGGTCAACTTTTTTTGGAACCGGGGTAGTTTTTGGTTCGGTAGGTTTGGGAACCTCTTTCGGTGCCGAACTTGCTTGCGGTTCGACCACTTTCGGTACCGAAGGATGCTTTGGTGCCGGTGTTAATTTGGGCTTAAGGACCTTCTGCTTTTCGGGACCGACAGACTGACTCAAGCCCGAGTCGACTGGAGGCTTTTTTGTATTCTTGGCTGCCGAGCCCGAAGGCGGGACGTCGGAAGGTTTTGGTCGGTTTGAACCTGGACCCGAAGGCTGAGGTGGAACCGAAGCCTGTCCCGATATGGTGGGGTGAACAGGGTCGACGTCTGTACTCACGACCTATTGACCAGCTGGAAGATCTTCATGTTCGGATTGATCCTTGACTCCGGAAGCTCAATCCTCTGCTTCGGAAGCAATGTCTTCGTGCTGTTGTTCTTCAGCGTCTACTTCAATTGGAGCCTCGTCTATGATGAGGTCTGGTGTCGATGAAGATGACTGCGCCATTACTCTTCGAGCTCGACGGTTCCCGATTGTTTTCTTGGTCCGGAACGAAGCGCAGGCCTCACAGTCTCGACTCTCGTGCTCTGGAGATAAGCAGAGATTGCAAACTTCATGAAGATCGGTGTGACTGAATTTGTGTCCACACCGAGGGCACTTCTTGAAGGGTGTAATTTCCATGAGCCCAATGGGCCCGACGGCCACGACGAACGCTGGAATCGAGAAGTGAAGTCTCTATTCGACGCTGGTAACCGGAATCAATGTCGACGGCGATGCTGATGGTATTTTGATTGATTTATGTATTCGAAAAGAGATTGGTAACGGGACCAAACGATGAACACATCCGAGCCCGATGGCGGAAAAAAACAATCTGAAGATGGAGTCTATGCCCATGCACACTACGGTCTAAGGGAGGAGTCATTCAACAGACAAAGACTCTTCCAAGACAACAACAAAGTGTAATCATCCGGGCCCACCACCAGATGGTGATCTAATGCAATAGTGTGTGGTGTGCAGCCCATATGCCTCGAACACAATCTTTCTCAACTGTTTAATATCTCCTGGTGCCAGGCAGGATCCTGAAACTTTACAATAGGTATCCCACATCAATAGATGGCGCTAGCTCCATCTCAATGCTGGAAGCAACACAGATGCGGATCACTGGCAGTATATAGTGTCACCCCAGTGCCCTTCTGCCAGTTCCACACCCATACTTCACTAGTATTTCGAGGCAGAGACGTCGGCATTGACGAAAAGTGGATGTGCAATGCAAAAGAATTACGTTAGAATATCATTAATTTTCAAGGGTGTATGCCCATCACTCAGAAGGCGAAGGTGGGCAGGATTAGTGAGGAATATGAAAGTAGACAGAGTAACCACCAGAAAGATCATTACCAAAGAAAAGCAACTTATTCTTGTGAGGGGTACCTCTATCGGCAGATTCCTCACATTCTGAAAAGACACCATAGTAGTACCCTCTCCAAGGTGATGGGTCTGAAGGAGTGATCAAACTAGGAATTCCTGCAGCACAGAACAAGCAAAATGGTCATCCATCTCACTTCAGGGTCCAAGCAACAGTGCTTTGCAAAAGTGAGAAAGGAGGCCCATGTCACTGGTGACATCAAGGGATATTACTTCTGGCATCAGAATATGGTTCGAATCAGGCTCAAAGATATTGATTGCCTGCCAGTAGTTGACATGGTGTCGGCCCAAGGTGGGATTTCTCCCTATATTAAGCCCCCTCAACAAATCTTTGTGCCTCCCTGGTGCTCACCTAGCAAGTTCCGATGTTGAAACATTTGCTCTAGTGGAATGAGCACAGATTACATCTGGTGGTTCCTTTTTTAGCAAAAGCACAATACATTTTAATGCAGAGGACAGTCCACAGTGAAAAGGTCTTCTTATAGACCGTATTGCTGTAGCATATTGTACAAAGAGCTGGATGTCCAATCTGATCTCTTTTGTATGGTCTATGCAATCACTGACCGCCCTATGCAGATCAAGCGGATGTAAACTCTCCTCTTCTTCGGTGGCATAGGACAAAGGGAAAACGGGTTGCGAAGAGTTAAGGCCAGCACCATTGTGAGTGTAGTCACCACCTTTGGTGGCAAAGCCACATTAGTCCTCACAATCAGTTTCCCTGGGCAGAAATGGGTGAAGAGTAGACAAACACACAGCACTTGCAGCTAGTTGACTCGCTGCGCTGAAGTGATTGCCACCAAAATCCAGTTTTAAGAGTTAACAGCCTCAATTGGCAACTGTGTAAGTATTTAAACGGGGTCTCAAGAATGTCAAGACCAAATTTAGGTCCCACTAAGGCATGAACAAAGGCTCAGGGGGAAACATATAGGTAAGCCCCATCAAAAATCTTAAAACAATCTGGGACCTAAAGAAGGATGGCTGATCAGAAAGGCAAAGTAATCCCGAAAGGCCTGAAATATAACTTTTACTGTGCCCACTGTTGAATATTGCTGAGCTAAAAAAAACACAAAACCGCAAGACATTTGAGAGATATGCCTTCAAGGAATCGGTTTTCTCATTTGTACACGAGGCGATAAAGTGGTACCATTATCTAGGTGTACACCAACTTCGTGGAGAGGCAGAAAGTTGAAAGGATAACATCACAGCAGGCGAAAGAAGCTCAGGTGATTTGGGATGCAGGACCTACCCTTGACTTGAAGAGGAGGTCCGCTCTGAGACGCAGTTGAAGCAGAAGACCCAAGCAAGTGTAGCATACCATCCCTTCTTTACCAGCCAGCGACGAGCAGAATGACTTGGGCCTGGCCCTGGCATATTGATCTCATCACCTGAGGAATCAAGGAATTAAGGCAGCTTTACAAGTGGTACGAGGGAGGAAGAGGTAAGTTCCTCGGTCTGCCTGCCCATTTCTCTGCCCCTGTACTGCAGGAGAAAATGGATCGGCTGTTGGGTGGACTTGGAGGGCTAGCGTTGGCAAAAGAGGAACCCTTTTGAACAATCCCGAAACATCCAGTAATGTCTGCAGTCTCTGATGATTGTGCTGCCAGAAAAGCCAGTGGACCTCAGCCATGCATGACTCGTTGGGGCTACAGGTTAGCCCATCGCCCTGGAACCGGGTCTACTCTGTCAAGCCTGCACTAATAATTTGCCTGGAGGACGCCTGCTGGCTATCTCTTCTTCAATGAGCCACATTTGATGATCTGGTGACTTGGTACCACCATGTTTGTCAATTCTCACATGGCATGGGCGTACCTAGCTATAAAAAATGTGGCATTCATCGAGGACAGGGCTAAACTTTCCACAGAACACACTTCACCTACCCCTCCAATTTGTAGAGCCCTGTCTGGGGGAGTAGTGAGAAAAGCCCCAAGATTCTGCTAGGAGAAGGAGTAAGCTTGCACTTCCAAGCTTTCTAAGGAGGAAAGTTTCAACAATAAGGCAGAGTCCCACGGAACCAGTCTGTACCAGCGGACCATTGGTCTGTTCATTACCAGGGATGAAGTGGGTTTGCCCCAAGCCGCCTTGATGGGTCAAGTAAGACCTTTTAAAAGACAGCAGCGGTTCCCATGCTACTGAAGCGGGCCATAGTACCTCTGTTAAAATATAGTATAGTCTCCACTGTAGGTAGAGGCAGCTCTGAAATCTAAGCTGTCTTCCTCAGAGATGCCTGGGAGTAGACTACCTGAGGAGGAGCTGGCCCTGAGGGACACTCCATCTCTGTCTCCAGGAAGATATCAAGACCGCTGACTTGCTGTAATTCCAAACAGTCCACTGTATCCTAGTGGCAGGAGGAAGCTCCCTTACTGTTGCCCATCATCAAGCATCTGAATAGGGTTCGAATTTGACTCAAAGATATCAAATGTCTGCCAGTAGTTGATGTGATGTTGATCAACACTTGGATTTCTCCCTGTATTGGCTCCACTCAGCCAATCTTCGTGCCACCCTCTTTGATCTCATCAGAATGGCCTTGGTTTTTGGAGCCTGTGGTGGCGGCAACAAAGATGGCATCAGTGACTGAAGGACTACAGGGGCTTTGGCGCTGGTGTAGCTTCAGCAGGCGTTCCTTGAGGAAGGCCTTTGGGTCCAATGGTGCAAAGGGCGACACTGCCAGCGGTTTATCAAATGGAGTCCCAAACTGAATACTGGGGCATGCAAACACACTAGAGGGATCTGCTGCATTCCAGAGAATCGTAATGGCATGAGGGAACTATGCTGGGTCAGTATCCTGTGCCAGAAATTCCAGGTAAGCCAGAATAGGCGCCAGAGCTATAAAGGCTTCCAGGCTGGCTCCGCAGAGGAGCCAGGATGGGCAGCGCATGAAGCTGCAGTGCTGCTGGCAGAGATGGCTAGGGTGGAGTGATATCCACCAGTTCAGGCATGGAAGACAACTCCCCTGGAGGCTCAGACTGTTGAGATGACGGAAAATATTTAAAATTGCTCTGAATTTTAAAATGTTATGTATTTATGTTTTAAAGACCTTGTCTAAACATGAATGAACTTGACTTGCGATAAGTAGAGACTTTGAGGCGAGGCATCTTTCCTGCTCCTCTTCTTCTTGAGCTTCCTCCTCTTCTCTTTAGAATACCTTGAGCAGGAGAACAGTGTGACTTTGAGCCTGACCTTGACTGTCAACGGTGTCTGGTCAGACGCTTGTCTGCAGTTTAGTATCAGCCAAAAAAAGTGTAATGATGATGCAGCAGGTGCACCATTTGGAAGGCACACATGCACCACCACCACCACCCATGCACGCCTCTACAGAATGACTCGGGAGCCATTTAGTATTGTATTGACCAATCTAAATTTGGGGTGCCACATAAATTGGTCAATAACAAAATGTAAACGTGTTAAAGTGCCTCTGTGGAGGACCGGTATTAATTTACTGGCCGGTCCTGCAAAAAAATATATATTAAAAAAACAGAACGGCAATCGTGGTGGTTGGGGGGGGTGTAAAGGATGAGTGAGATGGGGCAAGCAATAGAAAGTGGGTGGGGGCACAAAGGAGACGGCGTCATAGGAGTGTAGGGGGAGACGTCGTAAAAGAGGAAAGCAACACACAGGCAAGGGGAGAAGCAGAAGAAGAGAAGACATGGCTGAAAAAGAGAGTCCTAAAATAAGAGCCAATCAAAAGAGTGACAACCCCAGCCAATGTCAAGCAATGGTCGGGGTGTAAGCACCTGTAGGAGCTTGGTAAGCTCACAATACATCTTTTGCAACCAGACAGTTTGCAGTGTCTGGTGAGCTAATCTCTATATCGCGTGGTTAAAAGAATGGAACACAGAAAAATAAAACCACCCTTGAGGGACTTGTCTAAAAAACAAAAAACGAACATCTAGCTGCAAGCTAGCCTTTAAACCTCCCTTCCCACCAGGGCACCGGCCTGAGAAACTAATGAGGGCGCTAATGACGCGGCCATCCATCCAAGCCGCGCCGGAGCCTTGCGCTTCCGCTGTCAACAATTTCTGTTTAAGAGGCCAGGGCGGGCTTGGAGACAGTATGTTAAAAATAAAAGCTTGCATATGGATTCTATCAATTTGGGAAAGTATTTCTAAATAATAATGACCTGACTGGCCACAGAGATGGGATGATTCACATCTGATTGTTTCCAGAGGAACGCTGCACACACGCACCCGGGGAGGCCCCGACGCCGGGGCTTGTCCCGCGGAAGGACATCACGGCGACCCCTCCAGGTGCGGGGGCGGTGATCCTCGGCGCTCAGATGGAAGCAGCCAGCAGGGGGCTACCGATGACAGAGGAGACAAGTGCAGGCCCTTGCAACCCACTCACCACCACCACATGAAGGAAGAGGACTGCTGTCAGCAGGGAAGGAAAACCGATCGGCTCGTCGACCCAACTTCCAGAAACCCCTTCAGACGCCATGGAAAGGCGGCAGCATTTGCTGTCTGCGAGTCTGTCAGAGTAGATTTGTACAGTAAACCCATTTGGGACCCTCGAACGCCCATCAGAGAAGGAAACTGCATTAAACAGATGTCTGCCTGGCAGATGGAGGGCTGGTGACATTCTCCAGAAGCATTCCTGGAGCACTGCGGCTCAGAGACACTCCAAGCCAGCCTGTCCTAGTCAGCCCAGAGCACGGAGCCACGCCGGGTCTGAATCAACTCCGACGCCTCCAGTAACCCCCGCCTCTTCCTCTGGATTGCGGATTTGTCCTCATTCTACGGAGGCTGTAGAGCTGCTTTACACTCAGGCCTGACTTCCTTCTCGAAGGGAACAACGGGAGCAGGCCGAGCTCTTCCTTCAACGAAGCCTGAACAAAGAACACATTGTTTTGTGTATATGAATACTAGCCTGTATATAGATGAGTTTTCTTCAGAGCTGGCTGCACTACCTCGGAGCCAAGCATGAGCCTGCAAAGCAAACCACGAGGGCTTTAAAAGAGGCGGCTCATGGTGCGAGCTTTCTGATTATATAATAAATCTCGCTCTTTATATCTCTCTATATATGAATATAATACTATAAATATTTAATTTCAACTGATAGTCCTTTAAATTCACAATTGTTTACGCCGTCACTGCTGGAACAGACTGGGTTACATGTCTGAACTAAAGCTAGAACATCATAATAAATGAACCTATAACACACCTCTGTTTAACTTTTTGATGGTTTTCTATACGTTTATTGTCACAAAAAGTAAAAGTAGTAATTTAAACCGAATTCAACAGAACACAACAACAGTGTTAGATGAAATCTGTGAAGCGGACATAAACTGGGGGGTACTCCCTTAGGAGTGATTTACCCACTGTACTCAGTCAGCTCATTTAATAATGAATACTCTCAGGGGACAAAACAGTAAACCATACATGTAAACCTATGTGCCCTAAACCGACCTGTTTCACAGAAAACCTGAGGAATCAATCAAGGTGAGAGAGGAATCTTCTCACCCCATACAGGATTACATCCTTTGCTCATCACACCCCACACACTAGACCCTTGGTCAACAGCCCCTTCGAGAACAAATTATATTGTAAAATGAGCCTGCAGGCGCTGGTTCTCAGAATAACTTCAACGTGTGAAGAAAGAACGTGAGAGAAAGAAGCGTTGGAATAGACAAAGACCACATTTGATGAACAGATCCCGGGTAAGAGAAAGCAAAAAACAGGTCCTTTACACAGCAAAAACTACTTAACATGGGTTTATAACATGTAAAACAGAACAGGCAGCCATCAAACCCCCAGAGGCCATTACAGCAGCTGTGGACTGGGAATATTAGCCTTTTGTATCTCTGTCAATAACAAGGCTGGAAGTTGCATTGACTTTCAGGAGTTTCTGTTGCCTAAAATCAACAAAATAGAAGCTTCTATTCCAAAGACTGCCCAACACCAATCCAAGGACTTGGCAGAACGAGTTCTAACTAACTGCACTATTGAGAATGTAGCAGAAGGAAACTTGTAAATGAACGAGCAAAGTCCTAAGGTTCATCGATGGTCACAGAATACACTGATGTAGGGGCCCATTCTAGCAAGCATTTACAATCTATTACGAAAGTCCATGAAAACCGACTTATTCATTAGACATCATTCAGATTCCTGTTCCATCTGGTGCCACTAGACAGGCCAGCTACTTTCAAAACCACTGAACAAAGGAACAATGGTGCCTGCAAGACATGACGTGGCTGTAGGAAGCATCTTTAGGAAGGGTTGAGCATTTTCCTTACAACTCTATTTTGCAAGAACTCGCGGGACGTGACTCCACCCCATAAGCTAAGAAGCCATGGATTTCCACAGCTGGAAATCTCATTAGTTCTACATGTATGTCGATAACGCTGGGATGCGAGTGGGACCTTGAGTACAAGGCACAGGCAGCAGGAACAGGTTCCACAGACCCTATGCCACATAAAGAACTCCTGCGACAACAGGAATTTTCTCACAACAAAGTCTCTCATAACCTAAACATATCCTCTAATTCTTGATCAAATGTCTATGATCATGTAGGGATCATCTGTTTCTAGGCTAGAGACTCTAGGAAATCCATGAGCCACTGTTGTTCAGACGCAGACATAAGCTCCATTGTCCCAACACACGTCTGCAAAACAGGACTATTTCAATGCATAGTTTGTAAATACAATTAATGGCACAAAGGCTGCATGCACGCATTCAAATCGGCTTTCGTTGGTTCTCATTTCTCAAGTCTGCGCCTTAAGTGAGGGCAAGCAGGAGTGATGATTTGCCTGGCATTGTGTTATTTGCACTTACATTTTCTTTAAGATTGTGAAATGAATACAGCAAATCTGGGTCAGGAAATTAGCTTGCTGTTCCTCTGCAAGAGGACACCTTTCCCTGGTGCAGCCATAAGGCCTCAGGAGACAATCTACTCTAATTGGGGAAACACCAGCCTCTTTTTTCATGTCTCAAATGTGTCATCACAAAGGCTCAGTAGGTGTGGCCTTTCCTAGTAATGTCCCGCTACACAAGAATGGGCCGAAATATGCCACTGAATTACGACACGCGCCTGAGAGAAGGCTACTAGATCTATATTGAAAAACTGTTGTTGCCTTCAGCTTAAGAAACAAATGACACTGAAAACATGGCTCTTAAACGAACATTTGCATTACAGGCGCTCAACAAAGGTCTTCTGGATATGACCGCCGCCCCCCCCCCCCCCCCCCCCCCCCCCCAAGGCCTAGTTAACAAGCACACCCTACAAATACTCTACAGGTAAGTCAAATACATTTCGAAAAGATGTGTCTTTGAGCTGAGCAGGTCACTGTGTATCTGACAAAGGCTATAAAGACTGGAAATGAACATCAGAAGGGAGTGTGGATAATCACAGATTGCAAAAATTTACTTACGGCTAACCACTCTGCTATGGATACGAAACACATCATCCACATGCTCCTTCTCGGTGGACGGCCCAGATAGCCCAATAAAGCGTTGTCAAATAGTTTACCATTATTGTTTTCCATTCAAACTTCAATCATTATTGCTGCTTATTGCACATCACCTAATGGCAAATAGAATGTGAAGGGTAACTAGCATGGCTGGGGTGGGGTGGAGAGGGTGGTTATCTTACCACTGGGTAAAAGTATACCCATAAGCCTGGAATAGAAAAGTCCAATGATGTAAGCACAGAATTCTAATTGGGGGCCTGGGTTTGCCTTCCCAAGCACCTCCGCTGGGCCTTATTTCTTGAAACCTCTAAAAAGTCCCATTTGTTCAGAGGAGGTAAAGGGTTGCTTCTCGACGCAGGTTGTGCAATTTGTGTGTAATTTCTTCTTTAAGATTTGTGGATAAAGGTATACAGGCATCATAGACCCCATATCTCATCTTGTTCCAAGTAATCTTTCCTTTCTGCCTTGGATGCTGCTGATTCCAGAGACTATATGGATGGGCGGGAAGAGGCTATCTTCCCACCCACAAAACTTCCATTACAGTGAACTAAAGTGGGCTTCCACCGTTGGATCCACATCAAATATATCAAAATGTCAGCAGCAATCACTTTGAACCTCTTATGGCTACTTTACCAGCCCGGAACTGATAAATCCAAGTCACCAGGCAACAGCTTCATCAACTAGTTTACTATGATGATCCTACTTGTAAAGGCTTTTGAAAGAAAAAAGGGGGAAATACTGGGCGCTCTCCCTCTATTGACACTCGTTTGGTGTTAAGTTAGAAGTGGTGTTGGTGGTGCTGAAAAGCGAAGGGATGAGCCCTCAACCCCTCGAACAATGTGTGAAGAATCACACACTCACAAAAGTACAACAAATGCCTCTCGCACACACCCAGAGTGGAAACAAGTATAAAAGTTCTCTGTCTTAATAGACATGTAAAGAGCTAATTGCAGCTGCCAGAGAAACACAATAGATTTTCGTGGTGTGATCTTCGTTTAATGTTCATAACTGCCAGCCGACACGTGTTTCGTCTTGGGAATGTCAAATCCCGTGACTCATCAGGGCTGAAATTGTTCGAGATGAGACGTTTGTGGGTCGCTTGGCCGGTGATACTTCCAACCCGGCCCTGCTCAGGACCAGGAAATCGCACACGCCTTGTAACTGCTGTGCGGCACTAAGGCAGGTTGCCTAGTTTCAGAAGTGGGTCGTTTTATCCCGAATGGAGACATAGGACAGTGTCAGCACCCGGAACCGGAGTCGCGATCACGCAGCAGAGCTACCAGCTACCTTTTCTCCCCGCACCGGGGCAAGCAAGACGGTGTGAGCCCACGCACCCGGGGGCTCTCGTACCTGGAGCACTCTGTATATTTGAAATATACAGGAACTACCTTGGGCACCGTACTTCTGACACTTTATTGGAATCGATAACTACTGGAGTCACCCCCAAACCAATTCCCCTCGAAAGTATATGGACATATCGTTTTGGCAAGGTGCAACTGAGAGCCAACAGCACTCAACCAAGCTGTTTAAAAGATACGTGCTTTCGGATTTGGAAACCGATGCTCTACCACTGTCCTCTGTATCCATTCGGGATAAAACGACCCACTTCTGAAACTAGGCAACCTGCCTTAGTGCCGCACAGCAGTTACAAGGCGTGTGCGATTTCCTGGTCCTGAGCAGGGCCAGGTTGGAAGTATCACCGGCCTAGCGACCCACAAACCACTCATCTTTAACAATTTCAGCCCTGATGAGTCACAGGATTTGACATTCCCAAGACGAAACGCGTGTCGGCTGGCAGTTATGAACAATAAACGAAGATCACACCATGAAAATCTATTGTGTTTCTCTGGCAGCTGCAATTAGCTCTTTACATGTCTATTAAGACGGAGAACTTTAATACTTGTTTCCACTCTGGGTGTGTGCGAGAGGCATTTGTTGTAGTTTACTATGATGAACAAGAACAATCTATGAGGAGGTAACTACCTTAAATACAGATGTACGCTTAACAACAGTGTATATTCCAACTGTACATTATCTGAATTAAAAGTCATGCTTCTGGTGGAAGACTTTTACAATTTTGATGTAAATTGTTGTAATTTATGGACCTGTCACTTTTGCAAGCACAATCGAAGTGCAGAGTTCTGAAGCTAGCAAGTACCATCTAAAATTCACAGCTGAAATAGCAGCTGTAGAGAGGATACACTGTTAGATGTTGAACAGAAGCCTAGCAAACCATAAAAAATGGCGGTTTTATTTGAAGCGAAAAATGAAGGGTGAAGCACTTTCATGGCAGCGAAGTAGGCAATTCACACACCTACATGGATTAAAGCTTATAAAAGGACTAAAATAAAGAATATGCTTGAAGAGAAACATATGAAATGTAAACACACATCTCAGCACGTATTCAGAAACTGCAAATGAACTCTGAACGCTTATAATGCGCTGATCTATATGGGATCAAGTCCTTACATTTTCCAAAAGTGCGTGTCCAAGTCCACAGATGTCAAATCTCAGAACTCCCTTGCATTTCACAAGAACCGGACTTCCGACTGTTAATGTTTGTAAACCAAATTTAGCAGCCTTTGCACATCTGCAGCTCATTAGCTGGAATAGCAGAATTCACCTTCAAACGCGTGGACCAGAGCAGCTGCAAAGCTGGAGCCGAGCTCAAATGTGAACCTGCTGCAGCCCTCGCCGGCGCAGCCTTCTGGGGATTCGGTTCACAAGGAAGGGACTTCTTTTATGTTTGCAGTGGAATGGGTCACGTATGTTGTTTATGATGATACCTTGTACGTTTGTGGTTTCCAAACCCAACATTTCTCCACAGATTCCTTGTTTCCATGAGGAATTGCTCATTTCCAGTTTGCTCTTGTGCACCACCTCTGTGCGCACGATGCTTCAGCCAACCAGAGGTACCGGTCTCACTTGTAGGTTTGTTTCGAGAAAGGCGAGCAGCAGAGCTTGGGTCCTCTACACAGAGGCAGCTATTACTCAATGTGTCTCTGGATAAAGGTTCCATACGCTCCTGGGGTCTGAGGGTGCAATAAACTGTTGCTATTTTGCAAGTCTCTAATTCCTCCTATTGCTACGAGCTTGGACATTTCTTAGCAAATTGTAGCCACACACATATGGAATTGTGGGATGAAGGCTGGGCGTCATGAACCTTACCGGGGGGAGGCTTGGGTGTTCGGAGCCTCATCTAGTCCTAGGGCCCTGGCACCGTGCCAGGGCCTTATTGTGCACCTCAGTGGCGAGGCTCAATAAGGCAGACACGTGTGGGGATGCTTCTGTTGCATTTCTGTCAAGACATAGCCCAGAATTGTAGGGTGGGCTGTCCCTTTTGTGGCAGTACTGTGACGGCCTTGGTTATGGCTGGCTGTATGGCACAAAAATGGTAAACACAGATCGATTCAAGCATTTTTCAAACATCATTTTTTTTACTACTTCAAGTGATGCATGAAGCCTGCTACACTAGCTGGTAGGAACCCAAAAGGAAGCAAACTTCTATCATTTCATGTCCACATACATGAATTAGTTGGCAAGTAAAGAAAAGCCAAGAACAGTGAGACTGTTTCCACTAACTGCAACACATTATTAAGTAGAGGGAGGGCTGGGCAGTGCATATATGGGGAGGGGTTGCTGAGCCACGCCAGCCAAAAGAACTCCAGGTAAGCCTCTAATAATTCATTTCATATAATCACACGAGAAAATGCAGAACTAACTCTTTGTAGATTCTTTCTCCATAAACATGCCTAGATATTCAAGGGCACTACTTGTTGAATTGGGTCAAATATTTAGCATAATGGTAGAAGTGTAGATTAGCTAACTTCCCCCATCACCGCTTGAAAAACAATTTTCAGCAACTTTAATTGTATTTAAGTTTAGGTTAGATGAAATAAACCAATACACATGGTGCTCTACCACATGTAGAGACTGGTTGTGGAAATCAAGCAATTAATGTCACCACTAATAGCGATTGACTCCTTTGCCCAGGTCTCCTGGAGGAAAAGAATGTCATGGAAAGTGATTATGTTAAGACATCTTGCTATTTTTTCTGGGTAGAGTTTTAAAGGATAGCACACTAGTTAATTCGAATATATCCATATATTTTAGCCGAAAAATAAAGGATAACAATCTGGCCTCAACCTGAAGGATAAAAGATGCACGTGTTATTAGATAAATCGCTTCCTTTAGGTCATAAGCGGTAATTACTGCTGGAGAAAAATGTTCGCAAACAACAAACTTCATTGGATAATCGCAGTTTCCCAAAATAAGATTAAACAGATCTCCAGCAGTTCCTTTTAACCCTCTGAGAGCAGTTTGCAAATACAGGGGTTCTGTACCCCTTCAAATCCTGGCATGTCACGATGGCTAACTTGCGTTTGACTCTGAAGATTACAGGAAGTCAATTTATATTTCCATCTTTGAGACTAAGGAATGCAAATGGAACCTTCCATAATCACTTTCCAATAGAGGCAGCCAATCAACGCTTCTGTCAGCTTTAGTTTGGGGAAGTGTTCTTGTACAGTCAGATTTACACTAACAAAAAGGGTATTAGCAAGTGCAAGCAGGGGGAATTGAGAACAAGACACTTCAAAAGCTGTTCAACCCATTCCTCATAATTCAGACATGTTATCTCTGCTTCAGTAGTGCCTTTAGCTGAAGACACAATTTTGCGTCCTTTCAGTCCCACCAGACTTTACCTGCAGGACAGCCAGAGCAGAGGTTTGAAAATACATTTAATGAAAGGTTATCCATTTCTTTTCACACAACTGCTTCAGAAATCACCAGCAAACCTTTCTTTTAGCGGATGCTTTAATACGCATACTTACCCTTAAATTATCTATATTGCACATCGATTTGATTGCTTGCAGAGTCCACAAATTCTCCCCATGTGCAGATGTAAACACCACACGTGAATAGTGGTCACCTAGGGACAGGAGTAAAAGAAATAAATGTTCATAAATCTCATATGAGGCAGTGTTTTTGAGAAACTGACACATGAACTTCCGTTATTGTTGGCAAAACCCCAATTATTTTAATAAGTAACACATCTCAGATTTGGAGACTTTCTAAGAACCACTAGTTAAAGAAATTTCCCGAAACTCTCCATAAATTCCACTAATACAATCAATTGAACTGCACCACATCAAATGAAATCTAGAACAGTAATGTTGAAACAAGCTGGAACCAGGAAAATGTATATTTTTTTCTTGTCTTATTAAAAACGTCACTTTTGCAACGTGGAGGAAAAGTAAAAAAAATGATTTAAGAAAAATTGTCTATTTATGTGTTTGTGTTACACATATCATAGCAATACTTGGTTACTTAAAAGAGTAACTAAAAGATATGGTCATTTGAAAAAAAAAACGTGGAATTAGAGGAAGAATTCAAAGAAATGTATTAAAATAGTTTGTTTTACAAAAGGCTTAACATCAGTATTTCTTTTTTTTTAATTACTCTGTATGTTAGTAAACCTTTGGCAAGGGGTTATTTTAACTCACATAAGGAAGAAGCCATTTAAAGCAGTTTATGTAAACTAAGTTACGAAATAAGTCCATTGAAGTATCCTCAATGCATTTAATGGACAGTGCCCTGGTTTGGACTCTGGGTGTGATTTACGCACACGAGGTTTAAAGATGCAAACATACACTCTAGTAGAACTTCCTCCATTTGGAAAACTTTCCCAAATTTTACAGAATTCACAAAGTATTCTAAAAGGGCAACTGAAAATTTAAAATCGTGAATCTAAACCCATACAACTGTGTTTAGCGAATTCTGCTTTTTTTCTCTTCATATGGTGTGCCTATCACCCACAATACGGCTTTTACTCTGGGCATTTCACACAAGTACATTTATGGGCGTTTCTAGAAAGGGAATCCATTGGGTAACAAATGCTAGAACCAACGGATACTTTTAAGTACCTCTCCAAAGGTGGCTCTCTCTGAGTCCGGCTCATAGCCATAAGTTTAAAGTGATGGAAAATGTGCCTTTTTGATGAATTTTCTACAATTGTGAGAACACTTTACAATCAGTTTCACAAATCATATTTATATTAATTCGGATTTCTAAATTACAATTGAAACATGCTTTTTTTTAACGGAAACCATTTATTAATCGGGTCCTTTAAGTATTCGTCCCTTAATAAAAGTTAGCAGCACTAAATGTAATGCATTTGTAAAGCACATAATGAGATACTTTCTAAGCAAAGGGTTTTTGTACTATGCTTCCAAAAAGAGATTCAACTATAAACCTGCAGATGTCAATGTTGTAAAACCAAACTGTCCCTGTAAATCTAAAACTTCTACAGATGTAAGCTTAGAAACAAACACGACATCAAGTATGAGAACTGGCTCGCTTGGATTAGTGGAATTCTCCTGTTTCCATTTGAAACTGTTTCTTTTCCAAAAGCTCTCCCCTTATTTCAGTTAGCCACATTAAATTCCCAAACAAGCCCTATCTGACATGTACCAAGGATACTTTTCGAAGACCCCAACAGTCAACCATCTTGCTTCCGGTGGAAGGTTGTGTTAACACAGAACACATCACCGGCATATGGCATGGCTCTATTTGGGATACTGGGCTCAGTTCCACAACACTCAAGCAGGAATGCAGAAACTGGAGACTGATTAAAGATCGGCTACTAACATTCTCAATTATGAAAATCATATGCACAATAAAAGAGCCAACCAAATTTAAAAAGGTATGTGGAAGGAGAGATTTGGGATATGAAAAGATTCACAATACAAATGAAAAACACGAGCATACCTAGGAAACGTTTTTAGGGATTGTGTGTTAAAAATACCAATTAGTTGATGCATGGATCACTTTCCAGGTATAAGTTAGAGAACCAACAACAGTGAAAGATCTCCAAAAGGCAGGGGGCATGCACAAACGACACTAGTGGGTAAGCAATAATATCAGGGGAATATTTTAGTGAGCAAATGTGAAGGCAAGATATGCCCCAACAGTCTCATTTGCAGTCACATTATACATTTCCTAAGTTCACTGCTGATGAGCAATAGTTGCAAAAAACTAGATAGGCAATGAAAGAGCTTCTCATGTTGCTGCATAGTGTGTCTGAAAAGGCTAGGGTTGTGAAGTAAACCACCGACATGCCATAAAGCAGACTGGGGGATTCTCGAGAAAGTATAATAAAAAAGCACAAGTAGGGAGTCAATTACTGTAATCTCCAGTTATATGGTAATACTTCATAGGCGGGGGATGTGAAACAAATAAGTAGTGTCTGCTAAACTTACTGGGGACATCACAGAAGAAGCTATCTTTATGGAAGTTCCAGTCTGCTTGCCTCTTCTCCCGGTCATCTGACCATCTGTCATCTTGGTGACTAAAATTGAAGAAACATTATATAATCAGCGATTGTGTAAGTGGTGTAATGATACTGTTAGATTGCTTTTATAAAGATTGTTTAAGTGTCTTGCGTCTGGTTTGTCTTCGTGAATCCCTGTGTGGGAGCAAGTACAAAACAATCTCCTATACAATGACCATAAACCATGAAAAGCACTTGCAAACAGTAAACAGAAATACAGGTGTAATAATAATATGCAATCTTTTAATCATCACTAATGACTTCAATCTGCAAGTGCACATAACCCATGTCATTATTATTAAACTTCCAAACATACATGCTTAATCACCAACTGATGGATATGGGGCAGTGTCTACTCAAGTAAAGCTACACATGATTTCACACAGGATTTTATCTGTTTACCTTCTCGTACAACATGGTGTGGGTTTGGGGACTATTGAACAAGAAGAGTATCATCGGTAAAGCACTCTCTGGTGGATACTCAAACTGCAGATTCTTCATCTTTGGATTATTCTCAGAAGCCAGACTGGATATGGAGAGTTTTTTTTATCAGTGCTCCTTAATGTTTGTAGGCAGTGTTGTGTCTCCTCTTGTTGACTCCGCACCGCCATAAAAGTAACGCAGCGGAGCCATCCAAGTGCCATCCCTGTGCGCTGTCACTTTCTTTCACTATGCTCCTTTGGACATGATTCGGAACTAAGCACCCAACTTTGTTGGTCTTTAGACTGTTTCAAAACTCTCAAAGTGAGTGCTGGTGATATATAGTCACCACAAAACTGCAAGACAACACCTACAGACGCAATGCAAAGAAAAATCTCTAGATCCAGGCTGGCACCTGGGAATAGTCTAAACGTGAGCAATCTGCAGTTAGAAGTAACCACCAGAATGCACTTTTTTGTAGGCTAAATACATATGCCAATCACATTATGGACATCCTGCACTACCACGAGGCAATACAAACGACCCACTCTCTTCTGCTCGTGGGAATGCTTGGTCTTCTCACATGCAACACAGTTTTCAATTCCTGGGATTGGTTTAATTAGAATGCTTTCTGCTGCCAACCTCTGCCCTTCTCGACAAACTCAGCATATTCAGGTCAGAGTCAAACAATACCTGTAAAGAAAATATCAAAGTAGGAATTTAAGTTGTTCAGGGTGTGTTTACGTTTAACAACTAGGAGGATGTAGCCTAACGGCTAGGGCCGTCGACCTCAAATCTGGGGAAATGCGTTTGAGTCTTGGCAACAACGCTCAACATCCTGTGATTCTGGGCAAATCACTTAATCTCTACGTGCATAACAAAAATGGATGTGCCCTTATGTAACGCTGCCAGTGCTCATGTAAAGCGCTCTAATTCTTGATACCTCAGGGTCAAGTTCATGCTATATAAAACTCCGGGGGAAGAAAACGGGGGGAAAAAACACACATACAGGAATTAATTCTTAGGTCAGTGCACCCTGAGGTAGAAGGAAGAAAACTGTGATGGGGCCCCAGTTGGTGACAACCAAATAAATTCAATGTCTACATACGAATGGCGTTATCCTTTTTCTGCGTACGCTGCAGACATTCCAGACGCAACTGGTCCAAATGATACCCCAGACAGAGAAGACCTGCATCTGCTCACTATTTCTCTACCATGAGACAAACAGTAGGACGCTCAGGTGCTGTAAACAGCTGGTGACATGATGCAGCACGTTTAAATACGTAGCTCTGCAGCAAAAGCAACCTGAGCAGAAGGACAGAGATCACGTTAAAAAACTTCTATAGCCTTAGAGCCCGTAGTATCAGGCTCTACCGACCATTAAAGGCCAGCTCCAGATGTTGCTGTGAACAAACATTGGAATGTTGATGCTCCAGGCTTCTACCAGCCATCAGAAGTCCGGGGTACTCCACTGTCTTCAATGGAGCGCTCAACATTCCAATGTTCTAATCAAATTTACACCTGGCAGTAACCTTGAGAAGCAGATTCCATACCTAAGAGCGGAATAGAGGAACTTCTGAGAGTTTGAACCTAGGTAGGGAAAGGGCCATGTAAGATGCATGTTTTCATAACAACAATTATGAAAGGCAGGTTTCTATTCCGCTACTAGGAAACACAGTAGCGACAAGCGGCAAATCTCAGAGATAGTTGACAGAAGCCCCTTAAAGTCTCTGGCCTAGACACCTGCACTTTAATGGTATGTGGAGTTGACCTCCAAATCTGCACAACTGGTGCTGAAATATGAGAACTCTGGGAACAGAATTTTAGGTCTCTACTCCGTGATACAGCTAGACATTGAAAGAGAACTGAGAAATAAAATCTAAACTGAGAAACTAGCATCTGAATCTTGTTCTCTAGATCCATGTGTCACATAGGTCAGTGCTATAATTTAGTAGCAGAAACAGAGGGAGGAGCATTTGAAAAGGTATGAAGGAGTCTGTATGCACCAGATAAGGACTCTGTATCACAGCCCCAAGCTTAAGCAGAATATAGTACTATTTAGCTCCTCATTTGCATAGGAAAGTCAAACATAAGCAATGTAAGTGGACCGCTGGAGACCAGATGACTATGATCTCCACCTCTCCCAGGTGGCCTCCCCAACCCAGAAGTGATGCATCGGTCGCCACTGTTAACTCTGGGTGGGGTAAGAAGAGGGGTCTGCTGCTGACCACTGCAGGTTGTTTCTGGTCTCCTCCGAAATCTGAGTGTGATCAGGGAGATCCCCCAATGCTGTACCCACTAGGACTTCAGGCCCCACTGCAGAGCCCACATAAGCCATCTCAACCGCCCCGGTCGCCAAAGGAGCCTTCACTTCCTGCTGCAAGAGGGGCAGATGGTCTTTCGTCAACTGCTCTGAGGATGATGGAAGGTGTAATAGTGTTTAAAGAAGGAGAAGAGTGTTTGTCTGATGGACAACTTGCCGGACCCACTTGTCTGAAGTGATGGCTAGGCACCCTGGGAGAAAATGTTGAATACAGGCTCTGACAGGATGGGTGTGTACATGAAAAGGCACACTAAAGAGATTTTGAGGTGGGGGTGTGTGGGGTTGTGGGCGCCGTGGCCTCAGCTATGAAAAGGCTGTCTGGTCTGCTTGGCTGATAATACTGAAAGTTTTTACCATAGCCACAGAAAAGGCCAAACTGCTGGCGAAGTTGATGTGTTCGAGCAGGAAGGGCCAAGGAGCATGCTGCAATATTGCCGTATTAAAAAGCTCTTGGCCTGAGTCTGCCTTTTCACCACAGCGACGAGAGCCATTGAAGGGCGTGTCCATTCAGGAAGATTGGACCTCCTTGGAGAATTCTGAAGACTTCATCCACACATCTTGTAAGTGCCAAAGTGGTGCCAATTTCCCAACACAGGCAGTTGTCCAATCCACAGGAAATCATGAATTTTGCTGTACCATGGCCATTGCGAATTACTTGTGTAATAGTGGGACGCAAGTCGTCTCGTAGAGCAGGCAGTACCTGAGCAATGGAATCCGAAAGGGCATGAGACTAGCAGCCCAATATGCAGCTTGAGTTGAAGGTCCATTATGCCAGGCTAGTGAAGAACGTACGTTTGCCAAAGTTTGAGGTGTCTGGACTCTCCTGATCCAGAGGGGTGGTGAGGATGTTTCAAGGGTTTACCCTTCTTATGGATGCTTGCACCACCAGCTTCCTGTTTTTTTAAAATCTTGTGTTAGAAAGGCCAGATTGCGTTAGAAAGGTGAAGTCGCTCGGGGGAAGGCGGTGGCAACTTGTAATTTTCCAATTTACCGCTTGGAACATGGCTACGCCCACGTCCCAAGTATAGTGTCAGAGAGGTCATTGAAAGGCAGAAGGGGCTCAGTAACAGTTTGCCAAGGTTGGAGGACTTTAGTGAAAACATGGTTTTTCACCTCTATAGTAAGCAACTGGAGGTCAAGAACCTCAGCTGTCCTTCGAATAGCCATTGCAAAGGAGGCGCTTTCTTCAGAAGCCAGCTCAGGTGGAAAGACCAGATCAGTGTCCTGAAAAGTATTCACTTTACTGGCATCTTGTAGCTCATAACAGTTATCCTCCCTATATGCTTGAGAAAATGTATCCCCTTCATCATAATGGTCATTATCAGAGTCTGTGCTAAAAAAACTGTGGGCCCTTACTTGAAGCGGTGGTGAATTATCAGAGTCGGATCAGTTGTCGGAAGGCTGTGGTATAATCAGGGTGCGGCCTCAGTCGAAGTGGAGTCAGCTCTGAATCAGACAGCACTATCAGTCACACCTCAACGCCCGGCATTGATGCTCCAGGGTCTGGAAAAAGTTGTGGTACCGAAACCGATGTCAGGTCCAAAGCTGGTGCGGTGCCTGCAACGGGTCCAGAGGTTCAAGCTGGCACCAAGGGTGGACCCACAAGCAAAGTTCCAGTTGGAGTTCCTCCCGGTTCCTTGGGGCCCAGAGGTGCTCCAGAGGGACCTAGAGGCATGCTAAAAAGCTCATTAACGAAGGAACAGACAGCAGCAAGAGGACATCCCACTATTGCAAGTATTGCTTGATGCTACAGCTCACAAGACAGAGCTATCAGAAGGTGCCTCACTATAGGGGCTGGCCACTACTGTGTAGACAAACAAGAGTGAAAAGAACAGCACACGAAACGTAAAATGGTAAGTAAGATCAGGGAAGTCTGTCTCTGATCGGATATAGGAATGTGGGGATTTATGAACAGAAATGGAGAAGAGCCAAGGGTCCTAAATGGAAAGAGAATACTAAGCCAAGACTTTAGAGGAGAATACATTTAAAATGTACATAGTGTAAGTTGGGCAATAGCTCTACCTGTCTTGCCCAGGAGGACTCACCCTCTCACAGTTAGGACTGTGACAAGACCAAACAAGGTGAGTTTTTGTGCAAGAAATTTGGGGCATACAACAACTTGATTATGGGACTCAACACAATGTTACACCCCAATCATACGGCAAGTGAAAAAGCAGGAGCTAAAATACTAATTGAGAAGAAATTAATCATCACAATGGTTACATAATCTTTTGTACTGTATTTAAAAACATCAATTCAAATAATTAACTTTTCATTGTTAACACTTCCTACCTCTTTGCTTGTTCATCAGCATACTTAAAGGGATAGTTTGCTAATGTGGCCTGGTAGCCAGTGTTTTTCACCATATTGTTCCATGTGACCAATCTCTGGCCTATTGCTGTCCCTCTTGGTTCAAAACCCTACAAAACAAATATAAAGAGCGGGTCACTTATTTCATTCCAGAGTCAATTGCATTTTAGTCACAGTGATAAGTATTGAGTGTGGTTCATATGGTGTGTTGTAATACTTCTCCCATGTCAGAGGTGTAGGAAACCAATACAGCATAGCCACTCACAACCAGCAACTTTAGAACTGTCAGTCCACCAAATGATAGTAAAAATTACTATGCAAAAAAAACCTAGCTCGCATTATTATGACACAACAAGGTGGACACTGGAGAGACGGATATTTAGGTTCGGTATTAGGAACAAGACGGAAGGTCTGCTAGCCAAGTTGAGGAATGACTCAGATTGATTGTGCTTGTAAAATGAAGGAGTAAGTCTGCCCAGCTGCCATACAATTATTACAAAATGAGAACTTTTGGAGAAAGTTTATGTGGCTGAGTCTGCTCTCCAGTGGAGTAGTCACGAGCACAACAGATTTATATCCCTCTTTGCTCCGAAGCTTGGCTGGATGTCCAAGTTATGGAAAATTCAGGACATAATCCTGAGCGGAAGGTGACCATGGCTGGTTTTGTAATGTACATATGTCCAAAGCGATCATACACCCAAGGAATAAACAGAACCTCAGAGGATGACTTTGAAGATCCACGCACCCGTTCAGTTGTCCTGAAAGTCTCAGTGCCAGGGGAAGAAGACAAGGGAAGAGAATTTGTAGTTGAGATATAAATCTAGACAAAATCCAGAACAAATAGAGTACCACTTTTTCTAAGAAGAAAAAAATAGCGTGGTTCTGAAACAAAGTACACGGAGTTCAATAACTTTCAAAATCCCCCGAATATTACTCAATGTACTCAGTTTTTACGTAGCAGATTAAATATGGAACAGTCTTGGTGGCCTCCACAATGACCGCTCGAAGAAATTACTCTTATTAATTAAAACATTGTTCAGCTTGAGACTGCACAGGTTCACTTGCTGTGCAAATTTCTGCTATCTAGTGGTTGGCACATCATAGCAATTAAAATCCTAGTGTGGAGGCAGGCCAGAGAACAAAGCAGTTCTGAGCACCACTTGTCCACCTGTAAATCTTTTCTTGTATTAACGTCAATACAGTAATGTGTTGTGAAAGTGTGATCAAAGCTCTGAGGTGCAGCTCTGCCACTTTCGTACAAAGGATTATTTGCCATAAAGGCAACCGCAAACCACTGTTCTCTCACTGAAAGTGGTGGCTGTTTATTTCATGAAGAATAATAAGATTGTACAAGTAATATTATCTAGAAATGCCTATTTTAGAATTCAGATTTTACATATTAGAGGATCCATAAGAAAACAAGTTACTTACCTGTAACTGTAGTTCTCCAGTATTGGAAGCTTTCATAGATTCACATGCCTGAATTATTCCCTGAAGTCGAGACGGGAGTCTCCGGTATATAAACAAGCATTTACAATGCAATGGTTTCGCCTTTGGAAAAGTTAGAGCTATTGGCATTGTAAATGACAACATTTTTATTTATGTGTTGGTTTTGAAAACAGATAAATAAATGGCATTGTCATTTACATTGCCAATAGCCTCTGCAGTCACTAACAATGCAGCAGGCACACCTGACACGGACAGGCAAGCAATGGAAGAATCAATGGGACACAGCGTGCTCTCGCACAAACTTCGATTCCGTATGACGCATGACACCGTTTCCATGTCCCAAAGGATTTTGCTCGGATACCATTAGCACCACATTGGGAGGCATGCTCAGCCACGTCCGAACGATGTCCGAAACAAATAAGAGGGTGAGACTAGAAATGGACTGCCTGTGGAGAAACGGAGATAATGCTTGACAGGTAGCTGGCTCCAACGTTGGCGTGTGCAGAGGACGTAGTTGCATGTCAGGCCTTCCTGACATAGGAGTGGATCTTCAACAGCCTCACCAGCCAGCTAAGCAGATACTGTGATTGGTGTCAGGGATGTCTCAGTGTTACATAAACAGCCCCTCTCTGCCATCTCTTCAGACTGGTCCCGCCTCCCTCTAATGATGAAACCCCCCTCCCTCATCCCCCTTTCGAATGAGCCACAGTGAGTCTGCAAGCCTGCCAACCCCACCCCCCTCTAAAGAAAGTGAAAAAAAAAGACATTTTTTCATTAAATTACATTCTGCTAGTGATCTGACCTTGAGTTGAGGAGGGCCTGTAGATTTTTTCCCCAGTTTATGACAGCACTAGACAGTCCAGTTGCTAATTATGCACTTTAAAGTGGGCAGAAGTTGCCTCAAAAGGGTTGGGCTCAGTACCCTGCTCAAGAGTTTATGCAGATCACTATACTGCAGAATGGCAGTGCCTTCTTCTTTTCAAAAGGTGTTAGGTGGCTTACAGAAACGTAAGTATATCCTACTTTCAACATGACAGCTCTATATGAAACTACAGTGTGCAAGAAAAAGACTGCAGCCTGCTGTCGATTATACCTATTTGACAATAAATATCGACGGCACTGATTAACGCCAACCGGTTTAATCCAAACAACCACTTTCTGACTCATTTTCAAGACCTCTCCAAGACACAACTGGTCTTCAAATGTAATCTAAATAAGTCGAGTTTTTCTTTACACCAACGCAGTAGTCAATAACTAGCTATTTCAACTTTCCATCCGTCCCCCTCCCAACCCCCGGTTCCCGTCTAAGCGCTTTGAAGCGAACGTATGCTGGCACAAACCCCTATACAAAATGATCAACATAGCATCCAATAAGCAAGGAAGGTGCATTCATCGTCATTTACCCCGTCCACTCCACAGAATAAGAGCAACAACGGAATACTTAATGTGCGTTTCGGTGCTCGAGATGGCAGTGCTTCCTATGACTACGACACCATTTTCACATGCAGACCGGTAGCCATTCAACATATAAATTATTCATGTATTTACAGAATAGGAGAGGGAGGATTCATCTTACGTACAAAAAGCATTAAAAATACAACTACCGTTTGCCCAAAGGCACCGTATAACAACACAACAAAGTCTGTTGCATGGAAAACCCTTACCAACAATAATAAAAATGCATTAAAACATTTATCCCGAGTGCTTATTTCTCCTAGCGATTCAGTTTTTAAAACGCACCGCTAGTCATGACCATACTTTGCTGGGCCTCTGAAACATGCATGCATCGTTAATTAAAAGGAATTGGGCATAAAGCGGTGACAGTTCATGGTTATCCAGTAAAGGATGTCACTCGGGAGAGGAGTTTCATCTGTAACAGAAGCGGATGGATTTTTTTTTCATTGTTGGCAGAAGGGGTAAATAATATTAAAGGAGAGAAAATAAAAAAAGAAGAATAAAACTGCCCGTTAAACAATAACAATAAGAAAATGAAACTTTTCAACCCCACCCCCCTTCTTTGTTTGTGAAAAGGACCCTCATTTAGTGTCCGTGCCTTGAGTGGGGTGAGAAGAGCCGGAACCAGACACCCTCAGGACAATAGCGCCGGGAGACGCATTCACCGCTCACCGGTGCCGCTGCGGCTGGGCCCGGGGAGGATGGGCCGCCGTTTGACAGTCGCGATGCTAACGGTGCCGCCCAGCCCTCGCCGGAGCGCCTCGCCGCAGAAGGCTCTGAGGCAGCGCTATATGGACCGAGGTTTCCAGGGATGGCAGCTCCGGCAGCAGCGGGCGGGGGAGAAAGCCGGAAAGGAAGCAGCAGCGGCGGCGGAGGGGGCGCACTGCTCAGCGAGTCCTCGGCACGGCGGCCATTTTAAGACTGGCGGAGAGTCTGGGAACAGCTGCTGCCCGCTGCCTGGGCCTTCGGCTGTGATATAGTCCGTGGAAGTGCGGGGGTAGGGACGAGGTTGGCAGAACGCCCTCGTACTCAGATTTACCAAAGAGGCATGGATCGCATCTGTGGACTGCTCTTCCTTACAACCGCTGCCCAATGGGTTCCCAGTGCGTCTAATGAATTTAAAACTCTTAAAATTACAAGGAAACTTTGTTTCAATTGTTACAGTGTTTGAAATGGAAAACAAGTCAGGTCCCGGGCCGGCCAGCCAATCACAGCGCGGCCCGGGGAATGACGTCACAGGGGTGTCCCGGGCCGGCAGCCAATGACAGCGCGGCCCAGGACAAAGGGGCGGGGCTTAAAAAAAGACAGAGAAACGCCCCCGAATCGCGTTTTCACGAGAAAGCGTGATTGACAGCCTCTGTCTCCCAATGGCTAGCCTCCATTTATGGAGCTAGCCAATGGGAGACAGAGGCGGAACCAAAGCCCATATGTAGGATCATGAGATTTCGCCGTGGGCGGAGCAACTGCTTCGCAGTTGCAACGCCCAGGGCGAAACCTAAAAAGCAATGCATAGCAGTATAGCAAACTGAAATGAGGCCTGGGCCCATTTTCCTTTTGCAACCCATAGTGTTCGTTATGTAAAAAAGACCCAAACTTTTCCCTGAACGAATCAGCTGTCTTCACCCTCTAGAACACTCCTGAGAGAACCTCTTGCCCCTCAGATTTTCGCGCACTTGTGCATACTAAATACTTGCCGTGCCAAATCCAAGGTGAGCCTCTCGGGGGAAGGAGGGTGGGTGCATGTGAATCTATAAAAGCTTCCAATACTGGAGAACTACAGTTACAGGTAAGTAACTTGTTTTCTTACTCCAGTATTGGAACTTTCATAGATTCACACGCCTGAATTAGAATAGTGAGCAGTAACATCACAAAGCACATGTGTTCCTTATATTTCAACCTTGTGCAACACAACTTGTGTATTATAAAGCTTAGTACAGTATCATAAATGTGACTTTGTAAACAAGATAAAAGAGGATGGAGGGATGTAAAAAAGGCTCACCGTCACTGGATTATCTTTCTCAGCACCGCTTCTCCCACCGCCGCTTCCGTCTCTGCGGCTGCTTCCAAGCAGTAGTGCTTGGTAAATGAGTGTGTAGATGCCCAGGTCGCTGCTCTGCAGATATCCTGTATAGGCACTCCTGCAAATAATGCCGTGGACGTGCACACTACTCTTGTCGAATGGGCACGAACTCGTGAGTTCAGAGGCTTCCCAGAAGCTTGATGACAGTAAACAATTGCACTGGAAATCCATCTGGCAATTCCACGTTTTAATAAAGGAAAACCTTTCCTGGGTGTACTGAAGGCGACAAAGAGCTATGAAGATTTTCGAAAACCTTTGGTTTCTTTAAGATAGAACTTGAGACATCTCTGAACGTCTAATGAATGTAAGACTCTTTCCGCCGCTGTTGTTGGTTGAGGAAAGAATCGTTTCAACACCAATGGCTCATTCAAATGGAAATCAGTAGGCACTTTAGGAATAAATCTTGGATTAGTCCTCAGAATCATTCTGTCCTCTTTGAACTGCAAAAAAGGGTCTCGAATTGTGAGAGCTTGTAGTTCTCCTAGCTGAAGTTAGAGCGAGGAGAAGCACCACTTTTCAAGATAAAAATCTAAGGTCCGCTCTGTGTATGGGTTCGAAAGGTTGTTTCATCAATTGAGACAATACTATGTTGAGATTCCAGAGCGGTGGCGGAGGTTTTATTGGAGGGAAAACCCTGAATAATCCCTTCATAAACTGCTTGATGATCCTGGCTGACCATAAGGAAGGGCCTGATGCAGATCTCCTGTATCGGGATATTGCAGCTAAATGCATTTTTAAAGAAGCGTGAGCTAATCCAGACTTTGCTAACAGCAAGATGTATGGGATGATTTCAAGAGGTGCCGCCGTCAGAGGTGGGCACCATTCCTTTGAAACCAGAGACAAAACCTTTTCCACTTCATCCTTTAGGTTTTGTTTGTGCTCTCTGCCCTAGCCTTCGATAGTATGTTTCTGCACTCCTGCGAAATATTCAGATGTTGGAACTAACAGTGCTCAAGAGAAAGGCTGCTAAGTGCAAGGATTTCGGGTCCGGAGGGAGCACTTGTCCCCGGGATATTGTCAAGAGCGATGGTATCGGCTGGAGGCGAATAGGTTGCACTTCTGACAGCAGCAGAAGCTCCCCGAACCAGTGGTGTCTGGACCACAAAGTGGCTATCAGGATCAGCCTGCACGGTTCCTTCTTTATTTTCCTGAGGACCCTTGGCAGGAGGGTAATCGGGGGAAAAGCGTAGGCAAAAACGTCGAACCATGCCATCGAAAACACATTCCCCCAAGATCCACCCTGGGGAAGCCATCTTGCGAAAAACCGGCATTTCTTGTTCTCCCTTGTGGCGAAGAGGTCCACCGTTGGTTTGCCCCGTGTTCAAAAAATGCTGTCCAGGACTCCCTGGTCCAACTCCCACTCGTGGTAGGAAGTTTTGAGCCTGCTGAGAGTATCTGCTTTGCTGTTCTGATTCCCTGGTAGGTGTTCTGCAGACATGGATATTCCTCGTTGTAGAACCCATTTCCATATGTTCGGCGCTTCTTGAGAAAGGAAGAGAGATCTTGTGCCTCCCTGCTTGTTTAAGTAGTTCATTGCAGTCGTGTTGTCTGTTCTTATCAACACGGACAAACCTCTGATTCATGGCAGGAAAGCCAGCAACGCGAGGCGCACTGCCCTTTGTTCCAGCAAGTTTATGTGCAGTTGTTGTTCTTCTAACTTCCAACGACCGCTGACCTGCAGGTCCTGCAGAAATGCCCCCCATCCTTCCAGGGACGCATCTGTAGTTACTACCAATGGGGCTGGAGCCGTGAGAAATGAGAGTCCTTGAGAGACGTTTTGCTGTTGCGTCCACCACGCTGCTGCCTGCAGCATGACCGGTGTCACTCGCACCACATCCTCTAAGGATCCTTGTGCTTGACGCCATTGGAGGTCGAGCTTTTCTTGTAACGGCTGCATTCTTAATCTGCAGTGAGGCACGAGGGGAATACAAGATGACATTATCCCCAGCAATGATTTGTACCTGCGTACTGAAAGATACTTTCTTTTTTAGAAATCTCTGGAAGTGGGACACTATTTTCTGTTGTCTTTCTGTGGGGGCGAACGCTTTGTTTTTCTCCGTGTCTAAGACTGCTCCCAGAAAAATTATCGGTTTCTTTGGTTGAAGGGATGATTTTTTTTCGTGCAGAGTCAATCCCAGCTTGGTGAACAAGTCTTTGCACGCCCCCGTTAACGCTCTGGTTAGTGCTTCTGTTGGTGCCTTGACCAACCAGTCGCCTATGGTAAGGAAAAACTTGATGTTTTTGTTTCCTTAAAACAGCTGCCACTGGAGCCAGGCATTTGGTGAACACTCTTGGGGCTGATTTGAGGCCAAAAGGCAGTACCTTGAATTGGCAATGTTCCCCAGCCACCATGCAGGATGGATTGGGACGTGAAAGTACGCGTCTTGTAAGTCCAAGGTGGTCATATGATCCCCCAGGTTTAAAAGTAGAAGGATGTCCTGTATAGAAATCATCCGGAATGACTGTTTTTTGAGATAGGTATTCAGGGATCTGAGATCCAGTATAGGACACCATTGTAGGATGTTTTTCCTGGCTAGAAAAAAATCGGGAGTAAAATCCTTCTCCTTTTTGAGAATTCGGTACCGGTTCGATTGCTCCCTTTCGGAGCATTGTCCGAATCTCCTTCTGGATTTGATGCAATTGATTGACCTTGTGATGCATCGGTGGCGTCCGAGGGGGTGTCTGAAGAAATTCTAGAGTGTGGCCAAATCGAATAATGTTGAGGACCCAACGGTCCGTGGTTATTATTTGCCAATTGTGAAGAAAACAGGACATGTTTCCACCCAGGGGAACATACGATCACAGTGTATCCGGTGTGATCAGCATTCGCAGGTTGTCATTGTCGTCAGGCGTCCTTACCCTGACGACCTCCTCTACCTCTTGGAGCAGATTTGGAATAACCTCCCGATTGTTGCTGTGTGTACTGCTGACGGTAGGGTTGAGAAGTGGAGGTATAAGAAGAATATCTCCCTTGCTGATATCCTCCGCTGTATGATGTTTGGCCCCTACCCTTAGAGCCACGAAAAGGAACCTTTCTGTATTGCAGAGTTCCCAAAGCTTTGGCAGTATCAGTGTCTTTCTTGATACTCTGCAGCGCGTCATTCACGTGCTTGCCGAATAAGTCTTCACTGTTGAACGGACGATCTAAGATTTTATTTTGGACCTCCGGTCTGAATGCCGTAGCCCTTAACTACCCTTGTCTGCGCAGCACCGCCGCTCCTCCTAGAAACCTGAAAGCTGTAGTCGCTATATCCATAGCGCAGTCTGATTTCCGCCGAAGTCCTTTCCCCCTCCAAAAGAATCTTTCTGGCTTCTTGCTTCTCCGCATCCGGCACGTGGTCAATATAAGGTGACAGGTCGCACCACATTTGCCTGTCGTACCTTCCCAGGATGACTAGAGCATTTGCAGCCTTTACTAACAGAGCTGACATCGAGGAAAATCTCTTCCCTGCGTTGTCCAGCCTTCTTCCTTCTCTGTCCGGGGGTGTTGTAATCGGAGCCGACGGGTTTCTTGATTTCTGCTGCGCCGCTTGTGTAATCACCGAATCCGGTTTGGGGTGACCCAAAAGGCAGGCTGGGGCATCGGCCGGCGCTTTATACTTTTTGTCTAATCTCGCAAGTACTGGGGTCACTGTAGCTGGTGATTCCATCACCTTTAGGCCTTCCTCCCAAATATGACTGACAATCGGCAAAGATCGAACCGATTTGCGATCGGTTTCTTTAAAGTCATATAAAAAGCAATCAGTCTTATCCTCCGACATGGATAGCGAGAATCTTTTAGTGGCCCTTTCCATCAGGTTATGAAACCCCCCAATGTCCTCTGGTGGGGAATCCACGGGTTTCGCTGAAGGGGACGAAGGTGAAAGAATGAGGTAATCGTCCCACTCCTTGCTAGGATCCGTAATCTCCCCATCCTCATGTTCCTCACCAGTAGTGTCGGGATACTGCTGAGGTCTCGATGGCGGAGACTTACGCAAAGGCTCTGGCAAGATCGCTCATCTGCGCACCGGCGTACCCGGTACAGAGAGTGGCCGAGGGGTTACGTCAGGGATTTCCTTAGTCGTTTGAGGTGTAGGATATCTCCTATAATCTTCCAGCATGGATTGAAGATCTCTCAACAACGAAGAGGGCACACTTGTCATCTCTTCTCGTTGTGCCTGGTGGTGGTGATGTTGGGGATGACTCTGATCAACCTCATACTCATCTTGCGAGTCTTCTTCCTGGTACCTAACCTTTAGTTGAGATGGGCTGCTAGCATACCCAAAAGGAACGGGGAACATCCTTTACAACGGAACCGCTACAACGCGGTACCGTTACGACGCAGTTTTAACAACAAAAGTCGTTACAACGACTTTCGCTGGAGGGCGCTCTAGGATAGGGGATAGTTTAAGTTACTATCCAACACCTTCCCTACTATCCACGGGGACTGGTGTTGGAATAGTAAATTAAACTATTCACTATCAGCCCCCCCCCCCACCAACGCAAGTCGTTGTAACGACTTGCGTTGTTGAAACTGCATCGTAAAGGGACACGTTGTAACGGTACGCGTTGTACCATCATACATCCAAAGGACCACCATCATCCTCTTCCTCCGAATCTTCCTCCTCCAGAAGGTACCAATGGAGATACCTTACTTGGCGATGTAACTTCTGCCATTATTGGTCTTTTCCAGGCCAAAAATCGTTTCTCCGGTGTTTTTTCCCTCGTCGACGAGATCGTCGTCGAATAAATCACAACCGTCGACGCTATCGTAGACGGTCCCATGGTCGATGTCGTCGTCGACGATCCCGTCGACGACATGGTCGTCACTGCCTTAGTCGACGAAGGGCTCGTCGTCAATGTCGTTGACTCTGTCGTCGACGGCGGAAGCGTCAATGGCAATACAGCCTTTCCCTCAGTTTTCGTCGATGATGATGTTCTCTTCGTCGACGACGCAGATTCTTTCACCTGAAAAGGTGTAGAAATTGATTTTTGATGGTAATTTTTACCTTTGGAGGAGATTGAGGGCTCTGATGAAGTCTTCTTAGCCTGTTTCTCCTCTGAAACATGACCCTTCTTCTCCTTAAACTTTCCTGAAGGAGATTTTGAGGGACTGCGACCCGAAGACCCTGGTGTGGTGTTTTTAGGTTTTTGTTTCAGGCCTCTCACCTGAGGTATGAGCCTGTGGAGATCTGCTCCTCTTTTGAGATCTCCTGGATGATGTTGACTCCTCCTCACTGTCACTTGAGAGCATCTCCTTCCTGGCCTTCACCTTCTGGAGCCAGAATAGAAGCCTTCCTTCACGATCTCTCAAGGTCTTATTGGAGAAAGTGCGACAAATCTTACACTCCTTCGCCTGATAATCTGGGTAAAGGCAATATATATAGTCTTCATGGGGATAATCTGTAGAAAGCCTTTTCTTAGAGCAGGTGGCACAAGCTCTAAATAAGCTTTTCTTCTCCTTGTCAGCCATGGTAGAAGAAATAGAGAAGTTTCCAAAAACTCAATCTAGAAGAAGGGGAACCCCCAAATTCCAGTCAAAGAGTATAAAATGAAGATTTTGAGCAAAGCTCAAAGGAGACTCCCTAGCACAACGTGCGGTAGAAAATCTGAGGGGCAAGAGGTTCTCTAAGGAGTGTTCTAGAGGGTGAGGACAGCTGATTGGTTCAGGGAAAAGTTTGGGCCTTTTTTACATAACGAAGGCTATGGGTTGCAAAAGGAAAATGGGCCTAGGACTCTTTTCAGTTTGCAATACTGCTATGCATTGCTTTTTTATATACCGGAGACTCCAGTCTCGACGACGGGGAATAACTCAGGCATGTGAATCTATGAAAGTTCCAATACTGCAGTAAGTGATGCACCTGGTCTTTCAGACATTCCACTATCTTATTCACGCCGTAAATTATGACACTTCTTTAATGGATTTCAGGTCTGGCATTAGAAAAGACCTTGATTTTCCTAAGATTACTTATTTAGAGGGGTTTTCAGGCAGCCCTCTTTATCCATTGGTCTGCTGTACTGTTATTCACATGTTACTTAAGTCCCTGACCGTATAAAGCCCACTTCAGCCATTGGTTCCTTTCTGTGCTGAAGCACAAAGTCAGCACCAACCAGAAAGTAGTCCCCTTCAGTGTAAGGACTTGTGGGCCGTTACACGCTTTTACAAAAACATTATGAAATTTCTTTTTTTATTTTAAACTTTGCTGGAAGCTCCAAGGCCCTCCCCACCAGCTGCAGAGCACTACATCCCATTCACACACTGCTTGTAGCCCTAATCTTTGTGAGTAGCCTTCCAACCCATTCACAGATGACCGCCACTGCGTGTGCATGCACACACTTGTGAACACAAAGTTGGCTATCTGTGAATATTTTTCTAAAACTTGATTTCAGAAACATCCGCCTATGCATGCGCACAGATTTTTTTTCTCTAAGTCAGACACCTCTGTCACAGTCTTGGTGAAGGACATGAAGCAACCAAGAGAGGTGGATCCTTCAAGAACAAGACCTCCTGCTACGGAGACTCTGCCACATGCTTCGATAAAATCCAGCTACTTATCTGGGTGCAGAAGACCCAGGTTTTGGTGCACTGAAAGGTCTCCTCCTGGGTGAAGTGCTAGCTGCTTGCTACACCGAGGCCATCTCCCACCCTGAGCACGTACCCCGGTTCGAAGTCTCTGGTGACTTGTGATGGGAGGTCGTCGCGGGCAAGCCCTTCCACTCTGTGGGTGGTCTCAATTGCACTCCCCATCTAGAATAAACAATCCGCCTCAAACCCGCTCTGCCCATACAGGTAGGACTGACTTCTGCACTAGGACGGACGCTGCTGAGAAGAGCACCAACCAGGAAAGAAACAGGTAGGCAGGGTCTGCCCTACTGTATCAGATACATTTAGAGTGTTCATTTCAGAAACAGGATGCACAAAAGGAAAGGAACACTGGGAGGTGCAAGCCTCGTCAAAGCTAGCCACTGGATGTCCCACTCATATCCTCCTGGGAGGACACCCACAAAACAAGGGGCAATGTGGCCACCAACTGTTCTGCTAGCTCATTTCCTTGAGGAAGGGAACTGTGCACTGGTATCGGACACATCACTTAAGCTCCAAGGAGGCAACTCAGCATTAGCCATCTATTTCTCTGGGACACATAGCACACTCAGTGTTTGTGGACTCCATGGTGCACAATTTGAATTCCTTCAATTCATACCAGTAGCAGCTGGAGAAGATGATGCACACATTGTCGCATGTAGATGAACCCACAGATTTGCCTCCAAGTTGTCCTCCATTCTTTCCTCAGACTCCACCCTGGATGCTCGGAGTGCAGAAGTTGAAAGCGAGAGATTCTAGCAGACCCTCTTCTCAAAACCTTGGTGATGGTACTGAGAATTCCATTACAGCTTGTCTTCCTCACTGTCCTCAGCAACTGACTCCCTGACTCAGCTGACTTCATTCCAGGTACATGCTCAATCTTGGTCCCAGCCGCAACTGCTGGTCCCACCAAGTGGACAGAGAGATGGACACTCACTGAGAAACAGGTACTTGTAACGAAGAGAACCTGCTCCCATAATGGCCAGGGTGTTTGAGACACTGTCCACTATGATGGGCATCACCACCAGAGAAGGAAGGCCACTTAAGCTTAGGTGGTTGCAATGGTGTCCCCCCAATGCCCCAACACAAAACTTGACCTAACATTAGAGCATCAAGTAGACATTAGAAAAAGAGAAACGTACCCTAATATGAGCAAGTGATTTGCAAATCACTGGTCTAGCCTTTGTGTCCAGGAATACCCAGGTCAATATGTAGTGGTCAGATTGGTAAAGTAACATTCTCCATCATGAACATGGAGGTAAAGTGTCTAGAGATGGGCAGGAAAAAGATCTTCTAATCTGGCTGTTTCTCACGGCTGAGGTTCTGTCACTGGGAATTGGTGGAGATCATCCCACCTATATGTTCAGTTGAGGATGTAATTGGCAGAAACAGGAGTGCAAACACCTCGCAGACACAGTGGCCCACCACAATAGGTCAGAGAAATTATTCTTCAGAGCCATCGAGTCATCAAGAAATGGGCCTAATGCATTTATGTCGCTCTGGCATGCCATTCAGACACATTTGGGACCTTAATTTGTGTGTCCCAGGTTGGTACATAAAACTTTCAAGTCAAACTCACCCTGCAGTCTTAAACTGCTCTGATGGTCTAATGCCTTCCTAATGTCCATAACAAAGGCCTGGTGCAAAGGTGTGCTTCACACCCTAGTCACCTTGCAGTGATCCATAAAATTGCACAGTGGCTTGGAGGTTTCTTCTGCTTCACTCGTGTTTCGTTCTGAATGTTTTGTCAGAGTTCTACCTAAATGAAGAACTATTCTGCTAACCTTTTCCATGCCTCCTTGGATGAGACCTTTCTTAACTTGGGCATGAAACACACGGTGTACTTTTATTTGGACCAAACAGGACTTCTGATTTTTAGAACAGCTTGTTTTGACCCTTGAGAGCACTGCTGCTGGCCGAGCAGCAAAGACCACCACTTTCAAATGGCTAAAGGCATGCATCATCTGCGCTACACCCCGTATGGAGTTTAAGTCTATGCTGTGCCATGGCATGCTATAAAAGGGGTAAGGTGACAATGGCACACCATGTCCATGCCAGAGGTGTATACCTGGCAACGGATGTAGGCTACCTCACAGTCATTTTGCGGTCACTATGCTCTAAAGCAGGGGTACTCATAGTACGGCCCGCGGGCCGTCAGCGGCCCGGTAAGCCTTCCCTGGCGGCCCGCGGACCTTGCAGACATGTCCCGTATTTACATTTTAATTTTTTTTTACAGAGTGTCAGCAAACACCCCTGCGGCAGCGCGACTCAAAGACTCTGCTGCTCTGTGGGGGCCGGGGGCGATTCCCGCCATAGTCAGAGTGGAGCTGCAAGGGGCTAAGAGGTGAACAAAGTCTCATTAACATGCAAATGGTCTTTTAAAGACCTGTGAAGTGCTCGGGTGAGGCTGTGTGTGTGTGTGCCCAGAAGCTGTCTCAGCCCAGGCACACACAGGCAGGGTGAGATGACAGAGGAAAGTAGAGAAAGGGAGGGAGAGTGAGGGTGAGGGAGAGTGAGGGTGAGAGTGAGGGAAAGAGAGTGAGGGAAAGAGAGTGAGGGAAAGAGTGAGGGAAAGAGTGAGGGAAAGAGTGAGGGAAAGAGTGAGGGAAAGAGTGAGGGAGAGAGTGAGGGAGAGAGGGAAGGAGAGCGGGAGAGTGAGGGAAGGAGAGCGGGAGAGTGAGGGAAGGAGAGCGGGAGAGTGAGGGAAGGAGAGTGAGGGAAGGAGAGTGAGGGAAGGAGAGTGAGGGAAGGAGAGTGAGGGAAGGAGAGGGAAGGAGAGTGAGGGAAGGAGAGTGAGGGAGAGAGGGAAGGAGAGTGAGGGAGAGAGGGAAGGAGAGTGAGGGAAGGAGAGCGGGAGAGTGAGGGAAGGAGAGCGGGAGAGTGAGGGAAGGAGAGCGGGAGAGTGAGGGAAGGAGAGCGGGAGAGTGAGGGAAGGAGAGCGGGAGAGTGAGGGAAGGAGAGTGAGGGAAGGAGAGTGAGGGAAGGAGAGTGAGGGAAGGAGAGTGAGGGAAGGAGAGTGAGGGAAGGAGAGTGAGGGAAGGAGAGTGAGGGAAGGAGAGTGAGGGAAGGAGAGTGAGGGAAGGAGAGTGAGGGAAGGAGAGTGAGGGAAGGAGAGGGAGGGAAGGAGAGTGAGGGAAGGAGAGTGAGGGAAGGAGAGTGAGGGAAGGAGAGTGAGGGAAGGAGAGTGAGGGAGGGAGAGTGAGGGAGGGAGAGTGAGGGAGGGAGAGTGAGGGAAGGAGAGGGAGGGAGGGAGAGTGAGGGAAGGAGAGTGAGGGAAGGAGTGAGGGAGGGAGAGGTAAGGAGAGTGAGGGAGGGAGAGGGAAGGAGAGTGAGGGAGGGAGAGGGAGGGAGAGGGAAGGAGAGGGAAGGAGAGGGAGGGAGAGGGAGGGAGAGGGAGGGAGAGGGAGGGAGAGGGAGGGAGAGTGAGGGAGAGTGAGGGAGAGGGAGGGAGAGGGAGGGAGAGGGAGGGAGAGGGAGGGAGCCCGCCAGAGTGAGGGAGCCCGCCAGAGTGAGGGAGCCCGGCAGAGTGAGGGAGCCCGCCAGAGTGAGGGAGCCCGCCAGAGTGAGGGAGCCCGCCAGAGTGAGGGAGCCCGCCAGAGTGAGGGAGCCCGCCAGAGTGAGGGAGCCCGCCAGAGTGAGGGAGCCCGCCAGAGTGAGGGAGCCCGCCAGAGTGAGGGAGCCCGCCAGAGTGAGGGAGCCCGCCAGAGTGAGGGAGCCCGCCAGAGTGAGGGAGCCCGCCAGAGTGAGGGAGCCCGCCAGAGTGAGGGAGCCCGCCAGAGTGAGGGAGCCCGCCGGAGGGAGAGAGAGTGAGGGAGGGAGAGAGAGTGAGGGAGGGAGAGAGAGTGAGGGAGGGAGAGAGAGTGAGGGAGGGAGAGAGAGTGAGGGAGGGAGAGAGAGTGAGGGAGGGAGACAGAGTGAGGGAGGGAGACAGAGTGAGGGAGGGAGACAGAGTGAGGGAGGGAGACAGAGTGAGGGAGGGAGACAGAGTGAGGGAGGGAGACAGAGTGAGGGAGGGAGACAGAGTGAGGGAGGGAGACAGAGTGAGGGAGGGAGACAGAGTGAGTGAGGGTGCCAGAGTGAGTGAGGGTGCCAGAGTGAGTGAGGGTGCCAGAGTGAGTGAGGGTGCCAGAGTGAGTGAGGGTGCCAGAGTGAGTGAGGGTGCCAGAGTGAGTGAGGGTGCCAGAGTGAGTGAGGGTGCCAGAGTGAGTGAGGGTGCCAGAGTGAGTGAGGGTGCCAGAGTGAGTGAGGGTGCCAGAGTGAGTGAGGGTGCCAGAGTGAGGGAGGGAGACCTCAGAGTGAGGAAGAGGGACGGAGAGAGATGGAGACAGAGGGAAGGAGGGAAAGGGAAGGAGAGAGGGAGACACAGGGAAGGAGGGAGAGGGAGACAGAGATGGAGAGGGAGACAGAGATGGAGAGGGAGACAGAGATGGAGAGGGAGACAGAGATGGAGAGGGAGACAGAGATGGAGAGGGAGACAGAGATGGAGAGGGAGACATTCAGAGTGAGTGAGACAGAGGTAGAGAGGGAGTGGACAGTCAGAGTGAGTGAGACATATGGAGACAGAGAGAGAGGGAGGGAGAAAGAACGAGAGAGAGAGAGATGTGTGTATGCTGGGTCTGGTGGCTCAGTGGATGAAGGCGCCCGCTGCAGGGACCTGTGATCAACCTCATGGTACAGTTTTTTTTGTTGCTCTAGCCCCGCCCCTCCCCCACTGACCCCGCCCCCACCAGTGCAGCCCTCGTACATAAACCACACTGTAAATTTGGCCCCGGAGAGAAAGTTTGTGAGTACCCATGCTCTAAAGTCTTCCCCTGGAGCATTGCAAAATATGGCCACGAGATTCTGCTTAGGCCACCGGGTGAGGCAGGAAATGAACCAGGATTTAAGAGCAGAATAAACTTTTCTTTAATCAATTTACCAGTTAAATATATATATATACATGCACACACTTTGAAAGTGCTCATACACCAACAATGGTATCAGGGTAACTGTTGCGTTTACTTCTGTAGGCTCTTTCCTATTATCAACACCCTCTGCTGAATGGATAAGTTACTTACCTGTAAATCCTAGTTCTCTTCCAGGGGTATCCTCATCAAAGTCATAAGCACTGAATATTCCCGCCCATGTGCGGGACCCCGGAAACAATATAAAAATATATATGGAAAAATATATATATCTCGCTCCACATATATGTATGTACATATATTATTTATTCTCATAACAATGCAGCCCCAAAACAGAGGCTAAACAATGTAATTACTCATACATGCACTGAAATTAGCAAGGAAATAAAAAACACATTCGGTCCAATAGCCCTTGAACTTCTGTGTTTTAATGAGTAAAAACACTCAAATCCTGAGAACTGCTAATAAATAGACATTGTTAGCCACAGGCTGCATTGAAAAGCAATAACATAGAAAATGAAAGAATTTTCAACAAAACCTGGCACAGTGCCTTTAAGGCAGCCATGACCCCAGGCTTCCCATCATGCCTCAGGGATGACAGTTAGGTCAGTTGTTCTTTGCATAACCCTGAAGTCAGGGCTCAACCATAAGTCGGAGACGTACAAATCTCATTTGCCTGGGGAGGCGGGTGGGTTGCTTATGACTTTGATGAGGATACCCCTGGAAGAGAACTAGGATTACAGGTAAGTAACTTATCCTTCTCTTCCAGGGGATCCTCATCAATAGTCATAAGCACTGAATAGAATAGCAAGCCCATCAACCACCTGCAGGTAAATGAGAAATACATGACCCAACCAAAAACCAATCATAACAGCCTAGAATTCAGCTGTTAAACAGATTCCGCAAGGAGGCCTGGCCTACCTGGGTATCTGCTCTAGTGTCAGAATCAAGAGAGTAATGTCTGGTAAATGTATGCACAGACCTCCAAGTCGCCGCCTTACAGATTTCAGACATGGGCACATTATGGAGAAAAGCCGCAGTCGCAGCTCTACCCCTGGTGGAATGCGCCTTGGGAGAAAACCCGAGAGTCTTCTGCGCCAACTGGTAAGCAAGCTTGATACACGAAACTATCCATCTCGAAACAGAACGTTTCGAGGCTGCATGACCTGTTCTGATCGATCCATAGTTAACAAATAGTTGATCAGACTGATGTATAGACTTGGACCTATCCAGATAGAATTTAAAAACCCTTTTCAGGTCCAAAGAATGCAAAGCCCTCTCAGCTGGAGTAGAGGGATTGGGAAAGAAAGTGGGCAGAGAAATGGTCTGATTGACATGGAAATCTGGCACCACTTTAGGAAGAAAAGACGGATGTGTTCTTAGTACCACCCTGTGCCTCATGGGAACAGTCCAGCCCGAACTGCCAATCCATGTCTTCCCTGGACCGGAATCAAGCTACCCAGGACCGGTTTCTGGCATTACAGCCGTCTTCAGCCGGGCTTGCTTGACTCCAGTGGCAAAGGGAGCAAGGGACTCACGTCTGAGCATACCCTTCCAACTTAGGGCGAACAAAGAGAAACCAAAGGTGATGATGGATGGAGCGCTGCCAATACAAACACTCACCCCCAGTCAACTGATCTGGGTTTAATCCATCACCGTTCTTTAGCTCAGGACTCATTAGCTTTGATAGCACCAGGGTCATCTCCCAGGGAGGAGAAGGAGGACGTACCGGAGGGTACACTTTCTTCAACCCTTGCAGGAAGTCCTTTACAGCTGGCAACTAGAAAAAAGAGGGTTGAGAAGGTGACCGCCTATAAGCTGTTATAGCGGCCAAATGCACCTTAATAGAATTAAACTTTAAACCTGCCTTAGCCAGATACAATAAATAGGGAAGAACTGCTTATTCCTGACTCTTAACAGGATTATGACCATTTTGCATACACCACATATAGAAGTGCTTCCATTTGCATGTCCAAGAATGTATTGTGAAGGGACGCCTCGCCTCTTTTAGGATGGACATGCAGTCCTGCGGCAGACCTAGATGGCCGTATTGTATGACCTCAGGAGCCATGCTGCCAAGCTCAGTGACGGAAGGTTGGGATGATAAATCCTCCCGTTCATCTTGGATAACAGGTCCGGCCTGCATGGTAGCCTCATGTGAGGAGTCACTGACAGGGGAAGCAGGTCCCTGTACCATTGCCTCGGCCAGTCGGGGGCAATGAGGATCATCGTTGTGCACGAGTGTGTCAGCTTGCTCACCACCTTCGGGCTCAGCGGATGGGGTGGAAAGGAATACACAAATTCCTCTGACCAGTCTATCAAAAGGGCATTCCCTTTCGATCCTGGTCAGTAAAACCTTGAGGCGAAGTCTCGGCATTTAGTGTTTTCGTCATACGCGAACAGATCTATGGTGGGACGACCCCAAGACTGAGGGATGTCTTCTACTACTGCGTTGTTGAGAACCCAGTCTTCTCTGTTTTCGAAATGCCGGCTTAGTGCGTCCGCCCTCACATTCTGTTCTCCTAGGAGGTGGACTGCTGTGACGGACAACTTGCGAGCCAGAAGTCAATGCCAGATGCGTTGGGCTTCCAATGAAAGAGTCCTTGAGCGTGTTCCCCCCTGCTTGTTCAAGTAGTACATTGTGGTGGTGTTGTCCGTCTGTACTAATACTGAAGCTTCTTGAAGCGAGGGAAAGAACGCTTTGAGGGCTAGGTGGACTACTCTCAACTCCAACATGTTGATATGGTAGGTGCTGTCTTTGGAAGACCACAGACCCTGCACTTGGAGCTGACCCATGTGAGCTCCCCAGCCTTGCAGAGATGCATCTGTGATCAAAGTCTGTGCAGGAGGAGGTTGATGGAACAGAACTCCCACCTGCATATTCCGCTTCTTTGTCCACCCCGGAATGGAAGCTCGAGCTGCTTCTGGTCGTCCCAGCGAGCTGACTGCTGATCCCATTTGTCCTCCAGATCCTGCTGAAGAGGACGCATCCTAAGTCTGGCGTTCGGGACCAGGAAAATGCATGATGCCATCGACCCTAGCAGGGAGGCAATTTCCCGCACTTTAGGAGCCTTGTGGCGAAATACCAGCTGACACTTCTGAGTTATAGAACACTGTCTCTCCTACGAAGGAAACACTTTTCCTATCTCGGAGTCTTGCAGAGCTCCTAGGAAGTGAATCTTCTGTGTGGGCTGAGAGACTGACTTGTTGAAGTTGACATGTAGTCCCAGCCGCTGGCAGAGCTGGATGTAGGTCTGGAAAGGACTTCTTACACTGTCTGGGGAAGGACCTTTCAACAGCCAATCGTCCAGGTATGGGTATACAAAGACCCCCATGCGGCATAGTGCAGCCGCTACTACTGCAATACACTTTGTGAACACCCGGGGAGCCGACTTCAACCCAAACGGAAGAACTTTGAACTGGTAGTGGGAGGTCCCCACCCGGAACCGAAGAAATCTCCTGTGCTTGAGGTGTATTGGGACATGAAAGTAGGCATCTTGTAGGTCCAGCGAACACATCCAATCTCCCCTCCTGAGATGTGGATATAATTGGTGCCTCGCCAACATGCAAAACTTTTCTTTTTTGACATGCAGGTTGAGTGTTCTCAAGTCCAGGATGGGTCTGTATTCTGCCTTTTGGCCCTTTTTTCTGACCAGAAAATATCGGGAGTACACTCCTTTCCCCCTTTGAGACATTGGCACCCTCTCGATGGCTGACTTTTTGAGGAGTGTAGCTACTTCTTTTTTTAAAAGGTGTAGTTGATGATTTGATGTTGGCATTGGAGGAACTGAAGGAGGCAAACGAAGGAAACGAAGACAGTATCCATTGTGAAGTGTAGTCAACACCCAACGGTCTTTCGTAATGGCTTGCCACTCTGCCATATGATGCGCGATGCTTCCCCCCACTGGAGTGGTCCACGGCGCTGGGGGAAGGAAGGACTCATTGCTTGGATTGGGCTTTGAATTTGAATTTAAAAAGCTTGTATAGCGCAGCGTACACCATACGGTTTCTTGGCGCTTTTGGAGGCATGGAGAACAGAGGAAAAAGGGACAGTTAATGTGGGAAGGCCTGAACGAACAGAAGAGTTTTCAGGCCCTTACGGAAGAGGGAGTATTGCTTGGTCGCTCGGAGGTGGTCAGGGAGGGAATTCCAAAATACGGGGGCCAAAACAGAAAAATTGGAACCTCCCCATTTTTTCCTGTTATAGCGAGGAACCTGTAGAAGGGACTGAGAAGATGATCGGAGCTGTCTAGTGGGGACATAATCTTTTAATAGGGAGGAAATGAAGGCCGGAGCCGTTCCCTGCCGTGCATGAAAAGCCATGCAGCCAGTCTTGAAGAGAGACCGTTGCAGAACAGGCAACCAGTGCAGCGCCTTCAGCAATGGTGTAGAATGATGGAAACGGGGGAGGCCATACACCAGCCGAGCTGCCTGGTTCTGCACAAGCTGGAGTTTACGTAGGCTATATGCCGGGATGCCGTTGTAAAGGGCATTGGCATAATCTAGCCGGGAGATCACCAGGGCAGACATGATGAGTTTGAGTGCCAGCGGGGAAAAGAACCGGGAGACAGAGCGAATAGTGCGGAGCATCAGAAAGCAAGAAGAAACTACAGAACTGATTTGTGAGTGGAGGGTAAGCTGATTGTTAATTTTAATGCCAAGGGTCTTAACCGTGGAAGAAGGGACAGGAGGGGGACCAAGAGTAGAGGGCCAGAAAGAAGAGTTCCAGGGACTGGAAGAGCCACCCGTGAGCACCAACTCGGTTTTGTCTGGGTTCAGCTTCAGATGGTTGTGGCTCATCCAGTCCCTGATGAAAATCATAATAGCTTGAAAGTTAGAAATAGCGTGAGGGGAAGAAGAGAGGTTGAAGACAAGCTGGAGGTCATCTGCATAATTATATACAGAGACCTCCCGCTGCTGAAGTGCAAAGATGAGAGGATAGATATAAAGATTAAACAATAAAGGGGAAAGAGAAGAACCCTGGGGGACACCACAAGTGATCTTAAGTGGAGCTGCCGTGAACTCCCCCAGCCGGACCACCTGGGTGCGATCCCGCAGGAAGGACGAGAGCCAAACTAGTGCTGAGCCCCCGATTCCCGCCGCTCCGATACGTGAAAGCAAGATGGAATGATCCACCGTATCAAAAGCGGCGGAGAGATCGAGGAGCACCAGGGCTTGATGTTTGTTTTGGTCCAGGCCCTCCCTGAGGTTATTCAGGACCGACACCACGACGGACTCAGTGGAATGCTTGGGACGGAAACCAGCTTGGCAGGGCGCCAAGCCTCCCGTAGCCTCTACATGGGCACTGAGAACCGAGGCAACATAGTGCTCGAGCACCTTGCCCAGGTATGGCAACAAGGAGATGGGCCGATAGTTGATAAGGATAGCTGGATCGGCACCTGGTTTCTTCAAGATGGGCACGATGGTGGCCGCTTTAAGGGCTGGGGTCACAACCCCTTGTGAGAGGGAACTGTTAAGAAAGGTGATCGGGGGCTGTGTACAAACGGAAAAAATTTGTTGTAGGATACGGGCCGGACAGATATCCACAGGGGAGCCTGATTTGACTTTAAGAAGTGTTTCCCGAAACACTTCTTCCGTGATGGGAGGGATTGAGGTTAGACAAGGCGGAAGGATCGGCGGGAGGGGGTCAACGTAAGAGGCAGAAGGAGGAGGGATGTTGTTCTTGATATTAGAGATTTTATCAAGAAAATAAACATTCAAAGAATCACAGAGGGGTTGAGTGGGAGGGGCTTTAGACATGCTCCTATCTGAGAAAGCTAGCTCGTGTACAATGGAAAAAATTTCTCGCGGTTGATTTTCTGCTGTTAAACTTTTTGCTGAGAAATAAGCGGTTTTGGCTCCTAAAATAGCTTTTTTGTACTCTAGCCGTAGTGTGACGTAACAGGTTTTCAATAAGGGGCAATAATCCCTTCTCCATAACCTCTCAGCGCGCCGGAGAGACAATTTTTTTTCCTTTAAGTCTTTGTCAAACCACCGATTCGCCTCCTTGGGTCTTTTGATTGATATCTTGCGTAGGGGGGCTGATAAGTTGCAGCCTTCTGCAAGCCAGGTGTCAATCCCAGTAGCTTGGGATGACGATGGTAAGCCAGCTAAATCGGGTGCGGAGACTAGGAGGGAAGATGATAGTGAGGTCGGATCGACACGGTTCCAATTCCGTGCCCAGATGTTTTTTTCCAGCGAGATCTTGACTGATAGGTTAAGGTGAAGGGAGAAGAAAATCAAGGCATGATCAGACCATGAACAAGGGGACACTGATATGGAGGAAATGAAGTAGTTAAGAGACCAGACTTGGTCTAACACGTGTCCACCAATATGTGTGGGGACTTGGATGCGGGGGATAAAGTTTAATGACTGAAGCAATTCAGTAAATTGCTTTGAAGCAGGGCATTCTGATGGATCGTTGGGCCAGTAGTTGAAATCACCCAATATAAGTGATAGAGCAAGCATCGCATCGCGACTTGCTCGAGTCAAGAACCTCACCCGTGTGTAATAAATTAATAAATTGTACGTCTTACTAATCTTTTATTTTTATATTCGAACGAGGTAGAGGAAGCTTACGTATGTGTTTTCTAATACAACTAATCCATGTCTCTAAAACATGGCCGCAGCTTGAAAAGTGCTTCTGCGCATGCGTCAGTCACACTCACGTGACCTGACGTAGTTATAAGTTTTGGTGGGAAAGGGTGCGCATGCGTAATACACAGCTTTCGTGAATAACGTGGTAATGCTCTTGTGAGCGTGTATATGTTGCTAACATTTCAGTTGCATAGTATATTTTTATAATGATAAGTTTAAAGTACAAACCCAATGATGTGTTTACATACATTTATTTCTATGTATTAATTTGTTTTCGCTTACTTTTCATGTATCCTCGACTCGGAGGGGTGCTGGGCTGGGGAGTCCATCTTGGAGGGTATTTCTGCGCAGACTCGCCAGAAGTTGCTATGGCATTGAATTCAGGCCAAAGAAGGTTGATGCCAGAGCCACCCTGGGAAAGGGACACCTCACCCAGCAGAAGCATCATGATTATGCTCAATTGTAACCAAAATGTATTCTCTTCATTGTATTCTGTGCGGCTTTCTCATGGGAACCCCAATCTTGCTAGGCGGTACCCAGAGATGTAAATTAGGCCTCCAAATAGTCTATTCTGATTGGTGTGTTACCCAAAGCCTACCTTAGAACCAATCCAAATTGAGGGATTCTGACACTTTGCAACATTGGGGGGTGGTACACCGTCCCAGAACAGTATAACTACCCTGGGTTTACCTAGGGAAATTGTCCGACTTGTCTGGTTTAGCTGACCTGTCACTGACCCAACGCACTCAATAGGTGACTGAAGATACAGAGTACTGCGGAGCACTCTGTCCGAAATTGACCATAGACTAAGGTTTTACTAAACCTTAAAGTGCTGGCGGAGCACTTTGCTGGGAGTTCGCTGACCCAATCGGGGTCTTGATCGATAGCTGCAGAGAGGGTGGAGCGCAGGCGTTGCTTCCAAACTGCGGGTGCTGGTCCTGTCCTGAGGGTCCTGTCCGAGAAGTCCTGTCCTGATTCCTAATCTGAGGGTTTCCTGTCCTGTCCTGGGTGTCCATTCTGCACCTGCTGTCCACTGAGGGGTATCCTTCCTTGAGGGTTTCCTGTCCTTAACTGACCCGTGGCCAGGGTTTGGTTTTCACACCAGTCTAGGTAAATATTACTCAGAATCTCCTGAAACTGCACCTTCCTATATTTCTGTCTTTTGCTTTAATGAAGACATACCTTTGCATATGTTAAGTTTCCATGCTTTTCCGCAACCATTGAATCATAAAGTCATTTGCATTTGTTCCATAACGTGTTCCTATGTTACCCTATCTGTTAGAAATTATATTTTGCATTGCAGTTTGTCATTTCCTGATATGGTCTAGAACCTCCTTACTTAAACTGTCTAAAGAACTTTTGCCTTAGAGCATAGCGTGTCTCTCTTCATAGACTCTCCTATAGATGTAAATGTCCCGAACTCCTGTCTTATTCCCTTGAAATAAATCTAGAATACCAGTCCTAATCAAAGCCTATTCCATCTTTAGTGATTCATCTTAAATATTCTCGTTTTGGATCCTTCATTTAAGTGTGTCCTGGTTCCCTTAGTTTATAAATGGTTGCACTGACTTATTTTCTATTCAGCTATGTACTTTTTAGGTCTCGCCTGTTGATGCGCATGCGCATCGAGCTTGCGAGACTATTGGGGCTTAAACAGTCTTTAACCAACTTGCAAGGAATCGTGGCGATTCCTTGCAGTGCCCGTGAAATTGAAGCTTAATGCGCATGCGCTTAAAAGCGCGTGCACATGCCCCCAGCCGCCTGCCTGCCCCTGCTGCTTTCACACCCTCTCGCCGTCTGTTCCCCCTGCTGCGTCATCAAAGGCTTTCACGGCGGCCGGCCATGCTTTCAGTTTCACTGCCAAAAAACAACAAATGATGGACTGAATGTGGATCAATGTCACACACTCCCCCAGTCAAAAGATCTGGGCCCAAATCCATCGTTTTTTTGCACTCCACAGCACCCTGGGTCAGATAATGGCTTTATGCAAATCAGCTCTGACCCTGTTGCCCCATGGGAACAGTCCAGTCCGAACTACAACAGCCATATCTTTCCCAGACCGGAATCAAGCATCCGAGGACCGGACCGGTTTCGAGGTAACACCTCTCTTCAGCCCGGCTAGCTTGACTCCAAGTGGTGTGGAGTGCCTGGGACCCACGTCTGGGCATCCCCAGCGCACTTAGGGCGGCAAATGCAAAAAACAACAAATGATGGACTGAATGTGGATCAATGTCACACACTCCCCCAGTCAAAAGATCTGGGCCCAAATCCATCGTTTTTTTGCACTCCACACCACCCTGGGTCAGATAATGGCTTTATGCAAATCAGCTCTGACCCTGTTGCCCCATGGGAACAGTCCAGTCCGAACTACAACAGCCATATCTTTCCCAGACCGGCCGTGTAAAGTGCACTTCAAAGGCCGCTCTCCCTGCTCCGCCCCCTGTAAGTGCTCTTGTTTTACTCGTTTACTTGTTTTTCGAACATTTCTCCCACCCGTCTTCCTTCTCTGTAATCCATCCCGCCCCCTCCAGCTACACGTTCTTTGTTTCCCAGCCTCTTGTTTAACTTATCCCATCCCCTTACTGTTTCTTCTACCCTGTCCCTGTTTTTCCTGCCACCTCCTATACGTGCCCCATCCCCCTTCCGCACTACAGAGCGTCCAAAGCAAAGAACCATTTGCCACCCCCTCCCTGCTGCTGCTCTTCCCAGCGCGTGCACTACACCCCCTTCTCCCAACGCTCTCAGCTCCTTGGCGCAGGTCACGGCTGAGCACACAAGCAACAGACCCTCTGTATTGTCCGTTTGATGCTGGCCTCTGGCTTTCCGTCTCACTTGTTATGTTTCATTGCCTGTTTACTCCTGTTTATTTAATCTTTTAAACTATCTACACTTCTAAACTCCTGCTACATTAACGTTTTAAATTACAAATTAAAGCTTCCCCGTGCGTTTTAACCTCTATAGAATCAGAAAGATTTGCCTGCCTGTTTCTTTTATGTTTTCACCTACCTCTCTGTTTATTAAATATCCTCCTTCCCCACATGGTTTCGCAGGTTTGCTGTTAATATAGTTTTACATCATAAATATTTGCTTTCCCGTCCTGGTTCATTTGTGTCCTCCGGCATAAAACCTTTGTCTGCATGTTTCTCTTTAATTTCCACTGCAGCCAGGTAATTTCTCATGTTTCCTGTTGATTTAAACTTTTACATTATAAACATTGTATTTCCGGTTACATGTCCTCCTCCTCACAATACCAAAGCAGTGCCTGCATCTTTTCTTAACTTTGAAGCCTTTGCTGCATCTTTTGTTATTGTTTTTACTACTCTCTGGGCTCTTCAACCACCAATCTGCGCCTCTTCTGTTTATCACGTCATTTGTGCCCTACATATTCATTAAAGATGGACATACCTGCTATGTCGTACGCCCGTTTACTACTAAACATAACACATTATAAATCACAGCCCTTGCCGCCCGGTTTCCACTCCATCCATCCCTCCCCCCACTCCATCATCCCCCCCACTCCATCCATCCATCCCCCCACTCCATCCATCCCCCCACTCCATCCATCCATCCCACTCCATCCATCCATCCATCCATCCCACTCCATCCATCCATCCATCCATCCCACTCCATCCATCCATCCATCCATCCCACTCCATCCATCCATCCATCCATCCATCCATCCATCCATCCATCCCACTCACTCCATCCATCCATCCCCCACTCCATCCATCCCCCACTCCATCCATACATACATCCCCCCACTCCATCCATCCATCCATTCCCCACTTCATCCATCCATCCATCCCACTCCATCCATCCATCCATTCCCCACTTCATCCATCCATCCATCCCACTTCATCCATCCATCCATCCCACTTCATCCATCCATCCCACTCCATCCATCCATCCATCCATCCATCCCACTCCATCCATCCATCCATCCCACTCCATCCATCCATCCATCCATCCATCCATCCATCCCCCACTCCATCCATCCATCCATCCATCCATCCCCCCACTCCATCCATCCATCCCACTCCATCCATCCATCCCACTCCATCCATCCATCCCCCCACTCCATCCATCCATCCCCCCACTCCATCCATCCATCCATCCCCCCACGCAACGCCACTCACACACGCAACGCCACTCACACACGCAACGCCACTCACACACGCAACGCCACTCACACACGCAACGCAACGCATCCACGCAACCCCACTCATCCACGCAACCCCACTCATCCACGCAACCCCACTCATCCACGCAACCCCACTCATCCACGCAACCCCACTCATCCACGCAACCCCACTCATCCACGCAACCCCACTCATCCACGCAACCCCACTCATCCACGCAACCCCACTCATCCACGCAACCCCACTCATCCACGCAACCCCACTCATCCACGCAACCCCACTCATCCACGCAACCCCACTCATCCACGCAACCCCACTCATCCACGCAACCCCACTCATCCACGCAACCCCACTCATCCACGCAACGCCACTCATCCACGCAACGCCACTCATCCACGCAACGCCACTCATCCATTTGCAAAACGAAAAACGTCAAACTCTTCTATTGCGAGACCTATTGCATTTTCAATGCTTGTTGTTATTCTGATTATCGATTGCTTAATTACTGTGAATTTGATGATTTCTGAATTTTACTAAATTAGATAAAGACTTTAAAACTTCCAGTTGTCCGTGGTCATTTTACAAAAGGTATTGAATATTGTTTTGTTGGGTTTGTATTTTGCTGCCTTTCCTTTTACAGCTAGCTCCCTGATCCATTGTGGTCATAGGTACCCGCATCGGTGGATGGTAAGTCGGGTACACTGAAGAATAACGAAAGGAACTCACAAATATCTGATAGCAGAGCGTGAGGTCATCTGATCAATGTATATGGTGATTTGAAATATATGGGCCCGAAGCCATAAGTGGCGAAATTATTGGTCGGGTGACCCGCGCGCTCTATCATAAGGACAGAGGCATGATTGACCGCTAGCGTGGCCACTAGGTCCTGAAATGCTGATGTAAAATGGAGAGTATTCTGGGGTGGTCGATAAGTTAGTAAACAGATGAGTGGAGGGGAAAAGATGACAGAGCGAGCCACGAGGTACTCAACAGAGTCAATAGGAGAAGAGGGGAGGAGTTGAAAGTTGTACTCTGATCTGGCAATGAGTGCCACGCCGCCTCCTTTTTTCCCTGCAGGACGATCGACCCGAAGGGCCGCGTAAGCAGGGGGGAGGGCCGCTAAGAGAGATGGCAAAGAGGATTCGCAAAACCACGTCTCAGTTAGACACAGAATGTCTGGCTTCTGGGAGTCGAGCAAGATAAACAAATCTTGGTGGTGTTTCACAGCCGACCTAGTATTCAATAAGATGAAGGACAGGGAAGAAGGGGAGATAGGAGGGGATGGACGGGGGACCAGAATAGGACAGCTGAGACCGAGGGCAGAGATGTTACTGGTAACGGAAAGAGGAAGCGGCCAATTACCTTGTAGATGTTTCAGACTCTCCGAGGAGTAGGCGATAAAAGGGGCAGAGTGACAAGCCCCTTGCCCCGGCCGGCCGCGGACGGGCGCAGACGGGCTTAACTCCGGCGCAACTCCGGCGCGCCTACAACGCGCTGACACATGGGGAGTGTTTAAATAGGAAATGACGCTGGGGGTGTGGCGAAGGTCGAACTTGCCGCCCAACCCAAAATGGCGCCCGCGGTCGCTGGGGAGCACCGTTAGGCGGTAAGTCCACAGCGAGTGGCTGGCTTCTAGGGAGGAACAGGCAGGATGGAAAGTAAGTGTCCCTACTAGCAATCAGCAGGACCGAGAGAGGGGGATTATTAAAAAATAGCGCCGCTGCTCGTGATCAGCAGGGTAGGGGTTTAAGAATTAAAATTCCCTGCTCGTAGTCAGCAAAAAGATACAATAGGGACTGAGTTGTCTCAGCGCTCCAATAGTCGCGCACAAGCCCTCTGCCACCGGGCTGTTTGCGATGTCTAGGAGCGGAAGAGGACGTTCCTAAAATAGGAAATGACGCTGGGGGTGTGGCGGAGGTCGAACTCGCCGCCCAACCCAAAATGGCGCCCGCGGTCGCTGGGGAGCACCGTTAGGCGGTAAGTCCACAGCGAGTGGCTGGCTTCTAGGGAGGAACAGGCAGGATGGAAAGTAAGTGTCCCTACTAGCAATCAGCAGGACCGAGAGAGGGGGATTATTAAAAAATAGCGCTGCTGCTCGTGATCAGCAGGGTAGGGGTTTAAGAATTAAAATTCCCTGCTCGTAGTCAGCAAAAAGATACAATAGGGACTGAGTTGTCTCAGCGCTCCAATAGTCGCGCACAAGCTCTCTGCCACCGGGCTGTTTGCGACTTTAGTGGAATTGTTGCCCAGACGTTGATTCCCTCCTCCTCTGGAATTAAGCCTGCCTCTGAACTGAGACTTCTGCTGTCCCTGCTGGTCTTGACTCTTCTGCCAGTAAGGGGTTTGAACCCGCTGTTTAGAAGAGCCCTTATTTTAGGAGCGATATTTCTTTTTGAACTCCTTTTTCTCAAGCCCTACGGCCTTGAGTGTCCAACTCTGTCTCTGTGCGCTGCATTTCCTCATCTGTACTGGCCCCCAATCAATGAAGTTCCTGAAAAAGGCAAGTTCAAGATCCGAGCTTGGGCCTCTGGTTTCAGACGCAACTGTGAGCTGTGAGACGCAACCAGGAGGATCTCCTTGGAGATATTCCATGTGCATAGCCATGCACTGCGAGGGTAGCTCCGTCCGCTGCGGCGCCAATGACTTGATTTGAAACTTGGCTGCCTTCCAAGAGAAGCTCCTCAAAGTCTTTACGGTCTTCCTGTGGGAGTTTCTCCACAAAATGCTGCAGGGAATCCCACAGGGACCTATCATAAGCCCCAAAAGGGTTTCCGCGTTGGATACCTTGAGACATGAGGCTGAAGTATTACAGACTCGTGTTCCCCACAAATCCTGTGACTTGCTCTCCTTATCCGGAGGTACTGTGGAGGAGGAGGCTACCGCACCGGACTTTTTTGCCGCTGCGATGATGACTGAGTCTGGGGGCGGATCAGCCCTGAGGAACAGAGGATCCTCCTCTGGCGAGCGGTACTTTTTGAGAATCCTCGCCGTAGCAGCCTTTATCGTTGCTGGAGTGAGGAATACCTCCATCACTGGCTCTATAATCCCAGGTACCAAAGGCAACAGAGGCTTGGGTACAGACCTGTGATGCAGGGTTTCAAAGATCACTGAGGTCTTGATCTGGGGCGCTGTCAAGGGCACTCCCAGTTTAAGAACTCCTCTGCCCAGAATGTCCTGAAAAGTGAAGATGTCATCAATTGGGGATATCCTTGATGGAGGAGTGTCCGTTAAAGTAGGCGAGTAATCTCTATGCGAGCGGTAGGAGAAGAAGATGTAGTTGGGGATTTTGTTCCCTTCTCCTGCTCCTAGATCTGGTTCTTCGCTTGCTAGAACGCACCCGGGAGCATGATCGTTCTCTGGGCCGCCCCTGGGAGCGTGATCTGTCTCTGGGTCTAGGAACCGGCCTTTATTCTTGCATCCTGGCCGCTGTTTCTTTGTCCGGAGTCCAGTGATGAAGAGGCCTATTCCATCTTGGAGACAGCCTGATGGAAGGCGACTTCTGTGCGGTGTCTGTCGCTGGTGAGCGTGCAGGAGGTGTTACATCCTTTTGCCCATGCAGCGACCGTGCAGGGGAACGCCTTGATCTCTCACTGCCGGATGAATAAATGACCACATCTGGAGAATGATGGTGAGACGAAGAAGAGCCTGACGAGGATGAAGAAAGGCTCACAGGAGGCGAAGGGGATCTTGTGTGACTCCGAGAACCACGATCCTCTAAAGCTCTCTTCCGCTTAGCAGGCTCCATTGATCTAGATAGTCCCCCTAAGACAGATTCTCCTTCCGCCGCTGAAGCCGATCTTGGAGACTTCTGCGACCGAGGCCCATGACATGGAGACGGAGTTGGCAAACTCGACATCTTGGTCTGCTGCGACACTGCTGGTTGAGACTGCGCCAAGGGTTGATGAACTCTCTGCGGAGACTCTGTCCTCTGGGATCGTGCTGGAGAGACTTGTCTCGACGACATATGCTTCAACGTCGAACGCTGGTGAGTTGACGTCGACGGAGGCCTTCTCGACATCGAGCGCCAATCACTGGACGCCGATGGAGGGTGTCTCGACGCTGATCGGCCTTGACTGGACTCTGATGGATCCCTTGACGTCGAGCGCTGATGTCTTGGCAACGACAGAGGATGCCTCGACGTCGAGCGTCGATGACTGGACGCCGACGGAGGATGCCTTCGACGCCGAACGCCCCTGGCTGGGTGACGACGGAGGGTGTCTCGACGTCTATGATCGGACGCCGACGGAGGTTGCCTCGCCGTCGAACGCCGATGACTGGGCATCGATGGAGGAAGCTGCGACGTCGAAGACTAGATATGAGGCTTCAACGGCAGCTGTTTCGACGTCGAGCTCCTATGCTCAAACGGAGACCTCTCTCTCGACGCTGCCCGTCGCCCGGTTGACGGCAGCGGAGTTACCTTGACTCTCGACGTTGAAGTCTTCGTCGTCGAAGGAAGGTGGCTCGTCGGTGGCAACTTCGACGCCGATCTCGACGTTGAAGGAGAACAAGTCGGGACATCTCTCTACGTCGATCGCGTCCTTCGCTTTTTCTGCCTCTTAGGAGACCTACCTCTCTCAGAAAGACCATAAATTCGAATTCTTTCACTATCTTTGAGGGTTCTCCTTGACAAAGTCTTGCAGTGTTCACAGTTTGCTGCAGAATGTGTCTAAGGGAGACAGAGGATACACACAGGATGTGTATCAGTCCTAGCCTTCTTCCCACAGGAAGGGCAGGGGTCAAAAAGCGAAGGCATTTGGACAAAAGGTTTTCCTTTTTTGAACCCAAAAAAGGCAGCAGTATCTCTCTAAGGTCAAAAACCGTCGAGTGAAACCAAAAATTGAAGAAAAACACCAAGAATTTCTGACAGAAAGTCAAAAAGAGGTGGGAGATGTTAAACCAGGGTCCTGACAGAAGGAGCCGGAAAAAACTGACCTAACTGTCACCCCTGAGGCATGATGGAAAGCCTGGGGTCATGGTTGCCTTAAAAGGAACGGTGCCAGTTTTTGTTAAAAATGCTTTCACTTTCTATGTTATTGCTTTTCAATGCAGCCTGTGGCTAACAATGTCTATTTATTAGCAATTCTCAGGATTTATGAGTGTTTTACTCATTAAAACACAACGTTCAAGGGCTATTGGACCGAATGTGTTTTTTATTTCCTTGCTAATTTCAGTGCATGTATGAGTGATTACATTGTTTAGCCTCTGTTTTGGGGCTGCATTGTTATGAGAATAAATAATATATGTACATACATATATGTGGAGCGAGATATACATGTTTTTCCATATTTATTTTTATATTGTTTCCGGGGTCCCGCACATGGGCGGGAATATTCAGTGCTTATGACTTGATGAGGATCCCCTGGAAGAGAACCTCCATTAGTCAGAAAACACACACCAATTGGCTCCTTTTGTGAAACAGATGAGAAGTGGCAAGGAAACACATACATGTAGGGATAAAAGCATTAGGTATATGCCATACTGGCACGCAAAGCTCAACATTTTAAAGTTATAGAAACTCCTTTGGGTCCCAACACAAGATGCTAGGTACGGCAACAAATTAAGAATGAGGAAGCATCTACAGGCTAAGAGTAACATCATGAAGGCAGCATTATCTACCCTGATCACTATTGTAGACTATGCCATCTTTTCAAGGATTTGTTTACAAAGAGTTGGCAAGCAATACCTCTTTCGGTGTCTAAGACCGTTCAGAGAAAAATCTTTTTGTGAGCTGGGAATTAGGTGAGACTTCTTGTGCTTGCCTGCAAACCACTTTTTGAGCAGAAGGTGCAATGGTCTTTAAATATGACCAGTTCATAATGTCATGCCCAGAAATAAGCTGCTTCTCCTTTTTCTGGATGAGGTATGATCCTCTTGAAGGTAAACGGCTTTACCAAGAAAAGAACATTCCCCAACTCCTGTCTTGGTGTTTATTATTGCACAAAGGACTTGTTTGGCCTCGATGGTACCTAAACAGACTTCGGTATTACCTGTGAAACTCAAGTTGAGGAAACGGTAATGGTTGCCTGAACTGAATTAGTAAACTGTGCCTCAGATTTTCCAAGTAAACCAGTCATCCAAGTAAGGGAAAAAAAGATGCTTGTGACCATGCTTGGTGCAGATTTACAAAGTAATAGTCTTAACCAACTTTAAAACTAAGTCTCTTGTTTGTGTCGCATGTACAAATTTGCAAGTTTAAGGTATATTGTTGCTGTTGACTTAAATATTCTCTAAATAAGTATAAGGATAATAATGATCACAATTAATCATTCATTAAGTTAGGTTTATTGTTTTAACTATGCCACTACAATTTTATTCTCTGGTTCATGACTAGAGTGATGAGACTAGTTCTATCAAAGTGCCACTATTTGCGATCTAATGTTATACAAGCCATGAGAAACCAATTGACTGACAAGTTCTGCTAATAATGCATTTTTTGTGCTCTATCGACATATTCTACTAATATCTTTAGCCAGAAAATTTTTTTGAGTTGTCACAAGATTTTTCTGATTTGTGCGGCACAAACAAGGACATTTTGCAATGCTCATGAAAGTAACAAGAATGTTAACTCACCAGCAATGGGTCAGAGAAGTCTGGTAGATCTGGCACTAAAATTCCAACCAGTGCACAGATCACTATTAACACAGTGCACATGCCCAAAACTACCACCGGCCAATCCGCTATCAGGGCAGAGTAACTACAATGAGAAGAAAAGACACTTATCAGAGCCATGTCACAAAAACACCGAAATAGGATTCTGAAACACTTCATTTACATGTCTAGCATATTTTTCTAGCCGCAATCTGAAGACAAACTCAATCATGTAAGAAAGCAAGTAAACTGCAGTTAGCATTACTGATTTACGTCCAATAAAACGTTATCCCTGCACCCACAAGGTTCACGTTGACATTCGTTCTACGGAAAACAGTCTGCTATACGGTCACATTAGGGACGAAATCTCCAGCAATGGCCTAATGCATTGCAGATTCTCATTCTCAGAAGAAACTGTTGATGAATGCACTAACTAAGATATCTTTGGAAAAATACAGCATGGCAAAAGAGACATACATTACTGCAAAGAACTTCGAGGTGGGTGGTTACTTCTGTTTGGTGGTTGATGTTTGGGATTCCCTTCAGCCCAGCTGCATTATAAAGAGCCGATGTGTGGAGTTCAGTAAAGTTTTGGTGTGGCATGCTTGAGGTATTCTTTATGGTCTAAAAATGTCTGTGCTATTTAGTAAATACTACTGTTAGGATCGCTGTGGGTCCAGGCTACTTGACACTAACGCAGGGTAAAACTGGAAAAAATAGACACTAGTGGATTGCTATTGGGTCTTCCCTTTCCATTTTTGAAAATTAAGCTTCCCAAAGTGCATCCAAACAGTAGAGAAGATGAAAAAATTAGAGATGCTGTGCAAATACAAAAAAACATTTCAGAAAGTAAAAACTTTCCAGCCACCTCTCTAATCCGGTTTACTTTTTGCTTTTTATTTTTAGATCTAAAACAATATTAATATGGACTATTTTAGGGAATATCGAAACCCAAGTATTGACGGGGCAGAATATTGTTACCACAATACTGAGGGACAAATATTAAAAGATAAGTGCACAAAGAGAGGTAAGGATTTACAATTCTAAAATCCACAGACGTACTTTGAAAACAAATTACATATAATTTGTGGGAAATGGGTTCTTGTTGCAGTACACCCCCACTTTTTGCCTGTTTTTGATTAAACTGACTGTAGTGTGCTGGGTCCTGCCAACCAGGTTCCCAGTACCAGTGTTCTTTCCCTCAAACTGTACCACAATTGGTACAACTTCAGCAACCTCTGTAAGTCCCTAGTAAATGGTACCACTGGTACCTAGGGCATTGGGACTGAAGAGGGTTTACTAGGCCTACAGCAGTAATTGTGCCACCAAATGGACCCCTCACCAAGACCATGCACATTGTAGGCTGCGCGTCTTGGTGCAGAGAAAACTGAAGAGTGGACAAGGCCATGCCCTCATACACTGCTGAGATACAGGCAAGTCACTCCTACTGCAGGCCTTCTTGCTTTAAGGCGTGGTGCACTCTATCCCATGTGTGGACATATCTGCATACACAGATATGACCCTACAATATGGAGTCCATTCTTGGATATTGTTAAGTGCACAGGGAATCCATAGTGTGTGTATAGGCTGGATACTTGTCATTATGAGTTTCCTAGCTTCATGATGGCTTCACTGTACTCTAAGGTGTTTGGCACCAAACATCTTGTCAAAAAAACTCACTGAGGCCAGTGTTGGATTTATTAATAAATGCACACAGGAGACCCTTTAGAGGGTCCCCTGAAAACCTACCAAGCACTGGTGTGGCATCTAGCTTGTTTTAGCCAGCCTGCCACTAACAGACGTTACTGACCTCATGGGGTGTGGGCCAGCGCTCACATATGCCAGGAAAAAAGTCTGCTCTGGGCGAAGGTGCTTCACACCTCCTTCAGGACAGGATGGCCTTCCTGAGCAGGAAGCTTCAAAGGTGATGCCGCCTCTGAAATGCGACCCAGGCATCTCCAGATAGTGGAATATGCCAACTCTCCTTTCTTGCTCCACATCTAGCAGGAGAACAGGTAGGATAATGTGTTAAATTAGGAGAGACGTTCAGCCTGCACCACCCTTAAGGTGGGGCAGGTGATGTAGACACGACTCTTCCAATTCCACCATTTTGAGATGGGAGGAATTAGCCTATCAGGGCTAGGGTAGTGTCCCTTCCCACAGAAAGTGGTCACTTAGAGGGTGTTGACACTCTGTAGGTAGGTAGTCCATCGGCTACTACCAGTCTCCCCCTTTAACACCCCTAAATTTAGTATTTAGGTGGCACCCCTGGACCTTACAACTCATGGTTGATGGACACAAAGAAGATACAAACACAGGAGAGCTGCTGGCCAAAATCAGAAGCTCTGCTGCAGAGAAATTGGCGCCAAACGCTACCTGCTGCCTTAAGGACTCAACAATCGTGGTGTGATGTCTTGTCATGCAACTGTGAGGCCTCCAACAGCCCCGGAGCTCCTCCAGCCTTTTACAAATCGCCAAAGCACTCCCTTGGAATTAAGGTATCACTCCCCTGCAGGCCGCAGGCACTGAACCCGCAAAGTCTGCTCCCCTGCGACTACGAAACAGCACCCAAACCAAAAGAGGTACGTCAGCTCCATAGGGTCAGATCTGTCTGTTTAGAGACACCAACACCTACTGGAGCCATGCCGTACCCCCTTCGGACTCCAACTGCCAGGGAAACAAGCATTCATTGAGTGGAGACCCGCTTCGTGAGTGGCCCACCTGTCCCGGAATCGCCTCTCCAAGTTGCCTGCTCCTGATCGAGAGGACATCCTGATGCACAACGCCCGCTGACCCATGTGCTCTGCACCAGGCCCGACCAGCCCCGGTAATGACGGTCCAGCTGTGCTCCTGTGGCCCTTGTGACCTGCTGTCTCGAGTGTGACTTCTATGCAGTTTATTTTCAAGTGGCCCCCTTCTTCATAGCGCATCAGCTACTAACGACCGTAGCACCCTACTCCCGGCCGAATACGGGAGGCTCCTGAGAATCCGCTGGTGAAACATTGGTCCTGGCCTTGCTGCTTACTTAAATTCCAATGGTGAACCTTGAGAGTTAACTGTGTGATTTTCTATGCATTTTTCTGTTTTCTCCCATTGATTTCCATGGTGCGTAATTGCGCACACAAGTAAAACATTTTGCGAACTTTAAAAATTGCTATCTTAAAAAGTACTTGTTGAAGATTTAAGTTCTTGCTCTCAAAATTATATAAAAATCGATCTTACTTTTTGCAAATTGGTCTCATATTTATTCTTGAGTGTGTGTCTTATTTAATGCCTCTGTGAGTACAACAAATGCTTAGCACTACCCTCTGATAAGCCTAACTGCTCGCCCACACTACCACAAATAGAGCGCTAGTATTATCTACTTTTTCCTCTGTATACCAATCTGGGTCTCACTGGACTCCCTACAAAGTGAACTTCATTTTAGTGCACTATATAGAGAGCTAGCGTCCTACAATAACCTAGTGGCAGTCACCACTGGAAGTTATAGTGAGGCCTGCTTTTCCTATTGCGTTCCCTGGTTTGCTAATAACTTTGGGCCCGTTTGACAAATCTTCACAAAACTTTCCAAAAAAGAAGTTCATCCACCTCAGCTCCTTCCTGGAAAGATTTGAGCTGACCGGTCAAACGTAGACCGAGAAAAAAAGAGGGGTCCCAAAAAAAAATAATCCACATGAATTTCCCATCAATTTCTTTACACAAGGCTACAGCAAACACTGCTATACAGTACTACACCAAATATGTCAGGAAGCTAGATCTTGGGCCGCGGCCTGTGTTTTTTGTGATTTGGTGTAAATCAGTTCAGTAGTTTCTGAGAAATTAAGGTTGAAATTAATTGTATATTTGTATGGTTGGGTCCGCAAGAGTCTCACGAGGAAATTTAAAAATAGAGCATTCTGACTGACCCAGGGACCTTTATTTCCCATTTGCCCTCTCCCTCCTGCAGGAGTCAGACTCCCACGAGAGCGAGTAATGCGACTGGTTGTCATCAATAATGTAATTTGAGATGTCTTCAGTGATGTCATAAATTATGTTATATGTGAGGTCATAAGCAGTGCATGATGGGGTGCTTGTTTAGTTCGAAACTTTAATGTGGTTGTTGACAAATTCACTTAACTGGGAGAGGAGTTGGCCTAACGGCTGGGGCGCTCGACCTCGGAATCTGGGATCGAGTCTCGGTAACGACGCCAAAACCTCCTTTGACTCTGGGCAAATCACTTAATCTCCCCGTGCCTAAAATGAATGTGTGTCTGTCCGTAACGTAACTGGTGCTATGTAAAGCGCTCTGATACCGGATTCGGTTCGGGTCTAGTTTGCGCTATATAAAACTCTTCAAAAAAAAAAAAAAAACTACAACGTTACTTTAACCTTTGTTTTTTTTTTTAGTGAGTACATATCTAGAGATATGTACACACACATCACCCAAGGTACTTAGATGTCGAGTTGGGTATACAAATGCATAGAAACGTACCTATGTGTTTGTATCCATTAAAGTTATTTTGTTGATCTTATAAACAGATTCTGTAAAGTATATGATGAGTAAAACAAATAATCTAACAGAGTAGTCATTCCGCTGTGGAAGTAACAGCTGTTTGAAGTACAGTCACGACTGCTGATCCACTGTGTAGTAGACATCATGTTTTATTTTTAATCAGGCCAACACTGCCAAAATTCTAAAACAAAAAATACAACTAGGGAGTAAGAAATATATGGAATTCTGCTTTGCTTTCGCTCACAATGCTCCCCAGTTCAATGGCAGACGCTGCTCCAGATTTCAAAGCAGCAATTTATTGTGGCAACATGAGCTGGAGAGGGTCTTTGAAATACACCTATGCAGTTGGTAGCTATTAAGTAAAGGTTACACCAAAACTACTTTGACTTTATATTTTAAACATTTAACGTGGCTTTAGAAACTTACGACTGGAATGAGAAGTGCTTTTTTAATCATAAAAATTTAAGTTTTACTAACAAAGTTCATAATTGTGGAATAAATTACTCTCACATCAAAATCGTATCTGGAGCCCAGTTTAGACTCTACTGAAGTTGTGTCTCGGGAAAAGCAGGAGTGCTTCGTAGACTGTATTAATCATTAAGCTATATTTTTAGATTGCAGTCTTACTGCACTTATCTCAGCCTAAGGTGATATCCCGGTGATGGGATTTCAATAGGATTCCACTTTATGACATTTGTTAAACCCTTTGAGGAAACTGGCACACTTACCTTTTTGGCAGCTTGAATGGTTTTACTGGCCTAAAAAACAAAACAAAAGTCAAAGTTAGCAAAGGTATAAATACTATAATGAAAGATATGTATTTGTCACCGCCACTTGCATTCTTGCTAATTTAGATCTTTAAACTGTGAGTTGCTAACATTCAATGCATCAAATCAGAAGCAGCAGTAGTAGCAAAGTGCTTGTACATGACATTATTGAGATGACCCTGTTTATTAAATTTCCACGTGTTGCTTAGGCCCACTGGTGCTATTTACATTTATGTACCGAATAAAAATCACAAACACAGAATGCTTCGTTTGGGACATAAAAGTAAACGCTTGCAGTGGCCAACATTTCTGGAATAGGTTGATTTTGGTCTTTTTCCGAAGACCTGCAGAGCGGTAGGCTTCATTATGGAGGGACATCAGGCAATGACAGGTGGGGGCTTCACAAACACAAAAAAGGCAGCTAGGCTTTGTGTTTGTGATTATATTTGGGAGAACGCAACTAGGATTCCTCTTTTCTCGCTCTCTCATAGTGAATGAAAAGATGAGGGCTTCGAACATCCAAGGAACCTCTCGAAATCTTCTGCCTACTATGCTTGAACAGAGTCTTCTTCGGATACCGGCTAATAATGAAAATATACTTCGTCAGGTTGAATCCACGGGCACTGGTCTAAATATTTAGTATTAATGAGTTTAACACACAGCTACAATCAACAGGTGGTTCAATCAACTTACTAGTTGTGCATCTCAAAGAGCCTGAACTGCGGGGGAGGAGGTATAAATTATTATTTATAGCGATTTTAACCTTGGAATAGGTGCGGTCTAGCCTTCAGAGGGTAGGACAGTAGAGAAAGTGAAGTACAGGGTAACCCTCGGCTTTGCATGCTTAAGTCAAAGTAAGAAATGTGTTACTTACCTGTAACTGCAGTTATCCAGTATTGGTGTCTTTCATAGATTCACATGCCTGAATCATTCCCCGTCGTCGAGACGGGAGCCTCCGGTATATATAAAAGTAATGTCCTAAGACATACATAGAAAAGAATAGGCCTAAGGGTCTCACCTTAGTGTCCTATCCACGTCCTTATGTAAAAAGGACCAAAACAGGGTAGGCCCAAGGGTCCCACCTTGGTGGCCTATCTGTGTCCTTTTGTACAAAGGACCAAAGTAAAGAGAACCAACCAATCAGCTACCACCTCCTTCTAGAACCTTCCTGTCAGGAGCCCAAGTCTCTCAGATTTTCGTACGCACCAAGCTAGTTAGGCGTAAACTTGTTAGAGAGATAGGTGAGTCCTTCCAGGGGAGGCGGGAGGGTGCATGTGAATCTATGAAAGACACCAAAACTGGATAACTGCAGTTACAGGTAAGTAACGCATTTCTTATCCAGTATTTGGGTGTCTTTCATAGATTCACATGCCTGAATCAGAGTAGCAAGCAATATATTATGCACATTTCTGATGGAACATCATATATGAGTCTGAGATAATACATATCATGCGACTGCAACCCACCAAAATGCATTGTCATGTAAATAGTAGTAAAAGAATGTGCATACCAGTAAAGGATGGAGGGATGTAGGAAGGCTCACCTCACTGGAATAGATGGCGAAGCACTGCTCGGCCCACTGCTGCATCCTTCATCAGCTCAGTATCCAGGCAGTAGAGCCTGGTGAAGGTGTGCGGGGACTTCCAGGTCGCCGCCCTGCAGATGTCCAATACCGGCACTCCAGCAAACAGTGCCGCAGACGTGGACATGGCTCTAGTCGAATGAGCTTTGACTCGTGAGTCCAAAGGCCGTCCGGCCTTGTCGTGACAAAAGGTGATCGCAGAAGAAATCCACCTCGAAATACTCTGTTTCGTCAGGGGCAAGCCTTTTCGTGGTCTACTGAAGGCAATAAAGAGTTGAGAAGACTTCCGGAAGTGTCTTGTCTTGTCGATATAAAATTTAAGACATCTCTTCAGGTCTAGTGAATGCAGTGTCCTCTCGGCTGCAGTGGTAGGATTTGGGAAGAATGATCTAAGCACCACTGGTTCGTTAAGGTGGAGAGGACTTTTGGAATGAACCGAGGGTTAGTCCGCAGAATGACCCTGTCTTCTCTGAATTGCATAAAGGGATCTTGGATGGAGAGAGCCTGCAACTCACTGACCCTTCTGGCAGAGGTGAGCGCCAGGAGGAGGGTCGTTTTACAGGAGAGGAATTTTATCTCCGCTTTATGGATGGGTTCGAAGGGATGCTTCATTAACTGATGAAGTACCACATTGAGGTGCCACGATGGAGGAATTGGTCTTGGTCGTGGAAAGGACCTGTATAGGCCTTTTAGGAATTGTTTTATAAGCCTGTCCGCCCACAGGGACGGGCCCGTAGCAGTCCTTGTGAACCTGGAAATCGCCGCTAGGTGCACTTTGATGGATGCATGTGCGAGGCCTGATTGCGCAAGGTGCAATAGGTATGGCAGCAGCTGCTGTGGAGTGGTGTGGAAGGGGTGCAAGCCATTATCCACACACCAGGAACAGAATCGCTTCCATTTTAGTGAGTAGGTTTTAGTAGTGCTGTCCGCTCTAGCTTTCGCAAGGACGTCTCTGCACTCTTGCGGGATGTTCAGGTGGCTGAATTCGCGGTATTCAGGAGCCAGGCTGACAACTTCAGAGAGCTCAGATTCGGGTGGAGGACCTGCCCCTGGGACATCGTGAGCAGGGCTGGAAATTGCTGTAGGCGAAGAGGGGGCCGGGCGGAGAGGCGAAGGTCCGTGAACCAGTGCTGCCTCGGCCAGGATGGAGCAATTAGGATCAGAGTGCAGGGCTCTGACTTCATCTTCCTGAGAACCCTGGGTATCAGTGGGAATGGCGGAAAGGCGTACGCAAATACGTTGCGCCATGCAATGGAAAATGCATTCCCGAGGGTTCCTGAGTGGTGATGCCTGCTTGCGAAGCTTGGGCATTTGGCGTTCTCTGGTGGCAAATAGATCGATTCGTGGGGTGCCCCACTCCTCGAAGATCTGCTCCAGCACCTCCGTGTCCAGCTCCCATTCGTGGGAAGGAGACCTCTCTCTGCTCAGGGCGTCCGCCAAGACATTGTCCTTGCCCGGGACGTACTCCGCTTGTAATGTTATTCCATGTTCCAGAAGCCAGTTCCAGACCCTTTGCGATTCTCACGATAGTGAGATCGAACGCGTCCCCCCCTGTTTGTTCAGGTAGTGCATCGTCGTTGTGTTGTCCGTCCTGACAAGCACTGGGGAGTTGCGAATGCGCGGTAGGAACGCCTGGAGTGCCAGGAAGACCGCTCTCAACTCCAGTAGATTGATATGGAGCTTGGTCTCCTGTGTCGTCCACTTGCCGTTGATTTGAAGTTCTTGGAGCACCGCTCCCCACCCTTCCAGGGATGCATCCGTTGTTATGACGTGTGGTTCTGCAGGGAGGAGGAACGGCAGTTCCCTTGACAGGTGTTTGATTGAACTCCACCATTGTAAGTGGATGATCATGGGTCGAGTGACGCGTATGCGGTCCTCGAAAGATCCCGTAGCCTGCATCCATTGCCTTGTGAGTTGCTCTTGGAGAGGGCGCATTTTGAGGCGGCAGTGGGGAATTAGCAGTATGCATGAAGACATCATGCCGAGGAGGGACTTGAAGGTGCGGACCGGCAGAGTCTTCCGCGAAGCCACTGATTTGGCATGGGAGATGAGTTTGACCTTTCTCTCCTGAGAGGGGAAAGCTCTGACGCGTACCGTGTCCAGAGTCGCTCCACCGACTTTGGTGGGTTCCAGTGTCGACTTTTCGCGGTTGAGGGTCAAGCCTAGTCGGCGGAAAATATCCAGACAGGCGCTGGAGGATGAGGCTGCGGCGGTCGCGGATGGCGCTTTTACCAACCAGTCGTCCAGGTATGGGAACACCTGGTGGCCCTGTTGACGAAGGAAGGCTGCCACCGGGGATAGGCATTTGGTAAATATCCGCGGGGCAGATTTGAGGCCGAATGGAAGGACACGAAATTGGTAGTGTTGTCCTGCCACCGCAAACCTGAGGAACTTCCTGTGCCCTTTGAGGAGAGGAATGTGGTAGTAGGCGTCCTGAAGGTCTAAGGACGTCATGTAGTCTCCTTCCTCCAGGAGACCCAGGATTTCCTGTAAAGTTACCATGCGGAACGATTGTTTCTTTAGGAACACGTTGAGTGCCCTGAGGTCCAGGATTGGCCGCCACTTTTTTCCTTTTTTGTGGATTAGGAAGAAGTGAGAGTAGAAACCTTTCCCCTTGTGAACCTGTGGAACTCTCTCTATCTCTCCCTTTTGTAACATGGAAGCTATTTTCTGAAGAAGCAACCGTCGGTGCCTGTGGGATCGTTTGCAGGGTGGTGTCGGTGGGGGAATTGAGACAAATTCTAGGACATGTCCAAATTGAATGATTTGTAGTACCCACCGATCCGTTGTTATGGTTTGCCAATTTTTCAGAAAGTATGAAAGTTTTCCTCCAATTTGTAAAGAATGCAATGGTGGGTGGGCTAGCCATTGAGACGAGTCATTGGCGGTTGCCTGCAGGGCGTTTTTGGTTTTTACTTCTGTAGTTCGACTTGCCGTAGGAAGTCTGGCGCCCCTGTTGGTTTTGCCGCTGTTGGAATTGTGGTTGTCCTCTTCCTCTGTTGCCACGAAAGGACTGGTTCCGAAATTGCAGGGTACCAAGAGCCTTGGCAGTGTCCGTGTCCTTTTTAATAGGGGTGAGGGCCGCGTCAATTTGTTCACCAAAGAGGTGCTGGCCATCATAAGGCATATCCAGGATTCTAGTTTGTACTTCCTGGCGGAAGGAGGTGGCCTTGAGCCAACCCTGTCGTCTCAGTACTGCAGCACCTGCCAGTTGCCGAAAACCAGTCATGGCAGCGTCAATCGCGCAGTCTATGAGTTCGGAGGCAGACGTTTGGCCTTCTAAGAGGAGCGAATGAGCCTCCCCTTTGAGATCTTCTGGCAGATTAGAAAGGTAGGGTGCCTCTTGGCAGCCCTCTCTATGAGATTGTGGAATCCACCGATGTCCGGGTGGTGATTCCGAAGACTGTGGTTCTGGAGAGGCCGGAGAATGTGCCACATAGTCCTGGTCTGCATCCGGCTCCGACTCGTCGTCCAGGACTTCACCCTCTTCCTGTTCTCTCTCTTCTTCTTCTTCAGAAGAGAGAACGTCTTGCATTGGCACCTGTACCTTCTCAAGCACCAGTGGAGATGGTTTATGGCGAGGCAAAGGAGCGGGCACCTGTGCAGCTGGAGGTGCAGGTGCAGTGGGTTTCTCTGGAAACCTCTCTTTATAATCCCTTATTAGGAACTGGAGATCCGAGACGATGGATGCAGGGAGACACACCATTGGAGTAACCTGTGGCTGGGTGTCGACCAATTGTTCTACGCGGTCATCCTCTTCCGGCTCCTCATCTGTGGTTTGGCACTTAAGTACCAAGTCTGATGGGCTAGTTGCTTGTACATATGAGTCCTCATCCGACTCCTGGCCTTGCAGAATACAGGCTGGAGGTAGCTGTTGCACCTTACTGGGCGACGTGAGGACTGGCGTAATCGGTCTTTTTGTGATTTTGACCGTGACATGGCTTACTTGAGGTGGAAAAGCATCCATGGCATGTGATAAGAGTGCAGACTCTTTTCAGGGCCCTGTGGTCGTCGACGCTGGAGTCGACGGCTCCGTGTCATGCGCCTTCGTCGACGGTAATTTACCAGTCGTCGGCGGTGTCACTGTCGACAGTGTCTTCGTCGACGGCAATTTCTCCACCGTCGACGGTTTACCCGTCGTCGACGGTTTGCCTGTCGTCGACGGAATGCTCCTCGTCGACGAGGTAGGCTTCGTCGACGGTGTGGTTTTCGTCGACGGCGTCGTCGTCGCTGGCTTCGACGACGGTAAGATCTTCGTCGTCGACGGAGTGACTGGGATGGTCGACGGCGTAGGTCTACTCGCCGACGATGAAGGTGTCGTCCTCGTCGTCGAATAGGTAGCCGACGATGCCGTCGTCGACGACACTGTCGTCGTCGAGACGGTTTTTTGCGCTGAATAAACCATCGACGATGTCGTCGTCGTCGGGATCAGCTGCTGCTTCCTGCTGACAGGAAGTTCCTTGCCAGACACTGAGGTCTTGCCCTCTGAGGACTTTTTGGAAGTCTTCATAGGAGGGGTGTCTGAGGGGCTAGGGGAAGAAACCCTTGGCCTCTTCAAGGAAAAATGTGAAATACCAGAGACACTCTCACCTTCCGACACCAAGTCATCTGTTTTGTCCTTGAGTCTGTTGAGCCAGAGTAGTAGGCGTCCTTCTTGGTCCTTGAGGGTCTTATTCGAGAAGGTCCTACATATTTTGCAGTCCTTGGCCTGGTGGTGAGGGTAGAGACAGTATAAACAAGTTTCATGTTTATCCTCAACATGAAGTCTTTTCTTGCTGCAGGAGGAACAGGCCCTAAAAAGACCTTTCTTCTGGCTGTCAGACATGAATATCCAAGTTGAATAAAGTCACTGTTTTGAAGAAAAAGAAGTTTCCTGAGGAGAACTCAGGTGGAGACTCCCTAGCACAACGTGCGGTAGAAAATCTGAGAGACTTGGGCTCCTGACAGGAAGGTTCTAGAAGGAGGTGGTAGCGGATTGGTTGGTTCTCTTTACTTTGGTCCTTTGTACAAAAGGACACAGATAGGCCACCAAGGTGGGACCCTTGGGCCTACCCTGTTTTGGTCCTTTTTACATAAGGACGTGGATAGGACACTAAGGTGAGACCCTTAGGCCTATTCTTTTCTATGTATGTCTTAGGACATTACTTTTATATATACCGGAGGCTCCCGTCTCGACGACGGGGAATGATTCAGGCATGTGAATCTATGAAAGACACCCAAATACTGGATAAATGGATTATTCAGTGAGTTGATGTTGGGTTATGAGCACTGCGCTGTAAATGGAGAACCTCTGAAGCGGCAAAATTGCAAATTCCATAGACCATGTAGGAACCCATTTTAAACCTACTGGGTTCCTACAGCCTAAACAACTGCAGCGTCTAGCACTGGACTTGAAGGATGGACCCAGGACAAAATTACAAAATATCAAAATGATGCAGCTACAAGCAATACATCTAAATGGGAGTAATTTGCACAGTCCAAGTTTAGTCTGCAAGTCTTTCCGGGCACAGACCCTTGATCATCAACATGGGACATTCATGTACTAGTTCCCTTTCCTATAACAGTCTCCACAACACAAAATAAAATAGGGTGAAGACTGATTAATATTCACACAAGGGGCTGGGGTAACCAGTACTTGGGATTCTATCACAGCTACCCACACCTATTTCAGCCTCCTACCTCTGCTACAGTCTCCAGTCCTCGTCACAGCCTCTTGTCTCTACTGTTTTGCAGCATTAAAATACCCTTTCTTGCGACTCTTGTAGTACACTTTGTCCTCTTTTCAATCATTTGTGACCCTGTGAGAAGGCATTTTAGTGTCAGGGACCACTCACATCTAAGGAAAGGTTCAGTCACAAAAGCCAGGTACCACGTCACCCTATTTTTTGTTTTTATCCCGACCCTGGGGTTTATCTGCTTAAACATCCTTTTGATTAGATGTGTTGAACCTTTCTGCTGCAATGGGAAAACATTTTTTTTTCATTTTTCTTCTAATTCTCCATGGAGGACTTAGCTTTTTTTTTAGCTCTTTTCCTGTTGACCATGACCTCCCACCCGCCCATTGTTAACCCATCCCACATCATTTTTTTTTTTTTTTATCATTTCGTTAACAATGTTTATATCACGGCCCGGCAGCCACGACAATGCCACCAGGTTGCTCATTTGCCCCGCTCATCCACTGTTCTCCTCACCACACACTCCTGTTTTATATTTGTATTAAAAAAAAGTAAGACATTTTTGCTAATTAATTTTGCAAGGGTCTGGCAGCCGCACACTACCTGAATTTTTTCAGTTTGTGTGACATGCAAACTTTATTTTTTTTAATTTACAATTCCGAAATTAACGGTGACCGTCTTACAATGGTAGATTTAAGTAAAAAAAATAAATCCAAAATGGTAACCAATGCTTCAGTAAGCATGCACATGCATGAGTGGCCATCTTGGAAAGCTTTCAAGAAAAAAACATTTTGTTGCGCATAAACGGGCAACCATCTTGGAATGTCTTTTTATCATTAACTCAAAGAAAAAAACATTCCTAAATGTTTGCCTGTGTGTGCATGCTTGTTTACACTGGCGGCCATGTTGCAAGTTTATTATTCTTTTAAATGTATATTCTGGGGTGGAAACAAACACAAAGTCAACAACTCTACGCGACAATAGGCTTTGTTGACTCTTGTACAGTAATGTGGCACAAGGACCCAAACTAACACCAGTGCAAACCGGGGCCTAACCCCTCGCTGGTAATCTGGGATCCAGTCCTGCACTTGCAGACCTTCATCTGTTACAAAAGATGTATTCGCAATAGTGCTCACATTTAACGCAGTGCTGTTGTGCCGTCTTTAAGCTCTGGTGACGCCAGAAATCACTCCACTTTCCCTGTCCCGTTCCTTGAAGCCTAATAGCGCGGTTATTCACGGCTGTCAATCTATAAAGATACACCCTGATCCCCACCGTGGCAAAGGCACCACAATCATAGGTGTGCGACCCCCGCCCCCACCCACCCCGCATAAGCTGCGCTCCGCTCCGAGACATAACAGCAAATAATTGCGGTGCCCTGCTTACATATTTGGAGAAGGGCTTTCTGACAATAAGGTTCTCTAGTTGGGCGGGGTGAAAGGTCACACCTGCTATCATTAAATGTTGTGCTTCAAAAAGCATGCACACAAATGCGGGCCTACCAAAGGAATGCCGACGCTGTAACCAACACCGCGCAGCTGTTAGAAGGAGGGCCTCATTATTCCGCCTAATGGGCAACGCTATCCCCCTGAAAACGGCTCCCAAAATCCGTTCGTTCTGCCCCTGGTGAAGCTCATCGAAGCCCGCCGGCTCTTCCCAGGCGCCCTCCATGTGAGCCCGGCCCTCGCCGGCCTTCAGTGCGCGAATCTTTACTGCAAAACAGTACTTACCTGCTGTGCCACTTAACTCTCAAGGAGCGGTTACAAGGAAAATACTCTCGCGGGGCTGTAATTTCAGCATTACGGCTCGAATGCACATATATTAGTCACACCAGCCCGCTCGACGGTGGGCGCGCAGGGACATTCCATGTCTGCGGCTGCTAAAACATTCAGCACTTCAAAGCCTAAAGGTGGGGGTGATTTATTGTGGCAGCGATGGTAAAACATTTACCGGCTTACACCCCGTGGACAGTAAGATTTATTCTGCTTTAATTATATAGATAACATTAAGACCGACGCTCGTGGCGGGTTGTTCTACTGACTACAGCGCCTTGATTTTTTGCCTCTTAAACCCGACGTTAACGTACTCACTGAGCAGCAAAAACACGTCACAGGCGGGCTTCAGTGCCATACAGTACTGAGGTAATTAATGGGCCTGAAGTCCTAGCTTCCCACGCGCATTGCACAGGTCCTGAACACATATACATGCATACACACAAGCGGAGCAAACGTCATTCGTACACAGGCCGTGGAACGGAAACCTCCATTCACAGCACTCGGTTCAGTGGTTACAGCGAACTCACACGTGCACGCTTCCCTTGTGAAGTATATTTTCGAGGTACCAAAGGGGTGGCCTCGAGGTGCATAAATGAAATGACAAGGCAGCGTGAAAGTAATAGGAAAGTTCTGGTGCCGAGGAAGAAATAACAGATCCGTTAAATAAAAGACTGGAAAACTGCATTACAACCGTCCACAGCTCCAGCAAGACCTCACCTAGGCTAATACTGGAACACTAGATCTAAATGTCAATGTCTCACCGAAGCAGCATGGATTATATATTATAGGCCGCACCTGGAACGCTGTGTCCTAATCTGAAGGTTACATCAGGAGGATTGTGTCTGGCTCTGAAGGTATCTTCTGGGGTACTGTAGCCAACTCAAGTACTGCTCCTACCTATGGAGGCCATCTCTGGCACACTGTGTCCTAATCTGAAGGTTACATCAGGAGGATTGTGTCTGGCTCTGAAGGTATCTTCTGGGGTACTGTAGCCAACTCCATTACTGCTCCTACCTTTGGAGGCCATCTCTGGCACACTGTGTCCTAATCTGAAGGTTACATCAGGAGGATTGTGTCTGGCTCTGAAGGTATCTTCTGGGGTACTGTAGCCAACTCCATTACTGCTCCTACCTATGGAGGCCATCTCTGGCACACTGTGTCCTAATCTGAAGGTTACATCAGGAGGATTGTGTCTGGCTCTGAAGGTATCTTCTGGGGTACTGTAGCCAACTCCATTACTGCTCCTACCTTTGGAGGCCATCTCTGGCACACTGTGTCCTAATCTGAAGGTTACATCAGGAGGATTGTGTCTGGCTCTGAAGGTATCTTCTGGGGTACTGTAGCCAACTCAAGTACTGCTCCTACCTATGGAGGCCATCTCTGGCACACTGTGTCCTAATCTGAAGGTTACATCAGGAGGATTGTGTCTGGCTCTGAAGGTATCTTCTGGGGTACTGTAGCCAACTCAAGTACTGCTCCTACCTTTGGAGGCCATCTCTGGCACACTGTGTCCTAATCTGAAGGTTACATCAGGAGGATTGTGTCTGGCTCTGAAGGTATCTTCTGGGGTACTGTAGCCAACTCAAGTACTGCTCCTACCTTTGGAGGCCATCTCTGGCACACTGTGTCCTAATCTGAAGGTTACATCAGGAGGATTGTGTCTGGCTCTGAAGGTATCTTCTGGGGTACTGTAGCCAACTCCATTACTGCTCCTACCTTTGGAGGCCATCTCTGGCACACTGTGTCCTAATCTGAAGGTTATATCAGGAGGATTGTGTCTGGCTCTGAAGGTATCTTCTGGGGTACTGTAGCCAACTCAAGTACTGCTCCTACCTATGGAGGCCATCTCTGGCACGGCCCGTCCCAAAGTGTAAATTTCCTTTTGGAATAGAGTCTGATGCTGCAGGTCTCATCTGGAGTGTTGTGGTTTATTTCGATGTATTTGTGTTAAAGTACCAATAGCATCATAATGTAAAGTAGGGTGTATAAGTCTCTCACGTTTGCTCTTATCCTTCTCTGCCCCTCAGAGCCCCACTGTAAACAAGCGCTTACCACCCACCCAGTCTGTTATTTAGTCAGCTAGCAAGGTGTGTGTTTTAACCTCTACCTAGAAACAGAACAGTATTGTGTCTTTTGCCCCCTTCCTGCCCGCATTGTTTGGTTGCTTTAAGGGGTAGCTTGGTTACCTTTGCAGGTTTTGAACTCAGTAGTGTATAATTATTATGATGAATACCATGCAGGTGTAGGGGCAGGAGCACAGCTGGGGGTCTGGTCCAGGACTCTTTGAAGCTGACCTCTATGGCCCAAGGCACAGGCAGGGGTTGGGGATGGGCCAGTGCCTTTGGGACTGGACAGGTGCCAGGATCGTCCCCCAGAAGAGCACTTACAGACTGCACACATGAGCACAGGCCCTCTTAATGCAGTCCTGGTCTTTAATATTGCTAAACCCCGTCCGGGGGCAGACAGAGGACACTGGGCCCAACCATAATGGCAGAGGAGGATGGCCGCTTGTGTCCTGTGTCTGTTCTGCTGTGGCTCTGCAAACTGCGCCAAGTGCATCCCTTTCTGTGGTGGGTTGCCATGTTGGCAAGGGTGAGCAAGGAGGCGGCAGAAGAGCACAAAACTAAACAGCCAACCAATATTCAGACAGCAGAACAATATACAAGGCAGTTCATGGAAATGACAAAAAGGTTTGAAACTAGGTTGTGTAAAAGAGTGAGGCGCAGACCCCTCTTCCTGGTATTCCGCTCACTACAGCCGAGAGCTTTTAGCTACATCCCCCACACACCAAGGGTTTGTGCAGGAGCAGATGGCTCAAATATTCTCTGAGGGCAAATGTGCAACTCAGTTCAAAACTTCTTTATACCTGCACACAGATAGTCTCTTGTCCAAGGTGCAGGAGAAAGCCCTGTGTGTTACCTGCTGATTATTGCAGCAGTTCAGGCCATGCAACGGGTATGTTCTGGGCTCCTGCCCTCGCGACAGCGGTTCACCACCTAAGGGGGGGCAGTGCAGTGAGGACTATCATGGAGGCAGATCGGTGTAGAAGCACTAGTCTTTGGTGGTGGCCCTCCAGGCTGGCTGCCGCCAGTGTTCCTTCGGGCAGTGAGGACCTCCAGGCAGAATCCCTTGTGGAGGTGCCTTTTTGGCAGTAGCAGACTGAGCAGTTCAGGGCTTCCCCTATTAATGGAGGCACGGCTTCCTCTCACAGCATGGGCAGCATCAGATACTTAAGACCACAACAACCAAACAGTCCACACAGGATACTTGTTATGGTACAGTCTGTTGCAGTTCACATGGAAACTGGGCAAAGCGAACAGAGGGCGGTGGAGGTGTTGGAGGGAGGCCTTAGTGACACAGGCTTCCCTCTATGGGCAATACCCCTTTCTCTCAGCTCTCCTCTAGCCTGTAAGTCGCCCGGGTCTTCCTCCTGCAGCGTCAGGGACACTTACTCCTCCTCCTCTAAACAGTCAGGTAGACTTCTAGGCACTTCAAGCAGACTCCTAGCTTTTCCAGCTGAAAGCACAGACTTCAGGTGATGGCCCCTCACCTCAGACTGGCTGCCAGGCAGACACCAGCCCCAGTATGGCAGCTCCTTAACAGCCTGTGGAACACTCCCTTCCTTGCTGAAAAAGAACTTGGGACTGCAATAAATTGGGATGGTTTGGACCCACATTTCTAAACATTTTCCAGAAATGAGATTTGAATCCACCGTCTAAGCTTCAGAACTGATTTGAGTTGGTTTTCTTTCAAATGTCATCCGCACTCAGGCTGCTCTCCACACAGCCTTTGTGCATCAAGATGGCTCTCACAGCAGGTGGCAATGAGACCGACTACAGGCAGGAGTATCCAAAACAGGACACAATGAAGTGTGAGGTCTCCGCACGGGGCTGTCATCAGCCTTCCTAAAGCAGGAATCGGGGACAGACACAGGAGCCGTCCTGCCGAGAGACTTCCTCAAATCAAACAAACCGCCTCATCCCTACCATCTACCAATTAACAGTGATCAGGAAGAATTAACCAGCAGCCCTGTGCTAACAAGGTCTTCATTGAACTTGCACAGGCCTCCCTGTCTCCATCCTCCCTCCCTCCAGCGCCTGGGTCTGCACCCACCAGCTACAGGAATACAGGCTACAGACTCTCTTGGGGAAGCTGTCCTCGTACGCCTTCTTGTGCAATGCCAGACAAGGGCGTATAAGATCCCAACAGCCCTAGCACACCAACGTATACAATGCAGAGGTCTACAACCACACGAGCTACACAATCACTGCACATAAACACATTTGGGACGCCAAGACATGGTTCTGGGCTCCTCGTATCAGCGAGAAGCAGAAGGCTAACCTCTCCTTAACAGAGAAAATGGTCTGGTCAAATGTTAGATCAAAAGTACACAATAAGCTGCCATTACCACTATAAGTGACACACCCAGGGCACGGACAGTAATGTAATGGCCTCTCTGAGAACGTACTTTGTGTGCCCCCCTCAGAGTACAGAAAAGGTTCTAGACTGCACATTACCAGGGACAGGCCTCTGGGCACAAGCTAGTTTAGTGTGAAGCCAGGGGCAAAATAAAAGCCAGAATACCAGTTTCACATACATTCAGGCACTCGGGGCAGAGGTACACGCCCATTGACGACTATAAAGTTGACAACCCCCCTCCCCCCCAACAAATATTATCAGGTGGTTTCCTGCTCAGTTTTGGTGAAATGTCAATTTTACCTTTAAATTATGATATTGTGTTTTCAGTACATAATTTTACAAGTACTGCAATGTGAAAAAATGTACATCCATGAGTATGTGTCATCTGAATATTTTATTTTGGGGGAACAGGGTGCCAAACGTCTCGTCCATGGACTATGTAAAAACGTAAACGGTGGCCATTTGGAATGCTTCCAGTTATGAGAGGCCGCACACACCACTTGCCGTTGTGTCCGCCACGCTAAAGATGGACTTCTTGCTTGGAGAGACCAAAAGGGGTGACCGTGTCACTGAGTGCCGCAGTCAAGCTCTCTTTATCTCAAGGCAGGCACTTTCATACTTGCTGGGGTGCTCTGTCTCACATGTATTATCCTTGCATCTATCTCACCTATGCCGTTTGGGCATGAAATTCCTTCTCGGATTTGCTGGAGCATTCCTTGTGCAACTGTTCACACTGATGCCTGAAGAAACAGTGTACACGTCAAGGTAGCAGTACCCATGGGTTTGAACAGCAGCACCTGCACCCCCCTCTCTTCCACCAAAGGCCTGGGATAAGGAAGGACACAACACTGGCCACTGAGAGACACCTCACCCAGTGGGTTCCTGCAACTGCAATCAAGAAGTAATTTTATGTCAAGAAAGGACAAGCAGACTGTAGGCAAATGCACAAGACTAGACCACCTTTGCTGTGCCATGGTAGTGAGTATGCAGTGGGCTCCCTAGAGAGTTAGGTTTAGACTGTTGCAAGAGTAACTTAAAGAAGGATCAGAAGAAACCTACATCATACTTTAGGATTACACGCGAGGGCTTTGGTATTCTAAAAAACACAGTTTTAGGTCATAAAAACTATTGGTATTCACCCCACTCAACTCATTTTTAAGACTACTGCGGCGCTCTTGCTGGACAGACATCAAACTCAATCCAATTAATGTCAGAGTGACCTTTGGTTACATGACAACTTTAAAATCTGGAAGCTCACAGCTGCCACTGGATAAGCAGAATTAAATACATGATTTGACTAAAGTTTAGCTGACCTTTACAAGTAAGAATTCTGCAGGAAGTGGTGGCTTGGGAAACAGGAACTGGCCCAACAAGCAAAGGATTGGAAGGGCTCAAGGCAAAGCAAACAGTTGGAGGTAGACCAGCATTGTGGAGATGGAGGACTGGAGTAAGGAGCACAGGGTGTTGCTTCTGGCACTGCCTGCACATGTGGACTGCCAGAGGGACAGTGTGGCACTATTCCCTCTCCAAGCACACCTGACACGCACACATGCAGCAGTGAGGGCCCTTCAGGAAGGAAACACCACCTCTTGCAACATGGCAGCGCACTCATTTGCATAGAAAAATATAACCATGACATGGTTTCACCTAGGGTGCTGCAAATACATACGTCAAGAAGCACAGCTAGAACACTATAGTTTTCTTGTCGAAATTAGTAAAGAATATTTCTGCCAGTCTGCCTGGCCAGCCCCTCTGTTTGGCTGTTCACAATAGAAGCCTCAACTACTCCACAAGGTATATGATGCTTTAGGAAGAAAAAACAGTGTCAAGCAGTGGGGGCTTCCTGTGGATTATTGTATAGGATTCTACTTATGAAAACATATGCTAGGGTGCCAGGCACCTTTACTACTAACGAACTAGTTGTTAAGATAGAGTTTTCTCACTTAAAATGATTATATAGAATGTGATTGGACAGCTCAGACAGCCAATCAAACGTCTGGAAAACTTCCCAGGCTTAAGGTGCCGATGGAATCCATCATCCTGGAAAAGGGCCAGGACTGCTGAAATTCTTAAGGTTGGTGCTCTAACCCTCCGTTAAAGGGTGTTACACATGTAAATACATAATAATAACTAGTAATAGTAGCTATACTACACGCATTGAGATAAACTATAATAAGATGTACCATATGCTTGAAATCCTAAAATTTAACATTAAAAAAGTGTGTCCGCCTGTCTTATTTAAATGACGGTAACAATGATTGTTTAATAAGACACACTGATGTAGGTGATAGTAACTGACTGTTCGAGAAGGTACACTGATGTAGGGAGTAGAAAATGTGGTGTCTTAGAGCGTTTTAAAATATGAAGGACCTACATATAGATCACTGAAAAAACAGTCAAAAACTGAGTAATGGTTCTGGCTCAAACATGCAAAACCAGTCATATTTGCACATTATGGTAGCAACACACAAAATGCAAGCCATAACTCACACTACCCACCACGTTTGTCTTTAGTCTGTTTTTCCCCCAGTGCCGTTGGCTAAGCGCAATATTCAGCATGGTGAGTGGAATGAGTTTCAGTGGTTTTGCACATTTGAGCTAGAAACAGAATTCGTTTTTGTACTTTTTTCAGTGAATAGTTTTTATTTTTATAATCCACTTTGCTGTCAACTTCTGAACTGCCAGCTCCCTGGGCGTGCATTATTGCCAGGGCATGCAACCAACCTGACACAGGCTGCCAAACCTTGCAGCAGGGTTTGGCCTCAGAGTATCAGGTGCCTAACCTGCCATCAATGGTCAGCCTTTGAACAACCTGGTGCAGGCTGCCAACACCAGCGGCACACAAGCCTTCGGCCAGGAGCAGCGGAGATTTTCAGGCCTAGGCCAGTATTTGAAATGGAAAAATAGAAGTGCAGGTACTCTGTACTAGAGTGCCTGCTTGTTTCCGAGAAGTGCTGGTACTCTCCAATTAAAAGTATTACATTTCTCTTGAGAAGTGCAGGTACTCTCCCTCTCAAAATAAAAAAGTGCTGGTACTCTGTACAGGGCAATACCGGCCCATTTAAAGCACTGGCCTAGGCCCAATCCTCGGTCAGTGACAAACCCGACAGCACAGAACTTCAGTCATGTACAGTAGCCGGTAGACCTTGCCATTGGCCAGGCCCAGCGCATTGTCAGTGGCCAAACCCCACTGCTTACATCATTTTTACTGCAGGCTGCCAAATCCTGTGTCACACGGCCTGCCTTCAGTAGTGCGTTTGTTTGCAGGGTTTGGGTAGCCAACCTGTTGCTGGCTGCCCATGCATGGAGCCCATCCGCTAGTCATTTATTTGCTGCCTACAGTGGAATTATCGCCTCCCCCTTTTAAAGGGAAATTTATTATCCCTACTACTTTTTCTATTTAGTGAAAATTCATAACTTTGCTGAAAATGTTTGCTATTTTGCGCACTATGTTATCTTTTGTGCAGCTCATACAATGGCAGCTGCAAGATTGCGATTTTCCTTAAAATCGCAATTTTATCCCAGCAAACAAAAACAAATGGTAGCCCATAATTCCGAACCTCTAGATAGCCCCAAAGCACTCCTCTGGGGTCAGGCACCTGTCATGGTGCTCCACGTGGCTGTGTCATTTTTCCCCCACAGTTTAAGTCACATATTTGTTCAAAAATTAAAACCTGATTGATAGGATTCGCAATTTTGTAAAATTCGCTTTTAAATGACAATGATGTAAGTGTTCACCCAGAGCCAACTTTTCGAAATGCTTACTTTTCTAGAACTACTCAACAGATTTACACCAACCCAAAGCACACTGTAGGAGCAACGTTCTACTTTCAAGTCCCTTTTAGCCTAAATCCAGTCTCAATTATTGTAACCTGTGTGGACGTCCACCGTTCTGTGCGCCACTGTTATCCTCAGGGAGGCCTCAGCACTCTCGGCTAACTCAGCAAATTCAAATTTCATCTGCTGTCAATGCTTCTTACCTCCAGGGTGGCTCCAAAATTCAACCACCCGAGGAAGGGGCCTTTTGGATAGGAAGATGTCCATACAGCCATATAAGAAACTTACAGTGCGAAGCCACAGTCTCTTGGTAAATTACAGAAACAACATAACTGCGCCTGGCCGGGGGGATTGCATTGTTAGGCACCTGATGTGCCTGCTACAGTGAGGAGGTAGTGCTTAGATTCAGACTTGATCCAAAGCAGCAGACACGTCTAGATGGATGCATCTGAGACATTCCATTGCCACAACACTGCAGTTCATTCACAAAACCCTAAAGTACTGGACCCTAAGCATCAGGCAGGTAGAAATCAGTGACAGCATTGAGAGACCACATAAGGTGAAGGACCCGAAACAGAAGAAAGGAAACTAACGTGGTGAAATATCCTACTAAAAACAAGACAACTCATTGAAAACGACCAAACTAGTAACTATGTGGAGCCTGCATGTGCCTGAAACCTGGAAAACACCGTGCATTGGGACAGTGAAAAAAGTATTCAAGTTCAATGTAGATCACGCCTCACTTAACATCAAAAGATTGAAAGCGAAAATAAAGAAAAACACCCAATTGTACGGTTCTTAAAGGGAATGAAAGGGAGGAGGAGGACGTAAATTTAACAAGCAGTGTTCCAACAGTCCATCTGCTGAATCAAGCTGCACAAGTAAACAAATCCTCCCAACCTATAATACATGCTTCTACGTTTTATTCTCAGCAATAAATCGAGGAAATGGAAATATTTCAAATGCAACCAAAAGTACACAGTATCCTTAGAGTTACGGAGGCTTCGCCAAACCACACAACATTTGTTTTACATGTGGGTTGTTTTAACTTTAAAATAGTTTATGATATGATGGGGAAAGTGTGTTGCTGAACTAGCGCCAGCGGAGTGCATACAATGAAACTAAAAACTGAAGGGAAAAAAACAGGACTGGATCAGCGCCACAAGGTAAATGATTATACTGCTCGATGTTTTCAAAGTAAAATAGGATTCCTAGCCTTTTTTTTTAAATAGGATTCTGCTTAATATCATTTTTAAGTAAGAAACAAATGCCCTTAAACTTACTGTCCTCTAGCACCTGAAGACAACCCATATTCTACCTGCGGTCCTGTGCGCGCGCCCACATGCGCTATAGGACGCTGTACTACGAGGAATCACTGCGCCACCACACAACCGCGTCCTTTCATCTGGTGTGCTGACCCGGAAGTGTTCCTCAAACCACTGCTGACAGGAGGCGAAAGGCAACAGCTAAGTACCTGAATCTTAAGTTCATTCACACTTGTGATAGGATTGTGAATCAATACCCTGAGATCTCAGTAGCAGCCGCACCAGTACACTCGGGGACGCACAGACACCAGTGAGCACTAGGGCATGCATTAAAGGAACTACAGATGTCCAGGAGGAGTGTGAAGCACTTTTCAGTTGTACCACCAGATCATCATATCACTTCAATTTCACTATTTCTTGCTTTGCTTGTATTACACTGGTCATGAGTGGGAGGTCGGGTCCATATTTCGCCTACCAGAATCCTTTTGGCGTCAGTAAGCATAAACATGCATATTCGATTCCTGTACAGGTCGCTGGACACTAGTCCACTTCAAGCGTGTGCAAGTGTCGTCCTCAAAGACGTACCTCTCACCACACCGGCCACAAGCTTTATTATTAAACAAAACAGAAACCTACGTCCATTTGAAAATGAAACTAACATTGGCATAGCCAATAGGCTTGCCTTTGGGACCTTATAAGTGTTTAGCCAGAGCTATTGGCTTTGGCAATGTTTTTAAGCTATGTTACCCAAGAGAACAAATATGCCTATGTAGAAAAGAAAGTGTTTGATGTACCCAATGATTGAAGATCTTGTGAGTGTGGATTTAAATGATAGACAGACCGTAATGCATACGCACATGTTAAAAGTGCTTGTGCATGAAGCAGAGAGGCAGTGAAGTGTGCAAACTTAGTTTAGTGACTCCCTCACTGAATACCATACTGCCCCACTAATAGAAACTCGCACTGCCTTCAGCTACAACAAAAGATGACCTTTCCAGCAAAAGTGTTTCTTTCTCTTTTGGATCCACTTCACAGGGGAACGAATAAAGGGAAGGAGAGGAAAGAGAGTTTATTGAAGTCACACTTTTATCTAGCAAGTTAGGAGGAGCGAGAGAGAGACCGAGGGGGGGGGGGGAGAGACGGGAAGAGAGAAGAGCAGCTGACAGTCACAGAAGGAGAATAAAGTGTGCGCTTTTCAAGACTACAGAAGTATGACGCTAATTTTTACAAAAATCTTTTACTACATTAACAGCAATTAAGTGACTGTCACTTATGTTGCCAATCAGTTGTAACATCTTCATTAGTTTGCCACAGTATATGAGGAACATTTTGAGCTACGGGACAATTGAGTGATAATAAATTCAAACAAAGTTTACACACAGAAGTCGCTTTGATTATGTATGCATAGTGGTGTAAAATTAAACTGACAACACGTAGCGTAATTGTGTGTGACACCAGGGCACATGTATGCTTTCCTTCCTCTTTTAGGGCGGGCTTTGCTTTAGACATCGGGAGGATTTTGTCTCTGGTGGTTACTCATAGGCATCTCAGCTCGTCTGTCCTTTGTTCACATGCACCATTCCTTTGCGTGCCCCACAGTTGAGGGATCCTCCCATGCAGAACATGGTTAACACACTGCGGGAGGCCTTTAGGTTGCAAACCACAGACTAATCCCTTTACGGAATGGCCTTTGGCTGTTGGGAAATGGTCAATTGTTGCTGTTGAATATTGGAGGTGAGGTGTCGGATATGGGCAGTAACTTAAAAGAAATGTACAGAGCGATAAAACCGAGGCAATTTTAATATTGCTAGTACAATGTGTAAAAACAAATTAATTGCTACTTCAGAGAATTGTTGGGTTGATTCTTAAGAGACATCATTGGAGAACACGAAAAAAAAACACTTGAGCAGACTGACTTAAACCATTAATGTGTGAATGTAATCAACTTTTCAGTCCCTATTAACACTATTAAAAATGCCCAGCTGTAGAAGATTCCAGTGACCACTGGCTGCTGTCTTTTAGTACAACAGAGAAACTTCATGTGTTTCACAAATGCACATATTCCCAGAACCAAATCTGTCCCAGAGCCATCCTTCATTGCCTTGGCTAAAATCTGGATTTTAGAGTACAAATACACATTCTGTGAGCATCCGATAAACTATTGTTCACACAGCAATCCAGATGTCAGCGTGAAACCGGCATGATTCAATTCTCAACCTATGCAGTGTATCTACCTCACCTTCAACAAACTTGCCCTAGTGACGGTTAAGGCAGATCAGGCAATGTGGTTGTGAATAAAAAACGATCGTTAATATCGAATAGTTTTCTTACCTGTCGGTGTAGTTTTGCAGCTTGAAGATCTTTCTGGATTCACTATGCTGTGCATTATTCCGCGGTCTTGTGGTTGGGTCCGGATTCGTAGTCTTTTCTTTGTTTTTTTTTTTTTTTTTTCTCTTTGCCCAGGTGGGCGTCGGCGTCACACCCCCTTTGGGTGTATTTCCGGTGACGTCGGCATGCTTCCTGCGGAAGCTCCCACTCTTGGGCGCCATCTTCGGGTTCTTTTTTTCCGTGTTTCTTTCGTTTCCGAAGTAATGGCAATGTTCTTCTTAGTTTGTATTTACCGCTTTGTATTTTCAAAGTCTATTCTTTAGTTAACCACCTCTTCTCTCTCCAGCCTCATCTTTCTGGCGGAGGTGGGTGGGTTCGCTAGTGAATCCAGAAAGATCTTCAAGCTGCAAAACTACACCGACAGGTAAGAAAACTATTCGTTTTGCAGCGTGAATCTTTCTGGATTCACTATGCTGTGCATAGATTTTGTAGCGGTTTCTCATCTCTGTGGCGGCTGGGTGGAAGATGAGCGTTGGGTGTTGAATATGTGCTGTAGCACCTTCTGTCCCACTTGAGCTTCCTTGTTCATTTGTATGTCCACACAGTAGTGCTTCGTGAACGTGTGCACCGAAGCCCATGTTGCCGCCAGGCATATGTCCTCTATGGGTGTGTTAGCCAGGAAGGCTATTGTAGCGCCCTTCTTCCTGGTGGAGTGGGCACGTGTCCCCTCAGCCAGTTCCTGTCCTGCCCGTTTGTGGCAGAGTTGGATTGTTTGTGCGATCCATCGTGCAATGGTCCTTTTGGTTACTGCTTTGCCCATGAAGCTGTTTGCGAAGGACACAAAAAACTGTTTCGTTTTCCTGTGCCCCTTTGTCCTTTCAATGTAGTGCATGACTGCCCTTCTGGCGTCCAGGGTGTGCAGAGCTCTCTCTGCGCTGGTTGTGGGTTTTTGGAAAAAACTCGGTATCTGTATAGACTGGTTCATGTGAAAATTGGATACCACCTTCGGCATGAAGTGTGGGTCAGTCCTCATCACAACTCTATCGTTGTGTATTTGTATGTATGGTTCTTGTAGCGTCAGCGCTTGAAGCTCGCTTACTCTGCGTAAGGACGTTATCGCAACCAGGAAGGCTGTTTTCATAGTTAGCATCTTTAGGGAGGCCTTGTGAAGTGGTTCAAAGGGCTCTTTCATGAGTTCCGTTAGGACTGTGTTCAAGTTCCATGCAGGTGGCGGCACCCGCTTGGGTGGTGCGATCCTTTTCGCTCCTTCTAGGAATCTCTTCACCACCTGTGATGTGAAGAAGCTCCTGCACGTTTCTCCCCTTGTGTAGGCTACTATCGCTGCCAAGTGAACTCTTAACGAGGATGAGCTAAGGTTCTTCTCCAGTAAGTGCGTCAGGTACCTTAGCACTGTGGAGTCCCTCTTCATCTTATTGTGGAGTCTTTCCTGTCTGCACCATATTGTGAATCTTTTCCATTTCGCAACGTAGCACTTTCGAGTGCTGGGCCTTCGTGCCTCCCGAAGTACCCTCAGGGTGCTTTCTGGTAGTCTCAAATGTGCGAACTCTATGTCCTCAGGAGCCACGCTACTAGGCTCATGCTCTCTGGCTCTGGATGCAGTACCTCTCCGTTCTGCATGGACAGTAGATCTTTCCTCCTGCTGAATCTGTGGGGTGCACACTGTGTCATCTCCATGATCTGCGAGTACCAGGTCTGCCTCGCCCACTGCGGTGCGACCAGTATCAGTGTCATGTTGCTCGCTCTGCACTTGCTCAGTACTCTGTGCATCAGTGGTATCGGGGGAAAGGCGTAGGCAAATGTCCTTGACCAATCTATCCATAGGGCATTCCCCAGTGTCCCCTCCTCGGGCTGCCTGGATGCGAAGTTTTGGCATTTTGCATTCTGGCGTGTGGCAAACAGGTCCACCGATGGTGTCCCCCACCTGTCGAACAGGTATCTTGTCTCCTGAGCATTGAGCTCCCACTCGTGGGATGCCGATGTCTGCCTGCTGAGCCAATCGGCTTGTATGTTGTCCTTCCCTGGTAGGTGTATGGCTAGCAGGTCTATCTTGAGAGGGATGGCCCATCTCCATATCTCCTGCGCCAGCGTTGAAAGCGGTGCGGACTGTGTGCCCCCCTGCTTGTTGATGTAGAACATCGCAGTGGTGTTGTCTGTTTGTATCAATACCCTGTGCTTGTACAGTCTTGTTTGAAAGGCCTTCAGTGCAAGGAAGATTGTCTTCAATTCTAAGTAATTGATGTGCTTTGTGGCATCCGTCGGTGTCCACAGTCCCCTCACCTTGAGCTCCTCCATGTGAGCGCCCCATCCCTTCAGGGATGCGTCTGTGGTGATGGTCACTGTTGGCGTTGGGGGCGTTAGAGGCTTTCCCCTTGCTATGTTCTCCATGGTCCACCATGTCATCTCCTTCTGCACTGCGTGCGTTACAACCACTAGATCCTCCCAACTGCCTGTAGCTTGTGACCATTGCTCCTGTAGCCATTCTTGAATGGGTCTCATGTGGAGTCGTACATTCGGTACCAGGTGGATGCATGATGCCATCATCCCCATGATCTTGCTCGCCGTCCTCACTGTCCGAGCTTGTCCCTTCCGGTAGAGGCGAGTTTCCTTCACCAGCGCCCTCGCCCTCTTCTCGCTGGGGAACACCTTGCCCTGTAAGGTGTTGATCTGTGCTCCCAGGAAGATCTTCACTTGTTCCGGCTCCATTGATGATTTCTTCCAATGGATGGAGAACCCCAGGTTTATGAGCGTGCTGGTCACTGTATGTGCGTGCAGCTTGCATTTCTGGTATGAGTTTGCTTTCACCAGCCAGTCGTCCAGGTAAGGGTATACATGTATTCCCTGCCTTCTTAGGTGCGCTGCGACTGCTGCGAGGCACTTTGTGAAAACTCTTGGTGCCGATTTTAGACCGAAGGCCAGTGTCGTGAACTGGTAGTGGCTTTCTCCGACGGTGAACCTGAGCATGTGCTTGTGCTTCCTGTTCATTGGGATGTGCAGGTATGCGTCTTTGAGGTCTATAGTGACCATGAAGTCCCCGGTCTGCAACTGTGGGAGCACCTCTTGCAGGGAGGTCATTTTGAATTTTTGCGTTCTTATGAATTTGTTCACGAACCGTAAATCGAGAATGGGCCTCATTGTCTCGTCTACTTTGGTACCAGGAAGTATGTTGAGTATACTCCTGTGTTTCTTTCCTTGAAGGGTACCCTTTCTATGGCCTGCTTCTGCAGGAGTTCTTTTGCTTCTTCCTGAAGGCACTGCAGCTGCTTGCTTGCTAGCGGCTTTCTTCTTGGTTTTCTGTTTGTTGGCCTCGCCTCCAACTCTATGCAGTATCCGAATTGGATAATGTTGAGGATCCATTTGTCTGATGTGATTCCTCTCCACTCCTGGAGGTGGAATCTTAATCTTCCTCCCACTGGTGTCCTGTGGTCGTAGGTGTCTAGTTTGTCTTGACCCATCTGTACGTGCTGCCCCCTGGGATCTTTTTTGTGGGTGGGCACACGGATTTTTTTGAAGTCACTTGGAGGTGGGCTGCTGGCCCCCTCTTCTATTTTGTCCCCGTCCATTTCTCCCTCGAAAGGACTGGCCTCTTTGTTGGTACTGCCAGGGCTGTTTCTGATGGCCCTGCTGACCCTGCGAGTCTGCCTGGTGCGTTTGCTGGAAAGCCTGGTGTGATGTACCTGGCTGGTTTCCGCCTCTTCCGCCGGGCCTCCGTGACGGGGTGCCCCTCTTGTTCCCTCTGAACTGCAATGCTCCCATGGATCTTGCTGTTTCGTTATCCTTCTTAAGTTGGCTGAGTTGCTCATCAACTGTTTGTCCGAAAAGCGTACTGCCGTTGAATGGTGTGTTCAGGATGCTGTGTTGCACCTCCGGTTTGAAACCGGATATCCTGAGCCAGGCGTGTCTCCTTTCCGTGACGCCCATCATCATGAGCCTGCTGGCGGTGTCTGCCCCATCCAGGGCCGTCTTAAGGCAAGAATTTGCAGCATTCTTCCCCTCTTCAATTAGCTTTTCGGCTTTCTGCTTGGCATCCTGGGGCAAGTCCTTCACCAACTGCCCCAGTCCCTCCATGATTTGGTACATGTGTCTGTTTACCAGGGCGTTGGAATTAGCCATGCGCCAGTGGGTCGCGGCATTCCGTTCGATCCTTCTGCCCACCAGATCCATCCTTTTGCTCTCTTTATCCGGTGGCGGGCCCGAGGTAGTGGGTACGTTAGCCCTCCTCCTTGCTGTGGCCGTGATAATGGAGTCTGCGGAGACCGTGCCCTGAATGTAGGCCGGGTCCCTTGCGGCATGCTTGTACTTCTTCTCAGTTCTGGGAGTTACTGCCTTGCATGTTGCGGGCTCCCTGAAAGCTTCCTTCCCCTGAGCCAAGACGCTCTCGAGCATCGGGAGGAACTGGCTCCTCGTTTGTGTTGGGAGCAATGTTTCCAGAAGGAAGTCTGCTTTCTGCTTCTCTTCGTCGAGCTTGAGCTTGAAAGCTGCTGCGGCAGATTGTATCACCGCGTTGTAGGCCCCGATGTCGTCCGGCGGCGAGGGCCTCGAGGGGTAGGTGTCGACCACCTCCTCCGGGCTGTCGGTGTCGACATCGATGTAATCTACCTCCTGAAGGTCATAGGGCGCCGACTCTGTGTCTGTCCTGCCCTCATCTTCCTCCCCATAGCTGTAGCTCTCGTGGGGATTCTCGTACTCCTCCTGGTCGTCGAACACCTCGACGTCCTGGTCTTGCTCGGTGACTTCGGCGACCTCTTCTTCTTCCTCCTCGACCGCCTCCAGCACTGGTGGCTTGGTCTTGTGAGGGATCGTGAAGGCCTTCATCCTTGCGTCGAAATCTTTTTTCCGCTGCATGAAGTTCTCCATTTCTGCCTCGAGGCGCCTTCTTTTCTTTTCCATCTCGGCCGCGTGTTCCGCGTCGGATGGTTCCGCCGCTCTCTTCGACGGATGGCTCGTCGCCGTGCCTCTCGGAGTCGAAGTTTTCGACGTCGAACCGGATATCGGGTCTCTGGTCGTCGTCGACAGTTTCGGGTCTTTCTCCCTCGTCGATCGATCCTTTTCGGGGACGATTTTCGACGTCTTCTGCTGATCAGCAGCTCTCGGCGCCGGGGACTCCTTCTCTGAGGATCCGCTGGGCCTGGGAGTAGTCGCGGACGCCGCCTTTTTTGGCGTCGGCGCTTTCGGGGTCTTGCCCTCGATTTTTCGAGACTCAGAGTCTCTCGGGTTCTTGGGGGCCGAAGAGTCTCCTACCTTGTCAGAAGTCTTCGTGTAATCGGTCTCTACGACCGTGTAGCTGTCGTCTTCGGCGGCAGCGTTGTCTTCTTCCTCGGAGGACATCCCCAGCTCGTAGAGCGACGGGGTCGGGGCCTTCCCCTGCAGGGCGGCGTGTGCTACCCTCTGCCTCTCTCTCACACGAAGGGTCTTCGGGGTGAAGGCGGAACAGGCGTTGCAGTCTCCGCTTTCGTGGTCCACCGGTAGGCAAAGGTTGCATACCGGGTGCTGGTCCTTCTGCGCGTACTTGTGGTGGCAGT